>NC_046317.1:64927824-66127824 GCF_009819535.1 Lacerta agilis | reverse complement strand
GTTGCTGAAAAGGTGGTTTATAACTGCTGGATCTGCCACAGTAGAGGTATCCCCCAGCTCCCGGTCGTTTTTGGCAATTTTTCTTAATACCCGCCGCATAATTTTACCTGCAAAGAAATGGCAGTATAACATCAAACTGTACTCGCATTCCAAGAAAATATGATTAATGAATGGTATTTAGGCAGTTACGCAGGATTTTAGGACATGCTGTTAAAAATAGGGTATACACTTAGGATTCTTGACCCCAGATTAGTCTACAAACATAAAATACAATGAATTGAATAAAATTAATTACTTGGGAGTAAAATTCTAAGCAACTTGCCCAAAGACAATAAAATAATTTAACTGTAGGAGTTGGAAGGAACCCTAAGAGTCATCTAGTCCAATTCCCTACAATGCAGGAATCTCAACTAAAGCATCCAAGACAAATGGCCATACAACCAGAACTGAGCGGTACTATTACTTCCCTTGATGAGGGCACTAGACGTCTGTTGGTACAGCCTAGAATAGCATTAGCTTTTTTTGCTACTGCATCACACTTGTGTTAAGCTTGTGGTCTATTAAGCCCATGATGATAAACAACTTCTACCTTGCTACCTTGCCTTGGGAGTTGCTGTCCACACAATTTCCTCTAACCTATATGGACATCATCATCATCATCATCATCATCATCATCATTATTATTATTATTATTATTATTTGTACCCCACCCATCTGGCTGGGTTTCCCCACAAGCCACTACTGTCTTGTGACATACTAGAAATCCTTTCTCCCAATCAAAACAAACTCATGCCATCCCTACAGTAGAGGCAAGAGGATTTCCATGTTTTCCACAAGGCTTCCAAGACAACAGGGGCTACTAAATAGCTACTCGCAGCTTTACTAGTTTCCCCAGTCTCCACACTGTTTCCAAAAACAGAGCAGAGAATGGAAATTCAACTTGTAACAAGAACCTGTAATGTAAGGCAAGAGGTATTTACATTACCACGATCTGTGCTTCCTGCACATATACAGTAAAATCCATATCTTACCTGAACGGGTTTTGGGCAGGCCAGGTGCATTCTGAATATAATCTGGTGTTGCAATAGGTCCAATCTTTTCTCTAACTGCAAATTAAAGAATAAGGATTTTAGCTATGATAGCCTCTGGACCGTTCATGAAGCACGTGACTTGAGGAAATAAAACCCATGCAAACAGGAAGAATAGCTAAACAAGACACCAACATCCCACCCAGAAAGGAGAGAAATGGAATATCCTGGGGAAGGGGGCATGACTGGCATTCTCAATTGGAGCACACTGCAATAAGTAAGGTAAAGTACCCCTGGGACATGTAAATCCAGTCAAAAGCGGCTATGGGGTGCGACACTCATCTCACTTCAGGCCGAGGGTGCTGGCATTTGTCCACAGACAGTTTTCTGGGTTGTGTGGCCAGCATGACTAAACCGCTTCTGGCGTGACGGGCCACTGTGATGAATGCCAGAGCGCATGGAAACACCACTTACCTTCCCACCGCAGCTGTACCTATTTATCTACTTGCACTGGTATGCTTTTGAACTGCTAGTTTGGCAGGAGCTGGGACAGAGCAACGGGAGCTCACCCCGTCGCATGAATTCAAACTGCCGGACCTTCCGATTAGCAAGCCCAAGAGGCTCAGTGGTTTAGACCACAGTACCCCCCTGCTCCCTGCTACACTGCAATGCAACTTTAGCACACATAGTAGGGACAGAAACCCCTTTTCAGGAATAAGATTTGTAAATTGTAATATAAATTCTTCCTTGATTGTTTCCACTTCAATTTTGTAACCGAGGTTCTTCATTCATAGTTCCCATTGCCAATTAGAACTTATTTGTTCCTCTAAAAGGTATGCAACAGTTTTATTCTACCTGCTCTTATTTCTGACAGGAAGCAGTATTTCTCAAACCACAGGGACCCCTCCCATGCTGGCTTCTCTGCATCTGCTGTGGAACTCCAATAGGGCATGGTCTAGATCCACAGTCAGTACACAGACGGCACTAGCTCTGCCTCATGTGCCTGTTCCATCTGCAGGTGTCATCCTTAGCACACCCCAGATGTTCCTTCACAGCTGCACAGTGGAAAGTGAGATTAGTTTGTCTCTCATTATAGTCTTTCAGGGAAACTCTTCTTGATGAGTGCATGAAAAGCTTCTGAAAGGATTCTGCAGAACACAGTGTTTGAATGACAAAGGGGCTGACCGAGAGTAACTAACACCAACAGGCCTGTTTTAAAATGCAACCACTCTGGGGAAGTCTTGCTCCGCTCGTTAAAAACACATCGAATCATTTCTGTTCCCGTAAGACCTCGGTCAGATAAATTCTGCCACCCCAGAGTCCAATTTGGAAACCAACCTGTTGTGCCAATCCACCCTCCTCTACAGCAACTCTGCTGTCCAAGGGAAAGGAAGGGTTGTTGTGCATGCATTGCCACTGCAAAACCCACACCCTGTTCACGGGCCAAGCGGTCTGCCCTTATATATTCAGGTCAGGTGCCAGCTGGCAAGGAGAGCAACACGTGGGAGGCAATAAGGCCAGCAGAGATAAATTTAGCTTCTGGGACAACTAAGCAATGAACCTTTTATTTGAAAACTGTCCTGCTAGCCAGGCTGTGGGATGATGCAAGTTGTCAGGGTGGGGCTTCATCTCAGGAAGATTAGAAGGGCTGAAGAATGATCTCCAAAAGAGAAAATCTGAGCCATCAGGTAGCTTTCCTTTTGCTGAACAGGCTGGTGTAACATCCGCTCCACCAATGTGATCCTTGCTCAGCAACTGAGCACATGCTTACCATGCCTAAGGTCCAGAATTCAATACCTAGTATATCCAGTTTTAAAAGAACTGGGTAAGAAGTGAAGGAAATGTATTTTGCTGGATATCCCGGAGAGACTGCCAGTTGGACTAGATAATACCAAGGACAAAGAAAAAGCCCATCTAGCCCTGCATGCTGATCTCATAGTGGCCAACCAGATGCCCATGGGAAGCACGCAAGCAGGACCTGAACACTACGTCACTCTTCCCTCTTGTGGTTTCCAACAACTGCTATTCAGAAACACACTGCGTCTGACAGTGGAGGAGGAGAACACAACCATCAGTGGGAATAACCACTGTGCCTTATCCTTCATGATTTTTCCCCCTAATCCACTATTAAAGCCATCCAAGTTGACAGCCATCACTGCCTCTTGTGGGAGCAAATTCCATAATTTAACTACGTGTGGGGTGAAGAAGTACTTCCTTTTGTTTTCCCCGAAATCTTCCAACGTTCAGCTTCATTGGGATGTGACCAGATGGACAAAAAGTCTAACCTGGCCTAAGGTAGCTTCCTTTGTTCCACGTGCAGCATGCTACCCTGCCCCTCCTGCACCCACCTCACAAATCCAAAAGGGCTTTCTGACCCTTTTGCCAAGCGACATGTGATGGTCTACCAAGGTTACCTTGTTTCTTCAGTTCATCAACTAAGATCTTTGTGAAGTCATGACCATCCTTCAGCGTCACAAAACAGTAGAGGCACTCTCCCTTCACTGGGTGTGGGTGGCTTACTACTGCCGCCTCCGAAACCGCCAGGTGTTCCACCAAAGCTGATTCAACTTCTGCTGTACTCAGCAAGTGCCCTGCAAGCAGAAAGAAATAGGGGCTTTTTCTTAAATTAGCATTGCCACCCAGGCCTCTTCACTTTTCAAGAGGTGTTCCTCATGAAAAGCCTATTGACACCAGGCAGGCGCCTTCACTGTACGTTTTTCGGCACCTGCTGAAAATACCTTCGTTTAGGGAAGCCTATCCATGTTGACATTGGTTTTAATCTAGTTTTTAGCTTATTGGTTTTTTTATTTTAAAAAAATCTGAATATTTTACATAGTTGCTTTCAACTGTCTTTTTTCCGATAATTTCATTGTTTTATTCTTTTTGTAAACTGAAGTTTTGTTTTGAGCAATCAAGCAGCATATCAATTTTATGTAAATAAATAAGCAAGCCAAGACCCATGCTGAAGGCTAGGGCTTAAGGTAATTCTATTGGCTGAGGCCAACATGGTTATCCATTGGCATAGAATGCGTATTGCCAAAGAAATAACATCACCAAAATAAAAAAAGGAACCCTTTACACTAAAATCTTGGTCAAACTGTAAATGTTGCAAAATAGCATTCTATAAAGGTACTGTGGGAGGAAACGCAGTTTGATCCCAAGTACATTTTGTAAAACCTGAAAAACAGTCAAAAGTAGCCAATAATAGTATAGAGCAAACCATTTCTTAGTTTGGTGAGTTTGTTTTGTATTTTGTTGGGACTTCATTAGATAAAAGAGGAAACCGTGTTTTACTCTAGTCTATCTGGTTGAGAAGACTCCTTGAAGTTCCCCAAAGAGTATGCCTGCATTGATTCTGCTTCAGCGGATATGGTGCTGTGTACCATGATAAATTATAAAAACAAAAACCAGAGACATGTAAATGTTAGATATTTCAATCTCTGAAAAGATAAGAGCTTTCAAGCACCCAGATATTTGATAGTTATGGAGACTCTGTGGAACATTATGTAAGGAAACCAAAAGGTCACATTGCAGCTAATGTTATGTGCTTCCTGAAAATGCCATGATCATGCAGGAGTCACTGCCACTGTACAAACATTAAAATTCCTAAGAAAAATGGGGCAGACAAAACTATAAAGTAGAAAGAATCTCTTAAGGGGATGGGCTCAGACATTGGCTGCTTTCAGGTAAGCTTTATGCACCTGCATCAAACCCTATGATTCCACTGCACTCCATGCTTTGCACAAGGAGAAAAACAAACAAATTTTAACCATAATTTTGTATTATGTATAAACCACACAGGTGGCTATGGCTTCCAAACAAGCCAGGATTCCTTGTTGCTTTGATGACAGTGACCATAGTTCCCAGTTTGCACAAATCAGAAATCAGGCACTAACATCGAACTGCAGCTTCCTACTCTGTTTCCCCACTCACTCAAAGCAAGAGTGGGAGTAAAGAGGCTGCATGTGTGTGCTTGAAGCTCAAATTGATTTTTTTGTATTCACTGGTCTAGCCTTTTTTGGCCCAACCATCTCATTTCATCCTTGGCTGACCCTCTGTCAGCCACATGCTTTAAACAGTATTGAGGAGGAAATATAGCACGCCCCTGCTGTTCCTCCCAAAGGAGCCCAGGATGGCATATCATGTCAAAAAGGCCTACCATATCAATGGGAGAGTTTTACAGGAAACTTCAAACCTTCCACAAAGGTTTTGTTCTTACCAGAAACATTCAGCATGTCATCAATTCGACCTGTGATCCAATAATAACCATCTTTATCTCTCTTGCAGCCTGGGGGGGAAAAAACCAAACCAGCCAATTGACTATTGTAAAGTAGCCAACTAGGGGGGGAAAGCATCTAGGGAGAACTGGGGTGGGTGGGTGGGTGGGTGCACACAGCACAATGTGAACAAGTGACACTAAGTATTAAGAAACAAAAGGCAGCAAAAAAGAGTAATGTGAAAGGCAGTAGTCACACCTCATTGCCCAGAAGCCCTGCTGCCTAACTGCAAATACATGGAACCAGCAAAGATCAATGAGTGGAAAAGGAAAGGCACAATGAACCAATTCCTAAGCCCCCCACCCTATGCATTGCATATTTCAGGGCTGAACTTCAGTATCCAAATCAAATTGATGTAAATAAAGGGTGCCAAAGGGGGTTTGTTCCCCATATCCTTTGTGACTCACACACCTTCTCCCACAATTTGCTCCTAATTCCAGGGAGTCAGGCAGTGTGGACTGTGGATTTCATAAAGGGACCTTCTGCCTTTGTCACCAAGATCTGCGCATTCATTCTAGGGCTACAAATTAAAAGCTCACAAACCCCAAATACGAATCAAAGCTAGTCCATACATAGAGCTCTAAGTCCATGTTAGAAAGAGAATCCAGGTGTAAGGGCTGGAAATTAAAAAAGCTACACAAAGGAAGTATGTTCAGCCTCTTTTTTATACATCATGCTTAATCCCTTCCACATTATACAGGAAGCAAGCTTTATTGTCAATATTACAGGATTCCATGTAGAGCCTTACCATCTCCAGTCACATAGTAACCAGGGAACTTTTTGAAGTACGTGGTCTCAAACCGCTGGTGGTTTTTGTACACTGTGCGCATTATCCCAGGCCAGGGTTGCTTAAAAACCTAAAAGGAGAGGACAGATAAGAGAACATATTAAATGTGGGTTTCTTTACCATGCCCTTACATTGCACTGAGCATTTTGTCCTATGTGAAGCTGTGGCTTACTTCCAAATAATTGTTCCTCTCCGCCCACAAATGATTCAATACTGTATAATGCTATGCTCACACAAGGCATTGGGTGTTAAGTCAATGCAGTGGTGCCCCGCTAGAGGAATGCCTCGCTAGACGAACGGCATTCGCTAGCGGAAGGCTGCCCCGCAAGACGAAAAAGTCAATGGGGCTGCCTCGCAAGACGAAAAAAAAAAAATTCGGCGCGAAAACCTCCGCGATGCATTGCCGCTTCGCTAGACGAAAAATTCGCTCTACGAAGACACTCGTAGAACGAATTATTTTCGTCTAGCGGGGCACCACTGTATAGGACATTGGCTCAAATGATGGACTTTGTCCTGGGAGGCAGAGTTCAAATACCCATTCAGTCAAGTTTGCCTCTGAATACTAGTGACTGAGGATCAAGATGAGTTACACACGTCTTGCTGTGATAACTGGGTTAGACGTACCTTGGGTCTGATACAACATGTATTGTTTAGTCTTAGGATATGCCACTGATAACCGCAATTATAACATGTCATAACCCTGGAAATGTGGTCCTCCCAACTGTTCCATGCTGGAAACAAGCCAGAAACATGACAATAATCTGGCTTGTCAATGCATGTAAACTAGGGCTCGTGGTTTGTTTCTCTCTAAGCAAACCGCAACCTGAAGCTAAGTTCTGTTAGCTCACCAAGAAACAAACTACAAGCCTAAGTTCGTATGTCACCACAAGCCAGACTCAGGGATTGTTTCCTTCTCCTGCAACACTCAGGAGAGGATGAGCAAACATTAAAGTGCATTAAATAATAGTTTACTTTAAAGTGCCAGTGTTTACCTTTTTGAATTCTACACACAACATAAAATGAAACATGACATACTCCCGCCACGTTCCCCCCCCAAAAAAAAAACTTCGTCAAGTAGACCATGATCGCAGTGGGTTTAAGGAGAGCAGGAAATTTTCCTGTTCAGTTTTTTCCAGGAAACTCATGCCACAATGGCATCAATACAGCGATTCCCGATGCCCTCTACAATGTAATTATTAAATGAACATACAGAATGGTATCATCTTTCATAAATAGAAGCTGGACAGCGCCCAAGCAACCCATGCACATTCTTGGCACTTTGACTCTGCTCTGGGCAACGGTCCATTCTGCAGAAGTATTTTATGATCCTTTGCTCTTGGTGAAAGACAACTTGCAATCTCCTGTGTAAAGTCAGTTCAACTCTGATAGTTCAAGTCTTCTTCACTCCCAGAGAGAAATTTGATCTGATCAGAGCTGAACTCAAAACATATTACAATGCTGAGGTGTTGCCACACTCTGTGCTTAAACAGTTTACCCTTCCAACTTATTCTGGGGTATGTGTTTTTGCTTTAGAAAGAGCAGCCACCAAGGACTCAAATTTTGACTGAGACAGCAGCAGAAATGTGAGAAGGAGGGGCTGGACCCCTGTCCTCTGCACTGCTTTCCCAAATACCATCCCATTCCAAAGCAGCCTGAGAATTAAGCAGGTATTATTGCCACTCTGGTTACCCTATCTGCTAATGAATATGTATCTTACACATGTATTCACTAAAAGGCTAACTTTGGGGAACTAACAATACTAAGTCCAGACACAGTGGTGGTCTGGATGAGGGCCAGTGAACTGAAGCTGAATCCTGGTAAGGTGGAGGGCCTAAGATGAGTGGTGCCCAGATCCAGGAAATTGGTCAACTGCTAGTTCCAAACAGAGTTGCATTTCATCTGAAGGACCAAGTCTGTAGTCTGGGGTTACACCTGTACCCATCTTTGTCAACTGAGGCCCAAGTAGCTCAAGTGGTATGAGTTCCTCTTTCCATAAGTTTCAACAATTCCTGGATACAGATAGTGGTCACAGTTTACTGTGCACTGGTACCCTCAAGAGATTACTGGAACAATATCTATGTGGGGCTGCCCTAGGTTGCTTATTAGCGAAACCAGCATCTAACATGCAACACATTTATTAAAGTAATACCACTGGCTGCCAATACGTCACTAGGTCAAACTGAAAGTTTTATTTTGTGTGTGTGTGCATGCACACATTCTCATTCTCTCTCTCTCTCTCTCTCTCTCTCTCTCTCTCTCTCTCTCTCACACACACACACACACACACACACCTAAAGTATTAAACTTGCTTCCGAAGGGTGATGGCCACCAATTTAGATAGCTTTAACAGCATGGAGGATAAGACTATCAATGGTAATGAGCTATGACTGCTATGCTCTGCTTCCACTGTCTGAAGCTGTTAAGGAACAGATATCCCACACTTGGAACTAATGCAAAATGGGAATGACTATATGCAGACCATGAAGCTCCACACACAGATTGAATTTAGCCAGGAATAAAAACTTCACATTTTCTTACCAGATAACCTTCTGCTTCTCCTTCCAGCTCCTCCCCAGACTCGTCTAACACCGCAGGGACCACCCCAAAGAAAGGAAACGTCTGCCAAGGAATATTCATAGTATGATTGGAAGAAGTGGGAAATGCAAACTAAACCCCCAGAGAAAGCAGACATGTGGAAGGGAGAAAGGGAACTTTGGACTTGTTTTCACTATGGGCTAAGTTCTTCCATTGGTCCATTCCCATCCCCAAATAATTCACCTCAGAAGGTTCCATAACTTTTAAGATTACACCCAAAGCTTCTGGTCAGCAAATAAGTCAATTTCCAGGAAGGAAAACCTCTATTCACTTATAGCCCATCATCCCACTTTGGTTTTGCCTTAGAAAATGCTTTAAAACATGCAGGTGTGTATAAAATAATTTGCATTTATCTGCATCTTTGTGAGAGGATTATTAGTGAAACTGTTGTGCCAAAGCCCGGGGGGGGGCAAAAAGTATTGCTGCACAAACAGACGAGAACAAGCAAATCTATACTTACAGCTGAGCCTGGCTTCATTGGTATGGCAACAGGGAGAGGAGTTAACACATGGCCACCCTGCAGGATAGAAACCCAAAACAGTCACAACAATACCAGGCAGTGGAGGAAAAGCTGAGTTGTTCCAAGGCAGAGCAGGTAGCAGCAATGCATTTCCAAGCAACTACTTTTGCTAAAGAAAAACTATAGCAAATTTGTGCACAAAAAATAAAAAAAGGTGGAATTCAACTAAGTTGCTGTATATACAGAATGAGGCCTGCTTCATCCTTCCTCCGCATACCCCAAACACCCCTAAATTTACTCTGGAGGATTGGGGAACCCGCAGAACAGGTTTAGGGGGCATGCGGGGTAGGAGAAGAGAAAACCTGATTCCCACACACACATACCCTACATTTCCACTATATTGAATTCCACTCAAAAAGTGGTATTCATCTAAGTTTGATGCAGAGTAGACTCACAGAAATTAAGGGGCATTACTTAGTCAAGTTCATTTACTTCAATTAGTCTACTCTGAGTAAAACCAAGCTGAATGCCGCCCAAAACCTAGTACTTGGGAGAGCGCAGTAAAATCCAAACACCCACACAGGCAAACAGACAGATCATTTACAAAACACAAAGGGAACCAAGAACCAAATAACTCACAGTCTCTGTCTGCCAGAAGGTGTCCACTATAGGGCATCTTTCTTCGCCAACCACCCTATAGTACCATAGCCAAGCTTCTGGGTTTATGGGCTCCCCAACTGTCCCTAGGATCTTCAGGGACTTCCTGCTGTACCTGCCATAAGAAGCAGATAGGTTTTTAAAGAGAGGAAGGAAAACTCCACAAGAAAAAGAAATGGTTTGCAGTTCCAGAGCTGGCCCTTCAAGGAGAGTGCCAAAAGCCTCCTGTCAAGAGTAAACACATTAATTGGGGTAAGATTCAGACAGACCTTTTCTAGCAGTCATCAGGGCTTAAACTAAGCACCAAGATCCAGTCAAGTATATTCCCTTCCCTCTTTTCTCACTGTCACCCCCACATTGTCTTTATATCAGGGGTGCCAACTTAAATAAAATATGGGGGGCAGGTAAGCCCCACCCCTAGTAATCAGTCACATGATGCGGTTCAAGCACACCATTTAAATGGCAATGTCCATCAACTGGGGGGAAGGGCAACCTTGGCCCCTAGGAGTTGGCCCCTATGCTTCGTATCTTGAACGCTGTTCCTGAGAAAAAGGCTGGAGGAATTAGCTTTGCTCTAGGGTTTGCTTTTCTCTAGAGTGATGCATGTTTGAGATTATATATTCCCAATGCTGGAAGGTTATTAGCAAAACCACTCTCTGTTTTGCTTAAAGTCCTACTTACTTCTGGACATGTTCATCTCCATACTTCATGAGAAGGCGAATGGCAGTGGGTGCTGTGTAGAACTTGGACACCTTGTACTTGTCAATGATGCACCACATACGACCAACGTCCGGGTAAATGGGAAGCCCTTCAAACTGAGCAGAAAGCAAGTCATTTAGCATGAGAAGAAGAAACCCACCACCCCACCTGCTGCTTCGAGCAAACGGGGTGCCTATAATGCTTCTGTAGCCTAAATAAAGCTACTGAGCACAGAGGTCTTTGGGGACTACTCATGACTTGATTTGAATCAGCAAGACTGCTTGGCTCAAATCAGAAGAAGGTGCTTATGAAGAATGACAGTAAGAAGAACACAGAGGCCATGGTACTTAAGCTTAAGGCCCTCCTTTGCCCTGACCAGCAATGAACTTCAGTGCAAACATAGTTTGGGGAGCCATGGCCATCTTCAGTGACCTAGCTTGTTTAGTTGTTTCTTGCCAATGTTGCATGACAAGAGCAATACAATTCAACCTTGATCCAGGCACTCATACTTGGTTTGTGTAAGTCTGGCAAGGCTTCTAATTCCCCACACAGCTCCCACATACCACAGAACTTACTAAGACACTGGTTGCCCCATTTGCCAAAGGTCCGTATGTGAGGTAGGAATGGCCAGTTATCCATCCAATGTCAGCCGTGCACCAGTAGATGTCCTCAGGATGGTGATCAAACACATATTTAAAGGTAGTGGCAGTGAAAATCATATAACCACCTACTGTATGTACAACACCCTGAAACAAAGAAAACCAGCTGAAATTAAACGGAACATTACCAGCTTGATTTTCATTATATGAGAAAGCATACAGCAACACTGGACTCAGCTAGATTGGTAAAGAAAAAGTGATTTATATGTGTTGTATTTGCAATATAACATTGTGCCACCAGATGGCAGTGTGGAGTCCTGTTTTTCTCTACCTGTTTTCCCTGTTTAAATTTACAATACGTTTAACTGAAACACTACTTTGATGAGTCTAGATCCAGCCATTGTTTTACTCAAACAAATACATCAGTAAAACTTCAGCATGAGAGAAGGAAACATATTTTTACTGTATCATTAACCACATTATAACCATAACATTAGTTCAATCACACACAAGGGAAATCGGCATGACCATTGACCCCCTTTTACAGGGAAACATCACCATGAAGTACTTTTCTTTGCAATATTTACTTGCAGTGTCATAATTAAATGCGGAAATAGTGGCACCTATCCCAAACACAGCCGTGAGGTAACCAAATTAGTTCATGTGGTATTTTTGTAGTCATCAAACCATTGACCACATAAATTCAGTAAAGTGAGTGCTCTGTACAGCAAGCAGTGAAATAAACACATCAGAGTTTATGCGCAGACTCTTATCTCATGTGAATTTAAACAGATGTATACAAGGCTTAGGAAGCATATGTTGTTAAGAAGAAAGTCTGTAATGTGTAAGTGTGCTATGTATAGCAAAGACTAAAAAGTATTAGTCTTTCTGTGCCTCCTTCAATTATTTATACCAACTGCTGCTCAATAATCGGTGAAAAAATACATGTGGCCAGTCCTGCGCCCTGGGCATGTATTTATATACACACAATGCCACCATCCCAGAATTTCACAGTGGGCCACATGAACAGAACAAGTCAGACCACTGCTCCATCTTGCCCAATGGCATGTATTTTGACTGGCAGAAGCTAGGTGGGGTTTCTGGGCAAAGAACTTTCACAGTACCTGCTACCAGAGATCCTTTTATGGGGAGATGGGAGGGATTGAACCTGGGACCTTCTGCAGGCAAAACATTCTCTACCATTGAACTTTCCCCCTTCCAAGTAACCTAGAGCACCTGGAATACAAGAGGTCTCGTTACACTAATGTGTAATTAATGTTACAAGTATTTGTAGAGATAGGGCCCATTTCTGGTTCCAGACCAGTACTGTGAAAGCATTAAAACAGTAAGCATTTGGATCCAAAGCGTCCACACAGCAGAGTGAACAGCAAGCGAGTGTGACTTGACAAGTAAATATTAACTTTTCACTTCATGCTTTGGCACAGGATCAGAATAAAGGAAAATACCTTCGGTTTTCCAGTTGACCCACTGGTGTAGAGAATAAACAGTTCGTCTTCCGCATCACACCAGACAGGCTCACACTCCTTGCTAGAATTCTTCATAACGTTGTGCCACCAAAGGTCAACTTCTGAATTCCAAGGTATCTGAAGAAAACCACATACTGTAGTAAGAGGCACACATAATACTTAAAAGACAGCAAGATGGTAGGAAAAACCCAGCTTTGGAGCTCTTGCACTTTAATTGATTATTTTGGCTTCTAAAGCAGAACTCTACTTCACCGTTTCAGCTTTTATTCTCTTTTTTAAAGTGTTTTCCTTTCTTAATATCTGCAGAAGTACAACTACAGTGTAAACACACCATGACATCTGTTTAAATGAGCAGTTTTGACCTCCTAACCAAAACTGTGGCATCATTAGTTCAACAATCCTAGTGATTCTGCCTTAATAAAACTGATCTTATTGTTAAATGCTGTTATTTTTCCACGTTGCAAATAAAGGCTACTGAACATCTGTTAGAGCCTAAGCAATAGCTACAGGAATGTAATGCAGGAGAAAATATATTGCCAGTAATGCTGTTTATCACGTATATATAAACTTGATCTGCAAGTTCTTCACAGTCTTCCATCTATCATCACAACAACCCAGTAAGGTAGGCTACTCTTATTGGAAGGCTAAAATACAAGCTTGCCCAAGGTCAAACAAAGTCTCTGGTGTGTGTGTGTGTGTGAAACTATTAGAATTCTCTTAACCAACAGCCTTATGGATCAGGAATAATATTCACCAAGTCTGCATGCTTGGCTTTAGTGAATATGTAAGTCTATTATCAGAACAGTTGTGTGCACATCCTATATTCATATGCAACTATTAATAGTTTTTCCCAGTGTGTGTTTCCCACTGTGTGTCATATAATTATAAATCACTTCAATAATTTGTCTTCCCCTGTATGTATAACTCTATTTTCATCTTCATGTTTCATGCACAAATAATTCTTTAAAATGGGTACCATTAGGAAAGCCCCTTAATGAATTTAAACAAATTATCTCAGTGCATTTTAGAGAAGTCCTTGAATTTACGCAAGCCAGTTCAGCTTCATCTGCTGAGACCAGAGCTATCCAAACCACTTCATTTTGAATGTTCTGTGCATGTGCTGTGGACAAAAGGTGCATTATAAGAAGCAATTCAGGATTGGTAAGGAAACTCTCTCATGGCAGTCAAGAATGCCTCAGGGAAATACAAAGGTTTCTGAAATGAAGTACAACACACACTTTAACTCCTGTGCTTTCATGAGCAAAGGCCCTCACCAGTGAAGATCAGCTGATATCAACAATTTTATTCTTGCAATTTTTATATTCACCTTGGGGGCAACTGTGATGGAAAGGAGGAACATAAATATGTTTTTTTTAAAATAAAAATTTGTACATAAATAATAAATACCCAAATAAAGTAGGTTGGTGTTATGATCCCCAGAGGGGCTATGATTCTGAGACACAGTGATTTGGAAGAGCCACTTAGGGAGTTAATGGCAAAGGGATAATTAAAAATATCACACTAAGGTGGCATGCAGCAAATCCACCAGGAGTGTCCGGCATTTAATACACATGCACAGAGCCATTTTAATGTTCTCTTTATGTAAGTGAAGCATGGTTATTATATATCCATACTAAGGAGAGCAACATGAAGTTCTCCAGACACTGCTGGACTACAGCTCCCATTATCCCTGACCATGCTGGCTGGGACTGAAGGGGGTTGTAGTCCAAAATCTAGGGGGCCACCATTCACCACCCCTGGCTTCAGGCCTTTGAGAAGCCCAATGGCCTGCAGCCATTTATTCTCAGCACAGGTCTAAGTGTCTGCCTATCAGCAATCTCATCATTAACCGTTTCCTAGTTACACTTTGCTACGTGGATGGATACATTAAAAAACATTAAGTTATCCACATGGGGCCCTGTGTCATGGAGAAACTATATGCATCCATATTCTGGTGCTAAAAGTATTACTGTGGATGAAGTGCCATTTATTTATATGGGACCTAACTTCCAAAAGAACCTTTATTTGGTGCTCCAGATGAAGGTGGTTGGAGAACATTTCCCAAGGAGCTAAGCAGAAATCTCAGTACAATGAACAGCAACCAACCATTGGTGGGCAAAATGAAAACATCAAACTAGTGTCTCCTAAGCTGATAGGTGAAGTGGAACACTTTTAAAATAATAAGCATTACCCACTCCAAAGGAGCCCTCACCATGTTTCTTTATGTGTTGCTGCTGCAAGTTTCCCCATCTCAATGGGCACAACTGGATCATTCAACTGCATCCAATATGAAGAAACAGCAGAATTAGCTGTCCCCAGCAGAAGCTGATTGGAAGCAGACAAGGCTGGAGCAGTATGCCTGCAGAGATGCAGCAGGCAGCCTCCAGGTGGGTGAGTGCTTTGGGCTCACAGTATTATCTTATTTTTAATGAAAATATCCTCTATAGCATACTATCAGTTCTCTCATAACAACAGTGCACCCTAGTAGATATTAATGCAAAGGCAGTGCTTATAGAACAGTGAGTCTGGGTTCTTGAGTGTGTATCATGTAAACTGAAACTCTGCTACATAGCTCCTCTCCTGGTTACATCAAGCTTAACTATAAGATGATTTCAGTACAAAGCCAATATTGCAAACCCCACTTCGAAGCTGGCTTGAGCAAACAAAACTAATCAATACAATATAGTTTTAAAGAGTGATTAGGTGAAACAAGCATTCTTGTTGAAATGAAACAAATGCAGTGTTGTGTACCCAATTTTCATTGAATTTTAAAATCATCTTTGAAAATCCCAGTCTAGGGAGCTGATGGGTGGTGAGGTGGAGAAGAGAAACATAGTCAAAAGCCTGTTGTGGAAAGTTTGTGTAAGGCATAACAGTATTTGTGCTACCAGGAACAGGATATCCCCATGCAAATTTCTATAGGACCCTCACACCTCCTTTGCACAGCCTAATGTGCAGTGCCAAAGCTTGTAAATTTTTGGAAAGGAGCCATAAAGCCACCTTTCAGAAAAAGCAGCAGCTTACCTGTATAGCAAAGCTTCCCCCCCCCTACACTTTTAACAAAAGAACATGTGAGTTGCAATTTTTGAATAATCCCCTTCCCTGTGAAGAACAGTGATGAAAGGTTAGTATTAAAAGCTGGCGCAGCACCAGTATGTCCTGCAGCATGTATTGAAGTCTATTGAAAAAAATACTGAGCAAGTGTTTCAGTACAAATCTTTCAGTGTAGTGCTATGATATGTAAGCAGGAAAACTGCCCAGGGCAAGGGTACAAGCCCAGAATGCAAAATGTGGTTACATATCTACGCTGTCAGTCTGTGTCCGACTCACTGTCCATCTGGTGTGGGCGCAGCTGCCCTAGAGCTTGCACAGTTGGTAGGGCGTTTGGCAGGGGGTGTTTGTTCAAAGCATGATGCTCAGGCTGTGGGGCACATGCTGCTGACCAGGAGAACCTCACACTGGTTATGCGGTGGCAAACAGTAGTAACTGGCACTGCTGCATATACTAATGGATAGAGTGATAGGTTCATATTGAGGAGTATCTGCATCACACTGCCTTTGCTTAGAGGCTACACCTGGAGCCCGTATGCACTCTTTCATTCTCCGCTCAAAGACTGTATCCAAATCCTTGCTTGGAGTGCTTACAGCTTGAGAAGAGTACCCAGCAGTTAAGTTAAGCATGAAGGTTACACAAAACCATGCTCACTTTCCAAATATCAAGCAACAAGCCAATTTCCAGAAAAGACAAAACCTCTGGAAAACAATATCAAGAAATTACTAGCAATAGAATTACTAATCAAGGATTAGTAATAGAAATCTCCTTGTACAGGAACGCTGGTGGAAAAATCTGCGTTCTTGTAGAATCATTTTCGGATTAAGCTAGCAAAGAATGGGAAAGAGTAGAATAAAGGCCGGGCCCACATATCAGCCTGTTACATAAAATAGTAATCATTTGGTACAATGCTGGTGGAAGCAGAGCTGGCTCAGCTGTCAGGGTGGAAGCATGAGGTGGGCTACTTCACAAGCCCATACAGCAGCTTTAAGGTGAAGAAATGGGGTCTGAGCACAGAACTCCTGGAAGCTGCACCAAGCCATTCAGTGTGTGAACATGCTGTGCATCATGTAACCCCGTTTCAGGACCCCAGCTGTACTTATTTCCTAAGATATATCACAAGGACCCACATTCCTCCACCTCCCCTTGACATTTTCTGTTGGTTTTGTGTAAAATCCCTTTTACGTTTCATGTGAATACACAAGGAGATACTAAGAAAGTGTTAGAACTACAACAGAGTCACTGTCCCTCCCAAACAATCCCAAGCCATGGCATGTATCGCGACGCTCCCTTCCAACCCTTGGGACAGTGATGTCTATGACTAACATGCAACTGATGGAAATAGGGTTAGGAGGCCACACTGTGCCGTGCAGCGAGAGTGAGAGCCGGTAAGTGAGGAGGAGTGCTGGAAAGGGAAAGCAGAACAGAGGGGTGCCGAGAAAAAGCTTCTGCTACACAGTAAATACCTTGGGATGGACTCTCTTTGAGCTCTCAGTCTTTTTTTCCTGTTAAAAATTCACAAAGATATAAGATTTGAGAAGTGGAAGAGTTGTGCTAGGGCGCCTATACCTTTTAAAATACCATGCTGGCAAGGAAAGACATGACACAGCTGAGAGGGTGCAGATCATGGCTGCAAAAGCGCATCTTCTTGGATGCTAAAGATGAGCTGCAGAGCATGGGCTCAGGCAACGGGTCAATCCCTGACAATGCTTCTTGGCTGATTCCATTTCAGAGCTTTTCTTCCTGCATACAAGAGCCCAGGCTGGTCCTCTAGCCTGTGCCTTCCAATGCAGGATGAAGCCATGGAAAATCAGCTCTTATACTGCTAAGGTAACACAAAAAGGGCACCTGTAATAGGCTTGTAATGAACTAATGCAAAACAGCCAAAGAGAAATGGGTTTCACTCAGTGCTCTGCAGAGAGCCAGATCAATGTAAAGACCAAGAAGCTGAACAGGCATAAAAAGGGGGTAGAACAGGATTTGCCCTAGTATGAAGTGTCCTTGCTAGTTCACTAAAAAAGGAAGCAACTTTCATCAATGCAGCCACTGTTAATACGTTGCTCACCAAACAATGTGACAAAGTATTCACAGATCTGGAAAGCCCATACAGTGGCAGTAGTTTGTTACATGCCTAGTCTGGATGCAGGTTTCTAAAATAGCTGAAGCTTCTGGACCAGAACCAATGGCAGACCCACATGACTTCAATTCCAAGCACTGTTCATGCTGGGCATTACAATATATTGTAATACACAATAGCCTCTAGAGAAGGTTCACTTGGCTCTCCAACAGGATTATGGCTAAGTTGAAGTACCTCCAGCACAGAAACCAGACACCGGAAACCTCTGCACTTACAGAAGCTATCCAGAAAATATGATTCCTTCTTATTCCCCTGGTGCTGTGATAAGGGAATCTAGTTAGCACTGGGTGTTTACAAGAACAGCACAAGAGCTGGGGAGGGTAGTGGAAAGATAAACTGATTAGTTTGTAGAAGGCAAGGTGGACATTGGGTTACAACTTATTTATAAGATAAGTGGGTTGGATCCAAGCAACAGTGAAGTGCTCTGGGAAGTCTGCATGGCAAGGGAGAGTGTTACTGTGCGAATGGATTTGCAACCTGAGGCTTTTCCAGATGATAAATCAACAGTAAAAGCAGGAACTATCTCAGAGTTATGTTCAAATTAGTTCCTCTTTTTTGCAGGAATCCATGCAAACATAACAGAAAGACAGGTAACCTTGCTGTAGTACAAGATGAAGAACTTGTTGCCCTCCAGATATTGTTGGACTATTGCTCCCATCAGTCCCAGCCAGCATCGTCAATGGTCGGGGATTATGGGAGCTGCAGCCCAGAAACCTCTGGAGGGGCATGGATTCTGCACTCTTACTGTAATGGAAATACCTGTGATTCCCATCCATATTCTGCTTGTAAATACAGCTTGCATACTGCAAGTATTGATAAATTTCACAGGAAAAAAAGCCCTGGTCCAATCTAAACCTAGTTCAAGAGCATGGTGAGAAGCCCACCTACTGCTTATTTCATCGCACAGGTGACTCTCTGTTAGTGTGCTTGCTGCTCTCACAAAGACAACTTTATGCCTCAAGTTCAAAGAAAATATGCACACAAAAATGTCCTGTTTTCAGACCTTTAATTATCATTGTATCGTGGACTAAACACATGCTAGCTTTTAGATTTCTATCTGTGGTGGAAGTAACTTAATTTTGCTATGCAAGTGAGAAAAGGCCCATATGTCTTTTAGCACCATATAAGTTTTAAAGAATAAACTTTTCTAGCATGGCAGGAAACTGGGGGTGGGGAAGAGCGAGGAAGAAGTGTAACTTTGCTCCATTTTTCTGTTTTCTGCTGAAGGACCTGATGATAAGTCTCATGGTCCAGTAGTAAAGCTTGCCCAGGAAAGTAAACATTTAAAAGCACAAATCTTCGGCACCAGCGATATCACAGGCACTATCCAGTGAGTGGGTATGATTATTATACAGCCATATTGCACATAACAATCTCAATTGCAAGGCAAGGGCTATTTGGGAGAAAATGGCATTTCTTCCTGGCAATGCTAAACAGTTCTGCCTAGTTCTCTACAATGCAGGCAGAAGCATCAGGGGCAAAATAAATCTTAACTCCCGATAGCAGAATAATTAGAAACAGGCAATCATCTCTCTCAAATAAAGAAAAGCTGCTCAAGCCCTTAAACAGGTCCTTCACCCATTTACAACAGGAAACTTACCTGCACACTCTGGCAGATTCTCTTGAGAGGTGGTGACTTGCTGCTTGGCCCATCCAGCACCAGTTCTTCCCTTCCTAAATGCTTGACCACAATGCACCTTCGCAGAGGAGCATCCCTACAAGGAGAGGGAAGATGGAGTCATGAGCCCAAACTATTTTAATGGAAAATACACAAACGATTCCAAGAAGGGAGTCTATGTCAGCTGACTATGGAAGTATGAGGCAGGCTGAATAAATTATATTGATTCTACCACTAAATTGCTAAGCACTTTTTACTGTTGGGTGCATCTTCATTGGATGGATAGACCACTTTCCTATCAGTCATCTGATGTCATCATGATGTCATAAGTGGAGCTGATAAAAATCTAGCCAAACAGTCAAAAAGGGCCCCCGCCCCTGTGCCAAACCATGGGTTCCAAACACTATTCCAAACAGAATGTCTAACTCTTGTATGCAAACAATGGTTTGTCAGTTCAGACACAACACTTAACCATAGGTAAGCTTCCGTACCCATGGCTTGATGATGTCTGAACTGAGTTGTTGAAGTGGGGATATGTTTTGACTTCCTGCCCTAATTAATTGTTGACAAATATTTTGTGCTGGAAAGTCAGCAACTTCCATTTCAGAAGTAGTTAACCAGATAGGGGAGAACAAATGCTTACAGAAAGGTTATTATAGTTCTAAACAAAATGCTGTGGGGTTTATAGCGTGAGCATCTTTCAAAAGGAGTGTATTTACATGGCACATAATTTCCCCAGCTTTATTTATATCCATACCTCTGTGCCAGGGATGCTATAGTGTTTAAGACCACAACTGCATGCATTTACATTCACAAAGAAACAAATACTTTGAAAGGGAGCCTGACTTACTTGTCTTTACATTTCTGCAAGGCATCATCTGCTATCTGCTTCAGGTTAATCAGCTTATCACCTCTATAAAAGGCATCTACAAACAGTAAGCAAATCATTAAACTGGCTCACCAGAACAGCCTGCAAGCACTTGAAGGTCACAAGAAGAAAGGGATAGCTTGGTTTAAAGGAAAGGATGGAAACAACAGAATTAAGAGAAAGTTTGCTAAAGTGAAGACCAATCATGGTCACACTAAAAGCCTCTATGGTAAGGATCTGAAGTCTGTGACCCTCCAGATGATGTGGGATTCCTTCTCCTGTCAAGCACAGCCAGCATGGTCAGTAACGTAAGAATATAAGAATAGCCTACTGGCTTGCAAGTATGGCATCTAAAATAAGAAATCAAGATGATAAACAGATGAGAAGTCAGTGGGAGTATTTAGGGGATTATTTACAAAAAATTGATCTCAAATATAAATTCCAGGTAGGGGATACCTTGTGAGCAACAGTTGATAATTTAAGGTTATGTCAATGTGAAAAATAAGGTGAAGGAATTAATGTATATGCAGCTAAGCAAGATGTACAAAGAACTGTCATGGAATGCTGGGTGGGAAGTCTAAAAAAGAACTACTGATGTAATTGTAAAACTGTAAATCTAAAAAGAAGAAGAAAAAGAATATAGCCTGCTGGATCAGACCAATGGCCCATCTAGTCCAGCTTCCTGTTCTCACAGTGGCCAACCAGGTGCCTGTGTGAAACCAAGAAGCAGAACATGAGCACAAGAGCACTCTCCTCTACTGTGGTTTCCAGAAATTGGTATTAGGAAGACTTGCTGCCTCCAACTGTGGAGGTAGAGCACAGCCATCATGGCTGGTAGCCCTTGATAGCTTTCTCCATGAGTGTGCAATGCTGAGAGTTGCATTTCAACTGCAGGCTTCCCATCCCTGCTTTATGGAATAAATGAAACCTACCTTACTGAAAGGGCCTCAGGTTTCAGTGCCTGCCCAGCACATTTTGCTGCAAAGGACAAGATGGCACTCCCATTCAACTGGACTGGCAGCTCAATCTTACTTAAATATTTGCAACAGGACAATGCCCACCATTTCACCCAAGAACAGCAGGCTACTTTACAGGGTGCAGGACAGGTTGTGTGCCACACACAGCTCTGCCCTCCAACTGAATGGAGATGATTGGAGAGCTCCACAAGAATGGCTGAGTGAGAGACTGATGCTTCTTGTGAGGTCGTTACATCACTCTGTCTAATGGTAGGGCCAACCTTGTATGTTTACAGTGAGCAATAATCTTGGTGTTCTTTGGGGAACAATCAGAATGAAGATGATTTTACAGGACTTTCCCCTGTTTTAGTAAAAAATAAAATAAAATATAAAATAAAGTAAAATAATTTATTATTTATATCCCGCCCATCTGGCTGGGTTTCCCTAGTCACTTTGGGCCACTCCCAACATAATAATAATAATAATAATAATAATAATAATAATAATAATAATAATAATGTGATCAAACATCAAACATTAAAAACTTCCCTAAGCAGGGCTGTCTTCAGATTCCTTCTAAAAGTCAGATTGTAGTTTGACATCTGATTTGAGGGCGTTCCACAGGGCGGGCGCCACTACTGAGAAGGCCCTCTGCCTGGTTCCCTGTAGCTTCACTTCTTGCAGTGAGGGAACCACCAGAAGGCCCTCAGAGCTGGACCTCAGTGTCTGGGCTGAACGATGGGGGTGAAGACACTCCTTCAGGCATACTGGGCCAAGGCCATTTTAGTTCAATATGATGTAGCAAGTGGCAGGAGAATAAAATTCAGATCTTGCAGAACTTGATTTATTGTGTTACAAAATTAAACAGAAACAGTTTGAACTGTTAAGTTAATGCATGCTTTCAGAATGTGGAAATACATTTATTTGGCATGGAAAGCCAAACCAAATGTCAAATCATGAACTCAGAAAGCAACCCCATGCATGTCTAGTTAGAATTGTCCCACTGTGTTCAGTGGGGCTTTTCCCTAGGCAGCTGCATAGGATTGCAGCCTCAAAACTGTATCCAGAACTGCATCCAGGAAATCTGACATTTTTTAAAACTGCTTGTAGCAACAGAAACCATCAAACAAAATGAAAGGAGGCTCTTTCGATAATGAAACTCCACCTTTTCAGGAAAGTGATGTATTGCTCACAGCTTGTGCCCTGACAAAACATATCCCTGGACTGCAGTTCAACCCAGTAATAGCTCCTTCTTAGTAAGAGGAAGAGCATAAAAAGTTGGCCAAACATGGGTTTTTTCATTAAAAGGTCAATCTTGTTTGCAAAGTATTCTGATAAGATTAAGGGCCCTGCAGTTTAGAAGAGAACTGTTTTACCTGCAGTGATGAGAAGTGAACAGTGGGAATCAAGGATCCTTTCACAAAGGGATTCTGCCGAGAAACCTGCAAACTACAAACAAGAACACAGAGTTAATCACACTTGCAATTGTGAACAGGGACTCAACGAATAGCACTTTTACAATATCTTAGTGCCATAGCTTTTCCAAAAAGCTATTCTAGAGTGCTCTAGAGTTCCTTAGATGATTACCAAGGTTTTTTCAATGAGAATTGCATACATATTTCATTGAAATATAGTTTGCCCATGGCTACCAGTCTTCTGCAATGTGCAGCTTTGCTGACACCACCACATGTACAGACCATGCATGGAACACTCTGCAGAATCCTCTGCAACGCTCAGGGATTTAGGTGGCAAATGTCAACATGGAAAATACCCTATTTTTCGCTCCATAAGATGCACCTGACCCTAAGACGCACCTAGTTTTTAGAGGAAGAAAACAAGAAAAAAAATATTCTGAACGAAACAGTGGATGTATGATTTTTGTGATTCATGCTGTGGCCACAGACATGATATGCGATTTGACAGTGAATTTGGGGTGACCCAATGCAAAAATCCTGAGGATCCATGTGGATCTGCGCTTTGTAACCACGTTTTTGTGCCATTGCAGCCCCACCAGACAATGGATGTGTGTGTGTTTTTGGTGCAGGCTGTAGCCATGGACATGCTATGTGATCTGATGGTGAATTTGGGGTGACCCAATACAAAAATCCTGAGGATCCATGTGCTTTTACCTCCCCCCCCCACAGCCTCCTTTATTGCTGGTGTCCCTTATCTCCCTCCCGACTGATTGCTGATCAGCTGCTCAGCGGCTTTGTTTCAACACCCCCTTCCCTCTTTCTAAAAAAAAAAAAAGGCATGATCTGCTTTTTGCCCCTGGGCAATTTGGCTCCAGGGACCACGCATTCGCTCCATTTCCCCTTACTTTTTAGGAGGGAAAAAGTGCATCTTATGGAGCAAAAAATACGGTATTCTCTAAAAACCTAAGCTTAAAAATCTGAAACTGGAAAACAAGGTGGTTTAATTCAGTCAAAAGAGATTCCACCCTCCCCCCCCCCAAAAAAACAACCCTGTTCAAGGACCCAAAGTTAGCTTAATTCAGGTTGCTATCTGCTACAAGCACTGTTCATTTCAATCTGTAGCCAGTGCTGCACAAGAACAGAAATCACACCAGAAGTAATTGCTCCTTCCTACCACAATGGAATGAACTGCTCCAATTCTGGCACAGGCTAGCATGGCTACCACCAGCTCAATGATCATTGGCATGTAGATAGAAACTCTGTCTCCTTTCTTTATGCCTGTGAAAGAGAAAGAGATTTTTCTCATGCCAGACAGCGGACACTGTTTTTGCCATTCAGCCACTGTGTCCTGGGCCCTGGTATTCCAAGAGAAAGAACAAAGCTGGAAAAAACAGAAGTCAGGAGGCTCAAAAACACAAGCATACAATTCCTGAAAGATCAGAAGTGTATGCATGACAAACAAAACTTGGGGGGGGGGGGACTTGGGATCATGAGATCTGCCCTGGGGATACCAATGAAAGGGAAGCATATTGTGGCTGAATTCAGAAGGGCATATTTGCTTCAAAGACGTTGCCAGTGATATCAAGGGATGGCACTACAGAATAAAATGCTGTTAATATGTTTTCTTCAAGCCACAGCCAAGAAGAGAAAGCACACTGATGCTTCATTTCCATGTTGCTTTGCAATACACTAACAAGTTAAATTCTCACAACAGCCCCAGTAAAAAGTGTAACTATCTCTTCAGTGGAAACAGTCACCGTTTTGTATTTAGAAGTTTCTAAGACTAGGTAGGATATGTTTCTATTTAAACATTTTGGAATATAAATATACTAAAGGGTTCTCTTGCTGGTCAGATGTATCTAATATGAAATGTTATACGCAAACATTGTTACATTTTACTTTCCTTTGAAAAAGATAACTTTATATTAACAGCATTTTATTTTGTAGTGCCATCCCTTGATACTACTGGCAACATTCCTACAATCACCTGATATTTGTTTTTTAAAGCTGAATACAACTTTATTTGACCACACCTTGCCACATATTCACAAGCCACAAGTTTGCCAGATAAAAACAAACAAATAAGGAAAATCATTTGAAACATATTTGTTGCTTTCACTGATACCTATCCATATATTCTGCATATTATACATTTGTTGCTAGCATAGGTTTCTGCCCTGCATAATAAATTATATCTCTTCATGTTCTGTAGATAAACATTATGCCACATCTGTATAAGATAAGACATATCAATGGAGGTATGCAAAATCATAAGGGTGAGCAAGAGGACATTTATTAAAAAGTATTGCAAAGATTGTTAAACATACAAGTATGCGGAATCAAATAATAATAATTATAAAGCTGAATATGCAAAGTTCCAGATAATCTTATCAGAGTAAATTTTAACAAAAATTCTGTTTAAGACCTAGTTTGGAAGAAACAGATGCTTCTGCTCAGAAAAAAAATGTTGGGATGGATGTGGTGCACTTTTATATTTAATATAAAAATGTGCTGGAAGTATATATATATGTTTGTTTGTTTGTGTGTGTGTGTGCGCGTGCATGTGTCCTTTGTACAAATTCTTACAAAGCTGTTTTGTTTTAAAAGTCACAAAGATCAAGTTCGTTTAGCACATATCTGTAATCCATCTCCAGCATTTATCACCAAAAATCTGCCCCTCTACCAAGTTGTGGGGGAGAGGTGGGGTCTTGACCTGCGTATTATACTTCTGAAGCAATCCTAAAAGCTGCAGCATGATATAAAACGAAGTCCTTCCTCCCACCTCAAAATGAAAGTGCAGCCTGATCTACATTGCACTGCACTTGGGAGGAGCAGCACAACTGTAAAAAACCAATCCCACAACCTCCTCCCCAACTTCAGGCTTGGATGGCAAGACCTGTTGCAGTCATCAGAGAAAGGAGGGATGCTTTCCGAGGCAAGCAAATCTGCAGACTCCCACAGAGTCAGATACCTTGCTCCTGAAGAACATTGGCAAACTGGCAGACTTTACTCAGCAATTCACTGTATGTGATCGTCATGGAGTCCCCTGGTTCATTTCCCTCCCTACAAGGGGGAAAAAAGATCAGTTATGAACACAAACACTCAATGACAAACTATGACTGCACAGTCTGAACAGCAAATATAGCTCACCCACGTTTCTCAATGGGGCACAAATGACAAAACCTTCAGAAAGTGTGACAGGTAAATTCCTTAACTTGTCATATTTCTAGCCTTCTAGAAAAATACAGCAGAAAAGAAGACAGCAAAAAGACAGGTGAGCATCTAAAGCGGTTAACCATGGTTTCCCAGTTCAGACAAAATGAAAAACTCGAGTTAATGGAAGACTTCTTGGTTTGATTGTCTCCCAGAAGACAATCCACTCCACCACCCACCACCCCGTAATCTACATGTTATGCAGACTTATCAAAATCTTTTGGGGGGAGGAATTTCCTACCATACAGGAATGAGCGAAGGGGTTGTACATCCACTGCCAAGGCCCATTCGTGTCTCAACTTACTAAGCTAAGATAGTATCATCCTTAATGAAGATAGGTTAATGACTGTAATTAGTCTGGCTGTTGGCAGATCACAGAACCCTTTTCACCAGTGGTTTGGAACCTCCAGCCTACAGGCCTCATTTTAGCCCACAAAGCCATTTCCTCCAAACAATACCCATCTGCCCCACACTTGACATCAGATGTTGCATCAGGTGTGGGGCAGGTAATGACATGGTTCCAAAAGGACAATTAGGAGCTTAAACTACATTCCTAACTGTTACTTAGCAAGCAGGATCACCAACCGCACCAATCAACAGTGATAGAGCTTTTTTGAAACTGACAGCCAATGCCATTGTGATATCAGGCAGGGAGCCTTGTGCAACTATAAAAAAATACCCCATATGAGTAAAGGTAAGTTTTTGCTCTGGCCCTCAGAGTGGAAAAAAAGGTTCCATAAACCTGCTTTTTGCTCATGACCAAGAGACATGCCTAAGGTTTCGCCATCACACGTCTAGATTTGACTTCCCCGCCCCTCAGCATTCAAACTGGATTCAACATTGTCAGCTGCAGCTCATGTGAGCCAGCTCTCAGTTGCCTTCAGCCAGGTAAAAGCACAACAGCTGCCATTTTGGAAAATATTTTTTTCAAATTCCTAAGGAAAAGATTCAAAATTTTAGGCACCAGTACAGTATTAAGTACCAGATTTGGGAAATGACAGAAACAGCAAAGATTTGGTGCTGGTACAAGGGCAGCATGCTAGACTGGAAAGGTGAGGGCAGGGGGAGGTTTTGGTGGTGGTGCTAGATAGTGTTCAGCACCGCCACCAAAACCTCCCCCTGCCCTTACCTTTCCAGAAGGAAAGGCTAGTGAGGAGAGTGACCAGTTGGGGACCACTACTGCTCTGAGCACCTTCCATCTATGTCCAGTCTTCCCCTGCCCACCTTTCCTGATACAGAGCAGGAAAGACTGTCAAGGGTGGGGGGTTGGGATCCATGCTGTTTTGACATATAGGGAAGGTCAGCAGCTCAGTGGCAGATCATCTGTTTCATAACATGTAGAAGGTCCTAGTTTCAATCCCTGTCATCTCCAGGTAGGGATGGGAGAGATCCCTACCTGAAATCCTAGAGATGCACTGCTAGTCTGTATCTCTAGATAGTTCTATAAGGCAGCTTCCTTTGTTTCTTTAATACCTCCAGACACCTTAACTTGCAGCTGCTAAACAACACACAGCCTCTCTCCCAACCATGGAGCTGGAGAGAGGGTAGAGGTCTTCTGCCCTCCTCTGCAGCTTCAAAGCTGGAGGTGGGGATGGCTGGTTGCTCATCACCATTGCTTATCCTGGCTGTAATGTGTCGAACGAACCTGCTGAAGCCTGTAAATGGATCGCTAACATCTGACAAGTGTTTGAAACTGTGCTTCAGTTTAATCAGAGACTGATCTTTGGCTCCCGGAACTGGAAATATTATTTAGTTCTTCTAGACTGTCACAACAGTAACTACCTGGCTACGTTCCCATACTTTAGTCACCTTGCAGGTTCTTGCCTGTGTCTGCGAGAACAAACACATTCCAGCTGCCATTATTGATTGAATGCTGATCCCCTCCAGAACTGATTATTGTGCATTTAATAAGGGTCTACATTCTTGCTCATGTAAGGGTGGGCATAGCCATGCTTTCAGGTGTAGCTCAATATTGGTATCCCTCATGTTGATTGGTAGAGGGAGAAATGCAACATTGCAAGCAAGTCTATATAAAAATGCAACAGCTCTCAAAGTTTCTACTAGCCTGTCCCTTTTATTTGTGATACTTCAGCATCCTGAAAGAGAAAGAAACTCATTAGATGCCCACTTTAGGAGGCTTTCCAGCACGGTTACCAGGAAGAAGGCTTTGCTGTCTTGCCACAAAAGTCAAGGCAGAGGCCTGTTTGGAGGGGTGACCTAACATCTGCCACCATGTGCACTATGTAGCTTTCATGTGATTTTAACTGCCAGTTTCTTATTCTCAAGTTGGGGCAGATCATTTCAGAAAATGGCACATTTATTTTTATTACCGGTATGTTCTCTACATTTCCGGAAGGCTATTTCTTTCCTTTTAAAAATGTTGTGCAATTCTATACATGCCTACTCAGAAGCAAGCTCCACTGAACTTAGTGGAATGCACTCCCAGGTGAGTATGCACATGATTACAACCAGGGTGTAAACAACAACAACCCAAAGTAACTAGTTGCCAAGACGGTTGTGGCTTATTGGCACTAACACCAAACGTTTAATGTTGTTTCTGTCCTTGCCTATACAGTCATACCTTGGGTTGCACTCGCTGCGAGTTGCGCGTTTTCGGGATATGGAGACACACGGAACCCAAAAGTACCAGAACGGGTTACTTCCGGGTTCTGGCACTCGCACATGCGCAGAAACACTGGATCGCGACCTGTGCATGCGTAGACATGGCGCTGTGGGTTGTGAACGTGCCTCCTGCATGGATCACGTTGGCAACCCGAGCATCCACAGTACTTGATTCCAAAAAAAAACACAACCATTCTACTGACAAGAATCTGGTTAGCATCTGCCTTAACAAAGTTAACATCCACCAAAGTGACCATCCTCTTGTGGGTCTTTTCTGCTCAGAACGTGCCCTTAACTGACATGCTTAAACTTACTTTTTAAATACAAAAGTGGAGACAGTAGATCATTTATTGTTTCAACTTTTACATGAAGTGGACTCTTAATGGCATAAAAGGGAAAATCCTCAATCTCCCCTGCCCCAGAGGTACAGAGACCCTGGGTGTAATCAAATATGTTATGCAGATTATCTAAATACTAAAGGGCATAGCTCAAGACCACAATGCAACTAAGAACCTTTATCTGAGGCCTCTAGACCAGGGGCAGGGAACCTGTGGTCCTTCACATGTGCCGGGACTATAACTCCCATCATCCACTGGGCATGCTGGCTGGCTGGCTGATGTGAGTCCAACAACATCTGGAGCAGCACTGGCTTGCCACTCCTGCTCTATACCTATCTGTTGCACAAGAATACGGCACACAATGGATAAAAGATTTGGAACGTCTTACTTTCCCTGCTCCCAGTAAGGCATCACTCTGTTCTCCCTTGTCAAAAGGGCTAATGGGTTAGACATCACATGTTAAAACCCCAAAGATCCTCAGTCACAGCTTATTCAACTGCAGTGGCGGCTGGAATAATCCACAATAACCCGAGCCCTCATTTGAAGCATGAAATGGTTTCATGTTTAATTTATGTTCTCTTACACAATGCAACTGCAACACATTGCACACCCATTCCCTCCCCTGGGCTCATAGACTGCTAAGAAGCCTATTTGCTCACAGCTAGGGTGAGGGCTGGTGGTGTAAGATGAGCTGAGTCCAGCCTAGCAAATCAGACAGGGAGAAGGGGGTTCCACCCAGTCCTCTGTAGAGAGCCAGATCAATGTAAAGACCAACAAGCTGAACGGGCGCAAAATAATATTGAAACAGAACTTTTCCCAGTATGAATTTTCCTTGCTAGTTCACAGAAAGAAGAAGCAATTTTGCCTTCCATCAATATGGTGATTGTTAGGATGTTGCTCACCAAACAACGCTAACAAGCTATTCACAGATCTCTCTGCTATAATACAATATATTAAATACTCATCTCCACACAGCCCAAAAAAGCCCCACACATAACAGCATGGGTCATCATGCCCACATTACAAAAAGAGATACTTCCTTAGTCCTACATGTACAAAAATGCA
Organism: Lacerta agilis; assembly: GCF_009819535.1. Lineage (NCBI taxonomy): Eukaryota > Metazoa > Chordata > Lepidosauria > Squamata > Lacertidae > Lacerta > Lacerta agilis. Next base: position 66,097,952 of record NC_046317.1, on the reverse strand, counting down.
ACAAGAGGTTAGAAATTGTGGGTACTAATAAAAAAAAAAAACCCAGTGCCTTTGCCTTCAGAAAATAGAACAAATTGAAATAAAATCTTTTTAAAAAATGACTTGCACCAATAATGCCATGGATGTAGAAAAGGATGTCTTGGTTCATATCACCTTTAGCAAAACCTTTAAGCATGTCTCTGCTGAAAATTCAGTCACTTTCTGGCCTTCTTACTTGAGTATTGTCTAGAACTACCATCAGCTATTCGCTCAGAAGATACCAAAAAAGAACAAAAAAAACCTAACCCTTACATACCAACTAACCTTTATAAAGCACTGAAAGCTAGACCAGAGAGAGGGCAGTTTCTTCCACATTCTGATGTTCAAGACAGTATAGCATATGGTAAACACACTCTGAAAATTAGTTTGTAAACTTCAAAAAAACTCTTTGTGCTGAACATCTCAAAAAGCACATGCTATCTTTCATGCTGGTGTAAAATACAGTTTCTCTCAAAAGTGAGCTGACATTCCTATAAATATTGATGTGGATATTTTATGTAATATTCTCAATTTTCAAAGTTAAAAGGGATTTAGTAACAAGGAAAAAGGGGGTAAGAGAAAAAGTTTCCCCAACGAGTCAGTAAGTCGAGGGAATAAAAGTGAAAGAAGATTGTTCCTTCTTTCATTAACCCCACCCCCAATAACTAAATGTGCAAAAGTGGCTCAGAGAAATTGGGCTTCTAGAAGCTCCACAAGCAAGATAAACTCCACTTTTTCATGTAAACACCACTTAATACACAGATTTCATTTCTATAGGTTGGCATTGCCAATGCAGCTCCCGTTGGCAGAACTACACCTGCATCAGTGTTAGCATGTCGGATATATAAGCTACAGTGGTACCTCGCTTGAAGTCCAGGAAAAGTACAGGTGAGAAAAAGGAGCTACACTTTGCAAAAAAAACAAGCAGTGCCAGTGGCTGAGTATAGGTAGGCTGATAGATTCCCCCCCCCTTCTTGTTTTATTTGGGGGGGGTGGCAGTTGTTGGGAGTCACTTGTGCTTGGCTGGGGAGCTCTGGACTGTAGAAACCACTTTTACAACTTCCTCCCTTTTGTGAGGCTTTATTTTTTCTTCTTTTTGCAGAACTAAAGGGAAGGCATTCTGCTGACCTTTGTCTATCTTTTGCCAGAATAGCTGCCTTAAACTTGGGGGGGGGGGTTGTGGGGGCAACTCTGGACCACTGGGGCCGCTTCTTCCATTTCCCCACATTTCTCCCTTTTCTGAGTGTTTTTTCTTGTGTGCATATTTTTCCTTTTTGCAAAATAGAGGAGGGGTGTGGTGTGATGTTTTCTGATCTCTTGTCCAGCTGGCCATCTCATGTTTGTGTGTTTGAAGGGCAGCTGTGGCCTCAGAGGTTAGTGTGTGTGTGCCCATATACCTGAGCCAGTTTCTCCAGAGAACTAAAAAGCCAAGGGGTATTCTGATCATGTGTTTGGGGTCTGTTGTTAATTTTGTGTGTTTGTGTGTTGGGCTGAGGGTTCATCCTGCAGGGCTATTTTTAGCTTTGTTGACTGATTTGACTTTTCCCTGGACTTCAAACAACAGCCTGCTTGGCAAGTCTTTTCTGCTAATTTCAGATGACATTCAGCCCCAATCACCACACTAATCTGAGTGTTTCCCAAACATTACTCTTTTCTATTCTTTCTGTTCCATATTTTGTAATTAAGAACTTGTGTTTGCATATGCTTATTTCTTCCTCCTTTCTAATCCATTTATTTCCCATAATGTCTTTTCATATTGTGAACTTGAGGGCAGGGACTTCCTTCCTTCCTTCCTTCCTTCCTTCCTTCCTTCCTTCCTTCCTTCTCTCCTCTCTTTCTCATGAGTTGTATGGCCACTCTGGGAGCCTTTTTTGACTGAAGAACAGGATATAAAATATTTAAATAAATAAAATAGTATTATTACTAGCCGGCCAACATTAAATACATATTTATTTGTGATTATGCATGAATATTCATGCAATGCCCAAGTTTAAGAGTAACTCTGCAACTGGAAGCACAGACAAGACTTAGAATTGTATGCAATGACGCACAAACCGGGTTCCGCTTGCAGAATAGGACTTCCTTCTTTTCGCCAAGGAACCCCCCCCCCAACCCTCTGGTGCAGATTTTGAGGGTATACAGGGGCTTCAAGGGAAGAAGAAGAAGAAGAGGAAGAAGAAGAGGAGGAGGAGGAGGAGTTTGGACTTGATATCCCGCCTTTCACTCCCCTTAAGGAGTCTCAAAGTGGCTAACAATCTCCTTTCCCTTCCTCCCCCACAACAAACACTCTGTGAGGTGAATGAGGCTGAGAGACTTCAGAGAAGTGTGACTAGCCCAAGGTCCCCCAGCAGCTGCATGTGGAGGAGTGGGGAAGCGAACCCGGTTCACCAGATTATGAGTCCACCGCTCTTAACCACTACACCATGCTGGGAGTGGTGAGGAGGGAAAAGATCCATAGTACATGCCGAAGTATGCTGGGCAAATGCGACAGCAGTATTGGCAGCAGCATCAGACACATTCTGTAGCACCATTTGGAAAATAAGGTTCCTGGAACATATTTGGTCACATGCTGCAAAAAAAAAATATTATAAGAAGTTTTCCATAGCTGTAAATATTTATGGTCCTGTCTATGTCAACTTTCATAGATATGGCAGCCATTTTGTACTATGCCATACCCTCTTGGCAGCCATTTTGCAACTGGTGCCCAAGACACATTATCAAAATTCTAAATGTGCCCAAGGGTCCAAAATGTTTGGGGACCACTGCTAGCAAGCCAAAATTAAATACAGGAAGAAACAACACTCCAGGCTCTTGCTGAAGTAGTTATTTTGAGCACATAAGCCAAACTCCTGACTTATTAAGACCTGAGAAACAATATATATAGGATTAGTAACTAAGATGGTAATATTTGATTTCAAGCCTTCCAAACAATTTTCGCAGCATCTACACTAAAATAAACACTATGCTCTTTTACCTCAATGGAAAGGTGAAAGTGACTATGCAGGGAACAGAATCCACTAAATACAAAGGCTGTCAAAACAGACAAGGTAATAACCGTCACAAATAGAACTGACATGAAATTATCTCCTGGGATAAAGCTGTCCATTTTATATTGATACTGTGCCCTCAAATGAGGCATAAATGCTTAATGAATCCTCACTGATCAACCATGGAGTGCAGGTAAGAGGAATATAACTGAGCACTGTTTGTTGCACTGCTTTTTTTATTAATGTGCTTGGTGTGTAACATTTGGCTACCAATGACTTTGCAACTCCTCAGCCAGTGTGCAGAATTTGAGATCCACTTGTACTCTCTGCCACAGGTCAAGTGCCTTGGCTGCAAAGCATAGTGGTGAAATTTAGAAGTGCAGGGTCCCTTCATGACAGTCCTAGCCGTGCCCTCTCACAGCCACACCCACTTCTAAGATCACACAATAACCTTACAATTTTATAATTATACAGTAATGATAATTAGGGATGCATTGCAATGATCATGTGTTGCCTTCCAGGTATCTCAACCATCTTCTGCGTACATACATGGGTAAAATACTTTGAGGACCCCAATATCTTATTTTGGCATGACTTAAGGCGTGTTCTCCTTGAAATTCCATTGTACATAACAGAAGTTGCACACCATTCTCACATAACTGAAACACCTTGTGTTTTCAGCATTACCACATGCTTAGCTTTGGAGCATGCAGAACTTCTCCTCAGTGTTCTTCTCATGCATCTTCTCCAGAGTGACCCTAGGAGCCATTTCTTAGTGGCTGAATCACTTTTCACTCTAATCAGCACTAAGGGTGAGAAGACTTCTTTCTCAGTGGCTAAAAAGTTCCCCTTTCATGGCAATTGGGTGGTTCTAGGACGCTGGAGACTAGGACCTTGCTTCAGTAATTGCAAAGTATTTTTGGACACCACCTGCCCCCAATTACACACCCACAAAGCATGGTCCAAAGGTACATGATGCCGAAACCTTGCTGCAATTAAACAGGTTTTGATCTGAAAACCCTCTGCTTGCTACTCTTGAGTTTTGTAAAGGAAGAACAGTGGAATAAGACTGTAATAAAATAAACAGAACTCAAGTTCTTGTTCTACATTACTGTAGAAACAAGAAGTCAGTATCTTTAATAAATAAAAAGAAAAAAACCCACGCCTATTAAACAAACATGTTCGGAACACAGCAAACATTGCCATCTCTTTTGAAGGAAGGAAATTTTTTTACTAAGTGTTTTAGAGAAAGTCCATTCCCATCCAGCTGTGGTAGAAAGACCTGTTTTCTATTTCCGAGTTGGCACAAGCTCCACAGTTAGTAAGAGTAACTATGAGAAGATAAGACTGCTTCAGTGTGTACACTTGGTGAACACCATCTCCCATACATTGAGCAAATAAACCTACACCTGTTTTACTTTGCTAAGTAAGCTTGTAAACACATTCTTGCTAAAACCATTCATCCATATACACAGATTACTGCTACACTAAGGATTGCTCCACATAAAACAGCAGGCAGACTAGAGGTCACCTGAAGTCTAAGTCACATGGCAACAATGCCAAAGAAAGAAGCATTTGTATGCACACCAGATTTACTGGCCAGGGCCGTGAGGTGGTGAACACCATTACACAGAAATAGTTTGTAGCAACATGGAGGAAGTTATGTGGTCAGTCACTGCACACAAACATCTTGGTAAGCAGAGACATTTGTCAACATTCAAATCCAGTTCTACACAGCATCTACATTGCTGGTTATTTGCATGAAGTGGACATTCATGTAACCCACCTGCTCCTACATCGACTGGCTACTCATTCAGTAAGGTCCTTCAGGTGCCACCACCTTGAACGGTGAGGTGGGTGATGACTTCAGATAAGGCTTTTTCTGCAGTGGTTCCCACATTTGGCAATATCATCCCCAGAAATGCTTAACTGCCACTTATCCTTTTAAGAATTGAGCTCAAAACTGATACTCCAGGATTGGTTGAAAATTTAAAAAAGGGGGGGGGAAGAGTTGGTACCATCAGCATACTAACAGCACCACAGAACTCTGGAGGATTTATCCCAACATGCGGATGTTTATACAATGTTAATGTAAAAAGAATTACTTGATGAGGAAATGCCACAGGCTGGCTTTCTAGGATCTGAAACATCATCTCCCCCAGCTAGTGCAGTGGGTCTGGCTGTTACACTGAAAAAACACCTGGTTTTTCTGGTTATCTGAAGAAGTGTGCATGCACACGAAAGCTCATTACCAAGGGTCTTACAGGGAAAGGCAAGGGGTGAGATGGCTAAAGATAGCTTTGTCATCTTTGCATGTCTCTGTATGTTTTGAAAGATCACACACGTGTGTGTTTGCATAATGTTTAACTGCTTTTTAATTATTTTTTATCCTATTTTAGCTGTTTCTATTTTATCTGTAAAATACTTTGAGGACCCCAATATCTTATTTTGGCATGACTTAAGGCGTGTTCTCCTTGAAATTCCATTGTACATAACAGAAGTTGCACACCATTCTCACATAACTGAAACACCTTGTGTTTTCAGCATTACCACATGCTTAGCTTTGGAGCATGCAGAACTTCTCCTCAGTGTTCTTCTCATGCATCTTCTCCAGAGTGACCCTAGGAGCCATTTCTTAGTGGCTGAATCACTTTTCACTCTAATCAGCACTAAGGGTGAGAAGACTTCTTTCTCAGTGGCTAAAAAGTTCCCCTTTCATGGCAATTGGGTGGTTCTAGGACGCTGGAGACTAGGACCTTGCTTCAGTAATTGCAAAGTATTTTTGGACACCACCTGCCCCCAATTACACACCCACAAAGCATGGTCCAAAGGTACATGATGCCGAAACCTTGCTGCAATTAAACAGGTTTTGATCTGAAAACCCTCTGCTTGCTACTCTTGAGTTTTGTAAAGGAAGAACAGTGGAATAAGACTGTAATAAAATAAACAGAACTCAAGTTCTTGTTCTACATTACTGTAGAAACAAGAAGTCAGTATCTTTAATAAATAAAAAGAAAAAAACCCACGCCTATTAAACAAACATGTTCGGAACACAGCAAACATTGCCATCTCTTTTGAAGGAAGGAAATTTTTTTACTAAGTGTTTTAGAGAAAGTCCATTCCCATCCAGCTGTGGTAGAAAGACCTGTTTTCTATTTCCGAGTTGGCACAAGCTCCACAGTTAGTAAGAGTAACTATGAGAAGATAAGACTGCTTCAGTGTGTACACTTGGTGAACACCATCTCCCATACATTGAGCAAATAAACCTACACCTGTTTTACTTTGCTAAGTAAGCTTGTAAACACATTCTTGCTAAAACCATTCATCCATATACACAGATTACTGCTACACTAAGGATTGCTCCACATAAAACAGCAGGCAGACTAGAGGTCACCTGAAGTCTAAGTCACATGGCAACAATGCCAAAGAAAGAAGCATTTGTATGCACACCAGATTTACTGGCCAGGGCCGTGAGGTGGTGAACACCATTACACAGAAATAGTTTGTAGCAACATGGAGGAAGTTATGTGGTCAGTCACTGCACACAAACATCTTGGTAAGCAGAGACATTTGTCAACATTCAAATCCAGTTCTACACAGCATCTACATTGCTGGTTATTTGCATGAAGTGGACATTCATGTAACCCACCTGCTCCTACATCGACTGGCTACTCATTCAGTAAGGTCCTTCAGGTGCCACCACCTTGAACGGTGAGGTGGGTGATGACTTCAGATAAGGCTTTTTCTGCAGTGGTTCCCACATTTGGCAATATCATCCCCAGAAATGCTTAACTGCCACTTATCCTTTTAAGAATTGAGCTCAAAACTGATACTCCAGGATTGGTTGAAAATTTAAAAAAGGGGGGGGGAAGAGTTGGTACCATCAGCATACTAACAGCACCACAGAACTCTGGAGGATTTATCCCAACATGCGGATGTTTATACAATGTTAATGTAAAAAGAATTACTTGATGAGGAAATGCCACAGGCTGGCTTTCTAGGATCTGAAACATCATCTCCCCCAGCTAGTGCAGTGGGTCTGGCTGTTACACTGAAAAAACACCTGGTTTTTCTGGTTATCTGAAGAAGTGTGCATGCACACGAAAGCTCATTACCAAGGGTCTTACAGGGAAAGGCAAGGGGTGAGATGGCTAAAGATAGCTTTGTCATCTTTGCATGTCTCTGTATGTTTTGAAAGATCACACACGTGTGTGTTTGCATAATGTTTAACTGCTTTTTAATTATTTTTTATCCTATTTTAGCTGTTTCTATTTTATCTGTAAAATACTTTGAGGACCCCAATATCTTATTTTGGCATGACTTAAGGCGTGTTCTCCTTGAAATTCCATTGTACATAACAGAAGTTGCACACCATTCTCACATAACTGAAACACCTTGTGTTTTCAGCATTACCACATGCTTAGCTTTGGAGCATGCAGAACTTCTCCTCAGTGTTCTTCTCATGCATCTTCTCCAGAGTGACCCTAGGAGCCATTTCTTAGTGGCTGAATCACTTTTCACTCTAATCAGCACTAAGGGTGAGAAGACTTCTTTCTCAGTGGCTAAAAAGTTCCCCTTTCATGGCAATTGGGTGGTTCTAGGACGCTGGAGACTAGGACCTTGCTTCAGTAATTGCAAAGTATTTTTGGACACCACCTGCCCCCAATTACACACCCACAAAGCATGGTCCAAAGGTACATGATGCCGAAACCTTGCTGCAATTAAACAGGTTTTGATCTGAAAACCCTCTGCTTGCTACTCTTGAGTTTTGTAAAGGAAGAACAGTGGAATAAGACTGTAATAAAATAAACAGAACTCAAGTTCTTGTTCTACATTACTGTAGAAACAAGAAGTCAGTATCTTTAATAAATAAAAAGAAAAAAACCCACGCCTATTAAACAAACATGTTCGGAACACAGCAAACATTGCCATCTCTTTTGAAGGAAGGAAATTTTTTTACTAAGTGTTTTAGAGAAAGTCCATTCCCATCCAGCTGTGGTAGAAAGACCTGTTTTCTATTTCCGAGTTGGCACAAGCTCCACAGTTAGTAAGAGTAACTATGAGAAGATAAGACTGCTTCAGTGTGTACACTTGGTGAACACCATCTCCCATACATTGAGCAAATAAACCTACACCTGTTTTACTTTGCTAAGTAAGCTTGTAAACACATTCTTGCTAAAACCATTCATCCATATACACAGATTACTGCTACACTAAGGATTGCTCCACATAAAACAGCAGGCAGACTAGAGGTCACCTGAAGTCTAAGTCACATGGCAACAATGCCAAAGAAAGAAGCATTTGTATGCACACCAGATTTACTGGCCAGGGCCGTGAGGTGGTGAACACCATTACACAGAAATAGTTTGTAGCAACATGGAGGAAGTTATGTGGTCAGTCACTGCACACAAACATCTTGGTAAGCAGAGACATTTGTCAACATTCAAATCCAGTTCTACACAGCATCTACATTGCTGGTTATTTGCATGAAGTGGACATTCATGTAACCCACCTGCTCCTACATCGACTGGCTACTCATTCAGTAAGGTCCTTCAGGTGCCACCACCTTGAACGGTGAGGTGGGTGATGACTTCAGATAAGGCTTTTTCTGCAGTGGTTCCCACATTTGGCAATATCATCCCCAGAAATGCTTAACTGCCACTTATCCTTTTAAGAATTGAGCTCAAAACTGATACTCCAGGATTGGTTGAAAATTTAAAAAAGGGGGGGGGAAGAGTTGGTACCATCAGCATACTAACAGCACCACAGAACTCTGGAGGATTTATCCCAACATGCGGATGTTTATACAATGTTAATGTAAAAAGAATTACTTGATGAGGAAATGCCACAGGCTGGCTTTCTAGGATCTGAAACATCATCTCCCCCAGCTAGTGCAGTGGGTCTGGCTGTTACACTGAAAAAACACCTGGTTTTTCTGGTTATCTGAAGAAGTGTGCATGCACACGAAAGCTCATTACCAAGGGTCTTACAGGGAAAGGCAAGGGGTGAGATGGCTAAAGATAGCTTTGTCATCTTTGCATGTCTCTGTATGTTTTGAAAGATCACACACGTGTGTGTTTGCATAATGTTTAACTGCTTTTTAATTATTTTTTATCCTATTTTAGCTGTTTCTATTTTATCTGTAAAATACTTTGAGGACCCCAATATCTTATTTTGGCATGACTTAAGGCGTGTTCTCCTTGAAATTCCATTGTACATAACAGAAGTTGCACACCATTCTCACATAACTGAAACACCTTGTGTTTTCAGCATTACCACATGCTTAGCTTTGGAGCATGCAGAACTTCTCCTCAGTGTTCTTCTCATGCATCTTCTCCAGAGTGACCCTAGGAGCCATTTCTTAGTGGCTGAATCACTTTTCACTCTAATCAGCACTAAGGGTGAGAAGACTTCTTTCTCAGTGGCTAAAAAGTTCCCCTTTCATGGCAATTGGGTGGTTCTAGGACGCTGGAGACTAGGACCTTGCTTCAGTAATTGCAAAGTATTTTTGGACACCACCTGCCCCCAATTACACACCCACAAAGCATGGTCCAAAGGTACATGATGCCGAAACCTTGCTGCAATTAAACAGGTTTTGATCTGAAAACCCTCTGCTTGCTACTCTTGAGTTTTGTAAAGGAAGAACAGTGGAATAAGACTGTAATAAAATAAACAGAACTCAAGTTCTTGTTCTACATTACTGTAGAAACAAGAAGTCAGTATCTTTAATAAATAAAAAGAAAAAAACCCACGCCTATTAAACAAACATGTTCGGAACACAGCAAACATTGCCATCTCTTTTGAAGGAAGGAAATTTTTTTACTAAGTGTTTTAGAGAAAGTCCATTCCCATCCAGCTGTGGTAGAAAGACCTGTTTTCTATTTCCGAGTTGGCACAAGCTCCACAGTTAGTAAGAGTAACTATGAGAAGATAAGACTGCTTCAGTGTGTACACTTGGTGAACACCATCTCCCATACATTGAGCAAATAAACCTACACCTGTTTTACTTTGCTAAGTAAGCTTGTAAACACATTCTTGCTAAAACCATTCATCCATATACACAGATTACTGCTACACTAAGGATTGCTCCACATAAAACAGCAGGCAGACTAGAGGTCACCTGAAGTCTAAGTCACATGGCAACAATGCCAAAGAAAGAAGCATTTGTATGCACACCAGACTTACTGGCCAGGGCCGTGAGGTGGTGAACACCATTACACAGAAATCACTGCACACAAACATCTTGGTAAGCAGAGACATTTGTCAACATTCAAATCCAGTTCTACACAGCATCTACATTGCTGGTTATTTGCATGAAGTTGACATTCATGTAACCCACCTGCTCCTACATCGACTGGCTACTCATTCAGTAAGGTCCTTCAGGTGCCACCACCTTGAACGGTGAGGTGGGTGATGACTTCAGATAAGGCTTTTTCTGCAGTGGTTCCCACATTTGGCAATATCCTCCCCAGAAATGCTTAACTGCCACTTATCCTTTTAAGAATTGAGCTCAAAACTGATACTCCAGGATTGGTTGAAAATTTAAAAAAAGGGGGGGGGGAGAGTTGGTACCATCAGCATACTAACAGCACCACAGAACTCTGGACGATTTATCCCAACATGCGGATGTTTATACAATGTTAATGTAAAAAGAATTACTTGATGAGGAAATGCCACCGGCTGGCTTTCTAGGATCTGAAACATCATCTCCCCCAGCTAATGCAGTGGGTCGGGCTGTTACACTGAAAAAACACCTGGTTTTTCTGGTTATCTGAAGAAGTGTGCATGCACACGAAAGCACTACCAAGGGTCTTACAGGGAAAGGCAAGGGGTGAGATGGCTAAAGATAGCTTTGTCATCTTTGCATGTCTCTGTATGTTTTGAAAGATCACACACGTGTGTGTTTGCATAATGTTTAACTGCTTTTTAATTATTTTTTATCCTATTTTAGCTGTTTCTATTTTATCTGTAAACCACCTTGAGTCCCTGTCAGGGAAAAATGTGGGATATAAATATTATAATATGTTACACAGACAAAAGCTGAGCCCCAATGACTGACATGATTGCATCAAGAGATATATGAATTTTGTTAAAGGAAATAAAATAAACAACAGGCACAGCAGCCATTTGAAATGCAACCACAAGGAGAGGGCTCCAAGAAGCAAGCCATTTTAATATGCAGCAGCACATCGTAGCATAGTTCCAAAGACTGCCACATGTCAGCAGCCATTTTTAATGTGCAATTGCATGCCACTTCTCATCAACACTTTTACAATATGAAACAGCCTCCTTATGGTAAAAATTTAGCAACAATATACCACCACTGCTTCCCCATGTGATTTAGTGTTCACCATCTTTACATTAAGATTCAGCTCATCACAACGTAAGACCATTTGTTTAATTAAAAGCAATTCTGGGACACTGACTGTTTACAGTCCCAAAGAACTGCCTGAACCTTTTAAGCAAATTGCACTCTGTTTTTCTGCCCAACCCTCAATGACCTACAATTTAACCACTTTCTACCACATAATATTGAACTGATATTGAGGAAACAGCTTTTTCAAGAACCCTCCCCGTTTCCCAAAATGTATACAACAGCGCAAGAGAGTTGTCCATCAGGTTGGACTCATGCATATGTATTCTGTCCAGTTCTATTAGTTGTGCAGGAACTTAGCACCAGTAGGAGCAAAATATTTTACTTCTCTACAAGCAACATATCGTAAGTGGAAGTTTGCATATTTCCCAAGAGAGACCATCTCACATAGCCCAGATGGAACTTAAGAGGAATTTTTCCAAAATGGCTCTAGAAGTCCTCCACATCTGGCCCAAGATCCCAGAACTGTTCTGCAGGACAAAGTGGCTTTCTCCCACTCCTCCTCTTGCATGCGGATGTTTATATGTGGTTTATCATAGGGAATTCTCAATCCACTCAATATGCTGAAAATGAACATGGCTAAAACAACACACTGCAGAGTAAAATGTCCCTTCTTTTTAACTTCTGAGTTAAATATCCACCATTAAGAAAAATAAATTTCACTTCTTAAGTGCAATTCAGTTTTGCACAGTGTCATATATGATCCATCATGCTGGCCACATGACCCGGAAGCTGTACGCCGGCTCCCTCGGCCAGTAACACGAGATGAGCGCCACAACCCCAGAGTCAGACACGACTGGACCTAATGGTCATGGGTCCCTTTACCTTTTATAGGCATACAACTTATACCTCCAATTTATATTCATTTATTTTATTCAATTTATGAGCAGCCTAATAAAAAGACATTCTCTGAGCAACATATACAGTAAAATTAACGCACTATGCAACTCAATAAAACCAGAAATCAATTAAGAAAACCAACTCAGCAATAGCACAACAATAAACATATAAAATCTGGAACAGACACAAATCAAGTACATGGTAAAAAAAAAATTGCACTAATCTTATGCTTTGTGACTACAAGTGGAGCAACAGAAAATCACCCGAGTTATATAATGAAACCTGCACCGCCATAGCCATACATCTGTACAGGTGGTTTTAGTCACTCTGGCAACACAGTTAACAGACTCACCAACCTCAATATAGGGAGCTCAGAAATGCTGGAAAAACCAGCTCTCTGTAAGAATATGGCACTTTGCCCACATTTTTAATCACCAAGATTTAGCAATAATAATAGATGTGAAATACCCTCAACTGCTCTAAGACTGTCCACAAGAGGGTTTAGGGTTTTTCAGACACACAACAGTACATCATGCACTGCCCTGCCACAGTACACCAGCTTTGAAGGCATTTACTGCGATTTGGCGTTTCTTTTAAATAAGCAGAACCAAGAACTCAACAACATCAACATTTTTGAAAATCAGTATGCTTCTACGGACCAAGGACAAAACCATTTTTTGAACTCTTACCAGTTCAGAACAGCTTCAATATCAGCCTGTTTTTTCTTTTCCCCACCCCCATTGCTTTACCTACCATCTACAGATGCTATAAAATCCTTTGCTGGTACACTGGTACCTCTGGTTACGAACTTAATTCGTTCCGGAGGTCCGTTCTTAACCTGAAACAGTTCTTAACCTGAGATACCACTTTAGCTAATGGGGCCTCCAGCTGCCACCGCGCCGCTAGTGTGCGATTTCTGTTCTCATCCTGAGGTAAAGTTCTTAACCCGAGGTACTACTTCCAAGTTAGCAGAGTCTGTAACCTGAAGTGTTTGAAACCCAAGGTGTTTGTAACCCGAGGTACCACTGCACTAATAGATGAACGGGAGTTGCCGAAGCACTTGTGCAACTCCCATTTATTTCAAAATGGCTTAGCCAAACATCTATACTGTGAATAAGCTCCCTGCGAATAAGGAAGGGATTCTCCTCAGGCGTGTTCTTGCAAATTGTGATCAGGCATAACCATTCATGTTAGCAGACTAACCAATGAGCTAGCGCATGGATGGAAGAATATACAACTTCTCAATACCACAAAAGATCAACACAATCTGCTTGTTGTTACATCCTTTCTCAATTACAGCACCCCACAGCAATACAATGTTCAGTTAGCCATGTGGCCTTTTAAAGAAGTTCTTCAGTAGGAAAGTTTCTTCACATACACCACGTACATGCTTCTAGAAATTGAATTGGACCTCCAATTTAATCAGTATGCTCCCAAGCTTATTACATTAGTCAGGCTGACTTCTTAGCCAATTTTAGTCTTGGCAGGTATCTTTGTGGATGAAATACAATTTATGAAATGAGATCTTGCAAGAACTAGAATTCTGAAGGCAGCTAATTATGGAGAGAGAGATAAAATATATGCCAAACACATACATTAAAAGTTGCATGTTATATTTCTACTTCAGAAAATATGAAATGTCATCCCAGAGCAAAACAATGGTATTATCTGTCTTGTGTCCTGTTGACACATGCAAAAAAGCCAAAACTTTAGAAGGCAGCTGTGCTGCAGAAAACTATTTGAAAAGCAGTCCAAGGCTGTTAGCAAAACTCTTTAGAAGATTTGGCAAAAGATGGGAGGGGCTGGGAAAAGGCGGAAAGAGTCAAATCAAGGTTTGCTAATGCAGTATCTGTAACATCCTGTAGCAAGGAAGTAGAATACAGCCACTGTTTGCTCTTGCAGTTCGGGTGGCTGAGAAGGAAGTAGCAACAAGCCAGCAGGAAGGCAAACAGGCATCCACGGATAAGGAATGTAACATCAGAAAATGTACCAAGTCTTCATCCACCACTCTTCGTGTATTATTGATACCACAATGATATTGGCACTATTCTAACACTACCAAAATTGTAAGACAGTATAATAATGAAATGGAATCAGAAGGCAATAAAGTGTCCCATTTAGTTTCACCCATTCATAGCTGGTTTCAAAGTTTGCTGTTTTTCCTATGCATAGCTGTCACCTAAACCAGTGTTTTTCAACCTTTTTTGGGCAAAGGCACACTTGTTTCATGAAAAAAATCACGAGGCACACCACCATTAGAAAATGTTAAAAAAAATTAACTCTGTGCCTATATTGACTATATATAAAGTAATTCTCCTGAATAGGAATCAAATAAACAATTTTTTCCCACGGCACACCAGGCAACATCTCGCAGCACACTAGTGTGCCGCGGAACAGTGGTTGAAAAACACTGACCTAAACAGACTGCCAACAGCAGTAGCAGGCAAAGTACACAACACTAATGTCAGGACACAAGTTGTACTAAATGTTACAGAAAAGCAGGGGAAATTTGCTAGATTTTTGGCAGTGGCCACACATTTAGGACATAATCTACTTTCCTCTCATGCGCCCTAGCGCCAGAAAGTGGTGGGTTTAAGACTCACACATTGATCTAATGCTCTGATCTTACACAGCTGTTAGTTTCCATGGATCTTGAAGAACGAGACCTTGAAACTGCTTGGGTTTTTTCCTTTAAAAATGCATCTATATTGCCTAGCAGGTGACAGTATTTTATTGTGGAGATGAACCAACAAACCTACACCTAAAGACATCCACATGCCAGACACCTCTATGGTTACACCCCATACAGACATTGTACATCCGATGCTCATAATGCATATCAACTCAGGCTATTGAGAAAGACTCACTGTAACCTCAGTTAAAGCTATTGTTAGAGTTCAAAGCACAAACTTAAAAGGGTAACTAACAAAAGCAGAGCTAGAATGCCGCATTGCTTATATACTGTAACAAATGCCATACATGTCAGGAAGCAGCACTTTCTTTTCTAGCTGAACCAGGACTTAATATACATCAGCGAACCAAAACAAGGAATACTGAAATTCAATTTTACACACTGTTCAAAGGATCAGATCAATATCAGGTCACAACTAAAGACCATTATTTGGCATGGATTATTGAAATGAAACAAACAGACGATTCCATGTAAACATTTTGCTTTTTATTCAACATGATTTACAGCTCATTTAACTAACAAAATAACTTGGCTCATGGTTTACACCTCAGGCTTGCAACAAATGGTTAGTCTGTAGAGAGCTAAACCACAACCCCATGTTTAGACCACACACTAAGCCAAACTATGAATGAGCAGGGTGTAGCAAAAGACTGGGGAGGAGTGAAATGGCCACAGACTCCTCTCCAGGAGCATGTACACTCCTGTGCTTGCATCAAGCCATGGATTGGCTTGATGTGAGGTGAAAAGCAGGCCAATATGAACACTGGAAAACACTGAAGAAAACCCAACCTCCAATCTTATTGTGACAATAGGAGTGCTACTGCTACAGCCCAAAATTTCAAAGGCAACCTCATAAATACATTGTAGAGTTTCCAGTTTGACAACACTTGCCCAACCTCACCTCTTGCGCCATGTAACACTTGTAGGATAGCAGCTTGGGATGGGCAATTTTGTATGTATAAGTGACAGGAAGTGTAAGGGTTAACTGGCTCCTCCCCTCCCCTCACTCTACTCCTTATTACAGTTTTTCATGCTTTCATTTTATTTAAGCAAAAAACAAAAAAACAGGAATGCAAGGCTGTTCACTGGTTTTTCACTTACTGTCTAGATTGAACCAAAGAACCATCTTCTCTACAGTATCTTTCTGTGTTTGCAGGGCAAACAGGAACCCTGAAAAAGGATCCCTGAAAAAGTGATAAGGTTTGTTGGCTTGGTGAACTGGAATGCACCAACCCCATGTACAAACACAGTTGTGAACTTTCAAGTTTTGTGAAAGAATAGAATTTGCTCTCCCACAGAGCAACAGATTTATGCTCCAACATAAATCCTTATCTTAGATGTCAGATTGCATCTCAAAAGCAGCCCTTTCTGGGATTTCCCTCCAGATAAAGGCATTTTTTTTCTCCTTACATACCAGAGAAAGAGAACCTCAGTCTAATTTATAAGCCATACAGTAGTGGCAAATGTTACTCCCTGCCTATATGCAACAGGAGTGGTTTCATGCTTTGGAAGCTCTTTTATCATCACCAAGGCTTCAAACTCATATCTTTTCAACTTTATGAGTTAGAAATAAAGGGAAACATTATTTTAAAAAAAAGAAAAATAAGAGAAACATGCTCTGGTATATGCATTCCTGCCCACTTGTCACATGTGGCCCATAAGGGTGTGTGGAGATAAAGATCCAGACAGATCCAGTTCCCCATCCCTGATACAGGAGGACAGGAATTGCTGCCATTGTCTTTGTTGTAATGGTAGGCAAAAATCTGGGACATGAAAGTGCAGTCCCCAAACAGAAAGCAACACAATGAGAAGTAGGTTTACAAAACATCAAATTGGAGAGACAAAACAGAATATAGTAAACAAATCCCAGAGAGGTGGCCATGTTAGTCTGTTGCAACAATTCCAGAGAATGGTTTGAAGCTAAGCAGGCACAGGTCTGGTCACTGCCTGGATGGGAGACCTCCTGGGAACCACATGATTGCAATTCCATGATAAAATAAAGGTGTGATACAAGAAAATTAAAAAAATACTAATTTATTATTATTTACAAACAAGCGCTTTATGTATTGTGTTAAATAAAATGAATACATACTATAGCCTATGTTTTCTTGGGACAGATGCCACTTAGCACCTTGATGGGATAGAAACCCGGTATACTGATTTAAACCACAGGTGATAAAATTGAATTTCTTGATATGGGTTAATTCAGTACTAGAGTTTCACTTTGAAGTTTCTTTGCTCAAGAATAGGCATGGGTACCTTAAAGACTCTCCTTATACCATGGCCATTAGCCAGACCACACAGCTCACTAGCCCTGCTTGAGTGCTTTTGCCTGGCCAAAATGTGTCCTTGAATTGTGTTGATGCCTGCCTGGATGGAGAGAGCCATATGCACCTGTGTGCATAGAAACTTCTGGCATTTTCATGGATGGAATGCTGTCTACTTAAGAGCAGCATCTGTTGCCCCACCTGCTTTTTGCCTCTGGCATGTGGCCTCTGGGAGGTTCCCCATATGGAACCTAGACTGAAAAAGGTTACTATTTCATTCATTTCATCTTGGAAGCAATAAGAAGTTCAAGAAAGATGCTTGATCTCTAACCAGACCAAACAATTAAAAATAAAAACTGCCAGCAATAACTTTCCTTTACCTGCACCAAAGTCCAACAGTGCTTTGCTTCACAGGGCTGATGTATAATTAATGCCGGTGACTGCTTAATGAGGAGAAACCATCAGGGCAGCCTATAGGATTTCATGTTCTTTTCCCATAATTCTTTCTTCTTACAGAATCATAGAATTGTAGAGTGGGAAGGGACCCCGAGGGTGATCTAGTCCAACCCCCAACAATGCAGGAATCTTCTGTCCAATGTGTAGCTTGAACCCACGACTGTGAGATTAAGAGTCTCATGCTCTACCAACTGAGAGTGAATTCCTGCTTACTACTGGCCTAACATAACAGCCTGACCATATTATCAGTATTGACAGTTACCAGGTAAGCATTAACCGGTATGCCTATTTCATTCATGATCTGAAACCATCTCGAAGCCGACTTCAGATCCTGGGTTAAGTGGGACTCTTGGTTAACTCAGAGGTCAAATCACAGTTAACAAACAGTATGCATCTGTCTCACCCTTTTCACAGCATCTGCAATGGCCCACAGTGAGCAGAATGTCAAGAATATTAACACTGGCAGAAGATCTCAGTAAAATGCCTATCTAAGGAAGTTACACCATCAAGTTCAGGCACAGATGTTCACAATGTAACACAGGGTGGTGCAGAATCTCTTACAAAAATGCAAAGGAAACTCCTCCTAGAGATTCACTAAGGTGGCACAACAAAATCAGAAGGGACATCAGAGCAATTCTCTGCAGCCTACAACCAAGTACAGTAGCATACATGCAATATAAGCTCACAAATGAATGCCTGACAGTAACACTGGAACAGCTATAAAATCCAGATTCTGAAACTTCACCTGATTCTTTAATGAAATATGTATTTTTTGCAGTCTGTTTATAGCCCCCACATTGATCCTAGGATAGTCAGAAAACAATGTGACCAAACCAAAGGCACAACACCACTTGAACCATGAAGCATATTCAGAAGATAAAGGCCTGCATCTAAAGCACTAATATTACTACAGCTGCAAGCCCAGTACACTTGCTTAGGAGTACCGTCCCAGGAAGATCAGCGTGGCTTTCTTCCTAGTAATATAGATAGGAAATGTGGAGTGAATTCTGACTTTTCCGTTGGCCTGTAAAGGGTGTGACAGCTAATTAAAGAAATAAGGAACTAGAACTGTCTCAGAAAGGAAATAAATTGCATTAGTGTCCCTTGGCACAGGAACAGACTGAGCACTATTATGCAAAGGGGGGGGGGGATGATATCACATTTATGAGTCTCCTTGAAAAAGGCACAAAGCAGAGAGGTATCATGAATGCCAATGAAGTTGACCATAAGACATGGTGTACTTCCTGGATGAGGCATCTGTTATACAGCAAATACTTCCTGCATCAAATGCCACATCTCACCTTAGAATTTCTGCACTTCAATCAGGCATCTAAACTTCACAATGTCAGGCTCTGTTCATGGGTGGGTGGGAGCTAGCATTTTAACAGCACCATGGTATAACTCCCAAATGCAACAGTCAACTAGAGGGCAATAAGTTGGCAAAGGCTGGACCAAAGACTTTTTTAAAACTAAACCTAAAATTTACCCTTTTAAAATTGTGTGCCTTGTAGACTTTTTTCCAGTCACGCTCACACTAATGCAGGGATGTGGAAACTGTGGACTTCCAGATGTTAGGGGACTACAGCTCCCATAATGCTTGATCCCCGACCATGCTGGCTGGGGCTGGTGGGAGTTGGAGTCCAAAAGCATCTGGAGGGTTTCAGGTTCACCAACACTGCTCTAATGACACAATCCTCATTCTCTGTCATTTATGTCTGCTGTCTTTATACTCGGCTGCCAACACACAATGATACCACAGCAATTTTCTTATTTCTATGTTTACAAGAGGGTTTCCTTGATTGAAATAAGAATGTTACCAGTAAAAAGCTATTTTGTCCCCAAGTTTATTCTCGTAGACATTTCTGTCCAATAGATTGTAGCAAATGTTGGTTGTAGCCCCTTTCATCCATTCAATAAAGATTTTCCCTTTTGTGACATCAAAGTTGTACTGCAGAAATGGTCCAGGATGTTGGCTCCTCCAGTAAAATTCTTTGGCAATGTCTCCCCAAAATTCTGCAAGATAAAAAAGATAAATAAATAAAACACCACATTCAAACTTAAGACCATTCTACATGGTTTAAGGTACCAACACAAGCATGCACATAGGCAACGGGGGGGGGGGCAAGCTGCCCCCCTAAATCAATAAAATACATAGCAAACTGAGGTTCCGCCCCCAACAACAAAAGGCCTGCCTGCTCCCCTAACAAAAATCCTGGCTACACCCATGAACACAAGGCAGATGCTGAACTGGTTTTATTTAGGGGAAAGAGTTAGGCTGAAATCCTACAATAACCTGGAAGTAAACCGCACTGAAAATAAGTGGAACTTATTTCTGATTAATATGCATAGGATTGTGCTACTCTGCCAACTCTCTTGCAGAATTTAATAATGCCATCCTCAGCATCTGGGGGTTCACTCACTTGCCCATCTTCCAAAGTGATACAGGTCATCATCTGCCACCAATCCCCTTTTTTATTCTGCATGACAAGCAGCACAGTCTCCATTCAAAAACAACAACAACAACAACAACAACACCCTGGCACCAGAAATAGCACTATAGGAAAGTCAGGAGAAGGTGCAATTCACCCTCTCAGGACACTCTGGTGAGACTGCTAAATTACAATATATCAAGAGGTTTAATGCCATCACTTGAGAACCATGACGATGGATTTCTCATATACTATGCATGCTAATTGGCTGACAGACATGTGGTTATCTGTTTATCAGCGTCTGTTTCATGATTTTTTGCCATTGTTAATTACTTAAAAGGTAAAGGGACCCCTGACCATTATCATCAGATTTCCCCCCTGCATTTCTGTTTTCTGTTACTTCACTTTACAATTCCTCCTCCTCACCATACACCCAAAAATCCCCATATATGCATACCTGTAACTAAGGATAGCACTTTTAGCATCTGGAAAAATGGACTGTAATCCATACAAAATTATGACAGAATAAACTGCTTAGTCTTTAAGGTGCCACAAGACTCTTGGTTTTAATGCAAAAGATGAACACAGCTACTTCTCATCTGGAAATTATTACCAGAAAACTCTATTACTTAATGGATCTATGTTGACACACACATGCTTTGGACAAGACTTTTTCTGTTTTAATGCAGAAATACTTGAAACATCCTCACATTCTAAAAGGATAGCCTAGTTAGTTTGTCACAAGAAAAACCTCCCAACCTTTGGGTGCCTTACTGGGTGTGGGAGAAGCATGTTTTAGCTGACAAAAACTTATTTCATATACAGTAAATCTGTTAGCCTTCAAAGCTGATACAAGGCTGGAAATTTCAAATAATAATAATAAAAAATCAAGCAAGTTTGTGACCGAAAATAATGTCCAATAAAATCCTGATTAAATAAAGTGTCTTCCACAGTCACTAGAAACACAACCCAACACTGTCTGTGCCAGCTTGAGAAATTTACACAAGAGCAGCATTGATACATTAGATTGTATCTTGGCACAGTATACCACAACTTCTGTACTAATGACAGAAAGGGCCACTGATACTTCCTCATGCTGAAGGTTAGAGAAATGTCACATATGGAAATCTGCCAAACACTACTTCTTTGAATATACCTGGGTGCTTGAGGCATAAACAGACAGACAGCACTTCAACCCAGTAAATTTTAGATCAATTGGGGTGCATCCAGGAATGCTTGTTCATACTATCTTGGAAGCTGCCTTATGCAAAGTCAACCCATTGATCTGTCCAGAACAGTATTTCCTATACTGATTGGCAGTTGATGTCCAGGGTTTCAGGTGGGATGTCTTTCCCAGTCAGGGAATGAACCTAGAACATACTGCATGCAAAGCAGATGCTGTACCACTGAGCTAAGACACTTCCTGTCAGCCCCTATTTGCCTTTTTAAAGTACACTGCTGTAACCATGCAGCTGAGCACATCTGAAGTTGTGACTTCTTTAGCAAAAGCATAATTACAGTATCTGCATAAAACAATGAAAAGACAGTAGCCATCTAGGTAGACCACTTCCAGCAAGAGCCTCCTAGAAATGATAATTACTCCAAATTGTACAAATATAAATTGCATCCATCATTTTTACTGCTCACCACTGGTTCACCTGTTCTCCACTAAATCAGCACTACAATACTGTATTTCATATTGCTATAAAACTTCAGTACTTCCTAAACACTGGCAACTTTATACCCACAGAACTCAAAGGGATAGAAAGAATTTCTCTCTCTCTCCAGTGTTTGAAGTTTTGTAATAAGCATTCAAGTAAGAGGCTTGGGATAATGAAGCAAGGGCAGAATGCAGCATCATTTTTTATCCAAATTTGTGTCAGCTACACAACTTGCCCAATCTGACCAGACATTTTCACATGTATGCATCCTGTTGAACTGGTCCAAAAGCCCCAATAGGAAGTAAAAATGCCATACAAGCTAGAACTGGCCCTAACAAGCATGCATTTGCATTTATGAGGACAGAGATGCAGTTCTGTGGTTTGATTCACAATATCAGCAATCCAGATTGCCAAATGCTAAATGCAAAGGGCCACAGCTCAGTGGTAGTGGTAGAGCATACCTGCATGTGAAAGGTCTCAGGTTCAGTCCCTGGCATCTCCAGTTAGGGCTAGAAGAGACTCCTATCAGAATTTCTGGAGAGCAGCTGCCAGTCAGTGTAGACAATAGTGAGCTAGATGGACCAATGGATAATTTCAGTTGTGCAATAGGGCTGGGGAGTGGACTTATTGCAGTAAGGAAAGTGATGGGAAAATGCACTGTAAAGTGTGAGATAACAACTGCTTGGCACAATGTCAGATAACCTTCTAGCAAACAAATCAGAATGAATTTTCAGTTGCATAACTTCTCCACAAACTTTATGCAAAAAAACCCCCAAGATGAATCCTCAGTAAACGGGCTGCCTAAACCCAACCTCAGTTGGCAGTGAAGAAGGGAAGTACTGCTGAAGTTATCGCTATACAACACAATCTACCCAGATGACATGGTGATACTATCATTTTCCCAAGCATTTTTCCTCTACAGTACCAATAAAACTCAAATGTTGTTTGCCTTGTCTGTCCAACTACTACCGCAGTTCAGGGAATCCAAAGGGAAAGCAGTCCCTAGATAACACTAGGAGAGTGCCATATATCACATGCAACCCTCTTGGAAGCCCCAGAACCAGCACAATATGATTCAGGTCCTGTTGCTAGCTAACACAGCCCAGGAATTTGCACAATATGGATCCAGGCCTCACAAATCTCTCTCTCTCTCTCTCTCTCTCTCTCTCTCTCTCTCTCTCTCTCACACACACACACACAGAGAGAGAGAGAGAGAGAGAGAGAGAGAGAGCCGAATTGCAAGAATATTACCACCTTCTTCCACTACTCACAGAGGGCTTAACATGTGTAACATCTAGCCATTGATCATATTTGGGGGGAAATTAGCCCAGGTGTTGTGCATTTAGCACATATCCCTGAGTGAATTAGCAAGCAAAATTAGCTCAGAGCAGAACATTTCCACAAGGGAAAAGTCTGCTGAGCTTGGCATGCTTGCAAAAGCAGTAGCAAAGCTCTAGGAATTTACAAGAAAAACTCATGTACACAGTTGGGCACCACCCAAACTGCTAATACAGTACTGTCTTCCAAGTAACACAGTCGCTTTCTTACAACACAGGACCCCCGGCCTCCCAAGTATTGAGCTTAGACCAGGGGTCCCCAAACTAAGGCCTGGGGGCCGGATGCGGCCCAATCGCCTTCTAAATCCGGCCCGCGGACAGTCCGGGAATCAGTGTGTTTTTACATGAGTAGAATGTGTGCTTTTATTTAAAATGCATCTCTGGGTTATTTGTGGGGCCTGCCTGGTGTTTTTACATGAGTAGAATGTGTGCTTTTATTTAAAATGCATCTCTGGGTTATTTGTGGGGCATAGGAATTCGTTCATATTTTTTTCCAAAATATAGTCCGGGCCCCCCACAAGGTCTGAGGGACAGTGGACCTGCCCCCTGCTGAAAAAGTTTGCTGACCCCTGGCTTAGACGCATCCCTTGCTTCAGTCTCCAAAAGAAGTTCAACAGCAGAGGAGGACTCTGCCTTGTATCTTTGCGAAAACTAACTCGCACGACGCTAATGCTTACGAGCATTAGCATGCAACAGCCTTGACTTGAGGCTGGGGTGCCCACGAAGGCTGCCCCACTGCGTGCACATTCGCGGGGGGGGGACCACTCGGGCAAAGTAAGACGAGCAGGGAGATGCGTCGGTTGCCGCCACACCTGTTACTACCCGAAGGCTCCCGAATGGAGCACAGCAACCTGAGCAGCCTGTGCAGAGGGTACCCACCGGGGCAAGCAAGGGCACAAGGCCCCGGGGGGACTCCTCTAAAAGCTGCGGGCCGACCAGAGGCGCATATCAACAAGGAACTGGCGCCGAGTCGGAAAGGGCGTGGAGGAGAGAGAGCCATGCAAGCCCACGAGGAAGGAGATGTGGACCCGGACCAAGTCGCCCTTGGGAAACTTCGCAGACGGCGGCCGCTCTCCCCCCCGCGCACAGGGCATGTCCTGCCAAGCCTCCTCCTCCTCCTCCCCGCCCCTTGGCCCGGCGGCCGGCGAGCGCCAACAGGCCTGGAGGCTGTCTTTGAAGCTTGCCCGGGAACCTCGCGCCGCGCCGGGGCCTGGCCCCTCCTCACTCACCCTGCGGCTCCTCCACCGAGCGGCTGTAAAGCTCCCGGTACTTTTCCAAGGAAGGCACATGCGACTCCCGAGCCAGGTCCGGGGGCGCCCGGTACACCCCGGCGGCGGCGCACTTCTCGTCGGGCAACACCATCTCGTCGGGCACCAGCCGAGAGACGCAGCGAGACGGGGCTGAAGCGGCGGGCGGCCAGCGAGTGAGCAGGCGGCGGGCGCTTCGGCTAGGAAACACCGCTGTGGCACCGCCTCCTCCAGCCTCAAGAGGAGGAGGAGGAGGAGCCGGGGAGGCGCCTGCGGGAAAGGGAGGATGCCGCGCCAGGCTCCGCCCAGGCCTGGAGCCGTCCCGCCGCCGCTCGGAGGCCCGCCTCGGCCTCAGGCCATAGCTAGCGCCAGCTCCTATACCTCAAACAGTGAGGCTTCGACCTGGGTTCTAACCTCCACCCAGTTCACTGCCCGACCTTGAGCCTAGTTTTAAGGATAAAATGAGAGGAAGTAGAACCACGACGAGGCAGTGTTTCTGGACACACTTGACAGCCACAGGTAGGTCCTAGTGGAACTTAGAATTCGGACAGGATTGGGCTGAACGTTCTCTTCTGTGGGTGCTTAAAAGTGTGCTCGACCATAAAGAGAACAACTTTGAAACATGAGATACACCTTTTGCCCTCCAAAGCATCTTCAAATGCCCAAAGACCAAATTAGAGGTAGCTTGGGAGTTCTGTGGATAGGATCTTATTTTAAAAAGAAGTAGTTTCAAAGGCAGCGATTCTAATTGTCAGGAGTTAGGGGAGCGGGTTAGGTAAAGGTAAAGGTACCCCTGACTGTTAGGTCCAGTTGCGGACGACTCTGGAGTTGCGGCGCTCATCTCGCTCTATAGGCCGAGGGAGCCGGTGTTTGTCCGCAAACAGCTTCTGGGTCATGTGGCCAGCATGACTAAGCCGCTTCTGGCGAACCAGAGCAGGGCACGGAAACGCCATTTACCTTCCCGCCGGAGCGGTACCTGTTTATCTACTTGCACTTTGATGTGCTTTCGAACTGCTAGGTTGGCAGGAGCAGGGACCGAGCAACAGGAGTTCACCCCATTCCCCCCCCCCCCCCATTGCAGGGATTCGAACCACCAACCTTCCAATTGGCAAGCCCTAGGCTCAGTGGTTTAGACCACAGTGCCATCCGCGTCCCTAGGGGAGCAGGTTACCCCTTCCTAAATGCTATTTTTGAAACAATGACAACAACAAATCTTGTGGCACCTTCAAAGCTGCAGCCCTATATATATTTACCTAAAAGTAATTCTTGCTGAATTGAAAGGGGCTATCATCTGAGTAATTATGTACAGGACAACATTGTTTTAGCATAAGATTTAATGAATGAGTCCATTTAATCAGATTTATGAAGTGAAGTCTTCAGTTGGCAGGTATATATATGCATCTGGGTGCAAAGAAAAATATATAGTTTTAAAGGTATCACAAGATTCTCTTGTTTTTTACTGCAGCACCTGAGTTAGTTCACACATCATATTTGCCAAACTATGGCTTAGCACAGACATGCAAGTATGAGGGTTTCTGGAAAGGAGATGGCCACTGTGCTCCTCCCCTGGGCCTGCTACTTATGCATTACTACCGCAAGCTAAGCATGGTTTGCCTTAGCACATTGTCCAAATCCAGGTTCATGGTTGCTCTCCTCCAGCAAGGAGGATGGCACATTAAGCCAAACCATGACTTGGCTAACAGCAGCACAGCAGAAACCAGACTGGAGAAGGAGCAGAGCAGCCAGGATCTCTTCCTCTCCAAGAGCCTTCATGTTCATGCATTTGCACTAAGCCATAGTTTAGCACTGCCAGGACTCTTAACATAGAGAAACTGGAGGATAGGTGCTCAGAGGCCAGAGAAAGAACTGTGCATGCAGGGGGTCTCCCATTTGCCATTCTTTAGGCTTCCTGAGAAATTATCCTAATGTGCTGTGGCCTAGAAGTGTGTGTGTGTGTGTGTGTGTGTGTGTGGACAGCAGCAGAGTGAGACAAAGACTAAGGAAGTTCCATCAACCTTGGTGCCTGCCCATAAAAGCAAACCCTACCATGGCCTAGTAAAGAGGCATGCAGAGGTCTATGAAAGAACTGTGATTGGATAAGTTTCCTATCCATCATCCTTGGAAGGAGAAGGAAATGTGATCCATATATATTGATTAGTAATTTGTAGTAATGGTTTTATTGTGCATTTCTGTAACATTTGCTGTTTTAGTTTTCTGTACACCACTTAAGTAAAATTTTGTATATTAATCAGTCTACAAACAGTCAAAGTATATAAAGTGCCGCTGAGCCTCTCCTGCTGTTTCTGCCATGGGTACATTGTTAATTCATGAAAGAATTAACCCTTTCAACATTGAATTTACTGCCTAGCCAACAGAGAGACGTTTAAGGTTCATAGCACAAAACTAATGTAAAGAAATGGATTAAAAATAAATAAATGTAGGTCTCATATTTAAAATGAAAAACACAACAGCCTTACCATCAGGCAGAGTTCACTGATGAGGCAAGCACCTTGGGCAGCAACAGACCCCAGCCATTCCTTTCAGTAGGAAGATAAAGCTGTGTTAGGGGAGTACTGCACTCCCTAAACTAGCCTTCAGGTGTTTTGGAGGATGCTATCCTGTTGCCAGTGTTGGAGTAAGATTCAGCTGCCAGCTGGTATGGAGAGAAGCATCATGGGCTTTTGGCAATATGGAAAGTGACAGGAATATGTAGTGTGGGATAACACTTGCTTTGACACAAGTCTAGCCTCCCCACAAACGAATTGGAGTGAATGCTCATTAGATGGCCAACACCATCTAAACTCCCTCTAAACAAATCAGAAAGAAAGCTCAATGAACAGGTTGTGTGGAAGCACCCTCTGTCCAGCATTTCAATGAGGCTGGACCCAGGAATTCACATTTGGCACATTGCACCTGAGAAAAGTTCATTCTCTCCAGAACCATGATTCAGCAATGGCATGATTCACATCTGGGACGCAATTCAAAATCATACCACCTTTCTTTCACAATGGAGAGCCTGGCACCAGCTTCCTAGCAGTCAAGGCCAGTTTAATGCTGGACAGTAGTAACCTGGAAGTTAGCAAAGTTCATTGACATCTTCTTAGCAGCACTTCATAGCTGAGTGCTCTACTAGGAGTTCTTAAACTGTGATCCACCAACCGCCAGTGGTCAGTGAGCGTCATTCAGCTGGTCTACAGTGTGTCTGTGTATTTGTGGTTGAAGACTGGAGATGGTGCATCCATTGCATAAAAATATTCATGTTGTTTTTGAATTGTATTTGACTTGCTTCTTATATTTCTTATCTTGTATTGCAATTTGAATTCCATGGAACACAATGAAATGCAATAAAAGAAGTATCCAGCACAGAACATAACGATTGCTATGAAAAGGCAGAAGAATAGTTAAGGGGTCCGCCAAGCCCCTCAGCAAATTTCAAGTCGTCCGTGGTGGCAACAGTGGGGAGTTTGGGGAACACAGACATATACTTGGGCTCGGTGTGATCCCCTCCTTGTCTTCTTGAACTACAAGAGCTGCCAGCTGCTAGTCTCCCAACTTTCGGTTTCCAGAGGAATCATCTGTTCATCTTTCAAAGAGATATATGTCACCTGTGCCCTTCTGCTTTCTGCACAGACAAGCAGGTCAAGGATTGGGCACCTGTGGTGTGGTGAACAGAAAAAAAAACCAAGCCACTGACTGAGCCCACCAGGATCTTTACACATTCCCCTCCAAGTTCTGTCCTGAAGCCAGCTCACATCTGGATATGGGAAAGGGCTCCTTCTCTACCCACTCTAATGTGACAAAGAAACACCCCATATGGCAGTGCCAAAGCCTTTATTGAACAACATCTGGAATAGATGAGATCATAAAAAAGGAAAGGCATGGATTGCCAAGTCGTCTCTTGGACATTGATTTGACAGGCAGCAGAAGAGTAGTTGCCGTGTCCCTCAAGTCACCAGGAGCAGGTTAGGAGCACTTTTCACAGTATAGCTGTCTGACATGGAGCATACAAGGGTACAGAGCTTGCCTGGAGCAAGCAGGTCAATAACAGCAGCAGGGAGCTTAGGGCAAATGCACACCAAACATTTAAAGCACATCCAAGCACATGACTTCCCCCAAAGAATCCTGGGAACTATAGTCTATTAAGGGTGACAGGAATCCTAGCTCTTTGGGGGAACTATAGTTCCCAGTATTATTTGGGGGAAGGCATGTGATTTAAATATGCTTTACATGTGCTTTAAATGTCTTGTGTGGAAGTGCCTATTGTCACTGTTGCTGGTCAGAGTTTCTTGGGAAGATGGATTGATGTTTAAACCACTCTGAACCGCAGCTCTGTGAGAGAAATAAGGATCTGACAGCTCTCAGCACCATTAATAAACTACAGTTACCAGGATTATTTGTAGGAAGCCTCCTTGCCTGTTTACAGTGGCATGATACTCTTTTAAATGTATAGTGCAGACGGGGCCTTGCTTGAGGTGTTGAGTGACATCACATTCTGAGCTCTGTTGTCATGGAAGGAAGTGGGCACAATTAAAAAATAAAATAAAATCCCCTCCCACTGACTTCCATGGGAAGGAAATTACATACGCCAGCCCTTGACGTGGTGCAAAGTTGTGCAGTCAGTGTGAATGTGTTGTTGCAATGAAGGATGTGATATAACTACATTATGCCCATGACACACTCACATCCCCACCCGGGTTATGCTTGCTCTGTTGCCATTACTTCCCCAGTAGAATATCTATGCCAACAAGAGGGCTTTTGTTGTTGCTGTTGGAATACCACAAGAGTTCCACTGGCATATGATGATGATGATGATGATGGTGATTTTATTTGTACCCTGCCCATCTGACTGGATTGCCCCAGCCACTCTGGGCAGCTTCTAGCATATATAAAAACATAGTAAAGCATTAAACCTTAAAAACTTTCCCTATACAGGGCTGCCTTCTGCCAGCAGTGTCATTCTACCAGCAGAGTAGCACTTAGGCCACTTCCCTAAGGCAGATCAGCCCACATTAACTGCAGCATAACATTGTGCCTTTACACCATAAACCTAAAACCATTATGTGGTAGCACATTCCACTTGAATAAATGGGTCCTCTTCCAAAGTATATATATTTAGGCTCAGAGTGCCATTCTCTTTTTAGCAGATGAGAAGCCTTTGCCTGGAGATAACCTTACTATGTTCAGCCAAACACATTGGCTAAAATAGGCCTTGCCCAATATCACACTTCATTTTGTAATAAGCTGGATGCAAATTATTAACAGGGAAATAACTTGTCCTGGGATTACACTTACATGTTTTTTTTTCTTGTTTGTTTCATATTCTAGGAGTTAAAACAATTTAATCTAGAAAAGAGATTTCTGTCTGGTCTGATATTTTTAGCTCTTTTGTTGTTCCTGCTGCTGATGGCTGTGCACTGTTTATTACAGCTGTATGCTACAATAGCATGGATAATGAATTGTTTTCATTTTTTTGCATATCATTTGTGAGAATTGCAGAATATACAAGTCTCTGGGTCACCTCTTCCTGTTCACTCCTTCCTTTACCTGTCAATTGTGATGCTGCAGATTCCCAAAGCACCAATCCTGATTACTGGTAATTCACTGTGCAATTTACAAATCAACATATGCCAAAAGAGGGAGGACCCTGCCATAATTGATTGATTGATTTAGGCAGGGTAGTTGCACCATCTACTCTCCATCATCTGCCAAGAACTGGGCACAACTAGAAATACCCCAGCAAGTCACTGACTCTCTGACTGATCTGCTAATCACTCTCTGTATTTGAAACAGGGAGGGTAACTCCATTGTTTTCCTTCAGCTCCTCCTGTGTATTTAGCAAATCCAGTGACCACATAGACCCTTTGATCCTATCCTAAGACAAAGACAGTTGCTGCAGCTCTCAGCAGACATCTTCCCAACAGGCCACCAGGATGGGCAAAGTCAGATTCCCTGATAAACTTTGACATATCAACACACTGTAGAGCATCTGCCACCTGCTGGAGCAATTAGACCTCAGCATGTAATGGTAGAGGATTCGCATAATCATCTACTGAATTTCTTACCCTTCATCATAAGGTCCCAGGGCAGGTTACAACAAATACAAGTATTAAAATTAGTTAAAAGAACAATCAGAAGAATAAGGTAAGTCCCAAAATATGTTTATTTCAAGTGCCAAAGGTCAGGCGAAAAGGTATGTCCTCTACATGTGGCGGAAGCTGTACCATGTTGATGCTAGACACATGTCTATAGGTAGGGAATTCCACAATTTAGGGGCTGCCACAGAGAAAGCCCTCTCTTTGGACCTAAAACAACTTACAAGCACAACAATAATTTAAAAATGCTTCCTTACTTTGATCCTGTATATTCAAATTCCTTTCTAACTTTGTGTGGTGTGTAAGCACATGCCAAGAATAAAATTTGGTAGTGGATGCTGAGAGTATGAGATAGGGAAATTTCCATCAGAAACATTTCAGCCAGTCTCCCCCACTCATCACCTCCTCAGCCCAAATTAGCTGCATGTTCGCTCAACATTCAAGCAGCAGCCCTACACGATTTGTCAGTCTAGGTTCAGATTCAGCCAAGTCGACTCGACATAGGATTTGTACACAGTGTTATACCTTTAAAACACATTCAAAGCTTTTTCTTTACCTCAAAGAATTCTGGGCACTGTAGTTGACCTCTTGCAGACTTACAATTGCTAGCAACCCTTTAACAAACTACAGTGCCCAGAATTCTTTGAGGTAAAGAATGAATTTCGAATGTGTTTTAAAAGGTGTGTGTACACATCCCTAGTCATGGGTTCTCCTCATAACCTTGCTCACACATTCACTGAGTGTGGGGAGGCACTATATTGACAGTGCCCTAAGTGAGATGGTCTGTAACCATGGCAATGTGTATTCCGAAGCTCACAGATCTGGCATGTAGATTTGACTTCCTGAAAATTATATGTACATTTATTTCTGTAGTCTACTGTCAGAGGAATTGTTTATCATACATTTTCTGTATGGGTAGCAGTTTGTTTTTCTAAAGATATTATTCTGGAGTTAGACATTGTTGTGGCTTGTCTCTAAAATGACCTCTGAATGCGGAAATTTATGTAGCATGCACATTTGGGTTTCTTTGGTACATGAGCATTTATGGTACATGAGCATTTATTTGGTACATGAGCATTTATGGTGTTTGTGATGAGGGTGTTTAAATGCTGAAGGCTCTTTGCTCTTATTAGATTTGTCCACCCTTTTGTATTCCTAACTCTCATACAGGCTCTTTGCAAGAGTTTTGGAATGTTTTTGTGTTTTGAAAGCCAAGCTTTATTGGTCTATGAGGACTAGAAAGAAATGTACTTGGAGCTTCTTAGAAGAAAGTTCGCAAGGAACGAGCAAAATTACATAATAACTACTGAAGTTAGCAACACTTTGTAAGACTGTTGCATGAAAATATTTCCTATGCTTCAGTGATAGTACAATGAAGTAGACTTGTCTAGCAGGCAGCGCTACCCAGTCCCTGAAGGCATTTTGAGATTGACTGTAAAGTATGCAATGCGTCACGTAGGAGCAGAAGGAAGCAAAGTTGTGTGACAAAGGACTGGGCATTAGTCAAAATAAGGCAAAGTGGTGTAACAAAGGAACTGTCAGGGACTGAACAGAGGAGGAGTGGTGGAGATCACCTCCCCAGCCTGAACCTTCCAGAGAAGAGGAAGATAATTCAGAATTACAACAGTGGTTTGCAGGAGGTCATAGCTCAGAGGCAGATAAAGGGCAGAGTTGGGAAATAGTGGGAGAGGCGGCGGCGGCAGAGCCGGAGCAGCTGGCTGACACGTTATCACTAGAAAGCATTCCAGACTCCTCTTCTCCCAGAACCTGGCAGCATTGAACATAGGAGAGCAAAAGGCTTAGAGACAAATAACCCTAAGCGGCCACTGTAAGGTGGATGGTGCTGTTGACAATTGAGGAAGTGGAGAGAAAGGGGGGGAGATTTACTCGGAGCAACACCATTATTCCAAGAGGCTGCATTTCTAAGCCTCTCTGTGTGAATACAGTGGTACCCCGCTAGACGAATGCCTCGCAAGACGAAAAACTCGCTAGACGAAGGCATTCGTCTAGCGGAAGGCTGCCCCGCAAGACGAAAAAGTCTATGGGGCTGCCTCGCAAGACGAAAAATTTTCGTCTTTTTTTTTTTTCGTTTTGCGGAGCGCGGCTGTCATTGCCGCTCCGCAAGACGAAAAACCCGCTAGACGAAAATTTTCGCAGAACGAATTATTTTCGTCTAGCGGGGCACCACTGTATTGAATAAAAGACATTGGTGAGAACTTTCCCTGTCTTATCTATTCATGGCAGCCTACTATGGGGGGATTGGATTCCCTGACACCTGACAGGAACAGAGTTATTGAGGTCTTGTTGTTGGCATCCATCTGTCTTAGGAGACTGGAGGGCCGCACTTTGGGGGGTGGAGTCAGACTGTCAGAAGGTTATAGCGCCTGTTGTGGTTGTAGAGACTGATACAGGAAAGACATGTTTTGTTGCAGCTGGGGCAGATGAAGGTGTCCAGTTGTGCTGCTGCAGATGCACCATGGCATTTTTCTCCCAATAGTCATTCCTCCTCTGGTCACTACTATGGCTGCACAACCTGATGGCCTCTGTCTCCAGGCAACTGCCATCATCTGCAAGGGATTCCCAGCCTTTATGCCACATTTGCAGACTGTGGAAGTCTTATATACTTGATGGGGTTCTCTTTACTGCAGTACCCAAACTCTTGATTCTTGTTTTCTAAGATGCAAATCAAGTTTTTAAGGGTTGGATTTAGATTTGTGAGAGTCACATTCAAATCCCAACTCAGAAAATGTTTAGGTGACCCTAGACAAATCAATGTTCCTCTGCCTAGCCTTCCTTGTAGTGCGGATACAATGTGGGGGATGAACTATAGTTGCTAGTTATTCACTGGGTGCGGAAATGTATTTTAAATGCATGGTTTTTTGCATAGCCAAAGGTATATAAATACAGAACACTTTAAAAAGAAAAGACTTGGCTTTGCTAAAGATTTTATGCTGGCAACCTCATGTGAACCTTGATGTTCTTGAACTGGCAAAAAGTTACTTCTTCTTGGCAGCCTTTGCGTTTTCTCTATCTCTGCCCCCACCTCCCCAGGTCAGAAAGGTCTGGACATAACATAAGAATAGACTGCTGGATCAGGTCAATTGTCCACCTAGTCTAGCATCCTGTTCTCACAGAGGCCAACCAGATGCCTATGGCAAAAGAGAAAGCAGGACCTGAGCACAAGAGCCCTCTCCCCTCCTCTGGTTTCCTCCAACTGGTATTCAGAAGCATTGTGGCTTCCAGAACTTTGCTGTAGATGCCTGCACTCTGCACCTTGCTGTCAACAGTGGTTTAGGGCTGATTACATCCTTCTGCTCAGTATAGACTGAAATGGCTGAAAAGCATTGCTCAGGACAGGACCTTGTCAATTAATGTGGCTGGCAGACGCCAGCAGCTGCATTCACATAAGGCACCTTTTAGTGGCCTTTGAGATCTTAATAGAAGCAAAAACAAACAAACAAACAAACAAAAAAAGCTTCCCCAGGACTGAAATAGCCTGTGTGATGCACCTGAGGACTTCTACAAACTAAAGAATTAGATGCAGAGATGTTATTCCTTTGAATCAGAGACCAGAAGAAAAGTGCAGCACAAGTTTGAGTGAGTTGAGGAATAAAAGATCAAGGGAACTGGAAGGAATTCAGACTGACATCGGCAAATGCTTGATATGACTCCACAGTTGGGAACTATTGAAAGGCCAAGCTGAGCCTCTATGAGATGGTATCAATTTACTGCTTGGACAGCGAAGATGAAAGGACACTGTCAAGGTTAGTTAAGTGAAATAGACTTGTGTTTCCATTGTCTCTACTGGTAAGTTTCCACTCTTGTACTTCTTGTACGTGTGGAAGCATGTAAGAAAAATTGAGGGAGCTTCTTGTGAGCCTTCTTGAGAGTGGGAGCATCTAGATCAGCCTTTCTGAACCTTGGGTGCCCAGATGTTATTGGACTACAATTCCCATCATCCCTGACCACTGGTCCTGCTATGCTGGGATGATGAGAGCTGTAGTCTAACAACATCTGGGGACCCAATGTTGAGAAAGGCTGATCTTATCATATCAGAATAGCAATGCAGAGTAAAGCTGAACGGGGTGGGTGGGTTCTTGTTTCCTGTGGATACTAGAGGAAATATCACACCCAACAGCTTCTGGAGGGCAACAACATTGACAATCCCTGAAGCCAGCTGGGGCTGGTGGAAGTCCTACAACATCTGGCGGACACCACATTGGCTATCCTTGCTGCATACCAATTGCATAAATACAGCCTTCCTTCTTAACTGAACTGCTGTCCAATGTAATTAATGTATTCCTTCCACACATCCATCCCAATGTCATGAACGTGGTGCACAAAAGATTTCAAAACAAAGGCAATAGATGGAAACACAAAGAGACAGTGGAGTGTCTGTCAACCTGACTTGCCTTTCCGATTACTCCTTCCTGTCAACTTCCTGAGTGGGGTGCATGAACTCTCTTTGGCCAAACTGCTAAGGGAGGATGATGTTATGGCTGGGGAGGATGTGTCCCCCAAGTAGCTTGACCAAGGAGAGCCTCACTTTATTTATTTTTTTGCTTAGGTATCCAAAGGAATGATAAATAATGCTGGTTTCTTGATTTTAACCTTTCATTTGGCTGACCATTGTTTCTGTGTGTGTAGAAGATAAATCTTTCAGCAGGATTGCCGGCAGGGCTTTCATATTGTCGTCCTTTTTGCAGGACTGAGGGTCAATGGAAACATCCTAATGCAGAGCAGAAGAGGACGGTGAGAGGCATGCTTAACTCTTCCCCTCTAAGTGATTCTGCTCTTCCATTCATTTTAGGGTGTTTTTTTCTGGACTCCAGAACCCAGGTGGGAGAAAGTGGCTTTGGGGAGACATTGGCAGATAGGAACAAGGGGGTGTGGGAAGGGCCCAACGCATCTGTGTTGCAGATATTCACAGTGTGCACATAGATTCCAGTCAGCAGGGAAAGCTCGGACTCCCCCAGTGCTGATCTGAAGTCTCCAGATTTGCCTGGCCACCCCCAAGTGACAGGGAGAGGGCTTAAATTTCCCACTGGGAAGGCTGCCTTTAAATTTTGATTTATTTATTAAGTGGAATGCATGCAGCTTTGGAGGGACGCGGGTGGTGCTGTGGTCTAAACTACAGAGCCTAGGGTTTGCCAATCAGAAGGTTGGCAGTTCGAATCCCGCAACGGGGTGAGCTCCCGTTGTTCGGTCCCAGCTCCTGCCCACCTAAGCAGTTCGAAAGCACGTCAAGTGCAAGTAGATAAATAGATACCACTCTGGCGGGAAGGTAAACGACATTTCCATTTGCTGCTCTGGTTCGCCAGAAGCGGCTTAGTCATGCTGGCCACATGATCCGGAAGCTGTCTGCAGACGAACGCCGGCTCCCTTGGCCTATAAAGCGAGATGAGCGCGCAACCTCAGAGTCGTCCACGACTGAACCTAACCGTCAGGGCTACCTTTACATTTATGCAGCTTTGGGCCCGGAAATCCCAGGGTCTGGAATGCTCCTGACCTGGCAACCATAGACATAATGGAATCATATAATTGTAAAGTAGGAAGGGTCATCTAGAATCCCTGACAAATGGCCAGCCAACTTCTGTCTGAAAACCTCAAATGAAGGAGAGTCCACCTTCCATATGGCAGCCCTTAACATATTTGAAGATGGCTATCATATCACCTCTTCTGTCTTCTTTCCTCCAGGCTAGATGTACCCAACTCCCTCAACCATTCCTCACCAAAGAAAGAAGCGGGGCTAGTTAGCATGGCTCCTTCACACATTTCATCTTCACGATTGATACTTCTGAAGAAAGCTTTTGTTTGCTTTGCTGTAAAGCTATCAGCCTTAAGAATCTGGACTGAACACAGCATCAACACCTAACTCTATTGCTTGTTTCTGTTCTGAAGTAATCAGCTATCAGAATGTAGCTTTTTGACCAGACACACTTTCTGTAGATGTGCACAGTGGTTTGTATAGGAATGGCATGGTCAACTTGTCAACAGAAAAAGTTGGGGTTTACTGCCCTCTGTTGGAGAAATACAGATTCTGCAGGAAGGCAAAGTACGGTATTTGACGAATTGGCTTAAATGCAAGCTCTTCAACCTGATGATGAATTGGCTCTTCAACCTGATGCTTAAATCACCTTTGAGCCTCTCTTAGATATTCTTATCTGATTGGTGTTTCTGTAGAAAAGAATGCAGAGGAGAAGCATTCTGGTCAATGCACACTTTACATTGATATTGTAAACCTAAATGAAACCAGCAAACAATGAGCATTCATTTACCCCGCATCTATCCTGATTTGCTTGCAGGATGTTTAATCATTCATTCATCCCACACTTTTTTCAATACATTTCCAATCACTTTTTTAACCAGAAGGCCATCTTTAAAAAAAGAAAATTATATTTGTTGTACTAGTGTGACAGATCCACTTTAATCCACTTTTAATTGCAAAAACCTAAATTTCCTGAATCACTCCTGCAAAATGCTGACAATCTGAGGACACTCTTAAAATATATACAAAGTGTTTACCAACTTGGATCCAGGATGCCTTATGCAGCCCTTATATCCCAGCCTGGTCACAGAGATCATCCAGAGGAGATCTGTTAATTGCTCTGCCTGTTACAGAGACCCAGCTGACCTCAGCCAGAACACTAAGGAACATTCTTCTGGCAAAGGTTTGACAGACATCCTCACTTCTGACTTGCAGGCATCACTTGAAAGCTTCTTTATGTCAACAGGCCTTTGCGGCTTTTTACAAGTTTCTTGAGTAGGCAATCATTTTAATGATTGTTCTGTACCAAATTTCTTTCTTTCTTTCTTTCAAGTTCTTACATTGCGTCACAAATTTATGAGAGGAAAGTATATAAATACCTTTATAATTCAATAAAGATACTATAGTGTTATGAAGTACCATTAATATTTATAAATGCTTAAAAATAAATACAACCAGATCCTGTTTTTATTTGTTTGAATTCCCTGGATTCCTGATTTTATATGTTTTCATGCTTCTGTTTTATGTTGTACACCACTTAGAGATTTTTAAAAATATTAAGCAGTTTATAAATGCTTTTAATAAATGAAGACATAACCCAGCTTTTGCTAGGATAGTCTGCACCTGAGAAGAGTTTTGTTTTGGCCCAAAGAGACCTTATAAGATTTTCCATTATAGTAACTCGGGGCTTATCCATACCATCACTTGCTGTGGGTAGCAAGCTTCTTGTACTGACATTAATTTTGAGACACGTTGCTTCATTGTTAAGTCAGGCTGTGTTGACTGTGGGGCTTGGTACTATACGCAGCTAACTTGTGCCCTCAGTGATTTTACTCTCGGCCACAGAGCACAGAAAGCCACTGCCTTGACAAACCCTAATTGCTGTGCACTCTGCAGAGCCTAGGGCAGAGTGGCTGGGGCAACTCGGGCGGGGTATAAATAATAAAATTATTACAGTATTATTATAACCTGTTTGAAGGAAGGTTGCTTATGCTGGCTGAACGCCAGGGGGCAGTGCAGAATTAGAAATTTACTTCACACACATCCTCTCAGATGGGATTTTAAGAACAGGCAGCAAGCATGTAATTAGCATTTTCACTGGACAGCTTTGTGACTCTGCTTGCTTTATTCCTAGCCAGTCCTCACGACTGACACAAAAGAAATACATATCCAGTTCCTCCGGTGACTCAGGGGAACTTTCAAGATATCAGCTGGCGATTTAGTAAAGTACAGCCATAGAGTGCTATTCATTGGGGTAGTGCTGGTGCTTGCTGATATACAAGGTTGTGTGGGGCAGTAGCCCCCTCATTCCACATGCAGAATCTGACCGGGCTGCAAGTGAATCTTCAACATTGGCAGTGGGGCAACACCCTTCATCATATACCTGAGGAAAGAAAGCTAGCTTACGGGACTCTGGAAGGGCAGTTGGAAGAACTGTGAGGATCATCTTGTCCAACACCCTGCAATGCAGCAATATGCAGCTGTCCTTTGCGGGAATCGAACCTGCAACGCTGGCATTTGCCACCTGAGGTAGCCGCCTCCTTCGGTCCAGTGCAGGAGTGGGGAACCTCAGGCTCTGGGGCCTTCCCCAGCCCCGCCCACTTTCCCCAGGAATGGTCCTTCACACCTCCCAAGGGTGTTTGTGCCTTGCTGGGATGTGTATTTAAACTCTGATCACCCCTCTTGCTAGTTTGGATGGAGGACAGGGAGGTGTATGTGTAGAACGGGGGTAGGGAACCTGCGGCTCTGGAGCCGCATGCGGCTCTTTCGCGGCCCTGCCGCGGCTCCGGGGCGGCTGCCTGGGGCGCGGAGGTGGCGCGGAGTGGTGGGGGCACTGCGCCTGAGAACTCCTCGGCCGGAGGGAAGACGCGCCAGCCCTGCCCGCGATGGAGGGGCGGTTTGCAGGGGGCAGAGAGAGAGGGAGGGAGGGGGCAGCCGGGGGGAGGCGCGGGGGGCAGGGCCTGGTGCGACGGCGTCAGCGCAGTTGGCGGAGCGGAGCGGGGCCGTCCCCGCCGTGGCCCGCCACTGTGAGCGCGCAACAGGCGCTTCTCCTTCGGCTCCGGGGCGGCTGCCTGGGGCGCGGAGGTGGCGCGGAGTGGTGGGGGCACTGCACTGCGCTCCTGGCCCGCCTGGGCTGCGCCCGCCGCGCCATCCTCCTGACCCGCCGCGCCTGCCCGCTTCCCTCCTTGGAGTGTCGGGCCCGGCGGGCGGCTGGGGTGTCCTTGTGGGGCTTGGCTCCGTTGCGCCTTCCCCGCTCCCCGGAGAGGCGGGCGGGCGGGGGACCTTCCCGGCGTCGGTCGCCGGATGGTGCTGCTGCCGCCTCCGCCTGGCTTTGCTGCTCCGCCTCGCCGTCCGGCGCCTCTTTGGCAGCGGGATCCGGGGGGCGCCCGGGGGCCCGGCCGGGACTCGGAGCCTTCCTGCGCCGCTGTGCAACAGGAAGGCCGGGCGGCGGCGGCGAAAACGTCCGGGCTGCTTCTGAAACCTCCGCCAACCGGTGCTTCGCCAGCGCTCGCTGCGGGCGGTGTACATGCTCAACGATGGCCCCAAGGGCGGCTCGGGGGCCCGGAGCCCCGAGGCCGGCGCGCTGCAGAGCCTGGCGCGATTCCCCCCCAAAAAACCTGTTTTTTGCTTTTTGGCTTTTTGCCTTGCTCTCCCACCCCCTCTCTTTTTTTTCCTCCCCTCCTTTTTTAATCCAAGGGGAGAAATCCCATTTTTAAAACAAACAAACAAACGAAAAATAAACAAACACCCCCCACAGCTGCTGCAGCCACTCTATTTGAATTTTTATTATTACCCTTTTCTCCCTCTATCCCCCCTTTTTCTTTTCTCTTCCCCTTTTGTTTTTGTTTTCAAAAAAAGGAAAAAGAAGAAAAAGATTTTCCCCCTTTATTTTTATTTTTTAAACTACTACATATTTTTAATAGATATTCTCCCCACCCCACCCCACCCCCAATTTATATTTTTCCACCCCACTTTTCCATTCCCACCCCCCTTTTTCTTTCTTTCTTAGTTCGCTTGCCAACCTATCTTAGAGGGGGAAGCCCTCTCTCCCACCCACCACACCCCCCCAAAACAACTTTGAGGTGAACCCCAAAAAACGGGGGTAGATCACTGCTGAAAGTAGATCACAGTTTCTTGGGAGTTGGCCACCCCTGGTATAAGACATGTAACTA
Organism: Lacerta agilis; assembly: GCF_009819535.1. Lineage (NCBI taxonomy): Eukaryota > Metazoa > Chordata > Lepidosauria > Squamata > Lacertidae > Lacerta > Lacerta agilis. The sequence continues at coordinate 66,057,892 of NC_046317.1, read as the reverse complement.
GAATAAAAATTTTAAAAAACCAAGCAAATAATTGTAATAACTACTGTAATAAAGCACTGCTATAATTATATATAATTTCCCTAAAATTTTGGTTTCATTCGCCTTTCCGTGCTGAAATGTCACAACCTGAAGGACCATGGCTTGCCCCCCCCCCCAGTTTTGATCCTGGGTACGCCCCTGAGTCAATGCAAAAAAGTAAGAACTTATTCTTGTTGTTTTTACTAATTATACTTTGCATTGGCTCCTATACGTTATTTATTATTATTGCATTAAGGTAAGAAACAATATATGCAGCGTTATATTTGTTTTAAATGTCGCAATGGTTTTGCGGCTCCCAGGTTTTTTTTTTTCCTTTGGAAACGGGTCCAAGTGGCTCTTTGTGTCTTAAAGGTTGCAGACCCCTGGTGTAGAACATAGCGTACACAACAAAGGCAAAAATTTACATTTGTTGCTCCTCCCATTTTTGCATCTGGCCCTGCTCATTTTTGCATCTGGCCCTTCTTTGGCATGTGACCGAGAAGCGAATGCGCCTCTTCTTGGGCTGGGAAAGGTTCCCCAAACTTGAACTGATAGTAGGGTTCCTTGTGTGGCAACTGTTTATATCTTAGTTATGCAGTTCACATTGAACAGATGTATTAGCCGTAAGCAGAATCTTGCTGTCCCTAAATATACACACAGGTTTTGGGTCAGATGCAAAATTGCAGCTTTCACTTGTGGCAAACAATTCAAACGATCTGTTTGCCACGAGCAACAACATCAAAAAACAGCCACGTCTTCTGCCAGTTGCTTCATATGTCATCTGTGCAGAAATGCTCACCCTTTCAAGTATGTAATTTTATTTTATATTTTGGCCTTTAGGTTATGTCAAGGTCACATTTCAAGCTTTATTCTGTATCAGTGCTTCCTAGAAAAAAACAACTCCCATAAGGTCACAGTTCAGCAGAAAACAGTAGCTGTTCTGAGATTTAAACCCAAAGTTTATCTGGACATCTATATTTGGTTTAGATATACAAACAGGGTAAGACTTAGTCTTTTGCCGCACAGAAGCACCTAAGATTCTTTGTAATATTAGAATGATTTGTTTATGTGATTGTTTTTGATACTGAATAAATCTTTGTTGAGATTATTATACCACTGCCAAGATTCTGAAGGGCTTTGAAACAAACTCACATCCTAAAAATCCTTCATGAATAAAATAAATATTAACTTGGCACTGAAAAGGTAACATGGACAAAAATGAGTGAGCTCTCCTGAGGAATGAGTTCCAAAGGTGGGGAATTACAATAGAAAAGGCCCTGTCCTGGATAATTCCCTGCAGCTACAAGGATCCACTCAGGGTCCTGTAATGTGGATCTTGGCAGGTTTGCGTGGGAAATGATGGTCCTTGGGATATCTTGATATAAAAACTGTTAGGCCTTTCAAGGTTATAATCAATAACTTGGCCAGGCAATAGATTGGAAGTGAGTGAAGCTATTCCAAGGCTTCTGAGATGTGTTCCATTTGTCTGGTCCCAGTTAGCAATCTAATAGGAAGAATAACTCTTGGTTCATGTGCACTCTGACACAGATGGCTGTAGGACATGACCCAAGTTTTCCTCTCCCTCTTAACCCCCTTTTCCTTTTGTGTTGTGACTTTTAGATGGTTAGCTTTCAGGCATGGATTTCATTTTCCTTGCTCTTATATAAGCCACTCTTGTGAGCCTTTTCAGCTGAAAAGCATTAAAAAATGCTTTAAATAACAAACACATATACACACAGAGCGACAACCAGACTCCCATATCTTCATTCTAGAATGTCCCATTGTCCTCTCTGGTCTAGTATAAGTCATGGAATGGACTATCTGTGATTACTGGCTTGGACCAAGGAACAGATCTGCCAACACAAACTTTGCACTCCCCATTTATGGCAAATGTGTCTCCTGACCCATTCACAAAGAGAACAAAAAATCTGCATGCCACTTCTCAGCCCCCATCAAGATGGCTTGGGCTGGTGCACAAAACAACATACCCCATCATCATCATCATCATCATCATCATCCCTTGCTGATCAAGCCAGAAGAGTCCCATTTGCCATAAACTGAGTCAGGAACAGCTGTCAGATTGCAGGGAAAGAAAAAGAAAAAGGGTTGAGGTGGGGAGAAAGAAAGAAAGAAAGAAAGAAAGAAAGAAAGAAAGAAAGAAAGAAAGAAAGAAAGAAAGAATTGTATGCAGCAGTGACCAGTGCTGCTGGAGACTGGAAGGGTAGAAGGTGGGAGGACCAACAGCTGGTGCCAGAGCCAATGACAGGCAGAGTAAACTAATTCTAGTTTTGTCCCTCTCATACTTCCTGCTGAGTTTACACAGGGGCAAGACTGAGACTGGAGAGGAGGAAGCTGACAGGCAGTGCCACCCTCTGAATTGGTTGCAAATAGGGCAGCAGGCCGGTGGGAGGTGGCGGAGGAAAGGCTGAGGTTAGTGGGGCAGCAATGAGCTTCGGCCAGCTGAATGTCCCAGGCCTGTACTCTTGCTCTCCTGTACCATGCTGTGCTAAAACCTCACAATTATTCTGCCCCCCCAACCTAACCCCTATCAAAATATAGCAGGTCAAACAAAGCAGCTGTTGGGTATAGAGGCCCCCTCATTATTCTGCACCCCTTTGCTCTTCTTCCCGCTGTCCAGTCCAGCTCCAGCTCCATTTTCTCAGGCTGGCCTACCCTGTGCCTCTCTCTTGGATTTTTTCCTCCACTGCCTGCTCGCCATCGCCTTTTCAGCTCTCTCAGGTTCCCCACATTTGTTTTCATTGCGGCTGAATCCCTAAACAATCACCTCTGTTTCTATGGAAACAGATTTGGTGGCTTCTATGGAAACAGGAGCGAAGGAGAAATGGAAGGGGGTGGGGTTGGGTGGGCGGGAGAGCTGAAAATCCCTGTAGAGTTGTGGCTTTTAGAATCGCGCCCACCCACTGCTAATGCAGCCGCCTGAATGAATTGATAGGGAGGTGTTGCTGCTTCCCTAACAATAATCTAACAATAATCTGCGGCGCCTGGCCCAGTTGTGTGGGGATGCCAAAGCCTCTACAGCCTCTCTCCCAGCAGCTTCATGTGTGGCTCTTGCCGATACGGGGCTTCCCCTCACAATGGCTGGTGGAAATACTGTCCCACTCCCGCTGCCAATCCCCAACCGGAATTAAGATTGCCGGAAAAAATATCAACAACCTCAGATATGCTGATGATACTACCTTGATGGCAGAAAGTGAGGAAGAATTGAAGAACCTTTTAATGAGGGTGAAAGAAGAGAGCGCAAAATATGGTCTGAAGCTCAACATCAAAAAAACTAAGATCATGGCCACTGGTCCCATCACCTCCTGGCAAATAGAAGGGGAAGAAATGGAGGCAGTGAGAGATTTCACTTTCTTGGGTTCCATGATCACTGCAGATGGTGACAGCAGTCACGAAATCAGAAGACGCCTGCTTCTTGGGAGAAAAGCAATGACAAACCTAGACAGCATCTTAAAAAGCAAAGACATCACCTTGCCGACAAAGGTCCGTATAGTTAAAGCTATGGTTTTCCCAGTAGTAATGTACGGAAGTGAGAGCTGGACCATAAAGAAGGCTGATCGCCGTAGAATTGATGCTTTCGAATTATGGTGCTGGAGGAGACTCTTGAGAGTCCCGTGGACTGCAAGAAGATCAAACCTATCCATTCTCAAAGAAATCAGCCCTGAGTACTCACTAGAAGGACAGATCCTGAAGTTGAGGCTCCAGTACTTTGGCCACCTCATGAGAAGAGAAGAATCCCTAGAAAAGACCCTGATGTTGGGAAAGATGGAGGGCACAAGGAGAAGGGGACGACAGAGGATGAGATGGTTGGACAGTGTTCTTGAAGCTACTAACATGAGTTTGGCCAAACTGCGAGAGGCAGTGAAGGATAGGCGTGCCTGGCGTACTCTGGTCCATGGGGTCACGAAGAGTCGGACACGACTGAACGACTGAACAACAACAACCCGCTGCCAAATTACCCACCACCAACTCTTACAATATACTGCAGGTCAGAGGGCAGGAGCTACTCCCTTCTATTGTTTAATCTAGGTATTCCTCTTAAATGGATGCTCTCCACGGAGCTTCATTCTCTGGCCATACCAGGCTGGGAGGCAAGCGAAAACCTTTTTGGGTGGACTGAATTTGCTTTTCTGGATCTTCAGTGTTGTGTGGGGATTTAAGATTACACACACCATAAATTTAAAGCACATTTAAATCCCCTTACTTTCCCCCAAAGGCTCCTGGGAACTGTAGCTGTGAGGGGTAAACTAGTTGCCAGATTTTTTATTTTATTTTTTTGAGAAAGGCATGCACTTTAAATGTATCATGCATACCAGGGCTTGCTGCTGCTTTTTTAAAAAAGGAATTTTCATATAACCTGCATTGATATGGGCCACATGGCCGAAATAAACCTACCTACCTACCTATAACCTGCATCATTTTTTATTGTCATGTGAAAAAACTCCCATTAAACAGGAACTTTCTTACTGGGATGTTCCCTTCGTAGGTTTGTTTGAACACTTCTCAGCATGTTCAGCATTTTAGCCATTTTCTTGCTACTCTGAAGAGCTTTTGTTAATTAAAAATAAACAATTCTAGCCATTCATAGTTCTTCCTGTGGAGTAATCCTCATCTATAGTCAAATTGTTCCATTTTGCAACTGCTGCATTAGGGATTTAGATTAGACACAAGTATGTGCATCTCCCTTTGGGTTGGGGGGGTGAATATACTACTTGTACTAATGATTCTATATTGGAAGCAGCAGCCCAGGGCACTTGTGGAACTTCCTTCACCGGATCCAGTTTCTAAATTGTCCCAGTTAAAATAAACTACCTTGTGTTTGGCCACTTCGCTTCCCAGCACAATGCTGAGATTAAGGACCTATACAAATTTTACCCGGAGAGCTGGGATATAACAAGTAGTCCAATGGCAAAACAATCCTGCTTGGATTATTTAAAGGCACTCTGTGTGGGGCATCCCTTGGCCCATAAGCTGCAGCCGGTGCCAATTTCTTTGGCTCACCTTTTAAGCAGAGCAGGCCACAAAGAACAGTGGCCACATTCAACTTTACAGAGGACAGTCCTCTTTTCTGAAGGGGTGTCCAGTCCATATTAGGTTTACAAGAAACACAGGAAGTGAGAGTGGGAGGGGTCTTAAAGCCCACCAGCATTTAGCAACAGGTTGGCAGACTGAGTGCAATCGTCACCCACAGAGATGCATTGTATCTCTACTTAAATTACAGCAACTATTTCCGAATTTACATCTAACTTATAAATTAACTTATTCAAATCAGTGTCATCTTTTTGATAGGCAAGTGGTTGCCCTAGGATACCATATTTCTCCTAATCCCCTGCATGCCTTAAAGAGCCATATTTCACATATTCCTTACCATTCACTGAGGTCTACTGAGGAGACTCCGGATTCCAGCTTTTGAGGTTGCATCTCTGAATGTTGGAAGAGCCTTTTCCATGTTTGCATCCGCACTGTGGAGCTCCTTGCCCAGCAAGAGCAGTCTGGCCACCACCCTGTTCTTTTTGCTGGCAAAGAGCAGGTGAGTCCATTCTTTGCACTCATCTTGCAACAGATGCAGAGAGCCAGGAGCAAAGTGACTATATACGGCAGGTGTGCTTACCTTTTATTTTTCTCCTTTGTTATCTGGAAAGAATAGAAACTGCCTATGAACCCCACGTGTGCTGCCCTGAACTCCTTGGAGGAAGGAGAGGATCAGAGTCCAACCATTTTTAAAGAACTAGGAGGTAGAATGCAAGAGGGTTATATGTAGTTGCTCCCAGCCACAGCAGTAGCTCATTATTTCCTACTTCGCTAGTAGACTGAGAGCAGTGTTAAAGCAAAAAATACTTTTCTCCTACTACTCCATGCACGCATTTTGTAAACCAGAAATGGTGAGATTTGTTGCAACATTTCTTAGCACGTACTTCTTTTTAGAAAAGCATAGGTTGCTGTTCCAAATGCTTGAAGTGCCAGAGATAAAATAAACTAATAAAATAATATTGATATATAATTTAAAAACAGCTTCGCTGCAGGTAATTTTGCCTGTTCGTTGGTTTAGTGAATTTGGCTCTGTACTGCGCCTACCTATATGTTGGCATTTTCTCTATAGCTTTGTTCACCGTAGAACAACACTGGTGAAGAGATCTAAGTGAGCCCTTCTGAAGCAGAGAGGATGTGTCTAAAAAATTAATGTTTGTGTGGGACTCCATATAACAGTTACTACAGCAGTGATATTTCCTGGGTATTCTACCTCTTTCTTTCATGTATGAGTGATAGAATCCTAAAGGTACCACAGTGACACCAGATGAGTACAATTATCAATGAACTTGTCAGACTTGAGGTTGAAAGCAACAACAACATGACTACTGAAGTAAAATGACAAAATGGAGACAGGTTTTTTTTAATAGAGTTTTTTTTTTAATGGCTCTTTCAACAGATTTTAGACTCTCATTTTCTACAACAATTCAGTGTAAAACGCCCCGAGACCATTTACAAGTGTTTGAGAACTTGGGAGTTGTTTTGTTCTTTTTTAAAAAAAAAAATAAATCCAGCTTGTGGACATTGAAGAAATTGACCAGACAGGACCTTTTCAACCTAAAGACTGGAGAAACAGCCTCCCACAGAAACCCTTTGCCAAAACCAATGATCAAGACATGCCCCAATCCAAAGTGAATATTTACAATCCTATTGGCAAGTGAAGGCATTAGTTGACTGGGCACATGGTTGCCATGTTCGCACAAAACTAGGTCAGAACATAACAAGAAGAAGGTGCAACTACCAGGAGGGCCAATTTGAATCTCTGGACTTTAGCAGCATGGGTCACACCAGTAGTGGAAATGCTTTCTCTTCCAAACTGAAGAGCTAGAATTTTGGAGGTGGCATCCAGACACCGTGCAAACGATGGAACTCACTACTACAAAATGTAATGATGGCCACTAACTTGGGAGCCCTTCTTATTGTGAATTTGTGAGTATTTGTGCTCATGGTGCTATCAACCAGGCAGAGGGAGCTCTGGTACAGCTTTAAAAGGGGATTAAACAGATCTAAGACTATTAACAGCTACTAGTACTGTAGGAAAGATGCTCCAGAATACCAGTGCTGCTTGCAGACTTCCCACAGGCAGAATGTTAGGCCTTTGGTCTGATCCAGCATGGCCTTAGCTGTGAATCATAAAGAAACCATAAGCGTGAGCTGCATTCTGCCCTTAAGAGCACAGACAACCCAATTGTTTCCAGAATGTTAGTTTAGATGTCCTCTTTTTAAAGAAAACAACTCTGTAACAGGAGCTGGAAAGGACTGAAGACACATTTTAGTTTTGTTAAGAGGCACATACCAAATTTCATGTTTGTACGACCTTCATACTTGATGGGGCATGCTTTTTCTCCTTGGACATGTGCCCCCAGTACAAAATGTAAAATATCAGCTATTTTGTGCTAGCACTGATGACATATTTTGGGAATGTGGCTTTCCAGGAAGAAATGGCTGCCTCCTACACCAGAATTTGGACAAAGGATAATTTACAGAGTGGTGCAATGCATAACAACACAACCCTTTATGCAGTGGGAGTGTGCAATAAATGCCTCCCCTATTGCACAGCACAAAGGGTGCCTGATATGGATGACTGTTAAATCTACCCTGCAGTGTAATGAAAGTGGCGTGTTGTTTTGATCAGGGCTTCTTTTGAGCTGAAGCCAGGAAATCAGGAAGAGAAGAGAAATTAAGAACTTGGAGGGGAGGGAATTGCCTGCTGTCAAAGGAGTGAGGGAAATATGGAATAGTACCACTACAGGCTAATTTCAGAGAGAAACCGTATCCCTGGAATAACAGAAATGTGTAAGATATGACAAAAGAAGAGGAAAATGGAGGAGTGCACACATGGACAAAAGGGAATGATAAGTGTGTGTTTGTCTGTGTTCACTACCAATGAAACTGAAGGAGCACAATCACCAGCATCACAGAGCAGTAAAGAGATGGTGGACCAAATAAGAAATGCAGAAAGAAGGGGTACAAGAGCATCTGAATAGGAACAAGGGCACTAGTATAAGTCGGGGGGGAATCAGGGAGCAATGTGGGACTGGGGAAGCCAGGGTTAAGGCAGAAGGACAGTGGAAAAGCACAGAATGAAAAAGGAGATACATGACTGAAGAAGTACTGAAGTCGTGTGCATGGAAGATGCCCAGAGAAAAAAGCAGAATAGAAGTGCTGAAAGCAGTCAAGGCCTGGGGGGCTGGGGTATTTTGAAGGATAAAGAGAGGAAAGATGGGAGGAACCACAAGAATGTGAGAAAGATAAATGACTCAAGGAGAATTGGGATGCTTTGTGGAAAGTGACTGATAAATGAAATGAACAACAAGACAGACAAAAAAGGAAGGCATTTGAGGAAGGGTTGGGAATGTACTCGGGGAGGGAGCAGATGGAAGACAAGGGCAAGGGGGAGAGACAATTCAGGACTGCCAGGGCCTCTGGATTGAAATTAAATTGAGGAGCATGAAAACATGTGATGGGCAGAGGGAAACTGGGATGAGAACAAGGAGACAGGGAAGCACCAAGTGAATGACTGGTGAACACTGTGAAAGAAAGAAAGAGGCATAAAATCCACGCACTGTATGCAAAGCAGAAGTTGAAGTCAAAACAATGAGAAGAAATGATCAAGTGCAAGGAGGGAGTAATGGAATTGTTGAAGGAGATGAGGAAGCACAATGTGCTCTCTGAAAATGTGGAGTAAGCAAGCAAGCGTCAAAGGTGAAAATGTCAACAAGCCAAAATACATTTCCCAATGAGCAATTATGGTGGCTCAGTAGGATCTGAAAAGGACAAAAACAAGGAGAGCAGAAGATTAAGTAGTTGTCAAGACTCTGGAATACAACTGGGAGTAGTGATAGTTGAAGAATTTGGTGGTTCTGAAGCCCAAAGACAACTCAGCTTATCTGCACCAATATGCAGATTGGAATGTGGCCTGCTTTGGACTCTACACCTTTACCAAATTCCACAAGGTGCTCCTCTGCCTGGCTTTGCACATTATTTTTAACTGGTAATGGGCACTTGGAGTAGCTAGAAAGCATGGATGTGGCTGTACATGTTGAAAATGGAGCAGCAAATGTCCCTGGGAGAACAGGGATGTGATGATGTGCCATCCTTTTCAGGGAGACTGTTAAGGAGGAAAAAGCATGACCGCACTCATGGACCCATTGTGCAAAACAAAAAATGGCTACCCCTATAGTAATAGCCATGTTTCACCTCATACCATCTCCCTGGGAGGGATAACTTATTATTATGTACCATTGATCCCAGGGACACTTGTAGCTCAGTTTTCAGTGTGTACAGCATGAGTTGCTCCGGGTGGCTACGACCTGTTTAAAAAGGAGTAAAAGATTTTTGGAAGGGTTGGGGATCCACCGTGTTTCACGTGAAAACTGGATGGAGCAGATTTCCAGGTGTATACATGAAAGAACACAAACCAATTAGGAATGATTCAACCTTCTAGGGAACAATGATTTTAAAGCCAAGGGCCATGATTGGTGGTCAAGCAATAATGGATGAAAGGCATTTGAGGGGGAAGAAAATGCTAAATAAAAAGTTGCAAAGAGGAACAAAGGGCTGAAGAAAAGAGAAGCAGCAACAGAAAAAGAAAGATGAATGGTAAGACAAAGGAGCAAGTGGTGATTAGCAGGAAGAAAAGGAAGAGGGGCTGAACCCAGGACCAATTCAGGAAGATACAGAGGGAAGAATGTGATACATAACATATGAGGATTAAAATAATAAAATTGGAACATTTGAAATGTGCATGTGAAATAAAAATTAGACATACATTGCTAGGGGCTACAGAGCTCTGTTCACACTGCTGAATTTCCCCCTGCAGTTGTGTGCAAAAAATGCAGCCACAATCAGAGAGTCAGTTTACATGTACATGATCATGTGGTGAAATTTAGTGATTTGAATCAGCCCTGAGACAGCACAGTGGTGCTTATGGTGGAGATGAGGAATGTCAATGGGACGTCTTGCCAAGGAACATAAAACATTAGGGAAGTGGGAAAGGGCTGCACTAACCTTTGCCAACCTGGTGCCTTCCAGATGTTTTGAACTATAACTTCCTCCAGTCCCAGCCATGCTGGCTAGGGGGAAGATGGGAGTTGAAAACATCTAGAGGGCACCAGGTTGGCAAAGGCTGAGTGAGAGGAAGGCAAATAAAGATTAAATGATCAAACAAAAGAAGAGAAGCAACATCAAGAATGGAAGGAAAGCTCCGCTACAAACAAGGAAGTGAAAACAAAGGAAGAGGCACCTGCTGAAGCAGAGTGGGTACAATTAAAGTAAAACATTGCAAGAAAAGGCCAGCAGAACAAATGAGGCCAAGACTCAGTGCTTGGTAATGCAACGAAAGAAAAAGAAAAAAAAGTGTTTGAAAATCTGTGAAGGGATATTGCAAAATCCAAGGGAATGGGACCTGGTTGAAACATGATGCCAGCACATTAAAAATGACGACACAAGAGTTTACTCATGTGGCATTCCACTAGACAGACATCACTAAACAGGGGCACCAGTTACTTAGGCATTTAGCATAGGTAAGATGTAAACCCAGGCCATGGATCCCTGGCATACACCTGAAAGGGGCAGCAAAAGCAGTCATATCATAGCACTGGCAGTATGCAGCGTTGTGTGTATCAGTTTGTCTTGAAAACATGCCAGAAACATGTTCAAACTGGGTATGAATAGGAAAGTTAACAGGGTAAGAGGAGAAATGCCTCTCCTTAAAAGTCTAGTCTGAAAGCTAGGATAGACTCTTGTTTCCACTTGAGGCTCTAGGAATTCTTCCCTTACACGACAGACCCCCTTGCCTTTATTCTTTTTAGGGAAAGGGAATGGGGATGGTTGTAACAGGAGTTTGGCCTTAGCCTGACCACTTCTAAGCTCTAAGGTGGCAACATGATAAAGTGTAAGCACCTGTTGTCACTTGACTCCTTTTTATTAGGCGAGAGGGGAGGATTTCCCTATAAAAGCCAAACAGCTGCAAGTGCTCCAAGTTCTACCAGCAGGAGGCACAAAGCTTAGGGTATGGTCTGTTTGTGGTAACCTATATTTAGGATCAGCGTTCAACAGCAGCTTTCAGTAGTGCTATGATGAAATTCCAGAGGAGAAAAAACCCACCCAATGTCGGTAGGTCACCTAGATGAACACCCACCCACCCGACTGATTAATAGTATTGTAATATGGAAAAGTTCCTCTTCTTCTAGTTTTGTACGTGATTATTGTGCCCTTCAGTACACACACTGGCCTTATTAGCACACTGTTCAGTGCTATGTACATGAGTAGCAGTGAGCTCCTCCTTGGCTGCAGTTGCCTAAGGAGACTGAAAGCTTTCCATTGTCAGCAAACTCTGGTTGTTATGTCCGAACCTGGACAAATCGTGCCTCACATTAACTATGATTTAGGGAAATAAGCCGTCTTCAAACCACAGTTACCTATCCTAGCTTGTTTCCCTACATCACAGTTAACACAAACCACAGTTCCCAGTGCAGACATAATGAGTAATGTTGGTTAGCTGAAAATGAAAGCGAAAATTTTCTGTCTCCTTGTGCCTGAACACAAGAGAGGGGAAGGAGGAGCCCATGAGCCTGAGGCTCGCTGCTGTTCATGGGCACAGTGCTGAACTATGGTTTAGTAGTAGCCACATCCTGTGATCTCTGTTCAAATTGGTTTTGTTGTGCTTCAAAAATCCGGCAAACCCATTTTACTATAGCAGGATGGGAGAGGGGGCAGATAAGTGTGCATAATACAGGCAGCTATGGCCCTATCAGACTGTCTTCCGAGACTTGGGAAATTTATTGTATGTACACGGCCCCAGACTGTTGAAGCGGCAAAGTCCTCACACAATTAATTTATTGCCTCAGTCTCATATGGGAAGCTGCTTATGTGTAAAGAGTTGTGGTGGTGATGACTTAAGAACCCTTCAACACTAGCTCGCTTTCTGCTCTTTCTAAGGTGCCATTTATTTTTCCCTTTACTCGCAAGAGACCAGCTGGATCAGACAAACATCCATCTAAACCGGTGCTGTTTCCCATGGTGGCTAGCCAGATAATTATGGGATGCCCATAAGCAGGGGATGAAGGCAACAGCTCCCCCCTCCCATTTCCTTTCAGCAACTGGTATTCAGTGACATACTGCATCTACACATGGCCATTCCATTATGGCTAACGGCCACTGATATAAAGATCCCCCTTCACAAATTCATCTAATTGCTTTTTGAATCTAAACAGCAGCCATCAGCACACATTGGAACAGAGAATTCCATATATTAATTGTGTGTAGGGTGGAGAAGTTTTGTTTTCACCTATGAGTTGAGCTGGGGGGTGGCAGAGCGAGAAAAGAGGTGAGAGAACAGATAAAAAGAGTTGGTAGAGTTATCTGTGGGAAGACTGCCCCAGTTCAGGAAGAAATGGTTGCAAACCAGCTTTCTAGCAGAAGCAAGAGAAAATGGCAAGCAGAGCTTTTTCAGACAGACCCCTGACCCCGCCTCCCCTACTGACAAAAGCCAGTGTCATGGGCAAATGAAAAATTATATGTAAAGTGCCCCCCAACCCTGAACAACATCTTCAGATAGTTGCAATTCTTTTGTAGAGTTGCAGGAGAGGGAACTCAAACCTTTCACTGCGGATTGCTGCTCTGCTCAAAATGCCCCAAGATGCTTCATCCTTATGGTGCTCCAGATACTCATTTATCCTTGTATATATACATCTGGAACTGCTCATGAGGAAAAGCAAGGAGGCAGTTCTGAGCAGGAAGACAGCTGAAATGGAAAGAAGAAGAAGAAGAAGAAGAAGAAGAAGAAGAAGACGAAGCAGAAGAAGAAGAAGAAGAAGAAGAAGAGGCGGCGGAGGAGGAGGCGGAGGGGGAGGAGGAGGAGGTCTCAAAGCGGCTAACATTCTCCTTTCCCTTCCTCCCCCACAACAAACACTCTGTGAGGTGAGTGGGGCTGAGAGACTTCAAAGAAGTGTGACTAGCCCAAGGTCACCCTGCAGCTGCATGTGGAGGAGCAGAGACGCGAACCCAGATTAAGTATCTCCTATTTATTTGGCATTCAGAACTGCAGCCTCCCGAGGATCCTTTCTATAAGAATTATATTTTTCTTACATTTATATGCCACCTTTCACCCATCATGAGACACCCCTCCCAAGGTGGCATACATACATGGGGGTTTGGAGATGGTCACCCATCCATGCACTGACCACATCCAGACCTGCTTAGTTTCAGCAAGATTGTGGCCTCAACTGTCTTCAGACCATACACAAGTGTTGTGTTGCACACAACTCAGTTCAACGTAATTGCGTGCGCACAGAGCTAGGATCCCTGCAGGAAACATGAGAGCAAGGGGTGATGGACAGAGATTTCAGCATGATTTGAACTGGCAAAAACTAATAATCCAGCTGTACATTAAGTGCTGCAGGGTTTTGCATGGGCTGAGAGCACACATGGGATACATGAGAATGTAGGAAGACCAAGACCCTCAGCTATGCACAGATTTTCTTGGAAACAGGGGACTAGAAAATAGGACAGGACCAACTTAACCAATTGTGAGTGTAGGAAACTTGGTACAGTAGTTGAATTAGCTCATGTAAAATTTGTATAGAGCAATTTTTACAACAGCCAGTCCCCTAGGGATGCTGATCAGGGTGGCCCAGTTTCTGCTGAGATTCCTTCAAAGCTGTGGATCAGATTGCACACTCTGTCCACATCTCAGGATGTGCTCAGTCACAAGCCTTCCACACCAACCTTGCCAAGGTAAAGCCCAACTGCTGTGGGCATGGAGACATGTTGCTGATTGGAGCATTGTTGGCAAAAGGGATGCTGCAAGTTTTATCTTGCCTGGGGGCAAGAGCTGCTACTTGCTAATGACAAAGTGTCTCAGGATCCATAAACTCCAATACTCAAGAAATATCCAGCACAGTTATGTACAGAGTAAGACAAACTTTTAAGAATATACAAATAATTAAAAGGCATTTTTGTCAAAATGGGGGGTGGGGGTGGGAATCACAATCCAAAAAGTAGAAGATTCTTTTAAAAAAGGAGTTCCCAATGAAAATGCTAAAAACCATCTCAAAAGGAAGTATTTACACCAGGAGTTAGCAAGCATGTTTTAACCCCCACTCCCTGCCCACCCCGTTTTACAAACTCATGCAAGGGATAGAAAGGGGCTGCCCCAGAAAAGCCTACCCAGCCCTAAGCTGGACAGCCACCAGTGTCTGCTTTGCATTTCTACTCTATTGATGAGAACAGGCCCAGCCTCTGCCCAGCTCTGTATGTGGAAGATAGCAAGAGCCAGGCAGACCATCTCCGTTCCCCTGGCACAGTAAGGCGCTTGGTGGCGACGGCGCAGCCTGGTTGCTACAAGCTCTGCGTTTGCTAGTGGTAACCGAAACACTCACACAGTTGGATGGAGACAGAGAAGAAGGCCACAGATGTGATATTTGCATGGATCTTGCTGGCCTGCCAAAATGAAGCAGCTCAGCCACCCAGGAACAGGCTGCAGCAGTTCACAGGAATCAATGCTAAATAGGCTGTGCTGAATAAGTAACCTTCTGAGCCCACAGCCATGGGAGTGAATAATGTAAGTCCCACATTATTGGTTGTGGGGGGCTATAATGTGCTTGTTGCAGTTCCTGCCCAACTCCGCTCCTTGTGTATTTTGCCCCATTGTCTTTCATTAGCTGCACGCTATTTTGATTTTGACTTGCAGTGCTTACCAAGAGTCAGTCCTTATGTCACTTTAAATGTGCTTGCCTACAGAAGCAATAATGCCTTGGGATTCAGATTCCCTGCAATTTTGTCTGAAGGTGAATGTGGAGGGCCCTTGCACTTCTGCAAGTGAATGCCGTTCAAGTAATGCAGGAACTGGCTCCAAGAGAACCCTATACCTGGCAATGTGATGCTGGCCCTTTTTTCCCCTTTGCTTTGCCAAGGCAGTGTTAGCAGCCTGTCTGTTAAGCCAAGCAAGTATATCCAGGCAATTACCAGCATACAGATTCTTAGGCTGGGAATGTCTGACAGCATTCCGCAGAGTTGCTTCCAGCCTCCTCCAGGCACCTGAAATAATGTTTCACCAGCTCCATATTAGACGTCAGGGCTGATGGTCTCCCCTGAGAATGAGCTCACTATCCCTGTGAAACACAATGAGCAGATCCACAGGCTGTCATACAAGGACAGTGCCCCTGGCTTGACACCTGCAAGCCCATAATCCAATAGGTATTTTTATTTTAGCTCATCTTCTGCCTGCCTCACCTAGCTTCCTACTCCCAAATTTAGAGAACAGCAGTATTTAAAGAAACTCCTTTGGAGATCAAGGATTTAAAAGTTACATTGGTTTCTCTGCTCCTTGGCCAGTGCTCAACATAGCCTGTTGCTGCATCAAAACAGGAAGCAGAGAGATACTTTCAGTGAGCCTTCGCCAGGATTTAGTTTAACCTCACCAGGTAATACATTCTGAAGGTGCCCAAAGCACAGGGGGAAAGTATACTAAACTGATCAATTGGCTGCAGGGAATACCAAAGCTTCTGTTATGTAGCCCTGATGTTGTTTTGCTTTTCTTGCTTTTAATCCAAGCCAAACACAGACATCTTGGAGAGCAATGCTATGGGGAGTAAAACTGCTATGTCTCCCTTTGGCTACAATCCTATGTGCGCTTCTTTGAAAGCAAGCACAAAGAACTCAGGTGGATGAAGTTGCAGGTTCCCCTGAAGCATCTCTGTTGCAACATGGGGTAGAATTCAATACAGCACTATGGAGGTCACTCCATCAGCACAAGCATTTATTGCCCGACAGAATGATCTCTGCTTTCTTCCCACTGTACACTGCACTGACCTTGCAGAATAGATCTGGAGGAAGGCATGCAGGGGAGAAGAGCAGGGAGAAGCCCCAATGTTCTAGTGGGAGTCCTTGCACTGGCTTCCGGTGGCAGAACGGGCTAGCTGAATCCAACCCATGAACCTTTAATAACAAACATAATGGAGATGCACTTCAGGACAAGGAAGGCTGCAGGAGGATCAGGTGCCCATCACTTGACGAGAAAGCAAGCAGTAGTTTTCTGTAGAGTAAGAGGCACTCAGACATGATTCCCAGAGGAATCATTCATTCCTCAAATAGCATTTTATGAATGGCTTCTTTGTCTCTTTCAGCTAATGTTTTTGTAAAGAAAAGATAGAGCTTACAACTGAAGAAGATTCAGTGGAAGGACCAAGACTAGGATGTGTTAGTGATAAATGAGCTGCAAATATTTGAGACCAATTGATCAGAAATATTCCTCGTTGGGGATGGGGAGAGATTGCAACAGCAAAACCTCTCAGTTCTAGCTCATATGAGGGCCACTCTAGTCCTTAAAGTAAAGATGTGCATGAAAGTATATGAGCAATGGGATGAGTGGTCTTAGTTAAATCTGAGGAGCAGAGGATAAGAGGCTGAGCTGGATCTCCAGGTGCCAGGGTGAAGTCACCCTGTTCTGCCCAGACCTTTGCCCCTCCCCATGCCTTGGAGAAGCAGAATAATAGTAGGCAAAAATAAACAAATATAGTCAGCAGAATTTATTCACTGCAAAATTCAGCTTAGCTTGGTGCAGAATTTAGGGGGGGGGGAATATTAGCACAAAGTACACCAAGCCATGTCTATGGTCTCTTCAGCTGTAAACATGTCAAAAGTTTACAAAAAATAAAATAAACAATATTTTTTCCTGTTTTGCAAGTTATTTTAAATAATATGTCACAGACATTTACATTGCTGCATTACTAATTAGCTACATAATGAATTGAACTTCTGAATTTTATCACACAAATGACAAAAACCTAAAACTCAAATTAAAAATACAAATTAAAAATTATGACTTGCAAGGTATCAATTGAAAGTCAGCCAAAATGCATGAAGGTTTCAGAACACTTATTTTTTTTAAAAAAATGTTGCCTGCTTGCAAAGATTTGTGGGTTTAAGAAGCTTCATGTTCATTTCAGCTTTCCAAGCCTCACTGATAGAGGCTGTGATAATCTTCTCTGCAGACTATAAGGATGACCTGCTGTTTTATAATAATAACAAAAAACTGACCCACTGAGCTTCTGATATGGATCAGTCAGGTTCTACTGCACCTCTAAAGAATATTCCCTCTGAATCCTCTCTGAAGGCTGATGTATATTTTTAAACAAGAACTAAAAACCACAAAGTACACAGCCCTTCCACGTGATTATACCACTTCACGAGTGGGTGACGTGGCTTGTTTACACAATTGCTCACATCAAGTGTCCTGCCTGTGGAAAGCAGACATGTCAGAGGTAGAGTGTGTTCTAGCTGATTATTCTGCCTGACATTCAAGTTTTCTATCTGCAGAGAGATTTGAGTTGTTTTTTCTCTTTTACATGGACGACCACTCTAACTTCTGATCCCCCAGCTGCATTCTCAAGTGGTACAGTTCCTGAAGAGCCAGCTTTCTCTGGAAGGGTACTTCCAAGGAAGCCAGAGCTTGCTCTCGCATATGTTCTACTCAGTGATGTATGTACTGTGACCCAGAATTGTCCTACCTTTCAGATCACATCCCTGAAGAAGTGTGACATACAAAGAGTTGCAATACACACAGATCTGGGCTACTGAATCTGGAGGTGGGGAGCAGCAAAACTTGCCTACTCCCCAAATCCCTCAGCAAAGCAGAAGAGTCAATGAAAAGAGAGATCCTTTGCTGGAGCCCTGAAAGTTGTTTGTATGAGCAGATAATGCACTACACTGGATGCTGAAGGATCCCCATAAATACATTTTGTCTGGAATAGGGTTGACTCACAGCAACTAGCAACCATCAAAATATTTAGTAGAGCACTGGCAGCAACCAGTGGAGAGTGTGCCATAGGAGAAGCTCTGCCCTGAGATATGCAGCAGGCACACAACCCCCTGCCTCCTGTGGAACTTGGAATGTTCTGCAGCACTGAAAAGATGGTACCTCTTCTACCCATTCACTGTCTCATCTGTATTTTCATTCTATGGGCTCTGTGTTTGTTCACCTCTGCACTCGAGAAATTTCCTCTCCATTAAACTAACTATTCTTACAGAGGCAAGTTGATCACAAAGGGTTTTGAGATTTCCAGTTGAAAAACAAGCAACAACAAATGACAGAAGCAACTCTTCTTAGGAATAGCTACAGCAACCCATTGTGTGGGGTACGGAGAAATGGAAACAGACTGGAATTGTAGACATGGAGGACTCAGCATACCCTTTCTGTGAATTCCTGGTACTCAACTGCACCACAGCAGCCAAGCACAGAGGCTGATACAAAGCAACAATTGTTCTGAGCCATGGAGATGGCATCAGAGGCCTGAAGATGAAAAAGTCCAGGTCTACTGATGCATTTCAGTAATCATGGGAAGTTTGATGCACGTGGGCAGGAAGGCAACACAGACCATGCTTGCATGGCTGTTTCCCACAGGTCAGGTGCAGGAGAACCAGTAGTGCAAAACTGTGCTCTTCTTTTATCAAGAGTGTCAGCACTCTGAATAGACCATACTGTGCACCACAGTGCAGGCTGGGTGCATGGCCCAGTGCCGGTATTGTATGTTGGGCACACCTGGGGGAAACTATCCATGCAAATATGGTTGCAGAGCAAATCCAGGGCTCTACTTGTACACAACAGCCTGGAGCACTTATGCTATGGTGGCATTTCCTGGTGGCAATTTTGCTAGCACCCTCCTCCCCGCCCTCTTTCTCTGTACACCATATTGAATGCCTCGTTCTGGGGAAATCCTATAGTACAGCTGTTCTGAGGGGAGTTCTTAAGGCTTTGAAACCAGCTGTCTAGAGTTTCCTGAAGGACTGCTGTTTTCCTTCCCCACCCCTAGACCAAGGCAGGGAGGGCCAAGCAGCTTTGTTGACACTGCACTCCCTAATCCCTCACTGTGATGCCTTTTTCACAAAGGAGAGAGATACATCTTCTCGAACTGGCGACACACACGCTCTCTCTCTTTCTCACACACACACACCCAATGCCATGGAAACAGCACAGTCTGCTTCACGAGACTCTGGCAACGTCCAGCTCTTGTAGGTCATGTTCCCACTGAGAGGGGGGAGGGACAGAAAGGTTTCCAGTGACCGAGAAACCACACCTCTAGCAAGACTCTCCCACTCTGTCCCCTGCCCATGTAGCACAGCCTCTGTGCTGCCGGTATCCCTGTTGAGCTAAGGTGAGACAGGAGGTGCATGGTGTCACCCTGGGTATCTAAGAGCAGAGCCCCTCATCTGCGGCTGGCTCAGAAGTAGCCAGTCCCAGAGGTGCCGGAGGGACTGGCAGTTCCAGCGCATAGGTTGCTCTTCCATCAGCACGGCAGCAAGCGCAGCCCTCTCACTCACTCAGAGGCCCTGCTTTCTCTTCTACCCGGCTGCCGTCAGAAGGGTGCAGCTTGCACCTGGAAGGGGAGTGGCGGACAGCTGAGCGCGACGGCCGAGCAAAACAGGAAGTCAGCGACTGGGAGCTGCAATCACAGGCCATGTCCTGCAAAGAGAGAGAGAGAAGGAAAGGGTAGCATGTGAAAAAGGATGGGCAACTTGAGATCTGTCGCAGCGTGGCAGTTAAAGGACATGAACCTTGTTCAAATCTCGCCCCAGCAAGAAACTCCCTACATGGCCTTGTTAAGGTATACCATTATGCTCTGACCCAACCCCTGCAACAAATCTGCAATATGGAGGTGATAGTGCAGTAGGACTTCACAGGGATGATATGAAGATAATGGTATTTGAAGCACTGCGAATAGCTGAAATGCACCATTCAAAGCCTAGCAAGAGGTAAAGTGATGTTTTTAACTAAATAGTTTAGGACCAGGTTATCGCCTTCTCCCACATGTACCTGCTTAGAGTTCCCCCTCAGAATGAAGTGAGGCAGGTAATTACCAGGAAGAGGGCCTTTTTGGTAGTGGCACCCTAGTTATGGAACAGGGAGGTTTGCCTGGTGCCACCCTTGTGGATTTTTCTGGAGCAAGACAATTCTGATTACCTGTGCCTTGTGTAAGCTGGGCTGACACAGCCCAACCCTCTGGAACTTGGCACACATGGGAAGAGAAGAGAGCAGGGAAGTTCCATTGCACAGCTAAAACTTGTTGCTGTAGCAGAACTGTTTAGCCATATGAATGCATTGCAAGAAAGGTTCCTGGCTTAGGTACAACTTGATTTCCAAGTCTGCTTTATTTCATGATGTCTGTGCCCTTTTAGATTACAATTCAGTCAAGGAGATTTGTATCATCTGCCTACATATTAATGCAAAAACAAACTGCAAGAAACCAGGACAAGCAATTCTAGGGTGAGATTCACCTACAGAGTCCTGTCAGCGTTAAGTCCTGAGCAAGGGATTCTGCTTGTGCAATTGGGCTTCCCTCCCTCCTCCCATGATGCCCCCAGAATTTGGGGGCGGGGTCAGAACCCCCAGAACAACACACAAGGGAGGAAAGGAGGGATTGTTCCGTCTGGCAAGCTGCAATGCTTGCGGTGGCAGAACATTCAACATAGCACATTGTTGAATTCCATCCTATAAGCTACTCATGATCTGCAAATAAGAAGCTGTAGAGTAAAAAAGGTGCGGATAAGTTAACAACACCCTTGATCTCACACTCAGAACAGGGTGTGTCCCAATGAGTCCACTTGCCAAACCTGACCCCATGTCTCTTTAAGCGCTTAGTGTTGGCCAAAGCAATATACGATGCCAGCTGTTGACATCCTTGCTTCTGGCCCTTGAAGTTTGCAGTGGATAGGAGATAATGCTATGCTACATTTCAGCTCAAAGAAGGGCTGGAGGTAGGGGCAGGTTAGCGGTGGGGAACCTTTTGGTTGGAACAACTGATGTAAATTATACTTTTGTACAGAAGGCTAGTTTCTATACACATACACACTATCCTCTATCCAGGCAGCCAAAAGGGGTTATCAGAGTTCAGATACATTTTAACAGGCAGAAGCACTTGGGGTGTGAAGAAGGGTCAGCAAGGGGTATATTCTGGTTTTGAGAGCCAGTTAGAGAGGCCTGGAAGGCCACATTTGGTCCCCAGGCCTGAAGTCTCCCACCCCTGTCTTAAAGCAAGCAAGCACTACCTCATTGGCAATAATAGCAGAGATGATGTCTGGCTCCTTTAAGGCTCTGTCCTTGCCACCTTGGCTTGGGATGGACAGCTTTGGTTCCTCGCTGCAGCTCTGCTTCAAGGGCTTTTTGTCAAGGACCTTGGGGGCGTTTTCAGACTGCTGGAGCACAACTGAGGAGGAATGCTCCGGCTTCTTGCTGCTGTTGTCTCCTCCTGCCGGGTCTTTTTTCTCTGGAGCCAAAGTGGGGCTCTGAGTTCTGCCACACACATTCCGGAAAAACTCCTGCACTATCCCGTACTTAGGAGTTTCTGGCTTGGCTTTGCTTTCCTGGCATCCTGGCTTCCAGATGGACTCTGTGCTCCCAGAATGCTCCACAACATTGAACAAGCTGGACAGGCCATCGTTAATGTTGCTGAGAACTGGGCTGTCTCTAGTGGTGGTGGAACGAGCCCAGGCTGAGCCATTCTGTTTAGTCTGATGGAGGTTCCACAGGCTTCGGTCCTTGGAGCTGTCCAGCTTAGAAGATGATCTTCTTTGGAGTTTCGGAGAGCCATACTTGGGGGAGCAACAGGGCCGTTCGATCCTGGAGTGGACTTTGTCCAGAGAGGTTGAGATCTGCTTGCTGCGAACGGATATAAGGGAGGAGCTTCGTGGGGACCAGCTCTTGCTGCTGTGTATGCTGCCCCTGGGCATGTCTGTCTGCAGACCGATGCTGACAGACTGGGTAGTCTGGGTACCAACACTGGCCAATCCCACTGTCTGGCTGGAAGTGCTCTTAACCTTTCTCTCCAGGGAGCTGGAGCGGATAGCTTGCCGGACACAGTTGGTGATCTCCTTCATGTCATCGCTCATGTTGCCAGAGATCTCAAGGTCATGCAGGGAAGGCGGAAATCTGGGTACAGGGGCCACAGGTTTCTCGCTAACAGTACTGCTGTCAAGCAGCTCTCGGTGCTGCTTGGAGAAGTTGCACAGCCACCGGCTGTACATGTTTTCAGAGCTGTCCGATTCTTCCTTAGGCTTGGCCATGGTGAACAAGAAGCCAGGTTCAACCATTATCTTCCCGTCTCTCTTGTGTACTAGGGGCGATTCCAACCTACGTACCACCGGTGGGCTATAATATATGCGGATCCCAGTCTTGTCGGGGGCAGTGTAGCTTCTCTGCACATGTTTCTGGGCCTGATCCTGCACAGAGAAGCTGCTTGTCTGGGTGAAGCTGCATGACGAGACATCCAGCTTCTTTGTGGTCAGGCTCTCTGGTGTGGGTTGCTCACTATTCAGATAGGCACAGTTATTGGGGGCAAACCCTGCAGGGTCCTTCAAAGTGTCAGGCAACACCTGTGTAGCTGGAGAGCCCTTTTTGCTGTGGACGTTGTCTGCGATGACGGGACTGGTTTTGCCAGAAAGATAAGGAGAACAGTCAAGCAAACTTTCAAATTCAGACATTGAGGAGACTGACTTGGTCCTGGATAGAAAAGAGAAGGGAGCAAGCACATTTATTAGGGAAGGTGTTTTATTTCTACCTCCAAGCTCTGTCCTTCCTAAGTAGAAGCTTTTTCCTGGTTAGGCTATATCTACTTTCCTGCTTCATGGTTCCTACAGATGATGGCCAGTTCTCCTATTATTTTCCAAGTCATCTCTTAAGATGACCAAGAAAGCAAGAAAAATAGGATGGAAGGCATGCCTTCAATAACGTCAGAATGGACAGAAGACAGATGGATGCCTGCAGACCTGCCTTTCAAATTTTGCATTCCAAACTTCCATTTGGACATTCTGACATTACAAACGCTAATGTCTTCTGCCATTCCCCACTATCTCCATTATCCCCCAAGTTATGAGTAGGGTAAATAATGTTGGGAATTGACCCCCAGTTCCATAATTGATACATGTGTGGAAAAGGCTGTGCATTGCTAAAACAGAAGTGAGAGTAACTGTGGTGAGTTCATTGCACTCACATTAATGTTACCTAATCCAGTTTCTCTCTCTCTATTTCTCTCTCTCTCTCTCTCTCTCTCTCTCTCTCTCTCACACACACACACACACACACTTACATGGGGTGTGATTCTTTGTACAGAGCTTTAGTGAAAAGGGAAACAACTAAATTTGCACTAAGAATCTCCTAAAAGAATCTATGGGGTACTATTTTGCTCAGACTCACTAGGAATTATTGCCTGCATTTTACATATTTTTTTCTAAATCAGGAGTGCGGAACCTGTGGCTCTCCAAATATCGTTGGGCTACAGTGCCCTTCATCCCTGACCAGCGTTCGAGACTTCCATTGTCCTAGGCGCATTTTGTGACAGGGAATTTCATATAGTGTGAGCAGTTTTTGAGCTCTGGGTGCAATGCTGCGCTTGAGATTTCAAATTAAAACTGCAGAGTGGTAGGAAAGGAGGACCTTTTTCTGCCTCCCCACTTGCAGCCACTCTCTGAAGACTGGAGAAGGGACCCTCATAAGAATATCAGGGGGGCAGGCAGGGGAAGTATGGCTTTTTTTGCAGTCTTCAAATGAGGCCTAGACCATGTGAAAAATGAACATAAGATTTTAGTTGCAGTTCATTCATTTTCAGCTTTGTATTCTTGTTATAAAAAAGCACACTTAGACACTCCATTGTGGCGCCTATAACCTAGGTTTAAGGTGCCATTTAGCTCATAGCTTTCATATCTCAGTTTCTAACACTGTCCCTGACCAGTAACCTTGCTGACTGGGGCTGATGGGCATTGGGAGCCTAACAACATCTGGGTGGCCACAAAATCCCTATCCCTGTCCTAAATAATCACCTACAGGGAACACAAGGAAGACAGGTGGGGGGGGGGGAAATAATAGCATACAGTGATTAAAAGGCAATACCACTATCAAGGTAACATATTTTGTGTTTTCAGCAAGGGAGTAGAATAAAAGCATGGTAAGAAATATGAGCATGCATACCATTTACTTCTGTACCTGAAAGATGCAATGAGGGTCAGATAGTTCCATGGTAATATGCATTTTGTGTATTTACACTTGCTGAAGGCAGAGGAATGGAGGCTGGTAAATTATACAGGCAGAGGAATGGAGGCTGGATGCAAACAACCAAGCAGTCTATATTTTCTGCCCCATTGTGGCATCAGGTATTGCCAGCTACCAGTTTTGCACAGAGAAGGAAAACATGTGCTTTTCTCGCCAGTCATCGAGTTTGAGTATGGCTAGAGGGGTCTGCTGACTATTTTCCAGATGGTGAAGAGTTGAAGGAAGAAGCAAAACTTAGAAGCTGCACACATCTCACCTTTTTAAGTTGCTTCCTTTCATGTCTGTTTCGGAAACAGTTTCTTTGTCGGTGATTTTCTCATTGAGAGTCTGAAAGGAACATTAGAGAGGCCTTTTATCATCAGTGGTGCCTTGCAACATCATGGCAGGCCTAGAGAAGCTTAGCTAAAGAGGGCAGAAGGGTCAGCTTCCCAGAGGAATGTAAGGCTTCACTTTGCACTTAAGCAGCAAAAAAGTGTTCTGTGGGGATTTCCCCTAAATCTCAGAATTCAGTGCGATGTCAAGAGCTCAGTCAAAATACTCATTGCTCTAGGTCATGGGTAGGCAAACTAAGGCCCGGGGGCCGAATCCAGCCCAACTGCCTTCTAAATGTGGCCCGAGGACGGTCTGGGAATCAGCATGTTTTTACATGAGTAGAATGTGTCCTTTTATTTAAAATGCATCTCTGGGTTATTTGTGGGGCATATTTGTGGGTTATTTGTGGGGCACATTCATTTTTAATTTATTTTTCAAAGTATAGTCCAGTCCCCCACAAGGTCTGAGGGACACTGGACTGGCACCCTGCTGAAAAAGTTTGCTGACCCCTGCTTTAGGTGTTACAGTTTTCATAAAAATGCACTTCAAAGTCAGCTGAAATCTGAAGTCCTATTAAGAGATCAAAAATAGCAATCATGACCAAGGCTAGGATATTTTAATGCATGCAAGGAAAATTCATCAGATGCAGCATTCCTCAGCGCAAAGGTGCAGAGATGGAAATAGCTGACCCTGTTGAATTTCTGTCTGTCACACAGCCCCTCTCAGGAAACACATTCCTAATATCCTCACCATAAGTAGTAAGAGACATTTAACCTATTTAGTGAATGTCTTGCTGAACTAGGAGGAGGTCTAGCTAATCCTGTGTCCAAAGCAGCCAACCATAGGCATCTGGAATGCTCACGAGTATTGTGTGTGATCACTCCCTTATAATTTGTCCCCAGCATAATTCTACAGCTTCCATCCACCCTTCTGGGGCAAGGTTTTAGTTCACACCCGACGCACGTCATCTCTGCCTGAATTTTACAGGTTAGGACAAAGCCATTCCTGCCCAGCTTACCTCTTTCCAGCTACTGCCATGCTTCTCCATTTCAGAGTTTTTCAAAGCCCAGAGGTCAGCTCCCTTCTGCAGCTGAAAGACAAAGCAATTCTAGTGCTGGGCCTGCACATAAGAGCCGATTTGTCCTCTAAGTGGCATTGCTGTGGACAATAACCCTTTTTTTTGTTCAGTTTCTAATGAGTGCACTGCAAGGTTCAGCCCCTGCAGGGACATCCCACTGGCATCAGAGTACTCGGGGGATATTGGGTGTTCCTTGCAGCACCCACATATTTCTGGCAGAGACATAGTTTCAAAAAATCAATCGCTAATAGAGAAACTGCAGCTTAGGGGCAGATGTGTTGCTTAGGATCCATTTTGACAGAGGGTCAGGCTGGGGATGAGTCAATGAAACATTAACTGCTGGCAAAGGAATGTGTCCAGTGTGCCACTGGGGGACAGACGGATCTATTCCACCATTGCAGATCACGCAAAATCTACAGGGGAGATGATAGAGGGTCTCAGTTTTATTTAGGTGCCTCATTTGTAGCCTACTGATGTCCAAAACACACATGCATCTACAGTAACATAGCTGGTTCACAATTCATGAACCTTAATTTCTCTGCATTGTTTGGGGTGGGATGTGTGGTGGTGGAGGGAAGGCGGGGCTTTTGTGTCTTTAACAGCTGTGAGGCAGGCAGAAATGCAACAGGTCAAGCCTCTTCTAGTCTGGAAATTTTGAGGAAAGCTTAATATGTTGACACTCTGGCTGTCAGTAAGCTTATTAACTGTGTGTGGATCCTGATTTATCTTTGGGCCCTGTACCCATCTGCAAAAGAGGAGATCAAATTGCAAATAATGCCAAGTGCAGTCAGATTATATGCAAATTTATCTTCTTATATAAGGTTGTATCAAATGTTAGTCCTACTCAGCATCACCCAGTAGAACTTTGTTGGATACTGGAACCAGAAAATCATGTTGGCATCTCTGCACATGAGGGGGTTATGTGTGTTGGAGATTCATTCCCCGTGTCTGCAGTCATGGGATTGTTGTCTATCACATGACGGTGTATGTTTTCATTCCACAGAGTGGGAAGTGATGGAGACAGGATGTTTGTGTTACTGTGTTCCGTGAAAAGGGACTATTGTCCTTTGTTCTTTCTCTTTGCTGTCTGATGCTAGAGAGAGGGAGCCATGTTGTAGTGCTCCGTGTGTGTTTATATGTAAATAAAGTAGATTAGCCAAAATGCTGAGTTGATGAGGTGTGTTTACGCATGCTGCAAAGACTCTGCGGATCCCTAAGTGTGCTGATGCTTCTTGGTATCAGTTGCTGTGATGTTCGGACAGAAAAAAGCTTTTGAAGCTCCCGAATGATCGACCAGGAGGGAGAGAACATGCCAGCCGGGCATGAGTCTCTGCTAGGGTCCTACATGAGAGTAGGACGCTCCTGATAACAATGTGTACCCCACTAGCATGTGTGCTGCATGCAAACACATGCATGTATTAATGGGAACAAGGAAGCCTAGGAGATAGGCATTTGTTGGCCAGCATCATTATCCTGATTCATATTATTATTATTATTATGCTTTTACCTGGTCCTTCCTCCATAAGGCTCAGAAGGCATACAGAGTTGTCCTTCTCCCAACCACCTTGAGAAGTAGGCTAGTGATAGTGATTGGCTAGAAGTCACCCAGGGAGTTCCGTGGCTGGGCAGGGATTTAAATCCAGGACTGGACTCAACCACAACACTCTGCCTCTATACCCACACTTATGCTCATGCAGGGACATCCATTGCTGCCAGCCTATATTGATTCTGCTAAGGGTAATGCACATTCTATTCACACTTGCTGAAATACTCGCTGATACTCTGGAGAGCGAGTTGCACCCACACAATGTATTCCGTTCTCACCTGATTTATTTTGTTCTGCAGCTCCTTCACTTGCTGCTCTGCCTGCTGCTGTTCGTCTTTGAATCGGTCCAGGAGCTCCAGCTTCTCCTGGTCCCAGTTCTTCTCGCTGATCTGCAGCTGCTTGGTCAGGTCCATGACGGCGCTGTACGACTCAGCCAGGAGGTGCTGGTGCTCCTCCCGCTCCCTCTTCAGAGCTGTCTTCCAGTCAGAGAGCGCTCGCTCTGTCAAGCCTTTCCCAGGCTTGGACTCCAGCTGTGCGGGACAAAGGGAGTGGCTGTGTCAGGGAACCCAATTAAATCAAAGGCCGCAGCTTCCTTGCCTTTGTCTAAGATTGGTTATGGGAGACTGTTTGGCTTGCTGTGCTGGAAAGGTGGACAGGTACAATGGAATATATTCATGGTAGAATTACTGGTTAGGAATTGGAGGGAGATGGAGCACTTCATATCCTTTCTCCAAAGCAGCCAATATTTAACACTGTCAGAACAAGGTACATGTCAAAGTAACTAAAAACTTGGTTATGTTCCCCTTTTTCCATTTGGCAAAAATCAGACTTGGGCCACATTCACACCATACATATAAAGCACTATGATGCCACTTTAAACAGACATGGCTTCCCACAAACAATTCTGGGAACTGTAGTTTGTTAGAGGTGCTGGGAGTTGTTAGGAGACCCCTATTCCCCTCACAGAGCTACAGTTCTCAGTGTGAATTAGCAAGCTGTCCCTCTTCACAGGGAACTCTGGGAACTGTATCTTTGTTTTAGGGAAGTATGGTGGTGAAGAAACAGGCAGTGGAGGGAAGGAGATCAGGGCAGCTGGCAACCTTGGTGCTGAAAAGTTGGGGCAATCCATGGCTATGTTTGACAGCTCTGTGCAGCCAGAATCGGGTGACTGGACAGCCCCATGATCTCCAGCTTCTTCTTCGACAGCTTCCTGAACTGCACAGCTAGCTATCAATTGCAGCCAGAGACTGTGCAGCTGGCCAACCCCATGATCTCCATCTGCAGTGACTGCACAAGTGAAGTGCAAGTCCCAATCTGACTCTGGGTAAGGCTGAAGGGGCACTGTACTTGCCTTTAATTGGGATTGTTCTCATTCAAGCAGTGGTTCTTGCATTTTTGAGCACCGCTGCTTTAAATTATTACCTATTTCTAGCAGGAATTAATACTAATAAGCATGCGTCTGGGACCCAATGAGAGGGCTATAAAGGCTAGCTTTTTAGATGTTGCACATCATTAGTCCACTTGCAGGAGTATGAACTGGGCTTCAGCCCTTTTTATGGAAGGAGCTACTTTAAGGAGAAAAATACTCAGGTTTTCTAAAGATATGGATCAGCTGGATTAGCTGATGAAGCGACTGGCTGTCTGGAAACAGGGAGATAAACAGGTTCCATAGCATGAAGGAATGGCTCCCATAACAATGGAGATAGAGGCCGGAGAACTGTTGGAGAAATAGTTTGTTCCCATAACATACTAACCGTAAACTGCCACAGTCAGAAAGCAAATTATGGTATTCCCCTTTCGAATGTGATAGATTAATTGTTATTGCTGATGCAGAAGAAATAGAGGATAGTGTTAAATCCTATTAGAGCTTCTTATTTGCTTGATGTTTTGGGAGACACATCAAAGGCCGATAATACTTCCAGGACTCTAGATGTCTCTGGAAATACCTACGGTCTCTGGAGGACTCAGCAGCTACAGCGCTAAATCCTACTGAAAACCTCTGTGAATTAGCTCCCTCATTTATCTATATGTAACAGTGACCATGAGGATGATTACCACACTCCTTCAATTCCACTTAAAACATTGTGCAAAAGCGACTGCTGCTTCTGAAGTGTGGTATGTTAATAATGGCAGTAAAACATTTCTATAGTGGTAAACATCTCCATAGGTAATACGCTTTTCAGAGGTGGAAAAAAGGAGGAAAAAACATGAAATCTGAAATTATTTACAGAACAGAATAGCTCACAGCAATCCTAGAATATTTAGATGAAACATGCCAATCAAACATACTGATATCAATTAGGACATGGCTAGCAAAAGGCTATTTCGTTTGTGGATCTAAATATATTCAATAAAAGCCACGCTGCCCAGCAATTTCTGAAACAGGAAGCGTGAACTAGAGCAAGGAAGAGCCAGCATCAAGGGACTTCCAAAGCAGACACAGAGACAAAAGCCTTGGGAATGATTGACTCAACAGTGCAATCAATTCCCTTCTGGGCAGGCAAGGCCCCCAAATCTTGATGCTCAGCAAGTGAGCTCTTGTAATCAGCTCACAAACAGAATATGGTCACCCAGAAGTCAGAGACTCTCCAACAGTCTTTCCTTGCATATGATGGACTGAAGGTGAGTCGGCAGCCTCTGCCAAAACTGCTTACGGGTGTCCAGTAACAAGCTAACTGCATGCTGATGCCAAGGAAGTTGGTTACATAACTGCTGTCTGGGAGATTAGCATTAAGGGCAATAAGAATCCTTGGGGTTAACACTTTGCACACTACCCATTGTGCCAGCTGTGTGAGATCAGAGGCAAGCACAACATACTAGGTGTGCAAGTTAAATGCAAGCCCCAACAAAATAAAGGCCACAGCACTGCACTTCCAGAGAACAGCAAGCTCATTCTAGGAGCCCCCTTTCTCAGGCCCACAGGCACCTGACAGCTCAGACAGCTGAATAGGAAATGATTACTCTAATCAGATAATAATTGGACATGTTTGCTGCATTTATGCATAGCAGCAGTTCAGTGCAGATGCCATTCTGGGTGAGTAAACAGATAATGGGCATCTGGGGGAATCCATGAAAGATCTAATAATGGCATCTCCAGAGCAAAGTACCAGCAAGTGGGTTGTTACTTCAGACTTCATTATTATAACCCTAATGTGTCTTCATGCAGCTGCTGAAATGAGGCCGTAATAAAAAGAAAGTAGCATCAATTTACAAGGGCTCAACCACGAGCTGCCACCTCATTGTATAAGTAAGAGGAGAGATTATGACAATGAAGGACTAATGCGTCAGCAGCTCTATTCCTTATCCCCACCCCACCCCCCACTTGCCTGTTCAATGGCAGAACAAGGGTGCAGAGGAGCCACAGTAGGAACAATAAATGCTCCTGGATTTGCAGAATGACCGTACACAGTGATATGTTGATTATAGCACTACTTTATCTTCTAAAGCTATGCTGGAAAAACCTGTGGCACTCCTGGTGTTGTGTGAGTCCCGGCCTGGGCAATGGTAAGGGATGGTGGTAGCTGAAATCCAACAACATCTAGAGGGCCACACATTCCCCATCTCTGTTCTAAGGACTCATGCAGGCAGCAGTTTCTACATTTCTTGGGCCCTAGGATAATACCATGCTTAGCATAGGGAGTCAGCTGCGCACACTGTGCAACCCGAGCTCCTGGTGAAAGCGCATCTTGTCCAATGCCAGTGCAAGACGAAGTGTTCCACACAGCTCTGTTGCAGGGGGATAGCATTCCCAAGGCTCTGCATCAGTTCCATTTGGAGATGCCCTAGAAAACTATTCTAGTAGGTGCAGTATCTGTTTTATCACAACATTTATCAATTGTCTGGGCACAATGAATTTGTTTCTGGTAGCTGCAGCTTATTTACCAACTTATAGTCCATTAACAAACTTTCCTATCTGGGTGAAAAGCCAAATACATAAGTAGAGGGCTCAGGCGGTGCAGTCTAAACACTTTTATGTGCTTGCAAAAATTACTTCCCCCAAATCCCTTCCCAAACTACTCAATGTGTAGCATGTGAATTGCCAGCAACCTAAAAAGCAGGAATCTCCCAGAAGCAGAAGCTGACATGCGTTCACTACATGTAAGGCTGCTTGTGGAAGAAGTGGGTCAGATTTGTTAGGCTGGGGGAAACTGGGAGCCCGCTGCCTGCTCTCCTCCAATACTGTAAGCGTCTATGTCTGTTTTCTTCTCTGAGGAAGCTGTGCCAGTTCTCCACTTGTTGTATTTGTTCGGCTAGTACTTCACATAGATAAGCTGTGCATTATCTCTGACCTGTGTGAACATTTATTCATGCAAGCCATCAACTCGTGAGCAATTTTTTGTGGTTGCATTTTTTTAAGTGTACATTTTTAATGCTGTGTTTTAGACTGTTGTAAGCCAGACTGAGGGTGAATTATGATTAGTTATGATTAGAGGGTGAATTATGATAGTACTACTAGTACCCCAGAAAGTTCCCAATCAGAGACTGATCAAAACCTTCAATTAGTCAGCCATGCTGGTGAGAAGGAAATCCCAGCTCATGGCAGCTCCTCCTTCTATGTCATGATGAGAGAGTAAGGTTCTTTGTTACTAGTGCACATATAAGAATGGATTCAGCCTCAGTTTAACAACTGAATCTCATTCCATGTTGGGGGGCATGGAATCAGTTTAGCAATGAAAATATACAAATCTATCATTTGAATAGGTGTGTGCATGTGTGATATTTTGGCAAGGCCTGCCCATCAAGGCCCATAGAACTGACTCTTGTTTGGATTGTTCA
Organism: Lacerta agilis; assembly: GCF_009819535.1. NCBI lineage: Eukaryota > Metazoa > Chordata > Lepidosauria > Squamata > Lacertidae > Lacerta > Lacerta agilis. The sequence goes on along the minus strand of NC_046317.1, from coordinate 66,026,074 downwards.
CCGCTATTCCATGAGCCTTACGCTTCCTTAGTAATGTAAATCAAATGTGCTTGCTAGGCTTTGTTGGAAGGGGTGAATCACACCTATAGTATTATCTCCTGCTCAGGAGCAGGTTGCACTTCTCTCAGTGCTGCAAACCACAAGTTTCTCACAGTTCAGCTTGACCAGAGCAATCAGTATTGATCCCTACAACCCTGAACAAGGACAAAAATTCTATCAATTGCCTCTGAACAAACCTATTTCCCCAAAGACCCTGGGTAAGGTACACATAACGCTGCATATCTTTCCTTTCATCTCAGTCAAAGCAGGGAGGGAGGGGAATCAATAAAATGCATGAATAAAGCCAGCTTCAATTGCTGCCATTAAGATTCTGATGATGTTAGTAACGGAGGCTAAAATAGAAACAGCTTAAGAGCTGCACCCAAATTCTTCATGTGGTACTGATCACTTGGCTGGCTATAAGACGAGTATTTATAGACAAGAGCGATTGATACTGGAAGGCAAGGTGGGGCCAAGCATGTGCCTTCCTTAAGTGGAAAGCCCACAAAGCAGATATTACTATGACAATGGAATGGCCCTTTGCCCACCTAAGAAGACAGATCATCAATAGTAAGCCGAGTCATCACCAGGAATCTTGTGAGATCAATTATCTTGATGCAAGCTTTGAGTATATTCCAAAAGGGAACTAAAAGTGGAAATCGTTGGTTTGAAGACAAGGAACACACCCAGCAGGCCTATCCTTTTAACCCAGTGGTTCCACCACTTTCTTCCCCATGAACCATGTGAAAAATGCTGAGGGTCTTGGCAGACCACTTAATGATTATTCTGCCTTCTATAGCAATTGCGATGCACAGTGCTAAATGCTATATGATATTTAATTGTATTTTTGTTGCTTCTTTTTATATATTGAATTTAAATTGTAATGCAATAAAATACAATATAAGAAATGAAAGAAGCGATGAATATACAATTAAAAATCTGTATGGATTATCATTTATTTATTCAATTTATATCTCATCCTTCCTCCTTCCTCCCCAAGGAGCCCGGCCAACAATATTTAATGCAATGGATGTGCTGTCTCTTGTCTTCAACTGCAAATCCACAGACCTAAATGAAACTCACAGACCGCTGGTGGTCTGCAGGCCACAGTTCAGACTGCTGCCTCTGGAATCAGTTTCAAGACTGGCAGTGTGTTTTGTAGGTTATGGTCCCCCCCCCCATCTTGAAGCAGAGAATGTGTCATTTCAAAGTAAGCAGCACACTAAGATAACCATATAGCACCAGTTACATGTAGGTAGCCGTGTTGGTCTGCCATAGACAAAACAAACTAAAAAATAAAAAAAATCCGGTCTCTAAGGTGCTACTGGAAGGAATTTTTTGTTTGTTTGTTTGTTTGTTTTACATATAGCACCACTATGCCAAAGGGTTGCAGGGAGGGAGATGTAGTATATTCTGTTGGAGCATTTCCTTTCCACATTTTATGTTAACCTGAACGATCCACTTAATTTGTGTTCACAGAAAACAGAGTATCATATCCTTTTGACATCATGCTTCACTTCTTACCTGACTATTTTGCGTTAGCAGTAATCTTAAATTTGGGCTATTTTTATCCTCCAGTTCCCTTGGAATCCACAGTAAGACAGAAGAGCTGTTTTAAGGAAGAGTCACTCCAAAGCCAGCTACTGTACAGAAGAGGATTCAGACTTGCTCCAGCTTACTAAGAGCAACAAAATTAGGCGGGGGTTGGGGTGGGCGCAACAAAGGCTCACTGGAACTCCCAGGTCCAGTCTCCAGGCAGGACACACGAGTTGCTTTTTTCCTTAAGATTAGGCCTAGCTCAGACTTGTCAGAGCTTGTTCAGAAATTAAGCATTTGAACATGCTTTTCAATAGAATTTTGGAACTTTCTCTTTAAAAACAATAGCACAGGATAGCAACGAAAGGACAGAAGGAACCAGAGGATCACACCCAATGGTTGCATTTAGGCTTTGCTGGAAGACTTTAGGAGATTAGGTAAGGGTAAAGGGATCCCTGACCATTAGGTCCAGTCGTGCCCAACTTTGGGGTTGCGGCGCTCATCTCGCTCTATAGGCCAAAGGAGCTGGCGTTTGTCCACAGAGAGCTTCCGGTTCATGTGGCCAGCATGACTAAGCCGCTTCTGGCGAACCAGAGCAGCGCACGGAAACGCCATTTATCTTCCCACCGGAGCAGTCCCTATTTATCTACTTGCACTTTGATGTGCTTTCGAACTGCTAGGTGGGCAGGAGCTGGGACCGAGCAACAGGAGCTCACCCCGTCACAGGGATTCGAACCGCCAACCTTCTGATCAGCAAGCCCTAGACTCTGTGGTTTAACCCACAGTGCCACCTGGGTCCACAGCGCCAAACTCAACAACAGGCTGTTAAAAATAAATAAATAAGGGTTTTGTTTTCCCCTTTGCAGAAGGAGCCATGGGATTTCTCTCACATTCTACTAGAAAGGTACCAGATTTAAAGCAGGAGAGAACAGAATGGCACTGTTCTTATAAGGACAGAGTCCTTGCCAGTACTGTTCTGCATCTATGGGTACAAGACCGGAAGTGTTATATGCACAGCAAGATGTGAATTTGTGCTTGTGTTGAGTTATTTCTGGGTGACGGAAGTGGAAGGGGAGATGACTCAACCCTTCTCCAAGAATGATGATGTTACTGTTGATTTTAGCCACAAAACCAGCCAGAAGGCAGACACAGTCTTCTCACTTCCGTCCTTCAAGCTCCCCTAAATAACACACATGTTATTTAGAAAGCTGCTGAATAAGCAACTCGAAGCATTAGTGCTGGGCATGCACCTACATGAATGTGAATACACTTGAGACAGAAGATGTGCTCTGTGATGTCAGGGTGACAGATCTCCAGACATCAACTCCAAGGCACAGTAAAGAAAAAGGTTCTTCGATGTGGAGAGGTAGCTGTCATACTATCAAAATATTGATGTGTCGGTGTTTTCCTATCCCAGAGGGGAAATATTATCCAGCTTACAGACACGGAGTTCAGAAACAACCAGAACACAAGAAAGCAAAAACAGAGCAGCAAAAGTGCAGAAGAGAAGGAGAGAGTCTCCTGCCTCCTTCCTTCCTTCCTACTGACAGACCACTGGACCTCTGGTAGCAAAGAGGGGGAGTGAGAAATAGTTCTAAGGGCCCTAGAGCAATGCCCTTGTACACTTTTCTTCTGAAGAATAATTCTTATAACAACTAGAGTGGACAGCTGGCAATCCCAAAGTAGTTATATGACCCTTAACCTGCCTAACAGATCAGGGTTTAAAAAACAAACACACTGGGGATAGTGGCATTGCTAGGGGCCCACTCACATAAGCCAAAGCTGCCATATATGTTGTTGCCAAACTGCCCCAAGGGTGCAATTATGTGCTGAATGCAATGGGCAACCCAGCGCATACCTGGATACAAATGCACCTTCCAGTATCTGTTGTCATGACAACTTGAAAAAGTGCCACCAAGATCATGAAAAATAGCTAGCAGCTCAGTGCTGTTCATGTGCTACATCTGCCGTGTGATTATAGGAATGTGCACACATGAGGACAACACAGGTTACACTCTATGGACAACCCCTAGGCTGTATGGAACAGACCATTGTGTTAACAGGAGGGAGGGAGGGAGTACAAAGGATGCCCAGATGCTGCGGTGCTGCTTGTGAGCAGACAGACCCTTCTTGGTGCGGTGGCAGCCTAGGAAAGCCACAGGATCTGCTAAGGAAACCCTTCTCATGAGTCAGCTGTATGTGTAAAGGCATAATGCCAAAGGCAAGGTTTGCAGCTGCTTCTTCGTACATATCTGGAGGCTCCCTTATGTGCATCAACCAAGAAATGAGACCACATGGAAGGAAAGCCTGTGGGCTGGCTTTCAGCCTCCTCTGAAGGGAGCTCTATCTTGGTCAGAAGCACTGTCACTCAGGCTCCCACACAGCTACAGTCAGGAGGCTTGAGTTTTATTACCTCTTTGCAAGAACACACTCCAGGGCAGAGTGCCAGATTATGTGAGTCCTGGCTGGCAAAAAGGCTTTTCTTGCATAATATACTGGATGTTGCAGAAAGAAAATATATATATAAATACAAAAGCAGCAAAGCACCCTGATCCATTTCTGGACCCATCTCATGTACGTACCCCCTAGATACAACACTGTCCTCCCAGTGGTGGCATTGGGAATACAATGGAGTATGAAAGTGGTTCATAATTGGGTCTCCGAAACAATGGATCTTTTTTTGTTAGCCAAGCCCAATTCTAAATCACAAACTGGGGGACCCATTCCCACTTTATCAAAATATGCCCTGAGTTTGGGTATTCCACTTCACCATAAAGCATCACTTATTTTACTCCTGATGGCCCCAAAAATAATCAGAAATGACTGAAGATCTCAATACAGTGACAGACCTCTCATGCAACAGGCTGACCTAAACATAATGCCAAATGATGGCATAATTGGTCTTGTGTGCTTCCTCATCCATTTATGAACCCTTGATGGCCCCCATCACTCTTGGTCACACATGCCATTGCTTCCTGTTACATACGAATTGGCAAACTATGGTTTGCACTTGCCCCCCTCCTGCCAAACTTAAATTGAAGCCCATGATTTGAAGCATGCAAGGTAACACATAGAATGTGAGTTGATTCTTGTTTAGAATGAAGATAAACTTTGTGCAGTTTGAGAGAGTAAAAATGTGGTGCTTTGATGTCTGACCTGTGCGATGAGACACTTGAGCTCAGTTCTCTCCATTTCCCAGGTCGCCTTAGCCTTGGCAAACTGTTGCTGCAGCTCGTTCATGCCTCTTCTCTCTTCGCGCAACTCTGTGCACAGCTCCTTCAAGGTCACCTTCATGTCTGATAGGGTCTTGATATACTCATTGGCCTGCTAGAAATACAAATAAATAAATAAATGCATAATTAAGTATGACTGCCATGCACACACCAGGTTCTAGACAACAGCCATCACTTTTCAAAATCCTTATGTAGACAAAAAGAGAGGGGGTCTGAAGGAGAAGCATGCACTCTGAACTAAAGGCAGGGAGAATAATAGAATCGTAGAGCTGGAAGGGACACCAAGGGTCATCTAGTCTAACCCCCTGCAAGACAGCCCATGTGTGTTCATGTGTAATAGTTAGGGTGCTGGACTAAGACTGGAGAGACCCAAGTTCAAATTCACACTGAACATTCTGAAGGGCCAATCACAATCTCTCTGCCCAACCTATTTGGCAGGATTGCTATAAAAAATGGCGGGAGGGGGTCTGCTACACTTAGCTCCTTGGGGTAAGGGTCAGATATAAATGATAATGAAGTGAAAGTAATAAATGCAATAAGGAAGCTCATTAACTGATTAAAAAAACAAACCAAAACCTGAATTTAACCTATGCCACTTCTCTCAGAATTGGGAGTTCATAGGAAAAGTAGTTTAGTCTTATAATCAGTTTAGGGTGAGCAAAAGCAGACGTCTGTGCCCTGCCCAGCCTCAAAGTACTTCTCTGTGGCTTGTGGGGATTGGTTAAAAAGCAGGAGAAATAAGCAGCCCAGGTTAAACTGACCTGAGTAACAAAGTAGTTACTGAATCAGCAGCCAGAAAAATGCTGGTGAAGAACATCTTCCCTGGATAGGTGATCTAATGAATATCTAAGACTTTTTGCACACATGGGCATTGGCAGGAATTCTTCTGGGGGGGAGGGTGGCAAAAGTAAATACTCCAAACAAACAAAACACAGTGAACATTTGAGAATAGGCCTAGCATTTATGGTGGCTGAAGAGTGTGGCACGGTCTGGATAGACATGCCTTCTGAGCAACTTGTGCTCCAGCTTTACCCCTCCATTGCTTCTCAGTGGGTACTACTGCTTTCCATCTAAGGGTTCTTTCCCTTCACCCATTAATTAATTGCACTGCTGCTACAATCAGCTTCACAGAATGAGCCCCTCTTCGTCAGGGAGTGCACCACTTGATGCCCTCATCCCTCCTCCTCTGGGGTGGAGAGAATGTGCAGTGTACAAGAGAGGGGAAATTATCCTGGAAAGTTTAAAAAAAAAGTTGCACAAACCCCTCCCTTCTTTGGTGCTCTATGCAAAACAAAAGGATTACTTAGGGTCTAAGGAACAGACATAGGAAGCTGCCTTCTATGCAGGTCTTTGGGGAGCATCCAACAAAGTCACTGTGCGAGCGGAATGATTTGCATGACAGAACTTCCCCTCCTTCTCTTCTCCCTAAGCACCACCTCTCAGATCTGAACAGGTGGTTCTCCAAATCTGGGTGGGATGCAAAAGGTACTTGGGAAGAGCAGAGGGACAGGAACTTCTGTTACACATACAGAAGTTGTTCCACCAGCACAACTTGGTTGGACTCAGCCCATACTATTTGTCCTCCTATCCCAGAACTGTCTTCTGTGACTGGCAGAATTCCAGGGTCTCAGGAAGTGAGAGGTCTTTTGCACCACTTGCTACCTGATCCTTTTAATGGGAGATGCCACAGATCTTCAGCTGCCACAGAGTTACAGGCCCAGGTGCTCTTTGTGGGGAACTTTCTTCACTGCATCCCAAGCAGGAAGAAAATTCCCCCAGCAGGACACCTCATCACATCTCACCGAGTCCTGAGACCAGGTATCTCTGATACACATCTTGTTATCTGCTTGCTGCTGGGGGTTCAGCTCCTCCTCTTCAATCAGCAGGTACAGTTCTTTCATGCTGTTCACCTGGAAAGCACAGGGCAGGGCAAGTAGTGAGTAGAAGTCTTCAGTGGCTGCATTCTAGTGCTTTGTGCATAGAAAAGGACCCAACAGTAGTAGCCTGACCTACTGGATCCTTTAAACAGAGGTGGCAGGTTTAAAATGATTAACAGTGAGATAAAGGATACAGACTGCAACAATTACAGGTAGGTAGTCGTGTTGGTCTGCCATAGTCAAAACAAAATATAAAATCAAAAAATCCTTCCAGTAGCACCTTAGAGACCAACTAAGTTTGTTCTTGGTATGAGCTTTTGTGTGCATGCACACGAAAGCTCATACCAAGAACAAACTTAGTTGGTCTCTAGACTGTAACAAGATAGGAATATGCACCCTTGAGAGATGCTTCTGTGTCACATCATCACAGTGACTTTCAACAGCATTCTCTCTTGTGTTTCTGTCCCAGGTACCTTTCTGTACATTTGTGCCTAGCAGAATCAGCTGTTGGATTCCGTGCTAGCCTAGAGGCTGCTGTTCCCAAGCCTGCAATCACTAAGTTTATGAAAAGATGCCTTGCGAGTCACTTCTCTTAGAGCAATTTAATCTGTGACACTAAAAAGTGCATTTATGCCTCTCTTGCGATTCTCCGTGTCACTAACAAATGTAGTTCATGCAGCAAAGAATGCACCAGAGGAGAAACTGAACACACACAGAGATCAATGTAGAGACTTCATATTTCTGTGAAGAACCTCACATTTTCATGAAGAACCTAAAACAAAGTCCATTTAAGCCTCATGTGTGAAACGGCCTTGTATTTCAGCAGCCGACCTTCACCAAGCTGAACTTTATTCACAGTTGAGAAAGCAGCTTACATGCTAAAGGGAGTTAGCAGTTCTTGAGAAGGTCATATGGAAGACAGGAAGTAGCTGATAAATTGGAGTTGATATGAGCCTCATTTGTGGCAAGTTTTGATAGCACCCAAAGAGAGAAGCCAGAATACCACCCATTGCTATCTAGGAGACAAAATATGTAGTCTAAGAGTGGCTAACCTGTGGCTTCCAGATGTTGGACTCCCCCTCTCATATGCCCCAGCAGTAGCCAATAGTCACATAATTTGGGAGTTATAATACCACAACATCTGGAGGGACACAAATTAGCCACCTGTGATGTAGTTCATCCACACTATTATTGCAGTCTCATTCACTCTCCCTTCTCTTTGTAAATGATACAGCAAAAATACATGGGTTGTGGCTATCTATGCAATTTATTGAAGTGTAGAAAAACAAACTCAAAGCAATTAATAGAAGCAAAAACACATGATTAAAACAAAAGGTCAGAATTATCTGCTTTAATGTCAGTAGTATACTTTTGACTACTCAGCAGAGAAGCTCATGCTCAAAGCCTGCCATACCTCCAAGAAGTCATTGCCTTCATTTTGTAGGATCTTCCCCTGCCTCCAATGCTTCAGAAACCACTTGAGCTTCATGAAAAGGAGCAAGAAATTTTGCTTGAACTGCTGGGATTCCTGCACCAGAAGGTTCTTCTCCTGGCTCCAGAACTTTTGCTCCAGTCTCCTCTGAAGATTCAGGCTCTGCAGCTCAAATTCTCGCCTCAAGAGGGCCTTCTGGTGATCTTCCTTCAACTGACAAGAGGATGGAAAGACATGGAAAGCAAGTTTGTTATACAGAGTGAAATCCAAATAATCAAGGATTGCTGAGCAAAGAAACTCCAAGTCTGGAGACACAGACATTCACATCCTTTTTAAAAGAAAATATTTTTTATTGATTTTTCACATCCACACAAGTTCACTTCAGCTGCTCAGTTTTGGGGCTATGAATAGTTGTTGGTTTTTTTGGGGGGGGGGGGTGAGAATTTTGAAAAGGACCAGGATGGTAGCAGACAGAGAAGGGATAGAAGCATCATTGGTTTATGAGCACATGTCAGGGGTTACATCAATGAAAAGCCACAAAGATGGCTTCTGGGCTAGGACATAGTCATCGTCATCCCCATCTCAAACTTCCAACTCAGTAAGCTTTCCACTAACACTTCACATGCTTCCCAAAATTTCTGCAAATTAGAAACCCCAGAATTCTGGGGTTGTTACTTTTGTGTATTTCCCAGGCAGCTGCAATTCATGCCTGTTGCCTAAATACAATACTGACAGGTAAAATACACCCAGAGGCCTGACTAATAACTCCCGTGAATGGCCTTTTGCCATAATATTTTACTGGCACTTGTTGCTGTGGCTGATGCGTCTGGGAGAATAGCTAAGTTCCGGACATGACTAGAGGATTCTAGTGATCGCTATTCATCACTCAGAACAAAGTAGGCAAGAGAACAAGAAGAACCTTGCTGAATCAGGTGGAAGGTCCATCTAGTCCAGCACTCTATTTTCACTGTGGCTAAATAGATGCCTATGGGAAGCAGAACCTCAGGACAACAGCACTCTCTCCACCTGGGATCCCCAGCAACAGAAGTATTTAGCCTCCAAGAGTGGAAGCAGAACACAGACTTCATGCCTAGTAACCATTAATAACTCCATTTTCCATGGATTTCTCTAGTAGTACTTTTAAGTCCATCCAAGTTGACAGCCATCACTATAACCCGCAGAAGCAAATCCCACGGTTTAACTATGTGGGCTGTACGAAGAAGTACTCTCTTTTGTCTGTTCTGAATCTTCCAACATCCAGCTTCCAAGTTTGAGAGAGATTTGGGAGACAGAAGAGGTCTCACAAAGAATGGCTATCTTGACATTGAAGCTAGAGAACCCATAGCTGACTCCACCAATTCTGCTTGGCTGCTAGAGGACTGCCGAGTTCAGGTTTGTTTTCAGAGCATGCTTGTTATGGATAATGTACTTTCAGCATGTTGAGGGGTCATATGGAAGCATTTGCCTCTTTCCTGGCAGCCAAACAAGGTAGCAGCTGCTTTGTGCTTTCATACAATGCTGCGCTAGGATGTGCCTGAAGTAATGGGAGGGATTAAGCCCTGTGCCTTTAGTCCAGGCTTCCTCAAAATCGGCCCTCCAGATGTTTTTGGCCTACAACTCCTATGATCCCTAGCTAGCAGGACCAGTGGTCAGGGATGATGGGAATTGTAGTCTCAAAACATCTGGAGGGCCAAGGTTGAGGAAGCCTGCTTTAGTTCCTCCTGTACTCTTGTTGCATGTCTCATCTTCCAGCCTGGCAAATCTCACTGACCTGGCAGATTTTCTGTGTGAAGTTCTCTGCTTCCTCTTTCCTCAGTTGCCTCTCCTGGGAGAGTTGTTCTTGTAGGCCCCTCAAGCTCTCATTAGCCTCTGAAAGGACCAGTTGCAGTTCTTTGATCTGTGGGGAATAGTTGAAATAAAAGCCAACAACAGTCAGATAGGTCATCCTTGCAAAGACTAATCTCTCCATGTCTTTTTAAAAATATTTTTATTAAAGGCCTATGGAAGAACAGCCAACTTCTTGTAGGGAGTGACCTTGGCCTACATGTAACATCCTGTTGTTATGGTGAGGGACCTCTGATCTGTAGGTCAAATTAGGCCTATTAGGCTATTTTCCCAGCCTCCAGCCATGTTTCTCACTTGAAGTCATGTAACATTGGGATAGGTAACACAAGATTTGTATATGGGCCGTGCCATCCTTTTTTCCACCCACATGAAATGTGTTGATCTATTATTTCTGCAGTCAACTTATTCTCCCCGGAGTCTCCAGGCTTCTTACCTCCCTTGGGGACATAATCACATACTTTGACACCTACCTCAGCCACATAGGAGTCCTTCTCCTCTGGTTGATATGACTTGTAGCTCCGATCAAGTTCCATGTTGGGATCCACATCCATGGTGGCGGTGCTGTTGTTGCTGCTGCTGCTGCGGTAGAGATCAGAGGTCCTGCTCTCCGTGATGTCCCAGTCGGGGGGCTCCCTAAAGTCAGACTGCTGCATGCATGGGCAAGTTAATGAGAACAAACCAAAAGAGCAGAAAAGAAAAGAAAAAACAAACAAAACAATGGGTCTCAGGAACAATAAGAGCTACAAGACAACAAAAAGGATGAAGAGGAGGAGGAACTTCACTACCGTGGCAGAAGACAAAGTGGAAAACAAAAGGAGACACAAAATGAGCAGACACGTGGGCTGGATTGTTTGGGGAGGGGGGAAAAGAGAGAGAGGGAAAAAATGTGCAAACACCAGTTATGGTGCCATGCAGTGCCTGGGGTGGGGCTAGTTGAGGGAGGAAGGGAGGGGGGCCAGGAGCATGCACAAAAATAGAACTCTGAAAAACTGGAGTGTGCTTCAGGAGGTTGCAACCCCTCCCCAGGTCCCCTTCCCTTTCTTAGGTCTTACCTTACATCAGGTGCAGCCATAGGGAATGGCAGCAGCATGTACCTGGCCTCCTGGCAACAGCAGCAGTACCATTTACCAGAAGGGATGAACTGGAAGGGAGCCTGGTACTGTGTGGGCACATTGGTGGCACCAATGCGGTGCTGTTGCCGATACAGCCCATACAATGCCACTACCTGCAAGCAGTAGCAATACAATTGCCAGGAGGCCAGGTGTGCAGGGATGCTCCACTAGCTGCTGTTGTCCTAGACCAGTCTTCTCCAACTTAGTGTCCTCCAGATGATGATGGACTCTCAAATCCCATAACCCTTGATCTTGCCCACGATGGCTGGGGTGGAGTTTGAGTCCAGTATTTGGGGGACCCCAGATTGGGGAGGTCTGCCCTAGATTGCAACACCAGTTTCTGATGAACAAACTTGTTCTCAGCTACATTTCCTCTCACTGTCCAACAGTCCAGTCAGGTTGAAAACTCAGGGGTGTGTAACCCGGTTGGCCAAGAGACAAGATACACAATTTATTTATCATGATTTCTAGCACTCTCCCATCTGTCCTTTCTATAATGGGTAAGTGCACCTTCTGATATAGTGAGAAACACATCATTCTGCAGTAGGCTCAATAAGAGATTACATCAAGGATTGGGAATTTGGTGCCCTCCAGATACTGATGGACTACAACTCCCATCAGCCCCAGCCAGCATGGCCAAAGGGTATCTGCTTAGGGTGAAATTGGATAAAACCTACAAATGTTCCTCTAGAAGAGGGTGTTTAATGTTTTGTTTCATATGTCCTTTCCTCAGTGACATTGCTTAGTATGAGGAACAGGGCAGGCATAGGAGACTGTGCAGTCACCCCCCAAAGACACTTGATGTAACTAAAAGCAGCTGGCCAGGGTGGGATGGAGGTGACATTTATATTGGGGAAAGGGCATGGGAATAAAGGATTACTCAATCTTATCCCAGAGTACCATTTCCTCCATCTGTTTTACAAACAACACAAGAGATCTTCACCATGGAGTCTTAATCTGGTGGAGATCCTAATCCTGAATCTTACTTAGTTTGGCCCTCAGTTATATCATTTTAAGAGAGTTTTAAGTTGCTGACAGGTCAAGGCAGCAGTCCTCATCCCTGTCTACAAAATATTTCAAATCTTATAATTTTCTCTTGCTTACTTTCATGGGGGACTCTTTTCAGACACACATCTCCACACGTGAAAATCATTCAGTAAGGCCCCTGCATGTAGGCTTTGTTACCTAGGAAGTAATTGTCTGAGACTGTCTGAGACTGTCCATCACACATAAGCCTCTCTGTTCAGAGATTTTGCAATTTCTTTGCTCTGCACAATACCTGGACTATAGCTGGTACTAAATAAATCTTCAGCAGCAGCTGTAATGTGGTTTCCACTTCTCAAAGCAATCTTCCTCCTGCCTCATGCACACTCCAGTAAACCAGAGTCCTACCTTGTCACTAGCCACAGTTCCATGCAGTGAGCCAGTTGTTAGTTGTCATTTCAGAAAAGAGAGGCAGAAAAGGGAAGTTACATTAACAGGGCCAGGTTCTGATTTGTTAAAGCAGGAGAAAACAGCATGGGCAAATAAAGCAATAATCACTGCCAGGGAGTCACTGTTGACATCTCAGGGAAAGCCTTACCTGGAATTCAGAGCCATGAGCTTTCTGCAGAGCCTCTTTTGTGGAATCCTGGGAGCTGGCGCTTGGCAAGGAGTCCTTCTGGTCTTTCAGGTGGTCTCCAATGTAGTCCACCTTCCTCATGAAGGTGTTTAGCTCCTGCTGAAGGACCCCAAGCCTCATCAAAATGGCACTGATCAGCTTAGAGTCAGTCATACTCTCATTATCCATGGCTTCGCTCAGCACCAGCTCTGCACAGTCATTGTCCATGCAGAGCTTGAGGCTGGAGGTGAAGCCATTGGCATCAGAGATCAGGACATCAATGGCTTTGCTGACAAGCGCAGCCTGGTCCCTGATGTCAAGGAGGGTCTCAAAGTCCTTGGACTTGAGAAGCCTGCAGGGGCTGCTTTCATGCGACTTGCTAAAGCCATTGCCAGGTGCTCTCTCCTTGGCATCATTCTCTCCCCCAATGGGCACCTCTCTCCAAAGCGACGTTGGGATGCACTGGGCAGAGTCGCCTGCCTCAGCATCCGTCTCCAGCATAGGCCGAGTGGTCTGGCAGGAAGCAAGGTCACAGCGCTGCAAGTTGGAGAGCAGGACACGGTTCTCATACTGGAGCTTCTTAACCTTGCCACTTAGCTCACTGATTTGTACCTTGGCTGTGGCCAGTTCTTCTTGGGAGGTCTCACTAATCACCGAGCAGCTGTCCTCAGACAGAGTGATATCCAGGTCATGGTCAGACTTGTACTTATTGAGCTCATTCATGAGGAGCTTGTTCTGCTCCTCCAACTCCATCAGCGAGCGCCTCAGCAGTTCTGCCTCCTCCTCCACAAACTGCAAGTGCCGCCTAAGCTCCACCACACTGTCCCCAGAGTCCCCGCAGTTTGTCATGGAGAAGGCAAACCGGATGTCTTGCCCTAAGAGTTCTTTCTCTCCTTGGCCCCTCATGTCTTCCATCTCTGCCCTCAGCCCTCGGTTCTCAACCTCAAGTTCTACTATCCTCCGGCTCAAGATGTTGGCTTCTTCCTCTACAAGCTTCAGGTGGACCTTTAGCTCTGCCTCTCTGGAATGAGGGGAGTCAGCCAGTTCCTCTATGGAGAGGGAGCTCTCCAGGTCCCCATACAAGGATCTGTATTTCGTCAGCTCCTCCTTCATACTGTCATTCTCTTTGGCTAACTTGGTCAGTTTCTTGCACATCAGAGCAGATTCCTCCTTAGCAAAATGCAATTGACACTTGAGGTCTGCGCTGTCCTCCTAGGGTAAAAGAAAGGTACAAATGGTGCAAGCATTACTAAAAAGGACACTTTGGGCAGGGTGCTCTGTGCAAAACAGATTATCACTGAGGCTAACCTTTATTATGGCATGAAGGTTAAAACTAACAATCCACCTACTTGAACTTCGTAACATCTACCATCCATGTCACACAGGCAAGCCAAGAGGGGGCAAGATTTGCTTGCCATTTTGTTTGTTTCCAGTGATTAACCTCTTTAGCTCAATGATCCTGGAATATTGTCTTGCTTCCCTTTTGCTTGAGGAAGAAAGTTTGGTATACCTTATGCTAGGGGTAGCCAATGTGTTGCCAGGCAGATGTGGCTGGACTACAATTCCCATCATCCTTTACTACTGGTTGTGCTAATTAGGGCTGAAGGGAGTTGGAGTCCAAGAACATCAGGAGGGCACCATGTTGGCTAGCCCTGCCCTATACGGAACCAGTTCCTTTTACATGAGTCCACAGTGGTATCAGTTTTACTACCTTTGAAATATACATGTGAGCCTTCCTACACACACTGCAGATTGATCGTTTCCAGATACAATACAAGATTTGACACTCCTGCATTAGCTAGTCTGGTCTCTCCTGCCCCCAAGGTAGCCCCCTCAGGAACTTTCTGACACAAGTGGCAACAGTTTATTGAAAATAGTGTTTCCCTTGCCATTCCAGTCCTCAAGGGCAGAATGGTCACACTTTCCAATTTCTTAGAAACTTGTCCTTTGGGCTACATTCTGTAGAATATAAACAGAATGAACAAATCTAGTAACAGAACAGCTTTGCCCTGGGTCCACAATGCTGCACATCTCGTAAGTTAGTTTAAACTCTGACACACAAAGACTGCATTTTTAGGCTGTACAATTTGCATCTATAATCTGTGATACTGTTTGCAAGAAAAAATAAAATAAGGCTTATTTTGTCTTTGGATTAAAAGTGCCAGCTCAAACACAAGGGGTTTTTTATTGGTATGGCTCCGAACAAAGAAAGCCTTGTCACAGAACTCCTTAAGTATTTGGTCTTTCCTGAAGTCCAGTAACTGAGGGGAGATGAGAGGGGAATAAGATTGGTCCCCCAACTCCAAAACTGGGGTGGAGAAGACCCCTGCCTAATGTTACTATCATGTGAAAATGCATATGCTGTGTAATCCCATGTGTATTTGCTCAGAACAAAGCCCCACTATGCTCAGCTGAACTTATTGCTAGTTTGGAGTTTGGGGCTACAATTCTAAACAGATCCTTAAAAGAGCCCAGCTGTCTAAGACAAACACAGGCCAAAGGAACACCACTCCCACCAGGAGAAGAGAGATTCGTCTCTCCCATAATTTTGAAAAATTGAATCAAATACAAATGAAGATCCTGTGCTTAACCCAAGGGGAATCCTTCCTCTCCAAGCTGCAATTAGCTGCAAAGAAAAAGAAAAATTGGGTAGCTCTATGCACCCAGATGGGACGCGGGTGGCACTGTGGGTTAAACCACAGAGCCTAGGGCTTACTGATCAGAAGGTTGGCGGATCAGAAGGTTGGCAGTTCGTTGCTCGGTCTCAGCTCCTGCCCACCTAGCAGTTCGAAAGCACATCAAAGTGCAAGTAGATAAATAGGTACTGCTCCAGTGGGAAGGTAAACGGCATTTCTGTGCACTGCTCTGGTTCGCCAGAAGCGGCTTTGTCATGCTGGCCACATGAACCGGAAGCTGTACGCCGGCTCCCTTGGCCAGTAACGCGAGATGAGCGCTGCAACCCCAGAGTCGGACACGACTGGACCTAAAGGCCAGGGGTCCCTTTACCTTTACCTTATGCACCCTTCAGAACTAACAACCAGTTTGGTGAAGGTTCAGTATTGGAATGGGTTAGTCATGCTCCAAATTTCAAGAGAAGGAAAAACCTCTAAGGAGTCAACTTGCAATTGGTTACTAATTTAGCAAACAGAAGAGAGCTGATCAAATTCCAAAGTTTCTAATTCTCCATCTAGCCTAGCGCCATCTTCAAGTCTCCCACCAAATGCTTATGTTCACATGATTACAAAAAAACATGATGCATTTAGTACTAAGTGGCATACTCAGGACAGCCTGTTCCACACATTTTTTTAATGCATGTTTGAATCAACTCTAAGATTATGTAGGACCGCTGGGGGCGGGTTGAAGCGGGTAAGGTTAAGGAGACAGAACCTTTTTGACCTTTCTAGGTCTTACGAGGGCTTGCTCCTAAATAAACCCCACAGATGAAACCAAGGCCCAGTTTTTGTATGTGTGAATTCACCTCGAAGGCGGAGCAACGTGCTGAAACAGAGGAAAACATTTTCCTTTTGAAAGGCCCCGTGACATGGCAGGGAAGGAGGATGTCAGCTTTTACAGTTGGGAGTGCATTTCTGGCTCATTCCAAAACAGAGCCAAATAACTGTGACTAAAGCCCTGTCTACACATTGCTAACGGTTGAATCTGTTCTCTTCCCTGCAAAAGACAAGGGCGGAGAGAAATCCCTGCTCTGCTCTCACAGATCTTCAAATGCCCCACAACCCCCGCCCTCCAAACCGTTAGGAAATACTATACAGTTTGGAGACTTATTTGCTCAAATTCCCTGTGGAACTCTGAGGATTTGAATTTTCCCCTCAAGGAATATTACCTCATAAGAAATGACTGTTTGGTTATAAAATTAGTTCATTTCCTGTTTCCATAGCTCACTGAGGGAGAAAAAAAACTGACAAATTCCTCCCCAGAAAAGAAACTCTCCACCAGGCACTCAATACCTCCTTTCCAGATGGCCAATACAGTGCGAACATTCAGTTGCAACGGTCAGGCCTGACATTGCATCAGCCACAGTTGAAAAAGGCAGCTATTATTAACTCTCTAGAATGTCCTGCATTGTTGTCCTTGCGCATGCAAAAATTCACTGCACCAGATTCAGGCACAGAAAAATCTCACATGAAAGAGAAGAAAAGACAGTGACTGTTTATCCTTTGATGCAAGCAAGTGAGCATTCGTGCTGTTTTGGAATTCTAAGCACAGCCTCCACACCAAGGTTCAATGGAAACCCTGCACAGCAAAGTAACTTACAAAACTTAATGCTTTTGGAGCATGGTTTTCAAATGCTCAAACATCCCTCAAGGGGTTCAAATGTCAAGAAGACTTCAGGCTGAGGCCATATGGATGTGGGCATTATAGCTTTAGTGCTCCCAGTTTGGCGATTTAATACCAAATCAAGTAGCCTGCCCAGAGTGGCTGGGGCAACAATGAATTTTACTACTAGTCGTCCTAGTACTAGTACTAGTACTAGTAGTCTCCTTCAGCCATACAGATTTGAAGAGATGAGCAGGTGAATTGATTCTTAAATACCTCAGATGAACAAACCCTTTTGAAAGGAACAAATTTTCTTCTGAATGTGGGACCCAGAATGCACTGTGGAAGTAAAACAGTAACAGTCATGGAAAGCTTTACTTTTGATTGGGTGATTAAGTGCAGGGGATCTAGGAATCTACACAGTTATGACTGTATATGGAATATGGCCTCTTTGGTAGTGGGAGGAAAATACATATATATGTATTAAATTGTTCCTTCTAACAACAGCTGCTATGTGTTTACCGGGATCTATTTACCCTCATCCAGTACTTTGGCCACTTCATGAGAAGAGAAGACTCCCAAGAAAAGACCCTGATGTTGGGGAAGATGGAGGGCACAAGGGGAAGGGGACGACAGAGGATGAGATGGTTGGACAGTGTTCTCGAAGCGACTAGCATGAGTTTGGCCAAACTGCGGGAGGCAGTGGAGGATAGGAGTGCCTGGCGTGCTCTGGTCCATGGGGTCACGAAGAGTCGGACACGACTGAATGACTGAACAACAACAAATTTACCCTCATGAACATTTATCTCAAGGAAGTTTACAATACAATTTAAAATCCAAAACAAACAACATGAAAGATATCCTATAAAACTCAAAAGTCCAAAAAGAAGGTATGAGTCAAATGGACTAGGGGGACATCATACCCTTACAAAGCACAAATTTAATCCCGGTCCCAGTCCCGTTCTCCACTCTCTTCTCCCTATATATCCATATCCTCAACAATACTTCTTCATGCCTCCCATCCCTTTCCCTCTTTTTCGGATTTAAAGAAACACAGACCACGTGGATTTTGGCAAACTGCATAAAACATTTAAATTGAGGTGATTTCTGAACACTGGCCATATCTGTGTTATTTATTCAAACAGCATTTTTCTTGACATAGAATTCCAAAGACATCTAAACAGAAAGTTTAGCTACAATATTTTACTTGTACTCAACAACTGCTAATCCTCAGCCGGGAGCCACCAATCACACATATGACCGCCAAGCATCTGCACAGAGAAGGTAGATGGACCTTGTAATTTTCTGCTAAGGTTCTTTTTCATTTCACACAAATCATATTTATATGTAGCTAGATGTTTTTCCAAAAAAGGGGGTTGTGCAGGGCATGCTTGAAAAAGTGTGTGTGTGTGTGTGTGTGTGTGTGTGTGTGTGTACATAATAGTCTTATTCATATATTTAAGTGCAGCAGACCAATATAGGTGAATAGGAAGTCTAAGAACTCTCAGGAAATGTGAGGAGACTGGGAATTCAAACAGACTCGGATTACAGTGTATAAACTTTCTCCTAGGACGCTACATCCTCCCTACAGATAATTATTCTCTTCGCCTGATAATAGAAGTGTCAGAAAAGGGAAAGCACTGATGCAACACGAACTAGATCGTCTTTCCAGATGTTCGGATAGTACTTCTTATAACTGCAGAAATGGAGGATCTTCAAAAGGACTGCTTCAAACACTATAAATTCCCACATGGAAAGCACTTCATATGTGATGCCTAATATTTAAGCTCTGCTAAAATACCATTAATAAAACTCACCCATCAACCCACACCCAGTTCAGAACTCTTCCTAGGGTGTGGTGGAGGCTAATGCTTGAGACCCTATCCTTTCATCAACGTTTATGGTATATAAAGCTGCAGTGTATATTACAGGACAAACCTTGGTCTTAGTTACACCAGCAAGCATTTGAGGGAGACATGCCTCTAATTATTTCTGTGAAGATGATAAGTCTACCACTGCTCCAGTCTATTATGTGCTATACACATGTATAGGTGCTATTGTTCCTTATAGGTATCTGGACAAAAACATGAATATACCTGCCAGATCACTGTTAACTAGCCAAAATGAGGACGGTGCGAAGTTTCAGCAGAACCACGCATATTTTCCCCAGCTATTCGTGTAACAAATGGTTGTATTCCGAATACAATTTTAATTTTGTTTTCAATTCGGGCTTCCAGAGGGGCAGGAACTCAATTTAAAAATTACCAATGCAACGCAATGGACTGGAATTCATTCCAGCTTTGTTTTATTCTGTCACCAAGCTATTTCCTTTGCATCGCTGCTTCTTTCTTTCTAATGCCACCCCCTGGCATTATTACAGGGGATTTGGATAATGTATTCCAGATATTCCACTGCTACTCAGGGTCAACCAACGCAATGCAGAGCATTTAACCACTAGAATCCAAGAATTGAATGCAAAGGCATTTAAAAAAAAATAAATAAATAAAATGCCAGCCTGGTCTTCTACCTGATTAAAATGTGGTCAGTACCTTTCCGTATAAAAAAAAACAAATTGCACAAGCCGCACTTGAGGGCATATAGGATAACCTTTCACTTTTCAGAAAGTGAAAATGTTTATTTGCCAGAGCATGTTGCAACTGGTAAATATGCCGAACCAGGTGTACATGCTGGAACATTTGAAAATTTGAGGGCCTGTTGCCTGTTCCTCATACAGCACACACCTCTGCTTGAACCCTAACAGCTAAAAGTTTGCAAGAGCAACAAGGCAGGGCTCTCTGCTTTGCTTGCCTACAAAATAAAAAATAAGAGATCCCCAACTTGCACCGCATACTACCACGGTGGGTCAACTACCCATGCCTCCATGGTGAGAAAATAATTAGAGGCAATGGTGCTCTAATGCTAGGGGGAATAGGGCTGGCTCCCCATGCCAGGTCATGCACACAATAAGCTGAACATAGCTAGTCCAGGGAGCTACATTCCAACAGCTGGTGTTAAGACAACTAAGGCAACTATGTTTGCTAAGGCAAACACATTCCACATATCTGTTCCTCAAGAACTGAAGACCAGGCCAAATGTACTAAGGTGCTAAGTCAGCTCACTGTTGCATATATACCATTGCCTACTGGTCTATTACTCAGACTAGCTGTGGTTCTCTACGTTATGATCATTCTCAGCCCTGCTAGCAAAGTTCCTTTTCACTGGGGGTGCCAGGGATTGAACTTGGGGCGCTCTTTATGCAAAGTGTGTTGCTCAGTGAGCTGCAGGTTCTCCCTTGATGGTGTTAAGAGAAAGATAATGTTGTCCTCAGGTACAAGGTGAAGCAACTGCACGAGTGCCCAGCAGTTCAGCCCTTATGGCAAGCACATTTTGCAAGCTGCTTTGAAGGAAGGTGTTAGGTACCTGGACAGATGACTTCTTGTCTGTCTTCCCAAGAGAACGTGATCCTCTTTTCTTCAGAGAATTCTGAAACAGAAGAGGTAATGCAATGGATAGTTATTTACTGATTTTTTTCCCCAGCAAAGTTTCACATGACATTTTTTTAAAGTGATGAATGCGTTAAAAAGGCAATGAGTTTAAGTAATATGAGCACTTCATTAATGAAATATTGTGAATTATATGGATATTTAATAAAAGTATTCATTTTCATAACTTCATCACTCTTTCTACATCCTATCATATTGTCTTTTATTACAACCCATATATTTCTGCTTATTTGTTCTTCGGGACTTATCAAAACCATACCAAGCAATATATTATAGAAAGAGTCTGCATTTCTACAATTTTATTCTATTTGAGGCCCATTTCTCTTGAGCTTATATAGTATTTTGACATTATAGCCAACAAAGCCAAAGTCTGTTGATCCATTCACCAGCTGGGAGTACTTTCCTTTAGGGGCTTTCCTTTTTTAGCATTTAACATTTTTACTCCCAGAATCATATAGGAGTTTAATTCTGTATGTTTTGTATTTATTGAATGACACATATAATTTAGCAACAAAATTAATAGCGCTATATTATATTGTAATGTCTCAGATATTAACTTTATAATAATTTTCAGCACACAAAAAAATGAAATTTAGAAAACTAGAAAACAAGCTGAGCACAATTAACAGGCACAGAGTCCTTAACATATTCCTCCTCCTTTTCTATTACCGTGAGTAGGGGCATTATCCTTCACCCACAAACTTCTGTAGAAACTGACAAGGCTGGAGTCCATAACAGTTTGAGATTCCACTCCCCCACCCTTTAAAAAAAAAAGTATTTCTGCCCAACAGCAATAGTATGCATAGTGCAGTGGTACTTCGGTTTTCGAACATGCCTCAGAAGTCGAACACGCCACGTGGCTTCCGCTGAGTGCGAGATCCTGAGGCCTAGTTGTCGATTGTTGAGTTTTTGGGTTTTGAACATTTCAGAATTCGAACGGTCTTCCAGAACAGATTATGTTCGAAAACCGAGGTACCACTGTAGTACTTAACTTTTAAAAAGGAATTTGTCAAGACATTTCCTAAGACTGGCAAGGCTTCACTAAACTTTGACCATTTCATGAGAATCCAAGCAGTAAGAGTGAAGGAAATCAGTACGAGTGAAGCTGAGGCGGCTTTTCTTGACCTTACCACTTTCAATGGAGCCCAGTGAGGGTGGGACAGTGAAGGAAATGGCCATGCGACAGAAAGTGTGGCAATGCAGGGTATATCTCGTTATTAACAATCACTAGTCACATCGCAACAGCATTTAATTCGAATCTAGTTTTAAGGAAGTTTGGGCTGGCATCTGGAGTAGGCAAGCATGACACGTCTTCTGCATAAACTGGAGTAGGTGTGAACCACAGGGCTGGACCATAATGGTAGAAGTGGAACAATTGCACCAGAACCTATGTCTGTCTGCAAAGGGCCATCTTGCCTCCATTTACTCACTGCTATTGCACCCACTGTCTGCCTCGCCACCTCTGTTTGTTGTGGTACACAAATATGTATAATAAAACTAACAAATGATTTTAATTCAGTATGGGTTTGGGTTTGTTTTTTTAAGTTCCTGCACTCCTTTGGGGGATGGGGAGGGACCCTTTCTGAAAACTGCACCTGTGTCTTCCCCATCACCTTAATCCAACCTTGGGTGTTATGCTTTTCCAGCTTTAAATGTCACAACTTGCATTCAGATGTGCTATGCATTAATAGAAACCAGCGGATGAGGGTGGGTGGGATATTCCCAAGTGATAATTAAAGCTCTTGGAAATCCGTTCGTGACTTTTGTTGAATACTGTCATTTTGATCTGGGCAGGCACAATTCCTGTGTGCAAAGCCAGAAGAGCAGCATACACAAATGACTCTAGCTTTCCTGACAAAATTGGAAAAAGGAAGCCACTTCATATGGGAATCGACACATCTCTATAGCTAAGTGGTGCTGTCTGACATTTGGAGAGCAGCAGAAACACATCCTACATACAAACTCATAGGAAAGGAAAGCACTGTGTAGAGAATAAGGTGCCATATCTGAGATATCAAAGGTTGAGATTTCTTTATAAAGGGCTAGAAAGCTTTGAAGATTCTTGATCATATGGGCACAGCCTGGCTATTCATGGTCAAGACATGTGCTTTCAAATTGGAGAAAAGAATAACAGCGCAAGGTCCAATGAAAAAAAGATTACATCTTAATCACCTTGGCTCAAGCTTTACAGAAAAAGCACCTTTGCAAGGCTCAGACAAAAAGCAAGCAGTTGATTATAACCCTATATTTCCAAGTCACTATGCTCCCCACAAACTAGGGTCTCCTCCCTTCTATTTGCACATTAAACCACTTGGGGAGGGTTGAATAAATGCCCCAGTAGCCTAGTAATCATTGGAATGCCTTATTCGCCAGGTACAGTTAACAAACCAGATTCATAACATTTAAATATTCCTATATTTTAGTCTTCCAATAGGTAGAAGTATTCAGAGATTCCATTCTCTCTCCCAGTAGAACACTGAACTGGGGAGACGACAATGAAGCCATCAATTTAGAACCCAACTGTTGTGTTCGCATTATGTTGTATAGGAATTGGTAACATCCAGTAATGAAAGCTATCATTATTTTGTGCCAAGCAAGTAGCAGGGGCACACTGGGTTGTTGAATGTTCAGAATTCCTCTGATTATCTGATGTTGGGAATAAACAACGGTAGAGCTGCTGCCTTCATACCCTGCCTTTGTCTGATTCAGCAAGGTAACATGTACGTTCAGATTCCGAAAGAACAAGGATCATACAATTTTAAAGTGGCTTTAGAAATTGGCTGTGCTTGATTCAGAACTTCCTCTCCCTTCTCCTTTTGTCAGGAGCTGCTAGGATCCGTGGGGTGGCTGCCCCATATGGTGAAACACTGGAGTGCAGGTTGCAGCCTTTTTGGCAAAGAACCAGAGAGAAATAGCACATTCCTTCGGTTGTTCTTAAGTCCTAACTTCTGACTTGCTCTGTGTCTATGGCTTCTTACTTGACTTGCCCTCACACTGGTGCCCACAGCCCAGCCCTGGCATCCTCACAGCAGAAGACAGCACAATCCTAACCACGTCTACTCAAAAATAAGCCCTAATGAGGTTACAGTCAAGTAAGTGGGTTCGGTGCATCAGCCTATCTGCCACCCTTTGTGTCAGAGAAGAGGAAGCCCACATCACAGGGGATACCACATTTGCCTTGGGAGTGTGGAGACCTGGGCTTAAACTCCAGCTCAGCCAGGGATTCATTGGGCAGAAAGAGGTACGCTGCCATCACCAAGCCTCATTCCCCCACCAATAAAACACAAATTTGCTGTGGTTTTGATTAGGATTATAATGTCATGGAGAATAAGGCTATCAATGGCTGCTAGCCACAATGGCTATCTTCTAACACTGCTGTTGGGGGTATGCCTCTGGATGCTAAGTCATTGGGAATCGTAAGCGGAAAGAGTGCTGCTGTGCTCCATTCCTTCTTGCAGGTTTCGCACAGGCACCTGGTTAACCACTGTGAGAACAGGATGCTAGACTAGATAGGTCACTGGCCTGATCCAGAACAGCTCTCCTTATAAGACATCTGATGCCCTCAAATTTATTCTATTACTATGTAAGACTACAGCGATTTGCTGGGCCAGCTTTTGAAGCTCCAAATCTTGTAAATACTTGCCAATAAAAGGATTCTCCTTGCCTAATTTATGTCTCTCTTCTGCCTCCTAACAAGCACCTCCTCACTCTGCAGGAGAGACGGAATGCAGCCAGTGCTATTAAAAAGCTCGCTATAATGAAGAGCTGGTCTGCCTCTCCCACCCTCTAATACTCCCACAAAGCGTTCAGTAAACCAAGCAGGGAGATACACATCAATAAAAGTCATAACACAGGTCAGAATGATGCCCCTTGGACGCCATTCTGTCCACATATAGTGAGCCAAAAATATTCAAAAGCTGGTGCTATAAGCTCCATAGCCAAGAAATGCAGCTGTGAAATGTGAGCCGCTGCTTGTGCCAACGCTCAGAGATCCAGGCCACTCCTATTAAGGACAAACCTATTCTTCAAAAGCCACAGCTTCTCTCAGTGGCTTGGCACACCCTAGACAGCAAGCTGGAGGTCCAAGGGAGGGATATGGAGACAGCAGCACCCGAACGGTGCTTCTTGATCCCATCTCCAGTAGAAATCCAACACATTTGCACCACAGCAGTAAATGATCCCTGATGAGGTTGGTGAGCCAGCCATTCCAGCTCCCACCCTTCCACACAAGCCAAAAAAAGAACAAGCCAGTGATGAATTTCACCAAGGCCAAGAACGCTCACCCAGCAAGCTGCCTGTGCAATAGAGGCTAGCTGGCTAGCTGACAGACAGCTTGGGGGGGGGGGGGGTCCCTTCTGCAGCAGTCTAGAATTCCTTGTAGTATTTTGGCACTTCTAGCCTCCACAGACTATGGCAACCCATTCTGGTGGTCTGCTACAGGTATTCTGTAATTATACAGTGGTCATATTTTTCTGTAAACTGCCTTGAGGTTGTTGTTTTTTACAACCAGCGGTGTATAAATTATATAAATAAGTAATAAATAAACGCATGTTTTTA
This sequence comes from Lacerta agilis, assembly GCF_009819535.1. NCBI lineage: Eukaryota > Metazoa > Chordata > Lepidosauria > Squamata > Lacertidae > Lacerta > Lacerta agilis. The sequence continues at coordinate 66,001,065 of NC_046317.1, read as the reverse complement.
CGGTTTATTTATTGGACAAAGGACCCAGCATTCTGAATAACTAGCTCTTAAAAGCTGAAGAGTGTACAAATGATGCACAGGGTAGTAGAAGAAGGGGTCAGAGGATTTCCAGTGGTCAAGGGGCGTGTCTTTAGTGACCTTCACCATGATTACCAAAAGCACAATTATGCAAACAAGTGATCAAGCAAAAGGAAGAGAGAAATGTGCAAAATGCAAAACAAATTGCAGAATGAAGTAGGTTTTTTTGCACAGGACATGGCTCACTATGAGTCAGGAGTCCAATGTTTGTTTTATCACAGAATATGTACAAGTGCAGAGCAAATAGCTGGTTTTCCACAATGAGTGAGGGGTGTAAGAAAGGGAAATGCCCCCCTCCCATTTTTCCAGGGGAACTTCCTGTCGATGGACATGCTGCATCAGCAGTGCAGGACAATATAATAGTTATGGTCACTCTATCATCACAACAAGCAGTTCCCATGACCAGTGTTGCGTTGCCTAGTTGGCTGCCACCAGCATAAGGCAGACTGGATCTGGCTGGTTTTATAACTGCTTTGGCTGCCCTGCTGTTTTCAATGCCTTTTTTTTTTTTTTTTTTGCTGCAGTTTGTGCACATTCGATAGCAAAAGCTAACAAATGTGATTAAATGTGACTGCTACCATGTTGATGCAACCAGACACACACATAAGCTCCCTTTCAGACCCCTCCAGGCTCCAGCATAAACAAGTCTTTCTGAATCCCTCCCCCTGCTAGACAAATGAAGCCACAGGTGCAAACAGTGCGCGTGACAATTAATTGGCCTTTCCAACACTTATCCAATTATCAGAGATGCTCCCTCCAGCTGGAGAATAATCAGCACATAATCCCCTTAGGAGCAAGCCCCCTCCAACTGCTCAGAAGCCTTCCAGAGGTAGTGTGTGCATGCCTCAGCACCAGTCTGTAGGTTAACAGGCAACTGCAAAAGACAAACAATGGGATAACTGAAGCTGCACTGCAGGCAACAGACCCCAAACTGATTGTTCTCTGGGGTCTCCACCTCAAACATGTATTGAAGAAATGCAACTGTTCTAAGTTTGCACCTAGCTGGTTTCTTCTTAGAGCAGACTGGAACAGTGGTACTCTTGGAACCATTGCCAAGGATGATGGTATAAATAGGCTGCTGAAAGGTGTGAATATCCTAAGGGAAGCCAGCTGGATTTCATCGACTGCCATCACCCAAATATTTGTGCTGCCTGCAGTTTAAAAAAATGTAAACGATTCAATGCTGAGTCCCTAAGCCTAGAAGAAGGAACTTCCCCCCACCCACCAGCATTTGAAAAAGGGAGCATCCTTACCTGCCCACTGAAAAAGGAATGCATGGAAAAGTAACAGGTTTGCAAAGGTTTAAAAGGGAGCCTACTCAAATAAATGATCACCCTTTGGTCAAATTGATAAAAATATGACAAACTGATCCCTTCATGCAATTCACATGTGAAGGGGGCTGCTTGTGTCTTAATGAACTTGCTTCCGATGACACACAAGAATCTTGGGGCAGCTGCATATTGTGGCAGGTCACTGAAAATGGCAAAACATAGTAACTACAGAAAACCCACAAGAAAGTATACCAATTTTTTTTGAAAGAATTCATGAATTTGGTCAGGTGGTGGCATTTAAATTAAATAAAAATAAAACCATGTTGTTGGCAAAGAATATGCAAGATCAAGAAAAACAGGAATTGCAAACAACGTCTGGATTGACAATAAATAAAAAAGGGAAATGTTAGGGAATTTGGATGACAGCAAAAAATATAAATTTATTTAACGACAATTACATCAAGACTTGGAAAGAGATAAAAAAAGATTCAGAAATATGGAATAGACTGAACCTTTTGTTCTGGGGTAGGATCTCAATAATCAAAAATGAACATGCTTCCAAAGATGTTGTTTCTGTTTCAGACAATTGAAGTGGTTGGGGGGGATGCTTGAAGGAATGACAGAGGGATTTATCAAATTTTATTTGGCAGGGGGGAAAGCCCAGGATAAAGCATAAACTACTAATAGATATTAAGGATAGAGGGGGCTTTGCACTACTGAATTTGAAACTTTACTACGAAGCATCCTGCCTATGTTGGATAAAAGAGTGGATAACATTGCAGAACACAGATCTACAGTACTGGATTTAGAGGGATGGGACAACAGATTTGGGTGGCATGCTTATTTGGGTTATGAAAAAGTTAAAGTACACAGGAATTTTCTGAACCACATAATAAGGAAATCATTATATACAATGTGGGACAGATATAAAAACGTATTAGAGCAAAAAACATGGGTGTTTCTTCAAGATCTTTTTTTCTGTGTATCTTGTGTTGTTTTGAAGATGAATGGAATACTTGTAATATCTAATGAAACTAATAAGAAGCATTGGGGGGAATTGCAAAACAGGGATTCTGTGATTAGATATTAAATTCTCAATGTGGGATATAATACTCCTAGCATAGTGGCTGCTAACTAAGAAGTATGAAACTTAACACAACACTCCTGCGAATGCCCAGCAGCATTATAAAGCTCCACTTTACTCCACCCGATCCTAAGGAGGCATCAGACGTTGAGCACAGATTTGGATTTTGAGATCTTCCTCTTCTTGCCTTGCACTTCCAGTTTCCTGGCTTTGCTTCGGCCACAATGCTTAGGAGTATTATATCCCACATTGGGAAATTAGGTGCTTTTTAAACAAGACCGCACTATTCTAGAGCTATAGCAGTGCCTTGGGGAACCCACTGAAGAGCTTTCTGACATGGTTCAGAAAGCCGACAAGTTCCATTATCATTTTTCAAGATATATTCCAAGGGTGGAAGAAGAGGAAGGCATGGCAGCAAAAAGAAAAACTGGGCTGCAATGTGTTCCAGTCCTTCACACCGAAGCTGCTACTACTCTCTCTCTCTCTCTCTCTCTCTCCCTCCCTCCGTGTGTGTGTGTGTGTGTGTGTGTGTATGTGTGTGTACACACACCATCCAAGTCATCTGTATGCAACACCAACTGTTCGGGTCTCTGTGTACACACATCATGTGACTCCAGTCTGGCAAGCTGGCCACAGGACAACCCTCTCCTCGCCTTCATCACCCATCTCCCACTGACAGCTACTGCACTTCTTTTCACTTGCTATTCAGATCATGCACACAGACTGCTCAGAAACCAATCTCATGCCCATTAGTACTGCCTGCTGTGTGGATGGGCAGACAGGCTGCCTAGAGAACAATAGGCAAAGGGAAAAGCTGCAAGTCCTATCCAATATGGTTACGGAGGGCTGAGGCTTCTAAGCTGCCCTTGCGGCCATTTGCTCTGTTCTGAAATTTGTCCTAGGCATTACCGCAGGGATTTACAGGTCCATTTGCACCCACTAACATTTCTCCATACAGCTGTGCAAGTGGATACAGAACTTCAGGAATAAAAAATTAAAAGTGTAGGAAAGGGGTTCCAGCAGTCTGTCACAACGGTTGTGGTCAAGGAAATGGCTGTGTGTTCCCTATGCATACACCAACCTTTCTTCATACAGTTGTATACCCACATTTATAATTGCATATTGGAAATTGTCAATAAGAGCCTGTTGCAAGTTTGTTAGCCATTCACATGATTAGGGAGAAACCCCCATGTATCTGCAAAGAGAATTGAAGACTTTGAGAGAAGGCAAGATACCGCAGTAGAACCAAACTGCCCATTAGCAGCAATTCTAAGTCAGGGCAAAGATCTTTTATAACAACATGCAGAAGGGCTGGCTGGGCATTTGCTATGTGTTAGTTTTATTTGCTATAAGATTTAAGTTCACACAGAACAGCACTGCAAGTGCAACGGAGTACTGCTCTGGAAGGGTTTAGTTTTATAGGAAAAGGGTAATACCAAGGTGTGTCAACCTTGGGCTAAAAATCTGGTCATTGTATTTTTTAATGCAGAATGAATCAGGATAGTAAAGCAAAGGAGTTTGCCTGGCCTGACTCCAACTAGGGTAATTCCATGTTGCAGACACTTAACTCTTGCTGTGACTGCAACTGGAAACCAGATTCCTTTTGGCCTACTGCCCTGACCTCACACACAGTTCCATTCTACACCACATTTTTGGCAACCTTGTGAGCACCAAGAACTGGTTGCTCTCCCTTAAGATAATTCTGTAGGGAGCTATTGAACATGCATGTTTTGTCAGCTTTGCTACCTAGCATTCAGCAAGCCCCAACTATTTTATGTTACACTGCCACTTTCCTGCAGTGAAGTGCCTAAATACAGCATCGTTAGAACTGTAGAGCACAATGGTACCAGAAGACCGTTATCATGATAGACTAGAAACAGAACCTGATGCCAAGGAGATCGTTAGTGGTCTGAGATCCATACACCTACACTTCCATGACCCCATTTGACTGCAAGTCATCAAATGGATATGAGAAGTGCCTAAACTATACCTAGTTTCACTGGCGGAGGAAGAGGAGTGCAGGGGGAGCGCACCGCCCCCAGCAGCGTGATCTCGGTGGGGTGCCATCACGGCTGCCCCCCACCCACGCTGGGTGCCACGCCCCTGCAGCCACCATGCCATGCCCCTGCAGGTGGTGTGCCATGTCTCCGGGACGCACACCAACCCCATCCCCGCCTGCTCTCCGCCCCCGGTGCCGGAGCATGAAGCTCCAGCACTGCCTAGTTTCTCTTGGAGGAAGCAAGGATATGGTACATTCAAGGTACTGGCAGCCAACACAAGAACCAAAAGGGCAGACATGAAAAAGATAATACCACAATGTGTTTTTAAATGGGTAGCCTAATAAAGCTCTTGGTCACCATCAACCACAGGTCAATACTCCCATTTTGCTCTGTTCTTCCTCGACTTTGTAGGAAAGTTTGACTATACAAAGTTCTCTTTTACTGCTTGCATTAGATTTTCCAGAACTGATATTACAGCTTCCATTCAATTCCAATGATTCATAATGTAGAATCCAAGAGAAGCCCTCCCTTCCTAAAGAACCTCGACTTCAATCATCTGACTAGGATGCAGCTAAGGAAAATGGTTTTGCCCTGGAGGACAGTTCCTAGAAGATGATGCTGGAGAACTGACTCTTGGCTGCATGGCCACTAGCCTATGGTGTTTTTCAAGGCTTCCTTTTGCTTCTGTTGCTATTTAATATCCACATTAAAACACTAGCAGAGATTGTCTGTGGATTTGGGGTTGGGTGCCATCAGCATCTCACTTTTTCAGCAGATACCACGGAGGTGGTAGAAGTTCTGAAATGTTGTTTGAGCGTAGTTGCAGGCTGGATGTGAGCAAATGTGTTATCCGGACAAGACAGAAGTGCTGTTGTTTAATAGGAAGACTAGTTCAGGATTAGGTGTACAGCCCATTCTGGATGGAGTTGCACTCTGCTTGAAAAATCAGGATCAGAGTTTGAGGGTGCTCCTTCATCTGGCATTGCCCATAGGACATTTAGCTCTTCAGGCTCTCTACCAGGCCCCCAGGGCTATCACAGGCCCTCCAGACCACATACCACCAACCCAGGGCACTCTCTGCACTGGCTCTGCTCCACACACACCTTTAGCAGGTAGAATATGCCTCTTGAACAGCACTAAGTGCCTCTTGCTAGTCTGGATGGAGAATGCACAGGGTGTGGGTGTGTGGGTGTGTTTATGGAAACCTCTGGCTTCTGCTTAGCTGGAATGTAAACCCAGGGGTAAGCATCACCTATGTTGCTCCACTCACATTTGCCTCTTTTCATCACTGGTATATGGCCCCAGAAGATTGCCTGTGAGAAAATGTGACTCTAAGGCTGGAAAAAAACACAAAATACCCCTGTCCTAGACACTCACAGATAGCCACTGTAGCAACTTTGCACATCTTTGGCTAGTGACCCAGCCGTTTCCTGGAGATCAGTTACACATGCCTTGGTCACACTCAGATTAGATCACTGTAATGTGCTCCACATGAAATGGCCCATTGAAAGTGTATTAAGCCAAGAGTAGGGGAGAAGTAAAAGAAAAGGGGGGGGCATAGATGTACTTTGTACTGTGCCAGTAGATGTGTGCAAATTTGGAGAAACAGCATTAAGGAGCCTTAACAAGCAAGCAACTTGATGGTCATCCAAGTTCATGTCTTTTGCATGTTTCAGCCACTTTCCAACACATGTTTCGAACACAACTTACTAGTAGCAAATAGGTAAGCAGGAGACCTGGGAAGATGTAATGTTGTAGATTCTATATGCCTTGAGCAAGTCACTCCTTCTCAGCCTAAGCTAACTCATGGGCTTGCTGTGAAGCTGGAACACTGATCAAAGCTCCTTGGGAGAAAAGAGAAGATAGAAATGCAATCCCTTAGGATAGTACTTACCTCCCGTAGCTTATCCATCTCATTCTGCAGCACCTGTTTAGCCAACTCACTCTCAATGAGCCGTTGGCGCAAGTCCTCATTCTCATCCTCCAGCTTAATCCGTTTTTTCTCCACTGTCTCCAGTTCATTATGGAGCCTCACAGAGACATCTTTGGCTACCTATGAACACAGCAAAATGTAATATGAGGTCTGGTCCTCAGATCTGATGCACAAGTTAATATTACCAGCAGTACTGACATTGGGCTTTAGATTCTATTTTGATCAGGGCTATATATCCCACCTGACTGTCTCTCTTCCAAAATGCTCACTAGCATTTAGCTTTCCCGATCTATTTAGAAAGAAACAGATTTTCTTCCAAAATGCATGCTAACATTCAAAATTGCTTAAGGTGGAGCAATGGCTTGCAGCATAAAATTGTAGCTAAGCATTTTGCACAGATTTCGTTTTTAATCCTTTAATTCAAGTTGTACAAGCATAATTATGTTCAAGTTATGAACCAAGAGACACATTTTGCAGGTCCCTCCCTCCTCTTATGTGGCCCAAGACTTTATTCTTAATGAAGGATGTAGCCATCTTGGGAACACAACATGGCTTTGCACATTAGAAACATACACTGAAAAAGGAAGCAAAAGTGATGCTATCGGACAATATCAAATGGATTTTTGCAACTCTTCGTAAGGGAGCACAAGAGCTGTGCCTACATTGAATATACACATCTTGCCATCTTTGCACAAAAACCAGAAGTATGGAGAAAACCATATCCTCTTGACTCCCTCTTCCTTGTAGTAAACGATGCGCCTCTTGTTATTCAGTGGCATTATGGTGTATGCTTTGCTGCACAGCCCCCCAAACTTAGAACTTTCACAAAAGTTCTATGTCCTTATGTCTATGATCTTATGTCCAATGGTGCTTTGAATGCCAGCTTCTCTGGTTACAGGAGAGGGAATAACTGTCACATACAAGACTGAGATGCCAGTCACTTCTGAGTTTGTTTGCCACGATGGCTGGCAGGTTTTTTTTTTTAAAAAATTTTAAATGAACTATTTATTCAGAAGATATAAATACCTCTTAACAAAAATCTGCAGCTGATTTACAGAAAAAAGAATCATCGTACAATAAGATATGCACAAAGTTCAGAATACAATTAATACATTTCGAATGTGTCATTTAAAACAGCCACTAAACAAGGTAGCACTCTCAAGCATCTCCAATAGACCTTTTTTTTTCCCTCCCCCTCCCCTCCCACCCTCCCCTCTGGACAGACCTTCGTTCTTCAGATCTTTATCCATGTACACAGTCTGTTCATTCGAGCTTGTATGTTTGGGTTGGCTTCACCCCTTTCTATCCAATTCCTATAAATTGCCCATTTATTTGTAATTCTTTGGCATTTATTTTCCCAACTATCCTCTGCCGCTATCTGTGCAAATATTTCAGATTGTACGTATTCAAAAACATAATCATTCCATTTTCCCATTTCCCATTTAGCCTTTTCTTTCCATCCCAGTGCAATAACTGCCATTCCGGCTAGAATCATAATCTTATACAGCTCTTGCATATTACTTTTTACTTTGTTATTTCCCAGTATTCCCGAAAATAGTAAATCCCTATTCACTTCTATATTTATTTGAAATAATCCAGAAATTACCTTTGTAATCTTTTGCCAATATTCCTTAACCAGACTGCATTCCCACCACATGTGGGAATAAAATCCTTTTTCCTGACCGCAATGCCAACATTTGGGACTAAACCCTTTCACTATATACGCCATTTGTGCCGGAGTTCTATACCATTTTAATAAAAATTTTCTACTTAATTCTTTAAACTTTTCTATTTTAATATTATTTATATTCTTCATTAATTCTTGGACTACACTTTGATGAATAACACCCTCCTGCTCCCATTTACTCTGGATTATTCTTATCATTCTTTCTTTATCCCTCACCATGAATCCATACAACATCCCCGCTATCCCCTTCTCTGTTGTTTGTCTTCTGTTCAACACCATATCCACTTTCATCTCCGTCCTCCTCATCTCCTCCGCTCTTTCTGTTTTTATCAAATCATAAAGTCCTTCCACTTTCAACCAATATTGTTTTCCTATTTTTTCCAAAAAAACATTTTTTTTAATTAAACTCCCTTCATCATCATACATATTCCCCAATATAACAAATCCCCGATCCTCCAATCTCCTCCACCAGCCCGGTTCCCCCTGACTCTCCAGCAAGTATTTTAACGGCATCCATCTTGAGAGAGTTGGCATCCATTTCGTATTCCATTTCTTCCAGATTCCTAGCGCAGATTTTCTTGGTCCTATTGTCTTCTTACAAGATGGCTGGCAGGTTTTAGATGCACATCAGCAAGTTTCAGAAACTGTGCAAAATGGGAGTTAAAGGGAATCTAGACACATTTAGATGCACCAAGGTTACCACCTAATAATTCTCTGTGAATCCACAGGCATAGAAGGGGGAACAAGTTGGTGGTGCTACATTATCCTCTCGGAGCTTTCCCCATTGAACCAGGATAGATTTTTTTTTTATGTATTGAACTGAAGAGCATGCATCAAATATTAAAGTTACATACAGGTTCACTAATGTCAATATTAATGGTGCAATGGGTAGTCTAGCAATTACAGTAGCACCAGCCATACCTCCTACTGTAATGTGAGGATATAAAAAAAAAACCCCACGTAATTCTCTATCACGGGTGCAGAAGCATCAAATAGGCTTTGCCACTGGCACTTAGACTCAGGTTGTGCGACCAAAGTATAGCCAGGAAGAGCATTCAGGAGGGAAAGGGTAAGTCAAATGCCAAAGCTGTAAAATGGGAAAGAATGTGACTCTGTTGAAGAGAATAATACTGAACCTAGACTATTTGAGACTCAGAATTCAGACTTTCAAACGAAAATGTCAAAAATGGGGCATGTTAAGAGCTTTACTGTCTGTTCCATGGAGTCATGGAACACTGAATTACTCTTAATATGGGGCATATATCTTAATGCATCTGTAGACACAGGAAGTAGTTCCACAGTCCTGATGACTTTATGTTCACAAACATTTTCCAGCAAATCCCAAGCAATGGATTCTGGTCCCCAGGGACACTCTGGGCTTGACCTCTTCTGCAATAAAGCTCTCACAATATGGCTTTATCTGATAGTTAGGGTCATAGGTAGTCCTTTATCACAGCCTAAGGAAAAAGGAGAGGTTATTCACTGGGAAGGAGGAAATTAACTTTACAAAAAATGAACTTGCACCACTGAGCCTATATAAAACTCTAGACTGTATGCAGCCAAACCTGCAAACATGAGGGGGTTTTCCAGCTGCGGGTTGAGTTCTGCTTTCCACATCCACACCGCCTTCACCCTTATAAACACATAGCTTCCAATGAATGTTGATTGCCTCCTCTTCTTTAAAAAAAATATTTTTTCTTTATATTTTTCATTTTACAATAAACACAAAACATAAATTTGAATTACTCCACACCATATTTCAACTCCTCTCCCCCCCTTTCAGGGGTTTCTTACACTTATACTGTTTTTTACTGCAATTCTAAGAAAGGGAATAGCATTTTTGAGACTGACACAAGGGCTAGCCAATCAGTACTGTGAGCTGGGACTGAGCAACGGGAGCTCACCCCGTCGCGGGGATTTGAACCGCCGACCTTCTGATCAGCAAGCCCTAGGCTCTGTGGTTTAACCCACAGCGCCACCTGCGTCCCTATTGAAAATGGTACATGTCCCCAAAATGAAATGAGAATCTTTCGACAGCAAGCTTACAGTTAAAATTGTATACACCTATATACACACTTAATACTGGCACTACCTCACTGTACAGAGGACCTCCTTTGTTTCTTTTGCGTGATGGTAAAGAAACTGCAAAGGTCAGAGAAGGCCATTACACTTATATTCAAGTGTCAGGAGGGGGGACTTCAGTTGACATGTGCAGATAGGGCTTTCTCCCTGCTAGATAGGAAACTGGCATGGGCTTTACACCACAAAGATGTGAAGGGCAAAGGACAGAAACCGAAACCATTACCAGGGCAATCGTGATGGACAGGGCAGGTTGGAGAGGCAGAATGCTACAATGGATTATGGAAAGAAGCATGCAGTGACCTACAGTGCACAGCTGATGCTAGAAAAGTCACCCTGTGTTCGACATCTTGTACTTATTTATACAAATCCCCAGTTGCACCCTGACTATGGGAACTGAAAACTGAGCTAGGAAAGAGGCAAATGGCAGAACAGCTACTAGCATGGAATCAGCTTAGCCAGAGGCTCCAGCAACACCATCAAGGTGGCGGGGGGGGGGGAGTTCCAGTTATTTCCTGCTCCTGCAAGGAAAACACTTAATCATAGCAAATGGTAAGGCAACCAGGAGGCAGCTGTTACAAGGTTCAGGGAAGGAGCAGAGCGAGGAAAATGCACCGTGACAAGCATATGGCAACTATCACACTACCTCTAGCTCAGAAGAGGGCCAGTCCATGCAATGACCTCTTTGGAAGAAACTAAAGGGTGAAGGGCTAAATAAATGCTACATTTTGAAAACACAACCTTCTTCTCTGGAAATGTGACTTAATACTCCTACAGCATGTATTAGCTCATGAATCAATAGCTATGGCTATCAAAAGTTCTAATATCGGTAATATCCTCATTTTGATGTGATGATGCAGCCAAGATGAAATCTGCTTGTGGTCCATGAGGTCACAAAGAGTCGGACATGACTAAACGACTAAACAACAATGTATAAATACAAAATGCTGGTGTAATTAACATCTGGAATGTGAACGTTTTTTCTTAATTGTAATTTTTAAAAAAAAAAATAAAGTGTGAACATGGTTTTAACATTTAAGTGTATTTTCACACTTTAACATCTTTTGTTACTTATTATAATGTTGCTTTTTGTAACTTTCTATGTTTCCAATTAAGGAAATCAGTCCCCAGGCATCACACTCTAGAATCTAGATGAACACAGCATGCGTGGAACTCAGGGGTGGGGAACCTGTGGCCCTCCAGATGTTGCTGGGACTCCCATCAGCCCCAGCCCACATAGCCATCTGGCAGCAATGATGGGAGCTGCAGACAAGCAACATCTGGAAAGCTGTAGGTTCCCCATCCCTGATAAAACTGGAAATCATGCACTATAGTGGGGGTGCACGTGTCCCTTGACCTGTCTTCATATGGCTCTCAACCCAATTTCATAAGGTTGCTGCATACCTCTGGCAAGAGCAATCTGTCCCTCTCCAGACAGCCTGCTAAGGGAACAAAAGGGTCCCCTTGTCACCTTTTAGCCCAGTATAATAAGGTAGCTCTGTATTACATAATTGGCAGGGTGTTGGCCTGAGACTGAGAAAACCAATTTCAACAGCTACACTTAAACATTTGGGCACCTGGGATATTTTTCGGCCTCCAGGGGTCTAGGCTGTGTTCCTAGTCCTCATTCAGAAGCTCTGGAATGACTAATAGTTTGCATGCAGAAGGTCAAAGATCAAACCTTGGCATCTCCACTTAAAAAGGTACAAGTAGCAGGTGATGGGGAAAATACCCTCTGCCTGAGACCCCAGAGAGCCATTCACAGTCAGAGGAGACCCTACTAGGCCAGATGGATCACTGATGGTCTGTCTCAGTACCATGTGGCTTCCATATAGTCAAAACATATGTTCAAATACTTTGAAGAACTATGTGTTAAAAAAACTACAAGCTGTGGAACAATATGTTATCATTCCCCACACCAAGACAGAAACGCTAACTGAGTGGGGGGGGGGCATGGAACAAGGGACTCTCCGTGGCATTTGCAGCCTGACTGGTTCCTGCTAGCCAGGAGGAAAAATTGGAAGGCAGTTTTCCCAACTATGTTGGCTGCACCAACTCGCAACATGCACCCAAATCAGGTCCCTCACCAGGAACTGGACTGGATTTGGATCCAGAGGAGCCATTGCTCTGCTTCCACCCTATCGTTGAGGCGCCCCCATTGGGGAGCTTTATCCCAGCTACTGCTGGCAGGAACACCAATGGCAGCATATATTCCTCCATAATTTCCATGGGCACAGAAAGGGCTTCCATGGTGGTCAAGTTCCCCTGCCGGTGGTGTCAATTTCTAATCCCTGCCAGCAGTATGGATCAACGGATAGGATTGCCCCACTCATTCCAGAGTATCAAAGCCATGTCCTTTAGCCTCTTCTCAAAGCTATGGTGATATAAATACTCAGGGGCAGAAGGCATGGAAAGGAGCTGTTTGGACCAGAACTGCTGGCACTTTATAAAGAAATGGGTTGCGTCCATATGTAGACCCACTGAAATTAAGGAGCATGAGTAACTTAGGTCCATTGGTTGCAATGTGTTTACTCAGTTGGCTGCAACCCAACACCTGCAGCCTTTACAATGATCAGGCAGTAACGCCTGCCTTGCTTTGGCCTATTTGCATAAATAAGCTTCTAAGGACATGCTCCCTGCAGCTCTCTTTTCGAACTAGCTGAGTTGTGGCATACAGGTTAAATCTTCACCTTGCATTCCTCAAATTGCCAATTTAAATCCTACTGCAGAGTCAGATATTGGCATACGGAACTGAGCATTGCCAACACGTAGCACCCCCAATAATGGCAGCTGGAAATTTTCAAATGCCCAAAGCTCTAATCGACAATACTGAGCAAAGCAGTATTGCCCCTCGGGATAGAAACAGGGAGGACAGTAGTGTTTAGTAGGGCAGGATTTCTACTACCTCATTCCAGTGCATGTATCATGATGAGAATACATTCTGTTGGACCCCAGCAGGTGCAGATGGTAGCTACATTTACTTTTAAACAACTGCACAAGCATATCCTCTTAATTACAGAGCAGTTAGCAATGGATGCTTGGGTGGAGATTGTCATCTGTCACTTGTGGCATGCTTCATTTCCAGAAACTGCCATTTTCTGGAGCTTGGGGCACTTGGCAGCAGGTCCAGTCCTTTATTTAAAAGCTTCCATTTGGCTCAATCCCAGGCTTTGCTGAGCTGGGATAAAAGGTACTGCAACAATTAAAAAGCGTTTTATAGCTGAAGAAGAACAGCATTCCAGTCTAAGTGGAGAGGCTGCTGCACTTACTCTCACTGAGTCGTGACCAAATACAAGCACAGGTGCTGGCTACAGAAAGAGTTACAAGTAAAAGTTGCCCCTGCAGGGAAATGGCCAGCAGTGCCGGGCATTGATTGCCCTTCTCTCCTCAGATGGGTAGGTTCGAAAACACCTATTTTGTTAATTAAAATTGCTCAACAGTTGATTGGACAGAGAGAGCTGCATACTTTGCCTGCCATGTCTCTATGCAAGTAAAAAAAAACACCTCTACATTTTATTACTATTTTCTCTCTCTTTTTCCAGTCAACTAGAAATGGGGACCGTGCACAGAGTCTGGGACTTCTGCCCAGTTGAAAGGCTTGCCCATGTGGATTGACAGCACAAGGGTTGCTTCTCAAATTGCCAGGTCTGTAGGGCCATGAGATGGCCAAATTCTCACACAGCATACTGCCAGGGAACCTGCCTTCCTTCACGCACTGTGAGCCCAGGGGATAAAAGACCACAGAATATGTGACCAGAATAAGCAGGGGGTTGATAATTGTAACAGCTAAATGCCTCCTGTTTTCAAGTCTATGCACCACAACAGGGGAACTCACACAGAGGCCCCGTGGAAGGGCCAGTGGCACAGCTAACTCTGCAGGTGAACTTGTAGATTCATTTTTAACTGGAATGGGGGGGAACAAAGTATTTGCAAAGAATCGAATTCTGCTGCTTAGACAGTAATAAGGCCAGCCAGTGCTATTTGCTTAGGATGTTCATGCAAGTTGCCCTTGGAGAATGTCCAAAGGGTTGGAGCTCTGGAGCTAACATTTCCGCTTTTGTTAATCATGGTGAAAATGCCCCCCCCTTGCAAAGAGCACAAACTTCCCCTCATCCACACCATGCCAGTCGCTGTCGACATGCCTAAAGATTTTAAAGACTCCCTCACCCTGCCTTTTGGTACCCCATCTGCTTGTGCTTCCGCTCCCTGTCAAATGCAACCCAAGGGTCGCATCCCTTTGGGTGAAATGTTGCAGGGGCCAAATGTTGACAGTGGTGGGTGGGGTCAGAGGCAAAAGTGGGAGAAGCAACAAATGTAAATGGACAGCAGGCTAGTTTCTACACACGCTCACAAATCTCTCTCTATCCTCCATCCAGGCAGGGGAGAAGCATTATCAGAGTTCAAGGATACATCAGGAAAAAAACACCGAAGGAGAATATGAAGTGCATCCAGTGAATAGTGGGGTGGGGGGGGGGAGTATTGTGTAGGGAGAGGCTGAAGGAACAGATAGAGAAGCTTGAAGGGCTGTATCTGGCCCCCAGACCTGAGGTTCCTCACCCCTGGCCTATGCCATTAGGTAATGCAGCTTTGTTCAAAGGGCCACAGCAATGGAACAGGGCTTGGAGGCAGCAAGAAAGGAGGCATTCCTCCAGCAGATTGTGTTACTGTGCTATGCCAATAAAGTGCCGTGCCAAAGCAGCATATGCACCACCCAGCTGGCCTGTGCAATCATCAAGAGCTAGCTAAGGCCCTTGGGCAACTCAGGGAAGGGGCTCAGCCTCTTTGGTCAGCTGCTTAGTTCCCATGACTGTAAACTGAGCTGACAAGAAAGCATATCCTTATCACTAACCCTTCACAGGTCTGCACATCACAAGAAGCCTAGTGTCTGTGCAATGGAAAAGGGAATGAAGTAGAAGCAGAAGTACAGCAAGGAGTCCAAATGTTGCTAAAAATATGTCACATTGTTTGGGGAGCCCAGATTCAAAGGGATATGCAGCTATGACAATGCACACAAAGGTTGCGTGCGATATGTGATAAACCAGATTGTAATAACAGCATGAGGAATTGGAGTAGGGTTAAGCCACAGTCCTGATCAGAATCCTGATGGGAGCTTTCCTCCCAGTACAGATAAATAGCAGTCAAGTCCAATCAGGAAAACAGCAGGAATAAAAGGGAAACGGGAAAAGAGTCCCCTCTCCCACCATGCCATGGCCCCAATCTGACTCAGGAGCCCCTTCAAGAAAGACCAATTACACAGCAAATGTCACATCTAGCTTGGTCTTAAGCTCTATGAAGGAAGAGTGGGATAAAGGTGCAGGATTCTATAGATCCCATCATTAGCTCTGTTCTCCAAGGCAAAGAGATGGGTTTTCTCTCTGTTTCAGCCTGCGCTATGTGTAATGCAACACCAGCTTAAACCTGGCTCTCTGCAGGATTGGTCAGCTCAACATTATACAGTAAACTAGACAGCAATTAAAAGCTAAAGGGGGCCCACTCGCCAAAGGAATAATCTCAAGCAGAGCAAGCTGCAGTTCACTCTCGCCACCAAGGCTTGAACTAGAAAGAACTTATACAGAATTGCATATGTGCAGGACCGTCAAAAACAGCAAAAAATTAACAAGCCAACAAACCACAGGTAATTCAAATTCTGCAAGAAAATGATCAGTTCCATGACATCTATGCAAATTAACAATCACTTGCATATATTTGCTTACTTTGCATACTGTATTCTGCTTCTGTTGGGCATAGGAGAATGGAGCCATGGCGGGTAATGAAACCCTGGCCTTTCTCTCCCCCACCTACTTGGCTTCTGAGATTTTACTTAGCTTTGCCCACACACTTTCATGCCTATCTTCACAGTCACAAGGGCCAGAAATACGCTTCTTTCAAAAGCTGAGATTCTCATGATACTTAATTCTGAACCCAATGGAAATTTCAAGGTTTGCACAGTAAAATTATGGAAGCGTTAAAAAATACAAAAGACTTGATCTGCTGCTGCCTTTTACTCGCACCCAAAAGGGCATGTAGATGAATTGAGTCTACTCTACTACAACTCCAATCTCTGTTTGTCTTTACTTGCCATTATCTTGCCCTTATTGACTTAGTAAGAGATGGACTACGTTTGTGCAAAGGAATCCAAGCCTCATGGTTTACTCTGGGAAATTGCTATAATACCCAACAGCAGCATTTCACAAATCTCCCAAGTTCTCCTCTAGGTCAGTATGGCAACAGATCCATTTTCGAGCAAGTCATTTCTAAGCACTTATTTTTGCAAAACGTAACTTAAATGCACACTAAATAGAGCCTGTCCCTCAGGACTGGCGGAACACATGCTTCGCATGTAGAAGAGCAAAGGTTCAATCCCTAATACCTCCAAGTTAAAGGATTTTTGGTACCTGAGCCAGGAAAGGCCTCTACTCAAGACCTTGGAGAGATACCAGTAGTGAAAATAAACAGCACAATGGATCAATAATCTGAAACAGGACAAAGCAGGTTTTTTCAAATCCCAGGACCATTCAAATGTCTTCTCTCTTGTAAATGCAGGCTTACCTTGACGTCTTGTTCAAGGCCGTGGATGAGCTCTCCATCCACCTGGCCAGTCTGTGCCACACGAAGGCTGCGCCGCTCTGCCTTTCGCAGACGGTACTGCAAGATGCGGCAAGTCTTACTGGCTTGGTCCAGTTGCTGCCGGAGCTCCTGTAGCTGGTAGACATCTTCTTCCATGTAGACGTCTCTCATCTCCAGCATCTCAGCCCGCAATTCCTCAATCTCATCCTAAGGAAGAAAAGTACAATGGTCAAGGAAGGGACAGGACAAGCATTACAAAGTTTGCATGTGACGGACATCAGAAAAGAATATGACAAGGGAATGTGGAGGGCAATTAATACCTGTGTGTTTATATATTCCACACTGCTTCTCCACTATAAAAAGTTCTCAGGCAGCTATTTATTTATTTATTTATTTATTTATTTATTCATTCATTCATTCATTCATTCATTTAAAAACCACATTAAAAATCCCAAAACAAACTAATGTATGATCCAACAGAACAGCAGTGTCCTTTTACAAAGCTATTTCTTACGAGGTAAAACCACTAGATTAACGAACAAAAACAATACCCCTCACAGTTTAAAAGGCCATAGATGGTTTAATTAGCCAAAGGCCTGATTATAAATATGGTAAGTAGATAGATAAAATGTGGGTTGGGAAGATTCAACAGAGAATCGATTTTTAAAACCCTATTCTGAAGGGGCAAGAGAAAGAGTTAAGAAGAAGAGAATGAACTGCAGTTCCCTCCAACACAAACTACCAGGGATGTGGACAGTGCTTTGCCCTGGACTTCTATATAACAGTATATTATTCTTATACTATTATTAGAATAGTATTCTGCTGGTTTACTATTACTTCCATTTCATCTATTTATGAGGGTAAAAAAAAGCAATTTGTGAATGCTTTAAAACAATTACCTGTATTGAAGTAACCAATGCAATCCTGACATGGGACTTTGAGCATGTCAGAAAATGTTTCCACTGCAGTACTAAGAAAAATCCCTCCAGGTTTCTGCACTACATAATTCAGAACATTTAGGCACTAAGCAATGGGTGAGATTAACAGCTAAAAAGCCACCATTTACAGACAAAATGGGGGGGTGGGGTTGGTTGGTGGGGGGGGGCGAGAATTCCCTGTGTAAGACCACCCAGAACTAGAGTGCAGCTAAGCAATGCCAATCCAACTAATTAGCCCTGGGAGATTAGAAGCAAAGGCACTGAGTGCATAACATGCAACTCTAGGATAAAAGACTGCACAGCAAGAGGAAAGCTACAAAGCACCAGTCACAAGGCCCAAGAGCTGTCTCCCTGAGAAATTGTCCTTATACCTGCAGCAGCATCCTTACTTCTGACTGTTTTGTTTTTTTTAAATCAAGTCCCATGACATGCTATATAATTGTCAATGATAGCACAGAGAAACTGTTAACTCTTCGGTACAATGGTATACGTGCCTACTTCAAAAGTAAATCTCTTTTCATTTATTGGGGCTTACTCCTAGGTAAGTGGTTACAGGATGGCAGCAGAGGCATTGGTTTAGGATTTGCACTCCACAGTCAGGACCACCAAGACATAGATGATTTCCCATGAAATTGTCAGGGTGGGTGGGAGAGAGGAAATTAGCATGATTGTACTCTCTAATCTTCTGCTATGCCATGTCCCCCAACAGCCATTTTGTGTTATGCCATAGTCCCACAGCGGCCATTTTGTGACTGGCGCCCTCAGCACTCCCTCAAAATCCTAAATGTGCCCACTGGCCTTAAAATGTTGCTGATCCCTATTCTATTTTATTGTATTACTTTTTTTTTCCTTTTGCCACGCCTGCTCCTGCATTATTCTTATGGTGGTGCTCAAACTGGAGATTTACTAACATATAAACAGAAATTTGTGATGACTAGCCATCAACTCCACAAGTGTTATGTTAATAAATTTCCAGAAGTCCGCACCCTGAAGCAGTGAAAAAAGAAGGGCTTGGGGAAAGTGTCACTTCCTCAAGAAGGTGGTGTTTACAAGTATGCTTAAGAGCTCCAAGGGAATTCAAAAGATACCAAAAAGCAACTTGACACCTTGAATGCCACTGACATAAATTCAAGCAATGGGCAATATCTCTCTGGTAGAACTTTGCATACAAAAGGTCACAAGCTGAATCCCCAGCATCTTCAGGTAGGACTGGGATTGCCCCGTCTGAAATCCTGAAGAGAAACTGCCAGTGAGCAAAGACTACCAGGTATATTGAACTAGATGTATCAATGGCCTAGCTTAGTACAAGACAGCTTCCTATGTCCCTTTGGAGTACTGTACTTAGCCAATATACCCTTATCTAGGCCACAGAAATATGCTGAAGCACATTGACAAGGGATGTGGCATTGCAGCAGTGGCATTCAAGAGTATAGAAACATCAAGTACCAGAATAGGAAACATTTCTCCAGCAACTGTGTTTCCAGAGTCAGAGCCAATTGCCACAAAGTTGTACTTCCCTGATCCTGGAAAACACAGAAGATCCACCCAAAGAATTATATAAACAAAGTCAGTGAGGCAGAGAACATGGGTGCATGCCAGGGCCTCATGGGAGCCTTTCCAAGTGTTCTGGAATGGAAAGGGAAGCAGGACAGCCCTGTGAAAGATTGAGCAGCCTGTGAGTAGCTAAAAGTAGGTTTGCTTCTGTCAAAGTACCGGTAATATGAAATAAAAGCTTCAGAATACCTCAGCAGCTCTAGTGCACTAAGTTCTTTCAGTTTGGATTTAGTCACAAATACTACCAGCATGCTGTGTCCTGGGCAGTGATGCATCTGGTATAGTTAATAATGGATCTATTCTTCCAGAAGTGGACTGGCTCCAGGCTGCATCTGATACCAAGCATGCTTGAAAAGGCAAAAGAGCCTGAATTCCAAGCTTGCAAAGAGTCATGGTCAGGGCTCTTCCTCCTCAAGGAAACAGGCCTTAGAGCCTAATTTGCCCTCAGAATTAGCCTATAATATCCCTACCTCCCCAGGCGGGTGTCCCAGCACCAGAAGAGCCCATGACGGCAGTGGCTCCTCAGACTCTAAGCACTCCAGCTTGGAAACCTCAGCCTTGCCCATGCCACTCCTAAATACCTCCTAAAACAGGTTAGACCCCTTGAAAAGTAAGAGGCTTCACTCATCAGTGGTGGGGCTAGCTGGTGAGAGGGAGATTTAATTCTGGTTCAGTCTGGGTTTACTGGTTGTTGTAGCAACACTCAAGCCTGCCTTGCCTGACTTCCCAGTATATAGGTGCTACTTGGAACCATTCAGGATGCTAACCACTATGCTTGTTTGCCTTTTGGACTGTGGCCTCTGCTTTGCTTAACTTCACTTAGCAAGGCCTACCCTCTTGCTCTATCTGACTCTTGCCCAACCTGACTTTGCTTCCTGGGTCCTGAACTGGTACTGGTACTGGTGAGCAATATGCAGCTTGATGTCCCCTAGGACTCTGCGCTAGGCACACAGTCCTACATGGCCAAAAGCCTTTCTCCTGACTGCCTGGGACAGCAAATCCAATTGCCTTAATACCCTGATCCCTAACAACAATTGGGCTGCAGAATATAGCCAAACATTCTAATACATAACTTTCAACTGAGGCCTGTTCACAGTGGGATGTATTCATTATCTGGGGACAACATGGGCCATGTGCAGGGGTTGGAAAGAAGAACTCCCATTGCACAGGCTTCCTCTAGTGCAGGGGTGGCCAACTCCCAAGAGACTGCAATCTACTCACAGAGTTAAAAACTGGCAGTGATCTACCCCCAGTTCAGGACAAAGTTGTTGAGCTTTTTTTTAAAGAAGCAGCAAGGCCCATTTTGGGGGGGTTCAGGTCAAAGTTTCAGGGAGGTAAGATATTCAACTTTTTTGGGGGGGGAAACACAGTTGTTAAGTTTGTTTGGGGGGAGTCAATGATCTACCAGTGATCTACCACAGACGTCCAGTGATCTACTGGTAGATCACGATCTACCTGTTGGACATGCCTGCTCTAGTGCAATGGGTCAATCAAATGCAGCTCAGTGTGTGTGCATATGCACATTTTAAAGCATGTGGGGAAAACCTCCAGCCTAGAGCAGGCACCACATCTGCATATTCATAAACTAGTCAGGGAGTTCTGACTATGTTTTTGTGGCTTTCTTTCATATTGTCCTATCTGTGAACTACTGCCTACTAAAGAATACTGGTTTAAAGGATTCTGTTCTGTGGTTTCACCATCAATTCCCTAAGTAGTTTTCAGAGCACCATTTCATTAAAAATTGACCAGACTACTCAAGACTGGTGGTGCTGTGGTCTAAACCGCTGAGTCTAGGGCTTGCCGATCAGAAGGTCAGCGGTTCGAATACCCACGACGGGGTGAGCTCCCGTTGCTGGGTCCGAGCTCCTGCCAACCTTGCAGTTTGAAAGCACCTCAAAGTGCAAGTAGATAAATAGGTACCACTCTGGCGGGAAGGTAAACGGCATTTCCTTGTGCTGCTCTGGTTCGCCAGAAGCAGCTTCATCATGCTGGCCACATGACCCGGAAGCTGCCTGCAGACGAACGCCAGATCCCTCAGCCTGTAGAGCGAGATGAGTGCGCAACCCCAGAATTGTCTGCGGCTGGACCTAACAGTCTGGGGTACCTTTACCTTTACTCAAGACTACTTTCACATGTTGGTGCTGAGGTAAACAAAGCTCCCTTTGGAGTGGGTTCAGAAGTCACATTTTTTAAGTCACACTACCCCAGCCTGCGGGAGGCAGTGAAGGATAGGCGTGCCTGGCGTGCTCTGGTCCATGGGGTCACGAAGAGTCGGACACGACTGAACGACTGAACAACAACAACCCCAGCCTGCACAACTCTACCCTTTTCCACAATAAATGCCTCATGAATGCAACTGGATATTTAGTGGGAGCTCCCAGGAACCCTACAAGGAGTCTTGGTACCCAGTAAGAATCTACACATACATAGCTTCACCAAAAGAAAGGTTTACCAAATCTCTTGAAGAATTATACTCTTCTTTATGCAAGTATGGCACTATCAAAGCAGGCTGGAGACAGTTTGGGGGCAGGCATCCCCAAACTCGGCCCTCCAGATGTTTTGGGACTACAAATCCCATCGTCCCTAGCTAACAGGACGAGTGGTCATGGATGATGGGAACCGTAGTTCCAAAACAGCTGGAGGGCCGAGTTTGGGGGTGCCTGGTTTGGGGCATAAGGTGAAATAACCAAATGACAGGCCCCCCCACACTACTTAGCACTGTCACACTCCACCACAAAATCCTCACTTTGGACAGAAATCATTTTGAAATGAACGGGAGCTGCACAAGAGCACATTAATGCTCTTAAGCTCTGGTTCATTTCAGTGAAGCTTGCAGAGACTATTGTTGACAATCAGTTACCGGTACCTCACCATGGCCTCATCCTGGGCCATGGGCTGAATTATGAAGATGGTCCCTGTAAAGGATGGACTCTGTTAAGTGTCTAAGCATACACTCCATCAGTTGGTTCAAGATTTCATCTCCTTTTCATATACACAGTTAAACCTACTGCCTCCCAGGATACTGGGCTGACATACTTCAACTAGTTCAGCAAAACTAGCCCATCACTTTCCCTCATGAGAATCAACCATTAAAACATAAAACAGACCTGACAGCCTGGAAGAATAATTGTGAAAACTCCAGTATCAGAGGGGAACGCACTGAACGCAAAGAGCTTAGAGCGAGGGCACTTGAGAGAGAAAGGACTTATTTCTATAAATACTTTACAGGGAGATAAAGAGGAAACTGTGGGTGGGGATAGGATTCTCCTCAGTGGGTGGTAGGAACACCTAAAGCAAAACAATGTTGTTCAACTATTGGGAGGGAACTCATTTCTTCCTATTGGACAGATGTATGATGAGTAAGCTGTGAAGACACAGCATTTCATCCAGAAGGCACAATGTGAAGAAACCTGACTTGCTCCTGACTTGCTCCAGTTGTCTCTGGACTGCAACTAAGAAAAACAAATGGGACTTGATTTGGAGGTCCAACCAAATAGTTTACTCAAGCCAAAATAAATTTTGATTGGGTTTTTGTTGACCCAAACTTAAACCACACACCTTATCAGCAGATCAAACCTATTCCTATGAATTCTCATTACTTGGGTTTAGAAAATAATAATAATAATAATAATAATAATAATAATAATAATAATAATATATGATAAAATTTATTACTCTGGGCAGCTCCCAACAGATTAAAAACAAAATAAAACTTCAAACATTAAAAACTTCCCTAAACAGGGCTGCCTTCAGATGTCTTCTAAAAGTCAGATAGTTGTTTATTTTCTTGACATCCGATGGGAGAAGGTTCCACAGGGCAGGCACCGCCACCTAGAAGGTCCTCTGTCTGGTTTCCTGTAAACTCACATCTTGCAGTGAGGGAACCGCCAGAAGGCCCTCGGAGCTGGACCTCAGTGTCCGGGCTGAATGATGGGGGTAGAGATGCTGCTTCCGGTATACTGGGCCGAGGCTTAGGGCTTTAAAGGTCAGCACCAACACTTTGAATTGTGCTCGGAACCATATTGGGAGCCAATGTAGGTCTTTCAGGACCGGTGTTATATGGCCTCCACAGTCACAGACTCACTGTTAAGACCGTTTTCATGGAAGACAATGAGTGATTGCCAAAGAAGACTTCAAGGGGTGCACTTTTAGCTATGGATCAAGATCTGAAATATCCACCCCCCCCAAAAAAAACCACCTATCATCCAGTTACACCACTAGGTATGTCTATGAATGGGAATTTTCTCCCCTCAAAATGCACAAAACAAGAACTATTTAGAAAGTTAATATCAATATAGTAACAATTTTCTTCCAGCTGACCAACATACCGGCTTGCCACTCTACCCCCAATCCAACAACACAGCAATGGGTATATTCTGTATCATGCTCAATTTGGAACCATCTCCAGATGGCACAGACCCAGTCAAGTGACCTGGACCTATAGAGCCTGCAGCCTGGCAGAGCATCAGATTTGATGGCTCATGTAGATAAAAGGAAATGAAAATCCAAAATCACTTCCACATACTGGTATCACAAAATAAGACCAGATGGTGCATGGAATAGTCTATATTGTAAGCTAAGGGATTGTATGAACTCCCCGTTGCTTGTGCTCTCCCCAGCCCCTTTGCCTATTGCTAGTAGCAACAGGGAATGTTGCTCATACCCTGGGGTTTGAGCCATCTGTTGCTCCCTGTTTCACTAGCAGTAGCTCTCCTACAAGAGGGCTGAGCTCTCTTAGCCACTTCTGGCTGGCCACATTCCCTACACCCCCTGGGAGACCTTCAGGCTTTTTGTCCATTTGAATTTGGAGAGTGGGAGCAGGTAGATAATTCCCCTCTTGCACTTCATGGATCAGTGGTTTATCTGCTTATGATGATCCACACAGGAAAGCCAATCACAGAATGGCACCCATTAGGAAGCCTTCCTATTGAGCAAGCAAGCAAAGAGGGCACACAAACAATGGCTTTGAAAACCTGCCTCCCGGCCAGCATGTCACATCCAATGATGAAATGAGGCATTATAGCCAAGGGCACCAGAGCATTCAGAGTTCTCTGCAATATCCTAGCAAACTGCCATCACAGAACAATCTTCCTCACCCCACTCCTATTAAATTAAGATAAGAAAAAGAATAAGAAAGCTACCTAAAAGCAGCACCCCAAACTAGTTAAAGGCACGCACAAACAAACCAGTTCCACATGCATATTTCATCTTGTTAATCACCACTGGACACCTTATTTACAGTAGTTAAGGCATTAGCACCATTCAGCAAAATCATTAGTGCCATTCAGGGCAACAAACCATTAAACAGGTAGACCAGGGTACTGTGGACAACCGTCTACTTGGAAGGCCTGGCAGGAAAGGTCAGCACAGCAGACTGATACGTATTGGATTCCGTGCCCTAGCAGGGGAACACTACCAATCAGAAACACAGCAAAATAATGCCAAAATAATGTATTTTAATAGTTTGTTGGAAGCCGCCCAGAGTGACTGGGTATGTATGTATGTATGTATGTATGTATGTATGAATAAATACTACTACTACTATCCTATAGCTTTCTCCTAGTTCACTGGGCATTGGATTTCTAGTTAAGTGGTCCTGGAATCTGGCTCCATGCAGTGAGTTCTAATAGGAAGTACCAGCAGCTCTGGGGGCATGTTCAATCTCCCTAGCAGTACAGCAGCAGCCCCTAGGCCAGGCATCCCCAAACTCAGCCCTCCAGATGTTTTGGGCAGTGGCGTAGGAAGCCTTTTTGCCACCCAGGGTGGCAGCGTGGAGGCGCCCCCCGGGGGGGCAGGGCATCACGATGCATGTGCCGTGACGCCATGACGCGTCGGATGCACTGCTCATGCCCGGAATTTCTGGACATGAGTAGCGGATCCGGCCGGTGAGCAAGCGGCAGATCGTGGGGCTGCCCCGTCCAGACGGGGTGCTGGGCGGCGGGGGAAGGGCCGGGGAGTGTCACCCCCCTCCCCTGGAACCCGGGGCACAGCACCCCCTACGCCCCGCCCTTCCTACGCCACTGGTTTTGGGACTACACTTCCCATCATCCCTGACCACTGGTCCTGTTAGCTAGGAATGATGGGAGTTGTAGTCCCAAAACATCTGGAGGGCCGAGTTTGGGGATCGAGTAGCAGGAAGCACAGCAGAAACAGAGAGCCAGTCCTGTTGCAAGAATTTACAGAACACACAATACTTTTAAAAGAGGTTGGCCCCACATCACTGAAGATAAATCTTGGCCTCCAAAGCAGAAACTGACAACGTTAAAATTGTACGACCACTTCCTAGCTTGCATTCAACAGCAGGGGATCTTGATTAGTGTGGTTGGGTAGACACATAAATCGAAAAGAATGCACATTTGGATCAGAGAATTCCAGGGGCAGGATGTCCAAGCACACAGTGTGAGAGGTGTCCATTGTTGAAAAACACTTCAGAAAGAAGACTGCTTTTGAAAAGAAACCTACATTGTCCAGGGATCACTGCTATTGCACAAAGACTCTCTCAGCAAAAATGCCTTGCATGAACCATGATCAGGTTTCAATCGGCAAGTATAATTAAAGGCCATACTGTCTGCAATGATGCTTACCTTCCTTTGAAAGACACTATTATAAATGATACTTATATCAAAGCAAAGTCTGGTACTGTAAAAAAAAACAAAAAAAACCTCACACTAATAAGTAGAGCAATTCAACCCATCATTCTAGAAGCCTCCGCATCAAAGCATTGCACCCAGGTATTTATTTCTATGGAGGAAGGGGGTGGAGAAACCTCTGTTCGGACAGCTGCAATGAACAACAAAAGAGGGGAGGAAACTGTTACTGGGCAGAGTTCAGCCTGAACATGCAAAGAGAACTCCAGAAGCCAGACAAACCTCAAAAAGAGCCAGGACTACAGCAAAAAACAAAAACAAAAAAACCCTGCCAAACGATTAGCTAAAACAGGTTGCCTGAGCAATAAGATAGGGACATGGGAATCTGCCTTCTACTAAGCCAGAGTATTGGTTCAGAAACATGAGGCTGAGGACATGGAGAAGGGTCATACATTGGCAACTGTTCTCCAAGGATTCAGGCAGAAGTCTAGGAGTGCAACTACAGTGGTACCTCTGGTCACGTACTTAATTCGTTCCGGAGGGGTCCGTTCTTAACCTGAAACTGTTCTTAACCTGAAGCACCACTTTAGCTAATGGGGCCTCCCGCTGCTGCTGTGCCGCCAGAGCACGATTTCTGTTCTTATCCTGAAGCAAAGTTCTTAACCTGAAGCGTTATTTCTGGGTTAGCGGAGTATGTAACCTGAAGCGTATGTAACCCGAGGTACCCCTGTAGTAAAGACTATGTAGGTAGCAAGAAATAAGAGGGCTTTTTTTTCAGCTGTGCAACCCCAGTTGTGCAACTACCTCCCCAAGGAGGCTCGACTGGCACCTACTCTCTAATTTTTGAAGCATCAGGTTAAGACGTCGTTATTCTCTCAGGCATTTTAATGGTTTATATAGGTTAGAACAATACTGGGAGGGTGCTATAGTTTAAAACACTGAAATTTTGCTTTGCTGTTCCAATTGCTACTTTAATGTGTATAATGTACTGGGTCTGTTATTTATTGCTAGTTTGAATTGGCTTATCGTATGTTTTATGGATGTTTACTTTTAAATTAAAATGAAAAACCTTCCTGGGATAAGTATTATTAAAGATAGTATATAAATATCTTTAAAAAGAAATAAAATTCAAACCACGTGCTCCTCTATACAGGGCTTGTGCAAGAGGTTTGTCAAGGCCCACACTGCCCACTCTCAGGTTCAAACCGCGCCCAGAGGGAGGTGCAAGCAAACAGGCAATGGCAACAGTGGTGAGGAGGAGGAGGTGGATCCATTCAGGGAGAAGCCCCCCCCACTGAGTGTGTTTTGCCCAAGGGTCACCCATGATCTGCCTAAATCCAGTACTGTACTGCTCTACCCATCACAACAGCTAACAGCAATTAAGAGAGCTAGATTTTAAAACTCTCGAGGTCTGCATTGGGCATGCTGCATTGTATTCACACGCTGGGGAGTTAGGAACACACCTGTGAGGTTTCCATGTGATCCAAAAGAGCTCAAACTATTTCTGCCACTGTAGGCCAGGATATGTAACATCCTCTTGATAACATCAGGTCTTGCTCCTGGCAAAACACACGTGCCCAAGAACAGTTTGGAGAACTGCATCTGTTACAAGGTGCCATTTAATCAAATTAAAATTTCCACTACGTCAAATCCATTAAAGGAAAGCAGGTCCGCTGTATTTTAGTAGGCGATATTCTTGTAGCCCTTTGCCCAGTTTTTTATGAAAAGGAAGAATCTTAAAAGTATGATACACATGCAAATAGTCAGACGCGGGGTAATGAGGAACACACCCAGCAGACAAAGAAGACTTATTTTGGAAAAGGTAACTAAGTATTTGGTGAGCAAATAAGACATATTGACTGGATCTGCATTTTGGAAGCCTATATAAACAGTTATTGCAAACTGGAATGGATGCCGAAGAACTTGAAACCCTCCCAGCTGCATATTAATTTGAGTAGAGGTGTCTAGGACAAGGGCTAACCTTGGTTCAAAATGTAGTCTTGCTTCTCAGTGAAAAGTGGGAATATTCAGCTTTCAAATAAAGCAAGGATGCAGAACCTGTGGGCCTCCAGACGTTGTTGAACTCCCAACACCCGTCAGCATGACGAATAGTTAGGGATGATGGAAGTTGTAGCCCAACAACATCTGGCTGCCACAGGTTTCCCATTTCTGCAGTAAAGCATATTGTTCACTTGCAGCCTTCATTAACCATAAAAGTATCAGCCTACAATTAGATATAAATTTATCCCAGTAACTGTATTTTCTTTTGCAGCTGCTATGGAACAAGGACTTGAGTTCATATTTGTATACAACATCCGACACAGCTGTACAACACCACTAGCAATTTCCCTTTGAATGGTGACTGTATGCTTACATGCACACTATTTTAGGACGGTGGGTGGCACAAGGAATGGTACATGGAGTAGCAGTTGAACACTCATGAAGGATGCTTGTATGTACGAGGCTAATGACTTTATGTACTAGCAATGCCAGAACGAGTATTTTATCTATTGCTAACACCTCCTGTTCTGCATACAATTGCCCTTCAATCTTACATTGGAAGGGGGCAAAAAAAAAAAAAACCTCAGTAAAACTTCTAAGACTGGTGCTTCCTCTAGTTAAATCAAGAGTCCACTAACAATCTCAACATGTGTTAGGGGAGACCCAAGAAAATCTCTAATAAAACATTAGGTTTACAAAAATGTGTTAGGGGAGAGAAGGGACTTTTTAAATGGCGGCACCACTATTGTTGTTTGTTTAAAATTTTACCAAGAACCTGTGGGCCTCCAAGAACATTTTCTCAACAGAATTGCTTTCAACACCATAAAAAAAAGACCACAGTAAGGCTGAATTTCTATATCCACTTAAACAGAAGTAAGCATCATAGAATTCAGTGACACTTATTTCTGAGTAGCTCTCCAATACATTTTTTTAAAAGCAATTCATTCAAACTATGTAACTTCCTCTAAAAGAAGTATGTCAAAGCCTGACATTAGAATTCAGAAATTATTATTATTAATAATAATAATACTGTCCAGATGAACTTTTCTTAGACATATATCTGTTTCCTCACATTGCTTTCTATTATCTCCAGACCCTTGGTCAACCTAGTCGCCCTCCTCTGCACACCTTCCAGCTTGTCAATATCATTCTTAAATAGTGGTGCCCAGAACTGGACACGGTACTCCATGGGTGATCTGACCAAGGCAGAGAATAGAGGGGTGCCACCTATGGGAAGCCCACAAGCAGGACCTACGTGCAATTGTCATCTCCCACTTGTGATCCCCATCCACTGGTATTCAGAGGTATAAAGTCACCCACAGTGGAGGTAAAACATAGGCATCATGACTGGTAGCCTTACTCTCAATGGATCTGTCTAGCTCTCTTTCAAAGCCATCCAAGTTGGCGGCCATCCACTTTCTCCACACCTTGAATAATTTTATACATCTCTGACATGTTCCCCTGACTCACCTTTTTTCTAAACTTAAAACCGATTACTTGTGGCTGTCCTGAATCTCAGGCACGAGTCTCTCTCAGTCCTGTATCCTGAGATCCTTTTAGGTGGAGATGCCAAGGATTGGATTTTGGACCCTATGAATATGAAGCTTGTGCTCTAATGCTCAACCATGGCTCCCAATTGCAAAGAATTTTTTCGAATGTACTTCCATTCTGCCTGTCTCGTATTTTTAACACCCAGTATTTAATTCTCAAATGAGATTAAGTGATACTTCTCACTGCACCCTACACAGAGAGCAGCAAAATTATTCAAGAACCTAATTGCCATTAACAACTGCTGGTTAGCCCTTAAGAAACAATTATAACAAGACTTCCTTATTTAAGAGTTTACAGCAGAAACTCTCATATTGGTGTTGCAAATATTAAAACCTATTTATGGATGCATGCCCCTAAAGGTATTTTAACGTATTAAACTACTGCAGCAGGGAATATCAATCTACTAATCAGATCCTGAAACAGCTGTATACAAGAGACCTACCCAGAATCCAAGAGTCCTTCTCTACTAGACAAAGCTTGTTTTGCCCTAGCATGTGCTGCCAAGGGGTCAATAGGAGGACACGCTAGGAAGGGTTAGCACAGCAGCCTTAGATTGACTGTGAGATTGGGTGCGATCCAAAATGTCAATAATAAATCCATCAACCTGTCTACAACCCCAGCTAGACAGCCCTGTAATTCTAATCTGTAAATCTCTACATCCAATACACTTTTTGGCAAATAAATGGACCACGATGAACTGTATGTGCACAAACTATTTGGAGAGAAATGGACAGGAGCAGAGGAAGTAGTTAAGTTCTACAAACATCAACTGGGCTACAATATCTGGCTTGCATCAACAGCTGCTGCCCCAGTATATATGCCACAACGTTGTTAAACAACAGACAGGCAACAATATTTTAAAAACCCAGGAATCTACCTGCTTCTAAGAGAGAACTTTTATTTATGGCTAGTTAACAGTGCTTTTTTTTAAGGGGGTACTCAACAGTACGCAATACTGGCACTTCTTTTTGGGGGGGTTAAAAAGTGTGACACTTACTGCAACAACTTTGTGATGAGTACCAGCACCTATTTTTCTAGAAGAAAGGCACTGCTAGTTAAGAATGACGCTACATTGAATGGGCTAATAAACAAATCAGTCCTAAATACCCTGAACCATGACAAGGTCTAGACTGAGCAGCAGCCTAGATAGAATCTGACTCAGAGGAGGAACCAGCCAGATCAGAAGAGCCAGAGACACCAGCAGCAGAAGTGCTGAACCCGGACCCAAACTTTAATGCAGAGCCAAAGCCTCAACCTGAAGCCTGCTAACCAGAGAGATCCCTGAACTACCCACTTCCAAGATAGCATCCTTCAAATCAGATTCCTTTGAGGGACCAGCCCCACCACATCAATGGCAAGAAGCTCCCTGGTGTATTCTCACTACTGCAGGCAACATACTAGGCAGGAGTTAACAAAGGAGTGATAACTACATTTATATAGTATTGGGGGGGGGGCGTTTCTGGTGTTGGCAATGACCCAGCCAAAATGCTATGGCACAACCTGGGGCGGGGAGGAGGCAAGAGAAACTGGGAAGTCTATTACACCAAGACCCACCTGGAAGTGGCCCAAGGCCCACTGGTGATCCCAGGCCCACCATTAGAGGACACACCAGCCAGGAAGCTAAACAGGAACTTAATATTGTCTCTCTCCAACAAGAACAGAATAGCAATATGAAACCCAGTGTCCAGTGCTACTACCCACAACCCCTTTCAGTTTGTCTACTCCTCAAGAAGAGAGTGGAGCCTGGGAGGAGGAGTCATGCCCAGGAGGAGCACATGTGGGCTCAGTTGACAAGCTTCCTATACCTGGTACCACTGGCCAAGCCGCCTGGTACTGATGGAAGCTGTTGTCCGAAGCAACTGGAGGAACTGTACACCATCTTCCATGGATGATTTAGTTGAGATTCCTGCATTGCAAGGGACTGGACCAGATGGCCCTTGGGATCCCTTCCAACTCTACAATTCTATGACCAATTGAATGGAAGAAGCAGTGTTAGAAACTCCCATTGTTCTAGGCGCATTTTGTGATAGGGAATTTCATTAGCGCAAGGAGTTTCTGAGCTCCGGGCGCAGTACTGCGCCTAAGATTTCAGATAAAAACTGCAGCGTGGAAGGAAAGGAGGACCTTTTTCTGCATCCCCACTTTCAGTTACTCTCTGAAGACTGAAGAAGAGACCCTCTTAATATAAGGTTACCAGATTTTTTTCAATGAATCCAGGGACACTTTTCAACTTCAATGGATTTTGTATGGGGACTGATTTGTAAATCCAGGGACTGTCGCCGGGAAACGGGGATGTCTGGTAACCTTATCTTAAGAATATTAGGGGGTAGGCAGGGGAAGGACTAGACGATGTGAAAAATGACCATAATATTTTAACTGCAGTTCATTCATTTTCAGCTTTGTATTCTTGTTATAAAAAGACACCTAGACATTCCGTTGTTGTGCCCATAACCTAGGTTTAAGGTGCCATTTAGCTCTTAGCTTTCATATGTCAGTTTCTAACACTAGAAATAAGTGATTATGGCTACTCGCTGTTTCAAATAAATGCTTCTGTTCTCCATAATCTGAAACCCTCTCTTTTGATTCAAATGAATGATTTTGGTCTTAATCAGAAAATATTTTGTACTGATGTTAAATTGCCTGATACATCCATAATGTCAGTGAAAATGACATATACCTAGTAACATTAAGTAAAACACTGAGAAGTAACTATAGTATTGTTGAATAATCTTGTGAGGTACTCCCCCCCCCCTCACTGCCACAAGTCACTATTAATTCAGGGAGCCCACATTTTGAAAAACATAGAAGTTGGAATGCTGCATTGATCTGACCTAGTATGGCAAGGGCTGAACTCATATTCTTATGATCTCGCACTGCAACATGGAAATTGGTATCAAGGGATAACAAGGGAACATTTCCTTAGAGATTAAAGGGAACAAAAGCAGCAGTTTTCAATTAACTGCAAGCCACAGACTGACAGAAGGAACAGTACCGTAATTCACGCAAGGCAAAGATAAGAAAAGATTTCCACAGGGAAAAAGTCTTAAGATGGGCCACCATATGACTGCAGTGGTTTCAGGATCTCCAGGTTAGGTGGATTAATGTGATGAAGTGAAAAAGACTCATTTCCCAAACAGCAACTGCTACAAAGGACTTTATGACCTATTAAACAACAAGGATGCAGCTTAGTGGTATCACATATGCTTTATATGCAAAATGCCCCAGACTGAATCCGAGGCATCTCCAGGTAGGATGGGGGGGGGGGGAGAACCCTGCTTGAAACCCAGGAAAGCTACTGCTGTCAGTGTAGACAATACTGAATTAGCATAAATACAAACTGACTCAGTACTGTATAAAGCAGTGTTTTTCAACCTTTTTTGGGCAAAGGAACACTTGTTTCATGAAAAAAATCACGAGGCACACCACCATTAGAAAATGTTAAAAAAATTAACTCTGTGCCTATATTGACTATATATAAAGTAATTCTCTTGAATAGGAATCAAATAAACAAATTTTTCCCACGGCACACCAGGCAACATCTCGCGGCACACTAGTGTGCCGCGGAACAGTGGTTGAAAAACACTGGTATAAAGAATATGGACCACCTTTCTTCAATTTTACCACCACAGATTTTATTTTCCAATCCAATTCTATGCAGCAGTGTCCAAGTTCAGTCAGTCTCCCATCTCCTGAAATGTAATCCAATATATAAACTACTACAACAACTTTGGGCTTTGTCTAAAAAGAGCTCAACAATTTTGAGGTCTTCCTAAAAGTTTTTTTTTTTTAACTTATCGAAAGATGGCAACCCTACAATAACACTGTGCCCACATCTTGCCAACAAAACAGCAGACAGCTCAGAAGTTATAATGAGAAGGAGCAGCAGGTGGGGGAGGGGAGAGATGGGAGGAAATCATGTAACAGATTTACACCTTCCTGTATAAATTAACAGCCAAACAACCAGAGCTTTCAAGCAATGCTAATGCAAATATGCTCTATCTAAAAACTAAAAGGTGCCACAAGTTGCTTTTCTTATTACATGCTGCATTAGGGACACAAATAACTCACGTTATTAGTTTTTTGCACCAATGTGATGAGATGCAATGCAAACTGATGAGAAAATTCTAAAATGCAACTTTCCAGATTGTTTATAGAAGCGGTAGTTCTAACTGTGGATCACACTTTCTGAATCACCTATCATGCCTTCTGGGCTCCACATCTCCATTACAGTGGTACCTCTGGTTACGTGCTTAATTCGTTCAGGAGGTCCGTTCTTAACCTGAAACTGTTCTTAACCTGAAGCACCACTTTAGCTAATGGGGCCTCCTGCTGCTGCTGCGCCGCCAGAGCACGATTTCTGTTCTCATCCTGAAGCAAAGTTCTTAACCTGAAGCGTTATTTCTGGGTTAGCGGAGTCTGTAACCTGAAGCGTATGTAACCCGAGGTACCACTGTATTATTAAAATTAAGAGGAAAAGCAAGCATGAATTAGGAGCTTAGAGCTTATGAGATTCTTGCAGTGTGGCTTTCCATGGACTAAAGGTTGGATATACATAAATACCTGTAATATAAGAAATCACTGGCTGTTTGAGGACCAACATTTCCTGCTTCTGGCTTCTGGCGTATATCCCTACCACACTTGGGGAAGACAGAAAAAGCAAAGCAGACTCACAGCCAAGTTTTGCTTTTTACTAAGAAGGGAGGGTTGAGGGAAAGGCATGAGGTGATCAACATTAATATGGGGTGTATGAAGACAAAGCAAGCAGGAAAAGCCTGAATCGGAAGATGAGCAGAAGGCCAGTTGGGACCCCCTGGGCTAAGGCCACTCCAAATCCCATCTGTCAGTTATCTAAGGCATATGCCTGTTATTTTGAAACATGATTGGCTTGGAAGATTTCTCCTCCCCTTGTTGCAAATGGAATCTCCAGTGCCATTCTTTGTCTTCACATCCCTCTGCAGCTGCCGGCATATCACATCTCACATTTTCCATTCTGCTGAACAGGGACTCAGAGCTCTTGTTCCCCACACACTGGGATGACAAGGCGGTGGCTCGTGGCTGGCTGCTGTGCTTCTTAAAGGCACAGTGCCTCTCAAGCATGAAAATGTTCCCATCTCCTTTTCTTATCAGGTCTTTGAAGCCAGAAAGGAAAAGGAGAAGCAGGTGGCTCATCCTTGCATGTTTATTCTCCTAGTCAAATGGAGTAGCTTGCTGTTCCCTTATCAGTGCAACTCCTCAGAAACAGAAAGGAAAACTTCAGCTACAGAGCTTCCGCACACAACTGCACTGTGCTCCTCGGATCAATAGAATTGAAGCAGACACATGCATATAGAGATATAGATATTTTGAGACAGACGTTTCTGACAACCTTGTGCATTCTCTCCCCCCACCCCCAGAAACTACAACTAAAAATCCAGCAATGGGTTTAGATGCAAGAAGGAACAAGGGCTAGTCTTTCAAACCAAACCCACCAAGCAATCTTGACTTTGTCCACATTTTTACAGCTTGGGTGGGGAGAAGAAAATAATAA
The DNA here is from genome assembly GCF_009819535.1 of Lacerta agilis. Classification (NCBI taxonomy): domain Eukaryota; kingdom Metazoa; phylum Chordata; class Lepidosauria; order Squamata; family Lacertidae; genus Lacerta; species Lacerta agilis. Next base: position 65,966,208 of record NC_046317.1, on the reverse strand, counting down.
TGATAATCACTTTGTTTGCCAAAGTTCAAATGTACAAATCTGAAATTGCATTATTATCCTTTCTTCTTCTTCTGGAAATAGCAGGTCCCAAGGCAGATGATCAATATCAATATTTCTTTTTTTAAAAAAAACAACAGTTTCTTCTCCTGCTGCAATCCAGGCAAAAACTGCTCCCCACCATGATCACTGAGAGCTGCTATTAACTCCATGAGGGAATCTTCACTCACCTCACTATACTGAAAGATTGACACCAGCGAAAAGCTTCAGAGTTCAGTTGTTTAAAAAGCAGCCTGCATAACGTTTACACTAACCATCCTTTCCTATAAAAAGTTCTCTAAAGAGAAGCAACTGCAGGCAGAATTCCACATTATAGGCAACGTCTGCAGTGATAGCACAGATGGGGGGGCAGGGTTGTGTCTTTGCACTAGAGCTCCAGGGTTCTGTGAATAATGGTGCATGCACTGTCATGACACTTACTTGCAAGATAAGGAAGCTAGAGCAAGCCATACATTTTCAAACCCCTATTGTTTTAACCATAGCAAGGTAACAACGATCAAGAGTGTACTCTAATACTGTAGTTTCCTCTTAGAGAAACATGTTTTTAAAATAAACATTGTATCCAAAAAGAAAGAATTGTTATGCTTAAATGTTCTCAAACACAAGCAGTTTTTTGTGATTTGTCTGAAAGAGAAGTTTTAAAAAAAAATCACAGGGATTGTTATCTATTTTCATTTATATATTTAGTAAGAGTCATTGCAAAAGCAAAGTGCTTGGGCATTTGAAATATTTCATAAGCCCCAGATAATAAGTTGGGAATGACAGGGTGATTTATCAAAATCATTAATGGGGGGGATGACCTTTAAAGGCAAGAAAATTCACCTCCAGCCCTCTCTCTGTCTTGCAGACAGCAGCTTACCAACCACATCCCAGGAGCTTTTTCACTTTCTTTGAAACAACCAAGCAATATTTTTCATTTTGCTTACTTTCCTTTTCAGTTTACAGTGGAGCATTTCTGTCCACCTGGGGCTTCTGACCAGCTGGAAGAGGCAGCAAAATAATGCTTAGGTTTTTGGAAAATTAGCTAAACATACAATTCTGAATAAGTATAAGAATAGGTTTCAAGGAATAATTTTTTTTGCCCATGGGTCCCCCTGTGTAAACATTTTAGAACCACTGTGCCATTTCACTACTATGACTTCAGAAACACTTGACTATACATGAGAACTCAAAAGTAAACAACTAAACAGAAGAGACTGTCCATTACTGTGAATGGACTATGCAACAAAATACACATACAGTAAGCTTCTAGCCCTGGTTGCATTAGTTCACACAGGGACAATCTGCAGCTCAAGAGCCACATGTGGCCTGCTACTTGACTGATTGGTGCTGCAAACAGCTGAAGACTATAAGAATCAGCACACACCCTCAGCTGTTTCCAGCACCAATCAGTAGGGAAACAAGAAGAGATGCAGGATGAGATCCAGATAACCAGAATTGGGGAAAGCTGAGGAGGCCACTAATTAGCTCTCTCCACAGCCGTTTCCAATCCCAAACAGCTACACAATGGGATGTATATGTTCCTCCCAGTCATGGGGATGGAGAGAGTTTAGGAGTATCCTAATCTGCATAATCCTCAACTGTTCCCAGCACCAATCAGCAGAGAGAGGGAGGGAGGGAAAGGGAACAGGAGAAGGCATGATGGGATAGGATCTCAACTCGGTGTGTGTGCATGAAGGCCTTGTGCCTCTACGTATGAGTGTGTAATAATGAAGATTGGAGGCTGTGTATAGTGTGTGTGAGGAGGGGGTGGAGAAAGTTACTCAACAATAACAAAGGCATCCCCACACACTGACACAATGCAGCGCTTGATCAGTAAGTGACAGAAAAATTGCCCACCCAATAAGACAGGTTTCTCCCACCATTCTGCATACTAAGATTGGGTGCAACTGCAATGGTGCTCAGAATATCCTCAAGGAAGGAGTACACCCCAAGTAACAGCAGATTTCAGATGATATTTTTACAGCTATTAAATATTCCAAAATTCTATCTTTCTTAGTGCCCCAGGTGGCATAAATACTTACTGGCATCACCACCATACTTATTGTCTTACTAGGAAATGCTATCTAGGCCTTGCTGCCCATCAGATTTGTATAGTTGTAACTACCTAGACACTGGCCCAGATTTACTATTGCAACTGAATTGTGCATAGATGCCTCGTAAAATTCACTTCTCAACAATTTATCATGGGGGGGGGGAGGACTCTGCAACATTCTCATCCAGTTTGCACGAAATCAAACACTAAAACTACCTCCGCCTTTGTTCTGTGCCATCAAGTCTCCACCCCTACAAGTAAAGAGTTCTGCCTCTAATTCCATACCCACCAAGCAATCCCTTCACAAAAGGTGTAAAAAGGTAAAGGAACCCCAGACTTGTTAAGTCCAGTCGCGGACGACTCTGGGGTTGCGGCACTCATCTTGCTTTACTGGCCGAGGGAGCCAGCGTTTGTCCCCAGACAGTTTTCCTGGGTCATGTGGCCAGCATGACTAAGCCGCTTCTGGCGAACCAGAGCAGCGCACAGAAACGCTGTTTACCTTCCTGCCAGAGCAGTACCTATTTATCTACTTGCACTTTGACGTGCTTTCGAACTGCTAGATTGGCAGGAGCAGGGACTGAGCAATGGGAGCTCACCCTGTCACTGGACAGCTAAGTCAGCAACCTGGAAAACATCTGTAGAGGATGGATATATAACACTGTGTTTACCATATACACGAGAAAAGGTGAATGGGGGAACTAAATGACTTGGGAAATCTGTTCCCTCAAATGAGGGCAGCACTGCCAATGAATCCTAAGTATGATAAGTGGGTGGAGGCTCCAGTCTGTAAGCTTTGTTGCTGCAACAAACAGGATCACATCTGTATACAACACTGGAGCAGATGACAGGCTACAATTCAACTAACTTTTGAGTCTGTTTTTAATTCTTTGTAAGGTCAGCTTTGAGTGCCAAGACTGACAGCTCAAGCATACTTGACTTGGAAATGCTAGCCTTCCTGAAAGTAAATCTAATAGTTTGTATTCATCCAGATCTCTTGAGATGTTAGACAGGAAAAAAACATTGTGTCACTTTGTATTGCCATACAGTATTTTAAGACTACTGTGAACTGAACGTGTGGTCTTTGTACTACTCTATTTTTATGCTCTAGTAAATTTGAAAAGCTTATCTTGATCATGTCAATTAATCAAATAGAAACTGAGATTTTGCAAATAGGTCTGCTTTGAAGTAGCAGATCAGTTCTTGCAAAGTTTGTCTTTCTTATCTTAGTCACCAATCATATTACTAAAATAAATATTTATATAGAGAAAAATAATTTAGCTGAAATTGACTAGACTGAAATTGACTAGAGTGAAAACAAACTACAAGGTGATAAGTTTCAAAGGCTGATAAAATCAACCCTTACGGTAGCAGACGTATCGCCAAACATGTAGAAATGGCAAGTCTCAAACAACAGTAAATGTCCCAAAGATTTTAGTGAGTGTGTGAAGTGCATGCTTAATTATATCAAACTAAAATCAATGAGACTTAAGCTGCAATCCTATTCTCCATTAAACCCTATGGGACTTAGTTTTAAGTAGACATGTATAGAACTGCAGTGTTCTGCTACAGTTCTAAGTACATTTACTGGAAAGAAACTGCAGTTAAACTCCTTAAAATTTACTTTTAAGGAATCATATACTGTATAGGATTGCCCTGTTAATCATGCCCAGTTTTTAACATAAATGTCCTTGTGTATTTCTAATTAGCATGGCATGTTATTACATTACCATGGCAACTTTGAATCTGCACAGCCGTTTTATATCAGAATACTAAGAAGGGCCAGTCTAAATTAAGTCTTGACTTCCTGCCAGTTTCCCCTTTGCTTAGAAGGGAAGAAAATTACCAACTACTTTATTTGGCTTTGTATGAACTGACTCTACATAAGCAGTCCCCAGCCCTATAGCTCAGAAGTTCACCAGCCTCTGAAATCAGAATGAGCTGCACTCATATAAAATGTGTGGGTGTGATTGGTTTACACTATAAGTCTGTGTAATTCTAGCATAAACAATATTCAGATCCAGAACTTCCAAATAAAAGCAGTGAGAACATAGTGGTGGCCTTGAGGCAGGGAAAGGGCATGCATGAACTAAAAGTGTCACAACTGCAAGGGGCAAATCAAGAGCCAAGATCTGTGTGCTGGAACCTCTAATATGGCTGTCCCTTGAATCATGCCACTGGGTGTAGCTGTCTAATCCCATGGAAGAGTTGAGTGTGGGTAGTGTTCAACTACTGGTATGTTTTACATAGCATAACCAAGGGTCAGCAAACTTTTTCAACAGGGGGCCGGTCCAATCTCCCTCAGGCCTTGTGGGGGGCCAGACTATATTGGGGGGTGAACGAATTCCTATGCCCCTGCCCCACAAATAACCCAGAGATGCATTTTAAATAAAAGCACACATTCTACTCATGTAAAAACATGCTGATTCCCGGACCGTCCACGGGCAGGATTTAGAAGGCGATTGGGCCAGATCTGGTCCCTGGGCCTTAGTTTGCCTACCCATGGCATAAACCCACTGAAATTAATCAACATGGCTATGTTAAGTCTATTACTGTAATTTCAATGGGTCTTCTCAGGGTAAAGCTTAGTTTAACGCGCGCCCCCCCCCCGCCATTTGTTGTGGCACTGACATGCTTTCAACAGGTCTCTAAGGTGCTACTGGACAATTTTTTATTTTATTTTTTATTATGCTTTTAACAGTTAGGCTGCAGATAATAATAGCAAGGAAAGTGAAGTCAGGTGTTTTATATTTAAACCATCAAAACAACCCTTGTTCTACCACTCTCCCACCCCAGAAAAGGTAAGGTTGACCTGAACAGGCACAGCATTTGTTTAATGATAAGGAAAATAGGAGCCAATACTTACATGAACACAGTAGTTAGAAATCACGCACATTGCAAACCCAGGACACAGATTTAAAGTATATGGGAGTAGGAATGACCAACACAGTAATTAAGTGGGGGAGGGTTGAGTCACCAAGTGGGTCAGTAAGGACTCTCAGCCATGGATGTTGCAAAAGATGACTTTCCCAGATGCGATATGCTACACATGGATGCACGCCCCCCAAATGCCGGATTCCACTGCTGGATCTTCTAGCTAAAAGAGTGGAGAACAACTGTTCTGAAGGGCAAGAATGAGACCAGGGTAGAGAAAGCATCCCCCAGAAAAATGGTTGCACAACCATCTTCTATACCTAATGATTTTTTTCCAAATAGTATATACTGTATAATCTTACACTTAAGGGACTCTTGCTCTCCACCCTGCCAGACCTCTCTGAAGGCACTAAGAACCTGTGCTTCAGCCAGCAACCTAATCCACTATCTGAGCTGGTTGTTATATGCAGCCATTCAATAAACACCTACTACCGTTGCCATGCCAACATCATCCTGCAAAATAAACCCATCCTTGCTCAGTAGTACTACCAAGAGAAGCAAGGCAAAAGCTGAGCTTGGCAACAGCCGAAAGACTCCTGCACTCCCTACCATTCCAGAAGCCACAGGGCTACATGTCAAGCAATATTCTTACATTATCCAAACACTACTGAAACAATTCCTCCAAGTCATTCTAGGGGCACATCTGCAAAGTAGCTTTCCATGCTATTAATTTAGCTAAAAACCAGAAGCGCGGAAAACATCCTCCAAGAAAGCAGTTACATTTTCCCCAATTTGAAGATGGAAAATGCACTGACATTGTAGAATGCATGACTGATGCAAATATCTGACTGATCAGCCCATCTGCACATGGACAACCAGGAATATTAGAGAATGCTGAAGTTTCAACAACAACATGTGGATGTATGGGAGAGTCTAGACGCATACTAAAAGTGCTTCTAAAACTTTTAGACATTTCCATGTGGATGGGCTCTGAAAGTCTGTATAGAGCTGTTATAAATATACTGTGTCTTTCTGGGTGGGGAAGGGGAGCACACCCAACAGGACCAAGTGTGTGTCTGAGGCTAAATAAACCCTGCAAAAACTTAATTACCTCCAAAATGGGAAATTCTGATACACAGAGATGAATGCAAATGCTGCCCTGCATCAGGTCATCTGTTTGCTAGATTGGGAATTTCAAAACTAATAAATATTATGGAACTGAGAGGTGCACCACCAAGTGTAATTAAGAAGAGAACCACACATTACAACAGAAACAAGGGGTTCACGATTCACTCATCATGCTACTGCAGGAGGGCATTCACAATACAGAATTGGCAAGTGGAAAGAGAGGGTGCTTGCAGGAGGGAATCACTGGTTCTTCCCTGCAAATAACCCCCAGTTCCCACAAGGATCAAACACTGTCTTGCCTAGTCAATTTTTCCATATAAATCCCTCCACTCCCTGGTCATTTTTCACCATTTTTTGTACAGACAGGCTCTGAAATCAGAAGTAAACTCAGCAGAAAAAGAGGATGGGGAAATGTCTCCAGTGGGGATTTACAAAGAAAAATCTGCAGACGTGTGTGGTTAAAACATCCCTTTTCATCATTTCTCCTCTGGAAATGCCATATACATCAGGTGTTTGCAAATGTAGATTTGGGAACATATCTGTCAAAGGATGTGCTTCAACACATTCACCTGACTTCTGCACAACTCTTGTGTCCCAGCTGTCATAGCCAGTAACACTCATCATACAGATTCTTCAGATTCTACACAGACCCTCTGTGCTACAGCCAAGCATTCCTAGGAACACCCAGTAATGCAGTGGAAACTCTTCAGGGATCAGGAGCTGTGCTACATTACAATTTGAATACAGAGTCACCACAGGGAGTGGCCCTAAGAAATTGTACATAGCCCCTGGAAGTGTTTGCTTAATTAGGCCCCAAAGACTGCCTTCCTTGAAACACTGAGGTGGCTAAGACTTGTACTAGAGAGTCAAGCTATTTATTACAAGGGAAAATCCTGGGCACCTTTTAGCATGACGCTGACAACTATGAATTTGATTCTGGCAGCAAAGAATTTGAAATAAATGCCGAAATGTGAGGAATTAGCTTCGATTTCATGATAGAAGATATCTTCCTCTAAGGATATGTAAGTTCTGTTTGATGAGATGAAGAATATTTCTCCTTGGGGCTTTATGATGCTATACAATACCTTCTTTAGGAATGAGAGGCATCAGTACCAACATGGCTTTCTCTGATACCAGAGAAGGTCTTAATTCACTGGAAGGCATCTGGTTGTACATATGTTGGGGCTCTGTTGTGCTAGAAGGTGATGCAAAGCCTCAATTACATATGACCGAGGGGCAGCTATTCCATTTGATTCTAGAGAAGTAATTGACACTATGGAGCGCCTGCTCCAAGGAACTGATGATGGGCTGGGGGAGGAACTGCCCCATGAGGCAGAGGAATGCCAATTACAAGGAGCTTTAGAAAGCCAGCAGGTGCTGCCTCTGAGGATGTGGGCATGTTCCACATAACCAGCATCCTGTAGATGCTGGGAGGTGGAGATCATCTTTCATTACAGAGCGCCAGTTCCAAGGAAGCGTTCTGAAATTCTGGGTGGCAACAGGTCTTCCCTAAGGTCACAATATATCTGGCACATAAGATTTGTTACAAAGGGGGCATTAATCCTACCACACAGCAAGATGGAGAAGCCTTTTTTAGTAATGCAATGCAAGGCACAGAGGGGAAGGCAAGAAATGATCTCTCAGTGGTACACAGCAAGACCTTTGTTGTTTTTAGGAACACATGAAGCTGTCTTATGTACCTTCTGCATGCAGACCAGGGCTGCAAGGAGATGTCATGTTTGAGGATGTGCAACATGTTCCACAGGGATAATGGCCTGCAAGCTTAAAATATGTCTTCCCTGTGCAGGGGGGTGTCAATGTTTCGCTTTGCTGAAAGACACCTGTTTAATTTAATTTAGTTAAGGAGGGTTCCTCCTTTTTTGGGAGGGAGGGGTGTTGGGAGAGAAGGGGCGTGTCTTGTTTTCGGAGGAGGACGCGCCTGCCCCTCCTGGGTCCGCGTGGTGCCCGCTCCCTTGTCCCACGAGGCTCGGAGATTAGTGTCGGGGAACGGAGGGGATCTGTTGAGCGACTCTGTTATGGGGAAACCGGCGGGTGTTTTGTGGGGAAGCGCAGCCCCATGCCTGGCTGCTCGCTCCCGAGAGATCGTTCTCTCCCCGCCGAGCTGCCCTAAAACGGACCCAGCGCCCCTCACCTTGAGATAGTCGTTCTCGGAGCGCAGTTCCTCCAGCTCCCGGGCGACGCCCGCGTCCAGCAGCTCCTCGGTGAGGTCGGAGAAGGCCAGCGAGGTGCTGAGAGGCAGGCGGCTGCTGGCCAGCGAGGCGGCTGTCGACTGGTCCTCGGGCAGTGGGGACGCGCCGTCGGCGGAGGCGCTGGCGGGCTGGGCCGGGGCGCTACTGCTCGGGGGCGACTCGGTGTCGCTGCCGCCGCAGCTCAGCCCGCCCAGCTCCAGCAGCGACAACAGCTTGGCCTCCTCCGAGGCGCTGCAGTCCGACACCTCCGAGCTGCTGTCCGTGAGGGCGAGCGGCAGCTGAGGGCGCGACGAGGACGACCCTTTCCCGGAGCCGCCGGAGGTCGTGGCCCCCTCGCCCCCCGCCACGGCCAGGCGATTCCGCCCCTTCATTCGGGCCCCGGCGCGGCCTGCCGAGCCCTTCCCGACGCCCCTCGCCCCCGCCGGCGGCGTGGCCTTTCCCTTCTTGTCGCCGCGGCCATCCTTGGCGCCCCCAGCCCGGCGCGAGTGCCCGCCCCCCGCGCCCGGCTTCCCGGAGGAGAACGAGGCAGGCGAGCCCGGGTGGCTGCCGCGCCGGCTCTTGGCCAGCGACCAGCCGGGGACATCCTTGGGTCTGGCCGGGGACGGCGCTCGCTGTAGCTTCTTCTTCTCGGGAGGCGGCGGCGGCGCGGGAGCCGAGGCGAGGGGCTGGCTGGACTCCGCCTCAGCCGGCGCTGCCATCCCCGGCGGGCTGTAGGCGCGCTGCCGGTTCCTCACTGGGGGCCCCGGAGCGCTCTGGGGCCACAGTCGCTTATCATCCTCGCGCCCGAGGAAACCCACTCCGTCTTCTCTCCTGAGCTGCGCGCTCCCCGGACAGGTCTCTCCGGAGCTGCCTCGGGCCTGGAGCGAAACAGGGTCAGGTTGGCCGCTAAACCGCTGCTGCCGCCACGCCGCGACGGTGCTTCCTTCGCCGAAAGCAGCAACAAGCTCCTCTGCCTGCCTCCCCTCTTCTGCTTTCTCCGCCCAGCCGCTAAGCCGGTGACGCGCGCGCGGTCTGGGAACAAAAGGCGGAGAGAGGCGCCCGAGGGGGGCGCTCGGATCCTCGAGGCAACAGCGACCTCCTTCTCCGGACGGCTGAGCGCCGAGACAGTTCCCCCCCCCCCTCTATGGGTGGAAAACAGAGAGAGAGAAATATGGCGTGCCAGCCTGTTTCGTCTTTCTCCCGGGATCCTGCAGACTGGGCAGAAGCGGTACAACCAGAGCTCTCAGCCCTTAGCTTTTTTTTTTTTTACACCGGGGTTCAGCCCTGGAACATGCAGGGTAATGAGTGCTTCTGAGCACATGCAGAGTACATTAGCGGCACTACAGTGGCGCTTCGTATCTGGGATTAAGAGGCGCGGTTTCCTTCTAGATTGCAGGATTTGTAGTTTCCGGATATGTTTGAGCGCCCCCGACACATCTGTATTTTTAACTAACTACAGTACTAGGCTGGAAAATGCTGCTCCCCGTCCATGGGCGTAGCCAGGTGGGGGCAGCTATCCCCCCCATCAAGTAAATAAATAGAAATAGTTAACTAACTGACCAATTGCGTCACAGATAACTCGGTTCTGGGGGGGGCACATAATACCCCCCCCCCAAAAAAAACTTGACTATACCCATGTCCCCGTCTCTGCAAACCCCGCTAGATTTTTTTCCTATAGAAAACTAAAGGACCAGCAGGTTGGAAACATCTCGGATCTGGCCCATCATTACAAAAAAAATCAGTAAAATCAGGAAATAGTCCTGCAATTGTTGCGTTCAGCAGAAGGGACAAGAGGCAGACCCTGCAGGTGAACCACAGAACAGATGGGGGAGGGAGAGAGAAGACATGAGTAATTTAATACGGTTTGCCTTTGTTTCTGCAGAAGCAGCCTTTATGACAGATTTTCTTTCACTTCTGAAAGTAGTAGCTTGCAAAGTAAGGGGAAAGAAGCAACCAGCCACATCAGAACTGGCTACTAAACTCTCTTCATATCCAAGTATCTATACTTTGCACATTTCTTCCTATATCCTGCTCTGTTGTTGTTGTATTATAAAAAAATTATCACAGTGGTTTGCAACAATATCAAAACATATTCCCCTTTTTCTCCTTCCCCCACTTTTCTCCTTCGATATTTGACTTCATTTTCTCTCTACAACCTTCCCCATATGAGAGGAGTCCTTGACTGTGTGGCTCAGACATGTCTCAAGAAGAGAGCCAATGTGACTGTGGCATAGAAGTGTTTCTCAAACTTGGGTTCCCAGCTGTTGTTGGACTACAACTCCCATCATCCCTAGCTATTACCAGCGTTGTTAAAAGAGAGGAGTAGAAACCACTTACACTGCCTTGAGCTCCTCAGAACAAAGGCAGGGTATAAACATTAAGTCCCTATTGCAGCACTGTGTCACCTTGTCCTATGCCAGCTCCAGACTGCCATTATTGCTTGCATGCACACTGGCACTCCTTTTCTCTTGATGGGATTTACTTTGATTTATTTTCGATGCAGGCCAGATGTTCAAGTTGAACACTGTTGCCAACTATATTGCTATTTTATTTAAATCTGTAAAATGTTAATTTATGATGATGATTCTACATCAGCTAGCCTCTTGATAATTAAGCAGCTAATCAAGACTAGCATTATCTTCAAACTACTTGGAATAATCTGAAGAGAGTTGCATTATTCTGCTGTTAGTAGGCTGGCTATCAGAAATACAGCCTTTCTATTTATCTACAATGGCTGCAATGCCAGAGTTTTTTATGCTATGGAATACTATTTATATCCATTATTATTACAGTCAGTTGCCAAAGGTGCATTCCTTCAGCTTGTTTGGATAAAGCCTCTCTGGTTCCCTTCCAAACACAATCAATCCAGTTTAGGGTCATTCCCTTACTTACTTTCTATATATAGCCTTAACTGAATCTGAATATTATCCTGGCTTCATCCTACAGCTTTTACCTCTTCCTTGTCTGAGTTTTGGAGTTTCATGTACTGTATTCCAGCAGTTCTTTTTTGGTGTTGTGTGCAGTCCGTGGTGATCTCATCTTTGTGTTTCTTCATAAAATATTGGGTTACAAATTCAGTTATGTAAAACTTCCCTTATATAGAATCGTAGCTTAAAAACTGCCTTGTTCTTATTATTTACATTTATACTCCACCTTTCCTTCACAAAGCTTGAGGAAGCAAACACAAGTAGCTCAAACTGCCTTCCGGCACTGACCAGACCCAACTCTTCTGAACTTCAGTGGTGCCATTGCATCAGATTCTTTCTGCAGGCCAAACTAGATGTGACACCGTTCATATAATTAGTACTTGGCATAAATTGCTTTTGAAAGTAAATCGCAGGTGCAAGGGTCCCAATCTGGAGTAGGACCATAGTATGCAGGTAGAGTTTTTTGTTTTTTTGTTTTATACCTTTTGCCCCCTGCTGCAGTTCTGATCCAGATTGCCAGCCACTGTATTCCTGATTTGCATTGTGGATACAGCTGCCATTTAAAGGAATAACAGTTTTCACCCCAAATGCAAACAGCAGGCACAAAATCCAGATGGGCTGCAGCAGGGGCAAAGAGTTTAACAAAACCTACTTCCCCCACATCAATTCAGATGGGAGACCCCATGCCTACAATTTGCTTTTTCAAAACTAGTTAACAATTGCTAATTGCATCAATGACGTTGCATCTAATTTGACCTGGACCATGTCAAGTCTGTTTCTGATCAACATATAAAGCAGGAATATCCAGCTTCTTAAACAGGAGTTGGGCAAGTACTTTCACATTGACTGGTTCAAAGAAATAATTATTTTGCACACACTAGTTGAGGATTGTCCATGTTTAAATCCCAACTCAACTGTGAAGTTCACTAGATGCCTTCAGACCAGTCACTAACTCTCAGCCTAATCTAATTCGCAGGGCTGTTGTGAGGGGGAGGGGAAGCCTGGATGTGTCACCTTGGAAGAAATATGAAATGGTGGCGGTCTTGACATCAATTGTGTTAAAGAGGACAGAAGGGATGGCCCATCCCTTTAAAAACAGAACAGAACACAGGGTGGGGTGGGGGCCTTAGCAGAACTCGCATGTGATGCATAACTCCCAAAGCTTAGGGATTCATTCTTCAGCTCTAAAGCGTGCACAGAATATGAGGTTCATTATCCTATTACAAAAACTCCTAATGGCCAGACAAAGCAGTCTCTTGGTCTGGATGCTTCTTGCAACCTTCCAGCCCTGACTTAAGGTAAATTGATGTAAACACAGTGCTTTGCAAAATAGCAAAAACAACTGTGGCAAGGGCATTTATTGAGTCTATGTATGACTATGATTCAGATTACTTGCAAGCCAGAGTTATTCTAACCATTCAGGGATGGGGCACTTGTTCCTTCCAGTTGCCACTTGTGGCCTTCCAGTTCCAGACTCCAACCCCCATCAACCCCAGTTGCCATGGCCAATGGTCAGGGTGATGAGAATTGTAGTCCAACACCATCCACAAGGCCCTATCTGTGATTTAATTAATGGAAGTGCTAAGAGTAGATTAAAAAACAACAACACCAAAGACTCCTGTGACAAAGGCTAACAAATTTCTCACAGCATAAGCTCTTGTAACACAGGAGCCTACTTCATCAGACAGTGAAGATAATAGAGAGAGATCTTGTGGGGGTGGGACATTTTGCAAGATGAGATTAAAAGATGAGCAAATACAGGAAAGCAGAGATACCATACAAGTCAGTCAATTCAAATTAGTTGACATTAAGAAACCCACAGACAGGCAGACTCAACCCTTTGCTGGGTTGAAAGATAAATCTCTTTGTTGTTTCTGCTGCAAAAGACAGACATGGCTTCTCTTTTGGGAAAAGAAGATAGCATGCCCCTTTAAAAAAAAAAAAAAAAACCACCAGCATGGATTGTAGCACTTCATTCCTTTGGACATTTCTCATTATGCTTAAATTATTCAACATCCACTTTTCTGAAATATTTTTTTGTACTTCTGTGCCATGCAAATCCCCAGCCTCATCCTCCTCTTTCCACCTTACAATACCATGAATTTAAGCCAGTGGTGGTCATTTGATGCAAGATGTGCAGTCTGATCCTACACATCTGCAATGAGATGTCAAGTCCTATTGAGAGCAATCACAAGACTACCCAAATTAGAATTGGACTTAAATTATGTACCGGGCAACTATGAATCTTGATTTTCAATAAATAATAAAAGGAGTTGGAGGAGTGCAATTCTCACTGTGAAGGCAGCATGACTACAGGCAAGATACTGAAGCAAACCAGCAGCCAGGAAGCCTGGTCTTTATTGTTGCAACAATGACTCCAAACTACAACACAGAAGAAGCAGAAAGAAGCAAAGTTACAGGGAAGCAGGCAGAGGGCCTTCTCGGTTGTGGCGCCCTCCCTGTGGAAGGCCCTCCCTTCAGATGTCAAGGAGAGAAAGAACTACATAACTTTTAGAAGACATATGAAGGCAGCCTTGTATTGAGAAGTTTTAAATGTTTGATGTTTTACTATGTTTTTTATGTTTTCACCCAGAGTAGCTGGGGAAAACCAGCCAAATGGGTGGGGTATTATTATTACTACAACGATGACGACAACAACTGTTTCAGTATTCATTCTCTTTGGAGTGTCATTCAAACTGACAGAACCTTCCAAAATGGGCAGTTATGCAATAAGATGGCAAATGGGGAAATTATCACTACTATCAGGTCAGAAGCCTTTAGTTTTAGCCTTATAGGCTAAAATATCAAAGTATCTATTTTTAAATGTAATGTTGCACACCATTCCCAATCTCTGAGCAGTGTAAGATTCCAGGAGGTTCCAGGTGCTTACCAAGGGTTTGGTTTCCTTGGAATGAGGAACAATGGAGACTATGGTGTATTTATGAAAAATGGTTTATTTACACATGTACATAACCCGAGCCTACGATGAAGGGGCTCACAGCAATAATACCCCGGAAGGTTTTGCTCTTTCCATCGCCACAGCTTTGGATTCAAGCAGAAATTGATCATGACTCTCACTCTCTGGCTTCTGCCTGCTTCTAGTTCAGCTCATACACACAACTCTAGCTTTTGTCTTTCTTACTACCAGCCAGGTGAGGGAGGGGAACCCAGCCATTTGCCCTCTGGCACAGAGCAGTTTCCTTTCTTAGGGTCCATTTCCAAGAAACTGGCCTGGTTGCTTCAACAACTGAATCCTCCACCAGATCTCAACCCTTGCTAGATCCAGGAGATTAGAAGGGACTCAAGGCTTCACTCAAGTACCCTAACCCAACCCCAACTCACAATCTCTCTCTCTCTCTCTCTCTCTCTCTCTCTCACACACACACCCCTTTTTATTTCTCTCTGAAACATTTTGTAGTCCTAATTTGTCTCAAATCTACATATTGCCATGCATCTTAACATTTTTATTTCCCTGCCTCTTTTCCAGATGTTTTGTCCCTTGAGAGAGAGAAATATTATAATAGGGAACAGTATTACAGATGGTCCTTTGTCTCTGTTTTATTCTGGTTTGTATCTTCTTTGCATCTGTAGGCAGTGGTATCTACTAAGCTTGTATTTCCACTGAGCATTCCATGCTTACTGCTTTCCCTAAGGCTTTGCTCATTTGTCTACATGCACAATTTGTAGCTGTTTCCAATTTACCTTGCCTGATGATTACCAGGAAACATAGCTCTTCAAACTTTGCTGTTATTTTCCATCAGGCCTTTTGCTTCTCCTTCGGCCTCTGCAGTGACCAACCCTGGTAAACTGAGGACTCAGGCCTACTCAATGCCCTCTGCAGGAATATTTCCTGGTAGCATCAGTCCAGAGTCAATCAATGATGCTCACTTTCCACATTTTGATACAAGTGAAATAATGCACATTACCATCAGAGCACTTACTTGCACTCCATCTGAAATTATCTGTCAGTACTCAGACCCGGTCCACTTTTCACTATCCCAAAATTTCTCTACTTCAGAAAAAGGACCCCAAGCTTATGAACCTAGCCTCATCAGAATCCAACCATTGGTTCTTTTTGTACTGGTAAATTCAAAAAGATATCTAGCAATACTCAACCAGAGTTCAATGTTTCTATGAAATTCATCTCAACAAGCATTTACAGTGTGGGCACAAATGCAGAGTCTCTTCCACTAGAAAAGCATTTAAACATTTACTTGGGGATAAATCTGCTGCTGCTTTTGTGTGTGTGTTCTCTGTTTGGCTGTCCTCCTGTGTCGGTAGTTTGTAGCTCTGTGTCTCATAAAATGTTACATTATCAGCGTGTAAATCAAAGCTGGCATTCAGCGCATCTCAGGAAGTCATGTGACTTGCACACAGCAGCTGCAGGCACAGCATGCTAAAGCAATCAATGGAGCTGTCTACTCCACCATTATATTGTGTCAGAAGCCCTGGCAGCAAGGCAGTTGCCTCTCTGTACGGCTGCAAATTGATTTGAAGTCATAGTTTAAATCTGACCAAAACAGTACTTTTGCCACAAAACTAAAACATTGGCCTGTCTGGGATGGTGGGAATTATGGTCCAGCAACATCTGGAGGGCCACAGGTTTCCCAGCCCTGCTGTACATCTTTGATGAAATATGAACTGTATATAAAGTGCTCCTTAGCAGGTCTGATTTTAGAGGTCAGGTAACACAAAAGCAAGCATGAGCAGTGTATATGGAGGTCCCGGGCTGCCCAGATGAGAACCCACCCTCCCACCCCCCACCTCACTGATGTCCAAAGGAAAGCAGAGTAATATGTTTGGCAGCAGCTTGGCTGCAGGAGTTGCCAGAAGCAGACATACAAGGCACCATCCCACCATTTTAGGGACACCACTCTGGATTTGTGTAGGGTTTTACTTCTTAGTCTTTTCATCTCCTCAAGATGTCCTGCAAGGCAGTGAGTATATGAATTGTTCATTGGGGTTTACTCCTGAAGCTTTTCTCACAAATGAGTACAGCCACAAGGCAGCGGAGGTTTAGGATCAGAGTCTTCATTCTTCTAGATGGGCTACCTTCCCAGGTAGACAAGCCCCATCTGCCTCTCATTTTTCTCATGCAGAAACTGCCTTCTTGACCATTGGACCCATTATTGGTCTCATCCACTAAATCCACCAGCAATTTTTTTTGGGGGGGGGGTAGGGAGCTAACTACTTGGGAAATGCAATATGCCCACAAAAGAAGCACATCCTGAAGGAAGACCCAGGCTCTGCACCAAACAAATGTCCATTTATCGCACAAAGAAGTGTCCATATTAAAACAGCCTTAAGAATCTGTTATGCAAGCTACACCTGCTGAAATTCCCTCTTGTACACATTTAGTAATAAATAGATATACCATTTAATTGCCTATGCCTGGTTTAGAAGCTACTGTGGTAAACTCCGGCCCTTCAGATGTTTGGGACTACAATTCCCACCATCCCTAGCTAACAGGACCAGTGGTCAGGGATGATGGGAATTGTAGTCCCAAACATCTGAAGGGCCAGAGTTTGCCTATGCCTGTTCTAAACTATTAAAGAAGCAGAAGTCCTGCTATATTTTTCAGCTGGCCCCCTTAAATATAGTCTCCTAGGCACTGCTTCCAGAGCTACAAAAGCCAAGAAGAACTTCAGAACTTTTTACATAGAGTGACTATATGATGAATGAATCTGTCGATTTCAGTTCTTCCCATATTCTTGTTTTTCCATCTTAAATTCAGTTGTCCACATCTTCACATCAGTTTGTGCTATTTTTAAAGTCCTCGTGGAAATTCACCAGCATTTTAACAAAAAATAATAATGGAGAAGTGCACATTTTGAAGGATGGCTGTATTTGTATATTGTTCAGGAAATTGTGAATCTGGGAGGCTCACCTTTAAGTGAAACACCTGTAAAGTTAATATTCATCTATGTTCTTGTCAGTTCCTGATGGTGCTCTATGATGGCTTGTTCTCTTTTCATGGATGCCTATGGCAACAGATATGAATGATGGGATGGGCTCTTGATGCTCCCCAATTCAACTAGCAGGATGGGCTAATACAGTCATGGCATCCATTCAGGACCAAACTAGAAGTGATGTTAAATGTGTCAATGGGGAATTTTCTCCCTCTCCCTCCTGCCAAAGCAAACACCAGCTTCGGAGGAACGGTATTGCTCAGGACTATAGCAATGGAGAAAAGGGTTAAATTTTCTCTCTACATGCCTGTGCTGATACCCTTAATTATGAGCCCCAGCCAATACAATGTGCATTTTGAACACCTGCACTAAAAAAGCTAAGGCATATTATCATGTGTAGTTTGGCCCTTAAGAGTTCGTGGTTGAACAGAGAAATTGGGAGTGCTAATTTTCTGAGAGCCCAAATTATTGTTTGGATGGAAAGAGCTCCTTGAAGGCCACACAATTATTAGCAGCAGCATGGGGGAGATCAGTGTTAAAGGTGAAGAGGGGTCATGGCTTAGGGAAGGCTACACTTAGAAGGATTTGCCACTGGCTCCAAATCAGCAGGTAGATATATGAGCCTGCATTTCCTCTGCAACTTGCCCAAATAATAGCAGGGTCTCCCACCGTTCAGGCATAAAAAGTGAGCAAAAGGGAATGAGGACAGTGGACTCTCGAATGGTGTCAGTATCAGTCCTCCAGCACAATTAGGTGTCTGTTCAATGAATTTGAGCAACCAATTAATGCCACAATCAATTTTGTCCTCAAAAGCAGCAAGCGAGGCAGAAGAAAACGATGGGCAGTGAGGGCAACATTCAGTCGTTTGCAAGCTTTCTCTTGCTCTCTCTGTCAGCTTGTGAAATTGGCAGAAGGCAGAGGGGCTCACAGAGGGATTTGAGAACAAAGTGAGGAAAGGAGAGCTGCCAGATGCCTGCCAATTTCAAGGATAGTGCAGTTTCCCAAGAACAGCATCATCACCCAATAGAACATAATGTGCAGCTTTTGCTTTAGAACACTACAAGCCCATAGTGAGGCTGGGAATGTTGATTTGGCAATTCTGGACTAGATACACAATTTGCAGGTAGTATTTCCAAGGGGAGCATTCTCTCTAATCCAGACTAAGGTTGCCATCTCCCCAGCCAATTGGTCAGTTCTGTTACACTTAGGCCAAGGAGTGGGGTTGAGTTAGGCATAGGTATAGGTACCCCTGACCGTTAGGTCCAGTTGCGGATGACTCATCTCGCTCTATAGGCCAAGGGAGCCAGCGTTTATCTGCAGACAGCTTCTGGGTCATGTGGCCAGCATGACTAAGCCGCTTCTGGCGAACCAGAGCAGCGCATGGAAACGCTGTTTACCTTCCTGCCAGAGCAGTACCTATTTATCTACTTGCACTTTAATGTGCTTTCAAACTGCTAGGTTGGCAGGAGCTGGGACTGAGCAATGGGAGCTCACCTTGTCGCAGGGATTTGAACCGCCGACCTTCCGATTGGCAAGCCCTAGACTCAGTGGTTTAGGCCACAGTGCCACCCGCTGTTAGGCATACATAACCACAATAAGAGTACAGTGGTACCTCGGGTTACATACGCTTCAGGTTACATACACTTCAGGTTACATACTCCGCTAACCCAGAAATAACGCTTCAGGTTAAGAACTTCGCTTCAGGTTAAGAACAGAAATCATGCTCTGGCAGCGCAGCGGCAGCGGGAGGTCCCATTAGCTAAAGTGGTGCTTCAGGTTAAGAACAGTTTCAGGTTAAGTACGTAACCGGAGGTACCACTGTACTAATGCCAAGCACCAGTCCTAAAGGTTATTAAAAATACAATAACCTGTAAAAAAAAATTATCCTCAACATCAACAAAAAATCAATGAGTTTGTTTTAGGGAGGGTTTTTTTTTAATCACCTAGGGAAATAAAAAAATCTCACTGGCCAACTCAACAAAATGCCTCCTGACATCTTCAAAGTGCCTGAGGGTTTTGTTTTTTTGTTTTTTGAGCAAGGCAAGCTAGCAATTCGTTCAGAAGCCATGTGTGCTAGTGGGATAAGGGGCAGATGTGAGAGGATTGTGTGGAAGATAGAATTTGTATTTCTGAACAGTTCAAACACTGTTTATTTCCTTTTATGCACATACCTTACAAATTCAAGACATCTGCTTGTCCTGAAAGCAATGTTTCTTTATTCATGACTGCCGTGGCAAAATTAAGACAGCTGACAACTCTAATTGAATGAAGGATGCCTCTCTGATGGTGGAAAGAGTACTTCTCAACAGCATCTCGCCCATTATTCCAGGGCAGCGCTTTGCCTTTGCCATTTGCTGAAGGGCTAAAGAGTTCTCCCTCAGAAGTTGCCCAGTTACCACCTCCTGTAAATGTAGTGAAGACCTGCTGTACAAGTGGTTGAAGACAAACAACATTTTTAGAGCAAGAAGCATTTTTCAACCCCCTTCGAAGAATTAGTGAAAAGATAAAGGATAGATAGGGCCAAAATGGTTTCAAAACTGTATAAGGTTTTATTAAATATGGGGAAATCACTAAAGGAAAGTTTGAAAGAATATTGGAAGTTAGATATCCAGGAACAGATTTTAGCTGAAGATTGGGAAAGAATTTTTAGGCAACCGCCCTTTGTTGCGACCTCTAGGATAATCCAGGAACGGGTTGAAGCTGGTACCAAAATGGTATTATACAGCAGTAAGGTTGCATCATATCACAAAGTCAGGAAGTAAAAATTGCTGCAGGAAATGTGGAGTGATGGGAACGTACAGTCATATGCGGTGGGATTGTCCTTTAGTTAATCATTTTTAAGGTCAGTGAGAAAGAGTAGCATTGGCTTGAGAACCTACTGAATTATTTGGGTAGGTTTGAACAATTTGGGGTAATCAAAACGTTAAAAGCTAAATAAACCTTGCGGATTGTTAATATATATAGAATTGTACATATGGTTGATTTGAATATGTTTCATTGCTCATGTATATCAGATGTATCGGCCGCCTGGGGGGATTCACTGTTTTTGTCTGGGTTGTTGGTGATCTAAATAATAAAATAAAAATTTAAAAAAGAAGCACTTTTCAGGGGCAACAAATATGCAATAGATCCGGGGCCAGCCAACCTTGAGGCAAGGAGGGGTGACTGCCTCAAGTGGAAGGATTCACAGGGACAGCAGATCCCAACATCCATCTTCCTTCACCCCCTCATTCTTGATACAAACCTTCCCTCACCCCTTCTTCCCTGGCAGGGAGTGGGGCACAATTTTGGGGTCCACTTCAGGTACCAAAATGTCTGAATAGATCTATTGATCCACTGATTCTAGAATAAATTGTCATGTGCACAAAGCCTACACTAAACCCAGTGTTACTGCTCTAAAACTTTGTGAATATCTTTGCCCTTAGGCTGCAAGAATATAGCAGCGAGTCAGCACCTCACAAACTATCAGGTGTTCCAAATTGCTTCTTAAAGTCAGCATGGTGCTGCTCCTGCCGTGCGTACTCAGCACCACCCCATGTGAGTGGCTGTGAGAGATGTTGCTGAATGGAATATTTTGTGATCTTGACCTAATCACATTGACCAAGAGATCACCAATAGCTCCAAGCTTTCTTAACCTGTCTGCAGAAATTAAAATTTCTTTTCAAGCTTTGCTAAACATGGAAAATGCCAGGGTGAGAAGAGGCACTTGGAATGCTCTGCGCCACAAAAAGGGCATATTGCAGAGCTGGAAATGCTTCAGAAAAGAGCAACCAAAATGAACTCACCTATGTGGAAAATTGGGGGTTTGGGTGTAGGGAAAAAAAGAGGACATGACAGAGATGCATGGAATTATGCATGGTGTGCAGAAAGTGGATAGAGGAATTTTTTGGTCTCCTTCTCTCATAATGCTAGAACCTGGGGTCTCCCAATAGAGCCAAATGTTGAAAGATTTACAGCTGATAAAAGGAAGAACAGCACATAGCTAAAGTATGGAATTGGGTCCCACAAAATGTAGTAGCCTAATGGCCACCAACTTGCATGACTTTAAAAGATAGGACAATTAAATGGAGGATAAGACTGTCAATGGTACTATCTCTATTATCAGAGGTAATATGCCTCTGAATACCAGTCACTGGGAAGTAAAACTGAGGAAAATGCTGTTGTGCTCATGTCTTGCTTGTGGTCTTCATATAGGCATCTGGTTAGCCACTGTGAGAACAGGATGCTGGGCCAGATGGACCTTTCATCTTATACAGCAGGAATCTTGTGCTCTTAACACTTCTCTCTCTCTCTCTCTCTCTCTCTCTCTCTCTCTCTCTCTCTCTCTCTCTCTCATACACACACACACACACACCAGACAGAGTCCAGTGAAGTCTGGGGATGTTTAATGGCCATAGCCTGTTTATTGTTTGTTGGGAGGGAAATGAAAAATTATGGTGTGGGACTGTGGATGAAGGTATGGTTGACAGGTTGGACTCCTAAACAGGAGCACTCTACACTGCAACATTTTGCTGCAAGTCCCACTTGTAAAATAATACTGTCAACCACAATTGTTTCGCATACGTTTCAGCGGACCAATGGTTCTCTGCTCTAAAAAAGCAGAGACAACCTGGGTCCAGCAGCGAAGGCACCCACTGTGCCAGCATGCAGGCTTAAGTGGACTTTAGCCCAGTTCCACTAGCTCAGGTCTCCATTTTATACTTAATTCCAATACATTTGGTGAGCTTTGAGAGATAGAAAGGATTTATGCTCCAGCCTGACCTCAGCAATTGCAGAGCCTCTGCACAGCTTGCAGATCAATAAGAGCAGCCCACACCTCGCACAATATTTCCTTTCTGTGCTAGCAGATGGGAATTCACTTCAAAGCCAGAGAGGTTAGGCAAAATGCTCCGCCTTCAGCAGAGATCATCCTGGCTTCAGAGGTCATGTACAGCTGTATACTGCTCGACACAGCTCTCTGTCAATAGGCAGCAGTAATCAGGGGCAGGCAGAAGCAAACCAAGAAAGGGGATTGGCTGATATAATGCAGCCCGGCCCCTGATATTCAGCACCTTGGTAAAATATTATTCAAGCCTCTGTTGTGTCTGCTTTGCATTGTTGTCTTTTAAGTGAAAAAAGCAGCCAGCAATGGCTTTGCATTACAGTATATGTTCCAGGAGGAAGAAAGGATCACTGTGTTGCTTGTTCCTATCTCAGACCCTTTGTTTTGGCAGGTGGACGGCTGTGTACTCCCTGGTACTTCTCACAGACATGAGATGTAGTCAACATGTTCCTCTGCAGCTTCCTCTGAGATTTCCTTAGGGCACAGTTGCTTGGAAGGCTCTGTCCCTTCCAGTTCTGTACTTTCATAGCAGGTATGATGCAGACTAAGGTATGCTGCAGTTCTCTACATCTGTCATGCAGATGTGGAGAGCAGAGATCAAAGCAGAAGAACAGAAGAAGAGCCCTCCCTGCTGGATTAGACCAAAGACCAATCCTGTTCAGCATCCAGCTCCCCACAGTGGCTGACCAGATGCTGGTGGGAAGCCCACAGGCAAGACATGACTTTCTCCTGCTGTTGTTGCTCCTGTGACTGGCATACAGAGGCATGCATGATCCCAGAGGCAAGTATATAGCCATAAGGACTATCAGCCTATTGATGAGAATGTGCAATTCCAAAATAATGTCCCTTTGCAATCACACCCTTACATTAATGGTAATTACACATGGGACAGGGGAGGGAAATGGTTCACATTTAAAAGCAAGGTTACCTAATTCACACTTTATGAAACAATATGTAAAGCGAAGTCCAGACACCTGGAATTTGCACTTCTACAGGATGTGGCAAACTGAGTTCTTCAGCAAAGTAATGTGAACAGAAATGCATATATCAGTGAAGAGGGAAATGCAAATATACATTATATTAGGTGCAGTTGCTTTTAAAAAATGTGCATATTAAGAAAAATTGTGTACAAAAATGTCTATATTAGGAGAAATTTGCCCAAAACTCTGATTAATTTTTTGAGATTTTTTTTAAAATTGTAAACTGATGTGGAAATGTGGAGAACACAACTTAAAATTGGAAAAATCAGAAACCGAAAGAAACTGAAATTGACAGGGTCTCCTGTTCTTAGGAAGTCAGCTCTCGAACACAAGGAATTAGGAACCTGTGAACTAGCAGTGCCACAGAGAAGGGTTCTAATATGAACGAACCAAATCTAACAAAATACAAATTTGGCCTCTCACCAAAAACAAATGATGTAACCACATTTTTCCTATTTGGACCTAGCCATGGTATGATGTAGTTGGCTGCTCTTGAAAAGTCCTCAAACAACAGAGTTCACTCCCACTCATTTGTCAATCAGCTTAACAGCGCAGGTGGCAGGGAACATAAGACATTCCAAGGAGCCTGCTGGATTATGCCAATGTTCCATCCAGTCCAGCATCCTCCTCTCACAGTGGCCAACCAGATGCCTATGGGAAAGCTGCAAGCAGGATCTGAGCACAAGAGCACTCTGCCCTTCGGTGGTTTCCAGCAACTGGTACCCAGAAGCATTACTGCCTCCAACTGTAGCCATCTAGATAGCTTTAACTTCCATGAATTTGTCCAATCCTCTTTTAATGCCATCTACATTGGTAGCCATCAAAGCCTCCTGTGGGAACAATTTCCATAGTTTAACTGTGGACCGCCCAGAATCCAAGAAGCAAATCCACTGCTCAAAGAACTGAAAATGTGTTGACTGGTAGCATCAGTAGTTGGACAATATATACCACTTTATATTTTTAAAAGTATCTAAAGTGGTGTGTAATAGAAAATAATAAAACACAACAAAGACATTTAATATGAAACAGTCAAACAGCAATACATAAAGAATCCAATCTGACAGTTAAATATGAAGGCAACATTACTGACAAACAAAATTTGTCCAAGGAGTCCATAGATTCAGAAAACTTATCCAATCTCATCCCGAGATCTAAAAACTCCTTCTCATCTACATCCAGGAGCACCATTAACTGCACAGACCCAGGTGAATCAGGTAGCAAAGCAACTCTGAACTCCTATTCAAAGAAACTGTCAACTCTGTATGCACAACAGCTGTCTCCAGTGTAACACTTCAGCTTCACCACAGCTTACGTTTTCAAATCAGATGGAAATTGGTTTGAGAGAAACCCCATCAAGCAGCAGCATTTCTCAAGAAACTACAGGATGAGTAAGGGCTGAGGCTAACATTATATATACCTGGCTCCAAACACCAGCAATGGGAGCACACTGGAGCCCAAGTAAATAGTAATGTGTCTACAGCTTCAGAAAAGAAAGAATCTGGTTCCTGAGTAACAAATGCATCTATGAAGTGGTCCTTCATATTGTATTCTTAGTCCTGATTCTGCCATATGATTTCTGTAGGGCATTCTCTACTCCAGATTTAGGATGCAATTCTAACTCCACTTAGCTGGGAGTAAGGCTTATTAAATTTTATAGAACTTACTACTGCACAGACATTCTTGGCTCAATATAGTTGGCATAATTGCCCTATAGGCAAGGATACATATAGCATCAGGTATAGGTCAACTCATCATCTGATCCAATACTACTTAACATTTCTCCTGGCAAGGGAGAGAATATGGAGTCTGGAGATTTGTATCCTTTCCCCATATAAGGGGCTCCAGATGAACCAGCATTAATAAGTGGAAGTGAATTTGGGAGTCCTAAAAAAAGGAATCACATTTTCATTGCCATATGGTTGGCATATTCCCACTCTTCCCTTGGCCTTGCCTAACATCCTATAATTGTCTATTTGAATCCCATTTAAACACCTACTGGGACCTATCCAAAGAAGTGTCAGTGATGAGTTGGAGATGCTGGGAAGATTTGTAGATGCTTGAGTAGCCAAGAGAGGAAGTCAGCATTCAGATGAAAAAAGAAGGGAAGGAATTGTCTTGCACAGACCATTTAACAGACACAAAATCTATAGAAAATTCCACTGAGGGCTGATTAGAGCTTGATCATGCTTGAATGGCACCCTGGCTGCAGTGGGGGAGGGAGGGATCTGTTGCCCCTGGAGAAACTGAGGAACTGCTGCTAGTATATCATTGCAGTTGTTATATCTGCAAGAAGAGTCGCTCCAAGCAGTATGATTCAATAAACAGGGATTCAACACTAGCGGGCAGCTTTCTGGGGATTCTGATGAAAAGCTGTGAACTTAAGTACCTCTGCTGAGCTGCTGGAGGTTTGGTAACTATCCAGTCTGTCTGCTGCTGGGCTAGACTTGCTTATGTTTGCAGCTGCTGCTGATGGTACCCTAAGGCAGCAATGAGACAGACACACAGACACCACTCACTGGTTAGCTTCTCCCACTATCTACATCATCTTCATTTCATTCAGTCTCTCCTCCCAGGCTGATGACTGATAAGCTTTCACACATTAACAGTAAAAGTGAATGCTGTTAATAGAGGATAGAAAACAAAAAGTAAGATACATTCTGGCAAGTGCTGGCTTTGCATTCACAGTGCAAGCAGTTTTAAGCAACTGCTTATTTAAAACTCCAATCCTATGCATGGCCATTTAGAAGCAAGTCCCAATGAGTCTAGGATTCTTTGGTTCTGTAGAGTCCAAACCTAGTTAGTGTTAATGAGGTCATGTGCTTAACAGCTCTAGTGTGGTGTTGCTGAGAAGTAGTAGAGTGGAAGATAGAGGATGGGACCCTAAAAATCCCACATGTATAGTCTGTAAATAACTTCTTAAGGGCCAAGTGTTGCGTTATGCTGCCCTAACAGAAACCTCTGGTGCCATTTGCCATTCCTACAGTAAGTAGCTAAGCATCTTTGCAAAGACAGAGTCAAAGGAATTCTAAACTGATGTTGAGAGAACAAGGGTTGGAGTTCACACAGAAACAATTATACACACAAATATATACCCAAACCTGTATCAATGCCTGTATGTATTAATGAGCATGCACATAAGCTAGGGGTGCCATATTTCAAACAGTGAGAATCCAGACAGAAAAGTTGTTGAGCTTTGGAACAACCTATAGTAAGTGTTCCTAAGACACTAGAAGAAATTAAAAGGTTTGGATAAGTGGCAGGTTTTAAAATAAACACAAAAAAATGACTAAAATGTTGGTTGAAAACACGGACAACCAGTCAAAAAATGCTTTAGAAATGGTGAGTGGCTTAAAAATGTTTGGCCCCTGGCCCCAAGGTTTCCCATTCTTCATCTAGATCCATCCAAATCTGACTTCAGGGCATGCTTTGGAACCTAAACTGCAATGGTCAAACTAAGACAACTGTCACCTTTTAAAGACTCTTGAACATCCCAGCAGTATTTGGTATCATTGACTGTAGCCTGTCTGTTGGGATTGGAGACACTGTGTTATAGTGATTCCACTCCTATCTACCAGGCAGGTTCTAGCAAGTGTGCTGGGGGTTGCTGCTACCCTGCATGGGATGGATCCTGCAACATTCCATCTTGTCTGCCATGCAGTCGACATGAAACCATGGGAAGAGTTGTAAGAAGATATGGAATTTTTTTTGGGGGGGGACAGATTACACAAAATTATATGTTTCCTTTTGCTTACAATTTAGTGAAATCTCAACTTAGTAATGGGCAGAATGAAGACTAAAAAACCAAGGCCAGTACCAGTCCTACTGTGAGGCATAATGAAGTGGCCAGCCAACACAGCTGTTGGGGGTCTCATGAAAATCTGGAGGGCCACAGGTTAGCCCCCTTGCCATAAGGTATGGCAACAGGTAGTAGTTAGTGTTGTAGCCAAACTGAAAGTACTGGATTTGATCCTTGAGTCCCCAAATCATCTGGGTGTATTGTAACCAAAGAAGAGCCTCATTCTCTATGCCCCTCCCCCCCACTGCCTTTAGATTACCAAGGGAGTCTTTGCTTGGAGGACCCTTGCCACTCAAAGCATGACAATAAGCTATATGGAGTAGGGACTTCTCAGTGGTGGTGTCTTTGCTGTGCAACTCCCTGCATAGGGATGTCCATTTGGCTGACTCCCTTTTATCTTTCAGAAATTGTGCCCCATATGTTGTTGCTACTGCCTGTGGTGAGTTTGAGTCAATTTTTGCTGTTGCTTGTTGGGGTCTCTTTTGTATGTGTGTGTTATTATTGTTTCATTTTCATGTTTTCGTTTTAGATATATTATTATTTGTATTTGGAAAACCAATGCATGAATCCCTTGGGCTAGTCAGCAGGGTATTAAATGTCGGAAATACATCTCTGTTCTTTCCCACTGCCCCCAGCCCTCCATTACACTTTAGTTTATTATGAAGAGATAAAAACAGAACTGGAAGCAGCAGCCTGCAATCCTATTATTGCCCCATAGTGACACACTAACTTGGGTACACTAAATCCTTTTCTCCTACCCCAGGATGCTTATTACTAGGCTGGCCTGCTTCTCCACATAAGAGCTATTGCCATGGAAACCATCAGAGGCTCAAGGGTGCCTGGCTAAGGCAATAAATGATTTAACTATTGCGCTGTGTGATGCTGGGACAACGACAAAGAACATTCTATGCAGAAGGGTTGTTGAAGGGACTCGCCTTATAGAGCCTTCCCTGATGGCCTTTCAGGTTCCTTGGTAGCTTGAGATATGATTCAGTGATGCTGTGCTATACCTACACATGGGATTTGCTGCAGCCCACCTTATACCAACCTTTGGACACCAATCCCAAATTTAGGGTGACCATGTGTCCCATTTTACAGACCGTCATATTGACGGGTTGTTGAGTCCCAGTCCAGTTTAAAGAAGGGAGAGCAAAGGGGGGCCTAAAGCTTTCCCTTAACAGTTAGCAGCTGGATAGCAGTCTGAGCAGGTGCCCAGGTCACCTGGTCACAGTCTACCCCACTGTAGTGAGATGTACTGTATTTATGTTTAAATCATAGCAATCATTTCTAAATGTGCATCTATACATATGAATTAGCAAATTTCATGCTAATGTTGGCCATCTTTCAGATCATATATTTCTTCAATTTTGGTGATTTGGCTACCCTTCCTCAATTGCAAATAATCAGCCTCTTTACCAAGCATGGGCACCACCAGTAGGAAAATCTAGCACTTACATGGAAACTCCATGAAATTAAAGACATCCACATGGAAACTGCTTTGTGCACCACAACTGCCACACTTTCACACAGAGTGCTTTCATATCACAATCATAGCACACATCCCTCACCTCAACACAAACATAAACAGAATGATACTCAAAAGTGCAGCCTTGGTTTGGACTCACAGTGTGCCTTTAATTTTTATAACTGTGCCTATCCAGTGAAAAAGAGTCTGAACAATGGTTTCTCCATCAAGGTTGCGTATATGTCTTGTGCATGATCACCAGTTTTGCAGTTTTTATAGACTGTGGAGTCTGGCATATAGTGTAGAATAGTAGTCTTTAATCTTTTCAGACCTGGGACTCTTCTTTAGCCCAACTATGCATTTTTTGTTGTTCTTCCCCTTCCTCTTCTTCCGCCACCACCTTTATAATATATTTTGCATAGTGATAGTGCTACTCTCACATCCTCCCCTAGGTCAGACTGTGATTCAATAGTGAGTTTTGACTTACCAGCTGAAGCTCAATGATGAAGAACATAGAAACACCAATACAACTGGTTAATTCTTCCTCCCTCTTGCAGTTGTTACTTATTCTTGTAGAGTTGTCAAAGCATAAGGTGAAAAACTTAAGTAGGTCTCCATTTGGAATGGTCACTACTCATTGAGCCATATATATCTTGCCCTGGCAAAAACAGTCAACCAATTATATTCCAAGAAAGGTTTCATGTGTTTAGTTTGGAAAGAATCACAGTGTATATATTGAAAGAACATGCTATATTAAACATCTTACTATTAAGGGATGGGGGAGAAATTCAATGCAGTTCTCTTTAAAGGCGAAGCTTCTTAATTCACACTTTCTGAAACAATATGAGAATTATAATACAGACATTCTTCAAAATTACTTCAAATTTTGCAATACAATTCTCCAGCTATGTAATGTCTACAAAAATGCATATCCTAAGGTAAAGTATCCATAAAGATGTTTATTACATTACTGAAAATAATATACAAAATGCATTATTTTAAATTATATATAATATAACAAATTAGGAGGGAAATGCACTAAAATACTGGTGAATTTTCATGAGGACTTTTTAATAAAATAATTTGCAAACTGGTTCGGAAATGTGGGGAATTGAACTTTGGGGAAATGAGAAACGGAGAGGAACCGAAATTAACCGATTCATTCATTCCCAGTTCCCATTCGTAGGCAGTTAACAGCAGCTTCTTATCCTCTGCTCATTCCTTACATGTGGCGCCATCATTATGGAAATTGAGTCTTTCCATAAAACAAAGCGGGTTCTCCTTCATGGACAGCACGTGTTGCGGTGGGGGCCAGCAAGTCACCCCTCTGTTGCTGGGCGGGATCATATAGATGACCACTGCTGTGATTGGGCTCTGGGTGTTGGGGAGATTTATATGTTGCAATTGTTGATGGACAGCCCAGAGACTATATATTGCTTGGCTCGCAGCGTGATATACCTCTTTGCTGCGTGCATCGGATCCCCCTCCCCCCTCCCTATTATTAGGCCTCTGCGTGTGACCTTCCTATGCCTGTCGTGGGGTTGTCTGCTTTGGGGGCAGGGGCCTGGTAGGAATTTTTCCATTTGGCTGGTGCCATTCGGTTTTCGCCTACTGCGTAGCAATTAGTCACAACATGCAAGGTTGGCGGTTAGGCATTGGTTATTAATTGGTTGGTGGAGGGGCAGGGGGTGGCTGTGGCTGCCCCTTCAATGCTGCTGCTGCGTGGGGAATTCCGTTAAAGGAATCCAGGGGCTCGCCATGCTTGTCCATATCCCCCAGTCGGGGGCCAGGGCCCACGCAAGAACCCCTGGGAGCATTAGGGGAGAGGCGAGGGTCAGACCCCCGGCTCCCATTCTCTCCCCAAAGTGTTTTCTCTTTACTGACTTCCACAGGCGGGTAGATGTCAGTTTTGTCCCCAGTGGGACAGATAGTCTGAACCAATGCCTAAGCAACCACTCACATATTTTGTATTTTAATAAAGTTGTGGCCAAAATTATGCCAAAAACCTTAAACTTAAATTTCTGTGTGAAGTGTGTTTCATTTGAGGGGTGGTTTGGGGACCTCGACACGCAACCAAAGCTTGGTTTAGACTTCTGCAAAAGGAACAAAAGATGACTAATGCATAATCAACAGGGCACTGTAGTACCACAAACTATTTATATTTTGATGTTTTCAGCACATAAGGCAGTGAATGGCACCAGCAATAAGCTAAACATTCAACAAAGCATGAAAATTAATAAAGACTCATAACCTTGAATTCAACCCAATGGAGGCAACGAACACAAAGGGGAATTAGAGCCAAGGTTCAATGCCAAGAAGACCGTCTGATTTATCAGCACAAAAGGCAAATAGGAGCCAAGATTACAAGTAGCCAAGTAAACTAACTGTGGGAGGATGAAACAGGGTCAGGCAGTAGTTCAGTGCATGCAGTATATTGCTCTCAGTTAGAAGTTTAAGTATGCCCTGGGAGCTTTAGTGTCCAGGAAGGCCACTGGAGCTGCCATGGGTGTCTCTCTCCAGGTATAGCTGAAGGGAGAAAAAGCCCTCTGTTAACAAAGACTTGCAAACCTTAAATAGTTGCCTGCTAAACCCAAGTCCACTGGTATGGGACCCCACCCCCACGCCCACCCCCACTCACAAGCTGACAACAGACGAGGGAATTTTGGCAGATGCAGCTTATCATTAGAGTCAGTGTGCCCTATACTGGCACAGAGGCAGAATCTCAAGTAATTTGTGGCCTTCTAGTTGTTATTGGACTATAGTTCCCATAATTCCTTACGATAGGCCAGGGTTAGGATCTGGAAGTTAGAATCAGGGAGATCCAGGTCAAAATCCCTGCACATCCAAGAAGTTGATTGCATAATCCTGGCCTGTTACTCTTTCTTAGCCTAGCCCTTCTTGCAAGGTTGTAATGCAAGTAAAATGGGGTCAGACTATGAACTGTCCTGAGATCATTGGGTGAATGGTGGGATAACAATGATGCAGGAATGAGTAAAGTGACACCAGTTAAAATTCACTTTTCTATACAGCTGTTACTGGTGCAGAAGCCCTGCCCTCCTTTGCCTCTCATCGCCCTATTACAAGGGGGAAGATGCCATTAATCCTCCTCCCTTGTACATAACTGACTGAACAAAGTGTCCATTGTGATTCCCAGACAGAATGAAGTCTGACTCAGAGCCAAACAAAACATTGCACGCAAACGGGTATAACAAAATCCTGACAGCCGTTCTAAGAAAAAGCAGTTTCAAAAGAGGATCATTAGACCAAGGAAGTAGAAGGCGCAGATCTAAGATAATAATCCGTTTTGTCCATCCATTGGCAGCCCTATAACATAGAACTCCTGTTGCTGAAGAACTATATCCAGCTCCTCCTATAGGGGAAGCATGAAATGAGAAAAAACTACACAAAAACAATCAGGATAGAGTTAGGATTGGAGGCAAGCCAAACTTCACAGACCATAGCAATTTATCAGTCAATAGAGAAAAGGTCCAATAGTTTACCAAAACACTTGCCATATTGCTGCGTTAATATGGGAAAGGGTTTAGTAAGCCTCAGTTTATGACTAGCTTAGCTAAAAAATCTTCAGATGTCATAAGAACACAAGAAGAGCCCAGCTAGATCAGATGAAAGGGGGGGGGGTGAACGAATTCCTATGCCCCACAAATAATCCAGAGATGCATTTTAAATAAAAGGACACATTCTACTCCTGTAAAAACCTGCTGATTCCCGGACTGTCCGTGGGCCAGATTAAGAAGGCGATTGGGCCACATCCGGCCCACAGACCTTAGGTTGCCTACCCCTGCTCATAAGCATGCCGCCTCCCAATTGGCTGCCAGGGTCCTGTCAAGAAGCATTAGGTCAGGATTTTGATTAGATTAAGCATGGTTCATTGATGTGTTCAGAGAGCTAGAGGGTTCTGTAGTTGCTTAGAGTTGCATAAAGCTGGGAGTACAAATCCTTATGCAAATTTCATACTGGTGAATGATGCTTGATAAAGTCCAGGACCCCCTCTCTCCCCACAACTCTCCTAAAAAGATACAGCACCATCAAGAGTATCTGACATTAAGTCAAGTGTTCCCAAACATTTCTACTAAATAAAACACCAACCTATAGGACATAAAATAAAGAAACTGCCTTATACTGAGGTCACACCTTTGGGCCATCCAGTT
This sequence comes from Lacerta agilis, assembly GCF_009819535.1. Lineage (NCBI taxonomy): Eukaryota > Metazoa > Chordata > Lepidosauria > Squamata > Lacertidae > Lacerta > Lacerta agilis. The sequence goes on along the minus strand of NC_046317.1, from coordinate 65,933,860 downwards.
TATTGTTGTCTGCAATTGCCAACAGTAGCCCTCCCAGATTTCAAATGGGACATTCCCAGCCCTAAGTGAAGATGCTGGGAATTGAACCTGAGACCTTCTGCATGCAAAACAGATGCTCTACTACTAAGCTATGGCCCTTCTCCTACCTAAACCCAGCTCTTTAGCTACCTGAAGAATGGATGCTACCAAGCTCTGCTGAGGGCAGGTAGTAGTACAGATACAGAGGCAAGGCTGTTCATGAATGATGCATCTGAACAATGTGGTAAAGTCTGTGTTTGGTGTTATGATCAAGATCAGGCATAGGCAAACTTGGCCCTCCAGATGTTTTGGGACTACAACTCCCATGATCCCTAGCTAACAGGGCCAGTGGTCAGTGGCGGAGCTTCATCCGCCGGCACTGGGGGTGGAGAGCAGACGGGGGGCTCTCACCACCACCCTCTTCCTCCGCCAGTGCTAGTGGTCAGGGATGATGGGAATTGTAGTCCCAAAACATCTGGAGGGCTGAGTTTACCTATGCCTGGTCAAGATCCAGATTAAGACACTCCACAATAAATTAGTGCAGGGATGGGTAATCTGTGGCCCTCCAGATGTCATTGGACTTTAATTCTCATCAGCCTGGAGCGCTGAACATGCCTTAGGCACCGAGTGACCCAGCAGGAGGAGAAGGTGGCCAGGAGCCCCATCCAGCTGCCGCCATGGCCTCGCTTGTAAAAGGAAACTTGCAGATGGGAGCCCAATTAAGGAGGCTTCCACACACACGCAGAACAAAGGCAAAAGGTGACAAACACGGAATAACAAGGACTGGTCTCTTGGAAAGGGATTTTTTGTGGGGGGGGGAGCCCGCTTGGATCACCTGCTTGGGCGGAGGGCATGCATAATTTTTTTATATTTTAGCCTGAAAGGAAAGAGAGGGGAAATGCTCCAGCCACTGCCTTTTCAAGTTTCCAGCTGCTGAGTGCTTCATTTGTTGGTATAGAGGGATTTTGTTTCAAGACCACTGAAACAGAAACATGTCATAATGATGATGATGATGATGATAATAATAATAATAATAATAATAATAATAATAATAATAATAATATAGAGATAGGAATTAGAGGAGAGTTAAAGTTAAATTTTGTTACTATCAAATTAATCAACTAAAAAAATTACAGCTGGCTGGCTATTCAAAAAATTAACAAATTAATTGAGGGCAAGTAATTTTTTAAAATGGAGCTTAGTGGGCTGCATTGCAGCCGTTAAAATGAGTACTCTTCCCAAGTTCTTATTTTTATTTCAAGACTCTCTATACCAATTCTTCAATCCCAATTACAGAAATGGCTGGTGCTAGTTAAAGTTTTATTTTAGATAGTATGTGGAGTAGAACAACCCTCCAAAATTTGTATCGCCCAAGGGACAAAGGAGGAATAGAAGTGCCTTATCTTAAGTTAAGCAAGGGTGCCTTAAGTTATATTATGATGCCTTTCTGCTCAGACAAAAAAAATGCATATTACTAATGAGTCACTGGAGATCCTGTGAGTTCAAATGGAATCTTATAAAACAACAACTGTCAAATAGTGACAAGATCTAAAGGGAGCAATGGAAAACCCTTGTTTCAGTGGCTGCATGCCAATGGAACTCTGCCTTAAGTGAAAGCCAATTGGTCAAATTGTTGCTGGCCAAATTACACTTTGCTCCAAATGCCCAGATGACAACAAAAGCCTTTTTGGGAAACCACTTATAGGCTTTACAGGATATAAATTTTGTTTTAAAACTAAATAAACCTACAACCATTTCATGTAACTGTTAAATAACTTGGGAGACAGAAGAGACTGCTGAAGATCCTCATAGCTCCAAAGTTGTAGTGCTACTTTCCCCGAGTTCTACTTTAACCCATCCCTACTTCCTGAGTTGTTGTATCCCCCATCCGCAAAAGGACACTTCCATTAATTGTGGCAAAAGCCATAGAGGGATCTGACAAAGCCAGGGTTCTGGCTTTTGCTCTGCTTCCATGTGCCTCTGACTCTGCCCGACACTGGCATGTGATCCTTGGAAGGTTCCCCAGAAGGAAATACAGCCCTTGTGCTGAAAAGGGTCCCCTGCAACAATTTTACAGTGTGTCCCTGCTTGGTATTAATATGGATGAAGGGTGAGCTACACATCTCTTTAATAATCAACAACTGTGACCCTGAGGGACCAGGTGCGTAGCCTGGGAGTTATTTTGGAATCACAGCTGTCCATGGAGGCGCAGGTTAATTCTGTGTCCAGGGTGGCTGCCTACCAGCTCCATCTGGTACACAGGCTGAGACCCTCCCTGCCCGCGGACTGTCTCACCAGAGTGGTGCATGCTCTAGTTATCTTCTGCTTGGACTACTGCAATGTGCTCTATGTGGGGCTACCTAGACTGGTGACTGGGAGTGGCTGCCGGGACCATATAACACCGGTCCCGAGAGATCTGCATTGGCTTCCAGTACATTTCCGAGCACAATTCAAGGTGTTGGTGCTGACCTTTAAAGCCCTAAACGGCCCCGGTCCTGTATACCTGAAGGAGCGTCTCCACCCCCCATCATTCAGACCAGACACTGAGATCCAGCGCCGAGGGCCTTCTGGTGGTTCCCTCATTGCGAGAAGTGAGGATACAGAGAACCAGACAGAGGGCCTTCTCAGTAGTGGTGCTCGCCCTGTGGAACGCCCTCCCATCAGATGTCAAGGAAATAAGCAGCTATCCTATTTTTAAAAGACATCTGAAGACATTCCTGTTTAGGGAAGTTTTTAATATTTAATGCTGTATTGTTTTTAACATTCAATTGGGAGCCATCCAGAGTGGCTAGGGAAACTCAGCCAGATGGGCCAGGTTGTTGTTGTTGTTCAGTCGTTCAGTCGTGTCCGACTCTTCGTGACCCCATGGACCAGAGTACGCCAGGCACGCCTATCCTTCACTGCCTCTCGCAGTTTGGCCAAACTCATGTTAGTAGCTTCAAGAACACTGTCCAACCATCTCATCCTCTGTCGTCCCTTTCTCCTTGTGCCCTCCATCTTTCCCAACATCAGGGTCTTTTCTAGGGAGTCTTCTCTTCTCATGAGGTGGCCAAAGTACTGGAGCCTCAACTTCAGGATCTGTCCTTCTAGTGAGTACTCAGGGCTGATTTCTTTGAGAATGGATAGGTTTGATCTTCTTGCAGTCCACGGGACTCTCAAGAGTCTCCTCCAGCACCATAATTCAAAAGCATCAATTCTACGGCGATCAGCCTTCTTTATGGTCCAGCTCTCACTTCCGTACATTACTACTGGGAAAACCATAGCTTTAACTATACGGACTTTTGTCGGCAAGGTGATGTCTTTGCTTTTTAAGATGCTGTCTAGGTTTGTCATTGCTTTTCTCCCAAGAAGCAGGCGTCTTCTGATTTCGTGACTGCTGTCACCATCTGCAGTGATCATGGAACCCAAGAAAGTGAAATCTCTCACTGCCTCCATTTCTTCCCCTTCTATTTGCCAGGAGGTGATGGGACCAGTGGCCATGATCTTAGTTTTTTTGATGTTGAGCTTCAGACCATATTTTGCGCTCTCTTCTTTCACCCTCATTAAAAGGTTCTTCAATTCTTCCTCATGATGGGCCAGGTATAAATTATTTATTATTATTATTATTATTATTAATTATTATTATTATTATATAACAAGCACACACATAAATCACTGCTGAAGTGCACCTCCAATTGTCCACAGATAATGATGATGCTTCCCCAGCCTGTTACTGTTGGCTACAGACCTGTGATGTCACAAAAACACTTGACAGCTGAATGGATATAAAGGTGGGCCCTTTCCTCTTCTCCAACAGAAGACAGAGGGCAACAGCTGTGACATTCAGAATTGCCCAGTCTTCTCCCACCTGGAGAAGGAGAATTGGCAGATGGACAGAGGTGATCATCTGGCTGTGGGATGCCATGGAGCATTAATAAGGCAAGTTCACTTGCTGAGAGGGATGTGGCTTGAAGGCAGCTGATACCCATGGTCAGAAGCTGGCTGACATCTGGTGATGGGCTTAATGGAAGCTGGCAAATGTTTTTATCTTCCTTAATAAAAAAAAAAAATCTAACTGGGGAAAAAAGAACATATACCTTCAGTCTTTCAAACCTGCTGTGACCTAGATAGCAGTGCATCTTTTTTTAAAAAGGAAAAAAGTCAGTGAGCCATGGATTTCTGAATTGTGAAGAGCTCAATAATCAAAATTCAACCCTCCCAAATGAAATTTGGAAGCCAGTGAATATCTGCGGATTGAAGCCAGGGAACAAATGTGCATGAATGAAGAGTGAATGATGAGTGAACGTGTCCGTTGGTGTTTATCATGGATGTTGGCTAGCATGCATGCCTATGTGTATGGGAGGTTTTAACTGTGGACAAGGCAAATGGTGTCAGCAGCTACATGAATGTGATGTGTAAACAGAAACTGGTAGATATTCATGAACAGCTGAAAGCTCTGTAAGTTGGCAAGCTGAAGTTAGATGATGAAGTCTCCGGGCTGAAGCCAGTGGAGGTGCCAGGTAGGTCTATCACCAGCTAAACATTACGATTTAGTTATACATCACAATGTCTGAAACATGGAACTATGTAGGGTGGCAGGGTGAAGATCGGGCAAAGGAGCGGTCTTTGGAGACCGGCGAAGGAGCAGTCATGGAGATTAATAGGTACATGCTATGTGCACTGCAGATTCCTCCTCTCTGAGGCAGGCAAACCCTCATGTTTAGAGGGTGAACTTTTTCTACTCCTCCCTAAACAGAGAGAGGGAGAAGGAAGAAGCAGCCCAGCTGCAATTCCTGCATCGGGTAGAGAGAGACAATGCGGTTATGGGGAGGCACCAAGGCTAGGAGTGGGACAGTTCTGCTATCGGAGTGGAAAGGGAGCTGAAAGCAAAGGCAGCCATCAGAGAGCTCGCAATTATACCACCCCTGGAGTTTTGAAGGTTGTTCTTCACAATACATTGCCAGTTCAATTATTTTGAAACTGTTCTTAGGATGTGGTCTACAAATCGGTGTTGGACAATGCCTGGGTGATGCTGTTGAATGGTAACTATCCCCCTCATTGTCTCTCTCCCACCCCCACCCACCCCAGGATGTCTGAAGTTTCTTCAGACCAACTGTGAAAGCAATGAAGAGAACTGTAGCACTTAAGCAAGCTCGCTTATATTTCTAAACAAATGTCTTTCTAAATATATCTAGCTGTAGTGTTCATTCTATCTTTTTCTTCCAAGGCAGTTTATGTGAGCAAGTACACATGAAAGATGGGCTGGGTGAGAAATAATAAACAGGAACACACTGACGATGGAGAGCAAGAAGTCAACTTAATGAGGAAATTGTATTAAATTTGATGTAATTTGGTACTGATTTGTTTAAAAAAATGGAAAACTAATAAAAAAATATTTGTCAAAAAAGAGAAATAATAAATCAGTAGTGAGTTGCCCCACAATGGTCAGGCCAGGGGAGGTTGTGCTGATGCTTCTCCAGCTGTTGCCATTGGCTGCGGCTGCCTCGGATGTCACAAAAGGACATGGTGGCTGAGGAAAAAGAGGCAGTCATTTGTGGCAGGCTGGAGGGAGTGAAGAGCCTTGGTGGTTCAGGGGAAATTGAGGGAGGGCCAGCTGGAGACAATGAAGGGAACTCTGTGTTGGTTCCCTCCTATTTGAGTTGCCAACTTTTCCCTCCCTTTGGGCTCCTGTGCCTGTCAGTATCTCACTTACATAGCCATAAAAAAAAATCACAACTGATTTTGTCAGAAAACTCAGGTGTCCCCTCCAATAAACTTTTGAGGATCCACAGGGTTTGGAAAGCTCTCTGAGCTAGAATATTTCTTATAGGTCTAGTAAAGGTAAAGATACATTAGGATCAACAGATGTTATTATGCCAATTTTCAGTTGGCATAGTAACAGCAGTAGCTCTGGAACTCAGAACATACCCAGCTCTTAAAAATAAGAAATCCAAGAAGGATGATGAGTCATTTTCCATTGAAATAAGCTCAGGTAAGGACTCGCCTTTTCAAACTGTCGCATGTGAATGGTTGAGTTGGGCCAGGAAAGTTGTCCAGTACCTTGAGGAATCAGACGATGAGTTATTCTGAACTGAAAGCACCTTGTTCAAAAATGGGGTGTCTGCCTTTTGATGGGTGCAAAGTTTTAACATTATGTTTGTCCCTGTAAATATTTGACATTTTTTACTTAATAAAATTATATCTTATCTTCCTTAATATACGCTTTTTTTCTAACTGGGGAAAAAGAACATATACCTTCAGTCTTTCAAACCTGCTGTGACCTAGATAGCAGTGCATCTTTTTTTAAAAAAAGAAAAGAAGTCAGTGAGCCATGGATTTCTGAAGGAGAAATCTCTGTCTACATAAGAGTCTAATTTTGCAATGCTTGATGGGATAGGTAGAGAGATGTAGATGCAACATGCCTCATCAGACAGCCGTAACCTACATTTTAAAAATGTTTTAGAACATTTGGGTCACTCTGCAAGCGTATACGAATACTAGGTTACTACAGTTAGAATATGCTTCCCTTTCTCTTACCCTAGCAACATTTATGCCTAGCAACAAGGCTGCATGTGTTACTACTACTGATTCTGCACACACTTCACTCCATCATGGCAACATCTGTGCCTAGCAACAAGGCTACGCATTCTCTGCGAATGCTGGTGAATGGCAGGCTATTTTGGAGCCAATCTTGTTCTTTGGAATGCTAAGCTTTAGAGGTGACCTCTATAGTTCAGCCCACGTAGTTTCCTCACTTATTTATTATCAGCCTGTTCCAGTTCCACTACTATATCTGAAACAGATAGCGCATAAGATGCAAGGCATCTTGCTTGATATAATACTAGGGCATAGCCTGAAAGTACCTGATGCAGTTGTTGTTCAGTCGTTCAGTCGTGTCTGACTCTTCGTGACCCCATGGACCAGAGCACGCCAGGCACCCCTATCCTCCACTGCCTCCCGCAGTTTGGCCAAACTCATGCCAGTCGCTTCGAGAACACTGTCCAACCATCTCATCCTGATGCAGAATTGAAGCTGGTCTAGATCTGATCAGTATCTGGATGAGAATTAACATAAGAATATGATATAAGAAGAGTCCTGTTGGATCAGCCCAAAGGCTCATCTAGATCAGCATCGTGTTCTCACAGTATCCAACCAGATGCCTATGGGGTGCCTGCAAGAAGGACCTGAAAGCAACAGTGCTCCCTTCACTTGTGATTCCCAGCAACTGGTATTCAGAGGCACGCTGCTTCCACAAAGGTAGAAGAACAGAGTCATTGTGCTTTCAAAGCAGGTGCTCACCACTGAGTGTACACCTCTCTCCCTCTTCCCAAATTCTCTGAAGACCCTCTGATTTTACACTGCCTTTCCCACTTGCTGGATGCAAACAAATATAATGAGGCTTAGAATGCCCCCATTTTAAGGGAATATTGGAATTTTTATGCCTCCAGTCCTATGGGGAATAAGAACATGTAATTAGAGATGTTATCACCATGTCTGTACAGTACAAAAGGCAGCAAAGATAAGGTTACATAAGGAACTGTAATGCTGTCGTTCATTTCCAAATTTGTTTTAAATGCCTTTTGTCATAGATCTAGAGAATGATCTAGTTGAGCAAACTTGCTTCTCACACAGGTCCACACACAAACAGGGGTCAGCTGACTTGTTGCTACCTCCCCCTTGCTACATGTGCTGGCTGGGACTTATGGGAAGTTGTAGTCCAAAACATTTGGACACACCAAGATGGTGAAGGCAGCTGACAGCTGCTTTCCAGGGTTTTGGACGGGGACATTCCCAACCATACCTGGGGATGGCAAAAAGGAACTAGTGCAGGTGTGGCCAAACTTGGCCCTCCAGCTGTTTTGGACTACAATTCCCATCATCCCTGACCACTGGTCCTGTTAGCGAGGGATGATGGGAGTTGTAGTCCCAAAACAGCCAGAAGGCCAAGCTTGGCCATGCCTGGACTAGTGGAAGAACGGGGCAGGAAACCCAGAGAAGTTGATTTTTGGTACTGCTCCAGGGCAGAGAGCTGGCAATGAAATGTTTGTAAGCAAGACAACTTTCTCTTTTTTGGTATATTATTTTAAGTGACCTGTCAACTTGAGGTCATTGGGTTCTTTAGCCCATTCCCAGGCAGCAGACTTGCTAGGTAAGTCAAAGATTTCCTTCCCAAGGCCCTCCCCCCTGAGTGAATAGTTTCAGCAGCTGAGAGAGGATGAAAGCAACATCCTTCTTAAAGAGACATCAGCTGGTTTATATGCTTTCGACCCAACCATATGGTACAGCTAAGAAGACAGAGGCAAGGTCCTAGCCAGATGGGTGGGGTATAAATAATAAATTTTTTATTATTATTAATTATTATTATTATTATTATTATTATTATTATTATTATTATTATTATTATTATTAAAAAACTGAATTAACTATGTGGTTATGTACAGTCTCTATTTTCCCATGTGCTAAAAACCCCAGGATAGCTCTACCATGTTTCTACTTTCCTTTGGGCTCCTATTCAGCAATCCACTCAAAATTATCACACATTATACTTAACACAGCTATATATCTAAACCTGTGGAACTGTTTTGTGTGAAAGAGTGTACACCTGTTGATTAGTATGACTTAACAGTTGTGTACACAGATGCACAGACTGTACACTCATGCATTATGTTCAATGAGTGTACAACTCTGGGCGTATAAGACAACCCCCAACTTTTTGAGTTAAAATGTAGAGTTTGAGATATACTCAACCACAGATTCTCCACCCGGCGTATAAGATGACCCCCGACTTTTGAGAAGATTTTCCTGGATTAAAAAGTAGTCTTATACGCCAGAATATACAGTACTTGTGTACATAGCTAAACAGACTGTGAATGTATGAACACCACAGTGTCTCCCTGTGTTTGTCTCTAACATGACTTATCTTTCTGTTCTCCAGAAGCATGAGGCAGACCACGGACCTTGTTGTCCTCTCTAAGTAGTGTCAACACCAGTTTTAGACTATCTGCAATATACACTTAAAACATTATCATACCACTTTAAGCCAAGGTTTCATCCAAAGATTCCTGGTAACTATAGTTTGTTAAGGGTTGTTATAATACCCCCTATTCCTCCTCACAGACCCTTTACAAACTAGAATTCCCAGGATTTGTTGCAGGGGTTGGACTAAATGACTCTTGGGGTTACTTACAATTCAGTAATTCTGTGATTCTTGGATGAAAGCCATGATTGTTTAAAGTCGTATTTATTTTAAACATATGGGGCCTCATTTGTACTTTCCCTGTGGGTCTAGTATGTACAATCATCCAGATGGGGAGGGCATGGCAAGTGAAGGAACCTGTTCTATTTCCCCATTTTTGTCATTGCTTGCATTTTCAGAAAGGTGAACAGGCAGAAACAACAAAAAGGAGCAACTACAGGGTCAGGAGATTCTGGAGGTTGGCAGAGAGTCTCCTGCAGGTGTGTGTGGGCCTTGGCAGATACCCAACAATGCTACTCCTAATGTATTCAAGGAAACCACACTCAAGTATTGCTAATCATCTCTTGAGTCAAGTGTTTTTAAGCCAATGAAATCAATTGTAGGGCCACAATAGACATGATTACTTTGTTATCCCCGGGGTGCTTGATTTTAGTAAGTAAATAAAGGGGGAAGGGGCTGAGCCAGATTGGCATGGAACATGGCATAGAGGGAGAGGGGGGGTCTCCATAGTCCAAACTGAAATCAGTTACCCTTTTGCCTGCTCTTTAGACTATGAGAAAACTATACATAATGGTTTTGGTTTTTAGACTCTGTGCTGCTTTAAGTGTCTTTGGGTGTGGTGAATGAACTTGAACATTCAAAATAAAGACATTTTCAGCACAGACTTCCCTAGCAATATACAGTAGCTGTTCTTTTATTAAATTTTACACTTATTTTGAATAATACCATCATATATTTTAAGGAAAGAGGACTTCTGGGCAGAATACAAGTCTCCTGAGAAAGCTTGAGGCCTGGCATATCTGTTTTTAAACACAAATCAACTTCTCCCTCTATTTATATTAAGATAGCAACACCTATCTTGCTTACATTAGTTAAGCAGATGCCAACCAGTGGGGACATTTGGAATTTTGAGAAAGTGTCGTGGGCACCAGTCACAAAATGGCTTCTTTGAGGGTTTGTGGCATAACACAAAGTGGCAACTGTGTGGCTGTGGCATGGCACAGCACAGCACATAATGGCTGCCACAAGAGCAAAAAAGGAGACAAAGAGAAAATTGTGAAGTCATGACCCCCTTCAGTGAGGAAAAAGCCACCTACAGTACATCAGTCACCACCACACTTGCTCACAGAAAAAACCTCTTTACAGCACTCCTCTGTGCAGAAGGGCGGCAGGTGTCCAATCCTAACATCCAATGAAGTATAGGTACATTTAAGGGGATGTATTCAGTGTGGAAGAGGCCACTGAGCCAGAAGAGCAAACTGTCTCTTGTATATTGTGGATTTGTCAGGGTATATTATTTACTGAGAACTTTTTTGGGGTGCCATAGGAGGTACTGACAGCATCTTAAAAAGCAAAGACATCACCTTGCCGACAAAGGTCCGTATAGTTAAAGCTATGGTTTTCCCAGTAGTAATGTACGGAAGTGAGAGCTGGACCATCAAGAAGGCTGATCGCTGAAGAATTGATGCTTTTGAATTATGGTGCTGGAGGAGACTCTTGAGAGTCCCATGGACTGCAAGAAGATCAAACCTATCCATTCTCAAAGAAATCAGCCCTGAGTGCTCACTAGAAGGACAGATCCTGAAGCTGAGGCTCCAGTAATTTGGCCACCTCATGAGAAGAGAAGACACCTTAGAAAAGACCCTGATGTTGGGAAAGATGGAGGGCACAAGGAGAAGGGGACGACAGAGGATGAGATGGTTGGACAGTGTTCTCGAAGCGACTGGCATGAGTTTGGCCAAACTGCGAGAGGCAGTGAAGGATAGGTGTGCCTGGCGTGCTCTGGTCCATGGGGTCACGAAGAGTCGGACACGACTGAACGACTGAACAACAACAACAGGAGGTACTGATAGGCACACTGGCACCCATAGGCACCAAGTTGGCAACTCCTGCATTAGTTCATAGATAGAGGCAGAAACATGTTTCAGCTTTAGAAAACTGGTATTACGAAATCTCACAATAGTTTACTGGTTATGTCACTCTCCCCACTTTCTTATACTGAAAATTACATCAGTGCACTCACTAAGTGCAATTCCTATAAATCCTTACCCAGAAGTAAGTTCCACTGAGTTCACTGAAGGTTTTGTCCCCAAGTCAGTGTGCATAAAATTGCAGCCTTGGGCAAGTATGTGCAATGTGCGACAGGACAGCAAGATAACAGAGAGCTTGGGGGTGCAACATATGCTGCTATTCATATGTTTCTGGGGTTAAAGTTTGTATTGGGTCACAATTCCAACAATGGAGGCTGAATTAATGCTCATGCATAGCAATAGCAATCAAAGGGTCTCCCTCGTTTCAATATCCCCCCTAAGGACATTTGTGCTTCTAACACTCCAAATAACAAGCAGTCTGGACAGGCTGGACACTCCCAGTAAATTACACAGGGCAGCACACACATTCTTCCCCTGGCCTGGAGCCCGGCTACTTGCTCGGACAAGCCAGGCCAGAGATGCTAATCAGTGTTTTGCTAGGAAACCTTCTGCTTCCCCAAAAGTAAAGTGGAACTAGCACACTCTTTAAATGGCTGGACAGGCCCAGAAGGGCTGTGACATCCTGTTTCTTTTCCTGTTCATATCTGTCTGTGATGGCATGTCTGTATCCAAAGCATAATTAAAGTTTATGGAGACCCTATGCTGAACAATATTTAATCAATGATGTGTTTTTCCTACATATATTTTTAAGAACCTATGAAAATTCTCCATAACTTGGGGGTGAGGCCCTTGATTTCTCATTGTGTTGTTATAAGAACTTTAAGGTCTCAAATATAGAATAACTATTCATAAATGCACACAAAATCTGAAGCCATTTTGAGTCTCCCAGTGACCTAAAATATTCCTCTGCAGTAAGGGAGGCAAATGGGGAAAGCCTTCTTATTGTCTTTTTGCTTGCAAATCCTGTCTTAAGGGCGTATTTGTGTACGAATAGGGTGAGCCTGTGACCTGCACTCAGGAACTAAAGTACAGTATTAACCATCACAAAAGAATGGCCAGACTGCCCAGGTAATGCAATCAGTGACCATTATCAGGTATCCTGGCAGACAGGATTACTGCTGTAGACCGCCTCCTTCTGTGATGTATGTATGATGGGGGTTTGGGGGGGGGGTCTTGGGCTACAGGGTGGGCAATTTCCAAAGTCTATAAGAGGGCTTGCGCACCATTGTTCAGGGTTCTCTTCCCTCTCCTGTATGTGTTGAGTGGGGACCCTGTTGCAACAGTTCCTTTAATAAAGATCAAGCTTACTAGCCACTTTGCTTCTCAATATACTCTGGTTGGCCTCTGTTACTTTCTCCTACCGATAGGATATACTCCTACACTTAAGGATTCTATACAGGCTCTGGAATACCCCATAAGGGAAAGGGAGCAATTTTTTTTTCTTACAACAGTGTGATAAGAAGGGAAAGGAGGGTATGATGCAAGCTACAGGACTTAGGATCATAGAATCATAGAATCATAGAGTTGGAAGAAACCACAAGGGCCATCCAGTCCAACCCCCTGCCAAGCAGGAAATACCATCAAAGCATTCCTGACAGATGGCTGTCAAGCCTCCGCTTAAAGACCTCCAAAGAAGGAGACTCCACCACACTCCTTGGCAGCAAATTCCACTGTCGAACAGCTCTTACTGTCAGGAAGTTCTTCCTAATGTTTAGGTGGAATCTTCTTTCTTGTAGTTTGAATCCATTGCTCCATGTCCGCTTCTCTGGAGCAGCAGAAAACAACCTTTCTCCCTCCTCTATATGACATCCTTTTATATATATATAGAAGTGTTGGGCACTGGCGGAGGAAGGCGGGGGTGGGGAGTGCGGTGTGCAGTGCGTACCGGGTGTCAGCCGTGAATGTGCCCCCGGATGCTTGCCATGTGGGTGGCGCCCCCGGACACTTGCTGCATAGGCCGCGGGCCACTAGGGACGATGCTGCTGCAGGCGGCTTGCCGTACAGGCAGCAGGCAGCTAGGGAACTTGCCAGGCAGGTGACTAGCCCTACCTCCTCCCCGCTCCGGGAGCCGGGGAAGGTAGCTCCGCCCCTGGTGTTGGGTTCTCAGACGCTATTTGACTGTAACTCTCATCATTCCTGACCATTAACTAAACTGCCTGGGGATGATTGGCGTTGTAGTCCAGCAACATTTGGGGACCATTGGTTAAAGAACAGCACTGTAGAGCCAATGATTGATGGTGGTTCAGTCTTCACACCCCACATGTCATGCACACGAAACACTGACCATATCTCCCCCCCATCTACAACAGCTCTAACTTATTAAATCTAACCTTATTCTCTGTTAGATTTTTTTTAATGCAGAACCGTTATTTAATGTGCCCCCACCTTTGCTTCACCTTTGTCAAGACAGTCACTGCTTAGACTGCAACGTGCCACCATCCTCCCTGCCTGTTCTAGTGTGAGCAGCTGGTCCTGGTTAACATGGTTATCTATCATGGAGGCCCCATACAAGTATTCCTGGACCAATGCCTAATTTATATTGTTTCCAGTTCTTTGGCTTTAAATCTCATGTTTCCATCATTTTGCCGTTAGAGAAAGAGCCATTTTTAAATTGGTCCCTGTTTTAACTGGAGTTGTTTAAATACAGTGGACTACTTCCCTGAAATAAGCCACAATTCCTAAATGCTGCTCTAGTTCTTTTCTCCTCCCAGCACAGTAGCATTGCCACAACACCCATTGCACATCCTACAATAGTACTTTAATAGCACATCACTGTGGGGTAGGAGCATGTGAGTGCTCTCTCTGCAGGAACCCCAATTTTCCAAAGATTCTGCAATAGCAGCAAAATGACCTTTCTTGGGACAAAACTGCATAAATAAGCTCTCCCGCTGACACGCTTCTCGGCTCACTCCAATTTTGCAAGGCGATTATTTGGAGTTACAACAGAGCAAGGAAAATCTAGGGCTCTAAACCCCATGTGGCTCTTCATTTGGCAGCCTTGGACATATCCCCATACCAGTGCTTTTTATCTTTAAAAAAATGTTTTGGGGTACTCTCATTTTCCTACTCAAACTTAGATTCACGACATATTTAGGAGTAGGCATACCCCTGTGTCCCGTCCCGTCCCCAGAAAAAAGCATTGCCCCCTAAGTTGGTTCTTGGTCCCTGATCTTCTGGACGACTTAATATATGAATATACACGATATGCCATTATATTAACTTATGAGTTGTTCGTTAAGGAAGTGTGTATCTATAGCACTGTATGCTTTTCCAGAACAACAAAAAAAATCCAAATGAAAATGCCATGCACCATCATTCATAACCGAGGTTATGCCATATGTGCAGTACCTACACTCCACAACTTGGCCATGCGACACACCAGCCCCAGTTAAAACACTTTGAAGTTGTACTGAATTCATTAGAAGAGACAGACAGAAAGAGAGCATGTTTTTAACTCTCTTCTATTGAAACCAGGTGGTACTTCAACTTAACTTTTCCCCGAATCAAACCCATAATGCAGAACGTTGGAATAAATGGTTCACTACATAGCTTGATGAAAAAATAATTGCTTTACTGTTGGCCAGAGAAGAAACAGCTGCAGGGAGTTTGCTTCCCCTATGCCAGAAAAAAAAAATCAGCTCCGACTGCCAGTTTCCATGGAACTGCAGAAGCAAGTGGGAAAGCCCATCAGCCTCTGCCACCAGCCAGAGAACCAAGGACCGCCAGATCGTTGCACTGTTTCTATCCAAATGACAACACAAATAAAGTGAAAATCAGCCTGGGTATGGCACATCTCACTATTTCCTTCTGGGTAGGGCTGGGGGAGACATTTGATTCAGATCACATTTAAACGTGGAACTACATAATCTGCAGGGACGTGGGTGGCGCTGTGAGTTTGCCGATCAGAAGGTCGGCGGTTTGAATCCCCGTGACGGGGTGAGCTCCCGTTGTTCGGTCCCTGCTCCTGCCAATCTAGCAGTTCAAAAGCACGTCAAAGTGCAAGTAGATAAATAGGTATCGCTCCAGCAGGAAGGTAAATGGTGTTTCCATGCGCTGCTCTGGTTCGCCAGAAGCAGCTTAGTCATGCTGGCCACGTGACCCGGAAGCTGTACACCGGCTCCCTCAGCCTATAGAGCAAGATGAGCGCCGCAACCCCAGAGTGATCTGCAACTGGACCTAATGGTCAGGGGTCCCCTTCACCTTTACATAATCTGCACTTTTCAAAACTATGTGCTAACTGGAACAACACTCATCCTTTGAAATCAGCCTTGGCCCTGGGGACTGTAGTCATGATGAGCTCCTGAACTTCAAAAATAATCAGCAGTACATTCAATGATATCAATTACAGGCTAGAATGTGACTATCAAGGTTAAGCCTAGTTCACCTAGATTCAGAGGATTTTCAGCTGTGCGCCATTGAGTCTCTTCCATGCTCTTTATGTGAAGAAGAGAAAGCCAAAGATAATCATTTGTAATGCAAATGAGCAACACAGCCAATATAAACATTGGCTTTAAGCAAAGCAAGTACTCAGATGCAAACTGTACAAAATTCCTATAAAAACAATGAAGAGTCTTGTGGCCCCTTATACACTAACACTTATTAGAATCCATTTCATTGGATGCAAGACTCTAGTCCATGAAAAATTATGACATAGTAAGTGTGCTGGTCTTTAAGGTGCTGGGAACTTCTTGTTTCGCTGCAGCAGCCTAACTAAATTGTTTCTTATGCTGCCATCTAGTGACTGGTTGAAATAAAGACTTGCCCTACACATTAAGATAAATAAGATTCAAATCTTGCTGGGGCAGTAAAGTTTCAAGATGATAGAGAATAAGTTGGTTGCAGGGGGTGTGGGTAGTATTACTACTACAACATTATTTAGATTCCACTTTTTCTCAAAGGAGTTCACAGTGGTGTTCACACCTCTACAACAACCCTGTGAGGTAGGTTAGCCAGAGAGATAGTGACTGACCCAAAGTCACCCACTGGGCTTCAAGGTTGAGTGGAGATTTGAACCCTGATCTCCCAAGTCAGAGTTCAGGACTCTAACCACTACACCACACTGACTCTCAAGCTGAGCTATAGCCTACTCTACCACCTCAGGATTCTACCATCTTATTCTGCTGCAAGTGTTAAATCAGGTCAAGTCAGATTATGTAGCAAAAGCCAATCTTTGGGATAGATCAGGCCTAAGTTTACTGTTGCCTGAGGGTTGCTACTTCACATGCTATTTTTTAAACTGCAAGTGTTCAACCCAAATGCAGAGTGCTGGCGCAACAGACGTGTGAATGCAAATATGTTTATCATATAGGCACTCATCAGGAAATCTGGATTAGCTGTGGCAGCTTGCTAATTGTAGAGTTACTGCCCATCAGGCTTTGCCATACCATACTGTACAAAACTGACATGATGTTGCCCCTAAAACCTTGTGCGAGATGTTATTAAAATTTGCCTTTGATTCTTGATAGCGTGAATCCTGGCAAGTGTGTCTATTCATATGCATGCGTGTACAAACACACACTGTGGATTTTATCTTGTGAACTGCCCTGAGATCTTTTGATGAAGGGCAGTATATAAATCAATCAATCAATCAAATAAATAAATAAATAAATTTCCTATGGGTAATATCCAGCTAAGTCCTACTCAAGAGCACAACAAACCCCTAGAAACTGATTGACTTAAGTAACCTTCCAAGTCCATGAATTTCAACAGGTCTACTACTCTGAGTATGTCTAACAGTGGATATCACCCTGTGTATTTAATTTGCATGCATAATACATTTAGGTGATGCTGTTAACAAAATTAATCTTGATTAAAATGTGGAATACACTTATGTGTTGATGATTTTTCTGGAGTGTTGCTAAGAATTATAAGCATTTTAATTCACAAAACTCACAGCATTATTTTATCTCACACTGCATCAGCTATCCAGAAAGGTTGGATTATACAAACACAGACTTCATAGCAATTCATAAAACACACAGCACATATAATTTAGGCAGCTTGCTGTTGCCACTGTGGTCACCAATAATTGAATTTCAGTACAAATTTACACTCCAGTGGGTAAAATTTAACAAGTGATGAGGTCCACACAGATTCAAGCAGGTATCTGAAATGAATTGACAGCACAAGCCTACACATGTCTACTCAGAAGTAAGACCCATTGAGTTCAAAGAGGCTTACTCCTAGATAAATGAGTAGAGAATGCAGCCAAAATGTTTTATTGATTCACAGTGGTAACTACAGAAATGATAGCATGAACTTCAACGATTACATAAAAGAAAATCCATCAAGGCAGGGCAGTGTAATAAACAAAGCAGCGCAGTATGAATAAAAGAACAATAATAATCAAGATGGTGCAATGTGAATGAAAGAACAAAAGCAATTTGAATTAGAATGATGGACAAAACAACCACTAAAGCAATACATAATAAATTACAAGGACCTACATTGCAGCTTCTAAATACCCATTTAATTTAAAAGCATTCTAAATTATCTGAGCTTGTGGACTCAGTTCCAAGAAAGAGATCACAAGCCCTTCTTAGGTGCTAGAGATACCAGGCTGCAAACCAATGTCTGCTTCCTCCAAACTGGCCTTGCGGCTACAACAGTTAGCTTATTTTCTCTACTCATTTTTCCTCATCGCACCATCCATTGCCTTGTGTAACAACTTACCTGATGAAGAGTTCTGGAGAGCTGAAGAGCTAAGCACATTTTTGTGACTTTGGCCCTTCAGGGCAGGTCCTAATAAAGAATTGCCTACCTGTAGGCCTTTAGCTCAGTGGTAGAGCATTCACTTTGCATGCAGAAGGATCCAGATTCAATCTCTGGCATCTCCAGGTAGGGCTAGGAGAGAGCCCTGTCTGAAATGCTGAAGGGCCACTGCCAGTCAGTGTAGACAATACTGAATCAGATGGACAAACTCAGTGTAAGGCAGCTACCTATGTAGCTATGTTTGCTTGAGCTGGGGATGATGGGAGTTGTAGTCCAACAACAACTGGAGACCCAAGGTTGAAGAACACTGTCATATCACATGGGGAGGGTTGTAGCCACATGTGCGCCTGCCACTGTTAGCTGTGCACAGACTGTGCACATACAGTGTACAAGATTCAACTAAGGAATCCCATCAGTGGAAGCCCTGCCCTTCTACTTGAACAATGGCTCCTCTCCATCTTCTCTCCTGAAATTGGCTCTGCTGGGGGTTGGAAGAATCCCCAGAACAGCACTCAGTGGGGGAGGAGGGATCATTACATCTGGCTAGCCAAAATGTTATATTGAATCCTTAGTGTTATACTGTATTGAATCTCTCCTCATAAATGTGAATCACATGCCTTCCCCTGCTATCCAGAGAACTGTAGGCTACCCTTCACGGAGCTACAATTCCCAGCACCCTTCACAAACTACAGTTCCCAAGATTCTTTGGGGGGAAGCCGTGTGCTTTAAAAAGATTAAAGTTAAAGCATTTTAAGTTGTTTTTAATGCTGTAACCCACCCCAGGACCTTAGGATGAAAGGTGGATAATCAATCAATCAATCAATCAAGTGCTTTAAATATATGGTGTGTAGGCATCCTTAATCAAATAAGATAAAGAAACAAATGCAAATTATTGGCTTCAAATTTGGATTACCTTAGCGCAAGTTATTTGCTGCCCTTAGCATAAGCATATACTGTATGTGAATTTGTATCCAAGCCGGATGACTGTATATTTTGAAAGTGACCTTGAAGTACTCCACTACCAAAGGCATACAAAAAATTTTTTGTCCAGGCAAACAACTGCTGTCTCTGTAGACTGAGAATCTCCCAGGTGAGCTCTCTGCACACCTGCCCCTGGAAGTGAGTCAGCAGGAACAGAGGATGCAGCTGGATCACAGAGAATCCCAGACTCTGTGCCCTGGAATAGAAACATCAAAAGGACCCTCCTGGCAATTGTGCACAGCCCAGACTCCCTACAGCCTGAAAGTTTAGCTGGTGCTCTGGTTACTGCATTTTCTTGGAGACTAGCAGCAGAAGGTTGAATAAGGGCAAAAGTAAAGGATCATCGCTCAGCTGTAAACAACCATCAAGCAGGAGCCAGACTGTCAAACCAAGGATCAATGTTGGGAGGCAGAACCAGAGAACAAGCTAAGAGTCAGACCCAGTAAAGCAGGGGTCAGCAAACTTTTTCAGCAGGGGGCCAGTCCACTGTCCCTCAGACCTTGTGGGGGGCCTGACTATATATTTTTTTGGGGGGGGGAATGAATGACTTCCTATGCCTCACAAATAACCCAGAGATGCATTTTAAATAAAAGGACACATTCTACTCATGTAAAAACACACTGATTCCCGGACCGTCCACGGGCCGGATCTAGAAGGCGATTGGGCCAGATTTGGCCCCCAGACCTTAGTTTGCCTACCCATGCAGTAAAGCAATGGTGGGGAACCTGTTGTTCTCCAAAGTCCTGGACAAAGACCTTTATCAGCTTTTCTATCTAACCACCCATTATGTGCCTTGTGCCTTATAGGTTTGAAGCAATAAAAAGGCCTTGGACAGTTCCCCAGAAAGGTACACGTGCATCTCTTACCGTGTATTATAAAATGGGATGGTAAATGACCATAGTCATAACTACGATCTGTCACGTGCTTTATCATCCTTATCTTCATCTCCACAACAGGTAGATCCTAAGTATATATACATTCTTAGCTCATCTCTTTCCACAGGCTGACAAAAAATTACAACATGTTTAAAACCAAAATAGAATAATAAACTGTAAAAGCACACACAACAAACACACGCCAAAAAAAAGGCAAGTAAAAACTCGTGTTATCCTTCGTATCTGTCAGACACACCCCGTGTGGAAAATCCTTTGTTTGTGTACATTTTTGCTTCTTATATTACAGTTTCTATGAATTAGTTGTTCCATGTGTTGCTGCTATGTCTAGATGTGCACAGTATTTTGTAAATTAAAATGCATTATGAACCTGTTCTTTTTCTAGCAAATTGGAAGTCACTGCTAAGATGTTGTAACTAATAGCTATGTCCTTGAATCCTTACCTTCTAGCAGCATCAAAGCATGCATTTTAGGGTACCCAGCAAAGCTATAGCGACTCTTTGGGTGGGCAGATGCAAAAGAGGACCACAGAAGGAACACACTCCAAAGCAGGTGTTGGAAGATTCAGGACAGATCACAGGAATTATTTCTTCAAACAGCACATAGTTATGCTATGGAACTCGTTCCCACAGGAGGCAGTGATGGCCCCCAACTTAGATTTCTTTGAAAGACGATTAGACAAATTCATTGAAGTTAAGCCTATCAGATGGCTACTAGCCAGGACGGATATGCTCTGCAACTGTGGCTGGAGCCTATAGTGCTTCTGAATGCCTGTTGCTAGAAACCACAGGATGGGGAGAGCACTCCTGTGCTCAGGTTCAGCTTGCTGGTTTCCCACAAGGCATCTGGTTGGCCGCTGTGAGAACAAGATGTTGGAATGGTTGGGCCTGGCCTGGTCTAGTGGGTTTGTCTAATGTTATCCTGCACCTTTAACGGTTGTGTAATTTGCAAGGGAGATATAGTTTGCACAAGCTACACCTGTAGAAACTGCATCTTCTGCTCATCTGTCAAATGTGTTTTCTTGCTATCCTAGGCACCCTGCACCCTGTATTTCCATCACTTTTTCCTACCATCCACTCCACTTGTCTCCATGGAGAAAGTAAGATTCCTGCTAGCTACCGAATGCAAAAGTGGACAGGGCAGGAAGCACAGCTGCCATAACTTTGCTTAATGTTTCAAAGCATTTAAAGGCATATAGGCACCATCTCTGCCTGGGAACTTAAACAATGAGAGGAAGAGTGTGTGTGTGTGTGTCACCGACAAACTTGCCTGATTTATTTATTTCTTAGAAAGGAGGGGTTTATTGTTTTTTTCTTTGTGTATATTCCTGGTCATGAATGAGACTGGCCGTGGGCATTAACTCCATCACATCAACAAGCTTAACAATTTGCTGCCTGATTTACTCAATGAACATCTGTGTTATGATCTACAGATGAGTGATAGCTTACTTCAGCCACTAGAGGTGGGTTAGGAGGAGGGAAAGTAGCTGTCAGAAAGTTTACAGGCAACACATGCATTGCAACATCATTGTTACAAATAGCAACACTTGCAGCAACCTGACTGTTGATCCCAAAATAATGGGACCCATTGGCTCGAGATGGATGTGTTGAACTTGTACCCCGTGAGTGGCAAGTGAGCAACCGGTCTGCTGGCACAGATTGAGAGAGTTGACAAGGAAGGTGGACTGGATAGAACTAGGTATGTGTTCACAGTCCATATGAACTTTGTGACTATTCAGAGCTGTATTTCCAGAGCTGTATTGTTAGTGATGCTTCCCTGAGATTTGTAGGGGATTCCTCAACACCTCTGCTTTAAGTAAGGCAACAACAGAACAGCTGCTTTATATGGGACCTACCCAGCTGTGCTTTGCTAGACGTCTCCCCACAAAGCCCTCTTCAGGTAAATGTGAGTATCTTGTAAATAAGTCATTTCAGCTGAGTGCATTTGAGTTTTACCAACCTTCTTACAATAAGATGTAGCTGTGTAGCTGTGTTATCTGTGGGGTGGGGGTATACAGGTAGGTAAGGTGGAAAAGAAAAATCAGATATTTGGAAGAAAAGTTTATACAGGAGGAAGGAGGGTGTGCTGGGAACAGTAGCTATCTTGTGAAAAAAAGGAAACACGCTCCTACATTAGCTTGGGGCATCTCAGGTTGGCAAAAAATCAGTTGTGCAGATAAACCCACAAAAGTTACTAGCTTGCAAAACAATAATAATAAATGCTGGCCTCGTAAGAGGCTAGTAGCCTGAGTTTCTTTGGTGGTTGTAGAACAGGCAGCATGAATGATGCATGGTTTGGCATAGTGAGGGAAGTCTACTGCCTTCAAGCTCTGCTTGTGGTCTAACTGGAAGCAATTGGCTAGCTGCTGTTGGAAGGAGGGGGCTGATGGATCTGATGAGTCTAGCAGGGCTCATTTGATGTTCTTATTATGATCTCCTGTGTAAAATGGTAGCACACTTTAGAATGATACTGTGTGTAGATAAGTGAATTTTAGGGGATGTGGCTTTCAAACTCTCTCCCATGCTTTGATCCCACAAGGCAGTGATTCCCATGACTCATAAAGCCTGTTAATTTGCATGTTACCGTGGTTTCTTTTGCATGTCACTTCTACAGTAGCTAATATTCCAGTAGTCAAGCCGCATCTCCTGATGTTGGGGGAGCAGGACCATTCCCGAGTGTAGCCTGCAGTGGGGCAGTTAGGTAATTTTAGACTCTTACTCCGCCGCCACCCCAGCCTTTAGATGGTGATGTGGTTTCCTGCACTTCCTTTCAATGTGATAAACTGCCCCTGCTGAGTTTGAGAACCTTATGTTCATTCTGCTGAGTGGGAGCTCTGGACATCTACTCAGAAATCCTGCCATAGTGACACCCATGGCACCTTGCCAGATATTCCTGGATTAAATGCTTGTGTGGGACACATTTTTCTTTAGAGAGCAACTCTGTCTTAAGTTGAAGGGTCCAAGACTTCTCCTATCTTCCCATATTCTCAGATGCTCCTGAACAGCATCCTTGCTCGACTTCTTCACAAAGAACCACAGTGGCTAATGAAAAACAAGTGCCAAGAAGATTCAGTATCCTTGTAAACTATAGAAAAAGCATGGGGAACTTCATGCCAGGAGGCCAAACACAGTCCTCCAGGGCCTTTGGGACTCTCCCTGGGCCACTACACTGATTCAGTGTAATGCTTTTTGGACCACTTGAGCCCCATAATTTGCATGCTGCAGAGCTCCAGTGTGCAATTTCATTTCCCATACTTGTAATATAGCAATAAAGGACAGTTGTGTTTGAACGGCCTGCTCCCTCCTGATTTGTTTTCCTGCTACCCCAACACATCACCTTCCTTGAGTGGTTTTTCTTGACTCAAATGTGTCCTGCCTTCCTGTGATAATACTTCTTGTTTGCCTGGAGGTTACAGAAAGGTACAGGAAAATGTATAGGAAAATGTCAGGAAATCAGGAAAACGTCAATAACTATTTATTTGTGAGCAACAGGTCAATAATTCAGCATAGGAGCTAGGACTTGCTACATACATTACTAAGGTTCTGACTAGTTCTCACTGAACTATGGAAGGAACCACACCCAAAGGCAGTTCTATTACAGACCAGGCCTGTTTCTTAAAGGGACAGGATACACTCAACATACACCTGTCATTAACCAACTCGAGTTCTTCTCAGAGCTCTAGTTTATGAAGAGCCAATTTCTCTCTTCCGCAATTCTAGGACTTGTATCTAGTTCTCCAGGTGTTTTTGGGTTACAGCTCCCTTCAGCTCCAGCCAGCATGAGTAGTGGTCAGGAATGATGAGAGTTTACTCCAAGATCTGCCAATCTGTTATTGGGTTAAGTTCAAGGATTTCTTACTAATATATAAAGTCCTATACACCTCGGGGCCAAGCATATAATTGTGGTTGTGCTTGTTGTTGTTCTGCAGGAGAGTTTCTGCTTGAAGCCCCTACATTATCATAAGCCTGTTCCACAGCTTATCAGAGCAGCATTCTCAATGCGGCTACCCTTATTTTGTGGAACGCCATCCCTGTTGAGAATGAGATGACAGGCACACACTGTTTGTAGTTTCTGGAAACAATTTTCTTTTGAAAAGTTTTTCCAACTGGATGGGATGAAAAAGATTAGGTGTCTGGCCTTGCATCTTTTATATGTATCATTTTAAAACCAATCTTCAGATTTTTTTGGGTATTGTTTTCAAACCTATTTTGGTTGTTTCTATTGTATAATTATAAATTTCCTTTAATTTTATATGAATGCTGAGACATAAATTAATAAACTAATAAGAGCAATTATCTGGAGGGCCACAAGTTCCCTCGCCAGTGCTACAGAACACTAGATAACTGGAAAAGGCTGTGTGCCACAGGGTTTCATAGTGAGAGCTCAGGTGACAATAGCTGTATAGCAATAGATGAACCTGCTTACTGAGAGAGAATAAAGTACATGCTATTTATGAGGGTGTGTTCTCCACAGGCAATTGGCAGACACCTGCTCTCCACTCCCCAACTCGCTGCCAGGAAACGGCACGGCTGCCGTGGTCCTGCTTTGGATGATCACAGAAAACATGAAAACTCCACGCTGTCGCTACACTCGTCTGGTATGTACTGCAATCCTTGCTTCTTGGGTCAGGATAGGGAAGGGCAGAGGAGGGAGTTGCCCCAAGGGGCAGGGCAAGAACGAATGGGTGCAAACTGCACGGCATAAAGTCCATTTCAACTAAACGTTAGCAGAAGCTTCCTAGTGGTAAGAGCTAACAGTTGAGCAGACTGCCTCAGGGGGTGGTCTCCTACCATGGAGGCTGGATGGTCATATTGTAGGGAAGCAAGACAGATTGAACAAGAGGTTAGAAGAGATGACCTCCAAGAGCTCTTCCAGGTCTAGAACTCCCACTAGAACTGCACCATGTCCCCCTCCCTGCATTTGTCTTTCTGAAACCACCTGGCATCATGGGAGCCTGTTAGAGTTTAGTGCTACTGGGTTCCTGGGTCCAAAAAGGTATACATATATCATAATGGAAAACGGAAACACTGGTCTGTCAACCTCAAAACCAGGCAGCCCAGAAATATGTTTGTTTTAGTAGACAATGTTTTTTGAGGAATTTAAATTCCTTCCCTTTCTTTTGGTGCAGAGCATCATTCTTCTATTTCAGATGTCTGGGCTGAGAGTGCCATTGTTTATGTGGTCAAGATAGTGCTATCAGGCAATCCCAGGCAGAATCATTCCATACCGTTTGTGCAAAGGGGATTTAATTGATTAGGATATTAATTTGATGAAAAAAGCATCATGTTTGGTGAAGGTTACCATCACCTTGATTTTGCCTTCAACCTCAAGTTTTGGTTTTAAGCTCAGCTCCTCAGGCTATTTGGTAGACAGTTTTTAATATTCATATCCTTGAAGTGACTTAAGCAAATATATGTTCAGTTGGGTGGTAAGGCCAAAAGAAAGGAACGTAGCAAGAATGTAGGATTTCTACGGAAGTGGGTGGTATATTTCCGCAACCAGGTTGGTGCTGCAGATAAGGGAAAGTACAGGGTATGTGTAATTGAGGAAGCACAAGGGAAAGTTATATTGATAAAAGTGAAGCTGAGGACAAAGAGCAGGGCTTTGTGGTTTTTGCCCAAGGCATTGCATTTTCATACTGAGATGGGTGTGTTGTTGTTATTTGGTCCAGAAAGGGTATCTACAAGCATATCCCACCATCATATTCCTACACCTTCATCTTCAGTCTGAGTGAGGGCAATAGAAGGAAACAGGGATAACTTACCCGATAATCTTCAGATTGATTTCAAAAGCATAGAGTTTTTGCTTCTGTGCAGATGATATACACATGCTAATAGGATTTTGAGGCCTCTCTACATGTGTTTCTAGGACAGTAGCTGAGCACCCAGATGTCATGCAGGATTGTTATACTTTTATGATCTACACACATAATTCATTTCCTGGACATTAGTATTGTCTATGTAGGACCTTGATAATGTGCGGCAGCCCTCAGGCGAACCACTTGGTACTAAAGCTGGGAAGAAGGCCCAGTCCTCCTGAACAGGGATAGAAAGATCTGTCAATTTTGACTCTCATTTTCCAATCTTAAATTCATTTCTCTGAATTTTTAAGCAGTTTGAGGTGTTGTTGTTGTTTTTGGGTTTTTTTATCCTCACAGAAATTCAGCAGCATTTTAGTGTGAATTTCTGCTAATAATCAATTTATTAAATGCAGTTTTCACTAATGTACACATTTCTGTAAGCAACTTTCCTTAATAAAATGCATTGTTACATGCCATTTTAACTATTATCTTCATTTGTTTTTGCACACTTTCCTTTAATATATGCATTTTTGTAAACATTGTTTGGTTGACATACTGCATTGCAAAATTCCAACGGATGATTTTGTTTCAGGCTGTATATTGTTTTGGAAAGTACAAATTTCATAGTTTCAGCTTCAAATGTGTACTGAATCTAGTATCTCCTCTTGCAATTGTAGTATTGAATGGCGGAGGTGGGAGGGAATTGCACAGCAAAGAGCAAACCATCATTTTACTATGGTGTATTTTCATTAATAGAGTCAAGGCTCCACATTTACATAGTTGACAATTGCATGATAGCTCTAAGACATTTCTGAGTTGCTTTCTGACCTGCCCTAGAGATGCACTAATAGAGCTTTGAATCAAGAATGGAGAACTTGCAGCCCTCCAGATGTTGTTGGACTGTAATTCTCATTATCTCTGGCCATGCTGTCTGAAAGGAGCTGGAGTCCAACAACATCTGGACAGCTAAGACTTTAAATGAATCACAGAAGGCAATCAATCTAACCTTTTTCTATTCTCACCCTCTGAAGACACCCACTGGAACAAAGGATGAAGAGGAGGAGTGGGCTCAAGCTGGTTCATTAAACTGATGTTCCTAAGATTAAAATATTGCTTTATTGTGGCCTACATACTGCTGTGCTATTAATTATAAGACTACACTTTTAGCAGTCCCATGAGACCAGAGGGAAGGGTAGACTGATTGCCTTCTGCAATTCACTGTGCTTTATCTTTTTATCCTCAGTTCTCTCTGAGGAGTATCGTTCTAGTGACGTAACAGACTACATACTGGGGAAGATTCTGCAACTTGGTTGTTGCTGTATTCATTTCCCATTTTAACAGTGTGTGTCCTTTTATCAGCCCAACCTGCTGGAAGAAGCCCTGTCTTCAGAACCTGAGGAGTCTACTGAACAAGAGAACCCAGTCTGGACAAGCACAGAATTTCATGAGCCTGTGCTAAATGGGCAAAGCAACATCCTGCACTTGGAAGAAATCCAGAAGGTGAGCACCCTTCATACTGTGACTCAGCAGTTTTCTTTAATGAGTGCTGCTATCACAGTGACTCCCCTGGGTGAGCCCTTTGCCCTTATACATCACTTCCATACATTGTCCTTAGCTAAGGCACATGTTATGGAGTATTGCTGACCTCTGTTAACCAGGAAAGCAAGCTTTTAGCAGGAAGGAAGCAGGAAGGTCTGCTGAAGCCATGTCTCTACAAGGGCCACAAGACCCTTGGGCCCATTTACAAGGAACAAGTGCAAAGAAGTGAAATTCTCCAGTTATTAAAGATAAAGGTACCCCTGACCATCAGGTCCAGTCATGTCTGACTCTGGGGTTGCGGCGCTCATCTTGCAGGCTTAATATTCACTTTTGTGAATGCAAAGATTATTGTTGTTGTTCAGTTGTTCAGTCGTGTCCGACTCTTCGTGAACCCATGGACCAGAGCACGCCAGGCACCCCTATCTTCCACTGCCTCCCGCAGTTTGGCCAAACTCATGCCAGTCGATTCGAGAACACTGTCCAACCATCTCATCCTCTGTCGTCCCCTTCTCCTTGTGCAGTCCATCTTTCCCAACATCAGGGTCTTTTCCAGGGAGTCTTCTCTTCTCATGAGGTGGCCAAAGTACTGGATTGTAGATGGGGCCAATAATTTAGGCCAGTGGGTCCCAATTAGTCAAGGACTGTGGGGCCCGTTTTTCAAAAGCCAAGCCATGGACCCCCTACTTTTGAAAATGTTCTTTATGTGATTGGTGCCACCATATGCTTCAACATGTCCCAGTGCAAAACTGGGATGTGCGTCTTCTGGGCAGCACTTCTGTGTGAGTTACATGACCCACGCGAGAGCATGGGCCACCAAAATGGAATGTCCTGGACAGTTGATGGGTATGTGCCATGGCCCTGCTTGGTGGGTTACGTGGACCCCCTGGGATTCGCAGACCACCAGTTGGAAACCACTGACTTAGGGTGTATGACCTGTGACCTGAACTACTAAGCAAAAAATATACTGATGAGCTAGTGCGGGTGTGGTAAACCTTTAGCCCTCCAGATGCTGCTAAACTACAACTCTCATGATCCTTGACCATTGGCCCTGCTTGGTGGGTCTGATGGGAGTTGTAGTGCAGCAACATTTAGAGGGCCAAAGGTTCCTAACTTAAGATACATTCCTATGTTGGATAGGTTTAAGGCAAGGATGTGAACTCTGTGGATGTCCAGAGGTTGACAGACTCCCATTCACCCCAGCCAGTATGGCCAATGGGAAGGGATGATTAGACATGCAGTGCATATTGCATAACACATGAAAGGCCTCAGGGTAGATGGAGGTAAGGAAAGAAGTGATCTTGTGTATGTGATACCTTTTAGCTTGCACCACACCTCCCTCTACGAGTGACTGGACACCCATGGAACCTCACCTACTGTACAGCAAGGGATGGATTTAGCCTGAAGACTATGTACCGAAGCATGAGCGACTTAGCCTCTCCAGTGTTGTTGATTATCAGAGACACTGAAGGCCAGGTAAGCATAACTAGCTTTGAAACAGGCCAGACTTATCAAATCTAGCAGAGCGGGGCTGACTGGTTGGGTTCAGTTCACTGCCTACTCTAAATGGCTTTCCTGCTACTTAGTTACAAAAAATCTCTCTTGCATCCTTTTCAGATATTTGGAGCCTTTTCTTCTACAGCCATCCATGTCAGCAGCTGCTTCTATGGCAATGGAGAAACATTTCTCTTTTCCTTCACCCCACAACTTAAGGTGATTGAAGGGATATCATCCCCAAAGTATGAAGGTTATCGGTGTGTGTTAACAGTATCTGGAGTTATTACCAATTAGACAAATGTTGCCTGCCACTGACTTGCCACAGGCTTAAAGTGGTATACCTACAAAGTTTCCAGTATGCACCATTTGGCAATTGATCTAGTACAAGGGTGTCCAACCAGTAGATTGTGATCTACCAGTAGATCCCCGTCTGATCCTGGTAGATCGTGGGATCTTTATCGTGTACAAAAAGTTACAGGGAGAAAGCTAAATAACGCTGTGCAATCCTCCCCCCCCCCCCAAAAAAAAGCTCAACAACCCTGGGCAATCCATCCACCCCACACATGCTCCTCCTCCCTCCAATGACAATGGGTCACTGACAATAAAATAATGACAATAAAATCACTGCCAGTTTTTTTTTATACTGGGAGTAGATCAGAGTCTCTTGGGAGTTGGACATGCCTGGTCTAATAAATCAGCCTTCCCCCATCCTTCTTTTTATCCTGGCCTTTGATACCTGAGATACATTTATAGGACCAACCCTATTCTTACTATAAATGGTTTCACTTGCAAAGGGGAAATGCTTGTTTAAAGTTACCTGAGACCTGAAATGGGGCATCAACTGTCAGGGTGCAGCTTCAGTTGTTTTACACACACACACAAATTCATTTATAATAAAACATGGAAGGTCAACACAAAAGATGCTGGACTGCAAGCAACCATTTGACAATACCATGTGGATTCTCATATATATGAGTGTATGAAAAAGTGGCTGTTCCAGAATCAAGGGTGAGCATGGAAGAAGCCACTATTAAAACACATGGTAGGAAGTGGTAAGCAACCCCTACCAATAAATATTTGGCAGTAAATTCTACTGAACTCAATGAGACTTACAGTACACCAGTCAATATGCAGACAACTGCCCTGTTAGGGAGCTTGTGTATTACATTGCAACTCTGGCTTCTCATTTTACTTCCGAGTCACAAGAAATTTGCAATAGTTTAAGGGGTGGGGTGCTGGCACAATGTTCAAAAAGCTGCCAAATGAACCAGAATATAAAGGTTTCAAGTAAGCATTGGAAAACAAAATGATGATTGTTTTCTCTAGTTGTACAGCTGTGTCTTTTATTCCCAAGATGCTTCTCTCAACCATGTTTTTTTCTCCTTACTCTCCAGGTATTTAAGTGGACAGGTAAAAACACCTTCTTCATGAAAGGAGATGCAGACTCCCTAGCAATTGGTGGAGGCAGGTATGTTACTGAAAGATGGTAGTGTGGAAAAATGGATTTGTTGTGAAGGGAAGGGGTGCTGCAATGCAGTCCCAATCAGATTACTAACTTTTGAGGATGGTCTCGTCAGCTCTTTTTGGAGCCAGGGTCCCTCCACTACTGAATCAGTGATACAAGTAAAACAAATGCCATCACAGTTCATCTAGAACAAGTTATTCCTCAGAATGTGAGCCATGGTGAAAAGTATCTTTACTTTTATCTCCTTTAAATTTACCACTATCCACCCCTTACTTATTTCTAGGTTTCATGACATCAAACTGAAGATTCCTCTCTCCTGTACCTCTTCAGTCATTATGATTTGAGATATCGGCTACAAAAAGCCCAATAGTATTTTTGTGTGTGTCCTTTGAGTGGACATAGCTGTCTAGCTTTATTTAGTACACATTATCATCTTGCCCTGCGTCAGGACTTCTAATCTTTCAAGTTACTGTGGACTCTTTTGTATACATGTAAGAAAAATATGGTTAATCATTGCAGTGGAAAACCAGTTTGGCTGTATATAGTTCCAAAGCATCTAAATATATAAATAGAAACTGTGGCAAAATGGTGAGCTCATTGTAAACCCCTTCAGAGCAGGGGAAAGAATTTTGAGTAGAAAGGAAGCAACGAGCCCTCTAATCTGGCTCCCACTACAAGGTAGAACCATTGACCACCCCTTCTTCAATCAGCCCAGGCAGCAGAAAGCAGGTGCATGTGAGATACCTACAGAGCTGTTGACTCAAATGAGCCAAACCACATTGTATTTATTATGGCTCAGAAGTTTGTGTTCCTCATTCTGCAGAAAGTTCATCCCATGTTTTGCCTTTCCCCTTATTTGCAGTGGCAAATTTGGATTGTGGCTAGATGGAGACCTGAACCATGGAGGAAGTCAGCCCTGTGAGACATTCAACAATGAGACGTTATCTCCCAAAGAGGAATTCCTCATCCGAGACCTGGAAGTTTGGGCACTTTCCTAACCCAGTGTGCTGGGGGGATGACAAGCCCCCTTCTGCATCGACACTGCAGGTGCCATGGGAACAGGGCTTGGCCAGTCGTCCTGTGGTGGCAGCTTTTCAAATCCCCTTCGATGAACATAAACTTGCTGTAGAGACTCCCTCTGTCTCCGTAGATTGGGATGGAAAAGATGCTGGATTAACCTAGCAATTTCCTCATATCTCTCTCACCCAACATTAGCAATTTTGCTCCCCACCATGCTGCTTGTAGAAAGATGAGCTAAGGATTTTCAGTTAAGCTTGCCTTTTGTATTATTGTACTTCAGGGCAGGTGAAGCTCTCGCTAACAGTCATCTTCAGAACTGGTAAGCTATGCGAATATTGGTGGCTGCTTGCCATGGAAGGATGCCCCAAGAGACACCACACAGCCTCAACCTGTACTTGCAAAATGGCAGACGAGGCAGTAAGCTCCTTTCTCACAGCTCTTGCTAGTGATAGAATTACTTTGTTATAAGCATTAGAATGTAAGAACTCTGGAGGTGCTTTCAAGTGCACCTTTATCATGTGGTTGTGAGAAGGCCCATCTCTTTGATGCTCAGCAAAGTACCACACAGGTACTGAAGCTGAACACTGAATGGCCTAGTTAGCCACACAGGTACAGCCCACATTGTCATCCTCTGGAGTTAGTACATTTTCCTCAAACCACCCACTAATTTGGTAATAGAAAGCTTTCCACAAGGCTAGTCTTGGCCTCCTGAGTAGCGTTCTACCAATGACATTCAACTCCTGAATGGGCACTTTGCAGGGTTAAAATAAGTTTCCCCAAATGAGAGATTTTCCCTTCATAATAGTGTATTTCATATACAAACAAGTTTGTTGAGCAGTAACCAGTCTACTTTTCCCTTCTTACCCACAATTTAGCTAAGTGATTGTGGCCATGGGGGATTTAAGTCTTTCCTTGTTTGGGGGTGGGTGGGGAAGCAGTGTTTTCATAGCACTTTATACACAATATTTTGTTTTTGGAAAATGGCATAAACTTCACATCCTAGCTTAGTCACCTATTGGTCACTTTATGTGACATCCCTGACCTCATTTTGTAAATAGATTTTTTCCTTAACTTTTTAAAAAAGAGGCCAACTCATATATTCCAATATGGAAGCATGCAGAACTTTTAACAATTAATCAGTTAAAAACACTGGTGCAAAGCCATACACAACTACTTTATTCCAGATGTATTCACACATGCATGCTGTGAGGAATCAATCAACAACTTGCATGTATTAAACAGCCATAGATAATTCACCTCAGATGGAGCTTAATCGGTTTGGGCGTACTGCTTTCCTATGCAATCTGTACTCATTTTATCTAGGAATAATTCAATGCAATGTTCATGCATGTATAAATCTGCTCACTTTACTTTTATCATTTAAGAGCTTCTCCTCTTGGTTCTAGAGACTGTGCTTTTCCCTTTCCAGGGTTGAATGTCTTATCTCCTGCTGTGGGGGGAAGCGGGGAGCAAATATGGCTGCCTCCCTAAAGTGATGCTACTTATCCATTTCACAGGGACAGGATATTTAAATTGTTCAGATCCAGCATCAGTAACACACTTTGAATAATCTATTTGTATTGTCATCTACAGATGCCCTTAGATACTCCTCTGGTTAGATATATGATGCAGCAATTCTTTTAATAATGCATTTGAAATATCTGCCTAATGATTTTTAGACAATATATGAACGATCGATTTTTTGATAGTGTTGAATGTATAATTAATTATAAAACAAACAAACCAATCCTTAGTTTTCCTTATTAGAGACTGGGCATTGTACACTTCAGAGGTCATGTTTCTTTTTCTAGTCAAGGACTACAATCTGTCCAAATTATTTTGTGCTAAAGTGCTATACTGAGGTCTAGTAGCATAAATAAAAACTTTTAACAGATGGGAATGTCGGGGGTGTGAGAAACGTGGTGTGAAATATTTTAGAAGCATTAGGTATGTAGGGACAGGGGTGAAGTAGACGAGGCCTTATATTAGGCTTATGTCTTCATTATGTGCTTAAAAGACATTCTGAACATGTACCTCTCCTAGCTCTCAGCCAAGAAATACTGAAAGCCGTGATCCAAAGAGAACTAGATACATCTTACTCTTTCACTAAAGAACACTGGAAACTGTAGTTCTGTAAAAGTCACAACAAACTTGTTTTAAAGCAGCTTAAACTTCTGGTACAGATGTACTCTTAATCTCTGTGAAGCCTCTGGCTCAATTTCCTGGCTCTTCAGCAGAAGCTATCCAATTGTTTTTGAAGCTCACTCCCCTCTCCTAACATCAAAAAGTCACAACCCTTCCAAGTGCATTATTTGGCAGAACAAAATTCAAAATATAGCACAAAATCTGAAATACAGGAAGCAGGGCTATGAGGGGCAGATTCCTAGGACATCACTGTGGCAAGCAAAGGAAACCAACTGTGCCTACTGCCAGTCCCAATAAATGAACTGGGATAAATTGCCCGTCGGCATTGTAACTACAGAGTTCCAGATTTGCTCAAGTTTGAATTTTACTTTACTGAAATTGGCTCTTTGTAACACATTGAAAAGTCTAGTCAAGTTCTGAACATATTAGGTATTTTTTCTTATTACGCAGTTGTAGGCACAGGAAAAAAGATTAATATACAGGCACACAAAATATATAATTATAATCCTAACCAGCCTGACAATTCAATATAGCTTTGGAGAAAATAGCTCTATGTATGTTACCTTAACCCGTTTTTATGAAGTAATTTAATGTCAAAACGAAGGCTCAGGATGCAAGCAGCTCCCTTTTAATCCAATCTTACAGAGCTCAAACAACTGATCCACTGAGTTCGAGATCTCTTACTGCATAATCTAGTCTAGATGTATTTGGGACTCCCAATTCACATCAGCGTCAGACACTGCAAACAGTCAGGGATTATAGCAGTTTCAGTTCACCAATATCCGGAAAGCCATAGGTTAGCCACCCGTACTCTAACTGCAGCACTAGAAATGTGGAATATTTCTGAACAGCTCTCTACTCATGTGAGGTTTGAAAGTGTTCTGGTGAAATAATTCTAGATTCAGGTGCCGTGTGCTGGGAGTAACTTCAACAGAGCACCTGATAATGCTCTAAATATTTTTCAACCCTAAGTTTTAAGAGCACTCCACAACACAGCTTCATTTTAAACACTGGCATGGATCCAACGTTCCTTTGAGCAGAACTATCCTGCTGGTGAAGGGAGTGGGTTTCAACTCCCTCCTGCAATGGCCCTGTAAATCTGCTCAGTACAGAAAGTGAAAGTGTTGATGGTGAAAGTGGCGATCCAGCTTCCTACAGTAGGTACCTTTGCTGCAGTCCCTTCTGCAATGAGGAGCCATTCTCTTTGCAGAAGGACATCTCTCTATCCCAATCCATAGTTCTTAAATGGTGTATACATTTCTTCTGAGCCTTAGGTTTGTTAAGTGAAACTTCAGAAACTCTCTGTTCTCACATTTAACAGCACACTTCTCACACACAAACCCATTTTCTGTCAGCATAATGTGCCACATCATAGAACTGTGCTTCCCAAAAAAAATGTTTTAAGGAACAATATATACTATTCCATACAAAGACAACCTATCTGTGAAAATATGAGAGATAAAAAATACATTCAAGTCGGTTTGAAACATAAGCAAAATTCCCTAGTCTGAAATTTGCTTCTGATTCTTAACAGCTGCTTGCCTCTCTATACAAGCCAGCTCATTTCCTCTCTATCTAGTGCTCAATGGCTAGAATACATTCAATAATTGGTAGTTTTGCTACTGCAAGTATTTTGTTGGATTATTAAAAATGTAAGCATTGAAGTTAAAAAAGTAACTTTATAAAAGAGTATATTCTTGATTGTGCCAAGGCATGTTTAGCTCTAAATGAACATATACTGACTCTATCATGATTTGAGGGAATGGCAGCTAAAAAGAACAGTAGAATAACCACTTCTATCATAAACAGAAGATAGGCAAATGGCATAGGATTGTTCCCTTTCCCCACAATAGGTTTCATATATAAAATTTTTCATAGTAGAGAAATTATACTATTGTGCTGATCTTAAGAAAATGACGTAAGTTTTGAAATAGAAAGGCGGTTTTGTGGTTTTCCCCAAAAACCTTTAAGCTTTAGCCAACTAAGCTGTACTCAGAGCAAACACACTGAAATTAATGGAGCTATGTTAGCCATGTCCATTAATTTCAGCAGTTCTATTCTGAGTAGGACTAACTTTGGATACAACCTGCTTTTGAAAGGAAACCTTTCTTCACCTGCACACATTTAAATTAACAAAATAAGAGCATTGCAGGTCATCAAAATGTCCATGTGAAATCTACAACAAATGGAATTTTAACTCGTCTGAGCTAAGACTGACATTTTCCACTACTGCTTTTCTTTCCACATTTCCATGTTTTTATAACACAACCTTGTTGTACAACCCGGAATCAATCAACAGAAATTAAAGTTTTCCTAGTCTTTAAAAAGTGACTTTTTGGGCTTTGGAGAACTGTTTTTCTTTGAATCATGCTTTTCTTCATCTTTGACTACATTCCAGTCTGGTTTCATTGGTGTAAGTTCAGGGGCAACAATATCACCATCCTATCAAAGTATCAAAATGAAGAAAAGAAGTTCAGTTGTGCACTGGATGTTAACTGTCAATACATTCTCTCATCTTCTTGGCAAGTGGAGCAAGACACTCATTGAAGCCTTTTTGCACATCATATTACAAGAAAAAACATTCTTGCACTGCCCTTCTTTCCCACTGTCAGGAAAGAGTAATGGGTGACTCATGCTGTACCCCATTTATTTGTGGTAGTCAACAAAATTTTTGTACTCATCATTTGCAAGGAAGTTAATAAACGTAACAGATACAAAACTTCTAGTTAGTGGTAGTATTACAGTTGTTTTAGAACGTAACCATAAAGGCTAGGTTGTCCTCCAATGAGATTTCTGAGATTTTTAGAATTCTCAAGTCCCTTGTGTTCATAATGTGCAGAAATAATAATAGGTTGGTGATAGAGGAAACTATGGAATAATGGACAGGTGGTGATGAACAAAAGGAATACTAAGAATGAGGTAGATCTGAATCTCATAGCTCAGTTGGTTAGAGTGTGGTGCTGAAAACGCCAAAGTTGCAGGTTCAAACCCCCTATGGAATAGCTGCATATTACTGCACTGGACTAGTTGGTCTTCAGGGTCCCTTACAACTCTACGATTCTATTTGAGATGCACCTTCTTAAACCTTTCTTACCTGTGGTTTAGTGAAATTGTTGTCTATACACCACTGAACGAAATATTTTCTAGCATCACAGATAGTATCTTCATCTGCTGTCTTACAATAAACCCTGATTTGCTGCTCTTCAAATTTTTCTGGTAGAAGCTTTGAAACCTTAAGATAGAAGGGAAAAGAATTCACATACACTTAATTTTATCACCTTGTCAGAAAAAGCTTCTACAAATTTCTCAGCAGCACCATTCAGTTACAAGAATGTTTGCACAGGGGAATTTTACCTTAAAACCACTTGTATTCAGTGAGCACTTACATAGCAGGTGATATTAGAAAAGTGTGTTGCTACTATTTCCATGCAATTTTGTTGTCTTTTTCACATGTATTCAGATACTCTTTAAAAAGCTATCGTAATAAAACAGGCAGAAACTCCCCCCCCCCCAACTTTCCTTACTTGTTCTTTAGAAATTTTGAATGCCTTATTGAGGTCAGACTTGCAGTAGAAACGCACGTTATTGACAGGGTTCTTCTTTTTCATTCCATAATCCATGTTGATAACCTTCACAGAGGCAAGTCAAAAATAAAAATGTACTAAAGTGCATTGTAGGCACATATGTTAAGAAATCAAAAACATTTAAAATGAACATTTAAAGAGATCATTCTTACATCAACAATAAAGTCTTCAGGCTTTAATCCAGCTTTGTAAGATAATGTATTGGGCTTGGACTTGGCAATTTCTTGAGCCATCTTACTACACCGTTCCTGCAGGGTATAAAACCTTTTACTTTTTGTGTATTTGAATCACTGTATTTGAATCATACTCTCAGAAACTGATGAACCAGACCCATGATTAATTTTCAAAATAATTTTCTCTCTCATGCACTGTTACAATGTGACAAATAAGGTATTTGATATCACCATACCATGACAATCAGTAGTGATGACTTTTAATGCTGTCACAGCTTCTCTTCAAGCAGACTAAGACAAAATTAGTTATCCATTAGAGAGAAAGGAAAGAAGGTTGTAACATTTTATTATTGTTGAGAAATGTTCCATGTTTTGCTGTGCTTTTATTATGTTGAAAGCCAAAGTAGCTGGGGCAACAGAGTCAGATGAGTGGGGTACAGGTAAGTATTATCCAACAAGTTGATGCAAACTATTGTAAAATCCTAGTAACTCTACTGAAGCTCTTGTACTTAATGCTTAATCCAGGCGTTACCAACCTAGCACCCATGAAGACACCTCAACACACCTATATGAGCTTTACTGAAGAAGGGGCCTATCTGTGGCCTTTATATTGGTTCCTCTGCTGTGCAGTGCTGTTTCTGAAGTTAAAAGAGCATGCCTGTTTCTACTCTGCAAATACAATCCTATGTCTACTCTTTGGAGGGAATGTTGAGGATATATGGAGGAAGATAAAAAGTTGCTAGCCTGTGCATTTTGAGACAAAGGTGGCCTGGAGAGGAGAGGAAGAGGGGTGGCTACCACTCCTTTTATTGCCCAGAAAGGCAATTTGTTTCAGGATTCAGGGGAGGGGAAGGAGCAATGGGGATGCCTTCCTCACTCACTTCATGCAGGATGCCCATGTGATAGAGAAGTACAGGCAAGGACAGGCTTTTCCCAGCTCCAGTGGACATTTTCAGCAGCTTGGACATGGGGGCAGGAGAGAAATGCAACAAGGATGTTACCCTCAGTTGCATCATGACTAGTCAGCTTGTGCTGGCAAAGAAGCTGCAGGCTTTTCCAAAGGTTCTTTTCAGCCCAGAAAGTGGTGGTAGTTGTTTCTGCATTGTGGCGTGGTTGGAGAGAGAAGTGACAGAGATGGCCTTCCCAGTCACTTCATGCACCATGCACCTGCTCAGGCAGGCTTTTGCAAGGCATTTGTGGCAAGATAGAGAACAGGGGAAATATTAGTGATCTGTGAGGGATAGAGAGAGAGAGAATGTAAATAGACACTATGGAGAGACCTGGTCTGAATAGAGATATTGGATTCTTGTCTCATTACATATGCTAAAGCTATTTCTTGTCATCTGCATACTATCCCTTGCTTTTTCCTGTAGTTAACAGGTTTACCATACCCATCTCATCATCTACTACCATTCTGAGAAAAATCCCACCCCACCCTCCCACTATATATACGGGTCTGGTGACTTCTGTTTCAGTGTATCTGAAGAAGTTTATCCATAGCTGTCAACCCTCCCTGCTGTTTCCCAATGCTATAATAAGGGAATTTCCCGCAAAAAAAGGGAAAGGTTGACAGCTATGGTTTATACCCAGAACAAACTTAGTTGGTCTCTAAGGTGCTACTGGACAATTTTTTATGTAAAGAGAGAGATAGAAGCCAGAGGTAAGCAAATTGGTACTGAAAAAAACCAACCATTACATTACTCTATGATCACACTTAACACACTTATACCAAGAACAAACTTAGTTGGTCTCTAAGGTGCTACTGGAAAGAATTTTTTATTTTATTTTGTTCACACTTAACAAGTTAGCAGAGTGAACTAACCAATGTAACTTGAAAAACTGTGCCCACCTTCGTAATTTCCATGCCCTCTGGGGGCTGAGTCTGTCCCAGGTACTTATACAGGTCACGCCGCTCTATTTTACATAAAATTTCCCGTGCTTCTTTCAGCTCTGGCTGATCAGAATGAAGAATCCTTAAGAAGATCTCATCTGCCAGTATTAAACAGATCAAGTCATTAAAGTCAGCTTTTCTTTTGCATAATTGAAACATGTATTATGTGTCAGAATTTAAGAAATGTTTTTTATGCTATTATAATCGTAGTCAGCTGGAAATTATCTTTTGCGTATCTGCAAAACGAAACTCACAAGACCATATTCAATTCAACAGTCAGATGGAAAAAAACAAGATTCTGCTGTGTCTCAACAGGGTTAAGATACAGTTCTGTGGGTTTCTTCTTTAACTGCTTTGGCAGTAAACAAAAGGCACCAGAAGGTAACATTTTTGAAAAATAATTATATCCTCAAACAAATCAAAGCTTAACAACCTCAAAGTAGCTTATGGTAAAATGTGCATAAAATGAAACCAAATCAGGAAACATCATTTAAAAAAACACATCAAAAACATCCACTCATAAACCAAAAGAGCACAGAGAAAGGAAAGCAGCCCTAACATAGTCATAACAAGAAGAGTCTGTTTTTTGAGCTGAAGACCTTCTAATACAATGCCTATACACAGCAGTAAATAAGAGCACAACTAGAAGCACCTGACTCTACTAGTAAATAACACTTCAATTACCACACAACTGGGATTAGGATGGTGAGAAGGGGTCAAGGGCAAAGGCTTGACTTTCAAAAAAGCATTTCTTAAGGCTCTGTGAAAACTGGCAGGTCCATTGTAAGGGGTGGCAAGATTGGGCACCTCTCAAGGACACACACACGTCCACTGACAATAATCTCCTGCTTGTTCATCTGCCTCTTGCTCCAAAATGGAGGAGATGAACAAGGAGTATCTCCATCCCCATCGTTCAGCCCAGACACTGAGGTCCAGTGCCAAGGGCCTTCTGGAGGTTCCCTCCTTGCGAGAAGTGAGGTTACAGGGAACCAGGCAGAGGGCCTTTTCAGTAGTGGTGCCCACCCTGTGGAATGCCCT
This sequence comes from Lacerta agilis, assembly GCF_009819535.1. Lineage (NCBI taxonomy): Eukaryota > Metazoa > Chordata > Lepidosauria > Squamata > Lacertidae > Lacerta > Lacerta agilis. The sequence continues at coordinate 65,894,002 of NC_046317.1, read as the reverse complement.
CCCATCAGATGTCAAGGAAATAAACAACTATATAACTTCTGAAGGCAGCCCTGTTTAGGGAAGTTTTTAATGTTTGACGTTTTATTCTGTTTTTAGTCCTCTGTTGGTAGCCGCCCAGAGTGGCTGGGGAAACCCAGACAGATGGGCTGGGTTTAACAACAACAACAACAACAACAACAACAACAACAACAACAACAACAGTGGGGAGAAAGAGTAGTAGTAACTGCCATGGCCTGCTTGCTCATTGGGTTCCTCTGGCCAGCAAGCAGGCATCTAGCAATGATGAGGCAGAGGAGCAGCTGTCATCAATGGCAGTGAAGGAGCATACCCACTGAGAGAGAGGGGTACATTGAGGGCATCTTGTCCAAGAACCACCAAAAACCTGGGCTCAGCACTAGTAACCAGAAATCTATACATCCCTCATAGCTTCCTTTCCCTTCCCCCATTACTTTCTGTTTTGTCCTGCCTTCCTCCTCCTCCTCCTCCTCTGCCAATTTGTGTAACAAATCTTTCTCTTCTACTCAGTCACATTGGTTCCAAGATTCTCACTGCTCCTGGCTAAGCTCTGGACCCTCTAGCTCGAGACAACAGGAGTACTGAACAAGCCATTTTGGTTTCAGTTTTGAATCAACACCATCCAATACACACCCATCCTACCAAGATTTTTACAGGAGCAATAGATCAAAAAGAGAATTTGCACAAGTGGTTATATATCAAACCTATTCAAATTAAACGGAGCTGATAAGCTCCTTAAGGGCTTTCAGAGGGGTAAAAAGAGAGGCAGGGAAAAAGAGGAGGCAATTTTTATTTTTCTCTTTCATAAAACTGGGAGATGGGGAAGTTTGGAAAATGTGTGGCCATAGGTCTCACCCTTGATAGTTCTGCCACATACTTTCCTTCAGCATAATTCCCAACTCTGGAAAGTAAGGGCTCACTTCTATGTGCTGCTTTCTCTTGTGCACAAGCTCAGTCCTTGATCCCCATCAGTTTTGGGGAGAGACATGGGGGCAGGACTGTAATCTTATAAACATACATAGAGGGTTTTTTTGCATGCATCAGAGGCCTGTACTATCTGCAGTTTATAAATAGGATGTGCAGTTTATAAATAGGTAGAGAAATGCTGCAAGTTTGCAATACAGGATCCTAGTTTTCTGGAGATATGTTAAGAAGGGGAACAAATCTGTTTCTTATACTATAGATAAATAATTACAGTGGTGCCTCGCAAGACGAAATTAATTCGTTCCGCAAGACTTTTCGTCTTGCGGAAATTTCGTCTTGCGAGGCACCGTTTCCCATAGGAACGCATTTAAATTTCATTAATGCGTTCCTATAGGGGGAAAAGTCCGGGGGCCCCTTCCGACCGGCACCGGAGCCGCGCCACGTTTTAAGGCTGCAGTGAGCGAACAGCAGCGCTGCTGTTTGCTCGCTGCAGCCTTAAAACGTGGCGGCACGCGGCTCCAGTGCCGGTCGGGAGGGGGGCCGTCGGATCACGCCCACCCACCCAAGCTGGCGGGCGCGATCCCACAGCCCCCCTCCCGACCGGCACCGGAGCCGCGCCGCCACGTTTTAAGGCTGCAGTGAGCGAACAGCAGCGCTGCTGTTCGCCCGCTGCAGCTTTAAAACGCGGCTCTGCGCCATAGCTGTAAAGGCTTACCTTTTGGCTCCGGTCGGGAGGGGTGTCGTCAGATCGCGTCCGCCATCTTGGATCGACTGCGCATGTCTGGTACCTCACCAGACGAATTCGTCTTGCGAAAAACAGCCATAGACGAATTCGTCTCGCGAGTCAACTAAAAACTCGCAAAACCCTTTCGTTTTGCGAGTTTTTCGTTGTGCGAGGCATTCATCTTGCCGGGTACCACTGTACTTCTTCAAACCTAGTGATAGAAACACTTCACTTCCTTCATATGCATACAGCAGAATATATAACTCCTTTACATAATGCAATGCACAATGTTTCATTTAAGTGCCATAACAAAATGGTACTCTGACAGAAATACTTCCTAAATTGATGCAATTAGAATTTAGGTGTCAGTTTAATAAGCCCATACCTGTTAGCTTAGTGTAGGCTTCCATGTCTTCTCGTGCTGTAGCGATATTGTACGTTTTCCCTCCAGAGCCCTTTATGCTGATATATTGGTTAGCTTTCAAAAAGGCATCTGTAATCCTGATATGAAACATGCAACACAAATGAGGAAAAATCCATAACTTCAATATTAACTCCAGATCAAGGATTTCGCAATGGCTTTGGATATTTGGAAATAATTTTCCAAATTAAGACTGCTAGAAAAGAGCAATACAAAAACACCAAAGGTGGTAAAAATCAAACCATATACCGTAACTGGTTTTCTAGTCATCAAAATCCACTATGAAAAACGATTAAGGAGAAGGGCAGGGACATTGAACAGTTTCTCAATGAAACACTCCAGAACTAGGGCTACAAAATTTAATTGATCAATTGGTTAATATTAATTAATTTTTAAAAATTAATTAAATTCAAATTGGTTGAATTAAAACACACCCCCAAATAAATCAGGCAACACTTCTTTAAAAATATTTGTAGCTGGCAAGCACCATTGTAGAAGAAGCATTCCTCTTTCAGTCATATATTATTAAAATGAATTAATATGCAAGCTCATACAAATGTAATCAATCAACTAACGTAAGATTGGCTAGGATTTCTTTAGTTACTGCCCTGTCTAGGGCATATCAACATGCACTTACTTACATAGTTTCAATGATGTTGCTAATTTTATGTTGGTAGGCTCTGCGGTGCAGACAATTCCGTGTGTGGAACATGTCATACAAATTTCCAACCTCCTAAAGTCCAAGATAAAAACAGTATTTTATTAATCTTTTATATTAAAACCACAGTTCCAAGACTTATGAAACATTCAGAATGGGTAAAGGATGTGGGACACAACATCATGTTGGAAGATTGGGAAAAGCTATGGAATACAAACATAAATTTTTCAGCATGCAGTTCATTAAGAGAAAATATTATGAAAATGATGTACAGGTGGTATTTAACCCCTGTGAAACTGGCCAAAATATACCATGGTCAAAGTAACAAATGCTGGAAATGCAAACAAGCAGAAGGAACCTTCTTCCATATGTGGTGGTTGTGCCCTAAGGTGAAAGACTTCTGGGATGAGATATATAATGAAATTAAAAGAGTGTTGAAAAACACATTTAAGAAGAAACCAGAGGCCTTTTTACTGGGCATCCTAGGCCAGGACATGGTTAAGAATGATAGAAATTTGTTTTTGTATGCCACAAAAGCAGCTGGAGTTTTGATAGCAAAGAACTGGAAGACAGAAGAATTACCAAAGATAGAAGATTTGTACCTGCCTTCCATGATAACCCATACCTTCCCTACCCACTGTCTCTAAACTTATAGTCATGATGGCTATATTAACTCCAGTATCAGAGGCAGTATGCCTCTAAAAACCAGTCTCTGGGTATGACAAGCAGGAGAATGCTGTTCTGCTGATGTCCTCCTTGTGGGCTTCCCACAGGCATCTGGCTGGCTATGGCAAGAACGTAAGGTTGAATTAAACATACTTTTAGTCTGATCCAGCAGGGTTCTTTTTGTGTTCTTATTTATGGCCCTTAAACACCGGCTCCAAACCATCACCACATGGTCACCCATATGCTATAATAAGGCTATACAGTATAAGGCTATACAGTATACTTCCTACATGTAGTGAGGCTGGTTGAGATGAAAGGTAATGGCTTGCCCAATACCTCGTGCTCCCAAAATTCAGTTTTCTCTCAAACATTCTGTTCTCAAATAACAGAGAAAACTTATACTGCATTGCCTCCTATTCACTTGGAGATTTACTTCTCAATTTATACAGCACTAGCAGACTGCAAGTTTATCTCCATCTGGACTCATAAGATCCACAGTCTTAAAGCTCACTGGGTGGCTTTGTGTAAACATTGGCTTTCAGGTTAATTTGCCTCTCAACACGGAGTGACACCAAAGTGAGACAGTGTTTCCCTGAGCTCCCTGAAAAAAGGGGGGGGATAGAAGAACGAAATAGACAAAAAATTGACGGTGAATTTTTCAAGCTGCCAACACTATTTTAGTTGGCATTCTCTACTTTCCTCAAGAAAGCTTACCTTGTCACGGGTACAAATATGCTTCTTTTCCTCAAATACGCAGACACGAGCAAATTTAATGAAGCGTACGTAATCAAAGTTGTTCTGGATTCCAAGATGGTGACAATCCCTAAATATATTCCAGAAACAGACAGGAGGTAAGGTCATTCAATTAAAAATTTGGTGGTTGCACTGCCCAAGGAAAATGGGGGGGGGCACATTTTAAAATTACGGGGAGGGATCAGGAAGATGCTTCCACTGGGGACCTTACCTTTAAATAATGTAAAAGGACTCTCAGGGGATTTTTTGAGACTCTATATCCAGCAATTTGCTCAATGTAATAATAATTTAAAAATCAATTGCCAAAGGATTCTATTTTTTTCACATTCCCAAAATATAGATATATAATCTCCAGACATGCTTCCATAATAGCAACTGCAATTTTCTTCAGACAAATTATGGTTTAGCATGAACCTGTGGCTGCTTTGCTCCTCCCTGGCTGTTCTGCTGTTTTGCTGCACTAAGCCATAGTTTGGCTTAGAACTCTCCTAGAAAAACCAAGAGCCTTAAACCAGAGAACAAAGTCACAGCTCACTGGAGAGAGCTAAATCACATGCCTGCATGCCACACTAAGACAAGCCATGGCTTAGCTCAGCACAGCAGCAGAACTAGAGAAGAGCGAAGTGGCTGCCATCTCCTCCTTGGAACCTGAACACTCGGCCATGGTTTGGTTTAATGTGATGTATGAAACTGGACACTGTTTAATTTGAAAAAATATTGCTAAATGTTATTTAAACTGCTTAATATACAGTACTGAAAATTTCCGAGTGGTTTTCATAAAAACAACAAAAATACAAACATGTGATAAAAACACAACACAACTGTATTTCACACAAAAAACTGAGCAAGTTTACAAAGCAAAAAAATTAAAAACTAAGAGCCAGAGTCCAGGAAAACTTAGGCAATATGTTTTGAAAAGCTGTTCAAGGGCCATTATCATCTCCACTTCATGAATTACCCAAAGCAGAGTATTGCAGAGTGGTGGCTATCTCCAACAAGGATTGATTCCATGTTGCAATTGCCTCTCCTCGGAAGAAGCTATCCCCTCCAGAAAGAGTTGTAGTTTGTACACCTACCGAAGTTGGTAGTGGGCACTACGAGCCATTGAGGTCACTTGAGCCTCTAGTGACAGCAATGGATCTAGGAGCATCTCCAAACTACAACCTTGAGAGGGAATGCAAACCCATCAGAACTGGTGAACAGCCCATCCATAGGTTTCTGTAGAGGTTTGGAGCTTTTAGAGTTAACAAGCTCAACCAGGTTGTCCCACCCACAGGAGGAAGAGCGTCACCGGATGCTCTGTGTACTGTTGTACTTTGTAATGTGATACTTTCTGTTTCTGTGTCCGGAGAACGGAGAGAAGGGAGAAGCCACCAACATGGCTTGCGTCTCTCCAGGAATGTAGATTTATGCCTTGTAAAATAAAGCTTCTAGATTAGAAAGAAGCCGGACTCTGTTGTCTGTAATATGCTGGCATACACAACCCCGCTGCGTGAGAGAAGATAAGAGAAGATAACTCTGCTGAATAGTACAGGAGACGGCAGCAAGGAGAACGTACAGGAGAGGTACGTGCGCTGAAGGAAGCGTGCCGGGCTCCAAGGTGTACTAAGGTTGGTTTGAAGTGTTTCCAACAATCAAAAACACTTCAGGTTATGGATCCAAGCTTTTACCGATTCTCGACTGATTCTGGAGCAGTTCCAAGGATCCAGAACGTGTGTGCCAAGCTGAGAAGTGCCTCCCTGGTTTGGACTGTGATGGAGCATCCAGGGAAGTTTGCTTTGCCAGCAGGAGCATTCAGCAGTCTGCTGAATGGCTCAGGAGCCTAAAACCTGCTGCCAGAGGTTGGAGGGCAGCAGGAAAGCCCAGATTGAGGTGTGCCCAAGCAGTGTACCCTCTCTGGTGAAACCCCCATCTGTGGAGCCGGGTGAGAAGCTACAGATTCGTAAGTACGCTACCCCTGGGCAAGATGGAGGGAGCCATAGCATTCCCAGCAAGGAGGAGGGAAGCTTTTGTTTGCAAGCACCTCCAGCCTCACAGCTTCAATGCAGAGGGCTGTTCCCTGAGAGCGTTGATGTTTTGGCCAACGCCTGTGAGGAGGAAGGTCTGGCCAGTGCTTGTGAAGCCTGGAAGAAGACCCTAGCCCAGTTTCCTGGGGCTGAGGGACTGGCTGAAGTGGCTTTGGAAGGCTTGCCCCCAGCTCGGCTTATGGCTGTTGTGCAGCAACAGTGCCATGGAAAGCAGGAGGGGGGCCAGATCGCCGTGGGCTTTGCTCCCAGAAAGGGAGGGGCTGTTTCCAAGTCTGAAGCCAGCGTAAAGGCCTTGACTGTGGATCTGTGTTTTGGCACGTAGCCTGCACCTGGTCTTTTGTTGACGTGCATGGCTGAAGATAAGACCAAGGACATGACGTGTGGTACTGGCCATGAGAATCGCAACAGCTCTACCACAGCCCAGGCGGAAGAGGATGCCTACTGTTGTCGTGCAGTTGCCGTGGCAACGAAGGCCAACCCTGGTGGGCTGCATGTGATGGTTGCCGTCGTCGTCGTCATCGTTCCTCCTGGTGGACTTGTGAGGAACTGCGAGTCTCCTTCTACAGAGCAGTTCAACGTACTGACTGCTGCAGTCGAGAGGCAGTTTGTGACTGTTGGAAGCAAGAGACAGTTTGTCGTGCTTGAGACAGTCTCTGCAGGATTTAAAGGGACAGAACTGGCGTTTTCTGTGGCTGTTGACATAACTGTGTATTTGTTTATGTCAAACCTTCTGTCCAATGTTTTTGCTGTTTGTTTTGTGCTTATCACCTGTTCTGATTGCAGGGGTCAGAAGATGCTTCTACGCATGAAAGGCAGCCAGGACGGGCTGTTTGCTGTTAAGAAGTCTCAATCCAGAACAGGGGGAGGTGGCACTGATGGAATGCTTGCTCAGTGCACCAGTGTGCCCGTGCACCACTTATGTTTGTGTCAGTGGTACCAAAGGCTGGCAAGTCGCCACTGGGACAGTGTGCTGAAGCAGCCTGAGTTCTCTGAAGGGTGCAAGTTAAGGGCATGTAACAGCTTTCTTGATTGCAGGGTTTGCAAGGTCGAGGAGTCGACATCCTGCTACCCCGCGTCTGAAAGGGAAACCACGCGTCCCTTTTCCCTGGTTCATGTGGCTGTTTCTGAAGGGATGCCAGAAGCTAACCTGGGGGGAGCGTGTTGTTCTGAGTGTTTGGCTGATGCTTTCTCTCACCACATGTGGTCTGCGTTGCTCAAGGAGGCAACTGAGGCAGCACCACTGGTTGCAGTGGAACAGCAGGTTTCTACTGGAGTAGGCTGTTCCCAGGTCCTCAGTGAGAGGGGGAGTAAGCACAGTGTGACTAACCTGTTTTCTTCACAGGTATGTGGTCTTGCAGAGAGGCAGCAAAGGATGCTGCATGCTGCCACTGAAGACATGCTCTTGGATGCAGAGCTTCCACAAGGGTTCTGGGTGGAACTGGGTGGTACCAAGGTTCCGAAAGTGTTTTTCTGTGGGTACGAACCCAGCTTGCATAGCTGGAGGTTAGTTAGCCCAGATAGTGACCAGACCCAGGTTCTAGTCAGCAGGAGTGCTGAATTCTTTGAGCAGAATGGATTGGAACACATCCCTAGAAGCCCTGATGTTCTGGATGGTCCTGTCAGTGATGGACAGGCAGATACGCCACCTGCTGGTGGCGGTGATGGTCCAGGTGGATCAGCCCCAAGAGGGGGTATTGCTGTGGCTTTAGCACCTGCTGGTGGCTCGGGCCGAGTTCCCGGCCATCACCAGGGTGCAGCGCAGCTAGGGGCAACTCCAAGGCAGCAGCCTGGGAGTGCACCCGCATCTCCTATGTCACGGACTAGGAGGCAGGCCACGCTTGGTGACTCTTTGTGTGGCAACTCTTCTCCAGGAGAGCCTGGCGCAGGTCTCGTCCTGGTGCAAGAGGGGGGTTCTTTGGCAGTGGAGCAGGAGCCCAAAGGCGCGCCAACGTCATCTTTGGGTGGTTCAGTTAGGATGCACAGGCGCAGCAAGTCTGTAGGTGAGGTGCCTGACGTCAAGGACGTGCAGGTGGAGTCCAGTGCAACTGGAGCAGAGGGAGAATCTGAAGTGGTATCACAGCAGTCTGCACGATCCACTGAAGGGATTCTGTCCGAAAGGTTCACGGCCACTAGCGTGAGTGCTTGTTTGGTTCCGTGTGAACCGGAAAGCCTTGTGAAGGTTCAATGGGTATCTCAAGGTGAGGCCCAGAAATGGCAGGATGCCATGGTAGAGCAGGTAAGCTCAATGAGGTCTTTGGGTGTGTGCACAACCACGACGCTGTTAGAAGGTCGTTGGGTGTGCAGACTCAAGACGGCAGCAACTGGCAAGTTGCAGTGCGAGGCTAGGTCAGTAGCCAGAGGTTTCGCTCAGGAGGAGGGGGTCCATTGTTCCGAGCTACTGGACGCGCCCTCTCTCAGAAGCGAAACCACGCGCATGCTGTTAGCGGTCGCGACTCAAAGCAGCTTTGAGGCAAGCCACTTTGGTTTGGATGCCTGTTTGGATTCCGACCTGGACGGGGAGAGGTACGAGGTACCTCCGCCAGGGTTCGAAGGCAACAGGCCGAATCAAGTGTGGAGTTTGCACGAGGCAATCACTGGCTTGAAGGAGTCAGCCAGAGATTGGTCCTCAGGCGTGCAAGAAGCTTTGAGAAAGCTAAGTGTCAGCCAGAGTTGTGCTGATAGCTGCCTGTTTCTGGCAGGAGTAAGCCCAGAACAGGGTCTAGTTCTGCAGTCCAGTGCGGACATGCTTTACCTGGTGGAGACCAGGGGACAGGTGCAACGGTTCGCAGAGGAGCTTGGTCAGTCTTTCCAGCTCAGGAACCTAAGCCCTGTTGGTGTTTACCTAGGTGTGCAGGTAGACAGAGCCGAAGACGGTAGTGTCTTGCTCAATCAGACTAGCAAGGTAGTGCAGTCGTTGAAGAAGTTCAGAGTGTCTGAATGTGCTAGTGTCAGAACACCCATGGAGACGTGTCTAGGTGAGGACAGTCAGACCGGGGAACGCTCTGAGTTCGAGAGCCCCGAGGTGTTTAGGTCAGCTCCTGGGAGGCTGTTGTTTCCTTCATGGTTGAGCAAACCTGACATAGCAGTTGCTGTGGATCTGTTCAGCAAGGTGGCTGCAAATCCCAGCGTGCATGCCTGGAATGGCATGGTGAGAGTGCTCCAGAGTTTGCAGGAGACTAAAGAGTTTTGCCCGGAGTTGTCAGCTACCGGTGAGCCCCAGCTCACGCGCTGGTACGACGGCAGTTGGGCAAATTCCGAGGACAGGAAATCTGTGTCCGAAATGGTTGTACAGTGTGGAGGAGCTCTAGGCGGGCTGAAGTCCCGATGCCAGAGCCTCATTGCTCGTTCTCGTGCAGAAGCCAGGTACAGTGCGTTGTCAGTGCTTTGCAGGGAACTGGAGTTCTATAGGTGTTTGGTCCAAGAGATCTGCGTTCAGAGTTGCCTGCCCATGATAGTTTGGGAGGACAACCAACTCTGTTTGTTGGTGGCAGAGTCTGGACAAGTCAAGGCCAGACCCAAACACCTAGACGTTCTCTTTCGAGACGTGTACGTTCAGACCGGCTTGAAGAAGCTGAAGTACTGTCCTGGTCAGGTGAACCAGAGGGTTGGGTTCACGAAGCCCAGGAACTTCCAACGTCATGGGGAGTTCTGTGAGGGTTTGTGTGAGGTAAGCTGCAAGCTTACAACGCCCCTGTGTGCGGGACAAGAGGGGGTGTAGAGGTTTGGAGCTTTTAGAGTTAACAAGCTCAACCAGGTTGTCCCACCCACAGGAGGAAGAGCGTCACCGGATGCTCTGTGTACTGTTGTACTTTGTAATGTGATACTTTCTGTTTCTGTGTCCGGAGAACGGAGAGAAGGGAGAAGCCACCAACATGGCTTGCGTCTCTCCAGGAATGTAGATTTATGCCTTGTAAAATAAAGCTTCTAGATTAGAAAGAAGCCGGACTCTGTTGTCTGTAATATGCTGGCATACACAACCCCGCTGCGTGAGAGAAGATAAGAGAAGATAACTCTGCTGAATAGTACAGGAGACGGCAGCAAGGAGAACGTACAGGAGAGGTACGTGCGCTGAAGGAAGCGTGCCGGGCTCCAAGGTGTACTAAGGTTGGTTTGAAGTGTTTCCAACAATCAAAAACACTTCAGTTTCCATCCAGCCCTCATCTAGCCCAGGCACCGGTTTAAATCATGCATGACTTCTCTTGGTTCATATGTTACAGAGAAACAGCATATGGTGCTACCTTGCCCCAAATCTCGTAGAGGTCACCCCCAGCAGCTGCATATAGATACTGAATTTATTTATTAAAAGTATTCATATGCCCTGCATCATAAATATATATCACATCGGTTTACAACAACATAAGACCATAGAATAAAATCATAGAAAGTACATGAAGTACATGTACATGGAGAAATACCTGGGCTAGGTATCTCTCTCTATGAGAGGTGGGCTACCTGGGCCCTCCAGATGTTGCTGAACCAACCCCAACCATTGGCCATCCTGGCTGAGGTTGATGGGAGTTGGAGTACAACATCTGGAGTGCCACAGATTCCTCATTCATAGTCTATATCCTGCTCATACTGTATACATGGCTCTCTCACCTAAGATATATTGTTCCAAATACATTTACAGTATTAGTTTTCAACATAACAAAATACAGGGTTAACCAATAAGCATATGGTTTATATAGTATGATATCATATAGTATTTAAAGATAAAGAGTTTTTAATAATAGATAGATATCCCATTTAAGTTGGACCACTAAGATCTTCCATTAATTGGTTTGTCACTTTATAGGTAAAATGTTCCCAGTATTGTTTCTCCATAACAGAAATCTTTCAAATGCTTTAAAATGAGCAAAGTCCATACCTGGCAAAGTAATCCCATTTATCAACATCAATGCCACTTGTTTTGTTGGCCACTATCTCATAAAGAAAGCCTTTTTCTTCAGGTCGCCCACGGTAAGGCCACTGGAGAAAAGGGTGGAAATACCCAAAAGTAAAGAATACATTACAATAAAGCAATCTACTCTGAGCACCAAACTGGCATGGAAGTAGGGTTCGAAGAACTCTTTGTACATGCTGGAACAGATTAATTGATAACTGCCAATATTTTAATAATTAGGGATAAAAAGTGGTGGAGCTAATAATCACAGCCTAGTTTTGTGATGGAAACAACCTTGGCTAGCCAGGTAAATGGCTTACGCTGGAATATGGATGCAAGGAGCACAGCCCTCTTGGTTCTTCTGAACTGTTGACCATGGTATTCTTATCGGTCAATTGTCTGGTTTGGGCCTAAGTAGTACTACTCCTTCCTGGACAACTGGTTTGAATCATATTGGCAAGCACATGGAACAGGACATTGTTGGCCACAGCAGCACATTTAGGAAATTCAATTCCATGTGGTATTAGGCAAGCTCTAGCTTTATAGTTTGAAGCTGACCCTGGAAACCCATTTTCCCCTCAGTCACTTTTAACAGTTAATTTGAACTGGGCTGCAAAAAACAGTAGTAGTATTTCATTTATAGTGTGCTTGCTTTTGAGGTGGCTTTTAAAGATTATTATAAAGTTTGGCTGTTTTTAACATATTCTGCATTGTTTCGGTGGCTGCCATTTTTATACTTGTACATCGCTTTGTGAAGTAAACTCTTTTGCTGCTCTCCAGGATAAACTGCAGGGCGACCTATTACTGTGTCACTTGTATCCGAAAGGAAGGGAACCATTAGATGCACATCTGTCTTTTGCAAGCTTACTCAGCAATACTTATATCTGCATAGACATGCATAGAATTTCATGAAGTATGAAGCAGCTCTGATCATTATTTGATCTAGCCCAGATCTACCCTAACTCATAACGATTCTCCAAAGCTTCATGCAGAAGCATTAACCAGCTCTGGACTGCCGTGCATTTTTTTAACTGGAAATGCTAGAACAGAGTGGAACCTTCCGAACACAAAGCATACGCTTTGCTGCTGAAATATGGCCCCTCTTCAAGATCTATAAAAAGCTCAACAACCAATGGTCCACAAAAAGCCTCCCACATGCAATGCATGTAAATTTTCCTTCAGAAAAGGTAACGCTATTAAGCATTATATTCCATTAAATTGCACAGCATTTACAAAGCAGAAATAAGACAGAGAACAAGACTTACTGAACTACTGTTGTTTTCAGTCTTAATGGGTCCTGCTATCTGCTCTTTGATAAAGTCTATATCTTCATCCAGCTTGAGACCATAATACTCCAGGACTGGTCTTAGCTTATTGGAAGTAATCAAGTGTTCAAACATCTTAACAGAAGCATCTTCATGCTACAAAAAAGGAAGTTTTAATTATTATTAATCAAAGTATATGCTGTCAAAACAAGCCATCATAACTGAATGCAAAAACATTAAGACAATTTGCATGTAATGCTACGCCATGGTTTAATGGCAGATGCAGGAGCCTGAAGCCAAGCATTGTGTGTGTGTGCTCCTGCTCCCCTCACAGGAGGGTGGCTTGAACACAGTTCAGATTTTATCCAGGGATGCTGTTTAAAACAAAATATTTAAAGTGCCACAAAAAGCAAATTTAACTAGCTTGTTAAACTAGCCAGTGTTTCTTTAAACCAGGTTCCCTCATTCAAGCATAATGCTGGATCACCCACTGCTGCAATAGCAAAGAAATACCAGCAGGGGTGGGAGAAGAGTAGTTTTCTAGTTTCACATTCATTCTCCAACTCAGCTGCTGAAATCACTAATTCCTGATAAGCAATGGAATGTTCAATAACCTGAGATGGCTGAAAATAGAAAGGTACTTAGAACAGCAAATGAAGCAGAGTAGCCACTGAAAGAAGACCCTAGAAAGGTTAATGGAACATAATCTCTGTGTGAAGAATGGACTGAGAAAATTCATAGAATTGTAAGGTTGAAGGGATCCCAAGGGCCATCTAGTCCAACCCCTTGCAAAGCTGGTAAACAATCCCTGACAGATGGTCATCCAACCTGTTTAGAAACCTCCAATGAACTTCACCACTTTCTGAGTGAGTCCATTCCATGTTTAGTCAGAATCTTCTTTCTTGTAATTTGAATCAAATGGTTCAGGTCCTACCAGCTAAGGCTAAAGCAACAGAAATCAAGCTTGCTCCATCTCCCATGTGACAGCCATTCAGTTAATTGAAGATGCCTATCATACTGTCTCTCAGTCTCCTCTTCTCCAGGCTAAACATACCCAATTTCCTCAACCCCCAGAACTGGACATAGTGCTCCAGGTGGGGTCTGACTAAGGCAGAAGAGAGTGGTAAACAGTAGGAATTTTAGTGACTATATTTCACCTTAAAAAAAAAAACTTCAGGAAATGTCTGGGTACTTTGATTATAAAAACACTATAATTGTTAAATGTGGTTAACATATTTTTAGACAAGACAGCATTCCCTTTAAAAAAGAAAGCAGTAATAACTGGTTGCATACCCACCTTCCATGCAGTTCCTGAACAAACACGAGGGATGAATCTTCCATCATACATGTGTGAAAATGGTCCATGACCTGAAAGTAAGAATTATGCAGTTCATCTGTGTGGCAAACGTTTGTGTGTGTGTGTGTGTGTGTGTGTGTGTACAGGTGCACACACAGCTAGCCAGACAAAATGATGTCTCCTCCCTCATGCACTGTTCTGGGGGTTCTTCCAACTCCTCCAGAGCCAATGCTTTTTTGTGGTGGGGAGATACGTGGGGAAAGAAAGGAGGGGCAGGTCTGTTGCACAAAAGGAAGACATTGAGCAGGCCTTCCACTGACAGGGCTGGTTAGGTTAGTCTTGCCCTCAGTTTAGAAATTTAAAAGTTTAAACCAATACTTTACAGCAAAAATCACTTGCCCCAAATCCAGTTCCCATCTAAATATTTTAGAATGGAATCGTACTTTTATTTACCTAACGTGCATCAATCACTTCATTAATAAATTTGGGAAGTGGCTTACCCAAATCATGACAAAGACCAGCGATCTGGACGCACAAAATATCCCTTTGGTTGATTTCCAACTCTGGTTGTCGCTTCTGCAGTGCCCGGATCAAACGGCCTGCTAGATAGCTGACCCTGTTGCAAGAAGGCAAAAGGTTCAGTTCTCCAGTTCTTGAATTTTAGGGTTATAAATAAAATAAAAACTTGCCCCACATTATATATTGTGAAATACTATTACACTTACTTAGCTCGTGAACTGCAAACCTATAGAGCAAGGTTGGTCCAAGGACCACATTGCTGGTCAGCCACATCTCCAATGCCCACATGCCAGGGATGGCTTTGCCCAATGTATGCACACATACTACACACAAACACCCACATTCAATTGACATACATACAAGACATAGCACACATTTTTATTCTCTCACACATGCAGTCCAAAACTCAAGCATGCACTCACACACAAACATGCATGTATAAATGCGCACACATACAAAATCAGCATTCCCAGCACTAGGGTAGAATGACTATAAATGCTGCTTTTATACTCTGCAGAGAAGGATCTGTAGAAGTTAAAAGGCAGCCTTTCCCCACCCCCACCAGCAATGGAGTGAGGGGGGGAAGCTGCTTTGTACACTTAAAAGGCAGGCTGTGGTCTACAGTATCTCTGACTTCAGTGCTGTGGTGCTTAGTGCTAAGACTGGAGAAAAAACATCTCTTTGGCTGAAATTGCTTAAAATAAACTAGGGGAGGAAATGCAACTAAACTTCCTCTCTTACTATGCCTGCGAATTTCATACAATGTTGCCTTAAAATGTTTTTTTTAAAGGTTACAGTCACTTGGGACAGGAAGGAAGCATTCCATATCAACAGGCCTCTCTATCCACCAACAATGTGCATTCTTGGAAGGAAGGAAGGAAGGAAGAAAGAACACAGTTTTAGTAGGAAAACTCAGTGTCAGAAAATCTGCTTACTTAGTTGAGTTTGGGTTTGGTGATCCTACATCCTCATGAAACCAAATATTGAACACACCAGCATATGAGATGACGGGTACTTCTAACTTTTAAAGATATGTTAGATGTAAATCTCCTTTAATGGAAGTTAACTTTGTTACCGGGAAATTTGAAGGGGGGTGAGAGACCTCCCACACACACACACCATGAGTCTCCGCTGCACATTAACAAACCATTCACTCATACACATTTCCCTGCCTTTCACCTGTCAAACCAAATGCCCTAGTGTCAAGAGAAAACAGCAACGTATCTGCAAAGGTATTGCATCTGCAAGGGAAGCTCAGCTCAGGAGCCTGTGATTCACCGCTGAGCAACAGGTCTCCAACAAAGGAAAACAGGGAAAGTGTCAATACCAAATGTAGGAATTCACTGATAAATGTATCTATGTACTAGCTCAATGGGAAAACTTTAGAAATTCATAAGAAATCACTTGTATCAATCTTCAGTTCCAATGGCTTTTAGGACCCAGGAAAGTGAGGCATAAGGGGAAGAGTGAGAGAGCCCACCATAAGAGTCTGCAGGGCCTTCCCAAGCAGTCATGAAGGTGATATTCTGCCCCAAGTGTCAGACAGATAATCATCTCAATCACAATGCCTAACCACCCCATAGTGGAATGAAGCCTGGTCAAGACAAAGGTGTGTATTTGAATTGACTCAGGGACCTGGAAACTGTAAATACTTTCCTTTGTACTGTGATGGAGTAAGTGTGAAAGACTATATTTGAGTTACAGGGCATGCCTGAATCTCAGGTTCTGAGATCACACCTTTTCTGTGACATATCTATGATGGCTTGGTGATGCAGAACCTTTGAAAAACTGATGTAACCCACTAATCGGGGCTTCTGGCTGCTTCATCTTTGTAGTAATTTATTGCAACAATAAACATCAAGTTTAATGGCTGCTATTTTGCTTCTATGTCCTGCTTTGAAGTCTCTTGCTTGTGACCCTGACCTGAACCAAAGAGATTAAAGGTTATGCGACTGTGGGGTGCTCCAATGACTTCCTGTTACAAGTAGAAGTGCTTTTGTTTTATGATAGGTTACTATAGAATTCAATGAAAATGCAGTGTTCAGAGGCACAGCCAGTCTGCAGTACCTGAGTGGTTGTGTATACCAGTTCAAGAAAAACAGAGCACCTGCAAAAAGAACTTGTGCCTTACCCAAGGGAATGCTCAAAACGGTTGTGCGATGCTCCTGGGAAAACATAATAAGTGCCACCCAATTGTTTGATGTATCTTAGACGCTGAAATTGAGGTGTGTCAATGATCCGAACAAGAAGAGGATGCATTTCAATGTGACCATGAATCGGGTCATTAAATACCTGGAAGATGTAAAACAAAATGTAAAACTATTGCAGATGATATATGAAAAACAGCAGAAGAAAACACTTTAGCTTTCACTTGCTTTCGCTATACTCAAAAGTTAGGACAATCACTGGATAACGAAAAGCATACATGGCTGCCCCTGTATGCCAAGATGAGCTGCAGCAGATTTAGCAGACAAGACCAATAGGTCCAACAGTCAAGAAGGTGGATTCTGCACATGCTGTAGAGGGAAGTGAGGGGCAAATGGACCTCATCAACCTGGGAAGGTAGTCGATCTAGGAGAAGGAAAACCAATTCCAATCCTCCGCTGCCTTGAGGTATATCTTTGGGAGAAGAAAAGACTAAGGAGTAAACTCTACTCAAATCCAGAGTGGAGCCCCTAAGACGGTTGGATGGCGCCTTGTATGCATCCTTCTGGCAACTCCTGCAGCCAAGCTGGTGCCAAACATATTGCTCTGCTTTCCTTTGGACCACATTAGTGAGGCCGAGAGTGGGATCTTGTCATTTGGGCAGCCAAGGACCTCCATATACACTGTCCAAGCTTGCATCCTGGAGAGGTCACTTCAATGCTGCTAACACAGCCATTTGACTTCATCCCTGGAGGCACCCTCCACTGTCTCTTGAGAACAAAAGGCTGCCATAGAACAAAAGGTTTTAATTCCTTAACTGACTGACAAGTAGCACACCCAAATAAAATAGATGTTGAGAACATGAAATGTGATGAGAAGTTTGTCCAGATTCAGATAATTTGTTTCAGAAAAAAATCATACATTTGTTCTTTGAGCTAAGCTACCGGTATAAACGAAAAACAATGGAGGGCAGGGCGAGGGGCCAGGGCCAGAAGGGGGCCAGCAATCGACCAAAACCTCGCAGGGATCGACCAGTAGATCGAGATCGACCTGTTGGACATCCCTGCTCTAATTCATGCTGTTTGTCACATATTTTATTTGTAGCATATTTTGTTCAAATTCAACATGGAAGTTATAGATATATATTGGATAAATGCATCAGACTTGAGTTGCAGCCTGATCTAAACCTGAGGCATGAATGATCACCAGCAAATATTGTTTGGCAGCCGAGCTTGCCATTATTCAAGGAATTGTTGAACTTATATTACTAATATTATCATATGCTTGTCTCAGTTGTCATTTAGCTGCCCATTCATTGGTAAGTTGCATACTGCTTCTAAATTTTAAGCGTTGTATCTAAGTAACTCATGCACAGACTAGATCAAGTGAAATCAATGGACTTGTTAGAGTAGACTCAGTGACTAGTGACTATGAGATCGCCTTAACCCAAATGTGCCCACTCTATCACTTCAATCGGCAGAATAGGCCACATAATACCCATTTTGCATTTTAAGCACTTGATTGTTTAGTGTGGTAACACCCACACTTTGGAACTCTTCCCTACTGATATCAAGCAGGCACATTCTTTTTTAGACAAGCCTACCCAGATGCTTAGAAAGTTGATGTAATTTTAATCTGTTTCAGTAATTTAATTTTTTGTATGTTTTAAAGTACTGTTGTAAATTTTAATGCTTTTATTGTTTTCTTTTTGTAAACCCCTTTTAAGTATTTTTTTACAATTAAGCAGTGCGTAAATTTTTATGAAATGAATAAATAAAATACTTAACTGAGCACTACTTTACTGGATAGCATTCTAATATTCTAGTAAAATTAATTTCAGTTTTCACTGGTGACCACAAAACAAGAAATACCCTAATTTGCTTACAAAGCATCCTCCAGGATTATCTCCAGCACCCTTTCTATAATATCTATCCAATACTTATTTCTTATTTGAGAAACATTTGAACTCATGCATACTTTTTTGTACAATGTAAGATGCTGCAGCTAAGGCCATCTTTAAAGAATGGTTCACAAAGCGTTCATCCACGTGTCTTTTTAATCCTCTATTAGCTATCATTTTCTTGCTGCCACACCTTATAGTGACCAGTTTGGGAGGAAGAAAAGCAAGGAATACAAATATTTCAGATAAATTTAACTTCAGAGTTTTATATTTGAAATGTACTGACTTTTATATTACAAACTTCTATTTTAAGCTACCTTTACTCTAGCAATTTTCATGGTCTTTCAGCTGCCATCATGGCTCAAGAAAAAACAGATGGTTCAATACCACCTTCAAAAATAGACTAACATTGCTTTCGGATTAATGCAAATGCTTCTCTCACCTTCATTATGTCAACATGCTTTTGTCCCAGTTTGCTCAGACAATTCAGAAGGTTCTGTCTCACTCCGGTCCTGAAAGTTATCAAGTATAAGTTAAGTTGACTGTTCCATATTTTATTAAATAATGTAGTGGACGCTAACATTAAGTTAATTGCTACTGTTCAGTGCAAGCATTTTTTAAAGTTTTCTGTAAAAGATCTTCAAAATATCTGGAACCTAATATTCTTAAACTCTACCAATTCCGTGAAGATTTATTCAGATGTCAAACTGTAGCAGTTTTTAAATGTACTTTCTCCAAGCTGTAAGCTGTACCCAATATTTGCCAATGTGGTACAAAAGAAGATGACTATACATCATTTTCATGTACAGGCCCGATCATTTGTGCATCTGTTTCTGCATACACAGTCACCAACTTATATTTGCTTCATTAATATGATGGCGGTTTTGTCTAGGAAAGCTCATTTAAACAACATGCAAAGGCAAAACTTGCTTAATGAGACTGTGCAAACATGCAGGCTCCTGCAGAGGATCTCACAGTTGCTTTACTCCTTCCCAGTCCTTTTTGCTGTTGTACCACAATGACCTAAGCAAAGATTTGGCTTAGCATGTAATCCAAACCAGGGCTCATGGTTAACCTCTCCCCTAACTAACCACCAGCAATAAGAAATAGTTAGGAAGCAGAGAGGCTAACCATGCACCCTGGTCTGGATTACATGCTAAGAAAAATTTTGACTTACTACAGCATGGCAGCAAAAAGAATTTTGGAGGTGAAAAGTGCCTTTAGGCAGCTCTCTGGAAGCCTGTGCCATCTCACTAAACCAAGGTTTGCCTTAGCATATTATGCAGTGCCATAAATCTGTCTGGAAGGGGTGCATTTCTGCATCATAAACAACAAATATGTTTGATTACCAAAAACTGCATAATATTCCAGTAGCCCTCTGTGTAAAAAGGTGTTTTTCATAAATTGTGTATGAATAGAAGTGTTATGGTAATATTAAAGGTATTCTTTTAATACAGTTTTTGTGACATCTGTCAAGTTCTCTATTCTATCCAACATTCAAAAATAATTACTTATCTCACTTTTTAAACAGCAATATATTTTAGTGCTAAATCTGCCAGCTGTGAGATTGCAGAGAAGAAAAGTAACATCCATTGTTATGTTGATTAATGTTGCAATAATTATTTAACACAATATGGCAAGTTCAAGTCCTGTTTCACTTTCCTGATTTCATGAAAATGCTTTACACACTGGCTTGGTTTGCATGTCACATTAAATCTTCGTTACAACAGAACTGCAGTTTAATGTGAACCACTGTTGAACTTGAGACCATTTCACTCCTCTGCTGATAAAAGATCAGGGTCACTAATCTATATTTCTTTAGCAAATGTACAAAGCTCAAGGTTGGCACTAAATATAGCAATGATCAATTTAGGTATTAGAAACACAAGCAGTCCAATCCTATGTGTGGCTGTTCAGAAGTATGTCCCACCAAATTCAATGGGACTTACTCCCAGGGAAGTACATATAGGATTGCAGCCAAATTCAAACTTCAATAGATTTAAGTTTTGCTTACCCAATTCCCATTTCTTCAAGTTCTGATTCAGTGAGGTAAAGGAAAGATGAACCAGCAATTTTTTTTTCTGAGGAATTAAGGAGACAACAGTTAGCTTATTTCGTTACTCTTAACAGCTTAGAATGTAGCACCATTGAATTTTCCTGTTTTCCCTATCCAGCTGCAGCCCACTGTGCAACACACTATACCAGGAAATTACTCCCTTCATGGGAGGTTTTTAAGCAGAGGTTGGATGGCCATCTGTCATGGGTGCTTTAGTTAAGATTCCTGCCTTGCAGGGGGTTGGACTAGATGACCCTACAGTTATATCTAATATGTTATAGAATCATATAATCAATAGAAGCCATATTTGGTATTACTCGTTGGAGGACATGCTTCCCTCCTTAGACAAATGGTGGGGGGGGGGTCTGTAACCACCACTAGGTAACAGTAGGTAAAGTGGCTGCTTTGATGCTGTAACTAATATAATCTAAATTTATTTTAGTTTTTTATTTAAGAACTATAACACTCTTCTTTATTTCTGATTTCTGCTTTACAAGACACCCATGAGTTCCAATTAGTACTCATTTGGTGCAGGGTATAAATCTAATAAATAAATCATCATCATCATCAAATCATATAATTGTAGAGTTGGAAGGAACTCTTGAGGGTCATCTAGTCCAATTGCCTGCAATGCAGGAATAAGCCAGTATTCACTGATACTTTAACATGAAGAGTCACCCGTATTTCTTATCTGCAAGTATGCTTTGGTGCAACCAGAAATATTTTGCACTGGGCATAAGCTAACTAACCTAATTAGCCTCCTAATAACATAATAACAATAATAAACAGTTTACAGTTATACCCAAATTAAAATAACTGCTAACCCCAACTAAACATTTAACCAACAACAACCCGACAAAAAGAAAACAAAGGAACCAAAATTAGAACTGTTAAAAACATTTAAAAACATTTAAGCCAGTTGCCCCAACCCAAAAGTGCATGCATGAAAAGTAATGTGGGGGATTTTTAGATCTGAATAAACGAATGACCTGACTTCTAGCTTTGATGATGTTGTGTCCTGATGGCACGTTTTGGCGATCCTCTGATACATACTTTGTGCATATATGTTTTTCCTACAAGAATATGTGCCTCCAATGTTATTTCTGTTAGGATTTTTATCTATCCTTAGCTGCTACAGCAAGGACTATTGTGTAAATCACATGAGTGTCTGAGAGAGTGTGGGAACGGCCTTCTTCTGCCTAAGTGTTGTTATTGTATGTTGGATGTGATTATGGAGTCTCTGTGTATAGACTGTAAATAAAGTAGTTTTGAACTACAGATGAGTCTTTCTTCTTGCTACATGATGCTAGAAGACCTGCGTGCTCTTTTCATGAGGAAAAGGTCGCAGATTACACGCCAGTCAGGAGTCTTGGGGAGTAAGTCTCCCCAGAGTGTTTTTCCAACAATTTCCTTATTCTTTGAGAACATTACAAGTAGAGACAGAACATATCAATGCTGGTTAATGCACAAATGATCCTGTACTGCCAATGGGCAGCTAAAGATGGGTCATTAAGGGAACAAAGCAGAGCAGAGGCTCTGTGCCAGAGGGCAAACAGGTGGGTCTACCTCCCTGTTGGAAAGACAAAAGGCCAGAGTAGTCAGACTGTGGTGGCTTGCAAGGGTTTTAACTAAAAGGCTTGTTTGAGAAAGAAGCACTCCTCCTTTGGGCAAAAGGAGGAGCACTTCTTTCTCAAGCTTTGGGAGGAAGGGTGACATATAAATCAAATAAATAAATACAACCCAAGTTAAAAGGAAAAGGGGATTTAAGGCAGCAACCCTAAACACACTTATCTTGGAGTGAATCCCACTGAGCTCAACAGACCTTACTCCCAGTAAGTCCCAGTAGACTGAGCTGCAAATGACTCTTAAGACAGCTCTTTTAAATTGGGGGTTGGGGGGGAGTTATTGGGTTGTCGTTTTTATTTTTATTACGTATTTTGTAGCTTTAAATCTTGATTTTATTCTGTGAACCGCCCTGAGACCCCTGGGTATAAGGCGGTATATAAATTCAATTAATAATAATAATAATAACGATAACAATAACACTATGACCATTGACTTCGGAACAAGCTATCCTGGATCTTACTCCTCAGAACGAATGGCCTTTCCCCTCTGGGAACTTACGGCAACACGAACCTCTGGGGCACCGGGAGAGCCAGTCTCGCCAGGGCATATATATGCGAGGATTCAGAAATCATTCCTATATTCCCAGAGGTTTTCCTGAACGACCCCGCCCTCAGGCGACGGAGCCCGTTATGCCCTGCTCTGGCAATCCACTTCATAACCTCCTCTCCTCACGGGGTCAGGAAGCGGGAACCGCTCGAGGGAGGAAACGGCGGCAGCAGCGTCGCTTCGGCCGGGCGCCCCCTTTAATTTCCGCCGAGGTTGAAATTCCCGGCGCAACGAGGCTGCGCATGCGAAGCGGCTCTCCGGTCCCGTTCGTCCCGCCCCGTCCCGCTTACCTCGGAAGCAGCGCAGCAGCTCCGGGTCTTCGAAGCCGCTCTTTCGCAGAAAATAGCACACTTCCTCGATGTCCCAGTCCCGCGGGTGGCTCCCGCAGGGATCCGGGGCGCCGCAGACGGAGACGCGCTTCTCCGGCGTGTGGAAGCCTTCGCCCGGGCTGGCGGGCCGTGGCCGCTTGAAGGCTCCTTCCCCGTTACTGCTCGACATCGCCCTCGGCTTCGAGGCAGGGACACCGCGCAGCAGCCTGCTCGGGAGAGATGAGAGACTGAGCAACCACCCGGCCTTGCCTTAACATACAGCTCTCCTCCTCCCGCCAGGGCCGGGAGTCACGTGACGGCAGTCCTCCAGTAAGGGATGCTTGCGTGGCTTGAGGCTTCTGTATCTAGGCTGGTGGTGTTGTTGTTTTTGGAGGGAGGCATAGAGAGAGTTGGAGAGTTGGGGCGGGTTGGACGTGAGGCTGATAAGCCAGACCCCTCAGCAGAGCTGGAGTTTTAGGAAGAGGCGGGAGGGGGCAAAGCATGAGGTTTAAAGCTCAGGGATGGGGAAACCTGTGGTTGGTCCCCATCCAGCATGTTCAGTGGCCAGAAGCGACGAGAGCTGCAGACCATTGGAGGGCATCTTGTTCCCCATCCCTGGCTTGATCTCCTGCCATTTGCGCAATAATCCACACCATACCTGCCCATAACCAGTGCCGGATTTACATATAAGCTAAACAAGCTATATCTTAGGGCCCCACTCTCTCTTATCTGTTCTAATAAAAGTATTGCTAAAAGTTCTGTTGTATGTATTACATAATGTTCTAAATGTTAGGAGCATAGCTGTCAACTTTTCCCTTTTCTTGCGAGGAATCCTATTCGGAATAAGGGAATTTCCCTTTAAAAAGGGGGAAAGTTGACAGCTATGGTTAGAGACTTTATTTTGGAGCTCCCTCCCAGCAGCAATTTCCCCCCTCTCTCCTTCCCCCACCCCCAAAAATTAGGCATTTCATTAGGGTTTCAGGCCTGAGGAGAGGTGACAACCCTACCCAGCAGACAGTCAGAGGAAGCTGGAATAGGCAGCTTTTTCTCCATCTCTCCATTATCTCCTCTTATCACGCTTTTCAGATGGCAAATAAAAGGGTAAGAAATAGAGACAGTGAGAGATTTTACTTTCATGGGCTCCATGATGACTGCAGATGGTGACAGCAGTCACGAAATTAAAAGACACCTGCTTCTTGGGAGAAAAGCGATGACAAACCTAGAAAGCATCTTAAAAAGCAGATACATCACCTTGCCGACAAAAGACCATTTGGTTAAAGCTATGGTTTTCTCAGTAGTGATGTATGGAAGTGAGAACTGGACCATAAAGAAGGCTGATCACCGAATAATTAATGCTTTTGAATTATGGTGCTAGAGGAGACTCTTGAGAGTCCCATGGACTGCAAGAAGATCAAACCTATCCATTTTGAAGGATATCAGCCCTGAGTACTCACTGGAAGGACAGATCCTGAAGCTGAGGCTGCAATACTTTGGCCACCTCACGAGAAGAGAAGACTCCCTGGAAAAGACCTTGATGTTGGGAAAGATTGAGGGCACAAGGAGAAGGGGACGACAGAAGACAAGATGGTTGGACAGTGTTTTCGAAGCTACTAAAATGAGTTTAACCAAACTGTGGGAGGTAGTGGAAGACAGGAGTGCCTGGTGTGCTCTGGTCCATGGGGTCATGAAGGGTCGGACACAACTAAACGACTAAACAACAATGGGGAGAGATAAGGGGAGATAAACAAAGGTGGAAGGGATGGATGGAGAAAGGAATGATGACAATCCTAAACTACGACTTCTCTTTCTCTTCATTGTACCCTACAGTAGTTCACAACTGGGTCATATAAATATTACTAGCATTGCACTCTTGTTCAGCTTCAGAACACCCAATGTTTCCTTTTGAATCCTATATATTTAAAAATACTGATTTCCATTGATGCAAAAATACATTTGGAGATCTTCAACTTTGGAAACCTTTTTACAAATCTGTCTAATGGAACAAGTTAAACTGGCTGTTAAAGAACATAAAAAGAGCACTGCTGGATCAGTACAAAGGTGGCTCTAGTCCAGCATCCTATTCTCATAGTATGGGCAGGGTTCAAAAGCAGTTTCCTGTCAGTTGTTTACAGAAGGGTAGGAACAGTGATAAAGACTGGGTACACCTAAATTCTTGGGTTCTAGCCACAACATAGCTGAGTATGTATGGACATGCACACCGGACAATTTTGCCCAGATTTTCAGGAAACTGAAATGTAGGAAAAACAATTGTCCAGGAGAAACGAAACTCAAAGTACTAGTCTGGGAAAGAGATGATAAATGCCAGAATTACTTGAAGAATTAAACTTTCATTCAATGTTTAGTCATAAAAGTTGAGAGGGATAAATTCACTCCACCCAGCCCCGTGATTTACCATACTTGATTAGTGCCTGTCTTACAGATTTTATGGGCTCCAAAAAACAGAACCATGCCTGAAAGAAGTGCTGCTGAAATTCCAAAATATTTCCAAAAGGGTAAAGTGACCCCTGACCATTAGGTCCAGTCGCAGACGACTCTGGGGTTGCGGCGCTTATATCGCTTTATTGGCTGAGGGAGCGGCATACATGTTCCGGGTCATGTGGCCAGTATGACTAAGCCACTTCTGGTGAACCAGAACCAACGTAACTACAAAACAGACTGAGGCAATGGATCCAAGGCAAGAGGTGGCGCCAGGGTGGGGGTTTAAAGGTTGGGAACAATTTTGGTGGATTGACTGGTATAGCCATACAGGTGGATGGGTAAAATTAATATATTCAGGAGCCTTGTTAAGAGACACTTCAAGTAGATTGTAATGTAAATAATTCAGAATGAAATATACTGCTATATGTTTTGGGGGCCAGAGTCTGTGGGTGGAAGTCACCCTTAAATCCTGGAATTAGTAAAAATGAGAAAAATCTAGATTTGATTAAACTGTGCCAAACACAAAAAATGCTGGATTTGGTTTAGGAGCCAGGCCAGCTCAGCAGAGCTAGCTGGATGGGGGCCATTGGAAGAAAAATACGGTAGCTGATGATGGCCAGACATTGACCCATCAAGGAAGCCATTAAGAGAGTGAAGACAGTGGCGTAGGAAGGGCGGGGCATAGGGGCACTCCACCCCGGGTTCCAGGGGAGGGGGTGACACTCCCTGGCTCCTCCCCCGCCGCCCGGCACCCCGTCCATGCTTCTTTACGGACGGGGCAGCCCCACGACCCGCAGCTCACTTGCCACCTCACAGCAGCAGCGGCCAGATGCATCCGGCTAGCACTGCTGCTCCCACAGCGAGCCTGCAACCCCTGGAATCTTGTATGTCTCGTGGAGATTGGGGTGGCATGTCACAGTGCATAAAGCTAAATTCTCCCTTGGGGGCGAGTGGAACTTTACCCTGAAAGGCTGTGCGTATTTATTTCAAATGAATAAATAAATACATTCATGAATTGTTCTGAACCACAGCTCCAGAGGAGGGCTTTGGGAAGTTGTTGGATGCAGGGATACCAAAGAAGGTGGCCAAAAACACCAGTGTGATCAGTTCTGGTGCTTTATTAAAAACGGTATAGACTTACAGCCTGTCAGCAAACTTTGCCAGACCAAGGACAGACATCGTAGCAAGGAGATGGCTTGTCCGCTCCCAAGCAAATGTGCATATATTCTTTACACAGTGGTACCACGGTTTCTGAACATTTCAGAAATCGGAACGTTTCAGTTTTCGAAAGCCAAAAATCCGGAAGTAGCTGCTTTGGTTTTTGAACATTTTCTAAACACTCTGTGGATTTGAACAAAATTTATACTCCTCATAAAAGTCTGGCATTCATTTCCTCTTTCCTTTGCTACTACTTTGAGTTTCGTTTCTCCTAAGCAGAAAGTGAAAGCTTTCAGTTTCTTGGAAGTGATTTGTCAGACTTTGCATTGTATTCTGTGGCTAGGATCCAGAGTATTGTACTACTTTAGGTAAGCCTTAGGGCAGTGGTTCCCAATCAGCTAATTACTGAGGACCCCCTTTTTTTCAGAAGCCAAGCCACACCCTCAAAATCTGCTCTGGAGGATTAGAGAACAGTTTACAAAAAAGGCAAATATGAGTGGGAAATATGTCGTTTTTAATATTTGCAATTGGTTTAAAAGAGTAAAAAGAGAATTCTCTAGATGCCTAAATCCAGGCTTGGGGCAAATACTGTCTTGGTGAGAGATCCCCAGCAGAGATATAATAAAAGCATGGGAAAAGAGGTTTTTAGACCTTTTAAATATCCTCTTCTAAGTTTCTATCCATACTTCTTTCTTCCCACAGCATTTTAAAAAAGACATGTTTGGTAAGTTAAAAATGGTTTGCTTACAAACTTCAAAGGTCAGATTCATGGGCTTTTCCATACAACAGCAAGAAAACAAAGTTTAACTTAGTTTCAAAAATTGGTAAATGTTTCTAAATTGTTTGTATAGAAATATGAAGATGACTTGCTAAAAACACGTGGTTTGGGCTTGCAGCAATCAGCCAATACATTTTTATGGTTGGATTCACATGGTGGAAGAAAGTGAACAAGGCATTTGCTACTCTAAGGCAAACTCTCTGTCTTCTAAGGCATTTGCTACTCTGCCCAATTTGCATTGAGTCATTTGCAGATACAGTACAATGAGCATCTACTCCACTCCTTTGTCAACACACATTTTGGTCCTGTTTAGGCAAGTGGAATTTTGAGTGTGTCATGAGCACCACCCTCTTCATAGCACCCTCTCTCTTCACTCTGCTGGGTCACTCCACACCCTCAATAGATAGAAACAGAAATTCTGCAAGCACTTATCATGAACTCCTGTGTCCCTTGAATGAATCTCTTCAACAGAGATTTGCTTCACCCTTGACTCTGTGAAGACTGTAACTATGACCAATTTACCTGAGCACAACAGGAGGGTGCAATACAGAGGAGACTCAGTGTGGAAAGTGTGGGGAAATGGCCCATCAAACAGGAAATTGACAATCACCATTGGTTTTTTTACTTTGGAAATCTCAGGCCCTGCATACAATCTCCACAATGGAGCAAGAGAAACCAATCAAAATGAAAGCAATCAGAAACAAGTGTTTTAATTAAGGATCATATTTACAAGGATTTTTCCAAAGTATTATGGAAATATATAATTCTATCAAGTCAAATATTGCAGGATCAATAACCTCTTGTAGACCAAGTTGCAATTATTACAAAATATAATACAACCAATTAAATCAATATTAATAAGCAATTCAGCATCAGCCTTTGAGATAAGAAAATATAGAAATGTTTGGAGGGCAGATACTTTGAGAAAGTGCCCTTGAGAAATTAAGATCAATTGATGTGGGGGGAATCCACTATAATAATGGTACACATAACTGACAGTCTACTAAGCTCAGTGCATTTTTATGCTACACAGTAAAAATGTAACAAGCAACACACCTTCAAAGCCGTCATTGCCAAAGAGATGCTAACTTTATAAAAAGCACAAGATTTAGATCCTGTGGCACTTGGGGATTTTTATTCCCCATCCAATTATTAAAACACAAATACACTGACATTTTCTGTCGTGAAGCACTAATTGTTTATCAGCTTCATTTCCTTGGAAACCATGGCTCTTCCATTTTGCCTTACTACCTATTAGACTGGAAGACTTCAGTGCATTCAAATTTTGACTTGAAGTGGGCAGAGGGGAAAATCCAACCATAAAGGCCTCTGCAGTGCAGCCATGGAAATCTAATCAAGCTTAACACCAGAGAAAGAATTCAAATCTAATATGCAGGTATTTGGAGTTTGGCTCTGCAGGAAACAAATCAAAACATGGTCAACTCCATTCAAATAAAAAATGTTAAGAGGTTCCCATTTGTTTCAAATCTCAAGAAGAATTGTGACCACTGCCCAACACACAGAGAAATTGCACACATCAATAACAACTGTCATATTTAAGCCTGCTTAAAAAATGATTTTCAATTTATTTTGGAAGACCATTAGTGCTGTTCTTCCACAGAACCCTAGAGCAGCAGTGAGCAACCCTTTGTAGACCATGGGCAGCCTGCCCTCAGGGGTAAACTTTGTAGAGCATGGTTTATTCCAGCCATGCAGATGTCTGGCTAGGATACATCCAATAATTGGTTGTTTTGCTACTGCGAGTATTTTGTTGGATTATTTAAAAGGTAAGCATTGAAGTAAAAAAAGTAACTTTATAAAAGAGTATATCCTTGATTGTGCCAAGGCATGTTTAGCTCTAAATGAACATGTACTGACTCTATCATGATTTGAGGGAATGGCAGCTAAAAAGAACAGTAGATAACCACTTTTATCATAAACAGAAGATAGGCAAATGGCATAGGATTGTCCCCTTTCCCCACAATAGGTTTCATATATAACATTTATCATAGTATAGAAATTATAGTATTGTGCTGATCTTAAGAAAACGAAGTAAGTTTTTAAATAGAAAGGCGTTTTTTGTGGGTTTTCGCAAAAGCTCTTGAGTTTTATCCAACTAAGTTGTACTCAGAGCAAACAAATTGAAACCAATGGAGCTATGTTAGCCATGTCCATTAATTTCAGCAGTTCTATTCTGAGTAGGACTAACATTGGATAGAACCTGCTTTTGAAAGTAGACCTTTCTTCACCGGCACACATTTAAATTAACAAAATAATAACATTGCCAGTCATCAAAATGTCCATGTGAAATCTACAACAAACAGAATTTTAACTCATCTGAGCTAAGACTGACATTTTCCACTACTGCTTTTCTTTCCACGTTTCCATGTTTTTGTAACACAATCTTATTGTGCAAACCAGAATCAATCAAAAAAGAAGTCTTCTATTGGTCTTTGAACCATCCTTTTCTTCATCTTTGACTACATTCCAGTCTGGTTTCATTGGTGTAAGTTCAGGGGCAACAATATCACCATCCTATCAAAGCATCAAAATGAAGAAAAGAAGTTCAGTTGTGCACTGGAAGTTAACTGTCAATACATTCTGTCATCTTCTTGGCAAGTGGAGCAAGACACTCATTGGAGCCTTTTTGCACATCATATTACAAGAGAAAACATTCCTGCGCTGCCCTTCTTTCCCACTGTCAGGAAAGGGTAATGGGTGCCTCATGCTGTACCCCATTTATTTGTGGTAGTCCTCTCTCAACAAAATTTTTGTACTCATCATTTTCAAGGAAGTTAATAAACGTAACAGATACAAAACTTCTAGTTAGTGGTAGTATTACAGTTGTTTTAGAATGTAACCATAAAGGCTAGATTGTCCTCCAATGAGATTTCTGTGATTTTTAGAATGAGGTAGATCTGAATCTCATAGCTCAGTTGGTTAGAGTGTGGTGCTGAAAACGCCAAAGTTGCAGGTTCAATCCCCGTATGGAATAGCTGCATATTACTGTACTGCATTGGACTAGTTGGTCCTCAGGGTCCCTTACGACTCTACGATTCTATATTGAGATGCACCTTCTTAAACCTTTCTTACCTGTGGTTCAGTGAAATTGTTGTCTATACACCACTGAACGAAATATTTTTTAGCATCACAGATAGTATCTTCATCTGCTGTCTTACAATAAACCCTGATTTGCTGCTCTTCAAATTTTTCCGGTAGAAGCTTTGAAACCTTAAGACAGAAGGAAAAAGAATTCACATACACTTAATTTTATCACCTTGTCAGAAAAAGCTTCTACAAATTTCTCAGTAGCACCATTCAGTTACAAGAATGTTTGCACAGGGGAATTTTACCTTAAAACCACTTGCATTCAGTGAGCACTTACATAGCAGGTGATATTAGAAAAGTGTGTTGCTACTGTTTCCATGCAATTTTGTAGTCATTTTCACATGTTTTCAGATACTCTTTAAAAAGCTATCGTAATAAAACAGGCAGAAACTCCCCCCCACACTTTACTTAAGGTAAAGGGACCCCTGACCATTAGGTCCAGTCGCAGATGACTCTGGGGTTGCGGCGCTCATCTCACTTTATTGGTCGAGGGAGTCGGCGGACAGCTTCTGGGTCATGTGGCCAGCATGACAAAGCTGCTTCTGGCGAACCAGAGCAGGGCACAGAAACGCCGTTTACCTTCCTTCCGGAGTGGTACCTATTTATCTCTACATGAAGTTTGACGTGCTTTCAAACTGCAAGGTTGGCAGGAGCAGGGACCAAGCAACGGGAGCTCATCCCGTCGTGGAGATTTGAACTACCGACCTTCTGATCGGCAAGCCCTAGGCTCTGTGGTTTAACCCACAGCGCCTCCCGCATCCCCCACCTTACTTACATGTTCTTTAGGAATTCTGAACACTTTGTTGTGGTTAGACTTGGAGTAGAAAAGCACATAATTGACAGGGTTCTTCTTTTTCATTCCATAATCCATGTTGATAACCTTCACAGAGGCAAGTCAAAAATAAAAATGTACTAAAGTGCATTGTAGGCAAATATGTTAAGAAATCAAAAACATTTAAAATGAACATTTAAATAGATCATTCTTACATCAACAATAAAGTCTTCAGGCTTTAATCCAGCTTTGTAAGATAATGTATCGGGCTTGGACTTGGCAATTTCTTCAGCCATCTTACTACTCCGTTCCTGCAGGGTATAAAACCTTTTACTTTTTTGTGTATTAGAATCATACTCTCAGAAACTGATGAACCAGACCCATGATTAATTTTCAAAATAATTTTCTCTCTCATGCAGTGTACAATGTGACAAATAAGGTATTTGATATCACCATACCATGACAATCAGTAGTGATGACTTTTAATGCTGTCACAGCTTCTCTTCAGGCAGACTAAGGCAAAATTAGTTATCCATTAGAGAGAAAGGAAAGGAGGTTGTAACATTTTATTATTGTTGAGAAATCTTCCATGTTTTGCCGTGCTTTTATTATGTTGAAAGCCAAAGTAGCTGGGGCAACCCAGTCAGATGAGTGGGGTGCAGGTAAGAATTATCTAACAAGTTGATGCAAACTATTGTAAAATCCTAGTAACTCTATTGAAGCTCTTGTACTTAATGCTTAATCCAGGTGTTACCAACCTAGCACCCATGAAGACACCTCAACACACCTATATGAGCTTTACTGAAGAAGGGGCCTATCTGTGGCCTTTATATTGGTTCCTCTGCTGTGCAGTGCTGTTTCTGAAGTTAAAAGAGCATGACTGTTTCTACTCTGCAAATACAATCCTATGTCTACTCTTTGGAGGGCATGTTGAGGATATATGGAGGAAGATAAAAAGTTGCTAGCCTGTGCATTTTGAGACAAAGGTGGCCTGGAGAGGAGAGGAAGAGGGGTGGCTACCACTCCTTTTATTGCCCAGAAAGGCAATTTGTTTCAGGATTCAGGGGAGGGGAAAGAGCAATGGGGATGCCTTCCTCACTCACTTCATGCAGGATGCCCATGTGATAGAGAAGTACAGGCAAGGACAGGCTTTTCCCAGCTCCAGTGGACATTTTCAGCAGCTTGGACATGGGGGCAGGAGAGAAATGCAACAAGGATGTTACCCTCAGTTGCATCATGACTAGTCAGCTTGTGCTGGCAAAGAAGCTGCAGGCTTTTCCAAAGGTTCTTTTCAGCCCAGAAAGTGGTGGTAGTTGTTTCTGCATTGTGGCGTGGTTGGAGAGAGAAGTGACAGAGATGGCCTTCCCAGTCACTTCATGCACCATGCACCTGCTCAGGCAGGCTTTTGCAAGGCATTTGTGGCAAGATAGAGAACAGGGGAGATATTAGTGATCTGTGAGGGATAGAGAGAGAGAGAATGTAAATAGACACTATGGAGAGACCTGGTCTGAATAGAGATATTGGATTCTTGTCTCATTACATATGCTAAAGCTATTTCTTGTCATCTGCATACTATCCCTAGCTTTTTCCTGTAGTTAACAGGTTTACCATACCCGTCTCATCATCTACTACCATTCTGAGAAAAATCCCACCCCACCCTCCCACTATATATACGGGTCTGGTGACTTCTGTTTCAGTGTATCTGAAGAAGTTTATCCATAGCTGTCAACCCTCCCTGCTGTTTCCCAATGCTATAATAAGGGAATTTCCCGCAAAAAAGGGAAAGGTTGACAGCTATGGTTTATACCCAGAACAAACTTAGTTGGTCTCTAAGGTGCTACTGGACAATTTTTTATGTAAAGAGAGAGATAGAAGCCAGAGGTAAGCAAATTGGTACTGAAAAAAACCAACCATTACATTACTCTATGATCACACTTAACACACTTATACCAAGAACAAACTTAGTTGGTCTCTAAGGTGCTACTGGAAAGAATTTTTTATTTTATTTTGTTCACACTTAACAAGTTAGCGTAGTGAACTAACCAATGTAACTTGAAAAACTGTGCCCACCTTCGTAATTTCCATGTCCTCTTTGGGCTGAGTCTGTCCCAGGTACTTATACAGGTCACGCCGCTTTATTTTACATAAAATTTCCCGTGCTTCTTTCAGCTCTGGCTGATCAGAATGAAGAATCCTTAAGAAGATCTCATCTGCCAGTATTAAACAAATCAAGTCATTAAAGTCAGCTTTTCTTTTGCATAATTGAAACATGTATTATGTGTCAGAATTTAAGAAATGTTTTTTATGCTATTATAATCGTAGTCAGCTGGAAATTATCTTTTGCGTATCTGCAAAACGAAACTCACAAGACCATATTCAATTCAACAGTCAGATGGAAAAAAACAAGATTCTGCTGTGTCTCAACAGGGTTAAGATACAGTTCTGTGGGTTTCTTCTTTAACTGCTTTGGCAGTAAACAAAAGGCACCAGAAGGTAACATTTTTGAAAAATAATTATATCCTCAAACAAATCAAAGCTTAACAACCTCAAAGTAGCTTATGGTAAAATGTGCATAAAATGAAACCAAATCAGGAAACATCATTTAAAAAAACACATCAAAAACATCCACTCATAAACCAAAAGAGCACAGAGAAAGGAAAGCAGCCCTAACATAGTCATAACAAGAAGAGTCTGTTTTTTGAGCTGAAGACCTTCTAATACAATGCCTATACACAGCAGTAAATAAGAGCACAACTAGAAGCACCTGACTCTACTTTACTAGTAAATAACACTTCAATTACCACACAACTGGGATTAGGATGGTGAGAAGGGGTCAAGGGCAAAGGCTTGACTTTCAAAAAAGCATTTCTTAAGGCTCTGTGAAAACTGGCAGGTCCATTGTAAGGGTTGGCAAGATTGGGCACCTCTCAAGGACACACACACGTCCACTGACAATAATCTCCTGCTTGTTCATCTGCCTCTTGCTCCAAAATGGAGGAGATGAACAAGGAGTATCTCCATCCCCATCGTTCAGCCCAGACACTGAGGTCCAGTGCCAAGGGCCTTCTGGAGGTTCCCTCCTTGCGAGAAGTGAGGTTACAGGGAACCAGGCAGAGGGCCTTTTCAGTAGTGGTGCCCACCCTGTGGAATGCCCTCCCATCAGATGTCAAGGAAATAAACAACTATATAACTTCTGAAGGCAGCCCTGTTTAGGGAAGTTTTTAATGTTTGACGTTTTATTCTCTTTTTAGTCCTCTGTTGGTAGCCGCCCAGAGTGGCTGGGGAAACCCAGACAGATGGGCTGGGTTTAACAACAACAACAACAACAACAACAACAACAACAACAACGGGGAGAAAGAGTAGTAGTAACTGCCATGGCCTGCTTGCTCATTGGGTTCCTCTGGCCAGCAAGCAGGCATCTAGCAATGATGAGGCAGAGGAGCAGCTGTCATCAATGGCAGTGAAGGAGCATACCCACTGAGAGAGAGGGGTACATTGAGGGCATCTTGTCCAAGAACCACCAAAAACCTGGGCTCAGCACTAGTAACCAGAAATCTATACATCCCTCATAGCTTCCTTTCCCTTCCCCCATTACTTTCTGTTTTGTCCTGCCTTCCTCCTCCTCCTCCTCCTCTGCCAATTTGTGTAACAAATCTTTCTCTTCTACTCAGTCACATTGGTTCCAAGATTCTCACTGCTCCTGGCTAAGCTCTGGACCCTCTAGCTCGAGACAACAGGAGTACTGAACAAGCCATTTTGGTTTCAGTTTTGAATCAACACCATCCAATACACACCCATCCTACCAAGATTTTTACAGGAGCAATAGATCAAAAAGAGAATTTGCACAAGTGGTTATATATCAAACCTATTCAAATTAAACGGAGCTGATAAGCTCCTTAAGGGCTTTCAGAGGGGTAAAAAGAGAGGCAGGGAAAAAGAGGAGGCAATTTTTATTTTTCTCTTTCATAAAACTGGGAGATGGGGAAGTTTGGAAAATGTGTGGCGATAGGTCTCACCCTTGATGGTTCTGCCACATACTTTCCTTCAGCATAATTCCCAACTCTGGAAAGTAAGGGCTCACTTCTATGTGCTGCTTTCTCTTGTGCACAAGCTCAGTCCTAGTTTTCTGGAGATATGTTAAGAAGGGGAACAAATCTGTTTCTTATACTATAGATAAATAATTACAGTGGTGCCTCGCAAGACGAAATTAATTCGTTCCGCAAGACTTTTCGTCTTGCGGAAATTTCGTCTTGCGAGGCACCGTTTCCCATAGGAACGCATTTAAATTTCATTAATGCGTTCCTATAGGGGGAAAAGTCCGGGGGCCCCTTCCGACCGGCACCGGAGCCGCGCCACGTTTTAAGGCTGCAGCGGGCGAACAGCAGCGCTGCTGTTTGCTCGCTGCAGCCTTAAAACGTGGCGGCACGCAGCTCCGGTGCCGGTCGGGAGGGGGGCCGTCGGATCACGCCCACCCACCCAAGCTGGCGGGCGCGATCCCACAGCCCCCCTCCCGACCGGCACCGGAGCCGCGCGCCGCCACGTTTTAAGGCTGCAGCGAGCGAACAGAATTCGTCTCGCAAGTCAACTAAAAACTCGCAAAACCCTTTCGTTTTGCGAGTTTTTCGTTGTGCGAGGCATTCGTCTTGCCGGGTACCACTGTACTTCTTCAAACCTAGTGATAGAAACACTTCACTTCCTTCATATGCATACAGCAGAATATATAACTCCTTTACATAATGCAATGCACAATGTTTCATTTAAGTGCCATAACAAAATGGTACTCTGACAGAAATACTTCCTAAATTGATGCAATTAGAATTTAGGTGTCAGTTTAATAAGCCCATACCTGTTAGCTTAGTGTAGGCTTCCATGTCTTCTCGTGCTGTAGCGATATTGTACGTTTTCCCTCCAGAGCCCTTTATGCTGATATATTGGTTAGCTTTCAAAAAGGCATCTGTAATCCTGATATGAAACATGCAACACAAATGAGGAAAAATCCATAACTTCAATATTAACTCCAGATCAAGGATTTCGCAATGGCTTTGGATATTTGGAAATAATTTTCCAAATTAAGACTGCTAGAAAAGAGCAATACAAAAACACCAAAGGTGGTAAAAATCAAACCATATAACTGTTTTTCTAGTCATCAAAATCCACTTGGAAAAACGATTAAGGAGAAGGGCAGGGACATTCAATAGAGTTTCTCAGTGAGACACTCCAGAACTAGAGCTACACCCTTTAACTGACCAACTGATTAATATTAATTATTTTTTTAAAAGCACTTGGCTAAATTAAAACACACCCCTAAATAAATCAGCGAACACTTCTTTAAAAATTATTTGTAGCTGGCAAGCACCATTGTAGAAGCAGAATTCCTCCTTCAGTCATATATTATTAAAAGGTATTCATATGCAAGCTCAAACAAATGTAATCAATAAATTAATGTAAAAATGATTAGGATTTCTTTAGTTACTGCCCTGTCTAGGGCATATCAACATGCACTTACTTACATAGTTTCAATGATGTTGCTAATTTTATGTTGGTAGGCTCTGCGGTGTAGACTATTCCGTGCGTGGAACATGTCATATAAATTTCCAGCCTCCTAAAGTCAAAGATAAAAACAGTATTTTATTCATCTTTTATATTAAAACCACAGTTCCAAGACTTACGAAACATTCAGGGCAGGTACTAACCACCTCCTTCACAAAACTATTTGTTTTTGTTTTATGCAGTGCTTTTTTCTAAAAAAAAATGTTTAGGGGTACTCTCATTTTGACTCAAGAAAATTATCATTTTATAGTTCAAATCGGGGAAAATAAATACAGTAAATGGACAAAAGTACAAAGGTTCACAAAATGTTTAAGGGTATGCGTACCCCTGCGTATCCCCAGAAAAAAGCACTTGTTTTATGTATGACTGTTGTAAACCACTGTGATATTCTTTATGAATAGTGGTATATGTTTTTATAAAAAAGTAAAACTTGCTGGCAGCAAACTTTCGCTCCTTTCCCTTAATGGTCAGGAATACATGAGACAGTCTCTCCCATAAATGCTTATATTAATGCCCGAGAGTGAGTAGCAGGGATTCAAGGGCAATTTTACAGCAATAGAGGATAGCCTGAAAATATTTCAATTTTTTAGAAAAAGCATTTACTATCTGGCATCAAGAGTCTTCACAAGTGCAACCCTATGCATATAACCTAGAAGTAAATTGCACCAAAATTAATGAGCCTGGTAGCCAGGTGAGAGTGTATACGACTGCAGCCTTAATCTGCCAATTCCACTTCAATTCCTCAGATTGGATGTTTGCTGCTGAACTACAGATAAAATAAAAAAGGTTCCTGGACATAGAAATGGTTAGGCCCTTCTAAATAATCCATACGCAAGAAATATAAAAATGTATTCCAGAACACTAGAATAATCATTATTGCAATTAAGATTATAGTCCGGGCAAACTACAGAAAAAAACGCTGGAACCTGGGCAAAATTGCAACATAAACGCTATTAATGGCATTTTTATGAGAATTGGGTGTAGAATAACATATTAAAAATTAGACAAAATTAAATGACAGGAACACTGTGAAATCGTGATTTCAAAATGGCCGACCTGCTGTATCAATTGTATTGTATTTCGATTCGTTTTCTAAACTTAATTGTGTGTATCCTGTTTTTTAATTGTTGTTACCAAATGTCAGGGAAAATAATACAAAGTTGTCATTGATCTAGTTATTAGGCTACATAATTTCTGTATTTAAATGTTTGCTAAAAACAACAAAGTGAAAGCAATGGTACATTGAAACAAGGTCACAATAAGGTGCTTGAACCAGAACTTTTATTATGTATTACAAATAACGAAAGCAGACATCAGTCATCCATATCATCTTCTATATCAGAACAATGTTCAATCAACAACACATTTTCACAACCAATGGTCTGGCACTGACCACAAGCTGTTGAACATGGAAAACTTTTTTTTTTTTTTTGCACGTGCAACGGAATGTACAACAACCAGTGGTGCAGTTACAGGGGATAACTTTCAAAAGACTTTCAGGTGCAGGGGCCATGTCTGACATCACAGGGTGAAGCTGGTTGTCCTCCTTTATAATCCAACCCCCGTCATTAGGTCGTAAACCCTCTTTGTGGCATGACCATTCCATTATCTGGTAATATGATCAAAAACTATGGAATTTTGTTGCAGATGTAGTTGGTGGTAGACGTTCTGGTGCAACAAAAGAGTTTGCTGATGTTACCTTGTCCACTAGTATGCGATGTCATAATGTTCCAAGGGTATCATCAACTTTTCCACCAAAAAGTATAACCATCGCCTTCTGACCAGCATCTTCTGTATTGATATGTAACTGATCTTTCAAACAAAATGCCGATGCTAATTCACGAAGTCGATTATCTGCGATAAGATTGTTGAAACATTTGCCTTTTCCTATCCCAAATATTCTGGATGTGCTGTCACAGCCTGTAAAGGCGTGGAGGAAAAGATAGTTGCAGGTCTCTGCGCCCAGTATCATTCTACAAGCAATAATGTCAAATGTGTGGTTTGGATTTTTTTCTTGTTTATCACTACGAAAATACAAATTAAATTCCGTTTGATGGTTAGCATGGTACAGGAGTAGAATCAATAAATCGGAATCTTCTCCAATCACAGTAGTAGTTTGGAACTGAGGTGATGCCCCAGCTGCCTTCACAATTTCAACATCAGCATCTCCTTCACCTAGTACAACAGCGCATCCTTGTCTCTTCAAATGTTCAGCTATGAGAAGAATGATTCGCTGTTTGTTACTTTCATTGGAAAGAAAGTTGTCTTGTTTTAATATGAATTTAGTTTGCGGAGAGAAGTGTACTTCAGGGCTAGAGAACATAGATTTCCGACATTTGTGAGTCATATCTTTAATGGATGGGATGTTTTCATAGCTGTCAAAGACAATAATAGCTTTCCCATAATGACGAGTTGTAAAATTCGCATAAGAACATGCTATGTCATCATACCTGTTGTCTTTGTCCATGGAGCATAGACAGCATCTTAAAAAGCAGAGACATCACCTTGCCGACAAAGGTCCATATAGTTAAAGCTATGGATTTCCCAGTAGTAATGTATGGAAGTGAGAGCTGGACCATAAAGAAGGCTGATCGCCGAAGAATTGATGCTTTTGGTGCTGGAGGAGACTCTTGAGAGTCCCATGGACTGCAAGAAGATCCATCCTTAAAGAAATCAGCCCTGAGTGCTCACTGAAAGGACAGATCCTGAAGTTGAGGCTCCAGTACTTTGGCCACCTCATGAGAAGAGAAGACTCCCTGGAAAAGACCCTGATGTTGGGAAAGATGGAGGGCACAAGGAGAAGGGGACGACAGAGGATGAGATGGTTGGACAGTGTTCTCACAGCTACCAACATGATTCTGGCCAAACTGCAGGAGGCAGTGGAGGATAGGGGTGCCTGGCGTGCTCTGGTCCATGGGGTCACGAAGAGTCAGACATGACTGAATGACTGAACAACAATAAATGTCATCATACGTTTCATGCTTCTTCCATTTAAGGCAATGCAGCAGCGGACCACCATCTAACACAAATTGATCACTTCTTGGAACGTATTCGGTACTACAACTATTCTGTTTCTGCATCACATATTTTTTGATAACATGTACTATCTGTGGCTTGTCAGCCTTCCTGGGTATAGAGCATGATTTGAAGAATGAAGGTGGGTATGAGCACAATTCATACTGCAGCACTTCTTCCAAATTTAGTTTGCCTGTGTTAACAATGTCCAATAGCCTTTGAAATAGCAATGCTGGGTCAATCGTTCTTTCATCATCTCCAGGAATTTTCAGTGCAGCAGAGAACGCTAATGTTTTAACTTTGTCAGAACGCTTACATTTATATGCAAAAACTTCTTGGTCAATAAGTTTAGCTACAATGACCTTACCAACTTCTTGCAATTCATGCACATTAACATTTGCCAAATCTGCAGTTACACCTGTTACAATATTACGCAGACTTGACTCGGGTGTAAATGGCGAGAATGCTTGCAACTTGCTCAATACCAGTTGTGAATCACTTTTGTCTCTAATCAGCCTTGCACTAGATAGTTCCTTGTGTTGTTCACTTGATGAATATGACACATTGGTAAACTCCTGCATAGCTAGATTATACCCTGACGATACAGGCAATGATAAAGACCAAACTGCTCTCTGAACACTAGTCAATCCACTTCTTCTGGTCAACCCCCCTGTAGTTTTAAGAGAGCGCATCAGACATTGTTTGATTACTAAGTCAGAACCCAATCCTGCCCAGTACCGTTCACTTCTGTGTATCACATGAAATCCTTTTTCAAACATTGCAGAAACAGTCGCATTTGTTGTTGGCAACAGAATTATATTCTGCAAATATAGGTATGCTGATTTCAAGTAATTATGGTGACCCGCAGTTGCGAAAATGGGTAGACACTGATTTATGGCATCAATATGCATTTTCCATGAACCAGTTCTATCTGCTGTGATGAGTTTTCTAGCAAGATCAACCATATTTTGATACTCAAGCCATAGTTTACTTGTTGCTGAGTTTGCTTTCAGTTTGCTCTTCTTTGCATCCAATGCACAGCTTATGTGTATCATAGTCTGTGAAGAATCCACTTCTTCTATAGTTTTGTTACAGGACACTAGTGAATCATACAGTGCAGAAGCTTCTTTTAAGACCTGGGGGAATTCTGAATGATCTTCAATTATCTGCGACATTATTTCAGCACTTAAGCATGAATTGAGAATCAAATGTCCACGAAAAGCTCTTGATACCGATTTCCCATTTAACATATGCACTACTGTATTTTCCCCAGAAATCTCTTCGAGGATTTCTTTAAGGCCCGATCCTGCCATGAGTGTACCAATGGCCCCAAGAAGATTCATGAAAGTATGAAAGGAACCAAGCAATAGAATGATGTCCTTGAGAGCACTACCATCACATGATGAATGAACTATTTGTGATGCTTTCCAAAAGAGTGGCTGATCAAATGTTATGATAGTTGGTATATTGTGCTTAAGAGCTAAATCTCGTAGGTATATTAAGGTAGACAGGATGCAAGTCATTTCAGGGGGCTTCATATCAATGATAGGTAGGAAAAGTACTGATGATTTCTCAACTTTCTGGTTGTTTTGGTTATTATGTATTAAGTGCATCATTCCAGACCAGCCAGGCATTGGTTGTTCAAAGTTCCTTGACAGTTTCCACAGCAGATCTACTTTGACATTTGTGGGATAGATAGCAGGCAATATTTTAAACTTAATGCCTCTGAGAGTACTGGATGCAAATCGATATTCATGAATGTTGATAGATGCAGCAGCTTTTAAGTCACAGCTCAATATATTCTTTCTTGGAATACAACGAGAAAAGGTTTTTGCTGGGGTTATTGCTGCTATCATCCCCATACCATGGAATGTGTTCTCACCATTCAGTGTAAGAATATTGTGATCAATATTGTCCGCAGCTAGAAGAACGTGACTGTTTTCAACATTTTCTAATATATCAACAATTAAAAAACATATTATACACACAATCAAGTTTAGAAAACTAATCGAAATACAACACAATTGATACAGCAGGTCGGCCATTTTGAAATCACGATTTCACAGTGTTCCTGTCATTTAATTTTGTCTAATTTTTTATATGTTATTCTACACCCAATTCTCATAAAAATGCCATTAATAGCATTTATGTTGCAATTTTGCCCAGGTCATTTTGTATATTGACCGGACTATTACTTTTTGCCTGTGTGGAGAGGCCTCATGGGGGTTCACTGAAAGTGGAGCAATGCATGAAGCACAGGATCCTTGAGATATGATTCTTTGCATGCATGAGAGCAGAATGCTAATAATTGGTGGATGCTTTCCTTGCTTCTGTACTGAGCGTTGCCTTCTACAAGCTTGTGGGGTTACATTTCCTGTTTGTTCTGTTTAACAAAAATACTGCAATTCCTTATCTTATGCACAAATATAGCCAAATATAGGGGGGCAGCATCCCCAGGATTCAGAGAGTATGTGTCGAGCAGGCCTTGCCCAGCAACGAAGGCCAAGACCTTAAAAGGTCATTTTGCACTGGGCCGCTTGGGTTACCAGGTTTGAAAAAAGTTCTTAGGCTCTCTGTCTAACTTGCTGGGCAAGGCCCGTTCGACATGCCAGCTCTGGAAGATTATGCATGCTCATGCAAGATTTCGCAGGAAGTCATCCCAGAACCTTCCACAGCCAGTGTGTTGAGCAGGCCTTGCCCAGCAAACAAAGCAGAGAGCTTAAAAGCTCTTTTGCGATGGGCAACCCTAAGCAGACCCAGAGTGAAGAGAGCTTTTAAGCACTCTGTCTTGCTTGCGACTTGACTTGCACAGACCAGGGAGCACAGTGGAAGAGCAACCAAATGCACAGGGATTAATGGTGGAACTAGAGAGAATAGACTGCAACAATTTGTACCTGCCTTCCATGATAATCCATACCTTCCCTACCAACTGTCTCTAAACTTATAGTCATGATGGCTATATTAACTCCAGTATCAGAGGCAGTATGCCTCTAAAAACCAGTCTCTGGGTATCACAAGCAGGAGAATGCTGTTCTGCTGATGTCCTCCTTGTGGGCTTCCCACAGGCATCTGGCTGGCTATGGCAAGAACATACGGTTGAATTAAACATACTTTTAGTCTGATCCAGCAGGGTTCTTTTTGTGTTCTTATTTATGGCCCTTAAACACCGGCTCCAAACCACCACCACATGGTCACCCATATGCTATAATAAGGCTATACAGTATACTCCCTACATGTAGTGAGGCTGGTTGAGATGAAAGGTAATGGCTTGCCCAATACCTCGTGCTCCCAAAATTCAGTTTTCTCTGAAACATTCTGTTCTCAAACAACAGAGAAACCTTATACTGCAATGCCTCCTATTCACTTGGAGATGTACTTCTCAATTTATACAGCACTAGCAGACTGCAAGTTTATCTCCATCTGGACTCATAAGATCCACAGTCTTAAAGCTCACTGGGTGGCTTTGTGTAAACATTGGCTTTCAGGTTAAT
Source organism: Lacerta agilis (assembly GCF_009819535.1). Taxonomy (NCBI): domain Eukaryota; kingdom Metazoa; phylum Chordata; class Lepidosauria; order Squamata; family Lacertidae; genus Lacerta; species Lacerta agilis. The sequence continues at coordinate 65,850,959 of NC_046317.1, read as the reverse complement.
TTGCCTCTCAACACGGAGTGACACCAAATTGAGACAGTGTTTCCCTGAGCTCCCTGAAAAAGGGGGGGGGGGATAGAGGAACGAAATAGACAAAAAATTGACGGTGAATTTTTCAAGCTGCCAACACTATTTTAGTTGGCATTCTCTACTTTCCTCAAGAAAGCTTACCTTGTCACGGGTACAAATATGCTTCTTTTTCTCAAATTCACAGACACGAGCAAATTTAACGAAGCGTACATAATCAAAGGTGTTCTTGAATCCAAGATGGTGACAATCCCTAAATATATTCCAGAAACAGACAGGAGGTAAGGTCATTCAATTAAAAATTGGGGGGTTGCACGGCCCAAGGAAAATGGGGGGGGCGCATTTTAAAATTAGGGGGAGGGATCAGGAAGATGCTTCCACTGGGGACCTTACCTTTAAATAATGTAAAAGGACTCTCAGGGGATTTTTTGAGACTCTATATCCAGCAATTTGCTCAATGTAATAATAATTTAAAAATCAATTGCCAAAGGATTCTATTTTTTCACATTCCCAAAATATAGATATATAATCTCCATACACACTTCCATAATAGCAACTGCAATTTTCTTCAGACAAATTATGGTTTAGCATGAACCTGTGGCTGCTTTGCTCCTCCCTGGCTGTTTTGTTGCACTAAGCCATAGTTTGGCTTAGAACTCTCCTGGAAAAACCAAGAGCCTTAACCCAGAGAACAAAGTCACAGCTCACTGGAGGGAGCTAAATCACACGCCTGCATGCCACACTAAGACAAGCCATGGCTTAGCTCAGCACAGCAGCAGAACTAGAGAAGAGCGAAGTGGCTGCCATCTCCTCCCTTGGAACCTGAACACTCAGCCATGGTTTGGTTTAATGTGATGTATGAAACTGGACACTGTTTAATTTGAAAAAAAAAAAGCTAAATGTTATTTAAACTGCTTAATATAGTGAAAATTTCCGAGTGGTTTTCATAAAAACAACAAAAATACAAATGTGATAAAAACACAACACAACTGTGTTTTACAAAAAAAAAAAACCTGAGCAAGTTTACAAAGCAAAAAAAATTAAAAACTAAGAGCCAGAGTCCAGGAAAACTTAGGCAATATGTATTGAAAAGCTGTTCAAGGGCCATTACCATCTCCACCATGTATTACCCAAAGCAGAGTTTCCAGATAGTGGTTCCTATCTCCAACAAGGATTGATTCCGAGTTGCAATTGCCTCTCCTCGGAAGAAGCTATCCCCATCCAGAAACAGTTGTAGTTTGTACATCTATTGAAGTTGGTAGTGGGCACTACGAGCCACTGAGGTCTCTTGAGCCTCTAGTGACAGCAATGGATCTAGGAGCATCCCCAAACTACAACCCTCAGAGGGAATGCAAACCCATCAGAACTGGTGATCCATAGGGTTTCCACCCAGCCCTTATCTAGCCTAGGCACTGGTATAAAACATGCATGACTTCTCTTGGTTCATATGTTACAGAGAAACAGCCCCAAATCTTGTAGAGGTCACCCCCAGCAGCTGCATATAGATACTGTATTTATTTATAAAAAGTATTCATATGCCCTGCCATCATAATAATATATCACAGTGGTTTACAACAACATAAGACCACAGAATAAAATCATAGAAAGTACATGAAGTACATGTACATGGAGAAATACCTGGGCTAGGTATCTCTCTCTATGAGAGGTGGGCTACCTGGGCCCTCCAGATGTTGCTGAACCATCCCCAACCATTGGCCATCCTGGCTGAGGTTGATGGGAGTTGGAGTACCACAGGTTCCTCATTCATAGTCTATATCCTGCTCATACTGTATACATGGCTCTCTCACTTAGATATATTTTTTCAAATACATTTACAGTATTAGCTTTCAACAGAACAAAATACAGGGTTAACCAACAATCATACGGTTTATATAGTATGATACCATATAGTATTTAAAGATAAAGAGTTTTTAATGATAGATAGATATCCCATTTAAGTGGACCATTAAGATCTTCCATTGATTGGTTTGTATGTAGGTAAAATATTCCCAGTATTCTTTATCTATAACAGAAATCTTCCAAATGCTTTAAAATGAGCAAAGTCCATACCTGGCAAAGTAATCCCATTTATCAACATCAATGCCACTTGTTTTGTTGGCCACTATCTCATAAAGAAAGCCTTTTTCTTCAGGTCGCCCACGGTAAGGCCACTGGAGAAAAGGGTGGAAATACCCAAAAGTAAATAATACATTATAATAAAGCAATCTACTCTGAGAATCAAACTGGCATGGAAGTAGGGTTCTAAGAACTCTTTGTACATGCTGGAACAGATTAATTGATGCAAGGAGCACAGCCCTCTTGGTTCTCCTGAACTGTTGACCATGGTACTCTTATCGGTCAATTGTCTGGTTTGGGTCTAAGTAGTACTACTCCTTCCAGGACAACTGGTTTGAATCAGATTGGCAAGCGCATGGAACATTGTTGGCCACAGCAGCACATTTAGGAAATTCAATTCCATGTGGTATTAGGCAAGCTCTAGCTTTATTGTTTGAAGCCGACCCTGAAAACCCATTTCCCCCTCAGTCACTTTTAACAGTTAATTTGAACTGGGCTGCAAAAAACAGTATTACTATTTGATTTATAGTGTGCTTGCTTTTGAGGTAGCTTTTAAATATGATTATAAAGTTTGGCTGTTTTAAACATATTTTGCATTGTTTTGGTTGGCTGCCATTTTTATACTTGTACATTGCTTTGTGAAGTAAACTCTTTAAAAGTTGTTCACAGAAAAATATTTACTGAATAAAGATTCACTTTTATGCAAATATCAGGATAAGCAAATGAAGCACCTTTTGCTGCTCTCTAGGATAAACTGCAGGGTGACCTATTATTGTGTCACTTGCAAATATTCCCTTCATCCAAAAGGAAGTTAACCATTAGATGCACCTCTGTCTTTTGCAAGCTTACTCAGCAATACTTATATCTGCATAGACATGCATAGAATTGCATGAAATATGAAGCAGCTCTGATCATTCTTTGATCTAGCCCAGATCTACCCTAACTCATAACGATTCTCCAAAGCCTCATGCAGAAGCATTAACCAGCTCTGCACGGCCGTGCATTTTTTAACTGGAAATGCTAGAACAGAGTGGAAACTTCCGTACACAAAGCATATGCTTTGCTGCTGAACTATGGCCCCTCTTCAAGATCTATAAAAAGCTCAACAACCAATGGTCCACAAAAAGTAATGAGCCTCCCACATGCAACACATGTCAATTTTCCTTCAGAAAAGATAACGCTATTAGGCATTATATTCCATTAAACAGCACAGTATTTACAAAGCAGAAGTAAGATGGAGAACAAGACTTACTGAACTACTGTTGTTTTCAGTCTTAATGGGTCCTGCTATCTGCTCTTTGATAAAGTCTATATCTTTATCCAGCTTGAGACCATAATACTCCAGGACTGGTCTTAGATCATTGGAATCAATCAAGTATTCAAACATCTTAACAGAAGCAACTTCATGCTACAAAAAATGAAGTTCTAAGTATTATTAATCAAAGTATATGCTGTCAAAACAGGCCATCATAACTGAATGCAAAAACATTAATACAATTTGCATGTAATGCTACGCCACGTCAAGTGGAGGAGCCTGAAGCCAAGCATTGTGTATGTGTGCTCCTGCTCCCCTCACAGGAGGGTGGCTTGAACACAGTTCATTTTCACTTCTGCAAAATCCCAGCTTAATGTCAGATTTTATCCAGGGATGCTGGTTTAAAACAAAATATTTAAAGTGCCACAAAAAGCAAATTTAACTAGCTTGTTAAACTAGCCAGTGTTTCTTTAAACCAGGTTCCCTCATTCAAGCATAATGCTGGATCTCCCACTGCTGCAATAGCAAACAAATACCAGCAGGGGTGGGAGAAGAGTAGTTTTCTAGTTTCACATTCATTGTCCTGCTCAGCTGCTGAAATCACTAATTCCTGATAAGCAATAGAATGTTCAATAACCTGAGATGGCTGAAAATAGAAAGGTACTTAGAACAGCAAATGAAGCAGAGTAGCCACTGAAAGAAGACCCTAGAAAGGTTAATGGAACATAATCTCTGTGAATTAAGAGAGACCTGGAAGTGTGGGAAAGGATGAAACTTTCTTTATTGGGAAGAATCTCAGCGGTAAAAATGAGCGTGCTACCGAGAATGTTATTCTTGTTTCAAACAATACCAATAATAAAAGGGACAGCTGTTTTCAGAGAATGGCAAAAGAAAATTTCAAGATTTATCTGGCAGGGGAAAAAACCCCGAATAAGATTTAAACTATTGACAGATAGTAAGGAAAGAGGAGGTTTTTCCTTACCGGATTTGAAGCTATACTATGAAGCAGCTTGTCTATGTTGGATAAAGGAATGGATAAATTTGAAGAAATCAGATCTTTTAGATCTGGAAGGACATGATAATAGATTCGGATGGCACGCATATCTTTGGCAAGAAAAGATAAAGGTACACAGAAGTTTTGGAAACCACATTTTCCGGAAGTCACTCTATGAAGTATGGGACAGATATAAAAACTTGTTGGAAAGGAAAACACCATGGTGGCTATCCCCAATTGAAATAATCAGTTTGAAAAAGACAAATATGAGTCAGAAATGGATAACTTATGAGACATTGCTCAAAAAAGAAGGTAATAAATGGAAATTAAAACCATATGAGGAAGTGAAAGAACATGTTAATAATTGGTTGCAGTACCATCAAATTAATGAAATGTTTAAAAGCGATATGAAAAAGACGGGATTTAGCGAGACAAAATCAAAGTTTGAAGTTGAAGTACTTAATAATGACTTTAAAGTACTTGCTAAGATGTATAAAATGCTGTTGGAATGGAACTTAAAAGATGAAGAAGTGAAATCGGTGATGATTCATTGGGCAAAAGATATTGGACATAACATTATGCTAGAAGACTGGGAAAAACTTTGGAGGGAAGGAATGAAATTTAAGGCATGTACGTCAATAAAAGAAAATTTATTGAAAATGATGTATAGATGGCATATTACCCCAGTTAAACTAGCTAAGATGTATAAGCTAGACAATAAGTGTTGGAAATGTAAACAAAATGTCGGTACTTTTTTTCACATGTGGTGGGAATGTAAAAAGGTGAGAGTGTATTGGGATATGATATATCATGAGTTAAGAAAAATGTTGAGATATAATTTTGTTAAGAAACCTGAAGCCTTTTTGTTAGGTAATGTAGGTACAGACATTGAAAAAAAGGATATCAGACTTTTCCAATACGCAACGGCGGCAGCTAGAATTCTTCTAGCACAAAAATGGAAACAAGAAGAATTACCGACGAAAGAGGAATGGACAGTGAAATTGACTGAATATGCAGAAATGGACAAACTAACGGGAAGAATCCGAGAGCAGCGGGACCAGAAATTCATCAAGGACTGGTTAAAGTTTACGAATTATTTGAAAGACAATTTACATTTGAATACGTTAATAAGATTTCAAGAAGTTTTGTAGTGAATGTGTAGAATTATTATTGTAAGTAGGATAGTAAAGTAAGGGAAATTCTTTTTTTTTGAAAATGTAAGCAATGGTTGATCAAAGAAGTATAATACTAAGTTAAAAATCAGAAAACCACTTGAAGGGACTGACGGAAGTCACGGCTTGATAGCCAAATGGAAAATGTATGAAAATGTTTGTTAAGGATTATTGTAGTATTTTAGTATAAAAATAATAAAAATTATATATATATATATATAAAAAAAGGAACATAATCTCTGTGAGAAGAATGGACTGAAAAAATTCATAGAATTGTAAGGTTGAAGGGATCCCAAGGGCCATCTAGTCCAACCCCTTGCAAAGCTGGTAAACAATCCCTGACAGATGGTCATCCAACCTGTTTAGAAACCTCCAATGAACTTCACCACTTTCTGAGTGAGTCCATTCCATGTTTAGTCAGAATCTTCTTTCTTGTAATTTGAATCAAATGGTTCAGGTCCTACCAGCTAAGGCTAAAGCAACAGAAATCAAGCTTGCTCCATGTCCCATGTGACAGCCATTCAGTTAATTGAAGATGCCTATCATACTGTCTCTCAGTCTCCTCTTCTCCAGGCTAAACATACCCAATTTCCTCAACCCCCAGAACTGAACACAGTGCTCCAGGTGGGGTCTGACTAAGGCAGAAGAGAGTGGTAAACAGTAGGAATTTTAGTGACTATATTTCACCAATATGGTACCTTAAAAAAAAACTACTTCAGGAAATGTCTGGGTACTTTGACTATAAAAACACTATAATTGTTAAATGTGGTTAACATATTTTTAGACAAGACAGCATTCCCTTTAGAAAAGAAAGCAGTAATAACTGGTTGCATACCCACCTTCCATTCAGTTCCTGAACAAACACGAGGGATGAATCTTTTATCATACATGTGTGAAAATGGTCCATGACCTGAAAGTAAGAATTATGCAGTTCATCTGTGTGGCAAACGTTTGTGTGTATGCATGTGTGTGTGGACAGATGTACAGAGACACACATCTTCAGTATATTCTGGGGTTTTTTAAACCATAATAAAACTATTTTGTAGTACCAAGCCAGAGACTAAACTTTCACTCCATTAGACCAGGCTACCCTTTGTGCTTCCCCCAGAGTTTCTAATAACCACACAAAAAATCTAAAAACAAAATATAAATCATAGAGTAGGTAAAATTTCTAAGAATTCTAAGCAAATTCCCACTGGAATATTAATGTTTCCTATTGCCCCTACGAGACAGAGAGAGAGGAAGTCAACCAAACCTCTGAGGGTAATTTGTTGCAGGACCTGGGTGATAGACCACTGAGAAGGCCTTCTCAGACATTTCCACCCCATCACCTCAGTTGGAGGTGGAACATGTTCAAAGAGCACATGGCATTTCAAACAAGAGGAGGCTGTTCTGCAAGTATCCTAGGATAAAATTCAGTGCCATACTCTTCCAAACATTATATTTGTGCAAGATTCCAGCTAGCCAGAAAGAATGATGTCTCCTCCTTCATGCACTGTTCTGGGGGTTCTTCCAACTCCTCCAGAGCCAATGCTTTTTTGTGGTGGGGAGATATGTGGGAAAAGAAAGGAGGGGCAGGTCTGTTGCACAAGAGGCAGACCTTAAGCAGGCCTTCCACTGACAGGCCTGGTTAGGTTAATCTTGCCCTTAGTTTAGAAATTTAAAAGTTTAAACCAATACTTCACAGCAAAAATCACCTGCCCCAAATCCAGTTCCCATCTAAATATTTTAGAATGGAATCGTACTTTTATTTACCTAACGTGCATCAATCACTTCATTAATATATTTGGGAAGTGGCTTACCCAAATCATGACAAAGACCAGCGATCTGGACGCACAAAATATCCCTTTGGTTGATGTCCAACTCTGGTTGTCGCTTCTGCAGTGCCCGGATCAAACGGCCTGCTAGATAGCTGACCCTGTTGCAAGAAGGCAAAAGGTTCAGTTCTCCAGCTCTTGAATTTTAGGGTTATAAATAAAATAAAAACTTGCCCCACTTTATATATTGTGAAATACCATTACACTTACTCAGCTCATGAACTGCAAACCTATAGAGCAAGGTTGGTCCAAGGACCACATTGCTGGTCAGCCACATCTCCAATGGCCACATGCCAGGGATGGCTTTGGCCAATGTATGCACACATACTACCCACAAACACCCACATTCACTTGACATACAGGACACAGCACACATTTTCATTCTCTCACACATGCAGTCCAAAACTCAAGCATACACTCACACACAAACATGCAAGTATAAATGTGCACACATACAAAATATGAGCCTTCCCATCACTAGGGTAGAATGACCATAAATGCTGCTTTTTTACTCTGCAGAGAAGGATCTGTGGAAGTTAAAAGGCACTCTTTCCCTACCCCCACCAGCAATGGAGTGGGGGGGGGAGCTGCTTTGTACACTTAAAAGGCAAGCTGTTGTCTATCTCTGATTTCAGTGCTATGATGCTTAGTGCTAAGACTGGAGAAAAAACATCTCTTCGGCTGAAATTGCTTAAAATAAACTAGGGGAGGGACGTCCGGCGAGGACGCCATCGCGGGCGGTCGTGGGTCGCTTCGGCAGCGAAGCGACCCAGGCCGGCCCGGGGGTAGGAGCCCCGCTACCGCAAAGCGGGGCTCCGGTAAGCCGCGGGTCGAGCGTCCCGCGGCTTGGGCTCTCCGGCGAGCCCGTTATGGCTCCGAACCCTTCCCCCGTTCCCCCTGTAAAGGGGGAGTGGGGGTGAAGGGACCACAGAGCCGGGCTGATGAGACATGCCCCAACTGGACCGGCGAAGCGGCGGCCGCCGCTCACGGTGAGCAAAATCGTTCTACCTGGCAGAAGGAAAATAAATGAAGCCCGTTGGCCGTGAGTACCTGAACAATTGAATTTAGCTTTGACATTTGGCGCTCCGGGAGATACGACGGAAAGGAAGCCCGTTTTTCTCCCTTTGGTGGAAAGAAAGTAACTGCTTTGACGGTGACTGCTGTTACAGTGATGGATACAATGCTTCGATTTTGATAAGTGAGACTGATTAGACCCCTTTTGGGGGAGTAAATTGGTGGGAATATTTCTTCTTTAAAATGGATGGATTGTAATCTTCTCGCCCTGACTCCAGGGAAAATGGCTGTGGAGATTTGGGATTGAGATGGAAAAGTACTGTGACTAAGATGGAAAAACACTGAAACCTGATACCCTATGCCCACTTCTACCATGTTGGGTTTCGTTTTCAAGCTGGTTTTAGACTCTGGACTGACTCACGATCAAAGGATTATTTTTTTGAAGTTAGAATTGCTAAACCAGAAATTAACTTCGCTGAACCAGGATGTTGCAGAAAAGTTATATCCACAGGAAAGACTATTCAGAACATTGTTAAAATGGAAGAAAACCTTGGCAGAGAGCTGAAGGGAATTATTGAAGAACAAAGTATAATGGCTTTGCAACTCCGAGAAGATGGAAAGTCCTGTTGGGGTGGGAGACCCAGGATGAGAAGAATTTTTATATCCAATTTCTGGGGTGAGAGCCCAGGAATGATGGGGAAGAGATTGATATCTTTACAATTAGAAGAGGAACGGAATTTTGAACTGGAGATGCTGGAAGGTGATGATCTGTGTACCCTGATGCTCCCTGCAAGGATTGTTGTGGATTATGCCTGGAACTGTGGACTTACGAGAAAAGAGGACATTCTGGAAAATGGAATTGGTGTAAGATGGAGGAACGTTTGGGGGGAGACCCCGAAATGGCGAAAGAAAATGGATAGAAAAGGGATAGGGTGAAATGTATTAAGGATAAAATTAGGACGGTTTATTATGGTACCCTGAAGCCGGTGTGTTAAGATTTTAAGTTTTTGAATTAGAGAAGAGATATTTGAATTTTTCTTTATTAGCAGCAGTCTAAGTGAAAGAAGATGTGTGATATGATTTGACATAAGAAGTAATATTTTGTGTTATGAAGCTGTATTTAATTATCATGAAGTTATATTTGGATTCGATTCGATTTAAGTTAAGGAGAGATAGATTATTGTGAATTAAAATAAGATTTTAAGAAGTATGTTTAGTTTTGATTTTTAAATGATTTAATTTCAGAGATGAGAAGTTATTAAAGTAAAACTGGAATTGGAACCGAAGGAGAGAAAACGGGGGAAGTCATTTAGTAATGATTCGAACAAGAAAAGTTTTTTTTTGTGTGTGTGTGTGTAAACAAGAAAAAGAATTGTTGGTGTATTTGTATTTGTTTTGTTGTGGTTTGATTGTTGGGTTTGTGTTTGGGTTGGTATATGTGCTATGTTGCTCTTTGTTTTGAAAAAACCAATAAATTCTTTATTAAAAAATAATAATAAACTAGGGGAGGAAATGTGACCCAGCTTCCTCTCTTACTATGCCTGCAAATTTCATAAAATGCTGCCTTAAAAAAATTTTTTTTAAGGTTACAGTCACTTGGGATGGTAAGGAAGCATTCCACATCAGCAACCCTCTAATGCCAACGAAGTGCATTCTTAGGAAAGAAAGAATGAATGAAAGAAAGAAAGAAAGAAAGGAAGGAAGAAAGGAAGAAAGAAAGAAAGAACACAGGCCTACTGTCAAAGCAAATAGCATTTCTTTTCATCCATGAGTTTCAGTGGGAAAACTCAGTATCAGAAAATCTGCTTACTTAGTTGAGTTTGGGTTTGGTGAGCCTACATCCTCATGAAACCAAATACTGAACACACCAGCATATGAGATGAAGGGCACTTCTAACTTTTAGATATTTTAGATGTAAATCTCCTTTAATGGAATTAAGTATGTTACCAGGAAATTTGAAGGGGGTGAGAGACCTCCCACACACACACACCACGAGTTTCCGCTGCACATTAACAAACCATTCACTCATACACATTTCCCTGCCTTTCACCTGTCAAATGAAATCCTCTAGTGTCAAGAGAAAACAGCAATATACAGTGATGCCTTGGTTTATGAACTTAATCCATTCTGGAAATCCGTTCTTAAACTGAAACTGTTCTAAAACCGAACCACGCTTTCCCTAATGAGGCCTCTCGCTGCCGGTGCCCTTCCACTGTTTGGATTCCGATCTTAGACCGAGGTAAAGTTCGCAAACCGGGGCACCAGTTTTGTGGAGTTTGTAAACTGAATCGTTCTTAAAGCGGACTGTTCTTAAACCGAGGTACCATTGTACGTTACTGCAAAGGCATTGCATCTGCAAGGGAAGCTCGGCTCAGGAGCCTGTGACTTACCTCTGAGCAACAGGTCTCCAACAAAGGAAAACAGGGAAAGTGTCAATTCCAAATGTAGCAATTCACTGATAAATGTACTGTATCTATGGACCGGCTCAATGGGATAACTTTAGAAATTCGTAAGAAATGAAGTGAGGTATAATCCCCAAGTGTGCAGTGCCTTCCCAAGGAGTCATGACCATTGATATTCTGCCCCAAGGGTTTCAGACAAATAATCATCCCAATCACACTGCCTACCCACCCCATAGTGGGATGAAGCCTCAAGACAAAGGGGTGTATTTGACTTGACTCAGGGACCTGGAAACTAAATACTTTCCTTTGTACTGTGATGGAGTAAGTGTGAAAGACTATATTTGAATGACAGGGACATGCCTGGATATCAGGTTCTGAGACCACACCTTGGTGATGTATCCCAATATGTATTATGGGAAATGTATTACAGGAAACTTTGAAATACTGATGTAACCCACTGATCAGGGCTTCTGGCTGCTTCATATTTGTAGTAGTGGGAAGTCTTTGCAACAATAAACATCAAGCCTACTGGCTGCTATTTTGCTTCTATGTCCTGCATTGAGGTCTCTTGCTTGTGACCCTGACCTGAACCTAAGAGAGTCAAGGTTAGGCCATTGTGGGGTGCTCCAAGGACTCCCTGTTACAAGTAGCAGTGCTTTTATTTTACGATAGGTTACTACGGAATTCAATGAAAATGCAGTTGCTTATGTTCAGAGGCACAGCCAGTCTGCAGTAACCTGAGTGGTGGTGTATATCAGTTCAAGAAAAACAGAGCATCTGCAAAAAGAACTTGTGCCTTACCCAAGGGAATGCTCAAAACGGTTGTGCGATGCTCCTGGGAAAACGTAGTAACAGCCACCCAATTGTTTGATGTATCTCAGACGCTGAAACTGAGGTGTGTCAATAATCCGAACAAGAAGTGGATGCATTTCAATGTGACCATGAATCGGGTCATTAAATACCTGGAAGATGTAAAACAAAATGTAAAACTATTGCAGATGATATATGAAAAGCAGAAGAAGAAAGCAAGCTTTCACTTGCTTTCGCTATACTCAAAAGTTAAGACAATCACTGGATAACGAAAAGCATATATGGCTGCCCTTGTATGCCAAGATGAGCTCCAGCAGATTTAGCGGGAAAGACCAATAGGTCCAACAGTCAAGAAGATGGATTCAGCACATGCTGTAGAGGGAAGGGAGGGGCAGATGGACCTCATCAACCTGGGAAGGTAGTCGATCTAGGAGAAGAAAAACCAAACCCAATCCTCCGCTGCCTTGAGGTATATCTTTGGGAGAAGAAAAGACTAAGGAGTAAACCCTACTCAAATCCAGAAAGTTGATGTCATTTTAATCTGTTTCAGTACTTAATGCTTTTATTGTTTTCTTTTTGTAAACCCCTTTTAAGTTTTTTTTTTTTACAATTAAGCAGTGCATACATTTTATGAAATAAATAAATGAATAAATAAAATATATAACTGAGCACTACTTTCCTGGATAGCACTCTAATATTCCAGTAAAATTAATTTTGGTTTTCACTGGTGACCACAAAACAAGAAATACCCTAATTTGCTTACAAAGCATTCTCCAGGATTATCTCTAGCACCCTTTCTATAATATCTATCCAATACTTATTTCTTATTTGAAAAACATTTGAACTCATGCACATACTTTTTTGTACAATGCAAGATGCTGCATCTAAGGCCATCTTTAAAGAATGGTTTGCAAAGCGTTCATCCACTTGTATTTTTAATCCTCTATTAGCTATCATTTTCTTGCTGCCACACCTTATAGTGTTACCTTATTGCTACTCTTGCCTGACCAGTTTGGAGGGAAAAAAGCAAGGAATACAAATATTTAATTTAACTTCAGAGTTTTATATTTGAAATGTACTGACTTTTATATTACAAACTTCTATTTTAAGCTACCTTTATTCTAGCAATTTTCATGGTCTTTCAGCTGCCATCATGGCTCAAGAAAAAACAGATGGTTCAACACCATCTTCAAAAATAGACTAACATTGCTTTCAGATTAACACAAATGCTTCTCTCACCTTCATTATGTCAACATGCCTTTGTACCAGTTTGCTCAGACAATTTAGCAGGTTCTGTCTCACTCCGGTCCTGAAAGTTATCAAATATAAGTTAAGCTGACTGTTCCATATTTTATTAAATAATGTAGTGGATGCTAATATTAAGTTAATTGCTACTGTTCAGTACAAGCATTTTTAAAAGTTTTCAGTACAAGATCTTCAAAAGATCTGGAACATAATACTCTTAAGCTCTACCAATTCCATGAAGATTTATTCAGATGTCAAACTGTAGCAATTTTAAAACGTACTTTCTCCAAGCTGTAAGCCGTACCCAATATTTGCCAATGTGGTACAAAAGAAGATGACTATACACCATTTTCATGTACAGGCTCCATCATCTGTGCATCTCTTTCTGCACACACAGTCACCAATTTATATTTGCTTCATTAATTTGATGGTGGTTAAAGGAAAGCTCATATAACAACATGCAAAGGCAAACCTTGCTTAATGAGACTGTACAAACATGCAGGCTCCTGCAGAGGACCTCACAGTTGCTTTACTCCTTCCCAGTCCTTTTTGCTGTTGTACCACAATGACCTAAGCAAAGATTTGGCTTAGCATGTAATCCAAACCAGGGCTCATGGTTAAACTCTCACCTAACTAACAACCAGCAATAACAAATAGTTAGGGAGCAGAGAGGCTAACCATGCGCCCTGGTCTGGATTACATGCTAAGAAAAATTTTGATTTACTACAGCATGGCAGCAAAAAGAATTTTGGAGGAGAAAAGTGGCTATAAGTAGCTCTCAGGAAGCCTGTGCCATCTCAATAAACCAAGGTTTGCCTTAGCATGTTATGCAGTGCCATAAATCTGTCTGGAAGGGGTGCATTTCTGCACCATGAAGAACAAATACCTTTGATTACCAAAAACTGCATAATATTCCAGTAGCCCTCTTTGAAGTTCCCTATTCTATCCAACATTCAAAAATAATTAATTATCTCACTTTTAAACAGCAATATATACAGTGGTGCCCTGCTAGACTAATGCCTTGCTAGACGAAAAACTCGCTAGATGAAGGCATTCGTCTAGCGGGAGGCTGCCCCGCTAGATGAAAAAGTCTATGGGGCTGCCTCGCAAGATGAAAATTTTTCGTCTTTTTTTTCGTCTAGCGAAAGCGCGGCTGTCATTGCCGCTTCGCTAGACGAAAAACCTGCTAGACGAAAATTTTCGCAGAACGAATTATTTTCGTCTAGCGGGGCACCATTGTATAGTCCTAAATCTGCCAGCTGTGAGATTGCAGAGAAGAAAAGTAACATCCATTGTTATGATGATTAATGTTGCCATAATTATGTAACAGAATATGGCAAGTCCAAATCCTGTTTCAGTTTCCTGATATGAAAATGCTTTACATACTGGCTTGGTTTGCATGTCACATTAAATATTAGTTACAACAGAACTGCAGTTTAATGTGAACCACTGTTTCACTCCTACCCCGCTGATAAAAGATCAGGGTTACTAATCTATATTTCTTTAGCAAATGTACAAAGCTCAAGGTTGGCACTAAATATAGCAATGATCCAATTAAGAATTAGAAACACAAGCAGTCCAATCCTATGTGTGGCTATTCAGAAGTACCATATGTCCCACTAAATTCAATGGGACTTACTCCCAGGGAAGTACATATAGGATTGCAGCCAAATTCAAACGTCAATAGATTTAAGTTTCCCTTACTCAATTCCCATTTCTTCAAGTTCTGATTCAGTGAGGTAAAGGAAAGATGAACCAGCAATATTTTTTTCTGAGGAATTAAGAAGACAACAGTTAGCTTATTTTGTTAGTCTTAACATTTATGTTTCTGAAATTCTTGATAATTCAATATTCTCTGGGCAGATGACAAATGAAAATCACTAGAAGAATTAGAAACGTTAAGAAACTATGTTATTCTGAATTATTGGATCCAAAGAACAGGGGAGTAGCAAGGTAAATTGGTACCCGGGGGCAGAAATTTTTTTGGCACCCCCCCCCCCTGAGGCATAAGAAGGTCAGGTGGTACCCGGTGTGGAAAATTTCTTGTCAAACCCCCCATTGATCCCCCCCCCCGCAAAAATGATTTTACATTATTTCATATTTTCTTACAAAGGAATAATAACAAGTAATAATAATAATAAAACTTTTATTTATATCCCACCCTCCCAGCTGAAGTCGGGCTCAGGGTGGCTAACATCAGATACATAACACTGGTATAAAATCAAACAATAATTAAATTACCTCCTAAAAACATCTCAAAATCAAATTAAAGTCTAATTAGATGGCTTTCCACAGGGTTAGCGTTGGGAACAGTAAGTGCTCCCTGAACTGAAATTTCAGCCTTCATGACATAGGAAAACAGCCAAGTGAACAGCTATTTTGGTGGAGGAGGGTCAAGATATTAACCGATATGCATGAAATTTCATATATAGCTATATAATCCCTAGTATAGTAAGATAAGACCTTTGGAGCAGGCATTTTCAAAAAAAAAAAATCCAAAAAAAATTGATTAAAAAAATTGTTCCTTGATCATTTGTCACCCCCTCCATTATGGAACCCGGGGCTGACCGCCCCCACCCCCCTTGCTACGCCCCTGCCAAAGAAGTCTTACATGAGTGGAAAGACAGCTTAGAATGTAGCACAATTGAATTTTCCTGTTTCCCCTATCCAGCTGCAGCCCACTGTGCATCACACACTGTACCAGGAAATTACTCCAGTTACAAGGTGGACTTGCCTTCATGGGAGGTTTTTAAGCAGAGGTTTGATGGCCATCTGGATGCTTTAATTAAGATCCCTGCATTGCAGGGGATTGGACTAGATGGTACTACAGATATATCTAATATGTTATAGAATCATAGAATCAATAGAAGCCATACAGTGGTACCTCCAATTGTGGATGGGATCCATTCTGGAGCTCTGGTTGGATCCCAAGGTTTTCGCTACCGGAGGTGTCTGTTCTGTGCATGCACGCGGTGCGGTAGAGCGCTTCTGCACATGCGTGCACGGCAAAGCCCATTAAAATGCTTCCAGGTTTGCCGCGTGCATATCCCAAAGGATACGTAACCAGAGGTGCACATAGGTAGAGGTAACACTGTATTTGGTTACAGGTAGGTAGCTGTGTTGGTCTGCCATGTGTGTGCATGCACACAAAAGGAATAATAGGAATAGGAATAATTTATTATTGGCCAAGTACATTTTCCAACATACTTGGAATTTGTTTCGGCTACATTGCAATGTAAACATACAGACACTGTTCCTCTCACAATACAAAGAAGTAAAGAAACCCCACCCATATTTTACCTCCCCTTAAGCTATACAACTACGAATTTAACAATTTAATGGCACAAGGGAAAAAACTATTCTTGTGCCTGGCCGATTTTGTATATGAAGTCCTGTAGCGACGTCCAGATGGAAGTAAATCAAGCAGATGATGACCGGGATGTAAAGGATCTGCTACAATTCTCTCTGCTCTCTTCCTTACTCGGGTAGCATAAATTGTCTCTATTGAAGGCAAGCTAACACCAATTACCCTTTCTGCAATTCTTACAGCTCGTTGGAGCTTTTTCTTGTCTCTCTTAGAGGCTGTACCGTACCAAGCTGTTATAGAATTACAGAGAACAGTTTCAATGATGCCTCTGTAGAATTGAATCAACACTTCCTGGGACAATTTAAATTTCCTTAGTTGACGCAGGAAATACAGCCTCTGGTGGACCTTTTTAATAATACTATTGATGTTGTATAGCTCATACCAAGAACAAACTTAGTTGGTCTCTAAGGTGCTACTGGAAGGATTTTTTTATTTTTTATTTTGTTTTGACCGTATTTGGTATTACTTGTTGGAGGACATGCTTTCCTCCTTAAACAAATAGGGGGTGGTGGAAGTTCTGTAACCACCACTAGCCAATATTCATTCATACTTTCACATGAAGAGTCACCAGTATTTCTTTTCTGCAAGTATGCTTTGGTGCAACCAGAAATATTTTGCACTGGGCAGCATGTGACGGGAGCCAGCCCGTCATGTGGGAAAATGACCAGTCTCACAACAGTGTGGGTTGAAAGAGTGATGATTCTAAGGGCTGCAAGAGCCTTTATTTATGGGGCAGCATACAGGAATATTTCATCATATTTGGACTACATTTCATCAGCCAGGGGTATGGAAGTGCCATATATGGGTAAGGTGTAGTCATGCCATGTCTACGTAAGTAAATGGGCCTGTGTGTATGTGATTCTCACTGCACCCAGTTAGGTGTGGTGCACGTTGGTGTATGGTCTTTTCTGATAAGGGCAGTTTCTGGTTTTTCATGTACGCCTAAACGGCCAGTTTCCCTACAAGCATGTTGCATCCTGATGGCACATGCTTTGGCAATCCTCTGATACATACTTGGTACAAATATCTTTCCCAGTGTGGTGTAGTGTTAAGTGGTTAAGAGCAGTGGACTCGTAATCTGGTGAACCGGGTTCGATTCCCCGCTCCTCCACATGCAGCTGCTGGGTGACCTTGGGCTAGTCACACTTCTCTGAAGTCTCTCAGCCCCACTCACCCCACAGAGTGTTTGTTGTGGGGGAGGAAGGGAAAAGGAGAATGTGAGCCGCTTTGAGACTCCTTCGGGTAGTGATAAAGCGGGATATCAAATCCAAATCCAAACTCTCTTCCCCCACTAGAATATGTGCCTCCAATGTTATTTCCTTATTCTTTGAGAACATTACAAGTACTGTAGAGACGGAACATATCAATGCCGGTTAATGCACAAATGATCCTGTACTGCCAATGGGCAGCTAAAGATGGGCCATTAAGGGAAGAAAGCAGAGCAGAGGCTCTGTGCCAGAGGGCAAACAGGTGGGTCTACCTCCCTGTTGGAAAGACAAAAGGCCAGAGTAGAGTTATGTGAGCAAGACTGGGGTGGCTTGCAATCCTTTTTAACTAAAAGGCATGTTTGAGAAAGAAGTGCTCCTCCTTTGGAAGGGCGGCATATAAATCAAATAAATAAATACAACCCAAGTTAAAAGGAAAAGGGCATTTAAGGCAGCAACCCTAAACACACTTAGGCTATCTGGGAGTGAATCCCACTGAGCTCAATAGAACTTACTCCCGAGTAGACTGCGCTGCAAAGGACTCTTAAGACACAGCCCTTTTAAAATGTGGGGGTTGGGGGGTTATTGAGTTGCCGTTTTTATTTTTAATACGTATTTTGCGGCTTTATATCTTGATTTTATTTTGTGAACCGCTCTGAGTATAGGGTATCGGGCGGTATATAAATTCAATTAATAACAATAAAACAACAACAACAATCCTATGACCATTGACTTCGGAACAAGCCATCCTGCCACGAATTGCCAACCCCGCCCTCAGGCGACGGAGCCCGTTATGCCCTTCTCTCTCCTCTTCTCACGGGGTCAGGAAGCGGGAACCACTCGAGGGAGGAAACGGCAGCAGCAGCGTCGCCTCAGCCGGGCGCCCCCCTTTAAGGTCCGCCGAGGTTGATATTCTCGGCGCAACGAGGCTGCGCAGGCAAAGCGGTTCTCCGGTCCCGCTCGTCCAACCCTCTCCCCCGCCCCCGCCCCCGTTTACCTCGGAAGCAGCGCAGCAGCTCCGGGTCTTCGAAGCCGCTGCTTCGCAGGAAATTGCACACCTGCTCGATGCCCCAGTCCCGCGGGTGGGACCTGCAGGAATCCGGGTCACGACAGGCGGAGCCGCGCTTCTCCGGCGTGTGGAAGACGTTGCCCGGGCTGGCGGGCCGGGGCCGCTTGAAGGCTCCTTCCCCATTACTGCTCGACATCGCCCTCGACTTCGAAGCAGGGACACCAGGAGCGACTTATATAGGGGGAGACCCGCCAGGGCTGGGCGTGATGTGATGGCAGTCCTCCAATCAAGACGGCTTGTGTGGCTTGCGGTTTCTGTGTCAATGCTGGGTGGTTCTGTGTTGTTGTTTTGGAGAGAGAGAGAGAGAGAGTTCAAGGGGCGGATTGGACGTGAGCATAGCTGTCAAGTTTCGGATTTGAAAATAAGGGATCAACACCCTCACCTGTCCCGGGGACAGTCTACGGTTCTCAGGGACAGTCCACGCCGTGGTAATCCCCCCAGGCTACAAATTAATTTACCCCAGGAAAGAGAAATCGGGGCAGAGAAAATAAAGCACTTATTCACGCAGCACACGGTTAACCTCTGGAACACCCTGCCACAGGGAGCAGCGATGGCCACCAGCTTGGATGGCTTTAGAAAAGGATTAGGCCAATTCATGCAGGAGGAGAGGACCACTGATGGCTTCTGGCCAGGTTGGCTCTGCTCTGCCTCCAGTTAGGGGCAGCAATGCTTAATCTGAGCACCTGTTGCCAAGAAACATTTGTCTATTTTATCTTCTTTTTATATCTGTCTGTCTGTTTGTTATTAGATATTTCTATTCCACCTTTTTTCCAAGGAGCTCCCTGGTTCTAGTCTTCATTTAATCCCCACAACAGTCCTGTGAGGTAGGCAGGCAGGCAGGGCTGAGAAAGGCAGGGACCCAAGGAGTCCCCGGACTCCAACTCTCCTTCCCGGAAATAAGGGAAATTTAAGGGATATCAATAATAAGGGATAGCAGCAGGAAACGGCTTGGAATAAGGGAGTTTCCCGCAAAAAAGGGAGACTTGACAGCTATGGACGTGAGGCTGATAAGCCAGACTCCTCAGCAGAGCTGGAGTTTTAGGGAAAGGCGTGAGGGGGCAAAGCATGAGGTTTAAAGCTCAGGGATGGGGAACCAGTGGCCAGAAGCAACGACAGCTGTAGACCATTGGAGGGTATTTTCAGGGGTGTCGCAGAGGGGACGGGGGGCCCCGGGCAGCGCCCCTGCTGGGGGTGACACACCGGGGGGCTGCCCCGCCCACTGGGCTTTTTACAAACTTTTGTAACTTTTTTAAAAATTCTTTTTAGGCTATTTTGGGCACTGCCGGGGTGGAGCTGCAGGGGCACCCCCCCTCGCTGGCCGCCCCTGCGGCTCCGCCCCAGCAGCGCCGAAAATAGCCCCCCCTTCCAGCGGCGCAGCTCGGCATGGAGGCAAGGGGCGGGCCAGCGAGGTGGGGTGCCACCCCCTCCTGGCTGGCCCGCCCCTTGCCTCTTTGCCGAGCTCCGCTGCTGGCTGGTTTGCGGAGCCGGGGCATGGAGAGGGGCCGTCCCTCTCCCTGCCCCGACTTGCGCTCCGCCAAGGGAGCCCGGGCGGCGGATTCAGGAGTCTTTGCAGCCCGCAAAGACTCCTGAATCCGCCGGCCAGCACCCCTTCGTGCAGCGGCTGCTCACGCAGGCACGAGCAGCCGCGGCACGAAGGGGTGCCGCTGCCGTTCGGAGGCTTCGGGAGTCTCCCGAATCCGCCGCCCAGCACCCCTGGGGGCGGGACGTCGCGTGCGTCACAACGTCATGACGCACGTATGCACCGCAATGCCCCGCCCCCAGGGGTGCCTCTTGGCTTCCCGCCCCCGGCAGCCAAGGGGCTAAGAACGCCCCTGGGTATTTTGTTCCCCATCCCTGGCTTCAGCTCTTGCCATTTGCGCAATCCACACCATAACTGCCCATAACTAAACACTTCCATGGAAAAGTTTCTCATTTAGTGTTTAAAATATTGCCTTCCTTTCTAAGAAGCGATTTTAACTTAATGCAGCACAAGGTCAGTATGTTCTAATAAATGTACAGTATTGCTAACATTCTGTCTTATGTAATACATAATGTTCTAAATCAGGGGTAGGCAACCTAAGGTTCATGTGCCAGGTGCAGCCCAATTGCCATCTCAATCCAGCCCGCGGATGGTCCAGGAATCAGCATGTCTTCACATGAGTAGAATGTGTCCTTTTATTTAAAAAGCATTTCTGGGTTATTTGTGGGGCATAGGAATTTGTTCACCCCCCCCCCCCAAAAAAAATAGTCTGGCCCACCACATGGTCTGGTTGCTGACCCCTGTTCTAAATGTTAGGAGAGTTTATTTTGGAGCTCCCTTCCAGCAGCAATTTTCTCCCCCCCCCCATAAACTAGCCATTTCATTAGGGTTTCAGGCCTGAGGAGAGGTGACAACCCTACCCAGCAGACAGAGGAAGCTGGAGTAGGCACAGGGAAGGGAAAGCCACTGAGCTTTTATTCATCTCTCCATTTTCTCCCCTTATCACACTTTTCAGATGGCTCATTTCCCTAGAAGTTTGGAGGAGGAAGGAGCAGAGAAATGTAGCCGCTATGGCGAGAGATAAACAGGCCTTCAGTAACCCCTTCTCCCAAGATGAGGGGTATGTGAACTTCTAAGTTTCTTTCCATACGTCTCCTTTCTTCCCACAGCATTAAAAAAAGACATGTTTGATAAGTTAAAAATGGTTTCAATTAAGGTAAGTTAAACTTGCTTTCAAAGGTCAGATTCATGTGATTTTCAGACTTCCAGTCTTTGGCAGTGAGATATGGCTGCCTCCCAAGAGATCAGACTCATGTAAGTAATTCAGGGTCAATATGAAGGTAGTTGGCCCTGCTGACCCCCCCCCCCCAGGGTAGGGGGAGCTGTGCCACCCGCAGATCATCCGTTATCTGTGCTCCACAACAAGATGTGGAGGCAGGGACGTTGGGTGGCACACGCAGGCAACTCTCCAGAATCAGTCTCTGGAAAGTAAAGATAAAAAATATCTGCTAAATGAAACAGTCACTGGATGTCAATGTTTTGAAAAGGACTCTTATTACTGTGTCTTCATTAATGTGAGGTGAGCAAGTTTTTTCTTATTCTATATACAGTATCTACATCTGTTCTTTTATGCCAAACCTCACCAATAAAGAACTAACATTAAATGGAATACAGGTGGATTTTCAAATGTAATCAGCTCTGTGGCTGCGTAGTAGGGTGAGTCATAAAAAACCCGAAAATGTTTCCTCCCTTGATCTTATCTCAGGCGTATGGTATAAACATAGTTAGCTTTCAAATTTGGGACAAATTGGTTAATATTTAGACCCTGCTCCTACAAATTGAAATTTTGCCTCACCACGAGTGATAAAAACATAGGAATTTGACTCATTTAATTCTCCGTATGTTAAATTGTGAACTAGTAAACATAAATTTTAGGTTTTATGTAGAGCAATAATAGTTGCATACTATTATTTTCTGCAATATTTATTTATTAAAGATAAAACATGTTGATAATTTACATGAAAAACCAATGGTTTTGAAAAAATTATATGGAACAATTAAGCAAACGGTGTACTAAACGTAAATAAGTCAAATTTAACAGAGGAGCATATTTCAATTGTTTCATTGCCTGATGGAAATCACATTGGTCATGTTACACCGGTTGATAGCAAGGCGCAATCTATTGCAAATTCTCTTATCTCATTTCTCAGTGGAAAAAGACCTAGTGAGTCAACTTGAAGCAGTTGCTTGTGATGGGACAAACACAAACATAGGTGCCCGGGGAGGAATTAACCATCTTATTGAAATAGACATTGGCCGGCCATTGCAATGGAATATTTGCCTCCTTCATGCCAATGAACTGCCTCTACGACATCTCATCATTGAACTAGATGGACCCACATCTGGGGCTAACACCTTTTCATGGCCTATTGGGAAATTACTGCCCAATGTCTCTGATTTGCCAGTTGTTGAATACAAATGCTTTGCACGATCAGATTCAATCCCAGAAATGCCAGAAGTAGTTTGGAAAAATCTATCTACTGACCAAAAGTATTTGTGGCAAGTTACATCTGCACTCATCTCTGGAGAATTCAGCAGTGACTTACAGCTGCTCAAAATTGGCCCTTGCAGCCATAGCAGGTGGCTGGCTAGTCCCTGTCGTATCTGCCGGCTGTATGCCTGCACAAAAAAACCATCTCAAGTTCTAAAAATATTGACTTCATACGTTGTAAACATCTACACACCAATGTGGCTTAAAGTAAAACATCATGAATTGGCTATTGAGGGTCCACAGAACTTTTATTTTCTAATGAAGAAAAGTGAGCAGATCGAAGACAAGGAGGCAAAGGGAATTGTACAGCGATGTGTGCAGAGAAATGCTTTCTTTGCACACCCAGAAAATATTCTTCTCACCCAACTGGCTTCTGCCCAGAAGTCAGATCGCGTTGATGCTGTTCAAATCATCATTGAAGCAAGAAGGAGAAATGAACCGTTGGCTGCAAGTATTCATCCATTTTGAGTGCCAACCCTCGATTTTAAAACAGTGAAGTGGCAACAAATGATAAAATTGTCAGAAACTGACACATATGAGCCACCAATAACCAGGAACATGACAAAAAATGAACTGTTAAATATTGTGACCACTCCATTAACAATTCCAAAATTCAAGTGCCATTCGCAAATGGTTGAAAGTGCAGTGAAGGAGGTTACTAGAGCATCTAGGATAGTTATTGGAGAGAAAAGATGTGATGCTACCATCAAAACAACAGTGAACAATCGCTCTAAATTCCCAAAACAAGAGACAAAGAAGGACTTTGCACCAAAATAGACGTTTAGAGTAATGCATAAAAGCATATTTTTAGCATGATATAATATGGTGCATTGTACAATGTATATTGTGCATGAGGCATAATTTTATTAATTACACAAAATGTAAGCATTTAGTACAATTTATACCTAAGTAATTAAGTATAATGTGATGTTTTGACGCAACACATAATATGAGTGGCATTTTATTGTTTATGTTTAGTACACCGTTTGCTTAATTGTTCCATATATATTTTTCAAAACCATTGGTTTTTCATGTAAATTATCAACATGTTTTATCTTTAATAAATAAATATTGCAGAAAATAATAGTATGCAACTATTATTGCTCTACATAAAACCTAAAATTTATGTTTACTAGTTCACAATTTAACATACTGAGAATTAAATGAGTCAAATTCCTATGTTTTTATCACTCGTGGTGAGGCAAAATTTCAATTTGTAGGAGCAGAGTCTAAATATTAACCGATTTGTCCCAAATTTGAAATTTAACTATGTTTATACCATACGCCTGAGATAAGATCAAGGGAGGAAACATTTTCAGGGGGAATTTTTTTTTATGACCCACCGTACTGCGTAGCCCTCGTTTGAAGTTTAAAATGGACTTTGCAAAGGACAAAGGAACTGAGAAAATTGTGCCCGTTAGCAGTGTCGCAGTAGAAAAAGAATCTTCTTTCTGGACAATATGGGAAATATTTCATGAAAAACCGTGCAGTTGTCTACACGAATTATTATTATAAAACGTGAAAGTGAAGGTGAAGCTGGCATCTGGTAAATTTCTAAATCATTTGTATAGAAATACAAAGATGACTTGCTAAAGGTCTGTGCTTGGGCAAACCTTTTGTGTTACTTATACAGAATCATCTTACGTAATCAAGCAGCGATCGTCCAATTAATCATGCCTGCCTTTTCCCAACTCCCAATCATCCATCTGTTAGATGAGGGGATAGGTGGTAGGCATCTGGGTTGCAGGGAAAGCTCCCAGCATCTCAATTCCCTAGGCCAGTAGCCAAGTTCTCAAAGCAAACAGATAAACCTGTGAGATCACACTTGCAGCACATACCAGTTACTCTTGGGGTTATATTGACTACCAAGTTGGGGTTTACAGGCCTTCCAGGACGTATGGGTTTTACCATTTGGCTTTCCACATTACAGTACATAGATTATGAAATTCACTATAACAAGAGAGAGTGGTGGCTACCAACTTGGATTGCTTTAAAAGTTTAAACCGATTCATAGCAGGTAAGACTATAATTGGCTACTAGCCATGTTCCTGTCTCCACTGTTGGAGGCACCATGCCTCCATGCCAGTTGCTGGGAATCAGAAGTGGGCAGAGTGCTGTTACTCTCAGGTCCTGGCTCTGGGCAAGCCATAGCCATTTGGTGGCCATTATGAGAACAGGATGCTAGACCAGATGTGCCTTTAGTGTGATACAGCAGGGCTGATTTTATGCTGTAGTATTGTTTTTGGGGGACAGGAGGTGGGCAGGTGTGGAGGACTCCCTGGTTCTAAATGGGATAACTGTGCCCTGAAGGACCACGTGCACAGCCTGGGAATCATTTTGGACTCACAGCTGTCCATGGAGGCGTAAGTCAATTCTGTGTCCAGGGCAGCTGTCTGCCAGCTCCATGCAGTACGCAGGCTGAGACCCTACCTGCCTGCGGACTGTCTTGCCAGAGTGGTGCATGCTCTGGTTATCTCCCGCTTGGACTACTGCAATGCGCTCTACATGGGGCTACCTTTGAAGGTGACCCGGAAACTACAACTAATCCAGAATGTGGCAGATAGACTGGTGACTGGGAGCGGCCACCGAGACCACATATCACAGGTCTTGAAAGATCTACATTGGCTCCCAGCTCTTCAGCTCTCTATATTGGACAAACAGGCCAATCTCACCCCTTGCTTCTTTAGCCATCTCACCCCTTGCCTTTCCCTGCAAGACTGATTACAGCCGTTAAGAGTCATCAACTATTTTTCCACACCTATCAGCTGATCACCCATTCCCACCACCCTCTGAGTAATACCCCTCCCCACTCCCTCACTATATTTAAGGATCTGGTGACTTCTGTTTCAGTGTATCTGAAGAAGTGTGCATGCACACGAAAGCTCATACCAAAAACAAACTTAGTTGGTCTCTAAGGTGCTACTGGAAAGAAATTTTTATTTTGTTTTGACTATGGCAGACCAACACGGCTTCCCACCTGTAATTGGCTCCCAGTATGTTTCCGAGCACAATTCAAAGTGTTGGTGCTAAACGGCCTCGGTCCAGTATATCTGAAGGAGCATCTCCACCCCCATCGATCTACCTGGACACTGAGGTCGAGCGCCTTCTGGCGGTTTCCTCATTACGAGAAGCCAAGCTACAGGAAACCAGACAGAGGGCCTTCTCGGTAGGAGCACCCGCCCTGTGGTTTAGAAGTCATCTTAAGGCGGCACTGTTTAGGGAAGCTTTTAATATCTGATGAATTATTGTATTTTAATATTGTTTTGGAAGCCGCCCAGAGTGGCTGGGGAGGCCCAGCCAGATGGGCGGGGTATAAATAATACATTATTATGATTATTATTATGCAGGGGGGAGGAGAGGGAGATGTCGTGCTGTAGAAGCAGATCTCTGTGCAATGTTGTTTTCAGTAATGTTACATTCAGATGGTGATCCAGGAAGCTCATTACCAAATGGCTAGGTTACCTTATATCTTGTGCAAAAGATTTCATATAGCAGAACAATACTCAGATATTTCAAAACCTTGTGAAGTAAACAAAAAAGGGTGATGCAGGGACACACACACAACCAACTTGATCCCAAGAAGGTTCCCACACATTTCACAACCCTGAAAAATACTGCATTGCTGACTCATGTTTAGCATGTGGTCTTCTAAGATAACTATATTTTTCATATATATAGCTGTTGAGCCATGAAGTACTCATCCTATATTTCTTCATCTGATTCTTCAGACCTAAATGCAGAACTTTATCTGTGTTGAAATTCATTTTGTTTGTTTTGATTTACTTCTCCATTCTTCCAGGATGCATGGGTTTCACCATTTGGCTTTCCACAGTACAGTGCAGTTAGATGATGAAATTCACTCTCACAAGAGAGTGGTGGCTACCAACTTGGATGGCTTTAAAAGATTAAACCAATTTATAGCAGGTAAGTCTATCATTAGCTACTAGCCATGTTGGCTACGTTCTTATCTCCACTGTTGGAGGCACCATGCATTGTAAACCATGGCTCTTCTTTTTCACCTTACTACCTATTAGAGTGGAAGACTTCAGTACATTCAAATTTTGACTTAAGATGGGCAGAGGGGGAAATCCAACCATAAAGGCCTCTGCAGTGCAGCCATGGAAATCTTAGTTGCTGTCCCCCATGTCCCAACAGCAGCGGGGGGTGGGGTGGGGGAATTGCAAGCACATTTCTGTGGGATTCCAAGCCTTTCTAATCCCTTGACATGCCCTCAGATAAAGGGGAAAATATGCCAGGCCTGGGACTGGTCTACTTGTTTTCCCTCTATTTAAGACCAATGGGATAGAATGTATTTCATGTGGGAGGCAGGAGGAAGACTGCACACACACTTTCTGACCTACTGGCATGAGCCCAACAGGGCTGAAGATTTGAAAGTTTGTCCAACCAACCAGTGCTTTCCCCTGTGCATACCAATGCAGAGAACCATACCTTCATATGGTACTCCTCATCAAATATCTTCTTTAGAGACCCCTAAGCATAAAGAGTTAAAAATTAATTCGGTACCCAATGCCAGTAATAGAAAATAAAGACTAAATCCAATAATAGTTACATATATCTTATATACAAAACCACCCAATTATGGCTAACTTTTGTGTAGATACTACACAAGCAAAATTATACTTGGGGGGGGCAGTATTTATTAATAGGAATGTAGTAACATTGGCTACAAATTATAGCTTCTCACAGAAGAAGCGACCAGTTTAGAATGCCAAGGTTTCCTGCCCCCAAGCAGTACAATGGGCAAACAAGAAGTGGCTTGAAGCAATTGCTAAACCCTCATTTCCCCCCACTTACTTAAGCAAAAAGAACCCCAGCAAATCACAGGAATTGGAAAAATGTATTGTCCAAATAAAGGATACATGTGTTTTCCTGTTGCTGGTTGAGGGTTGTTTTTTAAAAGGAAGAGAGAGAGAGAGAGAGAGAAAGAGAGAGAGAGAAAGAGAGAGAGAGAAATCCCAGAACATTGTCAGACCACAACTCCATGATGATGGAAATTCAAAAGGAAAGTCAAACTACATTTAAATGGAGAATGAATGAAGATTTATTAGAAGAACAAAATTTTATGGAAAAAGCAAAGAAGACCTTGGGGGATTATTTTGAAATAAACCTCCAGGGCCAGATTAAATTACAAATGGTCTGGGATGCAAGTAAGGCGGTGATGAAGGGACTGTTTATACAACAAAATTCAATTAAAAGGAATTTGAAAGAAAAAAGGAAAAAAAATTAAGATGAAATTATGGAAAAGGAGAAGGAATTGTCAAAAAAGCTAACAAAGAGTCAGTTAAGCAGGCAATTAGAATATTACAAACCCAATATGCCTTGATAGTTAATGAAGAAATTAGTTGGAAAATAAAAAGAATGAAACAGAAATATTTTGAACATAATCAGGAAAACTGCTAGCGTGGCAATTGAAAAAGTGAACAAAGATATTTCATAAATAAAACTAATATAAGTGGAAAAATTACAAATAAGATGAAGGAAATAAGAGAAGCATTCGTGAATAACTTTTCAGAACTGTACAAGAAAGGAAATGGTTAGTTTTTTTTAAATAGAGGCATATATAAAAAACAGTAATCTTGCCAAAAATAAAAGAGGAACAATCAGTGATTTTAAATACCCAAATAACAGTTCAAGAGGTCTTAGAGGCAATAAATTGGACAAAAAGCGGTAAGTCTCCAGGACAAGATAGACTAACAGCAAAATATTATAAAAAGTTAAGTGAACAATTAGTAAACCCGTTGAAAGATGTGATGAATGAATGAGATTTTAAAGACAGGTAAAATCCCCGGAACATGGAAGGAAGCTTATATAACAGTGATCCCAAAACAAGATTCGGATTTAATGCAAATAAAAAATTATAGGCCTATTTCATTATTAAATAATGATTATAAATTATTTGGGAATATTTTAGCTAATAGAATTTTAAAAAAATCTAGGCAAATATATACCAGTACATCAGGATCAGGCAGGGTTTCTTCCAGGTAGACAAATGAAATAGAATATAAGAAATATTCTGAATGTGATAGAATTTTGTTGTTGTTGTTCAGTCATGTCCAACTCTTCGTGACCCCATGGACCAGAGCACACCAGGCACGCCTATCCTGGAGGTAAAAAATGGGGGGGGGCGGGGCAGCAATGATGTTTATAGATGCCAAAAAGGCTTTTGACAATGTCTCCTGGGATTTCATGAAAAAACTGCTAATAAATTAACTGTGGATATAATTTTTTAAAAGGAATACAAGCAATATATTCAGAACAAAATGCAAAGTTAATTCTAAATCAGGTGGTTTACTGAGGTCCCAAAGGATGCAATACAGAATTCTTTGTTGTTATGACTCAGGATGGACTCTGAAATAGCAAGCGTGTCATGAAGATCTGTGCTTGGGCAAACCTTTTATGTGTTACTTATACAGAAACATCTTAATAATCAAGCAGCAATAGTCCAATTAATCATGCCTGCCTGTTCCTAACTCCCAATCATCCATCTGTTAGAAGAGGGGATAGGTGGTAGGCGTCCGGGTTGCATAGAAAGTTCCCAGTTCTCAATTCCCTAGGCCAGTAGCCAAGTTCTCAAAGCAAACAGAGAAACCTGTGAGATCACTCTTGCAGCACGTACCAGTTACTCTTGGGGTTATCTTCTTCTTATTATTATTCTGGCAGTATCTAGCATGTTTATTTTTTAATACATTTTTTATTGTTTTTGATTAATAAAACATAAAATATCACATTACAAAAATCAATCAAATACATTTGCTCCGCTGAGCTCGTGACTTCCCTCCCTCCCTCCAACTGGTTTTCTATTTCCTCATGCTATATACCTTTCTGATATCGGTCTCTGTCCTTTAATACATATCAAGTATTCTCCTGTTTATGGTCAGAAACTAGTTATTGTCCTATGTTGTAGGAGCTTTGTCAGTCCTGTTAGTGTCTTCAAGTTTTTACAATGATCTCTTAAATATTCACTAAATTTACTCCAACCCATCTGGAACTTTTGGTCACCTTGGTTCCGTATTTTTACAGTTATTTTGGCCAGTTCTGCATATTCCATCATCTTCATCTGCCATTCCTCAATTGTTGGTAATTCTTGTAATATCCATCTTTGGGCTAGCAACATTCTTGCCGCAGTGGTGGCATACATAATATTTCGTCTCCTTTAGCAATCTCTTCTCCCATCAACCCAAACAAAAATGCTTTGGGCTTCTTGGGGAAGGTATATTTTAACAACTTTTAAAATTCATTATAAATCATTTCCCAAAAGGTTTTCACCTTATCGCATATCCACCACATATGGTAAAAATCTCCATCCTTTTCATTACATTTCCAGCATGACTTATTTTTCATCCTATACATTTTAGCCAATTTAACTGGGGTCAAATACCATTTATAAATCATGAGATGAGAGGATGAGATGGTTGGACAGTGTACTCAAAGCAACTGGCATGAGTTTGGCCAAACTGCGGGAGTCAGTGGAGGATAGGCGTGCCTGGCGTGCTCTGGTCCATGGGGTCATGAAGAGTCGGACACGACTGAATGACTGAACAACAATAAATCATTTTCATAACATTTTATTTCAAGACTGTACATGCTGTAAATTTTAAGTTCTGATTCCATAATTTTGACGATTCACATTGGATATTGTGCCCAAAATCTATAGCCCATTTCGTCATTACCTCTTTCATCTCCTCATATTTAGTGTACAAGTCTAACAAAAAATTATACATCTTTGACAACAGTTTAATTTCCCCCCCCCAACAATTCAGATGGAAATTTATATTTGTTACTCTCAAATCCATAATTACTCTTGTCTTCACTAAACATATCATTTATTTGATATTGCAACCAACCCGTAATCCAATCCTCCATTTGTTTATATGGTCTGTTTTTCTATCCCTTCTCTGTTTCAATCAACATTTCACCATAGGTGGCCCACCTCCCTTCCTTATTTAATTTTTTAACAGTCAATGCTTCTATTGGGAATAGCCACCAGGGTGTTTTTCGTTCCAATTAACTTCTTATATCTGTCCCAAACTTCATAAATCAACTTTCGTATCATGTGGTTTAGAAATCCTTTGGGCACTTTCACACTTGGAGTTATATTGACTTCCAAGATGGGGTTTACAGGTGCGACGGAACCCCTCTCAAATTCCCCGTTACTATTTATTTCTCTGTGGTGGTGTGCTGTGTACTCTTACACACCCACCCCACCTGTACTTTGAGGTCCGTCTAAACTGCCAACATTCCCCCCCCCTCCACTCGGGGTCCTGTAGTAACAAGGGTACTCCAATCCAGCTACCGTGGCCAGTTATAGGCTTGGCTCTGGGATACTAGGATGTAAAGTCCTTTTGGCCTATAGTCCAGGACTTCACTCACTACTGTTACTTCAGCTCACAGGGCAACTATGTGGCACTTCTAGGCTTTTAGTCCCTGCACCCCTCCTTAGTGTAACTCCAGGACCTAACCTATCACCCTGTAAGTATTTTGGTCCACTTCTCCGAGTTCACCCTCTTTTGAGCCCTCCTAACTTGCTGGATAAAATAATCGACGATATATCTTGGCACAACAAGAACAAGGCTTTATTTTTCACCAAACATAACAGTCTTAATATTTCTTTTGTGTACGAGCTTAGTTACGATAGAGCATATCCTCCTTCAGTTGAACATCATTATTTCAAACCTAACCACCACTATCTTGGCCACACCCTCTACCTTCCAGTCACCACTCTCCTTCCGCCCACTCCTCCTCTCTGGAGGGCTGCTCCCTCCTTTTAAAGTGCGGAATGTCCCACCACCCAACAGCAAACTGTCACTCTAACAGAGTGCAACTTAACTCTTAACTCCCTGGGGATTCTCTGAAGCCCTTAACCTAGGACCAATCCGTTACAACAGGCCTTCCAGGATGCATAGGTTTCACCATTTGGCTTTCCACAATACAGTACAGTGTTAGATGATTGAATTCACTCTCACAAAAGAGAGTGGATGGCTTTAAAAGATTAAACCGATTCATAGCAGGTAAGACTTATCATTGGCTACTAGCCATATTGGCTACATTCTTATCTCCACTGTTGGAAGCACCATGCCTCCATAGCAGTTGCTGGGAATCGTAAGTGGGCAGAGTGCTGTTACTATCAGGTCCTGGGCTCTGGGCATGCCATAGCCATTTGGTGGCCATTATGAGAACAGGATGCTGGACCACATGAGCCTTTAGTGTGATCCAGCAGGGCTGATTTTATGCAGGGGGGAGATGTACTGCTGTAGAAGCAGATCTCTGTGCAATGTTGTTTTCAGTAATGTTACATTCAGATGGTGATCCAGGAAGCTCATTGCCAAATGGCTAGATTACCTTATATCTTGTGCAAAATATTTCATATTGCAGAACAATACTCAAGATGTTTCAAAATCTTGTGAAGTAAACAAAAAAGGGGATGCAAGGACACACACACACACCAGCTCGAACCCAAGAAGGTTCCCATGCATTTCACAACCCTGAAAAATACTGCATTGCTGACTCATGTTTAGCATGTGGTCTTCTAAGATCCCTATATTTTTCATATATACAGCTGTTAAGCCATGAAGTACTCATCCTATATTTCTTCATCTGATTCTTCAGACCTAAATGCAGAACTTTATCTGTGTTGAAATTCATTTTGTTTTGATTTACTTCTCCATTCTTCCAGGATGCATGGGTTTCACCATTTGGCTTTCCACAGTACAGTGCAGTTAGATGATGAAATTCACTCTCACAAGAGAGTGGTGGCTACCAACTTGGATGGCTTTAAAAGATTAAACCAATTTATAGCAGGTAAGTCTATCATTAGCTACTAGCCACGTTGGCTACGTTCTTATCTCCTGTTGGAGGTACCATGCCTCCATAGCAGTTGCTGGGAATCATAAGAGGGCAGAGTGCTGCTACTCTCAGGTCCTGGCACTGGCCATTCTGAGAATAGGATGCTGGACCAGATGAGCCTTTAGTGTGATCCAGCATCTACTCCACTCCTTTGTCTTAGTTAGGTGTCATCACACATTTTTGTCCTGTGGAGGCAAGTGGAATTTTGAGTGTGTCATGAGCACCACCCTCTTCAATAGGACCCTCTCTCTCTACTCTGCTGGGTCACTCCGTACCCTCGATGCAGAAATTCTGCAAGCACTTATCATGAACTCCTGTGCCCCCTGAATGAATCTCTTCAACTGTGAAGACTGTAACTATGACTAATTCATCTGAGCACCACAGGAGGGTGCAATACAGAGGAGACTCAGTGTGGAAAGTGTGAGGAAATGGACCACCAAACAGGATATTGATGATCACCTTTGTTTTTTTTACTTTGGAAATCTTAGGCCCTGCATACAATCTCCATACTGAAGCACGAGAAACCAATCAAAATGAATGTAATCAGAAACAAATGTTTTAATTAAGGATCATATTTACAAGGATTTTTCCAAGGTATTATGGAAATATATAATTCTATCAAGTCAAATATTGCAGGATCAATAACCTCTTGTAGACCAAGTTGCAATTAGTCAAAATATAATACAACCTATGAAATCATTATTAATAAGAAATTCAGCACCAGCCTTTGAGATAAGAAAATATAGATATGTTTGGAGGGCAGGTACTTTCAGAAAGAGCACTTGAGAAATTAAGATCAATTGATTGGGGGGGGGGGAGAATGCACTAAAATAACAGTACACATAGCTGAGTCTACTAAGCTCAGTCCATTTTTATGCTACACAGTAAAAATATAACAAGTAACACATCTTCAAAGCCGTCATTGCCACAGAGATACTAACTTTATAAAAAGCTCAACATTTAGATCTTGTGGCACTTGGGGATTTTCATTCGCTATCGAATTACTAAAATACAAATACACTGACATTTTCTGTCGTGAAGCATTAATTGTTTCTTAGCTTCATTTCCTTGGAAACCATGGCTCTTCTATTTCGCCTTACTACCTATTAGACTGGTAGACTTCAGTGCATTCAAATTTTGACTTAAGGTGGGCAGAGGGCAAAATACAACCATAAAGGCCTCTGCAGTGCAGACATGGAAATCTTAGCTGCTGTCCCTCATGTCCCAACAGCAGCAGAGGGGGAGGGAGTAATTCCAAGCATGTTTCTGTGGGATTCCAAGCCTTTCTAATCCCTTGACATGCCCTCAGATAAAGGGGGGAAATATGCCAGTCCTGGGACTGGTCTACTAGTTTTCCCTCCACTTAAGACCAATGGGATAGAATATATTTCATGTGGGAGGCAGGAGGAAGACTGCACACACACTTTCTGACCTACTGGTGTGAGCCCAACAGGGATGAAGATTTGAAAGTTTGTCTAACCAACCAGTGCTTCCCCCTGCGCATACCAACCAGAGAACCGTATCTTCATATGGTACTCCTCATCAAATATCTTCTTTAGAGAACCTTAAGCATAAACAGTTAAAAATTAATTCGGTACCCAATGCCAGTAATAGAAAACAAAGACTAAAAAATCCTACAGTGGTTACATATATCTTATGTACAAAAACACCCAATTAAGGCTAACTTTTGTGTAGATACTACACAAGCAAAATTATACTTTTGGGGGGCAGTATTTATTAATAGGAATGTAGTAACATTGGCTACAAATTATAGCTTCTCACAGAAGCAGCGACCAGTACGCTTGTTTAGAATGTCAAGGTTTCCTGCCCCCAAGCAGTACAATGGGCAAACAAGAAGTGGCTTGAAGCAATTGCTAAACCCTCATTTCCCCCCACTTTCTTAAGCAAAAAGAACCCCAGCAAATCACAGGAATTGGAAAAACGTATTGTCCAAATAAAGAATGCATGTCTTTTCTTGTTGCTGGTTGAGGGTTGTTGCTTTTTTTTTTTTAAATTCTCTTTCCATGTTGCCAATACTCAATTTTCAATCATTATGACTGCACACAAACATGGTGCATTTCCTACTCCTTTGACTTGGTGCGGGTAATTTCTTCTACCTGAGAGCAGAGAAAAGCATATGTTAATTTGGTGCTTCAAGCCACTGCAGCCTTTCCTATTTTGGGGGGACAGTTGTGGGAGAGAGATATTTGGGGTGCCTGACACTCAGAGATGGTTGCTTGTAAGCAGCTGCAATGTATAGCCAGGCTCATCAAACTATAAGCAGACATGTTACCTGAGGAACTAACAAATCAACTGCAGAGTATGAATGACATGCTTTTCATAGTTGGCTTGCAGTATGTAGGCATCGGTAGCAGCACTACAGAGAAAGCAATGTAAGCTCTGGAAGTTACAAAGAGTGCTTCTGTCCAAAGGCATATCTCATGGCCTCTTTAAGAAACGAAAATAAAATGAAATAGTAAGATAACAGAAGACAGTATTTTCCCACTACAGCCTACAATAGAAGATTGTAGGCTACTTTCACCTCTGCTGCTGTACCAGCAACAAAAACAATCCCAAACCAAATTTCACTTCATCCTGCAGAAAGTTAGCCATCCTACCTGCAGCTAAGAGTACAGCCCTTTAAAGTTATGCTCATGATTCAAATCAAAACACTATCCAAGCATCAGATAAAAAGATGACACCTCTTCACTCTCAACTAGGAAGTGAAAAATACCTGGTTTTACTATATGAATGACTAAAAGTAAGCATTGTCCAACTTATGTCACATTAAAATAATGTGTAGAAGGTAATAATGTTCTTTCAACAAATAAAAACCAAGCTATTTCTCCAAGTGAACTTCAAACCAAGAGAATAATCACACTACGGAACAACTGACTAGTTATTACATCTCTAACATGTGGTGGCTGCAATCTGAAAACTTTGGTCCTTCTCATAGTAGGAACTGGCTCCTAATTTCAGAATAAAACTTAAAAAGCAAATAGCTGCACTTATAAGCTGTAAACAAAGGATCTAACTCTAAAGTTCCACTTTTAAAAGGAAGTACCATAAAACTACTTCTATGTTTTGACTAGTCCACCATCCATGTAACATAAGCAAAAATTAAAAGTTGAAAGAAGACAGTGTTTTGAGCTACATGAGACAGATCTTAACAAGCTTTGGCCCACATAGTATTCTTGCAGACCTAATGATTTGCTCTTTCACTGACAACATCCTGAAGCCGTTTAAGTAAAACATCATCGTTCTCCTGGCACAGTCTCTTTGCTGGTGATTCTGTATCACTGTCAATTGAGATTGCTCTCTTCTTAGGCCTCTGTCCTCCTTGTTTTATCATATTGTTGATTTCCTTCAAACTCTGAAAATTAAAGAATTACAATCAAAGTTGGTAATTAAAAATAAAAGCAAAAAAGCTTAATATGTGTCTTTATTAGAGTATATTAGGGGAAAATCCAACCTTGCACAAACATCCCCTTCCTCTAATCTGCACTGCAGAATCTCAAGTCAGTTCTGCACCAACTCAACTAGATATTACCCTTAGCTTTCAAAAATGTTCAGAAGTGCTGTATAATATTAAATCTTTGGTTAAATTATTACAATCACATATAGTATTAGGGCACTTCAAAAAGGTACGGAGAAGGTTTTAAACACTTAAAATAGCATTAATCTTACCTTAGAAGGGCTCCCATTAAATTTATATAAAAGGGTAGTTTTAGGTGTCAAGCAAGCACCATTCTTATGTGGTGAAACATAAACAGAATGTTGCTGGGATATCCGCCGAGGAGATACAGGTTGATGTTTAATGCTTGGAAATGGGGAAAGGGAAGGTGCTTCGACCTTGGAAAGAAAAATTGCAGAGTTAAATACAGACAGGCCATTCTCTAATTTTGCAAATGTAAGATTTAACTGAAGAACACAAGCTCAAAAATGAAAACTGTGACAAAGTTTATTTGAAAATCTATACAATTTTCTACAGCAGGTATGTTACACTATTAATTTTGAAGGATCTTTTTCAGCCACCGAAGAGATTCCTGAGGCAGGTTCCATAACTTATTAACCAAAAATACCAATTCAGCATCAAATAGCTACCATTACAGTGGTACCTCGCTAGACGAAAGGCATTCGCTAACGAAAGGGTGACTCACAAGACGAATTTCCCTATGGGCGCGACTCGCAAGACGAAAAATTTTCGCATTTTTTTTTTGTCAAACCGCGCTTCCCCCATTCGTGCTTCGCAAGACGAAATTTTCGTCTTGCGAGGCACCAGTGTAATTTGATCTTAGGCTACCTAAGACTTACAGGAACCTGTTGTATAGCAGTTAAGAGGGGAACAATATAACATGCACCTCTCTGAATCTCTCTTTAGAATACACCACATCTAATAACAATTTTATTTAATATACCACATTTGTTATGTATGCATTACTTAAAACTTAGGTTATTTATCATCGCAGTATTACTGAAATTTAGGGCTGTTAGGTGATTTACGTACAGTGGAACCACGAGTTGTGGATGTAATCCATCCTGGGGGCACATCAAAGCGTTCGTGTAGTGAAGTTGGAAATTCTGTGTGTCTGGCAAACTTTGGTTCATGCTGGAGTGTAGCCTTGTGGGAGAAACGGAGCTGTGGTATTCTGGGACATGGGTGTCTGCCCCCCTTAAGATGAACTCCTCTGTCTCTGAGAGTGTGAGCTAAATTGCATCCTGCCCAGGAAGAGATGTTATCTGTTTGCAATGCAGATTTACAATGCAAAAGTGAGAACCTGACACAGCTGGGGGGGGGGGCTTGAGTGTTGATTGGGTTGTAAAGGCTATCAGGACTTCACAAACTTAGGAGCCTGGTACATGTCTCGAGAGAAGTGGGAATTTAGGGAGTGCCCTTTGCTCTCAAGGTCTCTGAAGACTAAACAAGGTTCAGCTGTGTGATTTCCTGACACTCAGGAAATATAGTTCCATTATGCAGCCATTGGTAAATTCGTAATTAATCTGAAGAATGGATTGGTCCCTAACCTGTGTCTCAGGTGGGATTGTGGGGATAAAGGGTTTGGGGAATTCAGATGCAGATTGCAGAACACCTTGCCCTGGTGCCAGTGAATGGACTCTTGACCACAGGCTGTGCTACATGAGACTTGGTTATTTTGTGAGTATGTTTTAGTTAGTCATATTTTACAATGTTTTTATTTTTCTTGTTTGTAACCTTCCAAGAAATGTGCAAACCTTTTGAGTTGTCTTTTCAATAAATTTGGAAAAGGACTTTTGCCTTTCTGTTTTCTTTGCCTTTGCCCGGGAAGCTAAACTGGTGCCTGACCACGCGACACCTACCTGTTGAATTTCTAGTAAAACTCTGAAAGTCTGTGTCACAGTACAGTGACTCAGGACTGAGCAAGACGGTAATAGAGGGGGGGGGTTCTCCTCCTTGTTTCCCCACTCGAAGGGTGCTCAGAGAAAGGAGATGGTGGCAGTTCTACCGTTTGGTTTATGTTTTGCAACGAAGGACGGCACTCTCCCCCACCTTGTCCAGTTCCTGCCAGTGCCTAGGATGAATGGGCAGGGGGGGTGGATAGTAACCGACCACTACAGTTCACATCCAGAAGCACCACGTCTGCGCACACGATTTAGCACTTCTGAGCATGCGGCAAACCCGGAAGTAATCCATTCCGGTACTTCCAGGTTGCCGCGGGACGCAACTTGAAAAGACGTAACCTGAAGCAGACGCAACATGAAGTATGACTGTATTGAAGGATCTTTCAGAGAACCTAACAATTTCTCAGGACATTTTGAATGCAAATTTGCAACCATTCAAATTATGCTTATGTAGAAAGCTAATGATCCAAAGTACACCATGGTACTACTTCTTATTGGTTACACACAGTAAGTTTCATAATTGATTAATACAAACAGATTTAATAGGAGTCCACATAGTTTTTTCCAAATACCCTTATCTATTACCTCTGGGTGATGTTTATCTGATGTAGGTTCTAATTTCAGTGCAAAGACTTGCACTCTTCCTAAATAGATGGTGTCATAAAACGTTGGAAGATCCCCTCTCTCCTCCTTTTCCAAGTCCTTGGGAATTTCTGGTTTTGTTCTCATAGGTGAACAGCTCATCTTCCTGGGTAAGTCTACTGAAATGAAGGTGTAAGAAAAATAACATAGGCTATTATTATTATTATTATTATTATTATTATTTATTTATTTATTTATTTATTTATTAATTAAAATGATGGGGAAAGATTTGAAATGGTAGATAAGGCAGATAGATAACATCTCTCTTCACCCACCCACCCAATCTACTATAAGCAGTCCAACAGCACAAGCCTTTGCTTGTTTACTTGGAAGTAAGTAACTTAGGTACAGCATCTCCAGTCTTAAGTGGTTGTAGTGTGGATTGAGCCAATGTATATAATGTCAAACCAGTAATAAAATCAGTTCACCATGTAATGAATTCTGGCCAAATTACCCAACACAGATGCTCATCTTGCTTTCTTTCATCTTGTAACTGGAGACCGAGGAGCTTCTGTGACAAGGAGTGACTTTCATCAGTTTAGGGTGGTATGCCAGCTATGGCATCCTGGACAGAAATAGCCCAACCCATGCTTTAGTAGCATCTAGGATTGACTACTGTAATGCATTTTATATGATGCTTCTGAAGGCTATTTGCTGACTGGGACAAGTTAATGGGAACATATTTCAACAGCACTGAAAGAAACTTATTGCTTTCTAGAACACTTCCAAACACAATTCAAAGTGTTGGTACACCTGCTCTCATGAAGGCCTGTCTATGCACTGGGGTCATCCACATTCATGACATTTAGGAATCTTGTAAAAACACATCTCTGCTCCCAGGCAGTATAGTATAATTTTAACTCTTCCCAACTTCTTTCGTATCATTTTCTTCCTATATTTTCCTGTATTCTAAGATTATTGTATACCCCCTCGGATGTTGGTAGTAGTACAGAAGTTTTAATCAAACTGCAATTTTTTTGGGGGGAAACAAATATCCAGGGATTGCATGAATGGATACACCTGCATGTGCCTAAAGAGATCCTTAAATTCCAACCTTACAGGACCATCCTATGGATGTTTACTTATGTGTGTTATGCTGGTTATTCCTACTCTCTCCTTGGTCACATTAATAATAAATAAATAAATAAATAATTTTTTATTTATACCGTGCACATCTGGCTGGGTATCCCAAGCCACTCTGGGCGGCTTCCCCCAGCCACACACAGTTGTCATTTTTCTATCTTATGATAGGGGTAGTTTGGTCTGAAGTATCTCTATCATGAAAGGACTTGGAACGTGGGCATCAGGGTGGTATTCAACTCAGTTTTAGTCAAC
This sequence comes from Lacerta agilis, assembly GCF_009819535.1. NCBI lineage: Eukaryota > Metazoa > Chordata > Lepidosauria > Squamata > Lacertidae > Lacerta > Lacerta agilis. The sequence continues at coordinate 65,811,258 of NC_046317.1, read as the reverse complement.
TGAATACCCAAACGCCATTAATTTCAATAGATCTACTCTGAGTAAAACTTAAATGAATACTCCCTGCCCCGCCCCCAGGTTTTGAATGTATGTATTCAGGAATTTCATTTCCCCTTAAACAATTCAATTGAAGTATAAAAATAGTAGATCTATTTACTTACCTTCTTCTGACATCTCTTCTGACATCTCTTCAACTTTTATATCTGATGCTGCCTCTGTGGATGCATTTTTCAGTAAAACACTTCTGTAGACCTATAGCACATGGGAAAATGCAGGTTTTGGAATTGCTGGTAAATTGAAAGAAAAGGTTTACAATTTCTCAAAAGTGCAGGTAATATCTAAGTAACAAATGTAATATCTTTACTAAATGCCTTAACAAAATGTTTGTATTTTGAGAACATACTTACATGGCTATTTGCTTGTGGCTGGTTTCTATAGCATTTCATTATGTCCTGAAATGTTCTTTCATCTTTGGATACCTGAACAAAACATTGTCAAACTCATTACACAATAAAAACATTCCTGTAGACATGCATGGATTTGAAGGACTGGGAGAGCGCTTCTACATGCACAAGTGAGCTTCCAATGACTTCTCCTGCAGCTCTTTGTGTTGCTTGACAACTCAATAAATCTTTAGGAGGAAATTCCCAACAGAGCATAAGGAACTGGGCCTTTGAGATGAAATGAGCCAGTGCTAGTGCATATGAATACATGATGACTGCATATAGCCTAAATGAGGTGTCCGCCAGCAACAATCTTTATGGAGAAACACAAAGCTGGTGGGATGCTGTGCATTTGAGGTTTCTCTTAGTTGCATGCCATACGGCTAAGTCTGTGGCTGACAGTAGGAACCAAAATGTTCATAAATGCTTATGTTGTGAGCTGACCTGAGATCTATGGAGGAGGGCAGTATAAATTTAATAAATAATGATAAATAAATTACACGGTGGGAAGTAATTCTACGGAATCTCAAAGGAAATAACAGGAGTCATTTTTTTAATTATCATTGTAAAATGGCACATGGTTTGAATTAATGTCTTTTGTTGCTTACTCCCACTCGCATCATTTATAAAGATTGTGACAGCAAATATTGTTGGAGCTCACACCTAACTGAGCACTAGTATTTAAATAAATTCCTTGCTCTTACCTTTGCTCAGCAACTGCTTTGGAAAGGGGATGCCCAGCAAATACTTCCCACTCACCAGCTCCATAACTACGATTATGGGTAAATGGAGAAAAGGCCGTTTCCTACAGCTACTTAGTACATTTCTGTTTGTAACTCACAAGCTAAAGGTAAAGGTAAAGGTAAAGGCACCCCTGACCGTTAGCTCCAGTCACGGACGACTCTGGGATTGCAGCGCTCATCTTGCTCTATAGGCCGAGGGAGCCAGCGTTCGTCCACAGACAGCTTCCGGGTCATGTTGCCAGCATGACTAAGCTGCTTCTGGTGAACCAGAGCAGCGCACGGAAACACTGTTTACCTTCCCGCAAGAGCGGTACCTGTTTCTCTACTTGCAATCTGATGTGCTTTCGAACTGCTACAGGAGCTGGGACTAAGCAACAGGAGCTCACCCCGTGTGGGGATTCGAGCCGCCGACCTTCTGATCAGCAAACCCTAGGCTCTGTGGTTTAGACCACAGGGCCACCCGCAGTCAAGGTACAATTGGCTAAATTCCTACCTTCCTTATTCACTTGACAGTTTGAAGAGCTCAAATAAGATAAACATGAAACAACTATGTGTTGTTTTACACATTGAGAAATACTTAAATATTAGTTGGCATTTGCTTCAAGAGACTCTATAGAGGACTTGTGGTACAGGAAAGATTCTGAAAAGCGACCAGCTACATATAGCACCTCTGAGGAACGTAAGGACATCTTATCAAACTGCTACATAAAAGTTTTGAAGGCTCAGTATCAAAGCATCCAGGTTTTGCATGCAACAACTAATCCATGCTGTGATAGAGAGCAGGCCGCAATTTGTTCTTTATATTTGAACAACTTATACATCACTAAACAGGCAGCTGGAATGGTGATATGAAATTCATGCCAGAATATAACATAAAAACAGTACTGTATTCTGAACAGAATGCCTTACCTTTGCCATGATGAACAAAGCACAAATTAGGAGTTGATCCAAGTGCCTATCTTTCATTAGATCTGTACAATGAACCAATGTGAATTCGAAACATGTCCATATCTTCCTGCGCAAATCATTGGAAACATCCAGTTTTATGCACAGATCACGCAACCGCACACTTGCCAGATGATACACCTAAGATGAATTACCATGTAACACTAAGTGAATTTAACAGACTTTTTTTGGAATGTTAGGAATTTGAGGGACAAACAAGGAATAGGAATATGAGGAAATTGAAGTGTACACTATTTTCATTTGAGGCAATTTTGTTCTTTAACACAGACTGTTTTAGGAGATGTTTGAAACAGTGGTATGCACATGTCTCCTGCCTCCTTCAAAATGCTGTGGCCCACCATAAATGCTCTCCTTTAAAGCCACTCCCCATCTTGGCCCAAAGGCTTCTAACGCTAGCTTATAAATACAAGGTGTCTCTTTCCCAATGTGTTTGGCATATACATTTTCCCTTACACCCATTTTAATTGATGTTCATGCTCTACTGTAGGCTCATTGCTTAGTTATATCCCATCTTCATTTGGATCATTAAAAACATTTCAACCTTATCCCCTAGGGGCGATTTATTCCAAAACAGATGCTCTCCAGCTTCTGTTGGTCGTCGTCCCCGCCGCCACCACCCAGGGGTCAGTGCTTCCATTCACACAAGTGGAACTTTAGATCCAAGCCAGCATGTTGTGACTTGGAGTAAATCTATTTTGTACAATGTTGCACAGTAAATCCTGCTGGCTTTAATGTAGAATATTTTGTTAGGGCTATTACTACAAAGCATTATTTTGTGGCAGGGGGAGGGGGGCGTTAGAAACTTTAGCAAGAAATAACTTCTAGAAACACTTTCTACCTTTCTGAAAAATAGTGCAAGAGATCCAGTTTTCTTTGGCCTGCTTCCAGCTGCCTGATATGCCTCTTGTGCTTGAGTCATATGAGGATGACTTGGAGACACACTGATTAAAGCTTGAGCAGTGAGTGGGGCTTGTCCAAGGCTGTCCACTTTAGATTCTTCAGACAGGTTGACTGCAATTGGTATCAAAGTGATCCCTCCAGTATTATTTGCAATACCTAGGGTATGTCCACAAGTTACAATTTATGTATTCACAACATGCAAAGGTTAATTGCAAACAGAAAAATTATTTTAAAAACTTGTTATATAAGTGTATTGATGTGCATGTTATTTACTCATCAATATAGCTATACCATATAGTGCCTTTATAAATAAACACACCAAAGTGAATTTTCCACAATAGTTAAAAGGCATTCAGTGAACCAAAAGTGTTTATAGCCAAAAGTTTCACATTTATTACTCTTCTCCAAGATTACCAGCATTATAAGCTAAACTATAAATTGCAATATATATTCAACTTACCATGCAATGTAATTTTTTGTCCTGTTACTGTAGCTGTTGTCATTGCAAGAACCGTCTGCTCAGTTGAAACAGGCACATTTTCATCAACCAAGCTTGAAACCGGGGCAATTTTCAACCTAGTCCCTTCAGTCAGATTTTTTTCTGCAGGTTTTTCTTTTGGGCTTTCATCTCCAAAAAGTCTCCTCTTAGCACTTCCTGCCACAGGAGAACTATAGCGATCATGAACAGAAATGGGAGACAATGGTTGCATATCTAAAATGAAAGAGGGGACAATGTGTCACTACAAAATGCAACTGATCACAGAGGTTAACTTTATCATTTCAGTAATTAAATTTTGAGACGCAGAATAGTAATGCACCAATACCACATTTTCATAATTTCTAAATAATCTCTATCAATTTAAGTTCCTATTTGCACAAAAAAATCTTTCCCAGAGTCTAAATAACACTTTCTTATCTAGGCCAGTGTTTGTAAGCCTATAGTCTGTAAGCTTGGTTAGGTCTGCTTAACTGCTTAAAATGACCCATCAGCCTTGAGCAATCCCTCTTCTCCCACCTGCATGTTACTACTGCAAGCAAGCTGGAGTTCCTTCCAGTTTCTGGAGCATTCTGACCTGCTAGCAATCATGGTGCACAAAAAGCAGGAGAGGCACCTTAGCAAAAAACAGAGAGTTGGGTCCATCTTCCTCCCCATTTGCAGCACTGCGGAGGAAATCCCACTTATCCCTCTGCTGATTGGTGCAGATTAGTTGGGTGGGGGTGCCTGCCTGCCTCTCTATGTGCCTGGTCACTTTGGTGCAGCCTACCATTGGCATGTGCCTTTCAGGGGTTTACCAACAATGAATGCAACCTTTAGAGGCTTTTGACTGACAGTACTACCCAGATATATGTCTAGTGGCAGTTAAATAACTTTCAAAATTTTGAAGGAAGGAAAGGTTTTCAGAAAGAAAAACATTGAAATATTTTTCTTCTAGCTTTTAACTAAAACCCAGATGACCAATTCTAATTGACTACCTGGACAATGAGATGCTTTTAAATACAAGTTATTTCACACACAGAAAACAGTAATAAGATATTGAGGAAAGGGGAGAGAGATGATGAGCTTACCCCGTCTAAGACTTTCCCCAATATTTGTCCGAACCTCTTTTACTCGAGGATGCACTATAGGAGATACTGGCATCATGGGAAGATGTCCTAGTCCTCTTCCTCCATTCCCTGTTTCAAAATTACATGGAAATATTACCTGAGAAAGAAAATGTGACAATTTTGAAGAGGTAGGAATAATACTGTTTTACTGTCTATTATACAAATATTTCTTTAATGGGGAACTGATTAGTTCATCAGAAATTTCCCTCCTTGATTTAAAGGGTGAGGTATATGACAAATTACTCCCATGTGTTCGATTTGAAGTATTTGCCTGTCAACATACTTCTTCACAGGTAGGGACCTTGTTTTCTGATGCTTGGAGGGCATCCCACAGAGCAGAATCTTTTGTCCAGGCTAGGCTTTCAAGAATCTGTTCCTCAATGCTGTTGAGATGTTTTACCATATCTCTAGAGAGTCCTTCTTCTGATCGAATCAATATTTCAATCACCTGGAATGAAAAGAGTATTTTGATCACAAATCCACTTCACTAACCATTTTCACTGCCTCACATTAAGAATTGCATATACAAAGCATTTCCCCTACAGCTCATTTCATCTGGCATTTTGGGGGCTCTCCTGTGTTCTTTCAGCATTTTTCTCCAACCTCATCTCCAAAGTCTTCAAATTTCTCCGAGCCACATAAAAAATTTCCATAAAAACTGAATTGCTTTCAGACTATTTCCTTTAGTCCAGCAGTTTTTAATTTTAGAATTTCATATAAACTGCCCCGAGATCTATGGGTATAGGGTGGTATACAAATTTAATAAAGAATAATAATATAACCCCAAACATTTTGGATATGATAATCATCATCATCATTATTATTAACAGTGACACCTCAGACATTAAAAACTTCCTGATACAAGGATGCCTTCAGATGTCTTTGGACAGTCATGAAATTGTTTATTTCTTTGACATCTGACGAGAGGGCATTCTACAGGGCGGGAGTCACTACCGAGAAGGCCCTCTGCCTGGTTCCCTGTACCTTCACTTCTCTACAGTGAAGGATACACCAGAAGGCCCTCAGAACTGGACCTCAGTGTCTTGTCTGAACGATGAGGGTAGAGATGTTCCTTCAGGTATACAAGGACGAGGCTATTTAGGGCTTTAAAGGTCAGAACCACTTTGAATTGTTCTCGCAAACATGCTGGGAGCCAATGTAGATCTTTTTGGAGCAGTGTTATATGGTCTCAACAGCCGCTCCCAGTCACCGGTCTAGCAGTCCCATTCTGGATTAGTTGTAGTTTCTGAGTCACCTTCAAAGGTAGCCCCACACAGTACATTACATAGTAGCCAAGAAAATTACTTTACATAGAACACAAACACTCATCAGCATACAAAATTTTTACCTATCAAAAGATAGTAACTGATTGGCATTACTATCTAGCTGTCATCTCTGTAAGAAGTCAGAAGGAAAGATTTGCCAAATTGCAAACCAACTTTAATTCAGTTATGCCTTCTTTTACTAATCTTCCTAACTCCTTCCTTCAACCCTTTGTTGCATGGCATCTCCACCTTACGAAGTAGTATGGAAGCTAAACAATTTAATCACTAACATAAAAGTTCTATATTTGTTTCATAAGACTTTGTCCAATACTAAATGCCTGGGCCACCAACACATTAAATTTTATGTGTGCATCAAGAGGCTTCAAGTGTGCATCCAAATCTGTTAAGTATGCATGCAACAATCTTGCACTGCCAAGGCACTGTGACTGACTACTACTGTTCCTATCAAGCATGCAATTGATGGCAACACTGGCCTTGCCATTGCATAGTCTGTGAAACAGCTTAATATACAATACATGAAGTCAGTGCTTTGCTTGTGCTTTACCTTATAAAAATAGAATGGCCTGAGGTTAAGAATCTCAATGATCCAGGGGAAAGTTCGTGGTGAACTATATGCAAACAGCACTATCTCCAAACAACATGCCAGCAAGGAACGGTGGAAAATATCTTGATCTAAAAGGGCCTAGAAGGAAAAAGCAGAATGTTTAACCTCTCGGTTATGTAACAAATTTTGATTCAGCATGCTTTTTAAACCCTGCCAATCAAATTTGAGAGACTAAGGCTGTTTTGTCAGGAGGACTTGAGACTTAAGTTATATGCAAGGTGCTCCAACACTAGAGAGTTAACAGCGGACATTAGCACAGCTCTATGCCTAATAGTCCTGTTCTGCTTTCTCTCATTTTAGAAGTTCTGTCCATTATTCTACTTCAAAAAAGATGTTTCATATAGTAAGAACCTAGGTGAAATATAACAGGCAAGCATTATTTTCAAGTTTTCTGGTGGTAACAACACATTTCTTCAGAATCACCACTGGTTGTATTTTTAATAGCAGATTCTGTAGGTGATAGGGACAAAGGTTTCTGAAGTTCCAAACACAGCACCGAAATTTTCAATCTTATTATTACTGCTGCAGTAATAATAAACTAATACTTATATAAAATACTTCTATAAAATGAAGCTTCTAATAAATAGAATAACTGAGTATCTCCACCCTAAAAAGCTAACATAGGTGAGACCAGCTTTGTCTCTGGGGAAGGACCGAGGAGGAGAGATGGCTGCCTCTGTCTGGAAGGTATTATCATCTGAACAGCACATAAGTGAACTAATTAGAAGGGAAGTAGTAAAAGGGAAGGCTGAGCACATTCAAATTACCTTATACAGAACCAGTTCATTAAGGACATAAGAGCTCTGCTGGATCAGGTAAAAAGCCCATCTAGTCCAATACCCTTGCTCTTGCATTGGTCCAGCTAGCTTATTATTGCCCACTCTAACTAGAGAGCTCTCCAAAGTCCCAAGCAGAGTTCTGTCCTAGCAACGTTTACCTGGAAATTCTGGGAACTGTACCTAGGAACTTCTGAATGCAAACAATCACTGAACTCCTCATGCAATAAAATTTTATCTTCAGAATAAGAAAAAATTCTGAAAATTCCAATCCTTGGATTTTGTTCACCAAAATAGGCTTTCCATATTGCAACCCGCCCTGGTCAGTTGGTTTACTTACAGACATGTCTTTGCCATGTAGCCTCCGCATTTCTTGTACCATTATGGTTTCCAAGATTTTATAATAAAGGATTTCTGCCAATTTTAATCGGTTAACAGCAAAATCTGCAATTTAAACAGAAAGTGTTTCGATTTTTTTACAGTTTAATTACATTATACTTCTGTGGTAAGACCCAAAAGTTTGTGACTTCATATTGATGAAGAAAACATCAAATGGCTCAGGCTGCAATCCTGTGAGTAAGAGTAATGCAGTAGGGGGGCTTACTTTATAGTGAGCATGCATGGGATAGCACGGTAAATGCAACAGACCAGGCTTCCTCAAACTCGGCCCGCCAGATGTTTTTGGCCTACAACTCCCATGATCCCTAGCTAGCAGGACCAGTGGTCAGGGATGATGGGAATTCTAGTCTCAAAACATCTGGAGGGCCAAGTTTGAGGAAGCCTGCAACAGACAATTCATTCTAGCTACAAGTAGGACCTGGGAAAAAATGTTGCCGTGTGGAGTGCTCCCTGCTCAGAATCGCAGCCACTCTATTTTATTCCCTGTCCTCCTAGTTTTCCATTCCCTCGCCTAACTGACAGCCAGGCAACCAGCCAACATTCCTTGGTCATTTCAGGCATCTCTGGAATGTGGGGAGAGGGGGCATTTGAAGAGTTTTCTGTATTTCTGCAAACCTTTGGGTTCCCATAAGACTGCTGATAACTGTTTTGTATGGGTAGTCTTTATAGCTACCTAAGGAACAGCACTCTTCCCCTAAAGATGGAAATTAGTACAATATATTGAAACAGCTACATGAAGTATTCCCAACATGCCATTTACACAAAGAACTGAAAGTTGTGTTTTTGTTACCTTTGGCTTTGAAATATATGAAATTTTATATGTAATTGTTACTTCCATTCCTACCTATGTGAGATCCTGGCTGATCATCAGTTGACCGTGTATAGTTCTGACAGAAGACTTCCCCTAACTCTTTCACTCGGCTCATGATCGTTTCCACAGGATTTTGTATACAAGACCTATAGTATAAAACCAATAAATTAACATAATATATGAAATGTTATGTAATTATCCTTTGATAGAAAGGCTTCCACTTGCCACATTCTTTTGTAATTAATGCCTTCACTTTACTGCATTTTAAACTAGAATACATTGGCTGCATTTGCACATGTTACATTTTAGCAATGGTTTACTCAACAAAGCAAGAGTTGTCTAACATGCAAAAAAGTCACGACTTGTTTCTTCAAAGATTGGTTTGTTACCCAGATTAGTTTTCCAGCTGCCCTTGTAACCTGATGAATGTCAGGGGTGGGATGCCCAAATAAACCATGGTTAAACAAAGCTATTTCCAAAAAATAGCAAGGAGAGACAAGAAGGCCTTCTTAAACGAGCAATGCAAAGAAATAGAGGAAAACAACAGAATGGGGGAAACCAGAGATCTGTTCAAGAAAATTGGAGATATGAAAGGAACATTTTGTACAAAGATTACCATAATAAAGCACAAAAGTGGAAAGGACCTAACAGAAGCAGAAGACATCCAGAAAAAGTGGCAAGAATACACAGAGGAATTATACCAGAAAGGTATGGAGGTCTCGTACACCCCAGGTAGTGTGGTTGCTGACCTGGAGAGTGAAGTCAAATGGACCTTAGAAAGCACTGCTAATAACAAGGCCAGTGGAAGTGATGATATTCCAGAGACCAAATTGCAAACATGCGCTAGATTATGGAAAAAGCTAGAGAGTTCCAGAAAAACATCTACTTCTGCTTCATTGACTACGCAAAAGCATTTGACTGTGTTGACCATGGCAAACTATGGCAAGTTCTTAAAGAAATGGGAGTGCCTGATCACCTAATCTGTCTCCTGAGAAATCTCTATGTGGGACAAGAAGCTACAGTCAGAACTGGATATGAAATAACTGATTGGTTCAAAATTGGGAAAGGAGTACGACAAGGCTGTATATTGCCTCCCAGCTTATTTAACTTATATGCAGAATTCATCATGCGAAAGGCTGGACTGGATGAATCCCAAACCGGAATTAAGATTGCCGAAAGAAATATCCACAACCTTAGATATGCTGATGACACAACCTTGATGGCAGAAAGTGAAGAGGAATTAAAGAACCTTTTAATGAGGGTGAAAGAGGAGAGCGCAAAATATGGTCTGAAGCTCAACATCAAAAAAACTAAGATCATGGCCACTGGTCCCATCACCTCCTGGCAAATAGAAGGGGAAGAAATGGATGCAGTGAGAGATTTTACTTTCTTGGGTTCCATGATCACTGCAGATGGTGACAGCAGTCACGAAATTAAAAGACGCCTGCTTCTTGGAAGAAAAGCAATGACAAACCTAGACAGCATCTTAAAAAGCAGAGACACCACCTTGCCGACAAAGGTCCGTACAGTGGTGCCCCGCTAGACGAATGCCTTGCTAGACGAAAAACTCGCTAGACGAAGGCATTTGTCTAGCGGAAGGCTGCCCCGCTAGACGAAAAAGTCTATGGGGCTGCCTCGCAAGACGAAAAATTTTCGTCTTTTTTTTTTCCGTTTTGCGGAGCGCGGCTGTCATTGCCGCTCCACAAGACGAAAAACCCGCTAGACGAAAATTTTCGCAGAACGAATTATTTTTGTCTAGCGGGGCACCACTGTATAGATAAAGCCATGGTTTTCCCAGTAGTGTTGTATGGAAGTGAGAGCTGGACCATAAAGAAGGCTGACTGCCGAAGAATTGATGCTTTTGAATTATGGTGCTGGAGGAGACTCTCAAGAGTCCCCTGGACTGCAAGAAGATTAAACCTATCCATTCTGAAGGAAATCAGCCCTGAGCGCTCAATGGAAGGACTGATCCTGAAGCTGAGGCTCCAATACTTTGGCCACCTCATGAGAAGACAAGACTCCCTGGAAAAGACCCTGATGCAGGGAAAGATTGAGGGCACAAGGAGAAGGGAACAACAGAAGACGAGATGGTTGGACGGTGTTCTCGAGGCTACCAACATGAGCCTGACCAAACTGCGGGAGGCAGGGAAAGACAGGCGTACCTGGTGTGCTCTGGTCCATGGGGTCACGAAGAGTCAGACACGATTGAACAACAACAAATAAAGCTATTGGGTTCACACATAACATCAAACCATACTTAAAACAAGCAATGGCTTGTAAGCCAACTATAAGCTATGACTTTTCACTGTGGTTTGCTGTCAGAAAACAAACTACAGGTGAAACTTGAAAAATCAGAATATTGTGGAAAAGTTCATTTATGTAAGCAATTGTTTTCATTAGCTACTGGAGTTTAATATATGAGATAGACTCATGACATGCAAAGCGAGATATGTTGAAGCTTTTATTTGTTATAATTGTGATGATTATGGCACACAGCAGATGAAAACCCCAAAGTTGAGATTGTGAATTTGGGGTTCTCATCAGCTGTACGCCATAATCATCACAATTATAAGAAATAAAGGCTTCACATATCTTGCTTTGCATGTCATGAGTCTATCTCATATATTAGTTTCACCTTTTAAGTTGAATTACTGAAAGAAAGGAACCTTTCCACAATATTCTAATTTTTCAAGTTTCACCTGTATGGTTAATCTCCTGGGCTCATGTGTTCAAACAGATCACATCTTAGCATTATGTGTGAACCAAACTGTTATGAAAGGAAATAAAAAATAAAAAAAATCCTTCCAGTAGCACCTTAGAGACCAACTAAGTTTGTTCTTGGTATGAGCTTTCGTGTGCATGCACACTTATTCATACCAAGAACAAACTTAGTTGGTCTCTAAGGTGCTACTGGAAGGATTTTTTTTTATTTTTTATTTTGTTTTGACTATGGTAGACCAACATAACTACCTACCTGTAACTGTTATGAAAGGCTTAGTCTACAGAAAGTGAAGGATTAGACGTATATATTTGATGTTTATTTATTTATTTAGCTTAAAATTATTTATTCCATTCCCCATTTGGATGTGCAACATTGCCTTACTTCAGCCATTCCCAACAACTTAACAATTGTCTATTCTAAACAAGGAGTGACTGAACATTTTGAAGTATAATTAACTTCCCAAATTATCATTGTCTTATAATAATCTTAGCACAAAATAAGTGGAAAAAGAATGCCCTAAATGTAGTAAACCACTTCTCAAAACAGAGGTGCTCTGTAGTTCTAGAATTCCATTTCCATCTAACTTTTTCTTGCTGTAAGAGAACTGAGCCTAACTAACCCCCACCCGAATACCCAAGGCTGGGAAGCCATAAAGTTCAGTTCCTATAGAACGAACACCTACTGCTGCCATGACTAGGTGTAAGATTGTTGGATAAGGCAAGAGTATGATCAGTTTTAATTTTTAACTGCATTACTTATACACTTACTGTATTTCAAATCAGTTTACACAACTTCAAGGAACCAAACAGAAAGAAGCAACTTAATGAATTACTAACTTCAAGTGATAATGTTTACCAGTCATGATCCAAAGAGCACCTTTGGTTTGATTCCCCACCCCCTTTTCTTAAAAAGCAATCCCCATGCCATATTGCAAGCAGTTTTTTGACAGTTCCTTAAATTTTGCCATGTAATATTGGAGTTGTAATCCAGGAAAGACAGTATGTTTCTTTGGATCCAGTCCCCAGATTATGATTAAATCATTTGATAAAAACCAGAATGGGAGAAGACCTACAGATCTGAGAGAAAGAAAAGGAATATCCACTTACTCAAAAATAGCTATAAGCTGTTCACTAGGTGCATTTTTTAGCCCTGATACAATGCTTTGTAACCGGCTTACACTCTGTGTTGCGGAAGCAACAGGAGTAATTACTTGTTCCTTCTCTCTAAGGTATCTCCTGCCAGTCAATGGAGTTGAGGGTGTGAAGGATCTTTTCTACCAAGTCAAAGAGAAACATCTTTCAATTGTTTTGGCCCATGGTTAACTTCACAAATACTATCAAACTTTAGGTCACAGCTGCAGAACATGACACAACAAAAACATACCCAAAATAACAATCCCAGAAACTACTGACCATTCAGAATTGAACTGTATGTTACACTTCTTCTTTTTTTAGACTATGGGTTGGATCCACTGACAGGTGGGCTGGCCCCACTCTCCTATGAAATAGCTTGCTTAGAGTGGTGGAACAGAGGATCAGGTCCACTGGTCAGATTCAGTTCCCCACCAGTGGTACGCTCTTGTTTGGCTTACTGTACTGTATGAACAAGGCCACTGCATTGGTGTTCTCCCCCAATCTGTCAAAAAGTTATTTAGATCTTGCATTAATCACATCTTAATTAAAAAATTTTTTGTAAAGATGAAACCATTTATCTCTATTTTGTAGCACCTGTTTACTTTCTGCAAGAAGTAGTCAGGAAAACCAATTAATTCCCCTGTCCTTCTGAAAAGTGTTGGTATTTATTTCTCAATAGATATGTGGACAAATCACCTTTTAAAATGTGTTTTAAATGTTCTTTCATACATATGAGCCTGCCTAAGCATTAAGATAAGTTACAGAGGCCCTGCTTTTTGGCCTGTAGATGAGAGCTGTTAGGCACATGGATACTAAGAAAAGCACTCTCTCAGTGGTGGCACCACGTTTGGAACTCTCTCTTTAGGGACATATGAATGTCCTCATCACTGCTCATTAAAGAACAAGCAACAACTATGAATATATTTTTATTCCAGTTTGCTTTTGATTGAGTTGTGCTAGGGAGTTATTTTTTTCAGGTGGTTCCCATTTTTGTAATCTATGATTAAAATTTTGAAATTGTAATTATTTTATGTGTTTTATTACAATCTTGTAAAATGTGTTGAGGGCAGTGTCCCCTGAAAAGGCATTAGAAATGTATGTAAATAACGTACTATTGCTTTCTATGTACAGAGTTCATACCTCATCTACTTTTCTTGCTGGAAACTACAAAAGCAAGCCCACTTCTGTAAGCCAACTAACATTACCTTCTCAAAATGCTGTTGAAGGTAACACTCTACATGAGCTCTTGTCATCACCTTGCCAGATGGCATTTCAGTAGAAAACTTCCGAGGAGTTCCAATTTCTTCTTCTGCATCTTCTCCCAAGAAAACTCTCTCATCAAAGTCTCCTTCTGTCAGAACATATTCTTCATATTCTTTATTCAATGCTTTGCTGAAAGACAATATACACTATTATGAATTAATGTTAAAAGAAACCAAACTGGTAAGATTTTATATTTTACCCATTGCTATACACACATGCTCTCAGTGCTCCCCTACTCTACTACCTATGGCAGGCTGCCTCAAACTAAGGCCCGCGGGCCAGATGCGGCCTGAGGGACTCAGTTATCCGGCCCGCGGCGACCCCCGCTGCCTGCTCTTACCGGCACGGCTGCCCACTTTCGGGTCGGCGGAGCACCAGAAATAGCTTGTGCGCATGCGTCATTTCCAACACACTTCCGGGTCTGCAGAGGCCCGTGCGCACGCGCACAAGCTATTTCTAGTGCTCCGCCGACCCAGAAGTGTGCCAGAAATAGCATGTGGGCACGCGCTCCCCCGCCCTCCACGTAATCAGCGCTGGAGGAACCGCCCCAAGGCCAGGTTAGTCTGGCAACCCCATACCTATCGTTTTCTAGTTTCTACTAGTACAAGTTGAATTTTTTTTTGAAGCCCACTGTTGGGATAGAATGGAAAAAGGAAGGACTAGCAATTAGGGGGTCTGAAAAGGCCTTTTAAAATGTTTTTACATTGTTATTTATTTTCATAAAATTTATGTACCACTTGATTTTTTTTTTTAAAAAACCAAAACTCAAAGCGATTTACCAAAAGTAAAACAGTAAAATCAATTAAAAAACCAGCAGTACTTTAAAGCATACAAAAATTAAAGTACTAAACTTTCTAAGCATCTGGGTAGTTTTCTCTAAACAATAATGTTTTTAGCAGGTGCTGAAAAGAGTACAGTCGTACCCCGGAAGTCGAACAGAATCCGTTCTGGAAGTCTGTTCGATTTCCGAAACATTTGAAAACGAAAGTGTGGCTTCTGATTGGATGCAGGAAGCTCTTACAGCCAATTGGAAGCTATGGAAGCTCCATCGGATGTTCGGCTTCCAAAAGAACGTTCGAAAAATGGAACACTCACTTCCAGTTTTCAATCATTTGGGAGCTGGAACGTTAGACTCCCAAGGCGTTTGGGAGCCGAGGTACGACTATATAGTGAAGGTGCCTGTTTAGGCACTGCCACACTATACGATCAAGTTCTTTCTACTTGATTCAAATCTGGTAACACTAACAGGACCCAAACAAATGTACTTGGACATTGCAAATTGTTCACCACTTCCCTATATAATTTTAAATAGCAGAGCCTATAAAACAAGTTTTTGCTTTGAACAGGAAATCCACTAATGAAGTTCAACTCCTGACTCAATGGTCAAGGGAAGGGCCATAACTCATTGATCTCGCATCTGCTCTGCAGGCAGAAGGTCCTAAGTTTAATCCCAGGCATCTCCAGGTAGGGGCTGGAACAGATTCCTATCTGAAACCCTAGAGAGTCGCTGCTAGTCAGTGTAGACAACACTAAGCTGAAAATACCAATGGCAGCTTCTTATGCTTGCATGTCATAGTAAGCAACAAACCGTGGATTACCATGACTCTAGTAAATTAGCTCTATTCTGGGGCAAAACCTTGGTTTACTGTTAACAAGCATATGCATATAACTCAGTTTCTCCCACTTTGCTCCAGCCTGCCTGAAGCAAGGAGAAACAAACCACATTTGACTTAGTGTTTGTTCTTGGCTTCCACTAATGGTTTGTTTGGAGAGAAACATACCACAAATGCTGGTTCTCATGTAACACTAGTCCAAGTCTCATTATTTGTTTCTCCGAGCTGCAAGTAGGCAAAGTGAAGGAGGAGGGACTGAGCTGTGTGCATTAGTGTTCTGCTTGTTCAAAGTAAACCAAAGGTTTGCCCCAAAACCAAGTTAATTTACTAGAGCTGGAGATTGCAACATGAAGCAGCTTCCTAAATCCACATGCCTGGATTGTGCATGAAAACAAGATAACGTCCTTCAGGAATGCACAGTATTTTAAAATCCAGTGTGCATTTATTGCCATAGCTTGCAATTCATCATTAGTAAAGCCATTTCCAAAATGTTCTATCACCAGATTCACACACTGAAATAAAAGCATTTGGGTAATTTTTGAATGCGGAACTTACTTGTTGTCTGCAAAGTTACTACAATCCAAAAGACAGTCTCCTTTTAAAATCTAAATGAAAAAACAAAAAACCAGAAAAGCAGTTCAAATAATAAATAAAACAAGAACAAGCAAGCCAGCCTCTGACAGAACAGCTGTGTAGCATCAGCTCAAGTGGCTGACACTTAAGCATTATTTAGTCAGAACCAAAGACCATCCAGAAATGTTCTCCCCTATTTATATCAGACAAAGATAAATATGTGTTTAAAGCAGGCTTGAAGTTTTGATTAAAAATAAACAAAAAATTACCAAAAGCACACTTCTGCCAATCATCAGTCCTTTATAACCTACTCAATAATTAACAATGACTTTTGAGCATATACCTCTCTATCACAGAGCTTCGAGATATATGGTTTAAAGTAGTGTTCCTTTATGGTCTTGGCTTCTACCAAAAGACCATCATGTAATTCACACAGTGTGGCAATAATGCACGGAGGCCCTTCAGAAGTCCTGACATCAGCTGTATGGAAGTCTTCTGGCAAACCTTAACCAAAATGGGAAAAGCAAGTGTCTGTGATGAATTAGAAACTAATTTCAAGACATGTTCAAAAAAAATGCATTGGGGGAAATCATCATACCTTTAAAAGATGAATTCAATAGATCTCTCTTATGTGGACACAGAAAGGCATTTGCAAAAACCAGATCCAAACAGCACAGAAGCAAATGGTATGAGTTCACTAAATCACCTCCAATCATATTGAAATTCCCTTTGGAACAAACAACATAAACACAATTAAGACCATATAACCCTTCAAATGAATATAGGGAATCAAGTTAAATCATGACTTACCTTTTGTGTAAACAAATAATGTCCAACAAAAGTTGAATAGGTCTTTAACATTGCAGGGCACCCGCCTACAGAAATAAAAGTCAAGGTTAAGTTCTAGAAAACTGTTCTTCTGAAAATTGTTCTTTGAAGATATGCAGCTAGAGCATTAACTTGAATCTAATTAGCAACTACCATAAACTGCAGTAGCAATTTTAAACTTGAGTAGGACAATGGATTCCTCCATTAGCAATACTTCCATTTGTCATGTTCAAGAACCCTTCCACCACTATCACCATCCCACTGACTACCTAGTTCTTTTGTAGTCTAAACTACACTTTTTTGCAGAATGCTTCTTGTGCCTATCTCAAGTTGGGCACCACAGGAATTGTGTAAGATTACATCAGCCTTCACCAACCTGGTACTGGCTGCAGATGATGGAAGTTATAGTCCAAAACATCTAGGGGGTACCAAACTGGCAACGGCTGGATTACAATTAGCTTCATTATTATATATTTTTTGTATTATTTTACACAATATATAATCCAAAATACCCCAGCATTTCAGCAGTACCGGTGTTTCCTGCTTCTTTGTAGCTTTGGTTGTTCTTCATCAGGATTTTTAAATATGACCAGGAATATTGGCTTAAACTTCTTGAAAATCACTGCCGACACTTCAAAGTTTCTCTCCAGTCTCTCCACTCGCTCCCGAAACTCCTGAGGCATATTTGACATGTCCATCCATTTTTTCATTTTACTAAAAAACTGAATTAAACTTAAAAAAGAATGACATTGGATTGTAGTCTTTACTATAGTTTGTAACAGTATACAAGGTATGTACAGTTCTTGTATTGTTGAAGAAGACCCATTTACACATGCAAGAAAATCACTTGATTACAAAATGTTTACATGGCTCACAGTTGAATGTATGAGCTGACTTAACTGCAAAGTCCACGTCTGAGATGTCATTAGCACTGCAATCATCAAGTACACATACAGTATATGTTTGAACTAGTGTTAGAATTATGCTTTGACATATGCTTTGCTATTTGGTTTCCAATGCTAAAAGAGTTAGCCTAACTACATTCAATCTGCAAGAATCTTCTGAAACCTCAAAGTAGGCAACTGTGCAATTTGAAAATAAATTTCCAGTTTAAGTATTTCATGTCTAAGGTTACCTCTATATGCACAGACCCATTTTTAATAACAGTAAATTATGAACTTATGAAGCATAAAATCATAAGCACACCAAATTATTTAATGTCTTCAGACTGAAAAAAGCTAAAAGTGGTATGGGCACTCACCCATTTATTTTCAAAAAAGTAATACCTTAGTTTTGCTGAGCGTAGTATCCTGGTGAGTGAGACACAGTTTCCTTCCCTCAGGCCACTTCCTACAGTGGGGATAATACTCTTACGGCAAGCAACATAGAGAGCACAAGCCAACCAATGTACTGTTTCCCCCTGCAAAGATAAACAATGGCCTTTAAGAGAACAATCCTCAGCTTATACTCAGAAATAAAGAATACAAAAAGATGCAGCTTTAGAAACTATTATTTTCTTGACTATTCAGGGGAGGTAACAAAAATGTTTTTGATTCTTTTAAACTAAACTACTAAATTTCTCTTAAAGAGTAACTTGGTACCAACTCTGCTTGATGTACTTATTAGAAGATAAAATAGAATAAATAACATCAAATTCTAATCAAAACAAGCACTATGAGTTGGATAGCTATTCTGAATTTGTACGAACTCTTAAGCAAGCTCTGACAAGCCCTTATTCAATCATTTTCAAACTGATTTGAAACTGGGGCCCAGCCGCTTCGTCCCTTGAGGCGAATTAAAAGCCCTCACGCAGCCCGTCGCTCCCTGCCCACCCGGCTGCCTGCCACGCTGAGGCCACTGGAGGGCAGGTCGTGGGGAGGCGTCTGCTTGCAACCCATTCACCTATCGACGGACCGACCCACCCACCCTCCCTCCGCAGGAGAGGCTGGTTCCCACCTCCAGGCTGTAGGTGCCTCGCAGGGCCGTGAAATCCCGAAGGGCCTCGGCGGCGCTGCTGGCATCCAAGTTGAGCTCCTGGCAGAGGTGGCCTATGGCGGCCCGGATAGGGCACTGGGTGTCGGCGGGGTCGTCGTCTTCCCCCGGCATGATGCTTCCCCCTGTCCCGCGAGACCCCCGCGTAAAAACAGGCTTCCGGACCTCCCACAATCCTGTGCGCCGAGCGCGCCAAAACGGCCTCAGCCACTCAGCGAGCGACGCTCAACTCTCGGGCTCCTCCCCCCGCCCGTGAAGCTTCTTTTAAATATCTAGCGGCGTTTTCGCAATCGGTAGATTCGCAAACCTTTTCGATGGTCGTGTGCGCGGGGGAGGGGTGGATAAAATGCACTCAAGATGTCCCATACCCTACTGATAATTGGTTCCTCCCCCCGAATTTAAAAAATGGACATTCCACACGTAAACGAACAAACGCGCACCAGACAGCCTTTGCATAGGAGTCAAGAGGAGGGAAAGGGCAGGGTCAAGCGAGGGTGATCTGCACGTTTTGCTAGCCTTCCTATCGGTTCTCCAGGCTATCTGTCCAAAGGACAGCAGAGTAAACAAACACTTTCTCAGTAGTAGTAGTCACTTTTCCAGCTGATGATCTAAATAGATAGAGATAGATAGATAGATAGATAGATAGATAGATAGATAGATACCGGTGTTATTTCCTCATAGCAACGGGAAATTCTTATATATCTGGAATGCCTTCCTGATAAAATCTTAAGTTTCCAGGTTGGGGGAGTTGAGTTCTGGACGAGCTGGAGCCACACCTTTCACGACATAAACATAAACGGAGACGAGGAAGGGCTGCTATTTATTACCTAAGATGGTCATCCTACCCCTCTAGTGTTTTTTGTGTTTTGTTTTAAATAAGGCTAAGTATACTTGGCTTTAGTAGAATTGTTCCTGTATACAGTATACTACTTCCTGCGCTAACTCTGCCCTAACTTTTTGGACATTTCTTTCTTTCTTTTTAATGGCACTATCATGGCTATTAAAAATGCTTTATAAGCAATCCACTTAGATAGATGGGAAAAATTATGGAGCCAAGACATAAACTTAACTGCATGTTAACTGTTAAGGGAAAATATTATGAAAATGTGCCATCGCTGGTATCTTACTCCGGTGAAACTGGCCAAGATAAATAAAAAAATATTCCAACTTATGTTGGAGATGCAATGCAGAAGCGGGAACCCTAATTCATGTGGTGGGGGTGCAGATTAATAAAACAATTTTGGATTAAGATACATGAGGAATTAAAAAAAATATTTAAAACCACAATTTGTAAGAAACCAGAGGCATATTTGCTGAGCTTGTTAACAGAGGATATTCCAAACAAGAAGAACATATTCTTATATGGGACAGCAGCAGCAAGACTATTAGTCACAAAGAACTGGAAAACAACAACAATACCAGAGTTGTCGGAATGGAGAGTAAAAATTTGTGAATTTATGACAATGGCAAAATTAACAGCGTCAGTGAGAGGAGGCTCTATTAAAAAAATTAATAAAGAATGGGAATGTGTAGATTTATATATGGAGAAATATGGAAAAGAAAATTAGTTATTCACAAATACAATAGAATATTAATCACAAGGTTAGCAGAACATATTAGGAAAAGAATGTGTATATTAAGAATAAAAGTAAATAACACAGAATAGGATATGACAATACCGACAAGATCGCACATAGGTGAGGGAAGTAGGGAGAAAGGGAGGGGGAGGAAGAGAGAAGGGGTGAAGCATAATATTTGAAGGAATTAAAAAAATTAATGTAATATATGATGTTGATCTGTGATATCTTTTTCATTTTTATTCCTTTTTGTTATTTTCTTGTCATTATGTTTGATTTGTTTATCTGATTTGTGTGTATTGGTATAATTTTTCAATAAAGATTATTTTAAATTTTTTTGAAAATGCTTTATAAGCAATGCTTGGTCCTGGTTCTCAAAGACTGTTTACAAATAAGAGAGGAAAAACTCTGGCTGATTAAACAAATCAAGCATTTTAATTTACAAGCCTGAGGTAAGAAATAAGACAAACAAGGCGCGCGCACACATACACCAGGTTGTTGGTTTCAATTTATGCTTGAATTTTTTTTTCAGTTCTCATCTAGATTAGGGAGAACCTACACTAAAAAGTAAGCCATTGGCTCAGACAGTCAAAGGAGACCACCCACTATCTCAGTCCAAGACACTTCTCAGACTGGAGCAGTGCTATGGAGCCAGTGTCACCAAGGTAGGCGGATTGCATGTATGATTAGTGTTCAACATCACTCCCTCAAACTACCCAGAAGAACTTTTAACTTTCTTGGGAAATCGTGTGCAATGGATTTGTGAGCCATGTTAGTTACTGCATGATCTGGAACCATGCAAGTTCTATTGACTATGCCAACTGAAGCCACTCCACCATTTTAGGTTTTGGGGGCAAAAGGTTGTAGTGTTACCCTAGTCAGGTAGATAAAATAGCTGGCACTGCAACCATTTATCAACTTAAATGGATTAACAAATGAGTAAACTGCTCAGTTGTGGGTTACGTAATTCTAACTAAAGAAGACTAATTTTAATCCAGTAGGCTCTGACAATTAAAGGTACACATTGCTTAAGTATTCTCATTTTGGTGAGGAAATATGAAAAATTAAAAAATATGCAAAGGAACAACAACAACAAATTAACAGCCTCTCTTTCCAACAATTGGTAGCTTTTGTTTCTTTGACCATAGGTTGTCCCACATTTCCTTCAATATCTCAAAAATGTACACTTGATTACATGTAATTTAATTTTACCACTTAATCGTTTTTTAAAAAAAGGTGATCAAAAATACTTTAATCAACAGCTTTAAAAACAACTCATTGAGACAGCACACTTAGAACCCAGTTATCAGTCTTCTGAAATGAGTCATTAGCTGCTTGCCCTGGGGGCTCAACATTCTTTCTGCACTTTGGAAGGCAACTATTTTTTTCTTCTGTTCTTTCCTTTAAATATACTTGAGAGATGGGACATTTGGCTCATCAGTTGACTGGAAAATTCTATAGCTTGGGTGCTATGAATTAGGGCTGTATTGGGGGAAGGGGACAAGTGGGGTGGTTTCAAGATTTAAAAACTTTCAGGAATAGCAGTGCTTTTACACATTTGAAAAAAGGAGGTAATTGTAACTGTTGAACTGAGATGGGAAGTAAATGTTCAGATATCTCGGATAAATTATCATTCTGCTGTGATGGCAGGAAAAGATATTCAGAAGATAGTCATACCTCCTTTATAGTTCTCCATTCAAATAAATCATTCAGTAATCAGGGGGTTTCTTAGTTGATACTGAATCTAGTTCAAGGCATAAAATAATGGGCTTCAACTTCTGTAGTTTGGTAAGACAGTCTGTCCCATGCTGGTGAAAGCCACTTCAGGCCTGCCTCCTGCACAAAGAACAGCATTCTCCAGCCTCCCAAACAGAAGGGGAATCTATCAGACACAATCCATACCCATACAACATTGAGGCTGGTTGGTGAATTATATTATTATAAGAGATTCTGGATGACAAAATAGGTTTTACAACATATAAACATTTATGGGATGAAAATGAGATTTCTGCTCAAGTCGAACACTGCATAACAAAACATTTAATTGTTTTTATATTGTGGCTGTCCTATATCCAAAGGCTCAGCATTTGAGGTCCTTATATCTTGGCCAATCTGTTGCATGATGCAATAATCCAAACCTCCTACAGTTCGTTTCACTCTGAGATACATTGTTTCTGTTTCTTAAGGAATACTGGCAGATTTAAGAAATAAAGACATCACTATAAAATATTCCTAAGAGCACGATAGTGTCTTAGAGAAGCCTTACATTGGAAACAGTTGCACCCTTCACCATGACAGTTTTTGAATTGAAATTCTCAGGATCTAAACAGGTGAAACCACCACTACATACTTTATTTTTGCTAATTAGATGTGCTGTGCAAATTCACTGTGGGATGTACATGAATTACTAGATTATTTTAAATGATGAAACTCTCTTAGCGTCTTCTGGTCCTTGAGCTGGAAATATCTCTAGTTGTGTAGCTTGGAAACCTCCATTCAGCTGGGTACCAAAACAATATGGAATGTTAATGTTAAAGAATATTTGAAAGCACTGTCTGATAGAAGGATGGCTTAAAATAGTATTACGGTTTAGTTTGCTGAAAAGTATGTAAGTACTGTATTGTGCAATTAAATCAAATCTACCCAGTTATAAAAGTAATGCATAGTTTATACCGTGGGGCTTCTTGGGTCATATGGGAAGTAATATGAAATAAAGATAATCTACAGGCCAAAACAGTGCTCATGCTGAGAAAAAGGCAAGTCATGTTTAGTTCCAAGTCAAGCAAAACAATCAGAAATAGATTTCCTAGAAAAAACTATATACAACTTTCGCAAGGCTCTGCCAATATTTTTAAAAACGCATGATATAGGCACTAAATTAAAAAATTAAAAATCTGACTTTTAAATCTATTTATCATTTTTTACAAGCACAGACAGTTTATTTTAATAGCACATTTGATGAAGCATCTATGTTTATGTGAGTGTTCACGAAATAAGTTGGAAATCTGCATTTGTTCTCTAAGATGGTTATGGGGAAAAATATGTAGCCATTGATGCCTTTCATTGTAAATAAGCCAGAGTAGCTCCATCACTGCAAAAGAGTCACACATTAAAAGTCAAAGAGAAACCTACACACTCAGACACACACACATTAAATAAGAAAGATATATAGCACATGCTGACAAACTAAATAAAAGTTTTAGTCTCAACCCTGTTCCTTACGAGTGTAGCTCTGGCAAATAATCATTTTATATATTACAAATAGACTCCAGAGAGAGAGAGACCTGCATCCATTCACAGTAAGGCTTTCAAGATATATGAAGTTTTATAGCATTTGTATTTTAAGGATTTAGGGCAAGTACATGTTTTCTACTAAATAAAAAGTTAGTACTTAAAAGGTTCAAAAATATATCAAGTGATTTTTTTTTACATAAATAAATTATATTGATTTTGGATTTAACAGCTGAAAAAAACCTCTCTGCTTCCACTGGAGGCAAAACTGAACAAAATGTTAGTTAAACAGATAGCAGCATTTCTAAGAAATCTGTCAAGAGTGATACAGTATCTGTGCTACAGGGTGCTATTTAAATAGGGCCTACGTCATTATTCAATCTCTTGCAATAGCATAATCATAAATTGTTGAAACTGATTCCAACCCAGAAAACTCAGAATAAATTCACTGCAACATACAGACTTAATTTTAGTTCATGGGTAACAGACTTCTTTGAGATGCTAATTGTAACATGTACATACTTTATAATCCCAAATGTATAAAAGACAATGAAAAAAGCATCATAAATAAATAATGCAAACTGAAATAGTTATGTCAAAACATTTGGACCATTTGATAAATTAGCAAAACTGTAACAGAAAAAGTAAGTAAAAAATACAGTAAATTGTGACAAACCAAATGTGAATCTGAATACGAGCATACACGCCGAAGCCCCTCTAATGGTCTGCCATTTAAACATCGCACCACAAAGTGTGTATTTTTTCAAGTCTCGAACCATGAGCTATAAATTAGAACAAGTCCAAGTGAAAGAAAAGTGACATAGGAGTGGGAATAAAGAGGGTTATGTAAAGATTACCTGTGGAGGGCGTTTCAACACACCAAGCTTTGGAAGCCTACTTATGTTTTTAAAGGGTTTCATTTGAAACACTTACACAAAATGTATGTATGTGCAGGGACATTGGGAAATACCACTGAACAGTGAATGGGATCAAGAGGAATGGAAAGGGGGAGCAAAAACGTTTTCTTCACAGTCTAATACTAGAAACAGAGGATAAACTCAAGCTTTGAAACTGTCAAGAGTCTTTAACAAAAGCCCACCTCACAGCTTTAAAAATTCTGATTTCAAAAAATAACATTTCTTAGGGTAGAAGAATTGATAAAAGCCAATCCTGTTCCCTCATAAGAAGATTAAAACCAGTAGTTTATTCTTCATTGGGGGAGGGGGAATTATTGTTAAGGGCCTTTGTGAGAAACGGCTAATAGAAAAATTAAAAAAATAACTGGAAGTTATTAAGCTCCTGCCTCTGCATTTTAAAAAAAATAATCATGCAAGATGTGCGTCAGTTTCTCAGCAGGAGCTGGAAATGGCCTAAAATTAAAGAAAGGACAACTGAAATGCACCTTAAACGTAAAGCAAGATTTGGTTTTAGAAATATAAAAGTTCAGGTAATCTTTTCACTTACAGCAGTTTGTTTCCAAAACTTTGTAGTGTGAACTGGAGGAAATTATCTACCATTAATGCCTTTTTTTTTAAAAAAAAGAAAGAAATGAATATATGCATTTTCAATCATTAGTTATATACTTCTGTCTATACTACTAATCTAGTAACCATGATAAAATAGGGAAATACTTTAAATCAAAAAATACACATTAGCACTTACTATAACTGTGCTTTTTACCCCAAAATACAAGATTTTTAAAATTCAGTGTCTTTGTAAAAACATCTACCTTTTCCTGTGTTTGTGTTTCCATCATTAGAGAAGCATTGTCTTACTGAGATTATTTCTCCTCTCAAACAAGCAAGCAGTTTTGGCAATCACCAAGTACGTATTTACTACTGTTTTGGAGAAGGGAGGTATGAACAGCTGGACAACTGAACAAGAAATTTCTGCCTCTCGTACCAATTATAGAACACTGCTTATCTCTATGGCAAGACCCTGCAACTATTAACATGTCACCATAGTTATCTTACCAGGAATTAGGTAGATAATATTACTTATAGAAACACAGGTTTTTTTTATGAAGGTGAAGTGGGAACAGAGGGCTGTAACAAATATTTATGGGATGAGAAACTTACAAGCCACAATATTATTTTTTTCAGAATGAAACAAAAGTTCTAATTGATATCTTTAATATCTTTGAATTCCTCCTCTTCCTCCTCCTCCGCTGGTACATCCTGTTCATTCTCTTCTGACACAGATGGTGTTTGTTCTGTACAGTTTTGACTGTTTGCATGTTCCTTGTCGGACAGTGAGAGAGTTTCTGGTTCTGCCGTTGCAAGTTCCCCTTTAGTTTTCTTCCTCTTCCGTTTCTGACTTTCTAGGTTTGTTGCCTCTGAGTGTCTGGTTTGTTGAAGGCCTGGCAATGCCATACCAATACCAGGAGAAAGAAACATTGAGGGATAGATCAGTCCAGATGACATTCCTGGAATAAGAAACGGGTTAAAAGCTACAGGACTACTGGTAGTTATTGCAGGTTCTGACTGATCAGAAAATGAACTAGGACCAGACTTGTCTTCAGACAGAGTTTCTGTTTTTGCACCTTGGCCACTTTGTTTGTCTTCAGCATCGTTTTCTGCATGTGACGTACCACTTTTAGTTGTGCTTGCTAATGAAGTTGGAGCAGCTGAAGTACAAGTAGTTGTCATTGATGGATTAAGAAGTCCTCCAACACCAAACATTTGTGGTACAGCAGCCATGCCTGGAAGCATCATCGGCAACATACTCAGAGCACTTTTGACATCCTCGCCAGCAGGTATTGCTGCAAAGCCAGCAGGAAACCCAACCAGCCCAGTTAAAGGAATGCCTTGCATGTTTCTCATATTCTGAAGTCCCACTAAATCCATTCCAGCAATAAGTCCGTTCATGAATAATGGTCCCATTCCAGAAGAAGCATCTGCTACTATGCCAGGAGCTTTAAAAAGTTCACTCCTTGGCCTCCTTCCTCTCCGTCGAGGCCCAGCATCTCGGAGTACAGGCTCAGTCAGAATGCGATTAAACTTGCTTTCAGGTAAAAAACCCTGAGTTGGAGAAGAAAAGAAAAAGAATTCCAAATGTTAACACCCTTAGGAGCTCAATCACATGTGCCTTCAGCTGTGTTCTCTAGTGGAATATAAATCCCCAAGTGCTTCTCTGTGTGACAAACAAAACTGTATTTTGTGCGAAAACAAAGTCTCTGTGCTTTTGCTGGTAAAATAATCAGCAACCCCCACCACACAATCCTATACATGTCTACCCAAAAAATAAGTCCTATTAAGTTTAACAGGGCTTATTCCCTGGCAAGAGGGTATAGGATCAGTCTTAACGCTGTGATAATATGGTATTTTCTAAGGTGTAAGGCTGACTGAACACAAGATGTCCAAGTAAACATGCATAAGACTGGGCTGTAATTATAATTAATTATTGCTAGCTAATAGTTGCTTACTCTTTTTATTTAAAAAAAATGTTTCAGTACTTTTAGAAGGGCCTTCTCAAAGAAACAGTTGCAACCATCCTCAGATGAAGTTAGAAGGAAAGTACTTTTGACCACTGCTCAAACTGGAAGCCTAACCAAATTGTGAGCACACAAAAGATGCAAATCTGAATGATTAGGAAAGTGTGAAATGCATGAATTACCGGTACGTGATTTGTTATCTTCCCTGAAATTCAGGGATCAGTGAAGAACAAGGGATCAGGATACATTTTGAAAGATACTTTGTTCGCATATTTAATTCAAAAGCCAGCTCTGCATCTGCAGGTAAGCTGAGGTGTATGTATACACCATGCTCTCACACTTAACTATCTTTCAATTGTACTGAAAAACAAACAGCTGTGCTACCTATTCAGAAAACTAATTAGAAAAGAGATATGGAAGAGGTGGAGGGGAGTTACAAGATAGATATTTCTCTGAAAACCTTTTAACTTACTGAAAGCTTAACAATGTCAGACCAGTCTGCTGCAACAGCATACTCCATGTTTGCATCAAGCCATCTTGGCAGTTCCTTCAGTGCTGGTGCCATGGCTCCCCCTAACTATAAAACACAGTAAAATGATTACTTATTTTGCAGAAAAGACTAAGCAACACTGCATAAGTAATATATGGTGAAACATCTAGAGAAATCAAAGCTGAGTTACCCACTTTTTTGCTGTTTCCAGAGCGAAAATGGTACGTGGTAATTGACTGAAATCTGAGGGTGTTGTACAGGTTACAGTTTGTGCCAATGTCCTAAAAGGATTGCCCTTACAAGCATCTGCTGGAACCTACAGATGTAAATCAAATACACTCGTACCTTGGTTCTCAAACAGAATGCGTTCCAGGAGTCCATTCGACTCCCGAAACCGTTTGAAAATCAAGGTGCGGCTTCCTATTGGCTGCAGGAGCGTCCTGCAGCCAATCGGAAGCCGCGCCGGACGTTTGGCTTCTGGAAATCATTTGAAAACCAGAACACTCACTTCCAGTTTTTGATCGTTAGGGAGCCGAAACATACAAGTTCCAAGGGACTTGGCAACCAAGGTGTATGACTGTACAAACATAACATGCAGTCCCCACCTATGTAGGTGCAGTGGGAACTTTTGTGAATGTGAGGAAATATTTTCTTGTGACTGAGATATAAAATTAGCATACTGGACATTGGAGGTCACCCAAATGTTTTCTCCATGATATTTCATAACAGCTGGTATAGTCCACACTCCTGATCCCTGTGTCCCTCCTTAGGCTTTCCCTTATGAAAGAAATACTCCCCCACAATGTTTCTCATATTGCCTGGAAAAACACTGCAAGGAACATTGCTTCCTTCCAGCCAGCAGAGCGTGCCCATGAGAAAAAGCTGCAGTTTGCCATGTGATACAGCAAGCTGCACCTTCCATCTGTTTGAGTCAATTTGCTGGAAGGAAGCAAGTACAGTTCCAACCAGCTATGCCCTACAGCAGGCAGCAATCCTTCCTTACCAGTCAATTTGTCTGTAAGGAATATAGCAGTCTGGTGTGAAAGCAGCAGGCTAATTCCCCACGCCCCCACCCCATAAGCAGATCTACGTTGAAGTGGAGATATTCACACTTAAGTAATTCCTGTGTTGATCTTTGCACATATGCCCTTCATATGTAGGAAGAGAGGCAAGGAAAGGCAGACTTGAGAGAAACTGCATTTTCTTCTCCAAAACAAAATAAGCCAGTGAAGACGGAACTCAGGTTTGCAGGATTTGAATGCATTTAGAACTGACATTGTGCCAAATCACGTAAAATACAAGAATAATAAAGGCTTCTGCTTACCCTCCTCCCGGTACCCTTATGGACCACAGGCACGCGTTCCTCCCCTGTGAGAGAATTTATGTCCAATTTGCTAGGGTCCTTACAGCGCTGCCTCCTTTGTTTAGGCTTTTCTGAAAAGTTCTGAAAGGAATATTAGTGAAAATATAAGTGACGCTCCCTTCCAAGTAAACGTGCACAGGACTGGAATATGAGACTTGTACTTACTGTGCCAAAGCCAGGGATTTCAAGCGTGTAGTCAGACTGCTGTCTCAGCCAGTCCAGAAGACTCTTATTTGGAACAATCTTCTCTGCCTGGACATTAGTGCCTGGAACTGTCTGCGGACTTGAGGTAGTAATGGCTGGCCCATCAGGGTTAGGATTACTTGGTACAGTTTGGGTTTGATCCTCCTGAATAATATAATGGGAAGAGTGAGAAAGAAAGGCACTACTGAGATGCAGAAATAATACTGAATTTTCAAAATGTCACTGCAAAATGAACACAATATCTGATCCAGCCATGGCAACTACCCTAGCTAAACCCAGGCTGCAAGAATGGCAAACTATTTCCATGGGGAGGGGTGTGGATTTCTCCTTGATTAGGTTGCACAGGGGCCAGACCCCCACCCCTAGTGCCTTGACACCATTATTTAATAAGAATAAAACAAATCATTTGCACTTGGCACTAAGCAATCATTAAAGTACAGAGAAATAAAAGAGGATGGGGATTATTACTTACTGACAGCCCTGTCTGGAGGGTTCGCTCCTTCAAAAATATGAGATCTATCCCTTCCACATTTTTTCTCCTGCCCCGCCTCCTCCTCATGGCAGCATCATCTCTTCGTAGACTCCCATTGACGATCTGTCCTGTGACAGGATGAATTAACCCTGCCTGAAGGATACCAGACAAGTCCATGCCAAGGGACCCCTGCAGAGCATTCACTGTCCCTAGCTTAGGTATATTTGTGTTCAGGGAGAAAGGAGAGCTGCTTGCTGGTGACCCATCAGGCACTCTTGAGAGGTCCACTGCTGCATCCCGCCAGCCGTTCAACACAATGGAAGGGTGGGGGTGGGAAGCTACTAGCTGTTCAAGGCTCCTCTGTTTGGCATCTCTCTCCATCTCAAATTCATATGGTTGCCTGTGCTTGTGTTCCTCTTTGACGAAAGTGGGCGCCAGGAAACCTTCCTGTGTTTAAAACCAGGAGTGGATTAAAAGGCACAGTTACAATAATCTGTCCTAATGGAGACTGGATACATAATTTTCTAATATTCTCAAGCAACTTTTAAATTCAGCACCCTTTTCTAAAAGAAATACCTGAATGTAGCTATCAACTTTTTTTTTTAAAGGATGCCAGAATGATAGTGTCAGTAATTTTAAGAACAGTAAGATGATGCAGTATTGAGCATATGTTTATTACTTATGGACAGGAGTTTCAAACATTATACAAGTAACACTTTGCAGCAGGAAAAGATGTCTACCCAAGCTCACCTTCTGGACCTGAGCAGCTATCACTTCATTGCTGAAGCTGGGTTCGGAGGCCTCTGGTTCAGTGTAGCTGTTTCTATTGCCAGTACTGCTGGATAATGCAGGAGTCGGCATCACAGTTTGTATTTCAAATGGCTGGCTGGAAGAAGGCCACTTGCCCTTTAAGATGGCATGGCAGATGTTGTCTATGCGGTTAATGATCACTCGATCCTGTCAAAGAAGCAGATATGCTTCACTAGGTTGCATGTGCTGTAAGTTCTAATCCTTCCAAGAACTACAACTAGGCAACTAGTTTAGCTTCTGCTGCTCCTTTTCCAGGTGACACTGAGGTTAATAGCTTGACCAGCCTGTAAATTAACCATCCTGCATCGCAGAAGCAAGGCGGCAAGCCTGTTCATGTAATACACACGACACTTGGTCACTCCTGTAGAAAGGGTTCATTCCAGGGTACATACCATACAAAGTTTTAAATTGACAGCTTTCAGGCAAGAAAATGACTGGAGCCATTATGCAGATACACTCTCTATTTCTGTTGCATTTTAAAAAATCGCATTTGAAAGTATGAATGGACATTTACCAATAAGCAACACAAGCTGTAAAATAAACCTCTACAATTTACCCTTCCATCACACATCAATTTGTTCCTTTCTCTAAATCATAATTTAAAGCTACTAATGTAAGGTTGATGCCAATAATGTCCTGTTGGGACATATATACACAAACACACTGGGAGCAGGTTTAACATCAGTAGCATTCTGATGGTTATTAACTTGCCTCAGCAATATTTCAACAATGAGTGATAATAACTACACCGGGGTTCTAAACCCTGGACTGCAGGAAGTCAAATGCAGAGCACCAGGATGCCCCTTTCAAAATAAGATAAAGGGCATAGGAGGGAAACAATAAATAACAGGCCTGCCAGAGGCTCTTGTCATTTAGGCTGAAGTCCTGTTAGGCCACACACTCAGAACATGAGGCCAATAACTAAAAAGAGATAAAAAAAATTTTTCTTCTTCAAAGAAAACCTCAGTACTTCAAAACTGCTAGGACATTTTTCAGAAGTGAAGTGCCTGGCCTTTTACAGTGGTGCCCCGCTAGACGAAAATATTTCGTTCTACGAGTGTCTTCTTAGAGCGAATTTTTCGTCTAACGAAGCGGCAATGGAGCGCGGAGGTTTCCGCGTAAAAAAAAATTTTTTTTTTCGTCTTGCGAGGCAGCCCCATTGACATTTTCGTCTTGCGGGGCAGCCTTCCGCTAGCGAATGCCTTTCGTCTAGCGAGTTTTTCGTCTAGCGAGGCATTCGTCTAGCAGGGCACCACTGTACAAAGAAAAGGCTATAGCCCACTGGAATCTCAAACACAACTGTGTTTTTCACATTGCTTATTGAAGACACTGGACAGCTATTGATATTAACACCCATATCTGATAAAATATGACACTATAATGCAGGAAGTATAACAGAGAAATATTCAACTTGGAGAAATACTTCAATGTTGCTTCCAAAATGTTGCTGGATAATCTATTCTACTTCTCTCAATATGTTTTCAAAAGGGTTCAGACACAAGCCAGGGTGCACCTGTGTGAAAACAACATGGTAAGTGGATCTCAGTCCCTGCAGAACATTGACCTAAAGCCCTTAATCATGCATACTTAAGCTACCAAGCCACCTTAGGCCACTCTGAGAAAGAGTAGAGGGTCTTCTCCTGCAGAAGCTGAGCAATGGTAGGTGCCCGGACATCTTGCAGTTCATCAATCTCTCCAGGAACAGCAAATGTGGAACTCTTACTTTCATCTTCAGAAAACTTCTCAAAACAATCTAAACGGAGTGGAAAACAACACGTAAGCATTCGTTAAAGCATCAAATCGCTCTTTCTTTCAAAGGCATTCTGAGGCATTGATGATCTTCAACAAAGAACTGTATGGTTCTCTAGACATCTATGACACCCTCTAGAAGCTCCCATATATTTGAATAATAGTGTCGGTAAATTCAAATGACAGAATGGCATGTGCGATTCTGAATAAGATTGCTAATTATGGGCAGAAGTTTGATATGTAACACTAAGTGTCTCTGGAAGCTTGCAACAACAGAATTCAGCGCTGCTGCAAAATACCAGAAGAAAACAGAAGCAGTTAAATAATTCAGCTACTATGATTCAGTGGCCTAGCTTGATCCTAACCTTCAAATAGTATACATAAAAGCTCATTTTCACAAACTAACTGAGCCAACTCGGTTGGTAAAGGGTATAAAATGCAACATGCATGAAGCAAGATCCTATGGAGTTCAAATTTGTTAATCCGCAGCCACAGTCAGTTTTCTGGCACTTGTAAAGATATAAGATTTACCTCGCCAGTTGATGTCATGATAATACTGTATTTTTATATTATACTTAGTGTCAAGTTACAATTCACCTCAAAATGAAAATTACTAAGATACGCAGGAATGTTCACTAGCAGAAAGATACCACCCCCATTACTCTACCTTGATTTTGGCTGCTTTCATCCCTCTTCTCTAGGTCTTGATTCTCACACTCTTCCTCTTCCCTCTTCATTTCATTCCCACAGAGAGGCTGTGGAACAGGACTGCCCCTTTTTTCCTCTGTGTCATCTCCCCAGGGGTCTGCCTCCATACAAACAGGATGTGACTTAAGGAGCTCCATCTGAATTGCTGACGCCTGGCTTCGTGCAGAACGGTGGTAGTGGTGATGGTGGCAGGTCTGGATCTCTTGCAAGACTGGGGTGTGCTCCTCAAGGCTCTCAAATTCAGCTTGATCGTCCTCCCCAGCCCCATGCTCACTATCACATTTGGATGCTGCCTGCTCACTCGAGATTGACTCAACCAGCTCCTTATTCCTTTCCTTCATGAATGCATCCAGAGTAGTGAGAAGACATGAACTATGCTTTTGCTCCTCTTGCACAATGGGTTTGTCTTCACCACCATCTGGGGTCTTTAAGCAACCTCTCAAATCTTCCACAGTGTCAGCAGCTACCTCCAAATGATCTTCCTCTTCCTCCTCCTCTTCCTCCTCCTCTTCTTCGCTGTGGCTCTGACTTTGCACCGATTTCTCTTCCAAGCCCTTTTCATGCAACAAGCCCATGAATCTCTTCTCAGGATGGACTTTGATATCAAAGTTACGGAGACTGGGGCCATACACTCCTATGCTCAGGACCCCTTCCATGCCATCTCTTTCAAACGGTACTGATCCTGGGTTAGCGTACGGACTCTCCATGTGCTCAAGGGCATTACAGGGTTCCACAATAAAGCTCTTGGAGGGCTTAGCTTCCTTAGATGAGGGCTCCTGGGCTGCATTCTGAGCCTCCGTTTGGTCACTGCCAAATTGCAAGTGATCCAGGTAGGAGGGCTCTCTTGTGGTCTCAGCATCACAGCTAGATAGATCTTCATCCCCATCTATTTTGCCCTCTGCTATTTTGGTAGTATTGCTACTGACATCTGTGCAGCTGGGACTGTCTCGGGCAAGGGAGCTATGTTCGCTGTTGCACGCCTTCTCATCATACATCATGCACATCAGAGAGTCAGGCAAAGAGCTCTCATCATAGTTAATGGAAATCATACCCTGGACTTTCGACATGAAATTTTCACAGCTGCTATCCTGAGAGATGTTGTCTGTCCGCGAGAGACTATTGCCTGAGCCCACTAGCTTGATACAGCTCTCCATTTCGGTCTCCGGAGATTCATGTTTTCTTTCCACCTGATTGTATGAAGGGGAGCAATACAGCTTAGAATTTGCTTGGTGGTGGCAACACAAGTTTTCTGTTCCAAGGACCCCTCTCCTTTTGTGCTGAGCATAGTTTCTGTAGGCATCCAGGAATGACAACTGGGGGTCATTCATGATATAATAGTCTGTGCGGTTCAGCCCATGTTTAGCTGTACCGATGAGCAGATCCCGGTCATGCTTACCACACTCCCACCACACGGGAAGGTACAGGCTTGGGCGGCAAAGCTTGAGCCGCTCGTGCAGCTGCGGACACCTCAGCACTTGCTCACGGACCTTCCGTAGCAGTTCAATTCGGTATAGGGTCCTCGCGGCACGCTCCTCAGTGATTGGTTCCACGTAGATACTAGGATCAGCTGGGCCTACGAGTATAGAAGAGGGAGGGAGGGTAGAGAAAACCATCAAGGGTAGAATGGTAGTAGAAAAAAACCTGAAAAGGAAAGAAGCAGGGTAATGTCCTCCACCATCATCTAAATTTTCTAAAGTTTAGAAGCCCCAAATAGTTCCCACTCACCATCTTCTTTCCAGTGGGGCAAGCGGCAGACGTTCCTGCACATTGCAACAAAGCTATAGAAATATTTTTCTAGGCTCTCATCAGTTTTCTTTTCCAAACGTGAAATGGATCGGAACTGGGTCCAGTCGAAAACCTTCTTCTCTGGATCGTACATTACCCCAAATGAAGAGACAGTGCGATAGAAATCTGCTTGCTCTCTTCTGGTCCATCTGCAATACATGGGGAACACAAATCCACCCATTCATGAAACTTGCTTTAAAAAAAAAATCCAATTTTCAGTTTGTCGCAATTATGTATTAGTTCTGGTCAATCTATTTTTTTCTAGTTTGGAAGGATGTTTGGGATACAAATTGAACAAATGATAATGAAGCAGCTGAACAGTTCCCAGTTTTGGAGCTGGAGAGGTGGCGGGTGTCACTGTAGAACTTCAACAATCTCTCTCACTCCTGCAGCTTTAAAGTTGGGCGAGAGACTGCCTGCTCTTCACACCTGCCGGACTTGTCATAGCAAGCATACTGTATTTGCTGACTCCTGGTGTAACGAGAACATTCCCTACGTATTGGGGCGATCTTTGGTATCTTACGTTATGCCACAATCTGGAATCAAAGCATATGGGATTCCAGTAACAGTAGGAGCATCTGCAAGCTTGAAATTACAGCATGCAGGCTATGAGCCTGAGCCATCTACAATGTTTGGGAATAAGTTATTAGCAGTTTTTGCCCATTTATGTTAAAACAGTCCTTCCAGTGCTCAAATAAGATCAAGCCTGTTCACAGCCCACTGTTTTATATTACCTTTTCTGCATTTCCTTGTTGATAGGGTCCATCTCGTTGGCTCTCCTAAACATCTCCTCTTGCAGCCAATAACCATGGTTACAAGGCCCAATGATCTCAGGCCTAGTAGGGAGCTCTTTACGGTTGCAACGCTGATAGACAGTGACGAGACGTCGCAGTCTGGCTGTGAGGGCGGATGACACAGGCCAGCTGGATTTGTCTGGGTCGGAGCCATCCTGGGCTTCAAACATCAGCAAGGTCATTAGTATTTAACACAAATGCTGCAGAGTCCTTGAAACATCCCTACTGAATCATTAAGTACTTCACCCCACCTACATATGCCTCTGTCAAGGTGTACCAATTCTCTGTATGCATACAGAGAATTGGTACACCTTGACCATGAAAATCTAGCTGAGGAAGAATTAGCGAAACAGGGCCTTGTCCTGGAATTTATTTCAAATAGAATTTGCTTCAATACTATAATAATAAAACTGTTTGAAGACTTTAAAATTGATCTCCCGCCTGGCCAGAGTTCTTGGATTCTTTAATTTTTGTTAAGTTGCAAAGCACCTGGAATAAAAAAAGTATTATTGGAGTTTTTCAAAGGCATAATGAAGGATCTTTTGCAAGATAGGTTCTTGAAATACAGTTTTTATTTGCTCTGGAAG
Source organism: Lacerta agilis (assembly GCF_009819535.1). Lineage (NCBI taxonomy): Eukaryota > Metazoa > Chordata > Lepidosauria > Squamata > Lacertidae > Lacerta > Lacerta agilis. The sequence goes on along the minus strand of NC_046317.1, from coordinate 65,775,398 downwards.
TTAGCATAAGCTGCTATTCTAACCAATAAATTTAATACCCCTACACTCCCTAAAATATCTAGATGCGCAGCCTCACCTGCCATGGTGTCCTCCTTCTTCTCAGTGACTTCACCACAACCATCTGAAGTCTCCTATAAAATGAAAACAAGCCCACATCAACAAAGCTTCTTTAGAGACACTGGCTTCTGGGCCGAAAGCCGAATACGCAAAGCCAACATTGAATTATGCAGTAAGAAAAATAATTTACATTGCCTCCACAGCAGCATATGTTACACATCCATAAAGACACTACTATGAAACCACCAGAATAACACTTCATATTGTCAATATGACCCAAACCCCAAACTTTAAGGGATGTGAAACTGTCAAGGGTGTTATTTGTGTGTGTTGTGTTTTCTGCAGTCCCAGAACAGATAATGGAAGCAGAGTAAGCAGATCTCTGCCTAGAAAATCACACTTACCTCCTGTTTCTGCAGCCCGTCCAGCTTCTCTGCACTTGTCTCTTCTTTATCCACGTTCCCTCTAAACAAAGCAATCCAAGAGGGGGTTAGTCTGTAGAAGCTTTGTAAGGCAAGGTCATTCTGACAGAATTCTCCAAACTTTAATTCCACTGAAGTGGAGGCAAGCAGTGCTGGCTATTATTACCTGTGCTATAGGTATGCATCTGCCTCATAACAAAGACTGTTGTGACAGCACAGTCATGGGCAGCCCAACAATCATTCCATCCCCACCTTCTGCTGATTTAACACTTGGGGATCACCAAAAGCACCACCCACTATGGATATGCTTTCTCAAGACTGTATGCATGAATGGTACACACTTAGCTTTTGGAGAGAACTGCTCCAAGGCATAACCTTTTGATGTAATTCATATAGACCAAGCTTCCTCATCTGCCAATCCACAGCATCACTAGAAATAGCTAATGTCACCGACAGCCTTTGTGTACAGCTCCCACAGCAATATCAGCGTGTAGTCTGGATAGTGTTCACTTAAGCAATTCTGCTCCTGTGACAGATCAATACCTGCCAGCCCAGCATAAGCTTACCTTTCTGGAGCATCCTGCACTCCATCGATGACACTCTGCTCTGCAGACAGCAGCATCTCATCTGGCATGCCTACCTTCTCAAGGAAGCATAGGGCCGGGTCAGCTCGCATAGCATTGTACCTTTCGTAACCTGACAAAAGCCACAAGTTTTTTGTTCAGTGATATTCAGCCGAGGGCTTCCAGCCTTAACGCTCTACTACTACATCTCCGCTAAGGTCCACGTAATCAGCAAGAAACAGGAGGAGGTAAGATAGGTGGTCTGCCCATTTTATATAATGCAGTGTTGTTGCTGAATTAGTTGAACTTTGTTATGTTACATAATACAGGCAAGGGTATGTGGACATAATACAGTCATAATACAGGTCGCCAGAGAAGGGCCCTATCAGGATTTCAAGTATTCAGTGCCCTGGATAACTTATTGCCCCTTACTATGGCAAACAGAGGTATGCAAGTTAAATAAATAAATAAATATGAAAGAGGTTTATGTTTATTATTCCTAAAATATCACATTACAGCCCACAATTATTATTATTTTTATCTAACCATTAAAACCTACAAAATATATAGTTTAATACAAGTCAGTTGTAACTATTCTCCCCCCCCTTTATACAGCCTAAACACCCAAAACACAACCTAAACTCACAACACACAGGCATTTCAATCCCATCATAAAATCCTGTGCAGGATTTACAGAGCAACCCTATGCATGCTTGCTAGGAATTAAGTCACACTGAGCTCAATGGGGCCTATTCCCAAGTATGAATAGGATTACAGCATGATCACAGGATTCAAGATAGTCTTAGAGCAGAATTTAGATCTTTCTTTAAGCACAGAGTACACACATCCCTGCCTACTTTCCATATGTAGAGAGGGAGAAGTAACAGAAATATTTTTTTAAAAAACTGTGAAATAAAGTTTTATTTTAAAAATATATTAGAAAACCTTTCAGATTCCATCTAATTCCCCTCTCCCAGACAGGCACACATACAACCTATTAATACTCCAGGCCATACAAAAAGTAATACCATGTTTGAAAACTCCAATAAGGAGGGATTTATCTGCCTCAGCATTCCACCAATCCACAGGGATTTCTATGTAGTCAATGTCTGGCAGGAGGAAATCCAGATCTCTGTGAAGGACAGGCAAAGATTACATCCCAAGAACATTCTGCACAGGCATTCCTCTCATTTATACAAATTATAGAATGAAATAGTCTTTAGGCCTATGACTAGCATGGAAGGGGTGTGATGGAACTCAAGGGGAAGGAAATTCCACAACAGCAGGGCCACCATCAAAACAAATGGTCCATAAAGGATCTCTCCAAACTGTTTTGCCCTTCACTAAGACCACGTATGTTTCAGCAAGTTCCAACATTTCTATAAAATGTTGGGAGTGTGGTCTTCTGAAAATCCACTAAGAAGTTCTATAAAATGTTCCAGATTCAGTTCCTGGTATTTCCAGGTAAGACTAGGAAAGACCTGGGTGAAATCCTGGACATTTGCACCAGTCAGGATCAACCAGTTAATTAAAATATTTAATTTTGTTGCTGTCTCCAGGATAGGTTTGGAGTCTCCTATCAGAGTTTTGCCATGCATGGATCTCCTTTCTAATTCAGCTGAGCTTATTGCCACTCTCATCTGCATGTATTTTCAGAACCATGAATACCCTGTAAAGACTCCACAGATTTCTTTCAAATATAATCTGCAGTAGGTAAAAATATGCACTCGCAGGGTTCTACAATTTCCTGCAGAGTGCAAAAACACCTGTGCGTGTGTGTGTGTGTGCATGCGCGCGCATACACACACACACACACACACACACACACCAACTCGAGCACAGCAACTCAAGCTGTGTATGTTTCCAACAGTAGGGAAAACAGTAAAGCATAATTCCAGAAGGCGAATGTAACATACTTGGCAGGAGTTCCTTCAAAGGCTTTGTCGGCTGCCTCCCCCAACACTTCAGCTTTCAAGTAGTAGAGCATCCGCACACGCAGCAGCACCCTACCGAAAGGAAGAGCAGCAAGTGATTCAGAGGGCAAAATCCTGAGTTTCCAACATGCTGTCCAAACCTGCCAAGCCAATCTGCAGGTCTCCAGGATGTGCCAGTTCATTTGCTGGCAGTGGAAACTGTCATTGCTGCCTTTTTAGAAAGCTGGCCTTGCAGGGACCAGATCCCAGTGCTAGAAGAGAAGCCACTGGGCATGCAGGCTGGCGAATAAGCAGCTGTGGTTTACGTTACACTTCACTCTTACTGTGCCATTAACTTGAGTTACTACCCAACATAGGTGCACACAAAAAGAAAACACATGAGATAAGGTGGTATGTGAGGGGGCAGATGATATGCTGCAGTCAATGAAATGTATTGAAATATAATACAGAAATTCCAGGTTTTCTAAAACCAGACAGTTAAGAAGAAGCACACTCGCTTGGTATCCCCTTAGTGCCAGCTGGGTTGCATTTGGGACACAGGGGAGCACAGTCCCAATCATGTGTCCACTGTGCACTGTAGAGAAGTGAGCAAAATTTGCCAGTTGCATAGCCTCTTCCAGAAAATCATGATTTTTTTTTTTTTTTTGCAAAAATCCACTAGGTTTTATTCAAAAATGTTCTGAACAAGCAGAGAGCATGCATTTTTCTCTCATGACTTGCACCAAAACAGAGAAGCTAAACACATCTAATGTTTATGGAATGAGTGGGTGCTTGTTTCCTGCTCTAGACCTGGGGGGGAACAGGAACGGTGCAAGCACATGTCCCTGAGACATTTTCCAATTTGTACACCATTCCATTTTACAGAGTCTGCAAAACTTGAGCTGGGGAACTATCCTTAATCCTCATGGATCCACAACAGGAAATCCCAGCTTCCTCTCCATACAGTTTTCCAAACTTAAATTTCTTCGACAGTTCTCACCAAGTTTTTTTTTGGGGGGGGGAGGGGGAAATTGACTCCTGGTTCCAGAGGCGTAAAAACAGGAGCAGACTTCCTCAAAAAAGGTTTGAGGCACCTCCATGGTGTACATGCACAGCAGCTGATAGATCAAATAAGACCCCACAATGGATAATCAATTCTGGAGCCCCCAGTCAGCAACCCCCCCCCCCATTTGCTCACTTGTTGCAATGTTGTTTTAGATGCTTTTTGTAGCTGTCATCGTGTAAGACAATCTCTGGATTGCAGGTGGTGAGCCAGTCAGCATTCTTGATCTCAGGGAGCAACATCTGGTTCTTGGTTTTCTTGCCTTTCCTTCCTCTTGGCACTGGGGCTGATAAGCCTGCAATAGGCAGGGGGAAGAATCATGAGCACCACTGCAGACTCAACATGGCTCTATAGCAGATCTATGGCCAGATCTTTTATCTCCTCATACCTCCTCATATGAACTGTGACAGATGAACAGGGCCCTCCACCTGTCAGTCATCTGACATCATGATGACATCAAGTGACTGAAAAGTGGGTGGTTCCGCCCACCTGCTGAAGTTGAGCCACAGGGGAGTGGGGATAGGGATATGCTTCCATCATGGCCCCACAGGAAATACACAGAAGTAGCACCCAACAGGACTGAACTGTCCATTTATTAGCTGATGATTGAAGAGTTCAGTCCTGCTCTCTACACAGTTCTGTGCAGGACTGAACTCCCTGCTCATTAGCTGATGAGCAGTGGGTTAAATACTGCTGCTTTGTTTGCATGTGCCAGTTCCCAGCAGGGAATCACAGGAGAATCACAATAGATAACTGCTCTGTGTTCAGTCTTAAATCTTTTCACACCATGTCTCTATGCAACTAATGCAGCTCTGATCTGAGAAGCGCCTTTGTTGTAGATTACAAATGAAGGTTCAATCACTAAATGGATGACTTAAAACTTTTACACTTTATTAGCAAGTGCTTTATTAGCTTTGGTGTAAGCTAGAAAAGGATCCCATGTCGGAAGTTTTTATTTAGCTCCTACTTTCATTGTATTGAGGTAAAGCTGAATCTTAAAGTAGGTGACAAAACAACAACAAAATGAGCCTATTGTACCTGAATGGTTCTGTAGGGCCTGGTTCTGTCCATCCTTTGTGGGAGTGATCAAATCCCAGATAAAACTCTTTATCTTCTCATCTCCCTTATAATGTCTGACACAGTAGACTAGGAGTGCTCGGCAGATCATTTCCATGTCTTTCTCGTTGAGATGCCATTTAAACCGGCCATGGGTCAATATGTCTTTCCAGCGCCCCCAGCTTGAAAAACACGAGATGTATCTTACATACTAATGAGGACACTTGGCACTTTTCCAGCATCTTCACACACTGCACTTTATCAACGAAGCCTGGCCAGGCTCAAGAAAAGGAAGAGAGACTCATAGAAAGGGAAACTATAGAGGAAAATGAGCAGGGTATTGCTAAAGGAGGGATCCAGATCACTGGGTCTGGATTTTGGACCCAGAAGTATTTATTCCTCCCACAGATTTCCCTCTAGGTATTGCAGAAAATGCCATGGCTGATAAAATTTGGGAAAGACTGGACACTTATTCTGCACTGAACACTTCACAGATTGCTCATACAAAGGAAACCACCTTCTAGGGCCTGCCTACACTATAGAAACTGTTGCCTTCCCAGGATAATATGGGGCTGGGCTCCCAGGAAAAGCTTAACAAAAAGACACACCCAAATATAAGCAGGTTCTTCTCCACACGGAAACATTCTGCCCGTAGGTAGCGACGTGTTCTTTCATTGAGGCGTCGCGAGCGTGTGGGTCGCTCATCGGAGTCACTGTCTAGTTCAGAGAACTCCATAAGTTCATCCTCCTCAAAGGAATTGTAGTGTTTGGTCTGTTTACGGACACGGGGCCTATCAATCACTAGGCTCTCCTGTGAAGGGAAGGAAAAAGAAGAACAGATATAACTACTTGAATCTGCACCCAAAGCTGCCTGGGATGGTTAACCATTTCTTTCTGAAACTGTAACATCTACAGATTTTTCAGAAGTAAGCACTGATATACATCTTTTTTTAAAAAAAAAAATCACAGCTGGAATGGCCAAGAGTTGGTAAATCTATTTTCAAGAGTTGGCCACAGACAAAACAGAGACTGTGCACCTGCCCCCACTTTCCTGTTTTTCAGAGTGACTCTTTTATTCTCTCCGCCCATGTTCATTATTGCACGCGTGTTGTGGCAGGAAAACAAGAAGAAAATATCTCAGTGGTTTGTTGCATAGCAGTATTTCCTCTGCTGTGGCTTCTTTTGGCCTAGCTGGAGTATTAGAAGGCATTATCCTTATGCTACATTCTATAGCCTCTCTCCATGTGAACCAACCTGGACCATGCAATCATCATCTGAGGCCCTTCTTCATGTGCCTCCTCTGCAAGAGATCCAGAGGGTGGCAAAACGAGAGCAGGCCTTTTTCTGTGGTAGCTCCCTGTTTGTGAAATGCTCTCCCCGGGGAAGCTCGCCTGGTGCCTTTGTTACATATCTTTAGGCACCAGGCAAAAATATTCAGCTTCTCCCAGGCCTTTAGCTATTCAAACAATATGTGACCTTTTAAACTGGAGGGGTGGGGTATTGCATTTGTTTGTTGCTATTTATGCATTTTTGTGATTTTATATTGTAAACTGACCTGTGATCCTCAGATGAAGGGCGGTATAGAATTTTAATTAACAAATAAGGCAGACACCAGAGATGACTGGTTCTGCCCGAGGTAGCTGGACCATACTGAACTAGTTTATTGACTGAGCAAGCAGGTACAGCGACTGGGCTCAGGAGGTGACACCCGCGTATGCTGTTTTTCTTCCAGGTAGCTGAACACTTCAGTGTTTCTTCCTCCCCACAAAAAACGCAGCAACCACACTCTTGTTTTCAGTGCCTCCAACTAGGAAGACTGACTGTGATGGCTGGAGCCACCTAATACCTTTCAAAGGTGGGGGAAGGGGGGAGTTCCTTTCCCTTTAACAGCAGCAACTATCTGATAAGCAAGCATGGAAGGAAATAATGGGAGATATGGTTTCCTTTTGGGGATGCAGTCTTGCCTTTGGCAGAGTACAGACAGCAAGAACAGCAATACTTTTAGTTGCTACAACTCACATCGGTATGAGAGAAGGACAATGCAAAGCTATTGGACTGCCAAAATCCAAAGCCTGAACCATTGTCTGCATCTCCCCCTGGCCCAGTACAAAGTGATGGGTTCCTTTCATTCTATGCTCCTATGCAAAAGCCACAGGTGTCAACATGAGCTTAAAGACAAAAGGGGTGAACATCCACCTCCAGTATTTTGAAAATACAGGGATTAATTTGTTAATGGTTAATTCATCAGAACTTTACATAAAACCTGAAAACAGCACTCTTTTCAAACAAAATGGTGAATGATGGTTGTAAAGGTAATGAAACTTAAAGAGATATAAAATATTTCTTTGTAATGAGGTTTCCCTCCAATGTCTGCTGTTTATATTGGCTTGTGCAGATTTTTCACCTTAAAAACAGCAATGTTAAGGAAATCAGAAAAAGAAAAAGAAAGGATAGAAAATAGTAGATCAGGTTTTAAAGAAAAAGACTTTAATTATATGCTTGAATTTTACATTCTTACAATGTCAGTTGATTTGATTTCACAGCACAGAGTATCTAAATTGCTAAGTGTGGGAGCTGAAGATAAATTGCATCTGGCGCTCAATTTAGAGACTGGTTTAAAATTGAAAGGCTGTTTAAAACTGTACCCAGCTTCATTCAGAATGTTAATACTAACTTCAATCACTGTGTTTTGTTTTGTGATGGATCTTGAAGAAGTAACGTTTACTTGATTTAAAAAGTTCTCTATTCTCCTCTGGATTTTTAAGTGACAGTGTTTTGTCTTATATTCAACAATTTTATGCAAGTGTGTTTGTGTGTGTGTGTCTTCACATGTGCACGATCATGCAAACATATGTATTGTAGACATACATATGTAGTAAGTAAATGTATTTCACACCACATGTCAGTGCATTACTATAGGCCACAATTCTAAGCAAGTTTGCTTGGAAGTAAAATCAACAGGACTTGCTTTGGATTAAATACCAGGCTACACTGAAGGAGTACATTAAATACCAGGCTACACTGAAGGAGTGGCCAAAAAGAAGGAAGGCTGACAGATGCAAATCTATAAACTTAAAACAGACTTCTTAACCCTGAGATGAAGAAGAATAAAGTTTAATTTGAAATAAGCTATAAGTAAAGGTTAGGTTGTTAAGAAAAACCAAAGTTGGGCCCAGTGAATGACTGGGGAGCACTTGATGTTACAGCATTGCTAAAGCTAAGCCACTATAGACCTTATCAGTTCCTTGGATGAGAGACCACTAGACTCTTCATGTATGAATTAGATACAATTAAAATAAATAAGTACTTTTTTGTTTGATACTTACGACATACCAGGCATTGCTAGATAGTTTGCAAAAGGAACAGGCTTTAACTTACAATAGCTCTCTCAACACATAACACAGACATAACTTAAATCTGCAAGTTGTGTCAGAGGCACTTGCTAGTCAAAGCTATCAGCTGAATAAAGTTATTAGAATCTGATATCCTGACTCAGGGCCAGGTTGTGCTACTGTGCCATACCTGAGTGGGTCAGAGATACTGCTCACACAGGACAACCCTCAGACCAAGGACCTCAGCATGAATTTATAGTATTAGAAAGGATTCTAATGACCCAAGTTCCTGCAGAAGAGATGTTCAGATGATCTGCATCAAGCTCCTGTCTTCCATAATATACCAACAGTAGCCCAAAGCACCATTTAATAGAGTTTACAGCAAACAGTTATGTAGGTATATATGTTTGTGCATGCATTTTATTTCTGGTTCCAAAATAGTAACATCATAATTACCTTCTCATTTTTTGCATCTGTATCCAGCTCTGCTATTTTTGCCCATTTCTGCCAGAAGTTGGGATCATCTAATGAAATGTCAGTTCTGTTTCCGGAAGCAACAAAACTGGCCTAGGAGTGAAATGAAAATTAACAGACTATACCTCACACAAGCAGCAGAACAAAGGAGAGCCATGAATCCTTTATGCAGAACCACTCAGAAAGAAACCACACCGGGGTGCAGACAGAGAATTTGGTAGTTAAATTAGAGCATGCCCAGCAATTGGCTTTCTCCAACATGCTAGGGATGTTAGGCCCTGGGATAAACAATACGTGATTGGGATTTCAAAATGGTGTTTTTTCTGGATATTTATACATACCAGGCATTGCATTTAGCAGGTTGGTTTCAAGAAACCCAGCTTGTCAGCCAAGCATATAGTTGATAACATATAGGCAGAGGTGAGAAACAAACACAGTGTCTCACCGCCAGAACTCTCTTGGTGCCAATTCTCCGCTATGCAGCACAGACTACAACTTGATTCTATGAAGAAGTTGACACCTTGGACAAACATCTCACTAATACAGGGAAGGCAAGGAGCATGGCTGGGGTCACACAGGGCCTGTATCAATGGTCAGTATCATTTCGCATCCCACACCCCACCAGGGGGTTCACTGACAAGACCCCCATGGACCTGCTGTGCTAAGAAGGTAGAATAACTGGGGGAGGCAGTTGCTCCAGTGTCCTGGAGCCAACAGCAGAGTCACAAGGCAAATGCTAGATAGAAACAATTCATACGACTATTCAGTCTAATGATTCAGCTCCGTCAAACACGTAAGAACATAAAAAAGCCTGCTGAGTTAGGCCAATGGCCCATCTAGTTCAGCATCCTGTTCTCACAGAGGCCAACTAGATGCCCCTGGGAAGTCCGCAAGCAGAACTCAAGTGCAACAGCACTCTGCCCAACTGTGATTCCCAACAACCAGTTTTCAGTGATATACTGCTTCCAACAGTGGAGGTTTGAACATCTTCTCTTCTTTGCTACACATACCCATTGTTCAATTGTAATTCTGATTCGTAACTGTGTTTCTCTGCATTTCTTTAGCAGACATCTTTAGTGTCACAGGAAGAAGGTAGCATTCTAATAGTTTTTGAGAGTCCTTAACCAAGAATGCAATGAAACCAGAAAAGAAGCTCAAACTTCACAAAAACAAATGCCTGTGAGAATCAGAGGGGCTTGCAGAAAATAATGGAGCAGAGCACAATCCCATTATTCCCAAAGGCATGCTCTCATATCCCTGCATGCTACTGAAAATCTAAGAGGACTATTGCAGGCTCAACTGGTTTTGCCCCCAAACAAACAATATACACCAACCTTGGAAAATGTGGAGCCTTTCCCTTCAGTCTGGATAGTGATGGTCTGGGTTCTGCGTTGCAGGATTTGGTCAATATCTTCCTCACAGAACTTGGAGCCTTCGTCTTCTTCATCCATCAAAGCCCCATAAGCGCCTTTTCGCAATAAATCTTCGACCTCAATCTTTGAGAGCTGCTGCACCTTCCAAAGAGACAAAGAGAAAGAAAAGAGAACCCCACCTTGGACAGCGAACAGAAAAAAACTCTGACAACTTCAAAAAGTAGGTTCTGGGATAGCTCAGTCAGTAGAGCATCAGACTCTTAATCTCAGGGTCGTGGGTTCAAGCCCTACATTGGGCAAAAGATTCCTGCATTGCAGGGGATTGGACTAGATGATCCTCAGGCTCCCTTCCAACTCTATGATTCTATGAAGTCTACAGAAAGGAATGAAAATTAGCACAGACCCAAAGGTCATGGTTCCAAAAGGCCTCCTTACCCCATTGTTGCTCCCCTTGCGATTTATGTCCTGCAGCACCGCTTTGTCTAAGCCTAGCTTCAAGCTGGCCTTGTCAAACATCTCCCGCTCATAAGAGTTCCTAGTGATGAGGCGATAGACCTTCACTGCCTTGCTTTGGCCTATCCGATGGCAGCGAGCCTGAGCCTACAGGAGAGAGACAAGGAAGGCATCACTGGAGACAGAGCTGGCAGAACTGGAGGCAGCGGGGGAGCTTTCTCCATCCACATCACCATCAAAATCCTTCCCCCACCACCTCTCTTAACCTTCTCATAATTGCATCTGAACCCATCAGGTGGAGGAAGAACAGCCATGCCATGGCTTCCCAGTATAAAAGACCGTAATAGACACCACCATAAGACTCACAATCCATAAGACTCACAAACAACCAAAGTATTTCCAAACCCAGGAATATTAGATTTTACTTTTATTGTTGGGAAAACTTTCACGAGTACAAAACTCACTGAAAACTAAAAATGCATGTACACCTGAAGCTGGTAGAGATACCCTATTGATGTGGAAGAGATGGGAGTGTCAGATTCATGCCCCTTCAATTACCCTTTTGCCTTCTGAGTAGTGAGTTCCACATTTTTCATGGTCACTCTACATAGCCTCTGTTCCCACAGACAGCAACAAGTTTTTAGCCAGACCTTTGGACCATGTGGTCCCATCTCAGAGATGTTGGCAGTACCTGCAGATCGTTTTGTGGATTCCAGTCTGAGTCAAAGATGATGCAGGTGTCAGCAGCAGTAAGGTTGATGCCTAGCCCTCCTGCCCGTGTACAGAGCAAGAACACAAAGCGGTCTGAATCCGGCTTGCAGAAGCGGTCAATGGCAGCCTGGCGTAAATTCCCACGCACCCGCCCATCAATGCGCTCATAGGTGTATCTGTGTAAACAGGGAGGCATAATAGGTCACTTTGGGAATAGTGCAAAAAGGAACAGCAGCACCACAGAACCAGGACTTTCTGCCTCCAACTGTGGCCAAATTAGCAACAGAGTTGTGTTGGTAAAGCTAAGCAAACCCAGTTTCCTTACTCTGGTGTTGTGGAAAAGAGCAATGGCCATGAAGCAGCCATCCCTGTTTCAAATCTCAGTCTGGCTATGAATTCTTTGGGAGACTTCAATCATGCCAATATCTTTTAACCTTACCCCAATCTCTATAATATGAAGAGAATACTGCTGGCCTATGTTACAGGCTTGTTGCCAGGATTGTTGAGGCAATGTGTATAGAATGATTTGCAGCCATGCTCTAAAGTGCTAATATATCATCTTCATCTTCATCACCACCACCATCTGAATCTGGTTTTTTTAAATAGACATGCATAGGATCTAGGAGTTACCCTGTTATCAGCAAATACACCTGGTACTCCAAGACCCCCCTCCTATAACCAAGTTGGTCACCTATAATAATCCCAGTTTCACCCAAAGCCCACTCCCCGCCCCCGGGCTTTCTACCAAGATGCTCTCTGACACCAATAGTCAAGAAGTAGTAAAGCAACTAGATTACTGTGCAGAGCTGGAAATATATTTCATATAGGCACTAGTACTACATATTCAAAAAACTATTCAGTTCTCCTAGGTCCCAAATTAAAGTTCTAAGCACCAGGCAACTTTAAGCCCAGGATTTTCCCAACTGTGATGTGCTACTTCTTGTGCTACTTCCAGCAACCTTTGTCACATTACAGAAAGCAGCTGGAATAAGATTCGAGATGGTGGCTGCAAGTGTGCTGCTTAGAGAGCGGGTCTCCACCAGGGAGGCACTTTTAAGCCAGCAGTGGCTGGTTCACTCAGAGATGCCACATTACTCTGTTGCAGCCTTGTGGCAACTTAAGCACTAACTAATGTGTTACTGCACAAGCTTTCATAGACTGGAGAACCATGGCTTAAAATGGGACTCTGCTCCACAAAATCTTATGCTATAATAAATGTGTTAAACCTTTAAGGTGCCACAAGACTTTCCCACATGAGAACGAACTTAAAATTTACTGGACTGCTTCTTAATTAGGAACAGAAGAAGCTGCCTTATACCAGATGAAAACTATTTGTCTATTTAGCCCCCTACTGTCTATTGTGATTAGCAGTGACCAATCAATCCTATTTTTAACAGGGGATGACAGGAATTGAACCTGGGACTATCTCCATGCAAGGCATGTGTTCTACCACTGAGCTATGGTTCCTTCCCTCTATGGGTACTGAATTCTCAGTAGAGACTGCTATCCCACATAGTAGTGGGTCAAGGCAGATTGTGACTCAAATGCACAGAGAAGAATGGATCCAGGGGAAGTGAGTTATGACAGCTGCAAGAGATGGAGGGTTTGTGCTTGCTTTCACAGCACAGCTGTTGCCTTCCTGCCTCCAAGGGTAAAGGAAGAGAATCAATGGGGAAAGAGAAAAACAATAAGGGGATGAAGGAGAGAATCTAGGCAGAGGGGGAGAAGAAAATGGTATATATAAGTGCTTTGGAAGATGACAGTAAGCCTAACAGCTTAGCATGCTCTGGAAGGATATCACTGATCCAGGTGATGCTCTGTGGTGCGAGCTCTTGGGCTGTACTGACCGTCTCTGGATGAGATAATCCTCCAGGATATCAAGGCAGCGCACCATCTGGGAGAAGATCAGCACCTTGTGCCCGCCTGCAATCAGCTTCGGCAGCAGCTTATCAATCAACACCAGCTTGCCTGCTGCCTGGATCATCGCCTGTAGCTGGAAGTCAAGAGCATCTGGACTGTGGGTTTTACGGAAATCCTCCAGGATCTTCTCCTCTGCCCCTGGCCCAGAGAGAGAGGGGGAAAATTCACCAGCGGTTCAAGGCTCATAATCAACTCCCAAAGCATTCCTAGCACATTATCACTTTGTTTTGGTGCTGCTCATTATTTACCATGGAGACTTTGGTAAAGGAACTGTGAAGGGGGTGCAGGTAGCCCGTATACCTCTAGGCCAAGGGTGGGGAACCTCTAGTCCTCCAGATGTTGTTGTTGACTAGAACTCCTCCTGTCCCCCCTGTTGGAACCATTCATGGCACCATCACCCCTAAGGAAACACCCCATTCATCTGCTAAAAGGAAGTTGCTACGGTAACTGTTGCCTCTTCACTACGGATGAGGAAACTGCAGCGGCACCACAGGTCAAATGTGCTGGAGTACCCAGATTCCAGCCCTACCCCTTACCATTGATGAGGTAGGGGTGGTTGCAGCATTTGCGCAGCTCCATCATGGTGTTGATGAGGTTAGGCATGTTGTGCTGGTTAGGACCCTTGGACAGGAAGCTGAAATTCTTCTCCAGGATAGCCCGGTAGTATTTCTTCTGGATGTTGGTCAGTTCTACTTCAATGATGGTTTCCTGTTTGGGTGCTAGGTTCTTTTCCACATCGTCTTTTAGCCGTCTCAGCATCATGGGTTTCAGGAGGGACTGGAGCTTTTTTACCTGTCAGGATCAAGAAGAAAGATAATCCATTAACACTGCATGGGATCTCAGCTCAGACAGCAATTCTGGAACATCACATACAAAGGCTCTCCACATGCCAGACCTAGCATACTGATTAAGTAAGCAACTGCCCAGAACTCAGACATGCAAATTCTAAGATGTCAGGGCAAAGCCCGCTTACTGCTCTTTTGTGAGCCTCAAGCAGGGAAAGTAGCATATGCAACAAATATGCCTAGTTGGGAGAAAGGTGGTACATACTCTATTACTATTATATATTTATTTATACTCTGCTTTCTTCCTGTCAGGGACTCAAGGCGGTTTACAGATAAGAGCAACTAAAAACATAGGGGGAAAAACATTGAAACAAACACACTCTACTATAGTGGGCCCTGGATCAGCACACCAGCTGAGAGTCAATCCTGCAACCTTTCCTATTTACCTGTTCCTCTGTCTTGAGGTCCCCAAACTCTTCCAGGAAAGCAGTCTCAGATGGGAACTGCTGTGGCTCCAAGAAGTTCAGCAGGCTGAAGAGCTCCTCCACCGAGTTCTGCAAGGGTGTCCCAGTCAGGAGCACTTTGTGTTCCTATTTGCCATGCAGGGAGAGATCAGGACAGGACACTTGCTGAGGCAACAGGATGGACAGGGCGCTAACTCCTGCATTGTGGCCCCGCAGTGCTTTTGCTTCTGGAGCAGAGGCAGCTGATGACAGGCCACTCTGCCAGTCAAAGGGTCTTTCAGCTCTCAGAGAAGCCAGCTTCTCACAGGCCATTCTCACATCTTTACAGCCAGCACCTGCCCTGCCCAAACCATTGCCACCCGAGGGAGAAGCAAACATTCTATTGCAAGCCAGATGGCTCCAAGCCATCTTCCTACAGGAAAGCACTCAACTTCCCAAGCTGCCCACTGTAGAAAGTGCTAAGAGTCCACAAGTTTTGACTGATGGTTTCATCCAGACACAGTCACTCTCCTAAGGGTATAACTGGAAAAGCTATGCTATGGTATGCCTCTGGTGTGCATGAGAGACATGCAGCACATAGCTAGAGGGCTGCTAGAAGTTCCCTTTGGTGGCTTTGAGAGCCATGTAGCGACAAAGCACAATTATCTTGGGCAAACCTCAGGGCATGCGTTGTGCAACTGTGGAGTAGGATCCTGGCCACAGTGAAGCAATAGAAATAGGTGTGCACTTGCACACCATTCAGTATCCTTGTACCAGGGTTGGATTCCCACAGTGCACAGAAGAAGAAATTCAATTTGGAAAGCCTCACCAGAGACATGAGTTTCAGTCCTTCCAGTAATTTGCAGTTCCTGTTCTTGAGCCGATGGGCCTCATCGATCACCACACAGCGCCACTGGATCTTCTTCAGCTCTGGGCAGTCAGCCAGGATCATCTCAAAGGTGGTGATGACTACATGAAATTTGAAGAGCCCTGAAAGAGGATTGCCCTGGAGATACCAAAACAAGATGGGAGAGTTTGCTAGCAGCTAGGATTGCTCATGTAGCAGGAGTCCCTCAGGTTCTTGACTGAGGCACCTGATGCCTGTAAACTGCCAGTCAAGCTCAACAGAAGGGGACTTGCAAAGCTCCACTTAAAACAGAGACCATGGAACTACATCACCAGTAATCTTCTACTTACTCAGCAGTTGCCCATACCTAGCATAACTCCACAGTTCACTGAGCATACCCATAAGTAGAGAAGGGGCTTCATCTATAACTGAAGGATAAGCAGCCCTTCTCAGTTAGGTTTCTCCCCCAAGGTTTCCAGGTGGTAGAGCCCCACTCCCTGCTTTCTGAAAGTTTTGTTCAATTCTGACAGTGGGGGGAGGTGCAGCCTGAACCTCACTTTCAGAACATCCCAAACATGTGCCGCCACTGAGTCAGCTGCACCACTCACACTACCCTCAACTACTCTAAATTACAAGTGGACTGGTCATCTTGGCTGTGTTTTATTTCCACTGTCAGAGGTAGGTTGTCCCTGAATACTAGCTGTTGCAAACTGCACTCAGGTCCTGCTTGCAAGCTTCCCATAGGTTTCCGGTTGGCCACCATGAGAACACTGGATGACATGGACCTTTTTAGGTATCTTACATTTTGTTGTTGTTCTTTTTCATGTACTCCTTGGTTTTAGACTCCCCAAAGTAGTAAAGTCTCTCCACCCTGCTCCAGAGCATTCCTGGGAACCCTGCAGGCCACATTCCCAACAGAAGTTAAAAAACACACCCAGGCACAGCAGTAGCAGCAAGGATTCCAGGGGTGCCTGGAGACCAGAGAGCATCACAAACCTGTGGATCCCGGTACACCATCTCATACTGCTGGATCATCTGGCGGCTTATCTGGCTGCCGTGGTACACGATGGCATTCATCTCTGTCCACGTGCGGAACTCTCTCTCCCAGTTTGTGATTGTGGAGAGTGGGGCAATGATGAGGAACGGCCCCCGAAGGCCCATCAGGTATATCTCAGAGAGGAATGTAATGGACTGGATTGTCTTCCCCAAACCCATTTCATCAGCCAGAATACAGTTCTTCCTATGGGAAACACCACAAGCAGGCATTACAATCCCTGGGAAGCACACAACTGAGCAAGGCCTCCTGCAGACAATTCCTGGCTTTAACACTGACACAGTGTGTTACCTAGACAAGTTGTTTGAACCTTCTGGTGCGCTTTCCCCCATCTACTTGCTTCTTAAGAGTTCATGTCTACATCCCACAGAAATGAGTCCCAAATTAACTAGTACTGATGGTAAACAGCCTCATACATTTGCAGCAACAGCAACATGTGCACACAGTATGGGGTTAGCTTCCCATGCTGCACGTTTCCAACAGTTACACAGTTCTCCTGCCTCCACATTCCTAGCATAAGTTATAGGCACATTTGTTCCAGCTACCCTGCAAGTGACTAAGAAGTCAAGCCAATTAAACTATATACCAAATCAACAAAAAACACCCCCAAAACCTAGCTGAATGCTTGTAGCCTCTGAAATATGCTAACAGCACCCCTTCAAACAACTCCTGTTGTTACTTCATTGTTACTGATGACATTTACCAAAGATGCCCCTGTGCCATCTGCAACTCACCTGTTGTACCAGTTGAAGAGCAGCCAATTCATTCCCTCCAGCTGGTACTCCCGCAGTTGGTTGTTGTTCTTATAGTCCCGAGTTTTCACTAACTTTTGCCAGGACTCAGAGGCAGGACGCTCCTGGAGGGGGAAATCAGAAAGGAGTACAGTGAATAGTGCAAAGACTAATCTTACCTTGGGAAATATATTTTCATAATTGATTAGCACTTCTAACTAGTTCTCACATTCTATAGCAAGCTACATTTTGTGTTTATGGTAGGTGTGGTATGGTACAGTACTGTATGGTACTGGCTATAGCAAAAGTGCCATGCATTCACAGATTCCAAGGGCTGAAAGGGAAAACCCCATCATCAAATTCAACCCACCTACCTCTACTGGCAGCAGAAGGGGTGAACCTAAGTGATAGAAGCACATGTGTTCCATGCCAACTTTATGATGGCCAGAATACTGTATTAGGCCAGAATACACTGGGAGCCTGATAAAGTAAAGACATGCAATGTGCTCACAAGTTTTCCCATAGTGGTTCAGGGCAAAAAGAACAAACTAGGGCACTTACATCATTCAGATCACAGTGTGCCACAGAACAGGAAAGAACAGAACCCCTGGGTGACTGAAGCCACATCCTACAGGCAAAAGTTTTTGTTTGTTTGTTTGTGTTTAAGCAAGCAAAAAGGTCTTGGGGCAAAACTCCTTACTGACCTAAAATATGATACTCATTAGGATCTATAACACAATGGAACAATACCAAAAACCCATCCACACAAGTCATTCTAGGGAAGCATTTCATTTTTAGTCCTCTGGCACAAACACATCCCACAAATGACCCCATCCAGAGCTTTGGATTCCTTTGAGGAAAGCAACATTTGTTTATTTTTATTTATTACATGAAATTGTTCCTACACCAGCTATTTCAAGGGGTAGGGAAAAGCTGAAAAGAGATATAGATCCCTAAGCCATGCTACACAGCAAGGGACATTCAAAGGCCACTGAAGTAGCCACAGCTCTGCTCAACATCAGCAGCACATTAAGGCACAGCTCCTACTCCATCCATGTCTTCACAGAAAGGAGACAGAATATGAATCTTTCAGCACAGTCCTTACTTCAACTCAGAAGTAAGTCCAGTGGTATTTACTCAAAAGTAAATGTGTACAAGACTGCAGCCAGACAAACTGGTGAATAAATCCTCCTAATGAAGATGAGTGGAACACACTAGGAATTTACGAGAAACATAGAAGACTGCCTCACACCAGGTTGGACTACTTAGCCAACAACAATATTTTTTATTGAATTTATTTCACGTCCTTTCGCCAAAATGAGCCCATAGGAAGCCCAACAAGCCAGATGTGAAACAAAAAAATTGTTTCCTTTTGGAGGGTGTCTTGTTTTGTTTTGTGGGACCCAGGTCATTTGCAATACAGTTTCATAATTTTACTTGTTTTATCATTGTAATGGCTTATCTACTTTTTCAAACTGTATATTCTATTGTTGTAACCTGCCCTTGGGAACTTATGGTGAAGGGCAAAGCACAAAGTCACTGAAACTGGAGGTAATATACAGACATCATGACTATCAGTCACTTACCCCTTCCATCTTATAAGCCTGACTGGATTTGCCTACTACAGTCCTCCTGGTTTTCAGAGAAGCTACTACCTCTTTTTATGGGGGTCAGCTCTGCTCATGTCAGTGAGCCATTAGTTACAAACTTATGTACCGAACATGACACCTACAAAGCATCTCTGCACCATCCAGCTGGAGCTCACAGCACAAAAGATATGAAGAGCCACTATCACACAACCACAAAATGATGATAAGCAGCAGTTCATAACACTTCTTGAATAGCCAAGGCTAAACTAGCAGGTGCTCTGCGAGACATCTGGATGAAAGTGGGGGAGGAAGGGCTGGAAAGAGAGGAAGGTTACTGCTGTGAGTTGAACAGCCTCAGCAAAGATATCAAGAGAAGATAAGGGTAGGAACAACAGTTTAAGAGAGAGTGCCAGGATGGAGAAGAACCTAACGCTAAAATTCATTCACGCAGAACATTTCCCTCCTTATTAAACTGAAGTTTCTCTCTTAGCTCTTACCAAGGATTTGATTTCTGGTTGGATTTGCAGAGAGAGAAACTCTTTGATCTTTCCAGGGTCGACATCTTCCTCCAGCTCCCAAGTGCTTTCCTCATAAGGCAATGAGCACCATTTCACCAGGTAGTGAGTCACCTCCTGCAATCCATGAAGAACAAAGGAGATGCAGAAAACAAGTGACAAAGCGCAAGTGACAGAACTCCTTTGGGAACCCTGTTCTGTACACATACCAAGAAAGCAAGAGCCTTAAGCAAATGGAAGTACATAAAAATCTGTTGCACAAATCCCTACAGAGAAGGAAACCGAGGATAACGAAGGTTTGCATCAAGACCGATGGGAACTGAGTGCAGGGATGCAATGCTGACAGATGCAACTGTACAGCCAGCTATCATAAAAACATTCCTAAGGCAGAGGAGGGGCTGTTTTTTCTAATAATAATAATCATAATAATAAACTGCACATATATATCTTAACTCAGGGGTGAGCAGAAGATCTTGGCCCAGTAATGGTTAGTTAGTTCTCATCTTGAAGAAGCATGCATACTCAGAATATTTAAAAGCAATTAGTTATGCCCTCCACAGTGATGAATAAATTGGATTTGCGTTAAACGGCATGACTTAAATTAATCCACACACACACCCATAGCTGAAGGAAAGAGGTGAGTGGGTTGAAGCTGGGACATTTGCATGCAACAGATATGCCCAGCATTAAGTATCAGCACCTGGCATTCTTATCAGTGCCACACTACTCTGGCGCTCACACTGCACACACTCTATGGTCCGTCATGAAAACAAGAGGGATTAAGGAGCTGTCAACTGCAAAGAGCAACCATGCTAGAACAACATCTACCTCCCCAGTGTCGGAGTCCTTCGTGTGAGCCACCTCCAAAATTCTATCAACTTCCACGTAGTCTGGGTTGAACATATCTTCATCAGGCTGGCAGAAAAGGATATAAAACAACAGGACATACATCAAGACAAGCTAAAACTTGACTGAACAAAGTAAGCATGAAAACAATAGCTTCTGAAGCCATTAAACCAGGATCTGTTGGATTATTGTGGTATTAGAAAGCCACACAGGCTGCTACAGGCACTGCCTCTTTTATAAGCCAGTAAAAAAGCATTAGTTGTCCGGTCAGCAACTCTGAATTTATTTTGGACTGAGAAAGGACTGAAGATCCTTGGACACTGGTTCTGCCTAATGACTCATTCCTACACAAGCTAAAACACAAGCAAATGAGTCTTCACCAAACTCTTCCAGCATTTCTAACAGAAGCAGCAGAAGCTGCTTACCTCACCTTACGTGCCTCATCTGATGACTCCAATTTATAAGCCAAGATACAGGCAAATGGAAGTACATACCTGAGTGACATAAAAGGGGGATTCTGCCCAAGCCTCTTTTGATGTTCATACTGGGGAAGAGGGGATTAAAAAGAAAAATGGAAACCAAATCCCCCTACTAAAAAAAACTTTTTTGCTCAGGCTTTCACATTTCTAAAACAGCGAAGGTGCTTAAGTTTAAGAGGGGAGGAGTATCCCTTGTGTTCTCAGGCTATGCTGAGATTCATTTGAGAGATGCGGATAGTATGTGGCACAGAGAGCTTGAAATGCAAACCCCCCATACACGGAGTGTGCTGGCCGATTCTGCGTAGAGTCCAGCCCCCTTTGGGTCAAACTTGAAATAGGTTCAGGGTCCTGCCCTAAGCCAAAGAAGATTTTACCTTGCAGAAGGAAGTTGGAAGCCCAAAACAGAAAATGACACCCCACACATCATTTACCAGCTAAGAGCCTCTCTTGTCTGAAAGGAAGCTCTCTGCTGCCAATGACTGCATCATCACCCTTCCTCAAGGTGATTTTTTTTCTTTTCTTTTTTGTCTGCAGAAGCCTGTGCAGGATTATCAGGGAAGGGAGAGCAGCAGCAATAAGGTTTCCTCAAAGTCCATAAGGTTTTTGAGTGTTCAACCAGGGCTTAACTAAAAGGGTCTTACACAGATGTAATGGAAAGCCACTAAGGGCCATCCTTTTCCTCTTCCTACTTGAGGCGAAAATTCCACAATGCATGCCTAAACACAAGCATGCAAGGGTGTGGCATCCTGTTAAATCTGTTAAAGAGAGGAACATCCATGATCAAGTTCCCAAAAATAGATTCTGGCTACCTTGGTTCTCATGGAACTGTTATGGGGCAAAATGTCACCATACAGAGCTCTGCCCCCATTCAAAATACAGCAACTTCGCATTTTCAACTATCTGGGCCAATAGACAGGCTATGGATTAACTGACAGCTTATAAATAATGAGCAGGTGGAAACTAGCAGCTATTTATTCTTGCCAGCGCTTCCTTCCTCTTTCTCTCTTTAACAGAGGTGGTAATTCAGGGAAGAAATGCAGAAATGTGATTGCTTATCACAGCAGTGTCTCTTTAAAAACCTCAATGGTTCTGGCACAAAAGAATATGGAAAGCAGTGTGGGAATTGGCTCTCACACTAGGAGACAGGAGGTGAGGACCCCAGTGCATCAAGCAGAGGAGCAGCTGCTCATTGCAGACAAAAGGGAATGATGTGGCACCTTCCACCAGAAACATTTCACACTCGTGCCAAGAACCTGTACAGACAAAGGGCTCAAAACTCCAAGGATTTGCAGCCGCAGTTAGAAAGCAATTTCAATTTCATATTGCTCTGATTTATACCCACCAGGGATGCATGGAAAAAGCTGCAGGTAGCAAGCCTGGCAAGAGTGATAAATTCATATTAAATTTCATTCTAAGTGAGACCAATCTACCTACGGAGCTCAAGCACATGTGCATATGCAAGTAAGTGGAAGAAGAGGCCTGGTGAAACTCTGGTCATTCCTGGAACCTCCTCTGAGGCAGCTGGGTCACAGCAGTGACAATGGGGGCCCTCCATACATGCCTGCACCTTGGTGGTGCTGAGAAAAAGCACCCCTGGGTAATGTAGCCCTGACACACGACACATCACATATTTCGAGGAGGGAGTGTCAGAGTAGCCCGCCAGGGTCAATGCTCACCTCAGTGAAAATGTGCTTCATCTGGGCCTGCTTATTGCGAAAACGCTTGATCTTCTGGGAGATGCGTGGGTCTTTCTCCAGCTCCTCCATTGTGGCCCATTTGCAGTGTAAGTAAGAACTGCAAATGAGCAGAAAACACCATAAAGGGCATGAAGAAACAGAGCTTGACAGCCTACCCTCCCTCCCCCCCAAAAAACCCAAGGGAACACAATTCTAGGACATCATAAAAAACAGAGCCGTAAAAGCCACAGGGTTGTATCCAATGCAGCGCTTCATAAAATGTCCCATCGGTGCCTGCACAACATAACTTTATCTCCCTCTCCTCCCCTAAACAACCCCTAGATCTGTGCTAGAGGTTCCCACCAGCCTTCTGGAGCACATATGGGAAGAACGCAGGAGGAGGAGAGGAGAGGAAGCCCCATCGTGCCAGTGGAAATCCCTTGTGCTGACAGGATGCATTAGTTGAATTCTGCCCATAACCAGAAACTTAATGGGGGGAGGGGGAAACAGAACTGCATGGCAGATGAGCAGCACGTGTAAGCAATGGTCAATCTCACTTTCTAATAAAGATAACTCACTTGGAGTGGGGAATTAAAGGGAAGTTCAGGTCAAACTACAAATAAGGAAGTAGGCTGCGAGAAGCAGACCTTCTACCCAAGTGAATGGGGGAGAGAAAAATGAAGACTACAGGACAGCAGACCACTGAAGCAGTGAAACTGAAGACAAAGCAAGAAGGTGCAAGGAATTAGCACTTGTTCCCTAAAGACACAGCAGTGAGGTTGGAGTGAGTGGAAGGAACAAATGAATTATCAATGCGTAAAGAAGCTGGAAAGAAGATAATCCACATGCCATACATACAAATTGCGGTACTTTACGTAGAACTCTTCCTGCTCGTAAGTTGCTCCTCCTGGGTAGGTCTGGAACAACAGCAAGTGCTCAGTAAGCCTCATTTACATGGAAGAGTTACTAGGACCACACTGTACGGCCAGCGTGATCTCACCTGAGCTGTTCTGCTCTAATCTAGCAGAACAGAGTGTAACAGACTCAAGCACCTTCCTGCATGATACATGGGAGGGCAAATGCCAGAGCCCAGTTGGCAAGAAGCACAGAGGTGGAGCAAGGAAAGGCAGAAAATTCTGTTTCCATCCCCAATCAGTAATGGAACTCTTGAGACTTTCAATAAACCTAGGCAGCAAGGAAGGACAATGCAGCATACAGGACCTAAATCTGATATTAAAATTCCCCCATGTGCTTCAGGAGCAAATAGCACAGGCAACACAACACTGTCAATGGACAAGAACTGACCACTTCTAACCCCAGAAAATATACAGAACAACCACTCCTGACAACTGTGTAAGAAAAGCCCTATCGCTAAGCAGACTGAAGACTGTCTTTAAAGCACATGCTTTATTCTACAGCAAATGGTGTAACCCACTTGTGACGTGGTAAATAATATGTCAGCCCATATTAATATGGAGTCCCAGATTTAAGCAGCCACATCTCCACCTCCTCCCTTCAGCTTGGGACTGGAGATAGGAGGCAGAATAAGTGGGCTTCTCTCTGTACCAAGCTCAAAGCACTAATTGGGTGCAGAGGCACAGCGAGACTCTGCCTTCCCTACCTCCAATTCTGAGGTGTTGTGGGCTTGCTTTCTGCCCCTCCCTATCTGAGCTGAGAGTTAGATTTTCCTGTGACCTTGGACTCCGTTTCTCAGGCACAGTAAAAGGTCAAGGACAATACCCGGTACAATTGCTTCATCAAAACAACAGGTTGAAAGCCTAACTATTTTGATTTTTTAAAAAACAAAAACAAAAACAAAAACAAAACTGCAAATCTTGCAGGAAGAATCATTATGGTAATTCCAGCTCCTTTCTCTAAATGTTATATACTCAACCACATGGGTCCACCTTCCTATTCCATGATATGCAGACTATGTGCATGTACTACATCCAATGCACAGTTTCTCCTCCTCAACTTCACATCGTATACAGTTGTACCTTGGATCCTGAACGCCTTGGTACTTGGACGTTTTGGCTCCCGAACGCCACAAACCTGGAAGTGAGTGTTCTGGTTTCTTTGGAACCTGAATGTCCAACAGGGCTTTGGAAGTCGAATGGACTTCCGGAATGGATTCCGTTCGACTTCCCAAGGTACGACTGTAATTACTCTATGAAGAGTGAATGCCTGATTCAGAAGGATACTTTTCTCCCTTACACGCAATCTCCCCACTCAACTGCACCAACCGCTTCTACTACTAACAGTACAGAACATTTGTCTAGGGCCCATACCATGTTATACCAGTTCATAGAGGCAATGTAGCCCCAGCCCAAAAAGCTTAGTCAGCATGATGTCAAACTCCTACAGCAACCCTACATGGGTTGCCATGGCCTAACTCTACCCACTAGAGACCTTTCGTCCAACATACATCGTGCAGCCTAGAAAGAGACCGGTTAGGATCTCATGGTAAGAGAGCCACTCACCTCCTTCTGCACCATCCTGGAGGCAAGGATCCTCTCAATGATGTTGGCATCATCCTCGGGAGGCTCCTGGGGATCCCGAGACAGTAAGGTTAGTTATTCTGATACAATAGTGGCATCTGATGCCCCAGAATTGCACAGGTTAAAAAGGGGGGAATCCTCAAGCTCTCAAATCCCAACTCTAGGCCTCTTCTGGAATTAAAAGACAGGCAAATGTGTAGGTCAGGCTTCATCAACCTGGCACCCTCCAGGACTACAACTCTCATCAGCCTGATGTCATCCAAAACATGTGGAGGGCACCAGGTTAATGAAGGATGTACTATAGTAATTCTGCTCATGTAGGGCCAGGCGCCCATGAGGTCAGTGGGGTGAGGAAGCTGCCTCAGGCAGAAGCAGGAGCCACCACACCACCCAGCTAGAGGAGGCTGCGGTGTGGCAGTACAGCATGTTCCCATTTTGCCTCAGGTGGTGCACTGCTCTTGGCTTAGGTGCTTTGTGGTGTGCTTTGCTATGACACTAGGACTAGGTATATCCACATTCAAATCCCTGCTCAGCCATGAAGCTCACTGGGTGACCTTGGGCTAGTCACGGTGTCTCAGCCTAACCTACCTCACAGTGTTTTTGCATGGATAAAATGAGAGAGGATACCATGCAGGCCACCTAGAGCTCCTTGAAGGAAAGGTGTGATAGATATGTAATAATAAATAAATAATAAAATGTGGAGTTGCCAGTGAATATGCCTGTACAACATACATGCTCACAAATAACTGCGTATCAAATCCATGTTACCATTTTTGTTTTGTTTTGTATGTATTAAAAAGTAACGCGTGAGGCCCTATTCAGACCACCACTGGAAACAAACTGGGAGCTTAAGAAGTGAAGTTAGTTTACATGTTTTGGTTACTTGTACATAGCATGTTCTGTTGTGTTGGACCCTCAATGATATGGCGATAGCACCAGCGTATACGTGTCTCTGCTCTCAAACTTTTGTCAATATTAACCCAGACACCCGCACGTCATGTTCCTATTACATTTCTCCTCCATATCAGATTATTTGGATGCAAAGAAGCAAACCTTGTTTCCTCAACAGCCCCAGCCTTACCTCTGCCTGCCAGGCCAAGGTAGATGCAGAGAGAGCAGAAGCCCGACCAGCTCCCAGAACAGCAATTGTTTCACCATCATCATCCACCACCTTGAAATCCAGGTCTTCATTGTACTTCCTGCGCTTCACCTGGCGGCCAGAGCGGCGCTTCTGTGTATCAAACAGAAGCTCAGATAAGAGAGGAGTGATGCACACCTAATTTCCTGACTCAGATCTGACACTTGCCCAGCTAATACAGAGAGCAGGAACAGGACTCAGAGCTTGGCTGGTGCTCTCCCAGCCCTTGCAAAACTAGGGCACTGGCAGGATGAACAAAGCAGTCGTTTGAAGGACACAGTCAAATGCCCCTCTAACCACACAGTCATTTTTATTTATTTAATTTACACATAAGAGGACAAATGTAATATAGCAAAAACCAGCCCTCCACCAGTACACTATTTTGTTTTTGTTTTTTCAAAGATATCACACCTTACTATTCCATAGAATTATTCACATACAGTGGTACCTCTAGTTGCGAATGGGATCCACTCCGGAGCCCCGTTCACAACATGAGCAGAACGCATCATGAAGTGTTGCGTCTGCGCATGTGCGCAGCACAATTCGGTGCTTCTGTGCATGTGCGAATCGCTGAACCCAGAAGTAACCCATTCCGGTACTTCTGGGTTTGGCGCATTCGTATCCCGTGATGAACGCAACCTGCAGCTAACGTATCCAGAGGTATGACTGTATCTCAGTCTGCCATACATGTTCAAGTACACAGCAACTGTAAAATCTCTGCTTCTTCTTTGCTAACATTCATCAATGCAAATAACAAGGGTCCTCCCATTCAATCTCTCATCCGAAGTCTTAGGGGAATGATGCATCCAATTCCATTTGATGCTATGTGGTGTAGCTAATAAGGCTGCAAAAAACTGTGCAGGGGTCTATTATGTTTTCCATTCAATTTAAGGGACAGCTTTTCTGCCATTACTATCTTCCAAGACCATCATTTCAAGCATCCTACACCAAGGATGGGACATGGGTGGCACTGTGGGTTAAACCACAGAGCCTAGGGCTTGTTGATCAGAAGGTTGGCAGTTTGAATCCCCGCAACAGGATTAGCTCCCATTGCTCGGTCCCAGCTCCTGCCCACCTAGCAGTTCGAAAGCACGTCAAAGTGCAAGTAGATAAATAGGTATCACTCCGATGGGAAGGTAAACGGCGTTTGCGTGCGTTGCTTTGGTTCGCCAGAAGCGGCTTAGTCATGCTGGCCACATGACCCGGAGGCTGTCTGCGGACAAACGCCGGCTCCCTCGGCCAATAAAGCAAGAAGAGCGCCGCAACCCCAGAGTCGTCCACGACTGGACCTAATGGTCAGGGGTCCCATTACAGTGGTGCCTCGCAAGACGAAATTAATTCGTTCCATGAGTGCTGTCATATAGCGGAAATTTCATCTTGCGAAGCACGGTCAGAGGAAGCGCGGCTTTACGGGGGGGACGGGACCGCAAAACATTTTCGTTTTGCGAGTCACAGCCACAGGAAACTTCATCTTGCGAAGCACCCTTTCGCTAGCGAATGCCTTTTGTCTAGCGAGTTTTCCGTCTAGCAAGGCATTCGTCTAGTGAGGTACCACTGTACCTTTACCTTTACACCACGGATAAATCTGGAGCCAACTCTTTAACATCAGTCCCTCTGGTCCTGGGTGCTGTACACCACAAGACAGGGGAATCTGCTCTTTCACAATCCTATGCATGTTGAAAGGCCCCATAAATCCCAGAAAGAAAACCAGCACATAGCAAACTACAAGGCAGGTAATGACTATTACTCTGGTGGCTGAGAATCTGCACTTAGTCAAATACATCTAAAACCTCATGCCCCTCACCTCAGTTGTTTCCTTCCAACAGCAAGTATCCTTCTGATTTCAACACCATATGCTCCTGGAAATCTTCACTAACTCCATTGGCAGTGTCTCCATAGACAAGGAAAGGAAAGGGAGGCAAATGCCCTTTCTGTTTGGGAAGCTCTAAGCACAATTCAGCTCACTCCACAGAATCACTTTTGCTGTCCTGTGTCTTCCCTGGAGCTGCCCTTGAGTAAACCATCACTCCCTTCATGCTGCAAATACTCTCCGAGCAAACTCCCTGTTGAATTCACAAATCACTGATTTAACAGAGCATCCCCTTCAGCATCCTTTATCTCGTCTCCAGCTTTTCTTGACCCATAATTTTATTGGGTCTGTTAAGAAGCAAATTGATCACAGTGCTCCTCTCAGCTAAAGCAGTCCTAGCTACAGAGACAGAGCTGCAACTCCTATTAAAGGCTCAGTCTGAGGGTGGTAGCTGCTGAAGCAACATCTGAGCACTGCTCATATGAAGTATTCAGCCTGAGCATGGAGCTGTCCAGGGTACCTTTGCCTCAGGTAAGGTCAGCAATCGCAAGAGTAGAGGGAAAAGTTGAGAGGAGAGCATTCTCTTCATACCAGTTGTATCTCGGATGCATGGCTGGACGGTGAGATCTTATTATTTTTAAAGGAGGAGATACACACACAGCACCCCCCCTATATTTCACTATACTGCATAATCAATTCTATACTATATAGATTCCGACCTCTCTCCAGCACAAGCAGTAGCAGGCACAAGATCAGTACAGACCATGCTATCCATGAGGGGAAGGGGTCACGTAGTATTAAAAAACAACAAGGCCTTTGCATTTTGGACATACCTACACAGTTTGGCAAATTCCCACACTTCTGGTTTTGTGCACAAACTGCTATCAAGATGTATCCTTTGGGATTCACATTGTAAGGAATGTGTGATTAAAAAATGAGCTCTCCAACTAAATAGGAGGAACATTACTGGAACAGCAACTGGCCATATACCTGAAGAGTCACACACAGAATTCCAATGATAGCAGTCATTCTTTCTCAAGAGAGAGCCTCCCATGCCCATAAAAGTGAAAGCCCAAGCATACCTGGCTGTCAGCTGATTCAGCAGACTCCTCAGGGCTCTGCCCAGACACTGAAAGGAAGCTTTGATCCAGCTCAAGGCTATCCACTGAAGTGTCATTTTTCCTTTTCCCTTTTTTTTTCTTCTCAACAGGAGTTGGTCCTTGCTCCGTGCTGCAGATATAAATGAGTAGTGTCAGAGGAATATGAAATCACAGGTATATTTTGCAGGACATCGGCTAGGTGTAAAAATTGGTGTTTCTGCCCAAAATGCCACCCTAAAATGTGTCTCCCTTTGTGCCTATTCCTTTGATAGTATCTGGTCATTTTCAGTGAGGATCAAAAGGGTCACACACAAAACCATGCCTTTGGATGGCTTTCTTCCCATGGCAGTTATGTTCTTCCCAAAAAGCACATCTGCATCAATCCATGGTTTGGTTTAGCATTACATGCACACCAGTTCAGTGTCAAATTAAACAGAACCCTTGTCTGGGCTTCCAAGTTCAAAACAATTTAAAAAACAAATGGGGGTGGGGAAGTATGGCTAGGAGAGGTTGATGATGTTACATGGCAGTAGGGTGTTCTTAAGACAAAGAGAGTCAGGGTTGAACAAGAGCTGACGAGTCTTGCTGGCGGAATCAGGTTACACTTTCTCCCTTTCCAGGAACAAGTAAGCAAAAAATGTTTGCAAAATCTTTTCAACATGAAAAGGAGAAAAATATTATAGCAAGCAAATACAGAGACATTTTACCGCACAGCATTTTTTTTCTGTCTTGTTTATGAAAAGGCAGTCTCAAAAGTGTCTGTGTTAAAAAAGAAAAGTGGGCAGCTAGAATAAGTCATTCAGTAAATCATCCATTCCATGTATCCAAAATCCACATTATGTCAATACCCTTATTAGGTCAACTGAAATGTCACAAAATAATGGCAAGCTTTTCAGTTCCCCAGAGCTCTTCATCAGGCTAGGTAGTAAAAATTGCAAAGTGGGTTTCATTATCAGAGAGGATATTCCCTCTAACTGCTAGGATAAAGCTACCCAATTTTGTTTCTGTTGACTTAAAAAAACACAAACCCTAGCATACCAACTAAAATTGATCTCTACCACTGATAATATTATAACTGCCTAGTTTTCTCTTTATTCCTGTTCTCCACCTGCCAAGGTAACTGTGTGCTTCACCTAAGGACAGATACAGAACTGAGTAACAGCTAGCTGTTGCAGTTCCAGAGATGGGGAATGAAGCATCATATTTTCTCCTTCCCTGTAGACCTTGGTGCAACATGAAACCTGCATAGCTTCTAAAAGAGCCTCATACAATATACACTGCAGACCTTCAAATAATTAGGGGGGGTAGAGCACGCCGTGATAGCAGGAATAGAATGAATAACCTTTATTTGCTGGAGTTTTGGAAATTTGGTTCCAGCGAACAGTCAAAGTTTTAAGAATCTGATAAGGGCCTGTTCCAGCTGCTTGGACCATTAGAGATTCAGCCACTGGCCAAAATGAGCAGAATTCTTTGTTTTTGCTCCTTTCTTGTGCCTTGTTTTCCTCTGCTACAGCTTAACCCAGCCCTTTCCAGTTGTTTTCATGCATCAGATGGTGCTCAAGGTGGCTAACAACACAAATGCAATAAAATACAACAAAAACAATAAAATACAAAACAAGTCAGGTAAAAAAGCAAGAAAAACAACTACTTCAAACCAATTTAAACATATTTACAATAGTTGGGTTATGAGTGCAGGTCCTGTCTAAATAAAAATCTTCTTGCCTACCAACAGGAGGTCACTAAGAGATGGAAATAGCCAGGCCTCCCTTCTACAGCAGCCATCAAGAAGGTCCTCTCTTAAGTTCCACCAAATGTGGTCCAGATGTTAGCAGGACTGACAGAAGGACCCCTCCTCGAGAATCTTAAAACCTGGACAGCGTCATATAGAAAAACGTAACCTTTCAGACAGCCCAGTTCCAAAATGTGTAAGGCTTTGAATTGTGCCCATGAATGGACTGGTAGCCAGTGAGACTGTTGTAAATGGGGGGGGGTTTAGCCCCCATAACAGGCCCCGTCAATTTATGCCTCCACCAGCTGCAAACCAGACAATGCACAATCAGGCACAGTTCAAGCCAAATTCCCTACGATGTTTCTCAAATCAAAAGTTGACAAACTTCAAGCATGTAACTTTTTTAAACATAACCCAAAACACAGCTGAGTTTCATGTTCAGGGTTTAAATGTCCTTTCCCTATCAATGATGCTTACTTCCAATGCATTGGTCTCAGCAAAGCACTCAAGAGGCACCAGGCAAATACCAGATCAGTTTCACATATCTGGTACCAGCATATACAAATCAAGAGAGTTGTACCAATTTACCAGGTCGAGCAGGTGGTGGTGGACAGGAATAAGATATCCACAGGGACCACAGAAATCACATTTCAAGTGTATTATTCTTTACTCAGGGCTGTTTTTATCTTGTTTGTTTTTGCTTTTGCCACTCCTTTAATAAGAAATGGTTTGCTTTGGTTTATCTTTCTTTGCCTATTTTAAAATCATGTTTCCGCTGAACCTTCCTGCCCCTGTTTCATGGGAAATTGCTGCTAGCTGGAGGTTGTGCAAAAAAAAAAAAATCTTGCCAACAGCTTTTTCAGGCAGTTGTGACGCAACCACATGCCTGTGAATGAACCAGAAGCTCTGGAAATGCACTGATGCTGTAGCTTCTGCTTCAGTAGCAAGTCCCCAGACATTGATTTTGCAGTCACAATTAACAACGGTTCCATTCATGAATGCTGGAGCTAACTGTGATTAGAAATAATTTAGAGGAGATTATGCCACGATTACCAGCCGCTTAGAGAATTTGCAGCAATTGCTCCATTTGCATGTATGTTTTATACTGTCACTTCAGAAGGAATGCTTCCCTGCTATCTTCTTTTTAAAATGTGTTGTCACAGGACCAATGGACGACTTGAATCCTTATTGAGAATCTAAGTAGCAAGAATGACCCTTTTGTCACAAGCAAGTTGCTCCTAGCCGTGGTCCACAAATTATGAAGAGCGACA
This sequence comes from Lacerta agilis, assembly GCF_009819535.1. Classification (NCBI taxonomy): domain Eukaryota; kingdom Metazoa; phylum Chordata; class Lepidosauria; order Squamata; family Lacertidae; genus Lacerta; species Lacerta agilis. The sequence continues at coordinate 65,743,550 of NC_046317.1, read as the reverse complement.
TAATATATGGCAGTCACAAGTGTCATAGACAAGAAACCCACCCTCTGATGAATTTAACATTCTAAAACTCTTCTCCTTTTTGTACTCCTCTCCCACTGTTACCCCACCTGGGTGGGCATTTCCCTCATTTTAAAACCCCTGGTAAAAGTAATTTCATTTATTTTTTCCCTACACTTTTAAGGTCCTTAACAAGAATTCCACAGGACAAATAGGGACAGGGTAGGCCCAAAGATGCAGCACCTTGGAGAGTTCCAAGAGAGCCTGCAAATTGAAGCCTTTCATTCCTCCAGGACCAGATCACAACCTCCCAGGCTCTGCCCCTTTCTAAAGCGACGTTTTTGAGTCCTTTGGTCTCAAGCCTCGCACACCTTAATTCCCTCCAGAATGAGTGACATGGACACACATAGTGTCTCTGGTGAGGATGAGGACAGGTCCTTTGGGAGGGTGCAGGCACAGAGGTTGTTGACTGGAGGTCTTAATTCAGGGGTCTCTAGCTCACGGTATCCAAGTTCAATAGGTTCTAGCTAAGGAATAGCCATTATGCTGGTGTCCGGATATTTATCTCTGGCTCCAGATCTGACTGCCCACTTCTCAGTCCAGCTGTTCAGGGTGGGGTACATGATAGTTCTTATGGTATCTTAGCCAGAAGGCTTATATAGGGTCAGGCTGGCTTAGCTTCAGCCATAAAACTGCACCATCCCAATTCCACACTAAGGTGTGATAACAAGCATGATTTCACATAAACCGATTTTTCTTTTTAAGCATGATGAAATCCACACATAATTTTCTATCTAATGTGTCATGCTCCTGACTACTAAAGAACAGCAAGTCAAATCTTCAGCCCAGATGGCAAATGAACATTGAACACTTTCACAGGTTTCGAGTGAACGCAAAAATAATCACATGCTGGGACAATTAGTCCGCTTTCAGATTAGCCTGGTGCTTGTTCTTTGTTTACCTGCATGGTGCACAAGACCAACCATAACCCCAGGAAAGCATGGATTGCTGGGGAGTGGAGACTTCACCCCTGGATTCTTAAAGCAAGTGACTCTGTGAAAGCCTTTAGCCAAATCAAAGGGAGAGAGAGCAACAAAGGCAGTAGACATTACCTACACCTATCTTGAATTAAGGACACTCTCAAGGGAGATCAGCTCTTCTCTCCTGACCAGCTCATAATTAAAGAAATTAGTTCAGGCAGCAACACAAAGAACCCCAAGACATGCACCCACGTTCATTAAGGTCCAGCACTACAACAGGCACAGAAAAATAATCACATGTCATTTTGAGGAAAACGAGCTGTATTCTAGGAAACCCATGTCACCTGATAGCCTAAGGAGGGAAGTGGGTTCTATTTCTGACTCTGTCACTGATGAACTAGGCCTTGCGATTCCCCCCCCTCCCCTATTCCCACATTCAGTTCCACTCCCCCCCCCCAAACAAGGATGAATAAAGCTACAAAGAGGTCAAAATTCTTGCCTCATTTATACTTGGGGGTTTTTCTGTAGAAGACTCCCACCAAAGACAGATTTCAACTAAGCCACCTCCTATTTATTGCAACCATTTACTTACTTTTCTTCTCAAACCAAAGTACGTGACATCGGGGGGGGGAGAGGGGGGGAGTATGTGGCATCAAAGGGAAAAAAGAAGGGGAAACTGCCCAACCTCAAACACCAAGTATTACTGCAAGAGGCAGTCAGAACTTGAGATTTAGGTCCCCTTTTCATGTGGTCAGAGAGGCACAGGGGCCGTTTCCAAGTAGTGCGAGCCCATTTAGTTTTAGGCTGTGTGTGAATTATCACTATTAACTACATGAATATCCTTCCCTGCCTCCCAAAGGACTCCAGGGTGAAGAATACACACAAAAAAACAATTAAAACATCTGAAAAAAATTCCAAGACAGATGCAGGCACTACAATATGGGCAAGGCCAATCACATGGTTTTTCTCCACCTGACCAGCTTTGGGATCCCATCATAGCACTCCCATACCACTGTGGCTACATTTGACAGGAGCCTTAGATAAATCTAAGTAGGGAACAATCATTTTAACTGTGTTCAACGAAAACAAATTACGCTTCCACATTGGCACAGAAATGGGAACTCTTGCAGTTTTAACAACCATACTGAGAAGGCAGACACATGGTTCTGAATAAATTACTATAAATATGATTAATAATGCTATTGCTAGCTACTAATTTTATGAAACCCCAAAGTGAAAACATACTTTTAAATATCTGGTCCCTCTAGCACAGAGACATCAATAAACCAAATAGGCCCTCCATCCCATTTTGCTAAAATCACCAAGCCGCCTTTATTCCACAACAGCATTAAGCAATTTGTTTCCTATCAACATCTGAGTCATTTTCCTATAAGCAGTGGGACTCAATTCTGGAGAAAAAACCCAGGAGCTGCAAAAAAGTGAGTCTATTGACTGCATTTGACATATGCAAAACTATGAACTTGCTCACCAGCACATTGCAGGTTTTAGGTCAAGGGTGTTTCATTCTGTAGTCCTCTGGGATGCACTATGCTTTGTGGTATAGAGAAGTGTAGACGCAATAGCCTGTTCCTAAAAACCACCCACAACATTCAGGCCAAAGCAGAGAGAGAAATGGCTGTGGGGGAAACAAACAAAGGGCAACATGAACTGTGCAAATACCCACCTGGTCTTCTTGGGTCTGGCTTTGGGGGGAGACTCTGAGTTGCTCTTCTTCTCTTTAGGCTCCTTTGGGACTTTGGGCTCCCGAGGCTTCCTGGGTTTCTTCGCCCCCTCCTGCTTGGGCTCCTTGGCCTTCTTAGGCTCCTTGGGCTTTTTGGGTTCTTTTGGTTCCTTAGGCTCTCTCTTTCTCTTTGGTTTGGCTTCTCTTTCACCCCCTGGTTCCTGCTGCCCCAGCTCTTTTTTCTTCCGTTTCTTCTTCACCCCAGTGCCCCCACCCCTGTCGTCCTGCATCCCATTAACGGATGTCACCATGTTCTGCACAATCTCATCGGGCACCTCAACAGGCACCACATCCTGCTGGTCCTTCTGGGCCAGGCTCACGCTGGCCAAGTCAGAGATTGTCACCAGCTCATGCAAATCTTCCTGATCGGTACTGTCAGCAAAAGGGGACCGTGGCTTGCATTCAAAGGTGATGGAGGCATCAGACATTGGGGAATGACTCAGCACATTAAAATTTGGCAGCTGTAAAGAGAACACAGAAAGAAATGTCACCACACATGTACACAGGAGTGTGTATTGCTGCTGAGAGCTTGAGAGCCAACCCTGGCCACTGTATTTAACAAGGTAAAGACAAGTGACCTGTCCTTCTCGCATGATTTTGAATAAAAGTTAGCTTTGACAAAGACAGAAGAAAGTTTCACTCAATTAATCCACACTGATTTGAGAGTTTCCATCCAGGTCTTAGGCAACCTACCACGTTACTAGGATTTTTCTCTGTGCTACAAATAGTGCATTCCCTAAAAAATGTATGCATGGCTGGCTGCCTCAGGACTATGGATTATGACACTGAAAAATGCATATGCCTGGCAAAAGAAGAGACACTTGATTATTAAAGGATACATACATTTCCCAACTCAGAAATCAAAGTAAATGCTGGAAAAGGTAATATGTGAAGCCATTCTCTGCACACGTTACAGAGTTGGAGGAATTAATGCAGAGTTTGAAGGGAGCCCAAGGGGCATCTGGTCCAACCTCCTGTGATGCAGCAATCACAGCTAAAGCATCCCAGACAGATGGCCACCCAACCTCTGTTTAAAAACTCTTCAATGAAGGAGGGACCATCACCTTCTGAGGTAGTTCATTCCACTGTCAAACAGCTCTTACCATGAGAAAATTCTTCCTAATGTTTTGTCAGAATCTCCTTTCTTGCAATTTGTATCCACTGGTTCAGGTCCTACCCTCTGAAGGAGGAGAAAATAAGCTTTCTCCATCTTTCATGACACAGCCTTCCAGATATTTGAAGCTGCTGTTGACCTGACAATTCACACCTGCTGCTGGCCTGCTATGCTAGCCGGAGGGTGTAAATGACTGAGCTGCCACAGCAACATACCATCTCTGCTTTGTATAAAAGAGATGCAGCAGGCACTGTCTCTAAGATAAAATTTTGGTTCTCTGGGAAATTCTAGCTACCATCGCTGGCCTCTAATCACTACATCACAAATAGCCAAGATCCTATACAATGATGTGAGTATGACTATGAAGAAAGAGGAAAGGGTGACAAAGGTCTTGACACAGCTGTTCCCCCAGTTGTTTTAGAACTCCCAGCCTTTCAAAACCACTGTAAATTATTGTTAGTAGTAGTAGTAGTAGTACAGTGGTACCTCAGGTTACGGACTTAATTCGTTCTAGAGCTGAGTTCTTAACCCGAAACCATTCTTAACCTGAGGCACGCTTTCGCTAATGGGTCCTCCTGCTGCTGCCACGCCACCACCGCACGATTTCCCTTCTCATCCTGGGGCAAAGTTCGTAACCCGAAGTGTTTGTAATCTGAGGTGTTTGTAACCCGAGGTACCACTGTACAGTGGTACCTCAGGTTACAGACGATTCATGTTACAGACACTTCAGGTTACAGACTCCGCTAACCCAGAAATAGTACCTTGGGTTAAGAACTTTGCTTCAGGATGAGAACAGAAATTGTGCGGCGGTGGTGCAGTTACAGCGGGAGGCATCCCAAGCAAAATAAACCCTTTCCCACTATCCTGCTAGCCCTAACTTTGCCTCATACTCACTTTCAATCTAGCATAGTGGTCCTCCAGATCTTGCCAACTCCCATCAGCCAAAGGGATGGTGGCAGCTGTAGTCCTGTAACACCTGGCGGTACATAGGTTTCCTATGCCTGACCTAGTACAACTTCACTAAACTCGCCTTGGCAGGTACCAGCATGAGGGAAAATGTGTCTCGAGGCTATCGCTGCCGGAGCAAGAGGAGTTTAACATGAAGATAAAGCTTTGCTATTGCCATCAACAAATAAACAAGTACCAACAGATAACCATTTACCACAGAGTGGCCACTACTTGCAAACTTTGCAAAGAAGCACATGCAGCCACACGTGAACCTGGTTGTACAAACCTGGCTGAACATCTCCAACCCATCAGATATCCAGAACAGTAAAGATGTTCTAAAAATCACTTCACTGTGCAATGCAGTGCTACAACCCAGATTATCACATGGCTGCATGGGAAAAATCCAGTGGCAATGAAGCTACATTCAAGCCAACTCCTGTTTTAAATTGAGTTTTCCTATAAAATTCCTGTTTATTTTCAAATTCAGTGTAACACATTTCAGCTGCTGCATCATTCCACAGCAAAGACATAACAGTACACCCAAAAACGTAAGAGAGCATTTCACTGCAGTGAGGCAGAGCTGCCAATTTCAGCGAGAAAGATATGGCTCTCCTGACTCCTGGCACGGATTAGCAGGAGTCATCCTCAGCCATGTAATAAAAGAAACAAACAAACAAAAAACCTTAGGAAACAGGATTCCTCAGCATCTTGCTATTCTTAAACTGGTAAAAGTCAACAAAAATGATTCCGAACAAAGGGATCTACCCAACGTCACACAAACAGAAGGATCCGCCATACAATGTAACACCCAAAATGGCCATGCACAGATCTGCCAAAATGTAGCTTCCTACTCACGTAGTATGAACTCTTGATGAAAGATGAGGTGGCTTTTCTAAAAAGTCAGTATTTTAAAATGCTTCTGCAAATAAAAAGGTTTTATATAAATGGCTTCGGCTCAGTATACCTGAAGGAGCATCTCCACCCCTATCATTCTGCCCGTACACCGAGGTCCAGCGCTGAGGCCTTCTGGCGGTTCCCTCACTGCGAGAAGTGAGGTTACAGGGAACCAGGCAGAGGGCTTCTCAGTGGTGGCGCCCGCCCTGTAGAACGCCCTCCCATCAGATGTCAAGGAAATAAATAACTATCTGACTTTTAGAAGACATCTAAAGGCAGCCCTGTTCAGGGAAGTTTTTAATGTTTGATGTTTTATCGTGTTTTTATTATTCTGTTGGAAGCCGCCCAGAGTGGCTGGGGAGGCCCGGCCAGATGGGCGTGGTATAAGTAAAAAATGATGATGATGATGATGATGATGATGATTTTAACCCAGCACTGAAAGGCATATAATTTCACTGCCAGGCAAAAGATTTATACAATCTGAAGAGAAACCAGAGTATATACAGAGAAGACTCTCCTCAGATAATGGGTAAGGGCCATAGTTCAGTGGTAGAGCATCTACTTAGCATGCAGAAGGTCCCAGTGTGAGAGCCAGGATGGTGTAGAGGTTAAGAGCGGTGGACTCATAATCTGGTGAACTGGGTTCGCTTCCCCACTCCTCCACATGCAGCTGCTGGGTGACCTTGGGCTAGTCCCACTTCTCTGAAGTCTGTCAGCCTCACTCACCTCAAAGAGTGTTTGTTGTGGGGGAGGAAGGGAAAGGAGATTGTTAGCCGCTTTGAGACTCCTTAGGGTAGTGATAAAGTGAGATATCAAATCCAAACTCCTCCTCCTCCACTTCTTCTTCTTCTTCTTCTTCTTCTCCCCCCCAGGTTTAATCCCTGGCATCTCCAGATAGAGCTAGGAGAGATCACTGACTGAAACTCATGGAGAGCTGCTGCCAGTCAGTGTAGACAATACAAAGTGAGATGCACCAGTTGTCTAACTCAGCTAGCTAGGGATGATGGGAGAAGTAGTCCAACAACAGCTGGAGATCCAAGTTTGAGAAAAACAGCCTTAACTTGTAGAGCCAGAGCAGTGTTTCATCTGCATTGCCGGTGCGGATATTGCCAGAATCTCCTTTCCGTCATGAAACCCCACAGATTGGCCCTGGGCAAGTCATTCCTCTCTCAGTCTAAGCTACCACACAGAGTTATTGCAGCAATAAAATGAGATAATCCCATGTACATTGCCTTGAGCTACTTGGAAGAAGAGCAGGATACTGATGTGATTTTAAAAATAGTTTGGAAAAGACTAAACCAATGGCATTTAAACACATCTGCAACTGATGTGGCCATCTGCAATAACTGATTGCAAATATGTAAAATAATACTGGTGTCCTTTTATACAGGGAATCTGGAAATACAAATCATAAACATGCTGCAATTTAAGTAAGAATATTGTGACTAGAATTGAGCTTTATATAGTGCATTTACTTGCAACAGTCGTGCCCTCTCCTCCATTGATGTTTATAGTGTGTAATATGTAAAACAATGAAAAAAGAAAAATAATAATGAACAACTGCAGCCCCAGCAAACCTTATCAGAGTCCTGCAGCAACCTCAGAACTGAATTAGATTTGTTACACCTGTACAACTAGATTGGAAGAACCTTGAAGTACAAAATAGTCTGAGTAGTTAATGATCTTAAATGTAGTTTTCAAAATAGCTGTATGAAATGGGTAGTTAATGAAATGTACAGCTCTTTCATAATTGAAAAATCAACCTAGTTAAAAATACAGTTTTAAAATTAACACTGAAAGAAATGGGATGAAGCAGTCGACTTTTCCTTAAATCGGTATTATAAGTCAGTCTGCTCCTATTTCTACACAACTTAATAAAGAAGTTACCGTAACTATTAATATGCATTTGTATAATTCCTAACAAAACTCTGTTGCCCTTTTCTGACAGATTTGCTTGTTCTCTTAGGTTTGAAGATTATTTCTTAGCTAGTTTTATATTATTTTTAAAATCTTTCTTAATCACCTGAAGAGGCAGGATGGCTAAGCATACAATTTTAACAGCATACACCTGTAGTCAGATATACATAGGAACTACCACACCTCTGGAAGATAGGACAGGTCTTACAATCCTTCTTCATTTATTTGGCTCTGTTGAAGCAATGGCTCAGCATCTAATGCTGGTTTGCAGATTCGCAAATAGAATTTGTATCTCTAATAATAAAAGAGAGCAGAGAATAGAAACATCAGCAAAAAATCTGTCTGTCTGTCTGTCTGTGCGTTCATGTTGCACAACTTCCCAAAACTTGTCCTGGATCTGGCACTATGAATCTCAGTGAGAGCCAATGGGAATTCAAGTTCACCCAGAGCAGGATGGAGGAGGAAGAGAAAAAAACCTACCTGCTTCCAATCAGGAGCTGCTGAGAACACAGTGAGAGAGAGATGCACTTTAAAGGCAAACTGTCAAGGTTAGTAGGCCTCAAAAGTATGACCTACTTTTTTTAGCTGCTTGCCTGTGTGTATTTGCAGAGACCAGTGTTCTTTAGGCAAGCTCTGAAAAAAATACTTCAATAGAGGCCACTAAAATTTAATTAACCCACCACCCAATGAGCTCTTCAGCTCCACATCTGCAACCTTACAGCACCAATCTATCACCATGAAACACTGTACTAAACTGCTTCACATGTGGCCTTCTCTAACACAAAGATCAAACAGGTACAAGAACTTGAAATAACAGAAATGGTGTGTCCCAGCTTACACCCTAAAGAAGTAAAGGGTGCTTAGTCTGACATTCATTTTTCAAGCTGCACATGTCCTCATACAGGAGAGGGGAAAACAGCCAGGCCTTTACTTTATTTTTTTCACTGAACAGGTTTCAAAGAAAAAAAGCTGTTTTGGCTTAAAAAGCAGACTGCCTCTCCAGCGCTGGGAAATACTAGAAGAAAGAGAGAAAGTAAAACCCTTAATACTGAAGTAAGTTTTTCCCTTATCTGTGAACATACCCGAACTTTAGATTCTGGCCTGAATCAGAAAAAAGGTGTCCCCATTCTAAAAGTATAAAATACCCTATACAATGCACAGATGTATACTACTTTGAACCTGAAATGCAAAACACTGTGCAAAAGGCAAACCAAGGACAAGGACAAGCCTGGAAGCTTGCAATCTAATTTAAACATAAAACCAAAAGGGGAAAGATGGGGAAGGGAAGGAGAAGGTAATGCAGTTAAGGAAAGGAAAACAAAGGGTTTTTGTTTTTTTTAAAAGCAGGTGGATCTTAAATAAGTCGGGAATAAGGAGGATATCCAACTACCTTGGGTACTGAGTGCCAAAAGAGTTGTGAAGTTAGTAAGGCCAGGGATGAAAGAGGAGATCATTGAAGGCCAGGGATGAAAGAGGAGATGATTGAAGGGTGTGAGATGAGATAGAGAAAGGCAGAAGAGACAGAATGAACAGATTAGAAGGTTATAGTGATGGTGAAAAGAGAAGAGGCAGGGAGGTATTGGTGATGGTGGGAAACACAGGGTTAGGCATGCAGGAGAGGGGAGTGAAGAGAGAAATATGTCATCTCCTTCCTGGTCATGCCAGTCTCACGTGGTCAGCAACCCAAGTCTTCCTCACCCAGATGTTCCAGGCCACGTTCTCCCAAACCTCTTGCCTGTTCCTTGCCTTCCAACACACTTCCTCTTTAGTTATTAGTCAGCTCTCAGAACTAACCATAGGAACAGCCTTGTGAAACAGATACAATAAAATAAAACCCACTGAATTGGCTAGTTACCAGCCTCAATCCACTGCCATCATGCAGGGCAGGCCCCTGGTAACTCTGGGACATTTCAGGGGAAATCACAGTGGTATTATAGGTGCCGTATCTAATTTCACATATCCCTGCATGTTATAAATTTCCCTAAAAGTCCTGTTAGGTGCAGGCTGTAAATGGAAACATTCCAGGCCAGTCAGCCCTGACCTTGCTGAGATTCCTCTGCTCACCAGCTTTGCATCCTGTATCATCAGAGCCACAGAACTATAGAGGTGAGACAAAGCAAAGCTTAACCCCTCATGGCAACATCTTGCCATTTCAGGGAGAAACATTTGATCTGTTCATTTTTCAGAATTCATTTTTCACCCATCTCCAGAGTGATCCTATCTCTCATAACAATGCGACTTCTCACAACAACACTTAACATTGGCAGCAGTTAAGTGTTCATGCTCTTCACTCATCAATAGGCCCTTCTCAACTGTATCAGACACTGTATCATTAATCCTTTCTGTATATACAAGAAAAGAGTCAGGTGGGTTTTTAGCTAAACCAGAGAGCTCAAGCCTATTGCACAAGCCCAAATGTGGATTCCACAAGAGGGTTTTTTCTCTGTGGTGTACCTCATATGTGGAACTTCAACTGCTTTAAGCGGGTATCTTTCTCCCTAGTTGTATTCCAATATTAGTTCTCTTGAAACAAGCTTTTAATTCAGTTCTTGCTAGAATTTAATTTATTATATTTCTTTATATCTCACCTCTTTCCCAGACTGGAACTCAAACCAGCAGCTTACACAAATTAAAACAACACAGGTAAAATACAGAAAGCTAAAGACCTACAAGATACTAGTTAAAAAAAAACCTATAATAAAATTTAAACAATATAAAAAGAAATTATTGAAATACAAATAATATTTTTGCCTCTAAGGGTTGTATCCAGCATTGGGAGCTCCGCAACAGAACTTCCCCTCCCTCTCCTCCCTACCCCACTTGCTCCCAAACTCTGTTCTGTGGTTTTCGCCAATTGTCCAAGAAGATCTGAGTGGCACATAGGGAGAGAAGAGAGGAAATTCTCTTGTGGAAATCAAAAAGAACAACCCTTCATGTTTTTCCTTACTGATGCTGCTCTTGGTCTGGTAGTGGTGTTTTAACTAGGGGACATTATTATTTTCATGCTTATTTTAAATTTTGTAAGCTGCAGCTCTTTTTGGGAGGGGAAACAAAAAAACACATATTTTGGTGTAAGTAAATAAATAAATTGCCACCAGCAGAGACCATACAAGAGCAATCCTCACTACTTATGAACAAAATCAATAAGTATTCAGCTAGAAGCAGATTGCATTCCAGATAAGCCATCTTTGACTAGCATAAGGCATGTTGACATAATAATTATATCTTGGTATTCTAAGTTAACAAAACAACTCACAAAAGTGTCTCATTAAAACAATCAAAACGTGGAGATAAACCACAATGGTAGCAAGGACAGCCCAACAACAATTAAAATCTAAGAATACAGTGGTACCTCGGTTTAAGAACAGCCTGGTTTGAGAACGATTTGGTTTACGAACTCTGCAAAACCGGAAATAGTGTCCCTGTTTGAGAACTTTACCTCAGTGTGAGAATGGAATCCGAATAGTGGAAAGGCACTGGCGGTGGGAGGCCTCATTAGGGAAAGAGTGCCTTGGTTTAAGAACGGACTTCCGGAACGGATTAAGTTCATAAACCGAGGTACCACTGTATTAGATTTTAATATGCAGCAAGGACACAGATAAATCCCTGAAAAATAAAAACTTACTAACCCAAAGGACATTTTGGTGGTCTGCAAACTAGCACGGGAAGGCACTTCCACTGAAAAGGCCCTCTCAGCAGTCACTAACTCACATAAACTCTGACAGCACCAAGAGAAGTGAAAACACATGTGTGAACAAGCCATTAGATGGACACCAATGGACCAAGTCATTCAGACCGCTCTACAACAAGCCCACCTGTTGATTCTTAGGCAGGTTCATTCACCTAAGAAACTCCATCAGTGAAAGCATGGCATAATGACTTCCACTTACTCAGTGGAGATTTTTCTCCTGTCCTCACTCTGCACGCCCCAGTGGGGGGTCCAGGAAATTCCCTCAGAGAAGTGAGTGGAGGGAGGAGAGGGGTGATTGTTCTGTCCCGCAAACTGAAATGCTTGTGCAGGCAGAATGTTCATAATAGCACAATGTTGAATTCCACCCTATGTCTTGTTGGTTTTATGATGGGTTGTTTGGTTTTTTCTTTCCCCCCTGTAATTTTAACTACTTCGCTGCGTTCCCTCCCCTTCTTCTTAATGTAACCATTCTGAGAATTTGAATGAGAGGCAGTTTATGAAGGTTCAAAGTTGTACCATCAGGGACAATAAGAAGCTTCAAGAGGGATTTTTTTTTAATCCAAACAGCACAGGGGCACTAAAGATTAACCAAGGGTTAAAAACCCCTTTCCATACACTCCTCCAACCTCCCGATCCAGATTAGGAGACCCCACCACCACCCTGCAGCTGTTTATTGTTAAGAACAAAGCATGCCCAGACCTAAGTTTGCTATTCAAACACACTACTGTGTAATGTGTAATTTGGCCCTGAAGTAGCTAGCCATATTTGCTGTTTTATTCAGAAAAACTACACATGCAAAAGCGGACCAGAGCTTAATAATGCATTCCACTTCTGATCCCTGCACATTATGTCAGTCTCCTCCACTTCTAAAATCCACACTAGCCCCAAATTTAGGGGACAAGCCTTATTATTAATAATTTTATACCTCCAGGTTAAATTGGAGATTTTTTTCAGTCCCAGAAGAATAACCAGTTTTGCTGCCCTGAATGCTCTCCTTTCTCTCCAAGCCCAAAGCTCTCAAGTTAGTCAACAAGTGAAGAAAAACCAGTGGAACAAGAATGCCCCCTTTGCTCACACTGGAGGAAGGAAAGGGGGGGGGAGAAAAAGCTTTGACAATATGCTGGTATTATGAAGGCAGAGTGTTGGGGGACACACAATGATTCCTCTGTCTAATATTACCTCATCTGCAGCACAAACCCTTGAAAATCACTTAAAATATTTCTCATGTCAAATCCAGAACATCCAGCTGAGCATTTCTTTTAGTCAGCCTCCCACCTAGACTTCCTGTATGGGAAACACACAGCATTAGAGGTCAGTTTTGGCTGTTGCAGATGTGAAAAAACAACCAGTGGCTGTTTCTCTCCCTGTAAATTGCAGCAGCCTTTCTGACTGCCTGTCCTTTCCCCTTCCAGGGATCATCGGTTCTTGCAGTTCACAGAGGAGCTACATCCCACAGTCCACCAACAATACCTACCCCTAACAGCCTCACTAGAAATTATTAGTAGGAGGCGATGTAAATGCCAAGGCTTCGATGGTATCTTACATTATGTGGATACAATAAAAATAGACTTGCAAGGGAAAGCATAAATCTTGGCATCCCGGCTCCAAAGCATGCAAGGAGAAAAACACCCAAGGCAACAGACTCTCCAAGGCTAAAAAGAACTAGGCAGTGGTGCTATCAAGGCAGGACTGTAGGACAGATATCAAGGGTCCTATTTAGGAGAATGAATTGGGGTGGCAGGGCAAATGCAGCCATCCTGGCTTACCACGTTTTGAAGCAAGTGGGGCATATACATTACCATCTACAGAGGGGTTCCTCCCTAAGCCCATTAAGTTGCCTAACTACATCACTGGAATGAGGCAAAATGTGTGTTTGTGTGAACAGGGTGCAAGAGCAGTCCTTTATAATTCAGCTACAACAACCAGGCCTACATGCTGGCACCGTTTCTAATGATGGTGTTTTACTGCGGCTTTACAATGAATCAGACCAATTGTATGTCTAGCATGGTATCTGTCTACCTGGTCCCTTTCTGTAAGTAGCTTCCCCCCATAATTCCTGCCCAAATTATTTTTAAGTGGAGGCTCCAAAGACTGCACCTGGGACATCACACATGGAGGACATGTGCTCTGCCACTGAATTATGGGTACCCCTGCTGGTCACTATTTCCTGTATCTGTGTCCCTCAGTTTCTGCCAAAAAAAAAAACAACCACCCCTGCATTTTCTAAATCCTGGATACAGAACAAACTGCAAAATAACGATATGCAAACTAGGCATGTCAACCTGACTTTAGACCGTTTGAGGTGCATATTTTTAGGAGCTATCTTATTTCTGTAACTGTAAGTTGTTTTAAGCTGTTGTTAATGTTGTGTTGTAATGTTGCAACCCACCCTGGGACCTTAGGGTGAAGGGCAGGTAATAAATTAAAGAGTAGCAACAGCATAAATAATAATAATGTGCTGGATACAGAAAGTGAATGCTATGAGAATGAGAAAACGGCATTTTATCATCCATTAAAAGAAGCAGCAAGTTGCATCAATTTGCACAATGCGTGAAAAAGGGCGTGGCTGGGAGAAGTGGAAAAAGGCTACCAGCAAAACAGCTGTTTCTTAAAGAACAAAGAAATACAACATGACCAACTAAGAAGTGGCAAACTGTGTGCTGCTCTGGAGACAAGAAATTGGATACGGTGTTAACTAGAATGATGGAAGAAACCTTAGCAGTAGGATCAGCAGGTGAGAATTTCATTTCTTTTTGTTCCTTTGTTTTTTTACATCTGAAATATCAGAAAGGGACAGAGTTGTTGGCCAGCATCACTTTAAAACTTTGTTTCAGAACAGGCTTAGAAGGGAAGATTTATTCCTTTCTAAGAAGCTCACTTTAAAAATCCCCATTAAAAACAGGGCAGGACACAAAACAGCACGGAGCAGATTGGTTTGTTCCATGCTTCCAAAACGTTATTTCACCCAAGGAGGTGATACTTCCATATATTAAAGAAGGCTCCTTCCTTTTATCACATAGGCCAGTGTTTTTCAACCTTTTTGGGGCAAAGGCACACTTGTTTCATGGAAAAAATCACGAGGCACACCACCATTAGAAAATGTTAAAAAATTTAACTCTGTGCCTATATTGACTATATATAAAGTAATTCTCTTGAATAGGAATCAAATAAACACAAATCTACCTCACATAGGAGGCAGCATGTTGGGAGCACATGCCCTGCTTTCAAGCTTATTTCCATTGGGCTACTGTGAGAACAGGATGCAGGAGGGGGGCAGACCTTTGGTCTGATCCAGCAGCCCAGTTTTCTTATGGAATTAAACAAGAGGAAATGAAAGAGTCGAATATTTGCTACAAAAGAATGCCAATGAGTTTTATGCTGGCCACACACAGCACTGATGCTGAGAGATCTTTATCAGCCCTAAGTGCTGCGTGTCATACCTTGCATAGCTTCAACAAGGTCTCCAGTTATAGCAGCAATTCACCAAAATCAGAGCTAGGAGGACAGCCATAAATAGATAAGTAGAAAAGAAAGCTGAGTTTGGCAGGCTCTTCAAATACATATTGCCCTGCCCCAAGCCATCATTTTAATAGACGACAAATAGGAAGGCAACAACGGGTTAATAGTGCTTGGAGGGGCATGTTTTGCCCTTTATCTGCCGCCTTTCTTCTACTCTGGGACCCCGGCAGCCCCCACGAAGCTCTCCTTGAGGTCCCTCAGCAACCCCCACCCCACCCCCCGCATTTGACGGTCTACTTCGGGCAGGAGCAGCGCAGCGAGCGAGATGTTGGGGGCCGGGGGGTCCGTAGCCCTGGGAGAGACAGGCCTTCTCCCTGCGCTCAGGTTGCAACAGGCCGCTGGCTCTTGGGGGAATCTTGTTCCCTTATTGCACGGGCTGCGAGGCGCTTCGCCATGGCTGGCGGGAAGCCCCTCCGCCCAGCTGCTCCTGGCGCTGGAAGCTCTTCTATGCAGCCCTGTCGGGCCGGGCAGCGCTGCACAGAATCCTCGGGGCGAGAAGCCCGTTCAGGAGGGCGCGCATCAAGGAGCGCTGCCTGTTCCCACCGGGCCCCCGTCCTCCCCACAGCCACGCCGGTGTAGAGGCAGCGAGGTGATCCCCCGGGAGAACCCGCCGGCAGCCTCCTCCCCCGCGCCCCCTCCTCCTCCTCCTCCTCTCAGGCGGGCGCTTGGCGAGGCTGACCTCAGGTGCTTGCGCGGGAGAGGGGACGGAGGGCTGGCTCCTCCCGCCGCCCGGGTCCAGCCAAAGGCCAATGAAGAGGCACCGAAAGTAGGGCCGGGGAGCCCCTCGCGCCCCGCCTCCCTCCTCCCCCTCGCCTGTCCTGCCGGACCCTGGCCGCAGCCCCCTCCTCCCTTTTGTGTGTCTTTTCACACTGTGTCCCTGCGCAGCCCGAAGCGGGGAGGGGGGTGAAGAAGAAAGAGTCCCCCGGCGGGCGGGCGCGCTGGCCGGCGAGGCAGAGAGAAGCCATTCGGCCCTCTGGACGGACGGACGCGCTGCTCGCCGGAGGAGGGCGATGCCCCAGAGAGGCTAAATGGCGCCCCGACGGAACCCGCTCGCCGTGGAAATTTGACATTAAAAAAAAAAAAATCTTTCGAATTTTTTCAATTTTTCCCACGGAACACCAGGCAACATCTCGCGGCACACTAGTGTGCCGCGGAACAGTGGTTGAAAAACACTGACATAGGCCACAGTGAGTTTGCCTGTGTGCACACACAGGAAATACAATGACAACTGCTTCATCAATCTCTCAGGCATACTTGGTTGCTAAATGGCACCAGCATAGCAAAAGCAGCAGATCCAGAAACACAAAGGAAGGAATGGACATACTTTAGGCCTTTCAGTGGCATGAAGAATTTTTAGTTAATTTTTTGGCTTTCAAAAGATAGATCAAATTTATATACAGCGGCACCCCGTGTTACACACGCGATCTGTTGCGGATCGCGCTACATAACACGGGCGTGCGTAACGTGAATGCGCCCCCCCCCCAAGAAAGAACCCGGAAGTAGCACGATTTGAGTGCTTCTGCGCATGCACGAAGTGCGCAGAAGCGTTCTGTGCACCCGGGGGTCGCACGCGCATCATGCACGCTCCGGAAACACTTCCGGCTTGCAGGCATTCTTAACTCAAACGTCCACAACCCGGGGTGTGTGCAACCCAGGGTTCCACTGTAAATCCACATACTACCTACACATTAATGTATGTGCCATTTTTTGTGATAGGAACGAAGTGCAAGTTACTATTCATAACAAAAACAACACTTAGCACTTGAATAGTGCTTGTAAGTCTTCAAAGTGAATTTAGAATTGTAGAATTGGAAGGGATTGCCAAGGGTCATCTAGTCCCTTGCAATGCAAGAATCTTGCCCACAGCTGTCATTATCTTGTTATAATCCTTACAGAAACACTGCAAGGCAGGTATGGGGAAGCTTGGGCCTGCCAGGTATTGCTGAACTACAACTCCCATCAGTCCCAGAAAGCATGGCCAGTGCCCAGGGAAGGTGGGAGTTGCAGTTCAGCAACATTCGGAAAACCAAAGGGTGCCCACCCCTGCTGTAAGGTGAGGCAATATTATTATTCTCATTTTGCAGAAAGGAGGACTGAGGCCGAGAAGGAATTGCTTGTCTAAGGTCACCTAATGGATTCCTGGCAGATGCAATATTTGAACTAGGGACTTTCTGATTCATAACTCATTCTCCTAGCCACTACACCACAGTAAGGAATTTAACAACAAACTGTAACTCTCTATGGGCTTGCATTTATATTTTAAAAATTGTTTATCTTATGATAACACTTCCTAGGATTTAAACTGCATGATAGTGGGATTAGATTTAAGCAAGCTATTCATATTAAGAGGTTTGGGGACTCTGCTGCTCGCAGGAACTAAAGTTGTTAAGGAGGTTCCTTTCACCATATGGCAAAAAGGACTCAAATTCCTCAAATCCAGTTGGATAAACGACCCTAGGGAATGATTCTCCCTCTCCCTCCCTTGCACACAAACACACACACACACACACACACACAGAGAGAGAGAGAGAGAGAGAGAGAGAGAGATTGATTGACAAAGGAAAGGGTTACCAACCTGTTTTTCTTTCTTCTGTATTTTCATTATCATCAAATTTGGGGTGTATATTACTTCTGTAAAAACGCAACACATAAAGGTCACAATAACATTGAAAGCACACAAGATCTGCTTTTAAAGTCTTTCTAATACAATACCCTCTCTGAAGAGCTGTGAAACACTCAGATATGTCCTGCTCAAAAATACCCTGTATTATTCAAGAAGGAAGGGCCTTTTGGAGTCTAAACAGATAATCCTGAGGCATCGATTTACATAACTGGGAGCCATACACCTATAACTCTACAGCAGGGATGGGGAATCTGCCATCCTCCAGGTGTGGTTGGATTCCCATCAGCCCCGGTCAGCATTGCCTATGGTCAAGGAAGATGGTAGCTCCCCACCCCCTGAAGGCTTATCAGGGGTCTGTCCATCCCTGTGATGTCATACAGGGATTTCTCAAGAGTGTTAAGTAGAGGTCTTCCAAACCTTAGCCATTCAGATCCTTTGGGAATCTCATACTGTACATTATGCACCTTAATGATATTTCTAAGATTTATTTAATTCTACATTTAAAAATGTAATGGGGGGCAGTTAATGCATACAACATACTGATACACTAAATAGAGAGGGAGAGAGTTGGTTAGTAACCTGCTGAGTATAAACAATATTAGATTTTATGCAATGTGTGGAATTGCCTTGAGATGTAGGGTAGTCAGATGGGTGGGGTACAAATCATATTATTATTATTATTATTATTATTATTATTATTATTATTATTATTCCTGGGGCTTTATAGAAACAAAAGAAAGTACTCTACCAATTAAAAATATCCTTTCCCACTTGGAAAACACCTGCTTGATGAAAATATGGCCCTATAAAAATCCAGCAACAGTTGGGAGACCACTTCCTGCTCTCCCATACCTATGCAGATTGAGAAACATGCAATTACCTTCTCCAGGAGCAATACATTGCCTTCTTTGAGGATGAGAGGGATGAAGGATCTTGTTTAGTTGGAAAGCGGGGAAAAGAAGAATGTGCACACTCTGGGGTCAGAGCCAGGCCATTCTCGTTTCAGTATCCTGGAAGGGGAAGGGACATAACCAAAAGAGACATAGTCAGCCTAGCAGCACAATTAGGAAATAAATGGTATCCATTAAATATCAAAACAATACATGTGACAGAGTGGTGTAGTAGTTAGTGTTGAAATAAGACTGGCGAGAAAGAAAGCTCACTTCAGTTTCCCAAGTACTGAAATGGGTGGTGCAGTTCACAGTGCTGGCAAAAGAACAGGGCTCTTCATAAGAGTCTCCATCCTCAATCGTTCAATGGACTAAAGATTCTGTTTTGACAGATAACAACTGGCAAATAAATATTTAGAAACATTTGGCAGTATACACAGAACTCTATGCTTACACTGCTTGTCCCTCTCTCTCGCTTGTGCCCAGGCCCAGCAACAATAATAGTTCCAAACTCTGAATATAAAAAATTGCTATGACCCGAGGCATTTATGATCACTATTAAATCCAGGTTTTTTTTAGCATTTTAAAATTAAATAATTATTATTTTTTTGTCCAGGGGGCTGGGAGCGGGAACGAATGTACGCCCAATGCCTGAACCAATAATCCACCTATATCTGTAGTCAATAAAGTTGAGCCGTCTGTAATTCAAATCACAGTCTGCTTGAGTTTATTAATCACATCTTACATTTAGCCACGGGTGGGTGGGTGGGTAGAAAGCCACTGTGACTGGTACCATGATAAACTAACTTCATGATGAGTTCCCCCAACTTTTTTTCCAGAAAAAACAACACTGATTACATCCCAATCTTTTCTCTTTTCTCTTGCCCCCTTTTTCCTCCTTTCCGCACCTCTTCCTGTTCGTATGTTAAAAGAACAATCAATATAAGTGTTAATAAACGAACAAACAAGCAGAAAAATAGAGCTACATGAGAAATGACCTATACACTGATAACTGTTGGGCATTGCTTGGTCCACACTGTGACCCAGTGTGGTGCAGTGGTTAGAGCGCTGGACTAAGAGCTGGGAGATAAGGGTTCAAATCCCCACTCATCAATTAAGTTCACTGTGTGGCCCTGGGCAGAGTCACCGCCTCTTAGCTTGACAGGGATAACATGAGAATAAAATGGGGAAGAGGAGAAGTACATATAGGCTACTGAGCTCCTTGGAAGAAAGGTGAGAGATATATGGACAAATTGTGTGAAAAGGACAATAGTGACTTTGGAAAAGAATGGGAACCCTTTGCAACATACTTGCAGAAACAAAAAAAATATGGACTCGTTGGCAGGATTTAAATAAATATCTACAAATTTATTTACAGAGAACAAGAAATATAATTAGTGATAACAGAACATTATGTATAAGCAGCAGATGTAACAAACCAGAAATGGAAGTTGGGGGATGTCAACAGGGAGGGGGAAAGTAGAAAATGAATGTTAAACGATGATATTGAATAACTGTTATGAGAAAAGAAAATCAACAAAAATTATACACACACACACACAGAGAGAGAGAGAGAGAGAGAGAGAGAGAGAGAGAGAGGTACCTCTGTTTACGAACTTAATTCATTCCAGAGGTCCATTCTTAACCTGAAACTGTTCTTAACCTGAGGTACCACTTTAGCTAATGGGGCCTCCCGCTGCCGCCGTGCCACCGTCACACGATTTCTGTTCTCATCCTGAGGTAAAGTTCTTAACCCAAGGTACTACTTCCAGGTTAGCAGAGTCTGTAACCCGAGGTGTTTGTATCCTGAGATGTTTGTAACCCGAGGTGTACCACAGTAAATGTATTCAGTAGCCTAACTATGGTAAATGAAATAAAGCTAGAGTTGCTGGTTGACTGCTAGGGCAGAGGGAAGAATAGACCAAAAAGGCTATGGCCACCAGATTATTTGTTAATTTCTTTTATTGTGGATAAATAAATCCAACACACATCTCTTTTTACTAAAAATTAAATCTCCATTTGGAGATCATTACAGTTTCTGGAAGAACAATATCAATGCCCTTCTGAACAACCCTGCTTAAACCACGCTCAGCATTTTTTGCTCAGGCGGAGAAACTGGGCTGATGCTGCTCCCATAAGCAACGAAGATCTCTTTTGTGTCTCTTTTGCTTTCCTTCTCCAAAGTGGTTCCAGCCGCACAGTAGCTCCCCAGCTAGGAGGCAAAAGCCATGTGACAAAGAACACGGCAAGCAACACAGCAGCAGAAAGAAGCCAGAGAACAAGTAGCAGGCCAGTTGAGCACAGCATGCTGGGAATTTTCTGCAGGTCAAATTTCCACCGTGCATGCATAATATGGGCTTCATTACTGCCATCTTAATTGGGTGGAGTGGGAAGGGGGGAATCAGTTATGGAAATAATGCCTCAGCAAAGCCAGAGAAAGGTGGGGTCAGGGAACCCAGGAAGGCATGTCTGGAGCAAGGAGAGGATTGTCTCAGCTTCCTGAAAGCATTAGGCAGCCTCTCCATCTTTTTCTTTTTCTAAATCAAGCTTGCACAAGGCTGCAAAGCTACCCAGTCTCCACAGGATGGCACCAGCCCAGAAATGCTGGACGACCCAGCAAAGTTGATTTACTTTACCTCTTATTTTACAGCCCAAGAGCCAAAAATTTGCTGCATCCATTAGGTACACAGATTTTAACCAAGAGATGATTTGGAAACCAGCTCAAGTACACCCTTCATAAGTATCAAGAGTAAAAGAACCTGCCTTAGCTGTGCAAATTTAACATATCATCAAGTGCAGATGATGATCTCTCAACTACCAACAAGCGTGCAGCGTCAAAAGGATAAGAATTCCATTACAAAACATTTTATCTGTAAGTCGCCATACAACGGTGGGTGATAACCAATATTGATTAGAGTAAATCCACTTAAGTGCATTAATTTCAATGGGCCTTACTCTAAGTATATCTAACATTAAATATTACCCAGTTTTATAATAAAATAAAATAAAATAATAATCACAGAATAAAAACAGTATAAAAATTCCAGTGGTAGAAACAGCACACAGCATCACTAAAAATATATAACAGATCTAAAAACCAGTGGATTGCAAATGTATTCACCTGGCACTGAAAAGACCACAAGGAAGGTGCCAGGCAATCGTCTCTGGGGGTGGCATTCTATAACCAAGTGCCAATACAAAGAAGGCCCTTTACCTGGTAGCTAACCACATAACTTCTCTTGGTGGGGGCACCTGCAGCAGAGCCTCTCAATATTCGGTTTAGTACAGGAGGAAGAGATCTATCAGGTAATATTGTCAAGCTTTTTAGGCTTTAAACGACAAGATCTGCACACTGACTTAGGCTAGGAAGTGAACTGGAAGCCACTGCAGATGATTAGCATGATACGTTCTAAAAAGCCAATATGGAGAAGGGTCAAGGGGGCAGGTGGCCAGATACAATTCTTCAAGCAGCTGGTCACATCCTCAGGCCACAATAATTGAAACTGATCCAGTACAAATGAAACGGACAGTGCACTGGACACCACCACTGTCCAAATCTGAAATTATTTGTCTGTAAAGTGCCTTGTAAATTTGTTACAGCAGGTCTCCAAAGATGTCAGAGCAATGTCCTCTTGCCTGGATGACAAAACCTTATTCATCTGCCAGATGGATGTGATGGTGGCAGAGAAGCAAGCTTTCTTCACCACCACATGGTAGTCCCAATGGTGCAACCTCATCTGTACTGAGATGCATGCCACCTGAGCTCTAGCTGCTGACCCTCTTGTTTCATCACATGCTGGTCACTAGAGTACCATGCTGACCTACATACTCCATAGAGATAGCAAATGGTACTCTGGAGCGATCGTGTCAACGGCTCTGTGCATCTCACCATTCCACAAGTGAGACCTGAGCTTTAGCCAAGTCAGCTAGAAAATCCCTCCCAGCATTCAGGAAGCCATCAGATTCCACAAGTCTCAGAGGGCAGACCATATCAATAGGTACCTCCACTCTTGCAGAATAGAGTAGCTGCATCCAAACCACACTTTAGTCATTTTTAAAGCAATATTTGTACATTTATGCAATGTAAAGTTAATTCATCACCTTAACTAAAAACACGCAAACATGTAAGATTTCTCAGGTGCCTACCCATCAGTACTGTGCACAGCTGCCTTCTGCTGTAAACTAGCAGAAATAAGCACAGTGCTGGAGAAAAAGGAATATATTTGCAAAAATCATGGCACACCACTTGAGCAATGCTTCATTTGTTATGCAGCTTTACTTGCCACAATATCTTCTTACTGTCCAGGAGCTTAAGTCCCAGTTGTATATCTCCTTTCTTATTGTTCTTCATCTATCATCAGTACTATTTTTTCTGCATGTTTCTTCCTAACTCGTCCTGCTTTACATTCTATTCATTTGTGTCTCCATGTTGTTGCTTCGATGGGGATAAAGACTACATTCCTACAAAGCAGGTTTCTCTTTGTGCCCCAAACCTTCTTTTGACCTCCAATAACCAATTGTGTACTTTCACATTGGCACTTTGGCAGGCCATCTCATGAGGGACATGAATTTTCCCATCAGCACTAAGCACGTGCCTATCCTCTATCCCTAAAGAGCCGCCAGATTCTGCACTATTCCTGCCTGCAAAACCTCCCAGCATCCCAATTTAAGAACCATCTGATCACCTGTACACTCTGACAAGCAGATATGCCAACATCCCCGCTTCTGCATTACATACCCAGAGATTAAAATCTCTGTTTAATCTCAAACGAGACTGCCTAATTTTCTAATGGAGCTGCGGTTTTCTCATGAAGATAAGGATGTTTTTGCTGCTGCGCCACGTAAGTGTTTCGACTGCTTAATTTGAACTTCATTGTCAATTATTAGACAGGTTTTGTGCTTCATTCCATGATGGTTTTTATCTTAACTCAGAATACTATGGATGTTCCTTATCAAGATGCAAAATCATCCCATAAGCAGAAGCAAGAGCATCAAGCTGCATTCAACACAGCCAGAAATAAACATTTCCTAACAGGTGAGACTATCAGACTGGGCAACTGAATCATCACTGAGGCTGTTCTAAGTAGCCGACTCTCTGCTAGTACCGTTGCTGGGATTGAAGCACCTGCCTATTACCCTGCTCTCTTTGATTTATTTTCATTTTCCCAAGTGTGACACATTCCTCCAACGAGGCTGAAACAAAATCAAGTTCCAATTATGCATCCTTTCCGTCTGGATTCTCCTGGGAATTTTCAGAGACACATAATACATACAGGAGAAAAGCTGTTACCGAATCCAAAAAATCCACTTCAATCTACTTTAGAACAGATACTCCTCCATGGTAGCCTCAAGCTACACAGCTGACAGAGTAAGAAATGCAAGGACCACAAATGCTCCACTGTATAGCCATGGCCAAGTTTTGCTGGACCGTCGGCAGCAGATTTCAATCAGAAGTTGTCAAAAATCTCTTACCCATCGTGTACTTTTCAGCCATGAAATGTGACTCATTCAGACCCATGAGGCCAGATTTGCAAAAACAAACAAGCAAAAAGATGCACAAACAACTTCTGCATTGCAGTTGAAATCACAATCGTGCTAGCAGCACTACAGTACTAATCTTCGTACTAGCAGCTTGTCTGTATGCCATTATGTATTCACATCACAGCAACAATCTGTTAATTTGTCCACCGCAGATTTTTAAAAGTACAGCTAGACCTTTAAGGTGCATTATAACCTCAGGGACTCTGGGGCTCAGCAGAAGCCTGAAGGCCTGAAACGCTACTATGAGCTGTGTGTGCTAAAGTCTCAGAGCCTTCTTCAGATACAGAAAGAAGGAGGTACATTGTAGTATCAGCCACCTGGTAGCATAAAACCCTGGCCTTCTGGCCTTCTGCCTTTCTCTCATCAACAAAGCTGTACTGCCTTGCTTACTGGTACTTCATGACCAAGATACCCACTCAAACCCTCCAGGTCCAGATTATACTATGGCCACCCCACCTCTGAATGGGTTCCAACTGGATCCACTATACGATCATGCAAATTTGTTAATAAAATCTGGAACTTAGTGGTGATCCCTCCCAGTATGTGTCTGCAATAGTCCTCAGCGTACAAACTGGGTAACCTGGTAGATGAAGCTCAAGATTGCAGGGAAGGTTATCCTGAGTAGAAAGAAAAGGCAATCTCACAGAACTAGGATGCAGGAGAGGACACTAGCAGATAGCACATTCAGGTGAAGGATCCATAACTAGTCAACGCACTCTGCTGAGTAACATGGTAGAGAGTGGCATGTCTGCAACAGGAAGCAGGGAGGGCATATAGTTCTTCTAAAAGGCAAACAGTTATTTCTAGCTTGAGGCAAGCTACTCCTGTGAAGAAAACTGTTCTTCCCAGCTACTAAAAAACCCCATGTTGTTACTGCAGAGTGGGAGTGAGTGGATAGAGAATGCTGGTTTAAAAACTTTCCACAATATACTTGCTACGTGCTGAATCTAGGCACAGCCCTCAGCTCCCAACAGCAGATTAAAAAAACTATTTCCCTGCCTGTTTTCTCAATATCACGTGGTTTGGGCAGTCACCTGAAGGTGAGACATGTGGGACTTGTTCTAATGGCAAGGCTCATAAGGTGGAATTCAACATCGCACACTTCCAATCATTCCATCAGTACAGGCATTGGAGCTTTCCAGATGGAATGGTCTCCTCTCCTCTCACTGCATGCTATTCTGGGGGGTTCTCCTGACTCCCACCCACCCTTGGGGGGCGAAAGAGGAAGAGAGAAGGAAAGCCCTGTTGTACAAGCAGAAATCATTGCACAGGGCTTCTGCTGAAAAGAGTGATTAGGTGAATCCCACCCATGGTTTAGTGGTTAAAGAGTGCTGGACTAGGCTCTGAGAGACGCACGTTCAAATCCCCATTCAACCATGAATCTCACTCAATGACCTTGGGCCAGTCATTTACTGCAAAGATAAAATGGCGATGGGGGAACCATGTGTGCTGCCTTGAACTTCCTTGGGTAAAGATGGGATATAAATGTGGCGGTGGTGATGTCGTCTGGCTGGCCCAAAATTATTTATTCTTCCTCATCACTTAGGGGTAGGGCTATTACAGATGTAAGGAGACCATTTACAGACAAGGGTTCCATGCAAATATTCACCAGGAGAAGGTGCATGTGAGAAAAAATAATTGGGTGGAACTAAATGTGGCATTAATACAATTGTTCCATGAGTGTAAGAATTTCAGCTTGTCAGTTACAATCTTCCACCTCCTCGCCCCCCACACTGTTCTGGGGGCTCTCCAGAGTAGATTTGTGAGAGGCCATACAATAGCTGACACACACATTCTTGACAGCAATAGTGCAAATACCAGGGGAAGAGGATCGCAGTTAATGGGCACAAGTAGATTCATGCCAGTTCTCTGTCCCTTAGCATTTCATGATGCAAAAGTGCAGATGGAAAGAGAGACAGGAAATGACATGGTCTCTACAGGGTGAAGCAACACCTGAAAGACAACAGCTCCCAAGGCAGGCAACATACAAAAGCAACAAAGGACAACAGAGTGCAGAGAGCAAGCAGATTCCATGCAGAGGAACAGAAAGCATACTTCCAAAGCATGATTGGCTGGGTTTTTTATTTATTTATTTTACTTAAATGTTTTTAGCAAAGCCCTTAAAAAAACAGCTTACATAAAATAATCACACAATATCACCTTTCATTAAAAGCACCTGTTTGACACAGTACTTTAAAACAATATGTAGGCCAGCAATGTGCCATTATAAATCAGCTAGAACAATTTCAAACAATTTCAGCAGCTCATAAAATCTTTATGAAAAAGCAGCTTGCAATAAGTGGGTATTTAAGATCCCTTTAAAATCCTGTAGTGATGGGTCATACAAACAGATGTGTTGGGAAGGAATTTCACGGAGGAGAGGCTGCCTCTGAAAGAGCTGTGCCTTTTATGCCCGCCAATCTAAATTTTACAAAGTGGGACGTTAAAGCTTTGTAACTGCATGGGTGGGTTCATATTGGTGAAGATAATCAGTCAGATTAACTGGCCACAAACATTTTACGGCTTCAAAGATCAATACTAGCACTTTAAACTGGGTCCCAAAATCTACCAACTCCCAGTGGAACTGGTAAAATATAACAAAATAAAATAAAAAACTCCTTCCAGTAGCACCCTAGAGACCAACTAAGTTTGTTCTTGGTATGAGCTTTCGTGTGCATGCACATGAAAGCTCATACCAAGAACAAACTTAGTTGGTCTCTAAGGTGCTACTGGAAGGAATTTTTTTATTTTTTATTTTGTTTTGATTATGGCAGACCAACACGGTACCTACCTGTAACTGGTAAAATATAGGCATTAAATGTTCCAACCACCTTCCACACCACCCCCAAAATCCAAGCAGACTCATTTTGCACCCAGTGAATATATAGCATCTATGCCAGTGCATCATGCTGAACAGGAAATATACAACTTGGGCATCTGACCGATGTATCAAAAATACACGGCCAATTATTGTCAAATAATTGTGAATTATATTTAATCTTTGTTTATAGTGTTTTTGAAACATACATATGGAACAACAACAGAAAATAACCGTACGGCTTGGTGCAAGCCCAGCTAAACAGAACCCATAAAGAAAAGAGCATCACTAGGATCAACACTAGAAATATCATGGTAACAGGTTCTTCCATAATTTGTTTTTTTTTTTTTTTTTTGACCAGAGAGCACCACAGTTCCACCCTGTCAAGTCACAAACATTATTTAATACATTAATTTATTAGAACAATAGCAAATTACACCAACTGCAAAACAAAACAAAACCAATTTCTCTAAGAAATCGACGTTTTCTATTGGAAATAATTTTCGAGAAATTTTACCTCTTCAATTTACACGTATTGGCACAGACCTCAAGAAAAGTTTAGTGAAGAAATACTGCAAATAAATAAAAAAAGTGCATCTGGTAGCAAAGGTAATTCTAAAAAATCCCCCAAGGCAGTCAGATTGCCACCAGATGTCAAGCTGGAATCTGGAACTCTGTATCAGAGGATTCCTACAGCAGAGGGATCCTCTGCAAAATGAGCACCCTGTTGAACTTCATAAGGCTGAAGGCAGAGATGCAAGGGGCCAAGCAAAGGAGGGAGGAAGAGGAGTAAGTATTTCTGGGGTTCTCGTGACTGGCTTAAAATCATATCAGTACACACCTTATAAGCCCAGACACATAAGAAGAGTCAGCAAATTGTTCAGTTTGGTTTTTCATTTTTTTATGCTTAATTTATTGTTTAAGACTACTTTTGTTGCGTTGAGGTTATGTATTTTTTTCATGTTGTAAGCCATCTTGAGCATGTTTTGAACTATGGAAAGGTGGCATACAAATAAAAGTTTGTTTGTTTGTTTGTTTGTTTGTTTGCATAAAATACCTATTTTGTTCACCATCCTCTTTCATATAGCAGCCAACTAGAAATCTTTTGGAAGCTGATAAACACTAATTGAGACCAAGACTGGGTTTTCCCCCCCAATACCTGATATTCAGAGGGATGTTGTGTCTGAACCTGGAAGTAGGTAGCACACAACCATCAGTATCCATTCATAATCTTAGCTTCCATGAATTTGTATTCAGAAATCTGTCAGAAAGCCTTCACTCAGAAAGTATTTTGTTAATGCCACTCAAACCCCTTGTAGTATCCAAATGTACATATATTATTTCTGTTATACAGAGCAGGAAGGAGCGCAGAGAGAAGAAACGCCATGGTGCATCTGCAGCAGCACAACCGGATGCCTTCATCCTCCCAGCCGCAACAAACTATGTCTATCCCATACAGCAGGCGCTGAAATCTTCCAACAGTTTGACTTCACCCGCAAAAGCACAACTCCTCCATTGTCTCCCAAGACAGACGGATGCCAACAATAACAGAGCAACAAAGTGAATCCCCATAGGATCCCTAGCACATACAACAAGGTGAGGGAAATATGAACTCATCATCCCAATGGCATGACCTGGACAACAGATCAGGCTACCAAGGGAAGAGGCTCAGAACAACCACTATTGTCTCCATCTCTCCAGGAAGTTCAAGACATGGTGCACATGGGCAGCTAATTGCCATCACCCCAGTCTAACAGCTATCTGAAACTAAGAACGGCAATGATCTCTTGTCAATACTTACCTAAATTATTGGTGAGAAAACAGATGTGCATCAGCTACACACATCAAAGGTACATGTCTATGTTAAAGAAAGAAAAGTCCCCTTTCTACACAAGGAATAGATATTCTTTATCTAAATATAATGCTTTGTTTATCTTAACTTCCCTGTGAGCCAGCCATTTCTTTGGACAATTTTCTGAGTGATGAAGTAAGTTTCTGTATTTTTATCACATTTGTGAAATCAATCAACTGGTTTGAAAATATGTAATTCTTTAGTTTTCACACTGTTGTTTTTGTTTATTTGTGCACTATTTGGCTTTTTGTTTGTTCTGTCATTTTTACAACTGCCATTTTGCAATGCATTTGGCTCAATGTAAAAAAAGGTAAAAAGGTAAAGGACCCCTGGATGGTTAAGTCCAGTGAAAGGCAACGATGGGATTGCGGCGCTCATCTCGCTTTTAGGCCAAGGGAGCCGATGTTTGTCCACAGCTTTACGGGTCATGTGGCCAGCATGACTAAACCGTTTCTAGCACAACAGAACACCGTGACGAGTGCCAGAGCGCACAGAAACATCATTTATTTCCTGCCGCAGTGGTACCTATTTATCTACTTGCACTGGTGTGCTTTCAAACTGCTAGGTTGGCAGGAGCTGGGACAGAGCAACAGGAGCTCACCCCGTTGCAGGGATTTGAACCACCGACCTTCAGATTAGCAAGCCCAAAAGGCTCTGTCGTTTAGACCACAGCGCCACCCGCATCCTTTGCCTCAATGTGCCCTGGGTGGCACTGTATGGAAACCCCCTGAGTTTCCATACAATCTAATCTGTGCCTGCTGTCTTTCCCATCAACACACCTGTACTGAGACACATTCAGCATTAAAAAAATGGGTCAGCTACTGAACACATAGTTTTGTCTTGTTTTTAGTTCACCCAACAGCCAGGGAAAACCTGAAGATGAACTAAAAGGTAAGTTAGTTGTTAAACCCACAAATATATTTTTAATGCTGTTGTTTTTTAACATATTTCTTATTAAAGATTTCTGGGTTTACATTAGTGTTACATTAGGAAAAGGGGGGGAAGTGGTGGAGGGGGGCTTCGTGAGTGGGGGTGGGGTCAGGTGGCAATGTTTCTATTCTACTTACCGTAATGTATGTGGGGGGGGGGGTTGCATCAGCATCACTTGTGTGGGTTCTCTTTACTATTCCCTTGCGTTCCTTTGGTGGTAAGAGAGGTTGGGGTTGGCCTAGGGTGTGGTTGTTTGTGATTGGCTGTGGTGAATTTTGTTTTCATGTGTGAGTGGTGTGTGTGTGTTGTTTATGAATAGATATTTTTAAGATTTAGATTTTGAAACACAATGTAATCCATTGTAAAATCATGCAACTGCTCCCATATGTTATCTCTCTGTCACACACACATACATGCACACACACTCTCACATACACACACCTGCAAACAATATTACAGAAGAGCATGCATACTACTTTATACAGAGTATAAAGTACTGGTTCATTTGGCCTAGCACCATCTTCTTTCCCAGCAGCAGATTCTTAGGATCTCAGCTCCCAGCCCTGAGACCTGAAATCTTTTAAAAAGAACTAACACCAGGTAATGCCATGAATTGAACCTGCATGCAAAATATGTGCTTTACCACTGAGCTATGGTCTTTTCCCAGTGTTACACATGTGTTAACATTTATCACATCTCCAAAACTTAGCAGACTCGAAAACTCCTAAATGATACCTTGTTTAGAGAAGCAAAGGTTAATGTGTAAAATAGGTACAATGACTGGAATAAAACTGAACAGCTGCACAACCCGGGCCTTGGACACCTCATTCAAAATCCTGCCCATTTCCAATTAAATCTTCAGGTCACTGAAGGAATACTCACAAGTTTTAAAGCCTATTTTTTACAGGCTGCAAAGTTAGTTGTGTCCATAAAATCGTTGAATTTGCTTTATGGCAAGGATTTTAATGCCAATTCATGGGCTCACAGATGTTTTGCGATCCAATCAGTAGCTAAAAGCATCCCTCCTCAATTGCCACAAAGCATACTAATTTCCCTCAAGAACCAAGGTGTCCTATCAAACACATCACCATTTAACTGAATATTGAAGCCATGCCACTGACTCCATACACCTGACTCCTTCCCAGCACCTTTTAGTGAAAGCTGTACTTCCAAATGTATAAATCACCCAAACAAATTGTTTATATTGAGTCAAAATCAAGCCTGAACTAAGCTAGCTTCCCAATGAAAAAATATCACACAGAGAGATGACAATTTTACAGACACAGCAGAGTCCCCATCAGTAACAGTCATCAAGCTGGGACTGGTCAGGGGTTTTAGCTGTCTTAGAACATGGCAGCATCAATCCTGACAGATATGAGTCAATGGAACCACACTGTACTAGCCCTCCAGAATCTTGCACTGCCATTATGGTTTATCCTAATACAGATATTGACCCAATGCAGATTTTGGACAGTTTGGGGATACATACCATGTTATTGCAGAAAAGCTGTGACTGCTAATACTATCAGAACTGTCATCTAGCCCAACCCCCTGCAAACACACACACACACACACACACACACACACACACACACAAAGATGACAATGAAAGTAATCTTGCAAGCAATTCAGCACACTTATGCACTGACTCTAATGCTTCCAGTGTCACAATTCAATGGATACCAAGGATTATATAAGATGCTCTGCCAATAAGCCGCTCCACTTTTACATTCTAACATCCTGATAGCAGAATTAACAGATATACGACAACTATCTTATTTTAAATTCCACTTTTGAAGCAGCAATTTCAGAG
The DNA here is from genome assembly GCF_009819535.1 of Lacerta agilis. Taxonomy (NCBI): domain Eukaryota; kingdom Metazoa; phylum Chordata; class Lepidosauria; order Squamata; family Lacertidae; genus Lacerta; species Lacerta agilis. Next base: position 65,712,282 of record NC_046317.1, on the reverse strand, counting down.
TAAGTTTTGCAGTACAAGCTAAGGCCAATGGCTGCGGCTCCATGTTCACTACATCAATATCCAAAACAATACTAATTACGTGAAACTAAAACTCTGCCACTAGACTATTCTCTGGGATGAGGCAAATAGTACCAGTTATATGTTCTATCTGATCTGTGTTGGCTACCTTCTAGTTTCTGAGCTAGATTCAACGTGCTGATCCAAATCTTTACAACCCCAAACGGCCTGAGACCTGGGTACCTTAAAACCCATCTAAACCCTTAGGTTTCTTCCACTCCATATTGGATACTTCTGCTCCACATTCCCTTGCTAAGTATAATGCAGTGACCGAGCACATGAACGAGTGTTTTCTGTTGTGGCTCCTACCTACACTTTGGAATACTGATGAACAACCACCAGCTCCCTGTTAACTTATGTTTTGTCACGGGAAGGGTGGCATTTTGGCTTAAAATTTTGGCCATGGCTGGTTTTTGTGTATGTTTTCTCCCAGTGCCTTTTTCATTGATTTATTTTATCTTCTGTTATACTGTGGCCATTTTGGTGATGACAGTTTATTGGGGGGGGGGGAGTTTTTGTCTTATGATGTTGCTGTTATGATGGTTCATGTTTTCTCTCACACTTATTTCAGTTTTGTAATTTGACATTTTGTTGGTGCTTTACAGTGACTTTCTTAGCAGCCACAGACGAGGGAAAGGAGGGCATTGTTTTTAAAATTAAAATGTGTTTGCTTGCAAGAAAAATGGGGTAAATATACTTAAAATAAGTAAGTAAAACGCACATTTACACATGACATTTATGACTTGCAATGTATTTCCAAAACAACCCACAATACTGGAAAGCTTGCCAAACCTCGGTCTATATGCAAAACAGCAAGCTGGACAGGTTAGGGCTTTTAACAGGAACCTGCAGGTGTAGCTGCCATATCAGAGATTTTGGCTGGCAGCAAGGCTGTTAATTGATGTACATGACTTGAAGCATCGCCACCTGTCTTGCTGCCCTTCTCCAATTCCATGAAGTAAGCAGAGATGCATACAGCATCTCAGGTCTGTGAGGAAAGCTCCCAGCTTTTGTTCACAGCTAGGGCAGCTCAGCCGGACATGTCTTGGCCAGCAAAAACGGCTGCCACTTGAAAGCAAGGTATCTGTGGTGCAATCCAGTGGGAACTCAAACAACAACATTCCTGTGGTCTGAAGGGGAGTGGGGGGGGGAGGGCTTCTCTGTGAAAGATGCAGCCAGCCATGCCAGGCAATTCCACAGAGGAATGTCTCCTCCCCTTCCCCGGAATTTGCTAAGATGCTTGAAAGGAGAGAGGGACAGGTGCGTTTTGCAGCAGAGAGAGATAATTCAGCGCCTTCAGATATGGAGGAAGCAAACCTCCTCTCCACAGCATTCTGCAGCAAGTTCTGTTTACGTCTACACTGCAGCTGCCGGGCTCTTCTACGGAGTGGGGTGTGTGTGTGCATTTGCTGTGGGAAACCAAGCTGAAACTCCAGCGTGGCAGAGTAAGAAAGCAGATCTGTTTTGTTCTCACTTCGCTGCCTCAGGAATCAGAGCCATAAAGCTAGCAGGATGTGTCCCGGGCCTCCTAGGAAGCGAACAGGCCCCACTTTCTCTGCACTCCCTTCCCCAATGCCCCACCTTCCTTCCATTGTTGGGGCGCACAGAAGGATGCAGGGATTTGTGCCAAGTAGAAAACAAAACAGCAGCTCAGTAGCAAGGGCAGCAAGGCAATCAAAGCACAGGGCTCACAGCCGACATGCATGCAAAAATGTGCTGGCCCAAGGGAAAGTGGGCAGGGGAAGTGTGTCTGTGTGTACACTGCCCTTTAAAACAAATCACGCTGAAATTCAGCAACAAGGTAACCCAAATTCTGCACCAAAAGAAGCTAACTGTACACGTGATGCACGTCTATTTTGATTTAACTACTGAAGTATGTAAAAGAAAGCAGGTTTCCATGGGGATGCTGTGGCCCTCCAATGTTTGTTGGGCTTCAACCCCCATCATCCCTGACCACTGACCATGCTGACTGAGGCTAATAAGAGCTGGAATCCAACAACATCAGAAGAGCCACAGGTTCCTGATCTCTGCTTATTGGAAGATCGGAATTAAGAAAGAGGAGGCTTTTTAAATGGGGATATTTAAACAGGGCTATTGTTCTGTGTACATTTTTTTACTGCATTGTACGTTGCTTTGGGGTGCTTAATAGGAAGCAATTCATTAATATGATAAATAATGAATAAGAATATATCAATGGGCAAGATTCACCTAATCAGCCAGGTCAGCAGAAGCCCTGCACAATGAGCTCTGCTTGTACAATGAGGCTTCCCCCCTCCTCCTAGCACCCCCAAAATTGGCTTGGGGAGCAGGGTCAGGACAACCACCAGAACCATGGATGGAAGAAAACACTGTTGAATTCCACCCTGTATATTTATCATAACCTTCTCTAAGTTCAAGGGATAGTGCTTGCTTCAAAGACTCCATCAATAAAGAAATCTGCAAATGTGATGAGCATCCCCTCAATTCCTTCATCCAAGTCATTTATAAACACGCAGAACAACAACAGGCCCGGGACAGAACTCTGTAGCACATCACCTATCACTTTTTTCCACGATAATCAAGAATCATTAGTGAATGCTCTTTGGGATTGGTCAGTCAACCAGCTACAAATCTACCTAACAGTTACCTTGTCCAGTCCACATTTTACCAGCTTCTCCCCAAGAACATCATGGGGGCCTTTGTCTACAGCCTTACTGAAATCAAGATACACTAACTCTATCAGAAGAGAGAAGGCAGGCTGACTCATTTTCTGCATGTATGTATGCATGCACCTTCACTGCAGATGGTGACAGCAGTCACAAAATTAAAAGACGCCTGCTTCTTGGGAGGAAAGCAATGACAAACCTAGGCAGCATCTTAAAAAGCAGAGAAATCACCTTGCTGACAAAGGTCCATATAGTTAAAGCTATGGTTTTCCCAGTAGTAATGTATGGAAGTGTATAAAGAAGACTGATCACTGAAGAATTGATGCTTTTGAATTATGGTGCTGGAGGAGACTCTTGTGAGTTCCATGGACTGCAAAAAGATCAAACTTATCCATCCTTAAAGAAATCAGCCCAGAGTGCTCACTGGAAGGACAGGTCCTGAAGTTGAGGCTCCAGTACTTTGGCCACCTCATGAGAAGAGAAGACTCCCTAGAAAAGACCCTGATGTTGGGAAAGATGGCGGGCACAGTGTTCTCGAAGCAATTAGCATGAGTTTGGCCAAACTGTGGGAGGCAGTGAAAGATAGGTGTGCCTGGTGTGCTCTGGTCCATGGGGTCACACAGAGTCGGACACGACTGAACGACTGAACAACAACATGCATACACCTCGGACAGCTAAGTTGCACAGATGCTGTTAGAAGTTGCCAGAACAGGAGAAAGCAACAATACACCGGTACCTTGGGTTAAGAACTTAATTCGTTCTAGAGGTCCGTTCTTAACCTGAAACTGTTCTTAACCTGAAGCACCACTTTAGCTAATGGGACCTCCCGCTGCCGCTGCGCCGCCAGAGCACAATTTCTGTTCTTATCCTGAAGCAAAGTTCTTAACCTGAAGCGTTATTTCTGGGTTAGCGGAGTATGTAATCTGAAGCATATGTAACCTGAAGCATATGTATCCTGAGGTACCACTGTACACAACATGAAGAGTGGAATGGCAACTGCTACAAAATCAAAATCCCAGCAATGGATTTGAAAGCCCATGCCAAGGCCACAAAGCTGACAAAAGAGGGCTAAACTTCATCTTCAGAGATGCACCAATCCTCCTCCCTTGCTCCAGATCACAAATCCATTCCTTTTGCTTGACCTCACCAGCTTACCTGAAACTAGGAGCTTTTCCATAAAGGGATCTTGAAGTAAGCACTGAAACTGCAGGGCCAGAACAGATGGTAAAGCAAGCTAGAGCAGAGCCTATGCAAGGCATAACTGATTTCCACTCCATTTCACACATACTTCTTACATGTATCTTGAACAAGAAGGGGGATAGGAGAGGCCCCTTCAAGATACCGCAGCACCATCTTCAGAGGCACCCCTGAAAATATCAACCACCACCATTCCAGAATGCTCTTGTAAAAGCGCAGCAGGTCCTCCACCATCAACAGTATTAAAGGCCGCCAAAGATCTAAAGTGATCAGTAGGGTACAATTACAGTTACTGATTTCAAAGCAAGCCTAATCAATCCATCAAGGTTGTAAAATAGCATCTCAATGCCATACCAAGTATAATATCTAAACCAGCAGGAGCTCAAGAAACAAGTATCTCAAAGTAACAGAGGAAACTCTTTTTAAAGGAACTTGCAAACCAATGGCCACAACTTCTGTTATTCAGTTTAAAAAGTATTTTTACAGAGTATTGAATTTAATCACTTGACATAAATGATTTAATTGGTTCTGCCATATTTTTAAAATTTTCCAGCACCTCCGCCACACATTCTGTCCTCATTTAGCAGAAAATATAGACCATTCAAAATTTCTCACTCAATTCAATTCTCTGTAAATTTAGCAGAACAATTTTTGTTATGTAAATTATCTAAGTTTTCTTCAAGGGTCAAAACATGAGGACTGCTTCTCGGGCTATTTGCCATATGGACAATAGTCCTTCATTTCAATGAAAATCACAAGCGAGTTTGCAACTACCAGATAACTTCTTTCCTCTAAAACCATAAATTCTCAGGCCACTTATAAACTTTTTTTGTTCTACAAATCGAAGAACACACGTGATTCATGTTTTAATACAGTTTTTCACTTTGGATGCAATGGATGTGCCTGTTTTGTGAGCAAAATTATGTGCAGTAGATCTGTGTTATCGGGGGGGGGGTAGTATTCGTGCAGGGCAAATTCCTATATTGCAGGGGTTAGACTAGATAACCCTTGTGGTCCCTTCCATCTCTACAATTCTTCAATTCTATGAAAGTGAAAATATGCTCACTGCTCTACAACCTTTCTGTTGATCACCTGAATGAAGCATTTGTGCAGTGGTCGATGGATAGCAATGTGGGTTTTCTAGAAAATTTTGAAGTGTAAAATAAAATCCAAGACATTCCCCCCCCCCATACAAATTTGGCTAATTAGCACTGAAATTTTCTGATGCCCTAGAGAGTGATCTAATTTAGCATGTTTATTACATGTGTTTAGTAAACCATGCTTTAAAAATGCCCCCATTTTTTGTCTCAATACAATACAATTTGACCTGAAATATTTAAGGGAGGAAATTAACAGTGCATTTAATGCGGTTCCAATGCTCTGTTAAGAATAAAGTCTTTTTGGAATGCAAAAATTCAAAGACAACAGCATGTACACCATATTTTCATTGCATTGTTTGCAGGGGGGGAGCACTGAAAACTTCTGCAATGTTAATAAATGTTAGTATCCCCCAAAACTGTGGATGATGTTCTGACTTACCTACTTGCTAGGGAGAAAAACACTAATTATAATTTTGGAAGCTGCCAAACTTACCTTTTATTATATTTGCCATTGGCATCTATTGGTTGCTACTAATAAACTTATGAAAAATACGTTTTTCTATGGCAAAATAAAGCACCAGAAAATTTCCCATAGACCACAAATTTAAAAGCATCTCTTCTACAGTGCTTTTAATGGCAAGTCCAATTATTCCAGAAACAATCTCCCTTAAAAACTGGTATCTTTACATCTTTACCAAGACCTGGCTGATCAGAATTATTCAGGCACTCACTGCCCCTCTGAGACAGAAAGAGAGATTTGCATATAACATGTACAAGCATCTCATGCTCAGAGCCATTGTCTATTGAGCCATGAAACATGTTTATCTTCCCTGTGGGATTTTTCTTAAGCCTCAAGTGCATACATGGCGGACTACATGAGAACAAGAAGTTCACATGAACATTTTTGTTTTGTTCTGGTTGTCCTGAAAACTGCACTGAAGGTTCAGAATTGTGAGCCAATCTGTCCCCAAAATGCTGCTGGCCATAAAAAGAAAAAGAAAAATAAAGGTTTATACTTTCACTTATGGTGTCCCCCCCCAGTGGCAGCTTTTTGGGCAACGCTGTTCTTAGAAATTATTTTAATAACAAAACAAGAATTGTAACGAGCCTCTTTGCCAGCATTACTGGGAATATGGGATGGGCCAAATGAAGACAGTTTGGATAAAGAATTGATTCTATATTTATTGTCAGCTGCCAGGATGGTTATTGCAAGAAAATTGAAATATTCAGAGGGATTAAATAAGCATTTGTGGTACAGTCAAATATGGCCCATGTTGCTGCAGAAAAATTAACTCAAAAATTAAGGTACACTAGAGGACAAACAAAAACAAATTAACTTTCAACAATGTGGCAATAAATATTTTATACATTAATGATGGTAAAAATGTTAAAACGTTTACTATGAAATATGCTGCTATTTGAAATTCTTAGTAACTTTTCAGCTTTAAGTGAGACTATCATAAAACCTCAAGGACTGTGTGTGTGTATATATATATAATACTACCCCTGTCCACACACCAGGAACTGTGAATGAAATGACCCACATTTGCATTTGTATGTGTGCATTTCAATTTTCATTTTCATTTAATTGCATTGCTTTTCTTTATTCTTGTATGCCAGTGAAGTATAGGTTCTTGCTTAAATCATTAAAAAGCTTTTCTTTTAAAAAAATGTGTACTACAGATTTTCCACATTTTTAAGTATGTAAAAGTAAAGGATATAATATGCAATATATTGAGTTGTATAACGATTCACAAATAGTTTAATATTTTGGTTACAATCATAGCACCTGGTGCTCTATCATAATGGATATATGTTGGTTTATAGTAATTCTGAATATTGAATGTATAAAACATAACCATAAAATCCAGTTTCCTGCTGATCCTTAAGTCGGTACTCTATTTAAAATGACACACGTTCAGTTCCTGAGTTTCGCTGTTAAATGCAGTGATGCCTTCTACACCTGCACAATAATGTGAAGACAGTTTTCCTTTTATAGCAAAGGCTATAGTTTTGGTTTGTTCACAACGACATTTTCTGTGCAAACCCTCCCACCCCCAGGCAGTAGCGGAGGAACACAGTGTGAACAATTCGGCAGACTGCACTAGCTGCTCATTCATGGTAACCCGGGTTTCTGGCAATATTCACTAACCTAGTACCCTCCAGCTGTTTGGGATGACAACTTGGGCGTGCTGGCTGAGGCTGAGAGGAGTTGAAGTCCAAAACAGCTGGAGGGCACCAGATTGGCAAAGACTGACTTAGAGCAGACTTATTGTTTGAGCACAGCCATTTAAAGCTCAATAATGTATTGAACTTTAAAAGGACGCGAGTGGCGCTGTGGCTTGCCGATCAGAAGGTCAGCAGTTCAAATACCCACAACGGGGTGAGCTCCCGTTGTTCCGTCCCAGCTCCTGCCCACCTAGCAGTTCGAAAGCACCTCAAAGTGCAAGTAGATAAATAGGTACCACTACAGCGGAAAGGTAAACGGTGTTTCCATGTGCTGCTCTGGTTCATCCGAAGTGGATTAGTCATGCTGGCCACATGACCCGGAAGCTGTCTGCAGAAAAACGCTGGCTCCCTCGGCCTATAGAGCGAGATGAGCGTGAAACCCCAGAGTTGTCCGCGACTGGATCTAACGGTCAGGGGTACCTTTACCTTTAAGGTATACTTTAATTCAAGAAGAGACCTAACAGAATACGTGTTTATTACACTTATAATGCTTTTAAGTAATCAACGTATTTCTTTGAACAGCAACCAATGCACTGTTTGTGCACTGATCACCAAGATTTTTTTCCCTCTTACTTAAAAGTTAGTTCTATCAACAAATAATTTATACTAAAACTAATTTATACAAAACTACGGGAAAAGAGGAGGCTATTTTGTGGGAAGCAGTCCAAACAGGCCAACCACATTCTAGAAAGTAACTTTAAATGTGTCTGAGACTGATGAATCCATAATCAATGGCTTTGCAAAATCACTAGACTTCTTGCAGACAGGCAGGCAAGTCGCATTGGCATTTAGCATTGGGGTGGCAAAGTCAAAAAAAGCCAGATGGCTACCAGCTGAATATTCAGCTCCATGAGGACACACACGAATAAAGAGAAGAATGGACTACAGCACTACTGTCGCTACCAGAACTCAGTTAATGCAGTTGAGAACTGAGTTTACTGACCAGTCCTCTGCAAAAGGTGCTGTAGCCTGCAAACAGTGGATATAATAATCCAGCATGCAGACATTACCCTTGGTTTTAACAGTGCACTCCAAGGAAGCTCTATAGAGAATAATCAACCCCTATTGTTGCAACAAATTCAACCTAAGACTAAAGAAACTAGTATTTGGGGACCATAATAACTAGTAGCAGATCTGAAAAAGCTAGGAGTGATAGCTACTAGCTGTTGTTGTTGTTTAGTCATTTAGTTGTGTCCAACTCTTCGTGACCCCATGGACCAGAGCACGCCAGACACTCCTGTCTTCCACTGCCTCCTGCAGTTTGGTCAGACTCATGCTGGTAGCTTCGAGAACAATGTCCAACCATCTCATCCTCTGCTGTCCCCTTCTCCTTGTGCCCTCAATCTTTTCCAACATCAGGGTCTTTTCCAGGGCATCTAGCTGGTAGCTAAATGCCCTTAAAAGGGACTGAGACAAATCCATAGGAACAGAAAGCCCGAGGAAGAATTATGAGGAATTTGAGAGCTTGCTTGCTATTTTGTGACATTTGGGTTGGTTCTAATAATGGTATTGCCCAGCTATAGTTTTTGGAATCATATAAGATTGCCTCTGAATTTGGAGGTTCCATTTCATTATTGTGGCTTACAGGGCCATCATTGGCTATGTGCTGACAGAACATCATCTGCTGGAGAGCATAAGTGGTGTAGGGATGCTGTCCTCAAGTCCCACTTTTGACTTTCCCATAAGCACCTATTGCTTCAAGGTATTTTATGGGACATGGTCAATAAATGGGATAAAAAATAATAATAAATAAATCTAGCTGTGGGAAAGAGGTGGGTGGACTGATTGGGCTTTTCTTATGCTTACTGCAATACTAGGTGGTCAATATGTTATCATGCCCAATTCCTTTGCCAGCAGCAGCCCTGATTTCCTCCAAAAACAGCTGTTATCCATTTCTCGACCTCAAGCAACTGTTGAGTGTTGAAATTCCAAGTGTACAATCCCTCAGGCAAAAGTGTCCCTTAATCCTATTCGTGAGTTATACATACTCATCACCACCAACACCATCTTTTTAAAAAAGAGTAACAATCAAGTTATTTTGCAAATAAAAATAAATCAGCCATGTACTCCTATGCTGCAAAGTAGGAAGGCTATTTTTACCTAAAGGTAAAGGTAAAGGGACCCCTGACAGTTAAGTCCAGTCACAAACGACTCTGGGGTTGTGGCGCTCATCCCGCTTTACAGGCCAAGGGAGCCGGTGTTTGTCCGCTTCCGCAGACAATTTTTCCGAGTCATGTGGCCAGCATGACTAAGCAGCTTCTGGCAAAACCAGAGCAGCGCACGGAAAGGCCTTCCCGCCAGAACGATACCTATTTATCTACTTGCACTGCATGCTTTCAAACTGCTAGGTTGGCAGGAGCTAGGACCGAACAACAGGAACTCACCCTGTCGCAGGGATTCGAACCGCCAACCTTTCGATAGGCAAGCCCAAGCAGCACGGTGGTGTAACCCACAGCGCCACCCGCTAGAGGCCCTCAAAGTCAAGGCTGCCTCCAAACCTCAAACACCATCAATCTGACAAAACCTATGAGGCAGCATGGAATACGACACTCCTCCAAGTTCAAGGTCACGCATGTAAGATCAGGCATGTGTATTTTCCAATTCTGAGGATGCAAGGCCCATTCTGCTGTAAATGCACACTTTACACCTTGCAAGGCATTCTACTAAATTTAGCACAATTCACGGAAGTGTGAAAAATCAAGCACGTTATTAAGTGTTTGCTTTAAAACCACAATCCTTCAATATATGACAACCTGATCTATATTTATAAAGATTCACCTTGAAATCTTGTTAAAGATGTTCCTTACTATGGCCTGAGCATCGTATAAGAAGGAGGGGAAACAGCCTGCATATAAAAAGTCATTAAAGTTTGATGAGGGCTCATTGAGTCAGCATATTTCTAAACTTTATTCAAGTGACATAATAAATTGCACTAAGCTTAGGGTTTTACACGGGTTGAAATAACGTTAATTTCAAGTAGATTTATTTTTAAAGCACTATCATTTTTCTTCATTGAAAACTACCATTCATGTCTTTTAAAAGAATTATTCAATATTTTATTCACCTTTCAGGTGCACTGCAAAATCATGGGCATAATTCAACAAGAAGGTCTCCTATGCAAGCTCTGCTGCTCTTGCATATCTCCCATTCACTTCAAGGAGGAAAGCACAGGAGATCATTCTCCTGGACTGTGCCCTTTATGTTCTGAGATGCTTAGATATCACAGTCCTCAGAGCTCCAAGCACCCACTGAAGCAGGCGGACAGTGGTGGGTCAGCACTTGATTGTCCTCGCATGCAGGAGAAATCCCTAACTCACTGAGGTTTAAGATCCATCAGCTACCTTCACCTGGTTTAGACAGCCAATCAAAGCCATTCCCAGGGTGTGGCCACTGTCACATGCTGACAGCTTGTAGGAGCCACAGGTGAAAGCTGAGTGCAGGGTGGGGAGCAAAGGTAGACAAAATACCTTAGAAGGAGCATGACATGTCCCCCAGCATAGGTACTACCCATGCACGAACACCCCAAAAATATATACAGACACAGATCAACGTCTCAATCCTGTAAGAAAGAAGCACTGTGACACATTTCATAGGTTACCTTTTAAACACAGCAAACCACAATGTGCTAAGTTTTGCACAGTGTACATTAAGAGTAGGGGGCCTTTTTTCAGCCAAGGGCTACATTCCCTTAGGCAATCTGTTGAGGGCATCCTCAACATCCCTGCACTAGATCATGGGTTCTCCAATGTTGTTAACAGTATTTTTGCCTGTCAAAACAAGTTGAATAAGCAGGGCCTAATGGTCCAAGAGAATGCACTGAAGACCCTAATGGTGCAACTGCACAGAAACGTAATATCAGAATAACCTTCTGTTTGTTTGTTTGTTTGTTTGTTTGTTTGTTTATGGCTAACATCACAACCTTCCTAAGACCCCAGGACCACCTATGGGTACAAATACAAAAATTTAAATCACAGTATATATTTTCTATATAATAATATTGTATTAATTTGTTAATTCAAAATAGAACTCTGAAACACACTGACCATACAAAACCTTGGACAAAAAGGCAAGCTTTCAGCTGGCGCCTAAACCTATACAATGTTGGCACCAACTGAACTTCCAGAGGGAGCATGTTCCCAAGCGAGGCACTGCTGCTATTGTAGCCCCATTTTAAAAAAATCTGCACACGAAGACATTTCCAGCTCATTTTGCCTTTACAACACAGCAACCACATTTCCAAGCTTTCTCCGTCACAATGAGGACTAGAAACACTTTCTCTTTCCAAAAGAGAAGCTGGCCTTCACAGGATTCTAGAGATATGTAGCACAGAATCTGCAAGTCAGCCATACGTTTCCCAAACGAGGCTTATAGCCCGTAAAAGGAGTGTTTCAGTTCTTAGAAAATCTCTGCCTCAAAAACCACACCCACACAGGCACTGTTACTATAACATTACCGTTACAGACCAAAAGCACAAGATAGAACTGTTCAATTTGGGGGTGCCTGCTTATTCCTTAGAAGACATGCATATAGACTTGTGGTGTTAAGGCTGGCCCATTGCCCTCCCTTCCCTTTCACAGGCTTCTTTCAAACTGCTTCCACATGGCTGCAGTTGCTACTTGAGTTGAAAAATCAGTGGACCTAAAGTCGCCTGCCTACAAACAAATACATTTTCTCCTGTTTTAAATTAATTGAACTATCTTCCATTAAAACTGTAAGAAGGTGTGCTAAAGGTCAAAACAACAAATGCAATTCCCATTTTGCAAGCGTTCAAGGCCTTGCCGATTGCTGACTTGCACACCATTTTCAACCCCAGAAGGGGGCAGGACAGGGCAGGGTGGGCTTATGCGTCCCCCGCCCACGCATAGTATGACCCGAAACGCAACACCTGTGCAAATGGGGAGTTGCCTGTATTGGAATTTGCTACTCAAACATTTTGTGAAGAGTTTGAAGCTCTTGAGGTATAAAAAAGATCAGTGCTGTGATGCCCTTGAAAGATGCCCAGCTTTGCTAATCTATAGGCTAAAGGAGTAAGGAGAAAGGGGAATCTATGGCAGGCCAGTCTGGAGGCTGGGGGGGTCATCAGATGATGACCTCACTTTTTTCTCAAAAATAGTCGCAGACCACTGAGTGTAAGCTGTCAGATAGATACTTAATAATTACATATATTCATGTAAGAGGATAGGGGTTTATTCTCCTCACCAGTATGCCCCATTGCTTTAAAAAACAGAGCTCACCACCCCAGTTTATACACAACAGAGGCAGACCCAAGTTTCAGCAAATACTGCCATCATAGTTTGTGTCTCAGAGGTCATACAAAGCACAGATGCCTCAAGCTTATGGTTTCTGCAGCTGTTCTTAAAAAGAAGTTCACATTCTCAAGCAACCATCCCGACAGAAAGAGAAAGCATTTTGCTTTGCATAATCCACCTGTAAATCTTTACAATGCCTCTGAAGACATAAAGGGAAAATACCGTCAGAAATATTACTGGCATGCCTTTTGACAAATCAAAATTATTAAAAACTAACAATACTGAAGCACGAAACTGAGGTCTTTGCTATAAAAGTAAAGCAACTTGTAGTATAAAACAAAACAAAACAAAAATTCTTCCAGTAGCACCTTAGAGACCAACTAAGTTTGTTCTTGGTATGAGCTTTTGTGTGCATGCACACTTCTTCAGATACCAAGTATCTGAAACGAAAGCTCATACCAAGAACAAACTTAGTTGGTCTCTAAGGTGCTACTGGAAGGAAAAAAAAATATTTTTTATTTTGTTTTGACCATGGCAGACCAACATGGCTACCTACCTGTAACTGCAACTTGTAGTATGTAAAGGTTCACTTTTTTGGTTATGAATGGAGTGAGACAAACCACGAGTCTAGGTTCGGAAAGAACGCTAAAACAAAGAAGGGCTTAGCTCTAGGCTGTGCAGCAGGAGAAAAGGAGGAGCTGAGCGGTAGCTATTTTTCCTGTGAGTATCCACATGATAGTGCAATTGCTAACATAGTAGAAAAATCAGCTAGAGAACTAGTACGGCCTAGAGCAAACAGAGGAAGCACAAAGGCAGCCTTTTAATAAATGGCTTACTCCAGAGTCAGACTTCATTTATCACATTTGTATTCCATCCCTCCTCCTAACAGCTCAGGGTACATGGTGTTATCTCATTCTTTCCTGTACAGCTGCACCCCACTAAACCATGCAAAGCTTAGTTGCACATTGCATGGTGGGAAAACAAAAACACATTGTAAAAATGTTTGCTCAATTTATGATGCCACACTAGTTAATATTTACCACAAAGCCCTAAAAGCAGTCAGTCACATTCTTCAGCACCTTTTAAAATGCTACTTTCATCTTAAAAGGTAAAAGGGACCCCTGACCATTAGGTCCAGTCGTGTCTGACTCTGGGGTTGCGGCGCTCATCTCGCGTTACTGGCCGAGGGAGCCGGCGTACAGCTTCCCTTACATGGAAGTATTTTCTTGAACCACACACTTCTATAATATTCGGCTTGATTGTTTTAGTTGAATGTTTACTACTGTATCATTTTTTGTGTATGGCACCTAAAGTACTTTTGACAGATGGTTGGGATGTAAATTATGAAAATAAACAAATAGGGGGGCACTTGCAAGCCATACATATTCATCTGTTCTTGCTGTGCATAGATGCGCTGGAAAGCCACAACTGAATAGTGCCTCTTAGGGCATGTACACCAAATGTGCATCTGCAGACATCACACGCACCCAATGTATGGTTTTCCACCTTTTCCCCATATACAGTGGAACCTTGGGTTGCAGAAGTAATCCGTGATGGAGGCACGTCCGCAACCCGCAGTGTTTGTAACCTGCAGTGCCACATCTGCGCACAACACGATTTGGCGCTTCTGTGCATGCGCAAGCGGCGAAACCCAGAAGTAACCCTTTCCGGTACTTCCGGGTTTCCCGCGGTCCGCAACCTGAAAACACGTAACCCAAAGCATTTGTTACCCAAGGTACTACTGTACTTAGCACTCACATGACTGAGAATGTGTGTTTTGTGTGTGTTTCAGTCAATAGCCAGTAAAGAATGAATGTATATGAAGTGTCTGAACACTCTAAAATGCTATTATTATTATTATTATTATTATTATTATTATTATGTTAGTGCTATGATATGTGAAGGAAGACTATCACCTTTGAAGTGGCTCTTAGAAAGCAACTATTGGTGATTTTCTTTCGCTTTGATACAAATAGTTGAAGAAGAAATAGCACACATTTCAGGATGTTTGAATGTAAACAAGAGAAACACTGAATCAACCTCACCCTCTCAGTTTTGATTTTCTGAAACACATTTTTATTCTTTTTAGACATCAGCATAATGTCTAAAATATTAGTATAGTATAACACTATGCATCTTTACTCAAAATTCAACTATGTTTAATAGGGCCCTAGTAAGTGTTCATGTAGGATGGGCAGATCACATCACAAACCGGCACCTGTCTATATCATTATTTTAATAAATTTATTGCTCTCTGTTCCACTAAAATAAGTTCACAAAGCAGCAAATTTCACATATAGCACAAATGTAAATAGAAGCAATCCGTAACAATTGAAATACAAATGAAACTGAAAAGACAAAAACAAATTGCATCAAGATAATCACTTAATAGCCAGGAAAAATCTTTTTATAGCAACGTTGTCCCAGGCCTGGCAGCAGAATGAAAGCAAAGAAGCGGTTTGATAGATACCGGTATTTCTAAGAAGAGAATTCCAGAAGATAGTAGCCAATTATTAGTCATAGTCAGAGCAGATGCGTTGAAATTAATGACTAATTCAGGTCCTTTAATTTTAACGGGTCTACTCTGAGTACAATGGAGTAGAACCCAAAGACTGAGTACAATACAGAGGAGTCCCTTTTCAGTTGACCTAGCCAATGAACCCACAGTACCGGTACTTCTGTTCCAAGCCTTTGATTGGTCCACTGGGAAGAAATTCTTCCTGTGCAGTTCTGTATAAGCCAAAAAGCCCTTCCAATAGGTAATACCATCTACTACAACAAAGGTTATTATTTATATACCGCCCATCTGCCCCAGCCACTCTGGGCAGCTCCCAACAAAATATTAAAAACATCAAACGAACATAGTATGCATGCGCATTCAACTGCCACCCTAAAGGTATCCGCGTCACCCAGGAAATCGCAGCCGCAGTCTGGAAAGGTCCCTTCCTGGTTGACATGAAGAAGCTGTTTTCAACAAAGCCCAGTGACAGAAGCACGCAGCTGTGTTGAGGCAGCATTGGGTGTTGAAATTTTGAGCCCGGGGCAACCACTCCTGTGCCCCCACCCCCACGCTACACCATTGGCCTGAATTCTAAAGGGAGACCTTGCAGAACCAGGTGGTAAAACTTTTCCTGTGTGATACTGGTGGCAGGGAGGAAAGTGAATATGTTTTAATCCAGCTCATCACCGCGGCCTATCCTAGCCACCAGGAGCTCTCCAAAATCATAGAATTGTAGAGTTGGAAGGGACCCTGAGCATCATCTCATCCAGCCCCCCTGCAATGCAGGAATATGCAGCCGTCCCATAGGGGGATCAAACCTGCAATCTTGGCGTTATCTGCACTGTACTGTGACCAACTGAGCAATCCATGGTCCCAGACAAAGGATTGTTTTTGCTTACTGGGGAATAATTCAAACATGTTATCTTCCTACTTGTAGCTTGAAATAATACTGCCCAGGAAAAGAACTACCATTCAATATTTATTGGTGTGGCTAGCATACCCAGAAACCAGCGCATCTTTATTTTTCTGCTGTAGTGCATGCTCTGCTTCCTTTACTCCTGTAATTACACACGTACCTGGCTCCAAATCCAGCACCATTTTTGCTGCTGCTTCTCCTTCAGCTAAGTTTTTTTGCTTGATAATTTCTTTCTCCCAAGCATACAGTATGTTTATTTGATGAAACGTTTATTTGGAGCCTTATATTTTTTTTAAAAAAAATCCTTTAAAAAAAACACCCTTAGAACTACTCTTAAAGGGATTAGGGGAGTAACTCTGCAATTGACATGACTGTCACAAAGATGAGCCAATCAGCAGTCTGCACAGCCAGATTATCATGGGAAGAGAAAGAATTGGTTGTTCCCACCTGAGGAATGCTAACTTACACACACACACACACACACACACACACGAAAAAGGCAATTGTGGATGCACACCTTATGCAGCTTTCAACAAGAGATTTCAACCTATCCTGACAAAATCTCCTGTCACCTACAAAAGCTCAAGTCTATTTCCAGATCTGCCTCTTTGAATGAAAGTCTACTGCCTCTAATCTCCTCCATCATTTTATTAATGATTTCTCTTCTTGCATTTAGCTCTCCTTTCCACCACCAAGTTTTGCAAATGCTAAAGAAAATGAAGAGATGCATATTTGTAATGATACCGGTTGTGTATTAATTAAACTGGAATCCACAGGGAAAAAACAAATTTACAAAATAAAAACTAAAATTCATGTATCTTTGCTAATGAAGGATGAGTATGAAAGTAGTTTTACTTTCCAATGAAAATGTCCAGCGAGTGGGATGATGGACACATACAAATAAATTAAGTTTTGTAGCAAAGTCTCAGAGCCCCATGCTTTCAAGACATCAGAGAGGAAACATCCCAAAGAGATTTAGTGATTTCATCAAAGGTCCCACCAGGGATTGCAGAGACAATCTCTCACCAGGGAATACGAGGAACAGGTTGTTCAATTCCTGTTTGGTCCCAAGAGACACGACATCTCAGCCTCTCCCAATACTAGGGTGCAACTCTGAATAATATTACTGAAATTTCTCATTAGGACTGCTCTAAACAACTTAGCAGTACCACTGTTCCGCCTTGGAACTTTATGCAAAATGACAGGATAATACATGTATTATTAAAAGATACAGGCAACACCTTGCAGTAAATGACAGCTGCAATTCTATGCATCACTTACATACTATGAGTAAACCCAACTGAACGAAGTGGGACTTATTTCAAAGAAAACAAGAACAGGACAGTCATTTTACTAAAATATGGTGTTCCAAACTAACAGCAGTTGACAAGTACACACTACTTTAAAAAAAAAAAAGAGGGACCTCTTTTTCAAGTTAAGTCAAGAAGCACTGTATCACTGACACAACAATCCTGCACATTTTCCTTGCAGCACCAGGATAATATCCCTGCAATGCTACCAAAGCATTGCAGTAACAAGGATACAATGGACAAGCAGGCCATGATTCTTCATCCTAAGAACATGTTTTTGGCTCAGCTAAAATCTAGTTCTCACTAGATGTGGTAAATCTGTGTCGGAGCTATACCGCTTTAGATGGGTGAGGAGCTGCTCATCACTAAATGGTTCCTACCACGACCAACAAGATCCCCAGGCATGCACCTCCAGATGGTGGAGATGTCAGGCGCCATTCTGGCACCCAGGCACCTTCACTTGCTTGCAAGTGTCAAAAGCCAGGTGCAAAATGCGCCTGGCAACTGGCTAATTTCGAACACTGACAACAACAACAACAACAACAACAACAACAACAACAACACCCTGTCTCCACATAGAAAAGCTGGTGTCAAAGGGTCTCCTAGCTTTGTCAAGACATGGGTTCAAACTAAGGGATCAAACTAATAAATTTGAAGAATCTATGCAGGCTAGCAAATACTTACTTACTGTTTTCATTTATTACACATTTATTTCGTATTTCCTCCAGGGAGCTCAGAGCAGCATACATTCCCCACATTTCATCTTTACAACCATGGTGCGATGTAGCCAAAGCTGAGAGGCTGTGACTGATGCAGTCCATCAATCACATTGACCCTAGACTGGCTCTCAGAACATCTAACCCTGCTGTCAAGAGTAGCATCACAAATATCAAATGCCTCACCAGTCTCAGACATTCCCAACTTTAAAGTTTTAAGCAATTTATGTGGTATATTATAAAAAATGGTTTCACCAGCCAGCAACAACGTTTGATTTCCCCCCTCTTTTTTATACAGTGGTACCTCAGGTTACAGACGCTTCAGGTTACAGACTCCGCTAACCCAGAAATAATGCTTCAGGTAAAGAACTTTGCTTCAGGATAAGAACAGAAATCGTGCTCTGGCAGCACAGCGGCGGGCCCCATTAGCTAAAGTGGTGCTTCAGGTTAAGAACAGTTTCAGGTTAAGAACAGACCTCCAGAACGAATTAAGTTCTTAACCCGAGGTACCACTGTATTCTGTTTGGGAGTGTGTGGGTTTCCCTTTGACTTCTTACTAGCATTTAGACCGAGAAGTTTATTGATCAATACGAAGAAATCCATTCCGATTACCAGTAAAAAGTCATTGGTACAAGACATAAAGAATTCCCCAAAGAAGTGATCAAAATGATGAGGATTAAGGCTGCGTAATGAGACTACAAGTTCACAGGGAGACAGCAACAACAGAGTGAATGAGAAGTGACTCTAATGCGACTTGCCATGCCTCTTCTATTGCAACTACCACTGCAAAGTCACAAAAGATCTGTGTCTGCTCTGCACACAGCAAAAGAGAAGGAATGGATCAGCTGGCAACAAGATAGTTGCCGCTTTTACAGCACAGAAAGCCTTGCTCATTAATTGCTTTCATTAGCAGATTTCATTTGTGTTTTCTAATCCACTTCAGGGTTAGAAGATGCCCTTGCTTGCCCTAGGTCAGGAAGCCATGGGTGATGATATTCCAGATTTGAAATTAATGAGTTGTTTTGCTGGTTGCAGTGTTAGGAGGCTGGCAATGAATTGACATTTTGCTACAAAAGTGGGGGAAGTACAAAAATGTCATAAAAATCACAGCTTGTATAGTACAGTATCAGTCTAACGAACGCCAGTATACCACAGCAGAAATGCTTCTTTTCTGCGGTGTTACCTACCAAGTACTGGTAGCAGACCAGGTCTATAACCATTCTTTAGTATGTAAACTTCATACTCCATGTGGAATCCCAGGTTATTGGAAAACATTTCTCTCAATGATAAGTCCCATTTCAGTATGCATCACCCTGTTTTACAGGTACACTTTTTAAGTCACTAGTCCAAAGGGACAGTGTACACAGTTTGCAGGTTCCATGTCTCCCCCTCCAAGACACAGACACACACACACACACACACAGCCATGCAGGCTTGCTGTGTACCATTTTTGTAAACTCTGGAATGCTTACCGAACATGTCTCATAGCTCAAAACATACAGCGCTGTGGCGGTCACAAAATCAAACAAGATGGGGAGTTGCTCTTTCACCCTGGGAATTCAGGGCCTCCCGATTTGCTTTCTAATCTGCAAATATTTACAAGTCCTCTACAAAACATCACTACCTCCAGGCGGCATAATTCAGAAGGTGGCAACACGGACGCAAAACAATGAAAGGAGGAGTAGAGAGAGATGGATTGAGTTTCCAACTCTCCTTCGATGCTAATCTCTCCCTAGCCCCGGAATTGCACCAAACTTGGTCATGGTTGCAGGAATGCACATGACTCATGGCCGTATTGTGGATGGGTCTGCAAAAGAGGCAGGTGGGCTGGACTGTGCGTGTGTGTGCGCGCGCGTTTCTGTGCGTGAGCGCCTCGGAGGGAGGGCTGGGGGGGGGGGGGAGAAAGCAAACTGCAGTGCGTGGGACTAGACCCAAGGGGAGTCGCAGCTGGGGTTGGACGGCGCATCCTCCCGATCGCCACCCATGCAAAACAGTGGGCAGGCGCAGAGAACTTCTGGGGGTGAGAGGGTCAGCGACGGCAGCCACAGCCATAGCCCACAGCCTGCCTGCACACAGGGGGAAGAGGGAGGAGCTGCAGATCATCTTCCCTCCCTCCCTCCCTCCACCCCCCATCCCCCGCTTGCTCTCCTCCCCGAGCCTTGCGCTTTAAGGGGGAAGGTTTGCGCTGCAAGGGGAACCTGCGGGGCATCCCTGCTCGGCTCCACATGGGCATCCTCCCCCGCCTCCTCTCCCTCCTTGCAACTCTGCGCAAGGGCACCATCACACGTAGCACCCCCTCCCCCGGCGCCCAGCTCTGCTTCCCAAGGACAGAGCATCGCCAACG
Organism: Lacerta agilis; assembly: GCF_009819535.1. Classification (NCBI taxonomy): domain Eukaryota; kingdom Metazoa; phylum Chordata; class Lepidosauria; order Squamata; family Lacertidae; genus Lacerta; species Lacerta agilis. The sequence continues at coordinate 65,692,019 of NC_046317.1, read as the reverse complement.
CCATGACAGTGTCTGAGAGGAGAAACTAAGCGCTTGGCAAGACCCCCCCTCCTCCTCCTCCCCCCCCCGCCCGTCCGCCGGCCGAGCCCGGGCCGCCTGACCAGCCGCCGGCTCCTTGGCCCCTGCCGCCTGCCCTGCCCGGCGAGCGCAGAGTTCATTCATAGGCTGGCCCCGGGCCGCCTTGCGCACCCCGCGCACCCCTCACTCGCGCACGGCGCGCCAATAAAAAGTTCAGAGCCCAACTTACCTAAAATGGCTCCTGCAGCAGCCAAAATACAAACAGCTATTATTTGGTGAAGTTTAGCCCAGACACCCTGCAAGGACAGCCTAGCCTGGCCCCGGCACGCCCCCGCGCTGCAGCCACTGGCCACCCGCAGCCCCCCGGCGCCTGCCATTGGAGAGGCTGCCCGTCAGCCAAGCGCAGCCCGCTCCAAGCTTGGCTGCAGCGCGCTTATTGCTAGCTCCATTGTGCTCCTATTTGCATTGATGTGATCGCTGCCGGGATTGGCTGTGGCAGGGACCGAGAATTTCCCCCCCCCCCGCACCCTCCCCGCAATTCCTTTTGCCTCCCGGATCTGCAGCCCCGGTCCTTCTCTGCCCTGCCTCCCGCCCCCTTCCAGCTCTCCAGCTCTGTTGCCCAACGCAACTGTAGCTGCAACTTTCCAAAGGCTAGCAGAGGAGAGAAGGATTTCGCCCCCCACTCCCGTATCCTCCAATCAAGGGGTTTTTTACTTACTTCAGCCAGCATTAAAAGCGGAGGAGAAGAAGGGAGGGGAGGAGAAGCGGGGGAGAACCTCTCCCCCTTTGCATTCCACGTCTTTGCTCGCTTTTCATGTCCCGGATGTGAGATTTCCTGCATTTAAAGCACTGTCTGGAGGTGGAATGTGCAACCTCCGAACAGGACGATGCGGGTCTTTTTTTCGCGTGTGGGAAGGAGAAATGGGCATAGTACTGGGGGAGGGGAAGGAGACCAACTTTCCTCGTTCTAAGAGATGTGGGTAGCGCCAATCCTGACGAACTATTCCTTAGCGTAGCTTTCCTCTCCTCCCCCTAAAAAAAAAAAAAAATCTGTTGAGTAATGGCTGCAGTGGGAGTTAATCAAACACATTCTGAAGACCTTTCTTTTGCTAACTGGTTTTAATGTAATTTTTATTGGTTCCAGGCTAATGTGCGCAGTTGATATGCCGGTTGAATAGTGCACCTATGGAACATACTAATTCCTGGAAAAGAAACATTGAAATAAGACCTCTTGCCTTCTGCCAGTTATGTTATTTTCTTTCCCCCATATGTAGGCTGGTGAGTAGGGTGTCATTCTTTGGAAAATATGAACAAGCTGATACAGCATGAGCAGAGTAGATCCTTGCCAAACATCTGTATGCCGATTCAGTCGTGGAATTACTTCACAATGTGCCTAGTGCCCAAATTCACCCACGTTTACCACAGGGACAGCTCAGTGCAGCCTTGTTGTGGCATAGCAAAAGTGGATGGACTTAGCAGATGGGGGGGGGCATGGCACAAAGCAATCACACCAAGTGCTTTGCCATATGCTAAAATGGGTGCTAGGGCCTAAGTTTTGCATGAACTAAGTTTCTGGTTCAATTTCTGATACTGAAGATGCCAGGGATTGAACCAGGTAGCCGTATGCAAGGCAGATGCCCTACCACTAAGCTAGAGCCCTTCCCCAGTATGCATATGTTTACTGGACACACGCACCAAAAAATGGCATTGTAGGTGAGAAGTTGATTTCTTGCACAAAATTAAATACAAATTATATATTTTTAAAAAAAACAAGAACAACAACTGTTTAAGACCTCCAGCTGGAGTACAGTGGTGCCTCGCAAGACGAATGCCTCGTGCAACGAAAAACTTGCTAGACAAAAGGGTTTTGCATTTTTTTAGGTGACTCGCAAGACAAATTTTTCTTTGGTCGTGCTTCGCAAGACGAAAATTTCAATGCATTCCTATGGTAATTAAATTTCAATGCATTCCTATGGGAAAGCGTGCTTCGGAAGACGAAATTTTCACAATACGAAACGACTTGCGGAACGAATTACCACTACCAGCTGGGAGTAGAAGATCCTAACATTCATACCCATGCTAACTAGGGAGTAGCCCACTTAACTGGTCAAGCTGGTCCTTCTGCACAGATCCGTTCAACCAACATTCTGGATATGTCCATTTGGTCATATAAATCAGTCCTCAATCAAATTAAGGATAGACCAAAGTACCAAACAAATCTGCAACTTTTCCAAAGTCACTGAAGCATGCTGTTTACTCACATGAGAAATAAATGTGTCTGCTAGACTGATAGAAATTGTAGTACAGTAAGGAAATCTCAGTACACTAAAGTTTGCATAAAATTTGACAAAAATGTTACAGTTCCATGTTAGAAGTTAAGTTTTCTAGTTTACATCTTCAGACTTCGGTTTTCTCAGTTACTTCTGTGAGGTGAGGTAAGGAATTGGTATATTGCAATAAATTCCTTTTCCCTCCATTTACAACTGTTGTCATCAAGAAGGTACATTACACTACTTATTTCTAATCACATTCTGTTCTGTACTTCTATTTGCCTGTTATAGTTCTTCTAAATCCATCTTCATATTATCACACTTCTTTACTTTCTCACAGCTCTTGTCCTGGACAGATTTACCAAGCATGTCATCTTCCTTATTTCTCCAAATATTGTACTAAAATTTCCGAAAGAAATGATGAACAGAGTTACACAATACTTTCTCCTGCAATTGTTCTCATACCAAACATCTAATTCCTTCTTTCACTATCTCCTACACATTCATTTTATAATATGAATTTTATTGATTTTTTTTTAAACATATGCCACCTTGCATCCTTTATCAGTTGCAATGCACAATCATACCTGGGTTCAAATAAGGAGAGTTTCATATATTTTCTGCATGTTAAAGAAATCCTGTGCTTCCACTGTAGCAGCCCAAGCTATTGTTTACCTGGCCTATATCATATACTGTTTTTAGAGATCCCATCAAAAATGGTAACTGGTTCCGTTCTTAGAAGATCACTGGAGCAAATAATATCATGGCCATGTAAAGAAGACGACATAATTTTTGGAAGTCAGCTTTACAAAAGGCACCATGCTAGGTCTTTCATTTAAGTACTAAAAATTCCAGTGGATGAAATCCAACTGCTGCTGCCCATGTGCTGATAAATGGGAAATGAGGTGAAACTACAGATCAAAAGAAACCAGTAACATTTGTTTTACATTCTGTTCCCTTCTAACATCTGTGACACTAGCATCTGAGTAACTAGAAGAAGTGTCTAAATGTCTGCTTCACAAGTACGGTATTGTTCAGATCCTTTGGAGAATTTTCCTTATCAAATGCTGCATCTGAGATACAGATATAGATATAGATATAGATATGTCTACTTTTGGGGAAGCTTGTGATCCACCCCTACCCCTTTCCAGTATCTTATTATATGTGATTTACAAAAATACAACTGCTACTGATTTTTTAATGAAGTGTCCATGGCCCTGTGGATTTTTTGCACACTGCCAGTGACAGTGGCAGAACCTGAACAATGTTTCAGCAAACTAGCATTCAACAAAAACTGCATCCCTTATACTATGGGCAAGAACAGTTAAGCCACCAAGCTATTTTGTCTATGGAGTGTCAACTTGGAAGAGAATTTGGGGAAATTATACATTCTTTTGTAATGAAAAAGACCAGAAAAATAAAAGTTTTAAGTTAACTAGTTTATTTATCAGATTCAGATGTGTGCAGTAATGTTCTTACATTAGTATAGAAGCAGAATGCAACAGACTGCTGATGGAAGCACATTGCCAATAACGTGACACGATTATAAAAACAATCTGCACTGGCTGCCCATCTATCACCGAGCCAGGTTCAAGGTTCTTGTATTAATTTACAAAGCCCTGAATAACTGAGGTCCAGGGACTACCTGGACCCTTATATTCCAGCTCAGTCACTGAGATAATCTGTTAGGAGCATCGCTGGATGTTGTCATGGGACTTCAACCTGAAACCAAGCCTTTCATGTCATTGATCTAGTTGAGTAGGGTGCTCCTTAACTAGCAAATCAGGAGGTGTATTCTGTATTAGCCTTTGAATGTTTGCTGCAAACATTTCTGTTATACGGTAGTTAGCTGGTGATCTGTTTTAAATTTTAATGTATTTTTATTGTGGTCCTATAAGGGTTGTAAACAGCTTTTTTTGTTTTTTTAAATAAATAAATAACAGTACACAAATATTTTTATAAAGTAAAGATAACATCAACAGGATAATACTTTTATTAGGAGCAGCAACAACAAAGTTACAAAATATAAATCTTTATAAAAAATTTATATGAAACAAAAATAGTGAATGATTTTTTTTCCCAGGTGGATGGTAGAAAAGTCTCAGAGTGGGCCATGTAGTAATTTCAGAAACAATGGAAATGTGGTTTTCAGATGAAAATAAAAATATTTCTTTCATTACTCATGAGATTTCAAGTGTAGGATGGGACGGGGCCTGCATTACAAGTTTGTACTGGGGCCCACCAAAATGATGCTTGAGCTCTGTTCCATCCCAAGGGAATGAAATATAAAGCCATATTTGACAGCTGCCCCCATAAACCATGTAAACTGTCTAGACATTTGTCAAAGTCTGAGCCTCAGTATTTTCCATAATCTACTATAAATCTTGGTACATCAATGTTTGCTATGTGTTTGGACACCTCTAAAGATAACCTAACCAAATTTTGCATAGTGATTCCCAAGATCAAGAATAAAGTTTTTGTCTACATTTAGATACAACTAGATGCCATTTTGAATCAAGATGGCAGTCTAAACTTTTTAAACTTCAAATCCTATCAGCTCTAGCTAGCATGGCCAATGGTCAGGAATAATTAGAGTCGTAGTACAACCACATCTAGAGAGCCACAGGTTAGCCTCCCACTCTTCCTGCTGTTATTACGGTAGTTGTGAAGTTGAACAAAACAGGGAATTTCTGAACAGCTGCAGCTGCTTGTGAAGAGACAAGAAAATCTGTATCTACTATAATGATCTCTTTTGCACAATTATCATGAGCCCCTTCACTCACGACGCTTCAAAATCCAAAAGAGATCCAGGAAGTTACAGAGCTGTCTGATTGCTCCAATAGTGAGAAGTTTGGGAAATTAATGAGAAATATTATCCATGCTAACAACAACAACAACAGCAACAACAACAACCAAACTATATTTTTCTCCAATATCTATGCTTTTTAATATAGTTGCAACTTGCAAGTAATGCATGAAACACAAGGAATGGATAATTAATGGATAACTGCAGAGAAATGAGTCATAGCTAGTATGTGGGAAAACCAAACAAACATTTCTTCTACGTGTAATTTGAATATGGGACATAGTCACCATGGAAAACATAGCTCATCAGCAGTCATGGACATGGCAAATGTTGTAAATGTTCTAATGACACCACTCTCAATTATGCATCAGCACAACAAGATGGGGCAGCATATAAACCAAACCAAAGTACAGATTATTTGTATCACTTTACTTGGAAAAATGAATAAATCCCATTTGTGATAGATGTTGTTTATTTTGAGACACTTTTGTTATGTCTCTCTTTTTCCAAAGTTATTTTTTCCCCTTTGGTTAATTCTTTGCTATGTTGAGCAAAGAATTGAGAAGATGATCAAAAAATAAGCCTACAAGAGCAAAAATGAGGCAGATCCTTATGCTGTCCCTTCCTTTTCCAGGTTGAGCTTCCAATTCCAATTTTCTCTGCATTGCATCCTTTCTTCACTAGATTTTACAGAGAATCCAGGTGACATGGTTGATAACAAATAGTTGCATTGCAATGGTTTTTTGTGTTGTACTCACATGGCAAATTTTTAATGCAATTTTCAACACAAGCCTGTCCAGTAAGGACATGCAACATGCTATTGCGGCTTTTCAGGGCTCCTGTGCCTTTAATTAAAGTCACCTACTTGCCAGTTCTGTACCTTTTATTGCTTCCTGTGAGCTTAGTAAATAGTCTGCTATTTGGCCCTTGAACAGTCTTTTTACATTTCTGTCAAGGGGCTTTAATTATTGGCTCCTCTTTTTCTTTCCATTTTCCTATAGCTACATAGTGCTACCTCACTATATGATAATTTGTTAGATAATATTGTGCTATATTACATGCTGCATGGCACCTCCATTTTAATTCCCCTTCCAGGCGGAAAAGCAAATGCCTCACCAATATTGGAAGACTCTAGTGCAGGACAAGAACAACCTTTTCCTTAACATTTGGTCAACTTTGCTGCTCTCACTGTGCTACTCACTGCATTTTCTGCCTCTATAAGTGCCACTGAGATAAATATGCATGGTCCCCATGTATGAGTCCAGTAAATTATGCCTTTTAAAATTTGTTGCGATTTGAAGTATTCCTTATTTTATGGCAGAGAACCAAAATATATTCTTGCTTGCTGTATGCAGCTTAGCGATCATTATAATTAAGTGGTATATAAACTGCCAAAATCAATAAATAAAATTTTTAAAATTGAATGCAACAAAGCTCAGGTGAATTTGTAGCCAGGATCAGAAGGGTAATTGAGGTGTACTCAATAGCTTTGATATATTTGTGGTGATTCCGCCCCCCACAGCTTTATTATTTCTTGAATTTCTATCCCACCCTTATTCCTCAAGGAGTCCAGGGCACCAAACAGATAAACCATTTAAAAGCCCCCCCCCCCAAAAAAAAACCACCAAAGCAACAACATTCCAAAACTGATTAAAATATCCTAAATCACAATAAAAACATACTTCTATCCAATTATCTTGTGGTGGCCAGGAACAGAGTTTTTCAGCCACCAAAAGCCTGGGTAAACAGGAATGTTTTCAAATTCCTCCTGAAAGTTAATAATGATGAAGACAGGTACACAATAATGATGAAGACAGGTACATATTGTTGTATTTGGTATATTGTTGTATTTGGTTTCTGTTGGAAGCCGCCCAGAGTGGCTGGGGAAATCCAGCCAGATGGGCGGGGTACAAATAATAAATATTATTATTATTATTACACCTCACTAAGGAGAATATTCCAAAGCCAGGCAACCACCACTGAAATAGCTTGTCACAGGTCAGTGCCAACCAAGCAGCCCCTTTCAACAGTTAGGACAAAGGGCAGTCCTTTGAAGGAGTCCTCCATTTGAAAGGTTATTTGGTCTGTCCAGTTTGAAAATAAAGTCCCTATAAAGGAAGAGCAGGGGCACTGAAGATGTCCATTAACAGCACGATGACAGCAGACCATTCACTTGGTCACAATATTTCTCACTATGGGGGAACATGTTTCAATTTCAATTATACAAATTATGTCTAAATCTTCATATCTCTATCTATCTATCTATCTATACAGTATATAATTAACATAAGCCAATTTTTGGACATCTGTGTCCTCTTTAGTATTTTTTGGGTGGAAGCAATGCCTTTTGTCTTTTTTGGCAATGTTAAAAATGCCCCCTCCCCCAATGAACAGCGCGCGCACACACACAGCTGTTTTTTCAAAAATCCCATCAGTTGCAAAATAAAATTTCCATGAAGCATTGTAGAGAAGAGTCTGCTGTCCAAGAAAGATGAATCCCAAGACAGGCAGAATTTGTGTGGTTCCTTGGAACCAGCACCCTGTGTAAGGTAAGGATCTTATATTCTAAAGAGCATTGGATAGGCATAATATTTGTTTTAAAAGGCTGCTCTGTTTAAAAGCTGACATTTTAAAATGAAGAGGCAGTTTTTTCTCCCCATCTTCAATTCTGGGGAAACCCATAATGTCTCGCTTTACATTTGGGATGTATTTTTGTTCACACAGCCAGAAATACTTAACAGGACAGCCGTATTATTTTTCAGCAGAATGTTAAATTCTGAAGAGAATATTGATTATCCATTCCTTCTGAATTGTGTAGACTGGGGGCCTGTGCGTAGGAAGTTTAAATTTAAGATTTGGGTATCTTTTAGATGCCTTAACAAACATAAAATGATGATAATCATTATTTTGACAAGCCTCTGGATAGATAAACCTCTGCTGACAGTTATAAAGGATAAAACTATTAACATAGTTGCATTGATCTTTCAGTTCTCATGAATAAACTGCGAGTTTCACTTCCTTTGAGGTGAATATTGGTTCTTTTAACACTTGAGACTTGATGTTTTACACCAGGGGTCAGCAAACCTTTTCAGCAGGGGGTCGGTCCACTGTCCCTCAGACCTTGTGGGGGGCTGGACTATATTTTTTGGGGGGGAGATGAACGAAATCCTAGGCCCAACAAATAACCCAGAGATGCATTTTAAATAAAAGGGCACATTCTACTCATGTGAAAACACGCTGATTGCCGGACCATCCATGGGCCGGATTTAGAAGGCGATTGGGCCAGATCCAGCCCCCAGGCCTTAGTTTGCCTACCCATGTTTTAGACACCTGGTAAGGCAACAGTAGTTCAGGCAATCATTTCAAAATTTCTAATGATTTCTAAGTCCTGGAACACTTTCCCTCTTTCTGCGGAAGCAGCTAGGTATGGACCAGTGGCAGTCAGTTTCTTTTGACAAGTGTGCTGTGAATCAAGTCCAACATATGAGACAGTCCTGCTGTAAAGAGCAGTGCAATACAGTGCATATCACCCAATCCATCCACTGCTTTTGGATAGTTTTATCTTTGACCTACAAAGCTGAGGAGCAGGCAACAGCACAGCACTGAGGAAGCAAGTGAGACTGAAAACTGACTGCTGTAAACACCTATGGGGCTCCTCTTCGGTCTTTCCACAATGGAATCCTGTAGACCTCTTCCACTTGTGGCAATGAAGCCGGGAAGCTGACCACACATATTTTGGAGCCTCAAATAAGGTTTGCAACATCACTGTCTATACTCGCTCTTTAGTCACCTTGGGGATTTAAACATCAATTTAGAATACAACTAGAAGCATGTGCCACAAGATGGCATCTTACAAACAAGCAAGCAAATAAATAAATGTGTCAAAGCAGAGAACACAACCCTATTTGATTTCAGCTTTAGAATAACAGCACTACCTTTCATCTATTCCGGAGGATTTGAAAACTGATTTATTATATTGTGGGTTGACAGCAGCCTCCCCACCCCAATCCTAGACCACCAGCTAATACTGTATTCATCATTTAGCCTTGGGCTACAGGGAAATAACAAATGCAATGATCGTTTGGGAAAGAGCTTTGGGGGCTGGAGGGATCAAATTAGTATTCAACGTACACATTTCTAAAGTCAGTACAGATGTCTAAAGCTCTCCACACAAATATGCATCTCTGCCTGATTTTATGGCCTTATTTGTGTCCCTCATGGCTGCATACCGTGCATTCAGGAACTGCTGTGGCTTTTGAGGAAGCTGATATGGATATGCCATCTTGCTTCACCAATAAGAAAGAATTTCCAGACTTTGTTGTGGCAACCATTTAAATATCCTCTAAGTCAGCCAAAGAGGGAGTCCAGGTTGCCACCACAGGCAAATAAAGGTCAGGCACAGCCCATTCAGAAAACTTCTCTGTCAAATCCCAGCTGCCAGAGATTCATGACAGAATTCACTTCCCATGCAGGTTGCTAGCTGGAACCAGAGACACCCTCAATACCTGTTTCAGCCTGAGGTCAGATGGGCTCCCTCCATATATAGAAGTTTACCAGACTAGCACTCTAATTTTACATCTTCAGCACTGGTGATGGCGCCATTCCTCCAATGCACCTGAAAGCTTCAAAGATGCACAGCAGGTCACCTGGCTCACATAGATTGGTCCTCCAAGAGAGGGGAATGGACAAGGAGATAATGATTACTCATACTACCACCCCATCTGCCACAAAGGCAGCACCTTACTCTGATTATTATTATTATTATTATTATTATTATTATTATTATTATTATTATCATTTTTCATACAGTTATTGACATAAGCACATACAAAATGCAATAAGAATGGTAAGTGTAATAAATAATATTTATCTGTAGAGCAGGGGGTTTACTGGGCTGTGCAGACAAGCTAACATAGGAGAAAAACTTATACCAAGTCAAATAAAAGTGAATTATTTTTGATGAAAGATTAAAAACTCCCTGTTTGTGTCAGGTGGTCTGATAATGCAATGTCCCACACTTTCACTAGCCATTCCTCTTGGGAAGGAGGTGAGTCAGATTTCCAGTGGGAAGCCACTGACATTCTGGCTGCAGCAAGAAGCATAAGCACAAGAGATTTATGCATGATGGGCATATTGGTACTATGCTTCAAGGATAGGAGCACCAGGCCTGGGTCTGCTTATTCTGCCTAATGGTAGGTCTGGTCCTGGTTAGGACTCTGGCTAAGGCTGAGATCCTTTCTTGGGAGTATCATTAACTGAATACAGTGGGATTTTATTCTGGGCATACATGCATAGGATTGTACTGAAAGTGTACTAAATGGGAACAAAGAGGCGTGGTGGGCCAAATCACAGGAAGATTCCTTTAGCAACACAGTAAGACTCAGATGCTTAATAAGGCAAAGTAAGACCAGTCCGCTTAATTCCATGGACCCCAACTCCTAGTTTTAGAATTCTCTGTCCTCTTTCTCTACACACCATGCAAAATCAGCAGCGGCTGCTGCCCATTACAACAGGGAGGGTGGAAAGCAGAGAGTCAAAGCAGTATGTGGAGCCAGAGCCAAAGACTAGTGGAGGCAACCAGTTCTAGTTTTGTTCCCATCCTCCATCCTGCAAGGGAAACAATGAGATTAAGGAGGAAGAAATAAGCAATGCCACCCTCTGAGCTTCGCTGAAAGCAGGAAGGCAGGCAAATGCCTGAATGGACCAGCCTACACTGTGTGTAATTGTATAAATCACCAGCATGCGTTCCCCACACCCTTATTTTTTCCTATACTAAAAATCCCCAAACAGTATAACCTTCCTTGGCATGGAAGGTGCCCCATAACCTTGACCATTTTTTCAGCACTTTTCCCAACTCTACAAAATCCTCTGTGATATGAAGTAACCAGAATAGTAGAAATGTGACCTTACCGCAGATTATGTACAAGGCCTCACAACACATTTTCAATCTTTTTCCTAATACTCCCTAGCATGGGATTAATCTTTTTCACAGCAGCTATGCATTGGTTTGACGTTTCCATTGAACTATCCGCCATGACCCCAAGATCGCTCTCCTGGTTAGTCATATCTGTTTCTGCCACATGTGATAGGGTTGTCTTTAAAAAAACCTTGTATTAGGTAGGAAATGTATCTGTAAAGCATCCTGGTGCTTCATACTTGTATATTTTTGTGTTTTGCTTGGGGGGTGGGAGTACTAACACCCTTTCTTCAGAAGAGAATTGTAATTTTAAAATTATATTTCCATTAAGGAATTGCAAAATGTGAAACAAACCATTATTTACAAAAAAGTTCCTTTCAAGCCTTGCTTACAGTTTAATAATAATATATTTATACCCTGCCCATCTGGCTGGGTTTTACTCATAGTTGTCAACCTTCCCTCTTTTTTTGCGGGAAATTCCCCTATAGTACTGATAGGGGAATTTCCTGCAAAAAAAGGAAAGGTTGACAGCTATGGTTTCACCAGCCACTCTGGGTGGCTCCCAACGAAATATTAAAAACACGATAAAACATCAAACATAAAAAACTTCTCTAAACAGAACAAAATCGAAAATTCTTTCTAGTAGCACCTTAGAGACCAACTGAGTTTGTTCCTGGTATGAGCTTTCGTGTGCATGCACACTTCTTCAGATACACGTGTATCTGAAGAAGTGTGCATGCACACGAAAGCTCATACCAGGAACAAACTCAGTTGGTCTCTAAGGTGCTACTAGAAAGAATTTCGATTTGTTTTGACTATGGCAGACCAACACGGCTACCCACCTGTAACCTTCTCTAAACAGGACTGCCTTCAGATGTCTTCTAAAAGTCGGATAGTTGTTTATTTCCTTGACATCTGATGGGAGGGCGTTCCACAGTGCGGGCGCCACTACCGAGAAGGCCCTCTGCCTGGTTCCCTGTAGCTTCACTCTTCGCAGTGAGGGAACCGCCAGAAGACCCTCAGCACTGGACCTCAGTGTTTGGGCTGAATGATGGGGGTGGAAACGCTCCTTCAGTAATTGACAAAGTGTGTCCATATTTCTCTGTAAGCTTAACATTCTGAAAACTGCAATTTCTTCTGTATATCATCTGTCAATTTGTCTAGTTCAGCCAACTCCAAAGGCTTCAACATCCATTCTCCTATAGATAGTACTTGAAGATTTCTCCACCTACATGCCTGTACAACCTTTGCTGCTATTAACAAAATCAGTATTGAGGATTTCAATCTTTTAGGGATAGCCAATTTAAGCAATATCACTTATTTGAGTAAGACTCATTGTATGCCTTCAGGTCATTTCTAATATAATCTGTATTGTCTGCCTGCCTCTAGAAATTATTGCTGGACAATAATTTAATTTAAACTTTTTAACATTAACAGCAACCAGGGTGGTATCTAAAGTTAGCACTTGTTAGATAGGAGATTCTAGCTTCTGTAGCCATCTTCGAAGCGCAAAGCTGTATGTACACTTCAATGTTTGTCTTGAGTAGGCAACAGCAGCTGCATGATACAGCCCAATCTTCCCTGCCAGGGAGGAATTTGGTGGGAAGGAGGGGGAGGGGCAAGAAAATTTAAACTCCCCTTTTTATTATCTGTTGATCTCAGAGCCCAGATGTTCCTTTGTTAGAAACCGGCAGGCACCTTTACACACCAAGAATTCATTAAGCAATTACTGCTAAAAAGGACAAAACCAAAGTCACGAGGGTATCAATTAGCACCTGTTTGTTGCCGAACTCTAAATTACAAACTTGTTCACCTTCTACCTGGGCTGACTTGCTTATGAAGAAAGGAAACTTCCCTGTGTGAGACAGCGGCATAATTCATTATCTTACCTGTGGGGTGAGATGAAGACCCAGTTGAAGACTATGCAGGAACAGTGAACAAGTAATTTTGAGCAAAAAAGGAAAGGGGTAGAGAGCAAAGGAGAGAACACTGAATGAGTAAGAGTTTGTATATTTCATTTATTACCCACTCCTAGATCCCAGAGTCACATGAGGGAACAATCATATAGCTGGAGAATATGACACTGTTTGAAATGTAAGACCTGTCAGAAGTTCCTGGAATCTGTGTGCTTCTGTCCTGTGGACAGGTAAATGGCAGCCGCCTTACTGAAGAACCTTTGAGACCTGGACACTCTACCCACCCAGGTTGGCAACTGGATCAATCTGGGCAGGAAAGAGCACAAAAGGCCTTCTTGCTACCGGTGAACTTTATTTAAGCATCATGGCCTTTCTGTTCTCTAGTGTGGTCTTGAATCATGGCTCTATTCTTTGGTCCCGTCTACTGCCAAGAAGATCTGATGGAAGCAGAGTAAGACTGATGACCTAATTTCCAAATAGAACCCCTGTAGGTTACCGCACGATGGGGTGAGCTCCCGTTGCTCGGTCCCAGCTCCTGCCCACCTAGCAGTTCGAAAGCACCTCAAAGTGCAAATAGGTACCTCTCCGACGGGAAGGTAAATGGTGTTTCCGTGCGCTGCTCTGGTTCGCTAGAAGCTGCTTTGTCACGCTGGCCACATGACCCGGAAGCTGTACACCGGCTCCCTCAGCCAGTAACGCGAGATGAATGCCGCAACCCCAGAGTCAGACACGACTGGACCTAATGGTCAGAGGTCCCTAGGTTAATATATCCAAGATTCCATATTGAATCTAAAATTCGACCCAGTGCTAAGATCATTTCTATTTTGGTTCAATGACTCTCTGTTTCTCTTAATAAATATGCTTGTGTTGAAGACCCAAAATTTGAGCCAATGGCCCCTTGGAGTTTGCTGCACCTGCATCTTTGAGAGAGAATTGTCTAAATGCTGCTCTGGGGACAGGCTCTTGGTAAGACAAGATTGCTGAGAGATAAAAGCACTTGGCTTTAAGGAAGTGCATGCCTATGCCTAGACTCGTAGGAAGCTAGCAGATTGTTGAGACTATTCCAATTTCCCATAACATCTGGTCATAAGGAAGGGTTCTGGTGATGGCAGCCGATACTCTGGTTCAACCTCAAGGTTGATTACCTGGGAAGATCTGGGACATTTATGCCAGTCACAAGGTGTTGCTTGTGATAAAGACATGACCTCACTGCTGCTGGAATATGCACCTGGCAATGCAATTGATTGAAGATGCCTGCACCTAAACAAGAGAAGCAGGTGCTGGAGCAAGAAGGCCTGCTGTTTGGTCATTTGCATCTAATTGGCTGCCCAGATACTGTATCAACCTGGTGATGGGCCTGATTGGATAAACAACAAACCTGCTTTGGAGCAGCAGGTGCTGAAGGAAAAGCTTCCTTGCTAGCCATCTGGATTATAAATTGGTTGCTGAATATAGCACTCCCTGAAATTTTGGGTTTAAAGGGGGAAAAAACTATTTAGGAGCTTACAGACAGCCTGTGGGGAATTGTTTAATTTCCATATTCAAGTTAGAGATTTTTCAAGTTTTTGTATTGTTTCCAGAGAAAACAAAGATAAGGGGGCAATTAAAGCATATGCCAAGGGATATTTCTGGATACTTGAAAATATTCATTTCTTAAAAATGATTTATGTATATGAATATGAGTGAATGGCACACATGCAAATTAGGCTGAAAGATGAACTTGGGACCTGAGTTATTACATTAGGTCAAGGCTTTGGTTCAGACTAAAGGAAAAACACAGAGGGATCATTAGACCTACTCTCCTATGGTCCTCGGGAGGGAAGCATCTGAGGGCCAGTCGCAGGGCTTTGGGTGGAGTGGAGCAACTGCCTTTCCCCACCCGCTTCATGACCTTTGAGACTGCACACAAAAGGAAATAAGAAAATATGAGAAATAAACAAGCGGGACCAGAATTAGGTATCCTGGAGCCTGAGGCAAACAACATGAGATGCCCCCCCTAAGCCAACCCCATATTTTATTATCTTAAAAAATGAACAACAGTTCTTATAAAATGATCCCATAAAGCACTACTCATTAGTGTGGGCTGTTAACACAGAGAGAGACTTGAATTGAAAGCACTAATGTGTGGATGCAGCACTGGGTTTAGGGTGGTGCAGTTTCCTCACCCAGAGCGCTGAGCTGAGGGGGCAGAAATAATGTATATATAGCAGACGTTTTGGGGAAACAGACATTCTTCTTCTTCTTCTTCTTCTTCTTCTTCTTCTTCTTCTTCTTCTTCTTCTTCTTTTGCTACTACAAGCTGAATAAAGAGCATGAAATTCTCACTCGACTCCGAGTATATTTCACTGATGACGAGGATGGGATCCTGCTGAGCTGACCGCCATGCACTGCACCGCAGCACCGCCACCTGCCACACCGCTGCATCGCACCGTGCATCCAGGCTTCAGCTCCAGGACCCAAGGAAGTTAGAATGGCAACCGACAGCAGCTTCTTGTCATTCAACCCAGAATCAGGAGACTGGGAAGGTTACGCCACCCATTTCAACTTCCTCCTAGAAGCTAAAGAGGTCACCGACGACGCCAAGAAGAGGGCGACATTCTTCAGCATCTGCGGAGAGGAGACATTCGAAATCGCCCGGGCTCTCCTTGCGCCTGAAGATGTCGCTACCGTTTCTTACCAAACAACAATGGAACGGCTGAAGGGGCAGGCTGTATAATCTAAATCCTCCCAACCCTACTGCTCAGGCTGTATAACCTAAACCCTCCCAACTCACAACATTATGCATTATTTCTATCTATATATTTAATAAATCTGATGTCTGGCATCTTTCTTTCAACCTTGGATAGGTTCAAAAAAATCAAAAAATCCTTCCAGTAGCACCTTAGAGACCAACTAAGTTTGTTCTTGGTACAGTATGAGCTTTTGTGTGCATGCACACTTCTTCAGATACCACACAGATGAGTACATGAAAGCTCATACCAAGAACAAACTTAGTTGGTCTCTAAGGTGCTACTGGAAGGATTTTTTATTTTATATTTTGTTTTGACTATGGCAGACCAACACGGCTACCTACCTGTAACTTGGATAGGTTGTCATTTTTTCCATTGTAGCTTATCCCCAAATGTTTGGTTGTTTCTGATACTTTATATATAACACCCATAAAGCTGTTACCATGTGACAAACAGTGCGGTGGGAGGGAGCATATTCAGCCCAAAGGCTGCATAACTTCATGGGCAACCTTGCAAAGGCTGCATGCCATTGGCAGGTAGGGACACAGGCAAAAGTGGCTGGAACAACAGGTGTATCTATTCCCTTTGTACAGGATGCTATATTGTAGCTATGCAAAAGTCAAGAGGTTTTTACCTACCCCCCCCCCCCCGCCTCCATGCAGGCAAGCAAGAGGCAATTTCCCTTCATCATTTTTTTTCATCATTTTCACTCTTCAAGGGCATGTTCCATCTAAGCAAAATCACTCAAGGGGACCACAGAGCAGGACTGTCGAGGGGTGTGCCCTAGGGATAGGAGGCATGGCTGGAGAAAGGTATGGCCCAGGTAGGATCCCAAGGGCCAGAAAGAGAGGTCCATGTTCTGCC
This sequence comes from Lacerta agilis, assembly GCF_009819535.1. NCBI lineage: Eukaryota > Metazoa > Chordata > Lepidosauria > Squamata > Lacertidae > Lacerta > Lacerta agilis. Next base: position 65,675,499 of record NC_046317.1, on the reverse strand, counting down.
TTAAGGTTCCCCAGCACGGAAATAACCAATGTTCCTTTTGTATAGCGTGTTTGGAACAGAATAGTAGAAATAATAACACAAAGGAGTGCTGGCCTTCCTTTGCCATTACTACCCCCAACCCTAAAATGGAGGGGAGAGTATAAATGTGAGAGTAGGCATATATTGTGAGAAAAGACTTTCCAAAATTAGTCCCTGGTAACTGCATGTAGCACAAATTTAGTCAAGGCGAGGGGGAATTATTTTCTGATATCTGCACTCCAGAGAGAGAGAGAGAGAGAGAGAGATGCAGCATTCTGTTGCTCCGCTTTTTTAATGCTATTTATAGAAGCAGGCGTCACTATTGTAGACAAGCCGATTCACTGGAGGTCCAGCTATCTCAGCATATCTGCCTCCCTGCATGTGCTGTGTTCATTTCTTGTTTCTACACAAGGCCTGCCTGATAAAGCCAAGAATCTCTCTTCTTGCCAAGTAAGTATCTTATGCATGCAGCTTGCCTGCATAGCACCTTGGTGCTGCTCTGTCCAATTGTCTAATCTCCTCCTTCCAACAACTTCCCGAAGGAAGGAGGAGTAGGACAGCATCGTTTTTGAGATGTATCATCTCGGTGCTTAGTGGCAGCTCAGAGGAAACTATGCTTGATGCCCTGGGGAGGACCATGCCTGCTCCCAGATTTATTTGTAAGCATAGCTATCAAATTTGATTCCAGCCCCACCCCACCCCCCAAAAAGGAGAGAAAGCAAAAACAGAAGGGCAAAATTCCATAATATGACAGAATCTGCAGCAATTTCTTCTAAACAGATGCACTCAAGGCAGGTGTGCCAATTTGAATCAAATATTTAAGTTGTTTGGGGCTGGAAGTGTATATTGAAAGTGTTTCGATTGGGGGGGGTACACATTGCTAAAATAGGAGTGGATGGGCCAGTGTGGTGTAGTAGTTAAGAGTGGTAGACTTGTAATCTGGGGAACCGGGTTCGTGTCTCCGCTCCTCTACATGCAGCTGCTGGGTGACCTTGGGCTAGTCACACTTCTTTGAAGTCTCTCAGCCTCACTCACTTCACAGAGTGTTTGTTGTGGGGGAGGAAGGGAAAGGAGAATGTTAGCCGCTTTGAGACTCCTTTGGGTAGTGATAAAGCGGGATATCAAATCCAAACTCCTCCTCCTCCTCCTCCTCCTCCTCCTCCTCCTCCTCCTCCTTCTTCTTCTTCTTCTTCTTCTTCTTCTTCTTCTTCTTCTTCTTCTTCTATATATTATAGCATATAATGTTGAAATCCTAACCATGTCTGTTCAGAAGCAAGTCTTATTGAATTCAGTGGAGCTTACTCCCATCTAAGTGGGGTTAAGATTGCAGCCTAACACACTCTTTAAGCAGTATTTAAATTGATATTTTCCTCTTTCTTTTTTACAATATTATAGCCAGAACAGAATTTCTTTGGCTAATTAACTCATTGATTAAAAACATTAACAGGGTTATAAAAGAGTGCCCTCCAGCCACCATGTTTAGAGTGAAAGTGTGCTGAGCTTCCCAATATATCACTGCCTATGTCAAAGCCATGCCTCCTCCTAAGATGCCTAAGTTATGCTATTCTTACATTCTTGGTTTTTGTTTTTGTTTTCAGTCTGCTTTCTTAACCATTCTGAATATTATGAGCTTTTTCCTTGCTAGTCTATTTTCTAAACTAAAAAACCCAACAGCCTCAGAAAATTTCTCTCCTTGGAGGGAAGGCGCTGTAATGTAGACAAAAGAGGGTCAAATGCTGCCATGGAAAGGGCCAAACAAACACACAGAGACAGCTGCACCACTGGTTATGTTCCCAATGCACATTTTAAAAAGAAGCAGCCAATCTCTCTCAAGGGATTTCCGTTGGTGCTTCTTGGAAGACTGTTTAGGTAAGCTGTAGGAGAAGGTGGCTGGGAGACACTGAATAAATAGAATGATTCATAAAGAGAATGGTTTTCTGAAAATGCACCAGAAACATAGTAAATGGTACAGGTGTGTCTCTCCCCACCACCACCACCAATGCTCTGTGCTCTGTCTCCCCTGATAATTTTGCTTGCTCCTTTTCCAGCACCAAATTGCCCTTTTTCAGATGGTGCAACAGGAACTTCCACTCAGTATTCCAAACGTAGCTATGCCACAGATTTATAGAACGGCATTAAGATAACAGCCATTTTATGTCCAATCACTTTTCTAATAATCCCCTGCATAAAATAAACCCTTTTCATTGCTCCTGAGCACTGAGTTGACATTTTCATTGAGCAATCCACCAGGTGCCCAAAATCTCTTTCTTGAATAATCAGGCTCAAAACAGACCCGATCATTCCAGGGCCTTTCTCAATTCCAGCAGGTGCTTGTGAGGCATCATATAAACCCTTTAAGGCTTCCTAGTACAGTTCAGTTTTAGAAAGGAATTAGCAGCAGCCAATAGCTTTCCTCCAAAGGAGAATATAATCTCTGGGTGGTGGAGAAAGGTTGAGGTGATAGTATGGGCAAGAAGAGTTAAATCCTCTCCTCACATGCCACAGTCTGGATTCTGATCACCCTGGTTGCTTTAAAACAAACATAAAAGCAAATATGTGAGATGCAATTGCACATTTCACAGATCACCTAGTTTGGCCTGCAAAACAGAGTCTGTCAAATTTTTAGCACAGGTTCACTTTTCTTGTGGTATTATTAAAACTATGTGTCCCTTATTTCAATAAAAAAATGTACCCCACAAAAATGCTTAATATTGAAGCAGAGGGTTCCCAATGCAATTTTCCCCGTCAGGGAGAACTATGTTAATATGAATGAGCTCTGAGTAGCTGGATTGCTATTATTTATACTGAGTAATTGAACTACTACTTAATTATAAGAAATTGAATTACTGAGCAAGAGCAATTTTAGTCCAGCTATTAAATATGAATTGGAGACATGGATAATATTATTCTTCATGGCAAACTAAATAGCTAATATCAAGCAAGTTAGCCTCATTGTTAATGGGACACATTGTAAGCCAACAATCCGCAGGCTGTTCTGCTGACAGAAGGTCCACTCAAATGAAGTGAATTTGTGTTGGCAGAGCGCTTTGAGGACTGAAAAGATGAATTCTTCTTATGTGTAAGCAATATTACAGCAACTGACACACTTAACCTTGCTGAACAAATTATGCTACACATCTATAGAATTCCTCAGCCTCATACCAGAGCATACTTCATTACAGCTATCCATCAGACAAAGCAGGATCCTCCCTACAAAAGCTTATGCCATAATGAAGGTGCAACACTATCCCTGATATCATCTGACTGAGTAGCCCTTGAAAATGGTAGACAAGCCACTGAACCAGCGGAGAGGAGCCACAATGGGGGAATGAGACCTCCACTGTGGGAACTTAGGCAAAGCTCCACAAGGATGCCCATCAGCCCTGCTGACTATTAGCACACTGGGACTGACGGTTTGATTGTCTTTCCTCATTTGATAGCCTCCTTCACCACAGCAGCAGTGACTATTCCACCTGTGAGCTCTGAGAGGCCTGCTCAGTGGAGACAAGAAGGCAGAGAATGGCATGTGTCAGAGCCCCCCTGCCCTGGTAGCAGAAGCATCTTTGTACCACCCTCTTAGTCAGAGCCTCATCCTGGGACTGGCTGAAATGGGATTTACTAGGATCCTACTAACAAATAAACTATATCGAAGGCAAAGTTAAAGCTTTTATTGAACAGTACCAGTTGTTGGTTGGTTGTGAAGAATGGTTTAAATCACATAGTGCTTGGGCTCATGTCTTGAGGAGGAGCACCACACACACACCTGAATGTTCTGAGATAAGGCTGCCAGGTGCACTGGGTTACCATAGCAACAGCAGTGAGGTTGAGTACTGTATATGACTTGCTGAGTCATTCACCTTCCCATTTGTTCAGGAAATATTCCTACATGTAGAAACGGGTAAAATAGTCTCTATGGCATTGCTTTCATTGTGTCTATGTCTGTTGCATGCCTTGATGTTATCCTGTTTGCTGTCAAAGTCTGACTCTGAACCTGTGAGCATCGGGAAGAGGCTGTGAGTTTCTCCGAGGTTGGCACTTGCCCAGCAGCTCACACTGAAGAGCTCTGAGAGCCAAGCAGTTGGATCTTTTGAGAGAAGAAGAATCGCTTCACCAATACGGTTTACCCAAGGTTGAGTTTTCATGCATTGCAAGAGGGGAGAAGTTACAGGTAGGTAGCCATGTTGGTCTGCCATAGTCGAAACAAAATAAAAAATAAAAAAGGAAGGGATTTTTTAATTTTCTATTTTGTTTCGAAGAGGGGAGAAGACTGGGTGAACCTGCCATCCATTAATAATATAGCATCAATTACTGCATCTGCAAGGAAAGGTTCATCATTACCAATGAAAGGTGATTTGGGTTTTCTCCTCTTCATACACGCCTGCCTGCCTGCCTGCCTGCAAGACACAGTTCTTTGAAAGAGACAACTCATAATCACATCTCTTTTGAAAGCTACAGCTTGGTGAGCTCTGCAAAGCATTAATTCAGCCTAGCAACATCTCCCACAGGGAAAGCAGGACCACACATACAGTGGGAATGCAGCAGTGAGAAACTAGCCATCTTGGAACAGTTCCAGCTCTCAGCCAAACAACAGTGTACGTGCAGGGGTTGGGGGAAGTGCATGTTAAGGATCACAAAATTCCTGTATGAGAAGCACCTCCATGCAGAAAATAGTATGCAACCTACTTATTGATTGTCTGCATTAGACAATACCAGGCTGACACCAATGCCTAGCTTTCTTGGGTAGCTACAAAGCCCCATGACCCTGGCAAGTGCACAAAACAGCAAAATAAAAAAGAACACCTGTATAATAAAGCAGGAACTTTAAATATGGGGGAAACCATAAGCTTAGTGCAGCAGCAAAGGTAAAAAGGTAAATAACCAAAGCCAAGCCTAAGCCAGAGATCTTTCTAAAAAGACAGATCCTTACTTGGAATTAGGGGTGTCAGAGAATACTGACAGAAACACACAGGAGTGGAAATTGTTGATACAATATTTGCTTATTTGTCCCACGTCCAGTATGGAAATCAATCCAGCAAATAAGATCAGTATTCGCTGTTACTTTCAGTCCACAAGTGAGACATAATTATGTTTTTTGCCTACATTTCTATGACATTTCCTTTGCACTGAAATGCGTGGGGTGGAATAACACAATGCTGACATAACTCATGTAATTAATTATGTAAATTATGTAAGTTTACTAATTTTGTCTTAGTGGACAGCAAAAAGAACAACAGAGTTTTTGGCAGAAGACAGACTATTGGCATCCATCTGGCTCAAGAGATAATGGAGTGCACTTCTGGGGGTAAAGTCAGCCCACTGCATTAACAGAACCGAAGTGACCTCCCCAGGCCACAGGCCTGGGCAGTGTGTATGGAGGTCCTGGACCTTCTTCCATCCCTACTAGGGGCATCTAAAAACATTCAGTGCTGGTGCTGCACAGGAAGGGAGGGCATTCCATAGTGTAGACCAGGGGTAGGCAACCTAAGGCGCAGGGGCCGGATGCAGCCCAATCGCCTTCTCAATCCGGCCCATGGACGGTCCGGGAATCAGCGTGTTTTTACATGAGTAGAATGTGTGCTTTTATTTAAAATGCATCTCTGGGTTATTTCTGGGGCATAGGAATTCGTTCATCCCCCCAAAAAATATAGTCCGGCCCACCACATGGTCTGAGGGACGGTGGACTGTCCCATGGCTGAAAAAGGTTGCTGATCCCTGGCGTAGACACCTTCTGGTTCTGGTGAGGGGTCCTGCTGCTCTGGTTCCTGTCCACTGACCTCCATCTCCTCACCATCATCTCCATCGCCCCATGAGTACTTCTACACCAACCTCTCCTTTTGCATCCCCAGCTTGCCCTCTTCCTCCTCCCCTTGTCCTGCCAGTTCATGACACTGCCTTCCATCAGCAGAAAGGCCAGCATAGCATACAATCCATATTCAGCAGGCCTGGGGAACCTTTCCCCCTTCAGATGTTGCATCAACCCCAGCCAGCATGGACGAGGGGGTCTGATAATGGGAGTTGGAGTCTAACATCATCTGCAGGGCAAAAGGTCCTTCAGTCCTGACACAGAGTCACTTACCCTTTTCATGGTTCTTCACAGGCAGAGCCAAAAGGGGGGAAAGCAGAGCAAAGAGAAAAATCCATCTTTGTCATGGCCCATGTATTAATTATCTCCATCTTTCATGTTAGGAAAGTGCCCAATCTTGGTTATATATTTTCAGTTGTACAAAACAAACTTAATTTGGATTAATCATCATTTATTAATGCATAAATAAGATTGCTGCAGCCAATGTTTTGCTATTAAATTGAGGAAAGACTCTTTGCTACATTAACAAGAACATTAGCTAATAAAAACCATATTTAAAGCTATCATAATATTTCTTTATTTGCATAGAAAAATGACATAATAAAGGATAATTAGCAGCATGTGCACCAGTTCTACTACTCAATTTCCTCAGTTTAGATAATTAATTATCGCAGAGAAATGCATCATTACGGCTAATTTTAGAAAATCCAGCAGCTGCAAGGTCATAGTGGTAACAATTTCAATGTGTAATTGGGGGAAAAAACCATGAAAGCAAGTCACATAATATTTTATTAGATAATAATAATGAATCAGGCCCACATACGTAGTGAACACTTTAAAGAGAGAAAATGAATTCCATAGTTTAGTAATGTTAGGAAAATGATCCTCAGTCATGAAAGTTAACAGGTTTTTCTCTGCAGTGTTTCTGCCAATGGAAAAAAGATAGCCATTGTGTTACTTTTGGTTAAACCCATAAAAATTTAGAACTGCTCGTTGGCCTAACGTTTGTGGATCAGCAACATGCCAAAAAGGTGTGGAACTTGATTCAACTTCACAGTTCTCAAAATAGAGGTTTCATATGGCGCCTCACATAATTTCTAAATTCTTACTCTTAATAACTGTCCACTTGAAATTGAGCTTAAGTTATACTGTAGAGGTGAGGGGTAGTCAGCTTGGCACGCTCCAGATTTTGTTGTCATCCTTGACAATTGGCCATGCTGGCTGGGACTTATAAGAGTTGAAAGGAGGACACCCCTGGTATAAGAAGTTAATTACTCATATTTAACCATTAATAGCCAAGGGCGATTCATGACTTCAATGACTTAGTCCTTTAGTGGTTCCTGTAGTGGACACATGGCTGCAACCCCCCCCCCCTTTTCTGTATGCTACAGGTGACTGAAGTACAATATGTTGTCTTACATTGCAATCTTAAGACTCATTGTGATGTACACACACACAAAAATACGAACAGCCCTGCCAATCAAATTTTTAAAAAGGTATAATTGCCCGACTGCTAGATATATTAATTCCAGCAAGTGTAATATTTAAAAGCATGCTGCATCAGACCAAGGAACATCTAGACTAGCATTTGGTTTCCAGCGGTGAGCAGATAGGTGCCCCAGGAAGGTGATGGCAATCCTCTGCAATGCAATCCAAGCATTAGCTATTCAGGGGGGTGCTGCCTCTGAACCCAGGTACTCTGTTTCTGATGTTCTGTTTCTATTTCTGATGTTCAGGCTGTGAGAGCTGTTGCTTATGTAGCCAGCATGACCCCCCCACACACACACGTAATCCTGCTCTGGGGAGAGAGAGAGGAGGGGGTCTGCCCTTAGAAAGGGAAGAGTCAATATCACAAAGATGCTCCACACTGCTGCAGAAACCTCTGCGGTCCTTGCCTTGCTGGTGTCAGATCTCCAACAGTGGTAGTGGCAAAAGCGGGAAGTGCTGGGAAAACATGGATCTTGTGGTTGCAGAGCACTTCTGTTTTCCCACTACTGTACACCTCTGCCACCAAAAGGGCAGGTACTTATGCTGAATTTGTATTCTCCTTCCCACTGTTTCTGAACAATTAAGATCTCTCACGATCAGCTAATCCAAAAGTATATTGTTTAGTTCTTACGGAGTAAATCTATCTCCAGTTACATCCAGGAGGCTAAGTCAGGATCTCGTCGATGACCCTGTACATGGGCAAGGACAAAGTTATGCTGTTGTAGGGAAGCTCTGCTGGCTTAGCACTACTGCTTCACTAGCAGGTATCCACTATCTGTTGACCACTAGCTGTGCAAGGGGGAAAACTGGATGGAGCAGGGATGAGTGGAAGTTAGTTCAGAGCCTGTGCTGCCTCAGTGGTTGGTCCTGAGGTAATATGATGTGATATTAGTGGTCACAGAGGCTAAAACACTCTCACTGAAGCTGGCACAGAGACCCAAATGACTCCCCCCTCACTTTCTTCCCCACAACTGTTCTTGTTTGTTTAGTCGTTTAGTCATGTCTGGCTCGTGTCTCCGTGACCCCATGGACCAGAGTACACCAGGCACTCCTGTGTTCCACTGCCTTCCGCAGTTTGGTCAGATGCATCTTGGTAGCTTCGAGAACACTGTCCAACCATCTCGTCCTCTGTTGTCCCCTTCTCCTTGTGCCCTCAATCTTTCCCAACATCAGGGTCTTTTCCAGGGAGTCTTCTCTTCTCACGAGGTGGCCAAAGTATTGGAGCTTCAGCTTCAGGATCTGTCCTTCCAGTGAGCACTCAGGGCTGATTTTCTTAAAAATGGATAGGTTTGATCTTCTTGCAGTCCATGGGACTCTCAAGAGTCTCCTTCAGCACCATATTTCAAAAGCAACAATTCTTTGGCAATCAGCCTTCTTTATGGTCCAGCTCTCACTTCCATACATCACTACTGAGAAAACCATAGCTTTAACTATACGGACCTTTGTTGGCAAGGTGATGTCTCTGCTTTTTAAGATGCTGTCTAGGTTTGTTTAGGGGTGGCCAAATCTTGGCAGTTTCAGTTTTTGACTTTCTTAAGTTCAGTTTCTCACATTTCCACATCAGTTGGTGAATTCTTTTAAAGAGTCCTCATGGAAAACCACCACCATTTTAGTGCAAATTTATCCTAATATACACATTTGCATCCATTTCTTTCTAACATACACATCTTCGCAGAATAATTTCCGCTAGTATAACATTTGTTTATGTTATTTTTTCTAATATATGCATTTTTAAGCACATGTTATGCCAGTAAAAGCATTTTTTGCACACATTATTTCGCTGGAGAACTGCATTACAAAATTCAGAGAAGTGCAAATTTAAAAGAATTGCTGTGTTTTGGTAGATGTATTCGAAGCTGTAGTTTGTTTATGGTTCTGGGAAGTGTAGCTCAGAGGTAAACAACAACTCCCAGGATTCTTCAGAGGAGGGAAGTGTGATTTAAATATGTATGCAGAAGCCTAAATCTTTTCAGTTGAAAGCCACCCAGAGTGATTGGGGAAACCCAGCCAGATGGGCAGGGTAGAAATAAAATTATTATTATTATTATTATTATTATTATTATTATTATTATTATTATTAGTAACAATGGCTCCAATATGGAAATATAGCTGCAGTGAAACATTAAAACATCTTCCATATTTATTAATCCAAAATATAATTTAGAATGGAGGCACAGTTATTTGGATTATCCTATTTGACTCTGTCATCCTATATCTTCCTATAAAGTCTATCAAGTGTGCCATTCCTGACATTGGGTGGTATTCAGCTACTACGTTTTACTCAGAGAGTAACCACTGGAATTAATAAACATAGCTAAGTTGGTTCTCTTTGCCTCTGAAGTCACTATATACTGTAGATATAGAAGCATCCTTGAATACAATACTGCAAAATACAGTATTCAAACTATTTTCAAACTATTAATTCAACCAAATAATATTTAAACTTTGCTATAATATTCTGCTGTAGGAACTATGTGACAACCCGCAACCAGGATCTCCTTCTGGACTCCACTGTGTAAGCATTATGTGATTTCTGGAGAACCTTGCTATTTCAATTTTGCTCCATTTCTACAGGAGGTAATATGTCAGTGTGCTATTGGGTTAGATGGCTGAAGATACCCCTCTCTCTTAAAGAGGATAAAAGGGGTTTCCTATTGAAATGGTGTTTTTTTAAAGCAGCAGCAGAAACAAAAACAAGCGAGTGAGCAGAGAACTTCAGAGATCTTTTATCTGATTATTGTTGCTAAGCGACAACTTTCTTGGTCTCCATGTGTTCCTGTCACATGATTTCTGTTGCCACAGAAACGACTCCCCTGATATCCATGTGCTCAGCATGTGTATTCCACTTTGCCGCTGGCTCTTGGAGAAAAGAAGGCAGTCATGCGGCATGCAACGAACCGCAGAACGAAGCAGAGAGTGGAGAAGAGCCATTTTCTTGGAAACTGGCTATCTACACAATCTTTGTTTGGGCAGCCTCCACCTGCACAAATGGACTGCATTGGCCACTTATTCATCATGGCTTATGGATATCCTTAGATTGGGATATGTAGAACCTAACATCATCTGTGCACAAGGCTTTAACACTCAGAGCACTCTTGATGTGGCAGCTCCTTACTCTCCCCCTCCCCTTTCCTATTGCAGGGAAGAGAACATTCTGGGCAAACACAAACATCCATTAACAGATGTGAATGCTTTGCCGGAAATTTCAGCTCAGAATTTTGTCAGAGAGGCATCGTGTCCTACTTATATGAACATGTAATTAGAGATGGGATTTCCTATGTGATTGGTTGATGTAAACAAAGCTACAGAATCAGGGCTTTCCATATGTATACAAACAGTGGTTTATATGCACGTAGGATAATCACCTGAGGCCACCACAACACAGACTGACAATTTTATTATGCAATATATTATACAAAGATAACATATGTCACAAAGACAAAAAACAAGTTTATACAGCAGAGCTGTACAACAGCTTTGGCTCCTTTCAGATTTAAAGAATTTGAAGCCCCAAACTCACAGTGCTGATATTAACCAAATCTCAAGAGGGTGAGCATTGCACATTGGTGGAAAAGGTCCTTTCACAAGTTACCACATAGCAAATCCATGCTTATGTCGAATCACTATGCATAACCAAAGCAACTGCAATAAAAGCAGTTGAGGAAAAATAGAAGGGTAGTAATTAGTGAGGGTGGATTGGGAAAACTGAAGGCTTGGGTGAGAATATTAAACAATTAGCAAACTTTTATTAAATTTTGTTAAAATGAAGAAGAAGAAGAAGAAGAAGAAGAAGAAGAAGAAGAAGAAGAAGAAGAGGAGGAGGAGGAGGAGTTGTTTGGATTTGATATCCCGCTTTTCACTACCCGAAGGAGTCTCAAAGCGGCTCACATTCTCCTTTCCCTTCCTCCCCCACAACAAACACTCTGTGAGGTGAGTGGGGCTGAGAGACTTCAGAGAAGTGTGACTAGCCCAAGGTCACCCAGCAGCTGCATGTGGAGGAGTGGAGATGCGAACCCGGTTCCCCAGATAACGAGTCTACCGCTCTTAACCACTACACCACACACCACAGAAGTATCGTGAGGAACTTGAGGAATTAAACAGAAAGAGCAAAAAAAGTTACAGCTAAAAGATGCAAGCAGCATGAACATAAGGATGACATAGTTAAGGTCAAAGGAATAAATCAGATCTGTTATCCAGAAAATATAATTTTAAGGAATATTCAGGAAGAAGTTAAATGGTAAGATCTAATAGGATACTTGTAGGGGACACATTTGCAAAATTCTACTTGGATTGCTATGACGACTAATTTTACATACCCATGAAAAAGAGGGTGTTTTAGTTTTTGCTTGTAGAGGTTTTTATTTTGTTTTTTTATGTGGGGAACACTGAAAAATGTGTCTTTACACCTACAATATGAACTGGTACAATTCACTCTAACACTTACTGTACTTCTTATTACCTTACTCTCATTGCAGCTCTATGCATGTGCAGGGTAGGACTTAAGCCATAGAAGCCTCTGAGTTCATAATTTATGCTTTCTGCGCTGCCAACATTAACAGATGTGAGCCCCGCACAACTGCACCCGCCACGAGATTGCCCACAAACACAATTTTCTGCCGAACTTGAAGACTCATACCCATCTGAATTGCGTCAACCAAGAATAATATTCACATTTTCCTCCAGCTAAGCAAACAGCTAAAATGTTATTAAGTAAATTAGTGTAAGTCTTGCTCAATTAAACCACACAATTAAACCACCGGCACATTGGCTGTGTCTAAATTTATATTAAATATTATTCAGAGGAGCCAGATGGCACCTGCTGCAAGCAGTCATGCAGCTTCTAGAGCCCAGGAAACTACCCTGGAGAGAAAGCTTAACAGAAGTACAGAAAAGTTCTGTTCTTCCAGGTTTTCTGAATGAAATAAATTAAACTGCTTTGGTATAGAGCTTGATTAACCATGCTTCAAAGCAAGGCCCCATCACAAGTGCCCTGTACGTCAGTGGTAGAACGTAAGATCAAGTTCAATTCCTGGTATCTCCAGGTAGGACTGGGAAAGGCCTCGTCTTAATCCTTGGAGAGCATCTGCTAGTCCATGCAGAGTTAGATGGACTAAGGGTGTTACTTGGTACAAGGCAGCTTCCTAGATTTAGATTAAATAGCTCGATTCTTTCTTGTGGGCCATATTATATGGAGCCAGACCATTAATCAATGTGTCTATTTGTGCAGTGCCTTGCAGCTAAATTTGTTCCCTAACAAACATAGGGTTGGAAATGCCAACCATATATGAGAAGACTACAGATGCAGTGGGAGTAAAAAGGGGAAAAAAGAAAAAGGAGAGGGACCAGGGCCGGATCGGTCCTCAACCAAAGACTAATACTCCCTGGCCATACAGCAGACAACAGTATGTAACTGAACCCTCAGCTAACATACATTGGGAGTCCGGCTGATGGCAAGTAAGGGACTTGTCACTTGATTACCTTCAGCCTGGGAAATATGGGAGGATTGGTCTCAGGGCACTTCAAGGTGAAAGGATCTGCCCATGTACTTTGGAGGATTGATGGGGTGAAATTTCTTTCAGAGGACACCCTCAGAACAATTACCTCCCTCCCTTCTTCTGTGTCCCCAACTTAGAATAAAAAGCAACAACTTGTAAATAATAACATTCCGTTCAAAACAGCTGCAGCAACAAGACAGGAACAACCACATCTGGGAAGCTATGAGTGTGAAAAAGTTAAATATGAATGGAAATTGGATTACATATGAAAAATTAATTAGGAAAGAAGGAAATAAGTGGAAAATGAAAGCATATGAAGAGGTAAAGGAGTATGTAAATGACTGGTTGCACTATTGCCAAATCAATGAAATGTTTAAAGAAAATTTAAAGGAAAATGGATTTGATGATGGTAAAATATTGTAAAATATTGTCTAAAATGTATAAAATACTGCTGGAGTGGCATCTGAAAGATGAGGAAGTTAAGTCGGTCATGATACATTGGGCCAAAGACTTTGGATATAATATACAGTTAAAAGATTGGGAAAATCTGTGGAAGGAAGGATTAAGATTTACCACATGTATGACATTGAAAGAGAATACAATGAAAATGATGTATAGATGGTATATTACGCCAGTGAAATTAGCTAAAATGTATAAAATGAATAATAAATGTTGGAAATGGAAGGAGAAGGAAGGAACATTTTATCATATGTGGTGGGAATGTAAGAAGGTAAAAAGCTTCTGGGAAATTATATATAATGAGATGAAGAAAATGTTGAAATGTACATTTATTAAAAAACCAGAAACCTTTTTACTGGGTATTGTAGGAGATGATATCAATAGACAAGATAAAAAAATTGTTTTTATATGCAATGATGACAGCAAGAATATTAATGGCACAGAAATGGAAACAAGAAGAGCTACCGACGCTAGAAGAGTGGCAGATGAAGTTAATGGACTGCACAGAATTGGACAAAATGACAGGAAGAATTCGAAACTGGCGAGACCAGAGGTTATTGGAAGATTGGATGAAATTCAAGAATTATTTGAAAAACAATTGTAAACAACAAATTACGTTAGTAGGTTTGCAAGACGTTTTGTAAGGAGAATGGTATGAAATATTACAAGATAAATTTATGTTAATGAAAATTGGTTATAAATCTATAAAGTAATAATTAAATTATGAAGATACAAATTAGGATTGGAAAATCGGAAATCTTTAGATGTGGTTGATGGAAGTCCAAAAATATTGTTTAAGACTGAAGAGATGTTAAATGCTATATGGAAAATATATTAAAATATTAATAATTTTTTTTTTTAAGAAAAAGAACAACCACATCTGGTGAGGCCTTTTTGACTACCAGGTTTTCAGGGATACGGATGTGTGAGAGGGTCTTTTCTGCAGTGGCATCCAGAATGTGAAACCCCCTGCCTCAGGAAGTTCATTGGGAACGTTCTTTGCTAGTGTAGTGTGTCCTGCTAGTGAGTAGCAAGTGTTTACTCTGCCTGGCGTCCATCGTTTTACTGTTGTCTCCTCTGTGCTCTTATCTGCTACTTTTCTGTTTAATTGGTTTCACTTAATTCTCTTTGTAGTTTGATTTCTAAACATTGTTAATTAGTTTTATGGTTATGTAGGTCACCTTGAGCACTGCCTTGTGGAGTTGGAAAGATGGGGTGTAAATCCTCAAAGCAAACAACCAGCCAACAAAGATGATGATGATGATGATGATGATGATGATGATGATACCAACCTTCAGCTGTGCCAGACTAATCAAAGTCCTTTAAAAAAGGGGCATCTTAACTCCCCCTTCTGCATAGATGGAACTTCTTATGGATGGAGTAATTGCCATGGGAGGCCTCATATGGTTACCAGCAATGGAGCCATGCTGCTGGCACTGCCTTGGCATTAGGTATCACACATGCCCATGTGTTGCCATTGTCTATCTGCATGAGGAAAGTCTACATGTCTGCAAGAGACCTACCAGTAGACCCCAATCTATCTTCTGCCAGTCACTGTTTTAAAAAGTTAAAACCAGCGTTTTGAATTGAGCCTGGGGAGATAGTTTCGTTGCTTATTATTGGCTGTGATGTAGTTGCTATTCCAAAATTGCAGTTGCTTTGCTAGCTGGTGCCTAGCTGTATTTTCTCAGCTACAATAAGATGTGATCAACCCAATATTAACGAGAATAGACCCAGACTTTAAAATATTGGCTACAACTCACTATGTTTCATTTATTAATAAAATGCTCTAGGTACTGACCTGTCACTGCCTGTCTTTTTAAACAAGGCCCTGTTTGAATGCCAGGAAAATGCAATTGTCTCCCAAACAGAGGCAATTCTTTAAGATTCCTCCCCCCCCCCTTCACTCATCCCTGTATAGATCTGCCAACTGAAGATAATGAATCTGTTTAATAAGATAGCCTGTGAAAACTTATGTCATAATTACATTGACAACATCCAATGTTACTCATTCTCAGAGTAGATCAATTGAAATCAATGGACTTAAAAAATCCATTGATTTCAATGATCTACTCTGTGGGTGACTAATGTTGACTATCACCCGTTGTCTTTATGTTAATTTAAGATGTTTTTGATGCAATGGATGAGCAACTATTTGCAGGATATTTGCTCTGCTATAAACTGATCAGCTTAATGCTTTCTTGCCCAGAAAACATTTTGAACTGTAATGCCATGCTTCTTGGTCTTTCATAATTTTATACATTACTACCAACTATCGTTTTAAGCAATTGTTTGTCAATATGGGTCACTTTTGTGGGCTATCCCACCCTCCCCTCAAGTCCAATAAATCTTAGAAAGTATTTGCATCCCTCCAACCTTCTGACCATTGGATTGTGCTGGTGAATTTGGGTACAATTTGGGCATAGCTGAGAGTGCTGCACAGCAGCAAAACTCCATTGGGACAAATTGCATTTATGCACATTATTGGATGCTGATTTATAGAAAACAGGGAACTTCAGTGATCTGCAATATAGGTGCTTGCATACAAACGGTTATTCTGAAATCTGAAAGACAGCTTTTGAGAACACATGCAGAATTTGAATGCATTTGGGCACTAAGATTAATGCCACTTAATGCCTAGGTAGTCATCTGCAAAGAGAAAACAGTGGTGTAAACTGCAGAGTGCAAATTATTATTATTATTAAATATCCACACAATAAGTATATCCCAATTATCTTGTTGTTTAAATTGGTATAACTTCTTATTGTTTCTAACACCTAAAAGAATTTAATTGCATCTGCCTCTTCACAGAGCGGGTTGCACCTATTTGAAAATAAAACCTTAGCAAAGCAGCCATTGATAACCATTGACAGCCAGGGGATTGCAGAGCTGCATAGAACATTTGCAGTGTTAGACGCAAGTCAGGCTAGGTTCATTGACGGAGGTTTTTTTTAAAACAGCAGTTTTAAATTTCCTGGCAAACCTAACCCAGAAACTAGCACAGATATGCAGTGAAGCATTTGTGTGAAATGTAGCATCCTTCTTTCTAGTCAAGCAAGACAAGCAAATCTGTGAAAGGTTTCAATGAAAAAAAGGATAGCAGCCAAGGTAACCATATGGGACATTTTTATTCCTGGTGTAGCAATATAGGTGTGATAAAAGTAATGCTTGCAGTATACAGACTTTTCCCTTGCACAAGAACCACTTCGGTGTAGTGTGCATATGAAAGCAACACTGAAAGAACCACCCATGGTCTTTTGAATCTTGTAGTACGTTGTCAATATTTAATAGCCATATTTAAGGCACCTGGCTTGCATGAGGAAAAATACTTGGAACACAAACATACAGATGGCCAGGCATGTGAGATCTATGGATTCAAGCAGCACAGCCACACTCTTTTTGACAAAGCTCTTTAATTCATATCACCATTATAGCACTCCTTCTCTGTGTTGTGCTGTTGCTGCGGCTGCTGCATTTAATGGGCATTTAATTGCCATGATTTAAGCTGTGCGCATATGTGCAGCAACATAAAAGATAGAAGGGCTAGGAAAGGAAAGGGGAAGATCCACTGAAGCAGCAACAATCTGGAACAGCGGCTGTGGAAGCAGGCCGGGGTGGGGGGTGGGGATGAGACATGGACATTGACATCAAGAGGCTGAGTCTAAACCCTCTTACCTGTAGCTTTCCCAGTGTATGGAATGGGTGAAGCTGACCTTAAGAGTGATCTAAAGGTGAATACATTTGATGCAAGGCAAGGAAAAACCACAATCATTTAGTGCCATATGGCGGGACTTCATCTTGTATACCTCTAAACCAAATTCTACCTGCCAACAGCAGCCAAGGACATTTTAACAATTTGATGTTGCTTTGTACAACTAAACAGGCTCTGTAACATGTTCTGCACATGTTCCTCCTGACTTGTGCATGACCTCCCATGTTGGGGCTGTTCATTAGTTGTTGTTGCTTGCATGCATGTGTGGTTCTTTTTCGGGAAAGCCAACCAAAGTGGTGAGCATTTTGGTAGCGCAGTATGAATACAAAGTAAAATCCTGATCTTGGAAAATAGGAGCCTTGAGGTGCACCTAAGGAGAGGGAAATGCCCCACTGAAGTTGAATGTGTATACTTTTACAAGAAAAATAATAATAGATGTGGCTTCTTTGGTCCATGAATACTTGCAAGAGCCCTCCATGTCATGCAAGCAAACTGTAGGTCCAAGGGTGAGCTACTTAGATGGAAGGTGAAGCTGCTTTATTTAGAGATTTCTGAGAACATTGCAGTTGTGCTTTTAGAAATGAGCTGTATTCAGCTCTGTTATGTGATAGACTGTGAGCTACAATGATTTGCACTTCTGAGAGCAATTAGCTTGAAAACTGTAAAAATAAAAAGGTGTCTGTACACTTAAGCTTGCTTGTAAACCATCCCTGCATTATTAGTGATAATTTAACAAAGTGGGACTGCCACAAACTTTTCTCATCTCCCAATTTCTATTTTGAGAGATTTTTAAGACCTGCGTTATCCATGAGCTGTGATCAGATTAATTATTCACAGATTTACAGTGACTTAGGGCAACTCCAGCAGCAGCATTTTGCAAGGGATAGCACGTCAGTCGTACAAATCCACATGTTCATGGTGTAAATTGATGCTGGTCCAGATGGTTTCACAGGATGGAGAATCACTGCCTTAGCTCAGTGGGCAGCACATATGGACTCAGGTCTAGTCCTGAGTAACTCCAGGCAGGGCCAGCAAAGACTCCTTTCTGAAACTCTGGAGAGCTGCTACTGTAGACAGTTATGATCTAGAACAGGCACCCCAACCTCCAGATGTTTTGGCCTACAACTCCCATGATCCCTAGCTAACAGGACCAGTGGTCAGGGATGCTGGGAATTGTAGTCCAAAATATCTGGAGGGCCAAAGGTTGGGGATGCCTGAGCTAGGACCAAATGGTTTGTCTCTGCATAAGGCAGTTTCCTATGTTGTAACATGTAATATGAATGAGGAAGTCCCTGTTGTGAATCTTGTCTTTGCTATGGAATCACTTCTTAGATAATCCCTAGCTTTCTGCCTTAGCCCTATTAAGGGGACAGCACACACCTGCCTTTTTAGGTTTTAAAAAAAAGAGATTACAGTGGTACCTCAGCTTACAGACGCTTCAGGTTACAGACTCCGCTAACCCAGAAATAGTACCTCGGGTTAAGAACTTTGCTTCAGGAGGAGAACAGAAATTGCATGGCGGTGGCAGAGGTTAAGAACGGACCTCCAGAACGAATTAAGTTCTTAACCCAAGGTACCACTGTACTAATATAACTCTACCACATAATAGGATATTATTATGAACACAGACAGGACAGCAATTGTTATCTGGTTGACCACTCTGAGAACAGGACGCCAGAGTAGATGAGCCTTTGGTCGGAGCCAGCAGGGCTCCGTTGGCCCAGATTCAGCTAACTCAATGTGCTACCAGAAGCCAGCACAAGGGCTGAGAGTGCAAGAGGGATTCTCCCCCTTCTCCTCTGCCCCCCTCCACTTGCCCAAATCAATTCTGGAAGGTCAGGAAAAGCTCCAGAACAATTGGGGAGGGGGGAGGAGTGTGGGAGTTGTCCCATGTGGCAAGCAGAAATGCTTGTGCCGACAGGATGATCAGAAGAGTGGCATCGAAGTCTTCCCTATGTTCTTGTATCATATTTTTAAAAAGGGATAGGAAGTTTAAATTCCCAAATGAAGTATCTTTGTCTTCCATACTTTCCATTGGCGCCAACAGCAACACCTGGAAGCACCGTAGACACCAAGCAATCCCCCATTCTCATTTGTATATGAAGGATAACAGGAGAAGGAGCTCACACACTGAAGACCATCAGCTTCATACATAAGAATAATCTTTAAAATTTATTTGACTAATTGTGTTACATTCAAGATCTGATGTGTTTCTTCTAGACAAAGAGTTGGCATAAATACAAACAAGCCTTTGTGCCTTCCCTAAACAAGAGATAAAGTACTAGAGACAGAGGAACATAGCTTCACATCTTTGTATTTACAGTCTGCCTTTACAACTTAGTGGTAGGAATATTTACAGAAAATACAATAAGAACAAAAAGATCATGTCTTGGCAACATACAGAACTTTATACACAATTGTACATGATTAAGCACATGGTATCTAGCCATCTCCTTCCAAGTACTCCTGCAAAAACCCAGTTGTCTTTCGAAGATGCACTCTATCAATTGTGTAACTATCACTGTGTTATACTTTTGTTCACTATTCATGTTGAATTATAGTTCTATAATCCACCTGGGCTAAATATTATGAACACTGCATGACAATTGTATACTTCCCTCCTGGGAAGCGGCCACAGATAATGGGCAGTCCAATCCTCAAGGCACTCCTAACAGCTCATGACCCACTGAAGAAAATAGGGCTGGTACTGAGGACCAGAAGCAAGCTGTGTTTTCTATAGCTGCTTTACAGCTGTTCTCCATACAAAATAGCTACTCTTTCAAACATGATTCCACTCAGCTCCCTCCCCATTTGATTTTTTGCTTTACATTTAAAATATATTTGAAGGACCAGCTTAAAGGTTGCTTTATATTTCTTAAATGTAAACTCTTTATCAAGAAGGTACTAAAACTGACATTTCTGATTTGAAATTGTTGGGAAGATGACTAACTTCCAAGTGTATAATGCTTTATTAAGAGGACTTGAGTACAACCCTTGTATGTATTTATGTGGTAAATACTGCAGCCCTAATATTTTATCTCTTCAAGAGACCAGTGAAAACAAACAATACATGGTAGTTAAGATACCCAAAGGAAACAGTAATAGGAAACAAGCAACCTAAATGTTAAGAACCAAGCCTGGTCTACAAACTTCTATTCTTTCAATTATCCTGTGCAATGGTATCCAAAACAAAAGTTGGAAATTTAAATGTTATATTGACAGTTTTACAAGCCTGATGCCTCAACCTGACGTAAAAAGAACCAATTTTTCAAAGGCAGTCATGTTTAGAGAGCTCTAGACAGAACATTGTATTGCAGTTAATTGGTCAGTCAATAGTTCTGCACAGGGGACAGGAAGTTATCAGTGCACTTGGAAGCCTTCTCATTTACACACATACAAAAACAGACAACCAGCATCTGTACCAAAGGACACAGTGAAAGTGAGCCCTTACATGTTTCCATTAATTGCTCAGTGCTGTTTGGAGAAATCACTGCTGTTATTTCCCACCGTAGTATTTTTATTAACAGAATCAAAAGAATTCCTGCATGCAGATTTAGGCCACAACTTCAAGTCCACTTGTGTGCTGTTAAGTACACAATGGAAGCGAAAAGTAAATATGACACGAATGTGGATTCAGGGCAGCATGTCTGCCGAAGAGCAGGTTTTTTTTTAAAAAAAAAAAAAATACAGGCTAAGTTAAGGCTGCTTCAAGCAAATTATAAAGTCTGGAGAAGTGAATTCCTGGGGGCAAGAATACACTGGCTTAACAGAAAGGAGCTCCTGGGGGAGGGGGGACCTTTACAAGCATACAGCCCTTATTTTCACAGCAGAGTTTAACAAACTGAAACTTCTTTTACTAAACAGAAGGTTTTTAAACACGAGAGGCTGTAATTAAAAGCAAATTATTTAAACTCTTGAACACCAAACTGGGCCATGCCTCTAACCCAGTTCAAAAGCTGTTATAGGTTTAATACATTTCTGTCCTGTCTGTGTAACTCAAAAGGATGGTTTTGGCAGGTCATTAGTTAAAACCAACTAATGGCTTCACCCAAAGTACATACATGGTTCAAACCATTGATTTCTATATGCAGTCACCCAACTGCTCAACCTTTCATTACACGGCTTTTGTGGTACACATGCATTGGTCGTGCCATTTAATCCATGGACTAAATGTGACAGATCATCTTCTAGATCAGAACAGTATCTAAGGGGGTTCAATTAAGTTTAGTGCTCGTGCACTAGGTTAATACTGGCAAATGTTCAGTACTAAGTACAAGGTTCTATGCAAGTATCAGAACACCCTGCATCCCCACTAGCAGTGCTATTTGCTGTTCCAATCTGTGCATCAATTAAGCAGGACAGCTAAACATGCCAGACTTTTGAGTGTGATTTTATGATGCGCCCTTATTTTTCATACATGGACCTACACCTCAAGCTGACAAGACACTAGCATGCTAATTCAATTTAAGCAGCGGGCTTCATTGTTTAATCTTCCCAAAGAAACCAGGAAGCTCTTTAGGGTTTTTTAAATGACCATCCTGGCAGCTTTTATGAACAAAAAGTACACCTCTCAGAGGAGTGCTGTGTAATAAAATACAGTTATGAAGCAAGTACTGCCGCAAAGAGCAGCTTTAATACACATAGCCTCACTGGAAATCCATCAAAATCTACCAAGTTTCTTTTTGCTAAGCCGTTCGCCAATTGCTCCAGACCTTGCCACTCTGGTTTCTTTGTCATAATTCAACTACATCAAAAGATATAGGGGAATACTGCTGCTGTAGGCCAGTTTCAAAAGAGCTTTCCTTCAGGATCTCAAAGAGTCAAAATATAACTTACTTTTGCACGTTCCATTAATGGACAGTTTGCTTCCTGCCCTCAAGTATCAGATTGCATAGCAACATTTAGAAAGGTGAAGGTTTTAACTAAACGAAAGCTTTCATGTCTATGTCTTTTATGGCTAACACATCAGTTAAAAGTTTTCAAAAATTCCATGCTATGCATACTGGGAACACTGGGTATTTTAAAATAAATAAATAAATAGACAAGTTGAAGTCAACGTTTTTCAAAGGGCGTTCCAATGTTGTATTCAAAAGCAAAAGGGCTGGCATTTACATTCTATGCTATGGGCCCACCTGGACACAGAAACTGAACAGACCATATTAATTTTAGACATTGAAAAGGCCCACCAACTTGCGTTTCACTAACACCGGGAGAGTAGTTCACTTGCTTCAGAAGACTACTGGCCATGTGTTCCATAAGCAAACATGAACAAATTAAAGCAAAACAAAAATTGTACTGTCAGTTGTAAGCCACCTGCATTATTATTAATATTATATATGCTTCTGAAGAATCAAGAGTTAATTTTGCTCTAGAATTTCTCAGCTTTGTTTCAGTACTAGGTTAAGAGTTGTAACTGGCTCCCCAATGATGAATCTTAAATACTAAGGGGCTGCTATGAAGTGAATCACCTTGATCTTGGGAGTGTTTGCTTCTAAGTAGGTATTCTTCACATTTAATCCTTGAACGCGTTCAGCAACTTCCTGCAACTAGTCAATAGTAAAGCAAAGCATGCTAATCTGCATGCATTCTATTATGGCTGATGGTAAAAAAAGAGACAAGAACTATTAAAAAAACCTAAAACGTAAACTGTGTTGGGAACTTAGGAACTTAATTCTTGCTTGCTTAAATATCATACTACCGGTATATGCCTACTAGGAATCAAATACATTCAAATCAATAGGACTTGTTTCCAAATAAATGTGGACTAGGTTTGTATCTCTTATTTCTGAAAATGCAATTTGCCTTTTTTGAATAGCTATCCAGAAAGTTCTTGCACAAAGCATTATTTTCTGGATTCCCTTTTGGAAAAGATGACCTCCATTTATAAAATGTGCAGGTAGATTTTTAAAAGGTTTTATCAGCTTCAAAAAAAGTTTTATTAAGAAAATGATACCCTGCCTTGCATCCAAGTATCAAGCACAAGAAAACCAAGTGATCTAATAAATTATTCTTTAAATCTACACAGGGTAGCTATTTCTTTCCTCTCCAGTAACATCCAGTAATACAACACATATTAGCCAATGAAGTGGAGGGACACCAGGGAAAGTTGAAGCCGCATGACTTTGTATTACTAGATATTAAGGGTGGGGACAACATTGCCGGTTGTTTTTGGCAGAAGCCATGCATATAATATATGGTTCCAGACTGATATCAGTGCAAAGCAAGGATGAAACCATTTAATTTAAACACGTGTAATAATTCTGAAGGGGCACATAGTTATCAGATAATTTCAAGTACACTTTTTAATGACCTTACATTTAACTTGCATGGGTCTTCACTTCCAATGTCACTGGACAGCTATGGTGTGCCAAGGTTTGAATAATTCCTTTTAAAAAAAAGAAACCCACCTCTTTCAGTAAAATGAACGAACGAATGAACGAACTGTGGGACATGAAAAGTAGCTTCTATTCCTTTCTGTAAAAAGCATTTGCAATTCAGAAATCAGATTTCACAATAGGGAGGTTGTAACTAGTTCTTACATGCAGAGGTGGACATACATTCTGATTGCACCCTTTCCAGGTCAAGGATTTCACTTCTTTCTATAAGGGTGGACTGGTCAGATGAGAAATCATGTTTTTAGCATTCATAAGATACAGGTGAAATTATGTACTGGTCATAAATACAATTGGGATGAACCACTATACAGGCTTTTCTTTGTCTCAGAGCTGATTTAAAAGGACCATCCTTAGCTCAAAGAGCCAACCTTCTTTGCTTTCCCATCCCTCACCAATACCCCAGAGCTTTTATCCTGGACTGGCCAGCAGTAGGTAGAGGGTGCTTGCAACCTACAAAGGTAAAGAAACTTTGAGCAACGGACCCATGGGTATTTGCATCTTGGATCTAGAGGAGGAGAATCAGAAATGGAGCCTCTGAGTGGGGCTAAAAATAAATAAATAGGCCTGCTTGCAGGTGGGAAAGCAAACCAAACAAGATATAGCACAATAATTTATTGCAATTTCATGGTCTCTGTCTGAAAAAAATATGCATCTGAACCCAACCTGCTATGAAGCAAAGTACCAGACTTCAGGTGCTAGTTCTGCATGTTCAGAATCTGGCATTTTATGTCCACATAGAAGGCCATGAGAAGTGCAGTTAACCCCCCTCTCTCTACTACACATCCACTATATATTACTAAATAGTGACTGATGGTGAAAGTTTGTCCCTCTGCAGCAGCTGATGGAGTGAAGCTGGTTTTCAGGAAAAGTGCCTATATTGAGTCCTCATTTCTTCCTTGCAGCAGAAGCAGAAGTCATGCTCAGGTTGTGGTTTCTTTATACAGGACTTGCAAGATGGGGAAGGGTCCGTCCCCCCCATTACTGTAGACACCAAGCTCTGATCTAATTGTTCAGGGAGGATATTGGTCTAAGGATTGCAGTTTTTGAGCCCAGCCTCTTGGAAAAGAGAGGTATAAAACTCTGGCTCCAGCTGTTTGTTCCTGTATTTATTGACAATGTCAGCTATTTTCTGTTTTCGACGGACATGTGGAGGATTGTACGAGTCACTTTCCAGCCGTTTTCTTCGACAAATATTTATTACTGTCTGTCTCACTAAGAAGCCTTAAATGGGGGAAAAAACATGTTAATGCTGCTTACTCCTTCCTTCTTCCCCCAGGAAAGTTATTTTTAGGACTTTCTGAGGCTAAAAGGAAAAAGTGCTCTTTCCATCCTCAAGTCAGTGACACTTGTGAGGTTTGGAATCTTCTCATAGTTGTCAACTTTACTTAGGAATAAATCTGGCCGAAGAGACTGTCTTGAAACGTAAGTGCTACTCTGCCTTAGTATGAAAAGGCCAGTTCCCTGCCTTCTTGGAAAACACCTTCCTCAACAAGATCAAAGATGGTATATGAACACAGTATCTGAATGTTTGTCATTCATTCAGCCACCCACAAACCGATGCCTTTCGACATGGCTACTGTTGCTGAGAATCCCAGCCAATCACTCCTGGTTATCTCCTTCACTGGAAAAGGCAAAATGGGGGCATTTTTCTTTCCAGGCAGAACAATTTGCAACACCAGAAGTAGCCTGGTGCTGATGTGTGGCAAGGGATAGCATTATTAAATTGCACTCCTAGCCCCAAAGAGGCTAGCTACGTTAATCATCCGATGTTAATTAAAAGCACCTACCTAATGCTCTTCTGCTTACTATCATCCCATCCACCAGTGGAATGACCATGTTGAATTTCCCAGTAGCTCCTTGCACTTTAACCCTGAATAATCCAGTATTTAGGGGGTGGATGAAAATCACTGGAACCTCTTTTTCAGGAGTAGAGGACCTTAAACACATAAATGTTACCAATGTAAGCAAACATTTCAAAATGGAAACAGCTGGGGCCAGCCAACATTTTTTTCAAAATTAAATAAAAACTTGAAAAATACACAAAAGTGTAGAAATTGGGTACACCTTGAATGTTACTTGAAGGAACAAAATCTAGGCAATGCCATAAAAATATTGTGTGATAGGTGGAATATAAGGCATCAAAATGACAGTTTTCTGGGCCTACACTGTGAGTAAAATACGTGTTTGAAAGAAGGGGAAGGACCATGTAACCAAACTCCTCGGACTCATGAGAAATGTTGCAGAAATTCAAGTGCCAACACATCTTTCTAAGGGCTGCTGGGACTAAAATCCATGAACACTCAGCACGCAGCTTGCATGTGAGCAGAGTACTTCCAAGAGTGAAAGAAATAGCAGGAAGCAATGCCCGTAGGACTTCTATGCAAATGGCAGAAGTGGAAATGCGGATAAATTCAGGCCATACCTCAATGAAGTGCTGCTGTTTGTTGTAGTTTCTACTCCAGTGCTGGTCTCTGAAACCAAGTCAGAGAGAGGGAAGTTCTCTGCAAGATAAACATATTCGCGATAGATTAAATATTCCCTTTTCAAGTTGTAAGAGATAGTACAAAATGAGAAACCAAATCATGTTAAGTGACTGGTATTTAAAAACATGTAACTAGAATTGGTATGAAGGATCATCATGCTCTGAGCAGAGTGGAGAAAGAAGGAGCCTGAGGAATTGTCACCATCCAGCTGCCACAACAGCCTAGCCCTCCTCCAAATGCCACCACGGGGATTGCTGCAGAACCAGCTTGCCCCCGATGGAGCAAGAAGCAGCAGCACCAGCTTCTTCTCAACAAACAAGTTGGGTTTTTAATCCCATTTTATTTTATTTTTGAACCAATGCTTCTTGTTGTAATAATAATCTCAAGTAAAACACCTTCTATACTACTCACAAATGGCTGAAACAAGCAAATTAATAAAACAAGAACTGGACATGGAGGTCTGGGTTATGAGATGGTTTGCTTAGAAACTGGCAAGGATTGTTTTAAACCACAATCTGTGGGTGGTACATAATGCTGAGCTTGGGTTACCGAGAGTAAACACAAGTGGAGTCCTTCTCCCAGCCAGGAGGCGAAGAAGGGAAGGGGGTGAGTAGAAACCTAAGGCTTTTATGTCAGCTCCTGCCTGCTCATGCAAACTCCACAATAAAAACCTAAGATTCACCCACCTATATCATCATAACGTTCAACCCAGACCACATACACCTTGGTTTCAGGTCCCATTGGAGGAACAGCCCGACCATGCGGCAGCCTCTTGCATCTGGAAGTTGGACTGAGCTGTTGAAAATACAAAAAAAGACAGTCACCAAATAATCAAAGCTACAGGTGTGCAATTCAGACTGTCCTTTTCAAAAGTTTCGGGGGAAATAATTATAATGCATACAACCTATTGTGAACACTTCATTTAAAAGACAATAAATATTGTACTGTTGTCAGGCTGAGGCCTAAACATCTCCAATGATTTTAGATTCCTTTTGATTTGTTTCTGATGGACCATGGCAATGGAGGCACTTGCTGAGGGACATTTCCTCAGGTACAAAATACTGTACTTTCAAGTGTCTGATAACTGTGATAGCCCTTAAAAAAAAAAAAAACCAACACAACCCGAGGGGAAGACAGGACCTTAATTACTATAGAATGGGAAGCTTGCTCCTACTAAATTATTCTATTTCTGAATTAACATTTTTTTGCAAATACTATTTAGTGTATCATGAAACAGTTCATATTATTTAATACAGGAAGAAGCTATCCGACTTTAAGACTATCACTTGCATATCAAGTACACTTTATTGGTCAATGTTGCATAAACTTGCCCTCTGCGAAGAACTGAGATTGTCTGTATGATTGGGGAAGAGCTCAAGTGTCAGTGCAGGCTGCTTTAGTATTCCAGGCAGGAGATCCATATTGGAGTCACTTTCCTGGTCTGAAGCATTGCTTTCCAAGGAATCAGCTGAAAGCCAAAAGGGAGAAGTTAGGCACAAATACAGGAGTAGCAATTACACTTCAGATGTAACAAAAACACAGGGGGAAGAGAGGAAAGCAAAGCAAAGCAAACACTCATTGCGCCAGGAGAACTCCTTGGCACAGCACTGGATACAACTCTAGAATTTTCAATGCACACCCATTTCTATTGCAAATATTTGATACACTTGTGACACAACTGAGGAAATCTCTTTGGAATTAGATACGGAATCAACAGATACACACAGAGAACACTTACTTAAGGACTCCACAGGTGAGGGAACCACAAAAGCTATTTCTGTAAGAGCATCTGCATAATATAGTGCTTTCTTTTGCCCATTGAAGATACTTGCCCCAATGTCTTCTGAAGGAATTATTTCATCTGAGAACAAAGCAAATAAAAGATGGGGTCCAAGGGAAGGTCTTCCAGTCTCGTTATGCACTTCGTCATTCCCGCCTCCCCCACACCTATTTTAAAACTTATTCTACTTTCTAGGACACCCACCCCAAACCTTTCATGAACCTGTTCACAGATGAATATGTAGAGATCCTTGCAGGCAGTTCTCTGCATACCACTTGCTGCTGCACCAAAAGATCTGGGGATGCTAATCTCAGCAGTGGTGTAAGAAAAGCAGTATAAGAACAGCTCTCTGGCCACCCCTTCTAAAACTATGCATAAGGAAGCATCCTAAGGACAAAGGGGCAGTGCTGAACCTCCTTCTTCCCAAATCACAATGGGATGATAGAGGTGAATATGCAGTCACCCCCTCTCCAAATCCAATGCAGGTCTGCAGTGGTCTTCTGGAGGAGCATGCAATCTACCAGGTCTTGGGGTAGAGGGGCAAGCAGGCACCTTCTGCCTTTATCCCTCTCTAGAACACTAAGATGACACAAAGTATTAAAGCAGACAGAAACCTCCACAAACACCTCTCACCTTGCTCAGATCCCTCCTCATCACAGAAACTGTTAATGGACCAGCTAGTTGAGACATGCCCCGTCCATCCAGGGTGTTTCCCCACATCAACTGACCAGCCAAGGGAGAGCAAGAACTCTAGGAAGTGTGGCTGGACATTTCTGGAAGACTCTACATTCTTCAAAATCTGGAAGAAAATAGGCCAGCAGTTCAGTTAAGAAGGCTATATATGCACATTTTTAAGGTGTTCAGAAGTGCTGGCCTGAAGTATCAAGCCATCTAGTTAGCAGAGTAAACAACACCGGAGCAGATGTTAACTGGTAATCTACCCCAGGGCAGTATGTATGCCACAATTCTAGAACTCCCATTGTCCCTGACCAATGGTGATGAGAATGTAGTCCAAGACATCTCAAAGGTACCAGGTTGGGGAAAGCTTGGACTAGGCAGTGCAAGGAAACTGCATATGCACCCTGTGCCATCACAGCACAGTTCTAAGGGGTTTTAGCGATGATACACATCCAGTGATGTGAAAGACACACTCTTCTACTGCTCTAGTTCAAGAGAATATATATATTTATGTTTTGAATACACTTATTGATAGAGTTTAAATTGGAAGCATGCCACTTACTTCTTGGCTTGTTTTCTGACCTGCCTTCATGTAGAAAATGAAAACTGTATCAAAAGGACGACATGGTAGCAAATCCAGGTAGCCAATGTCATCAAAAAACCCGGGTATAGTAGAATCAAGTGCAATCAGGTGAGGAGGTAGTCTGCTGTTAGCAGGTTCCTAACCAAACAAAAAGCAACGTAGATTTTATACCTCTACATAATCACCTTTTGTGGTTACCTATAAATTGTGATCAGTCACTTAAATTTGATAATATGCAATCAGCTTGCTAAAGAAGATCCAAGAGGAAGAGCCCACATTAGTAGTTCTGTACACAAGCCTTTGTCTATCGCTTCACAGCAAACCCAAACCTCCCCTCCCCTCCCCGCTCACCCCCAACCCCCTTTTAAAGGAGGATGGGAAGGAAGTTCAGAGAATGGTTTGCCAAATTGCTCTCTGAAGCACACCCCACCCTCTTCAAACACCATAGGAGAGATGTTTAACAGAAGGGGGAAAGGCACTTCAGAGTTTGCCAAACTGCTTTCTGAAGTTCCTCTTACCCTCCTTTAAACTGCTGTGCCATCTATCATCCACGTTGCTTGATCTCCCACCTGCTGTTCTGTGATGATGCTGGAATTGCTGTGGCCATCTACTGGCAGCCACACTAACTACAGCTTGACAACAGCCTTACAGCTTTATTATATAGCAACACATAGAGGTGTGTGGATGCAAAAAAGGAATTGTACTAATTAATAAAAACGACAGGCACATTTCTTCTACATACAACAATGAAACCAGGACCTAATTTTAAAATCTCAAGAAAAATAGCCCCTCCGCCCATACACATAAACCCAATTTAAAAAAAACCATGTAGGTACAATAGCCAGCCTTACACCCACATAGACTGATGGCATCACAATGGTTAACACTTTCTGAAAGTAATTTAGATAAATATCCAGAGGAGTAACTGTGTTAAGTCTGTTGCAAGAAAAAGAAAACCTTACAAAGAGTCTTGTTGTACCCTGAAAACCAACAATTTTATAATATTCAGGATGACACAAACATCTTTGTTATTTGTACCCAAATTTGTTCTGCTTTCCTGCACAAATCTGTCTAATGTAGGCTATAAGCGGTTGGACCCAATATTAAACAGTAATAGTCTCTAATAATGGCAGCATTTGAAGCAATTAAGAGAAGCCTCCAGTCACCTTCAGTGCTTCTAGTGACAGAAATCCAAAGTGAGAGAGGAAAAGGCGTGCTGTTTGGAACTCCTGTGCAGGAGGCGGCGGCTTACACTCTGTGACTGGGTCAGGGAAATTCTTCTTTCTCCAGTCTTCCTCCATCTGCTGATCTATAGACTTCTCATAAAGAACTTGCTGATCCATACCGTTTCTCAGCTTCTCATGCTGCTCCTCCAGCTGAAACATATATTTAACACCCTCATTTTAGACATAAAAAAAATGCTGAGCGCAGTAGCAGCATACGACAAATGGTAGTACCTGTTTGCCAAGCCAAACAACACTGACAATGAGTGCCTGAAAAAGCTGCTGTAATTTCCCCCCAGCTTGCTAATAAAATTGTGACCACTGATGTTCTTCAGCTGCTGGGTTAAGAGAGATGGATACACCTGCTGTTCAGCACGTGCACTGTGGCAATCCTAAATCAGTGTGCGATTTCAAAGAACAGCTGCAAGAAGTGTTAACAGAACCAACAAGCTGACTTTTCACCTTTACAGGGATAAGAACAATAGGGCATTTTAGCCCACTTTGGCAGCAGCTTCCTGAAAAGCATCTGCTCCAGAAATGCTTTACTTAGGTTTATAAGATGAGCATGCAGGGAGCATTTTGATGTATGGGGCTATTGAAATGCACACTTTGTGCCAGGCTCCCACCCTTTTGGTCAGTAACACCAATGTTGAGTACAGGTAAAGCAGTAAAAGTTGCTGAGAAGAAATACTTTCTACTTGAGAGGTAATGACTAACATGTTTTGTGGAGCGAAACACACAGGGGGTAAGAAATCAAAATACTGTAAGTCTCTTACTTCCTCTGTAACTATTTCATGCAAGTCTGGAATGCTCAGGTCTGCTTTCACAAAAGGAATCTTGTCCACTTCCTCAGGAAATGGCCGGTGTTTCACGCTGTATTTGAGTCCAACATCATTCTTAGGTGCAGGACGAGGCTCTGGGACAAACATCTATTCAAGAAACAGTACAATGTCATAATTTTCTTAATGTGTCAAATATTGCATGATATTTCCTGAATCAATGATTTATTGCTGAAACAGGTGTCAAGAGTTTTGGAGAAGGGGCAGTGGGGTGGTTAGACTGAGCTATACCTTTAGGTTATAACTAAAGCAACATTTATACAGTGGTACCTCGGGTTACATACGCTTCAGGTTACAAACTCCGCTAACCCAGAAATAACGCTTCAGGTTAAGAACTTTGCTTCAGGATAAGAACAGAAATCGTGCTCTGGCAGTGCAGTGGCAGTGGGAGTCCCCATTAGCTAAAGTGGTGCTTCAGGTTAAGAACAGTTTCAGGTTAAGAATGGACCTCTGGAACGAATTAAGTACTTAACCAGAGGTACCACTGTAGTAGCTTCCACAATGGTTTCTTCCATCCCAAAATTAGAGATCCTGATCTGACTTTGGTAGTCTCTGCCTGGACCTTAACTAAGAATGTACCCCAAAATTGAATACAAAATTCAAAGCAGAAAAGTATAGAAAGCTACAGATGTAGAAAGAATACTGCTTTTACCATCTTTTTAGCAAACAAGAGTATGTATTAACATGTCACACCCACATCTGAAGATATTTACACACTAAATGCCAATAAAGAATTTTATTTTGCACAGTCCTGATATACTTTTTGGCACACACAAGCTCCCGATAAAGCAACGTAAGTTACAAAAAAAGAAACCCCACTGCATGGTTCCAGCTACAGCTAGGCATGCAAAGGGTAGATTTCTACCATTAGATATGATGAATCTATGTTCGAGTTAAATGGGACATTCAACACACATCATGTGCCTACTGTACATTTATATACATGCATCCATGTGTACCCATCTCTGATCATTTGACTGAATAATATTGTAGTCTTCTAGAAGGCACCTCAGAGGTGTGAAAAGCGACAGGGTGGAAAAGCTAGTAACTCATCAAGGATACTATAGCGTTACTACTTTCTCTGCATATATCTCACAGCAGTTTGGAGGCAACCTTATGTATAGTTTTCACTATGGGCTTTGATAAAGACCTTTTGATTTGCCTTGGCTCCTCTAGGCAAGAGGCAGAGTTGTTGGGCCCAGGCGTGTCTTCCAGACATCCCACGGATCAAAATTGTGACTGAAGGGAAAAAGTCATCTGACGAAGGAAACACACATGCATGAAAAAGTATCCCGATATAACAGAAGTGAGAAATTATGCATGAAACTATGCATATGTGTAAGTAAGCAAGGAAAAATGGTCAGCCCCACTACCTGCAGATATGCAAGCTGAAC
Source organism: Lacerta agilis (assembly GCF_009819535.1). Taxonomy (NCBI): domain Eukaryota; kingdom Metazoa; phylum Chordata; class Lepidosauria; order Squamata; family Lacertidae; genus Lacerta; species Lacerta agilis. The sequence goes on along the minus strand of NC_046317.1, from coordinate 65,643,149 downwards.
AAACAAATCTGTAAACAGCAGAATAATCCTGCCCTCTGTAGGTAGAAATGTGCCGCTGCCGGCGAGAAGAATTGGAAGGCTCTTTCGCCACCAGTTTGGGACTGAAAACGCCATGGGAAGTTTCTCCTAGTCTACCAGGTGAAAGAAAGGATGGAGGGGTTGAGATTAAGCTGGCCAGTAATGTGGTCAATAAAAATGACCTGATGCAGTAAAAACTGCATTGAGCATCTCAGGTGTTCAAAGCCAGGCTACAAGAGCTCAGCTGAAGCTGTTAACTCAGTCAAAGTAACAGAAGCCAGACCAAAATTGTGTTTAACTAGGTTGAATGCCTGCAGTACAACTCCAAAAGTGTTGACTCATTTTATCAAACCAATTCAGATCTTGTAAGAATTCATGCGGCATGACAGTTGACCTCAGTCCACTTTCCCTCAAGCTCAGCGCCCACCCGTCTGCATCGTGGGGTTAAGAGCAATGATGTATCTAATGGGATTGTTGAAAAGATTACCTAGATAATGTCCTGGTTTGCACATCATGCTAAACCAAACAATAGCTTAGTGTGAATGCTGGCTCTCAAAGAGAAGATTGTGATCACTTTGCTCCTTCCTGCTCGTTCTGCTGCTGTGCTGCCATTGTTTGGCTTAGTGCAATGTGTGAGCCAGGCCACTGTATGCAAAGTGCTTTCGATGCCCCAAAAGCGTTATGAATAGCCCACCTCCTGAAAGAACCATGGTGCAAGGATGGTCAAAGGGTATTATCATTTGAAAATAAAAACCTGAGTTACCAAAACATGGAAAATTCAGACTCAATTGCATAATTTATTCAAATTGCACAACAAACTGAGACAGAATATTCAAGAGAGCTTGGCTTGAGGGAGTTTTCCCAGTGTTCGCTATGATCATCATTTAGATTGCTGACTGTAGCACACTGACTGTATGCATCTAGACTTCAGTTACAACTGAAATAAGTGTGAATATGTAACACTAGAACAAGCTTTCCAGAGAGGGTTGTTTTATTCTGCCAGATTAGTTTTCAAGTGGCAAGGTAAATTTGTTCTATTCCAGAGCTGAGTTAAACTGATTAATTTGTGCTGTCCAATAGCTTTCGCATGTTACTGAATTTCAAGTGTTTTGTTGGTTATTCGTTCTGTGCTGACTGCTACTGATTAGTCTGTTGCAGTTTTATTTATGATATGTTTCTGGCTTTCAGAAAGTCAAAGCATAAATATTTTAAATAAAAAGGCAACTATAGATTCAGATATTGATCTGCCAAGCTCCATACCAGAGACTTCACTACATGGAGAAATCTATCCAGGGACGGTTTGAAGAAAAGAGGGGTTTTTGGGATGTGTGTGTGGGGGGGGGGAGAGAGAACATTATATAGTATTATGAAAGTGAGACACTGAAAATGGAGAAATATCTGGAGAAAATGGAAGGCTGGATTTTGCATAAATTATAAAAAATATTATTGTATACCCAGTGCTTAAGTGAACATTCTTGCTGTCTGAATTTTTACTATGCCAGTGTTTCCTAGTTCTTTGCATAATACTCCACAATGTTCTGTAGAGCAGGACACCAGTGTAATGAAACAGGTAGACACTTGGTAACATAGCATACAAATTTTTACCATCACCCTACTGACAGCTGAGACTCACTTTGCTCATTCCCTAGAGGCTGCTCCAACATTGCAAGGATGACGCTGTTGTCCAAGACGAAGTAGCGGAAGCTGAACTTGTTTATGGAAGGAAGACGGGAGCATTTAATTAATGTGACTTCATTCACCAAGCTGCAAGGTGAGGCAGGGCCACTGGGTGAAGGAAATGCTCCAAGTATTTGCATGATGCTGTAAACCAAACAAAATGGCTAAGTCAAAATACATATCACAGAAAAATACACTCTCACATTGCTATGACATCTCGTCAGATGCCCTGATGGTGTAATGTTAGCTAGAACTATAAACAGACAAGTGAGATTCAAAAGAAGATTGCAGAAACAGACAAAATCCTGCTCATCTGCAAAGAAAACCACATTTAACACACAGAGGACGTAAACACCTTTTCTACTCCTAGAACCTACATAAATGAAAACCACTTTTCTGAAAGATCATTTCCTAATACTCCTCACTCTCACTTCTAAATTAAGCCATTTCCTACCACCAGCTGACTGAACTATTTTCCATACCATGTGAGAGTGGCTTCAGCTGCATCCTTCACCCTCATGGAAGCAGGATTGGGCTCCTTATCTCCTTTGTTCTTGAATTCTTGTTCACTGTTCCTGGACTTACTTCCTGAGATGCCCAGTTCCACAATCTCCAATACTTCTTTTAAACAGTCCTGGGGGTAGAGAGAAGCCATACTGTTCAGCTGTCTGGCAAATTCACTGACAAATTTACTGTACTTATGAGGACTAAAATCTTTGGAAGAACTTTACACTGCTTTCATGTATTCTTAATTTAGTGTTCATCTATGATATATGGAAGGCACCATGTTGTCTACCCCTGATCTACAAGATGCTATCCAACACTAGCTTATAGGAATGCAGCCCTTGTGTTGTTAAAAGGATCTCACTCGTGGTTCCTGGACTTTGTAGGCTGGTTCCACCCCCCCCCTTCTTTGACACATCCTGGTAGGTGAATTTGGGGAAGAGTGGCGGAACAGAAAGTTTGTGGAGTGTTGCCTCAAACTCCAAGAGGGAGAGGGCAGAGGCAGAGATCAGAGTGCACCAGAAGTGTCAAAAAGAGAACTTGTGCTCACATTTTTTTTTTGGGGGGGGAGGTATTGCTTTGTTTGTTATTAGGTCAGGTATTTCTATTCTGTAAACCACCCTGTGATCCTCTGATGGAGGGCAGCATATAAATCTAATAAAGAAGAAAATTAGACCCTCTAGGCCTCCCAATTTGGCACCCTATCACACTACTGTCCTGCTAACAAAAGAGTGCCTACTGCATTATGCCACAGTAGCAGCCACTGACAAGTAGGATAGCTGGATTTGGGGGCATACAAATGCTTGCATCTGTGGCTTCTAGGATATAGCACGGTATGTGTGCGTGTGTCAGACTTTTTGGTGATCTGTTAACTCTTATAAATATTTAAGAACAGAGAGCTTGACAGACCCACAGGAACCATTTCTATGCCCACCTTCCCCCGCAACTTTCCTGTCTAATTAAGGTAGATGAGCTGTTGTCAAAATTGATATTTTACAAGTGAACAGTGATGGGGAACAATGGGGCTGGGTGGCAAAATCTGATCCTCCAGCCCACTTGAGTTTTACACTTCTGTTGTACAGCCTCTAGTCTGGTACCAGAAACAAAACATGGGAACACGTTATTATACCCGGTGAAAGGAGGAGCGGCTGTTCTGGACATTTTTTTTTAACGTTTAGAGAAAAATAATGTGGTTTGCACATTAATAGATAGATAAACAGTGCAATTTCACTCGCCTTTTCATCAAGCATGTCTGGATGTTCTGTGAGCCAGACACAGAGACACTGAAATGCTGCTACGATCATGGAGTGCAGATCTCTGGAGTGGAGAGGAGCTGGACGACTGCACTGGTACACAATGTAAGAGCACACAGAGCTAATTGCTCTCTTCCTGTCAGAAGAATCAACACCAACCTTCACCTGAAGCAAGCAGCAAAGGCAGATGTTCAGCTGGAAACCTCTCAAATTAGGCTTGCAGTTGATAACAACAAAACTAAGAAACAATGTAAATCAATACTCTCTGAAGCTGTAAAAGCACATCTGAAAAGCTTAAATAATGATATATAAAGAAGAGACACATAGGAGTGCTGGAATTTGGTGCCCTTCTAGCTACCTGGATTGGAAAAAAAACCCTGCTGTCTTTTAGCCATTTATTTTATTTCAGTAAACATACTCTTCACCTTGAATTATTTATCCAGGGCAATTTCCTTTCCAAGAGGAAAAATGAAAATCACACACTGTGTGGGAGGAGTTGGCTCCTCAGCGCAGAACAAATTATTTTTGCCAGCTCTGCCAGATGTTTTTTTCACCAAAGAGGTGGCAAAACTCTCTACAATTATCATCAGGTAAGAACTTGTGGCTGGGAGAGACAGAAAACCTGAGCCCAAATCCCATAGCCCAGCAGACTGCCTGATGCTCACCTTGGCCAAACCAGAAAGAAGCTCTAGTGCAGCTAATGAGATGCTCATTTCCTGCCGCCACTGTGCATTGAGTCTTTGTGTTACCAGATGAATGCTGCGAATCAGGAGTCCGGCAGCTGTATCTGTATGAAGAGCTAGGATATAAACCCCAATACCACACACCACAGGGAGGGAAAACAACTAAGCATTAGTAACAGTCAGCAAAGCAGTCCATCGGGCAGAAGCTAAAGCAGCCACAGTACACACAAAAAAACACATCAATTTGGGAAGCAAAACATTCACAATCCACACAGATTAAGTAACTTCTTTAGACTATGAATGTTAACTAAAGAAGCTATTTACTGATTTAAGTACTGTATGTGGGTTTTGTTTTGTTTTGTTTTCAGAAACTGATAAAGAAATTTTTGGGAACACAAATGCTTTCCATATCTCAGGCTGATGTCTCCAAAACACTGTTTTTCCTATGTTAATCCAGCAGGTTTTGCCAGTTGCAGATGCACTTTAAGGCTGCTGCTATTTGGTAAGAGAGACACTTAAACTTAATGTCAGAGTGAACTTCATACTTGAAAACAAAGTATCTGCTGCTGTAAAATACTGCTGGGAAGTGCCACTTTATAAATGTTGATAACTCAGATCTCTCATGAAAACTAATTTGTTACAAAGTTTTGAACAGCATTTAAATTAATCACAGCCAGAAATTTGTTACATGAAAATTTAGAAAGGGAAATTCATTATCTTTATCTCTGTCCATTCAATATGTGGTGCTACAGCATGTGAATTCTGCACTCAGGATAGAACAATAAAATTATAGAAAACCGATCTTCCTAAACTGCATAGTTAGAATTAAGCGTTTCAAAAAAATTATTGGAAGGATAAGCTTAGGCTCAAAAATACGAAATAAAAAGATAGGCTCACAATGAATGTTGTTGATGGGTTGTATTAATTGATCTGAAGAGAAAGGGGGCTATACAAATAATATTCATTAACTATATATTAACAGACCTGGTTCTGATGCAAAGCCAAGCAATTCTAAGAGAGGGAGCTCTACAACTGAAATGAGTGAGCTTTATCCTGTCTATCTGCTCCAAAATGGTTCTCTGAAATGGCTTTACTAAGCCCTGCCCTCCTCAACAGATAAATTATGGGCAAGATTATGTTTCTCTACTCTGAAGTTTCCCTTGCCTAAAGCTTCACTGCTTTTTAAAAACACTGTTGGGATTCATTTCCATTTAACATGTAGTTAGTTCGTGATGCGAAAATCCCTCCTTTACCCTATCCTTTCTCCCCCCTCCTTTTCCCTATCGCATTATGCATTATATATTTTTCTTTGCTGTAAGTCGCTTGGTGAAAAACCATGTAGTAGTAGTAGTAGTAGTAGTAAACAACAACAACAACAACAACAACAATTTAGCTGAATGTCCAAAACTGGGTCAATTTATCATGACTATCTCCATATTTCTAAGCCAAATAATCAGTTTCAAGCAGTCTATACTGTATGGGTTTTAGTTTATGGACTGGCAATGTCACTTCATTAAAGCATCCAGTTCAAAATCAAGCTGGGTTCAAAAACAGCTTACATGTTCATTGCTTCAACAAAGGCACAATGTGGGAAACTCTCTGAAGAGTCCACCTGGACCTTCAACTGCCTGTGTTTCAATAACCTACCTGGTACTTTATCTGGGTGTTATGTTTTCTGCCTGTTAAGGACAGTCAGTAGCATGAGTGAGCTATTTAAATATTTAAGTAGCTGAGGCAGGTTGCTGCTCTTAAGAAAGGTGGTATCCCTAAGGTGAGGTTTCTGCCAAGTAAAAACAGTGAGGAATCTTCTGTGTAGAGGAAGGAGAACTGCCTGTTTGCCAATTTCCTCCCTTTGAATGTAGGCTCCTATTGTGTTTTCTGGGAAGGTGATTGTCTGAGGTCTCCTGCCTTCACCCACCTAGGTTGCTTCAAACCCTCACTTGACTGAGCCCTTTGGTTTATCATATTCAGACATCTATAAATCCAGACAGTGTCACTATGAACCCCAGGCATATATATGACAAACCATAAAACAGCAGCATCTCACAGCAAACTGGGTTAAGTGTGTGAAACAGAAGCATTTCTTGTCAAAACAGACATTTCAGGTTAAACTCAACTGCTGAAGAAAGACGTATAAAACTGCTGCAGATGAAACAAATACTGCACTGCTCTCCTGCTTTATGTAGTAAATTTTAAAAATTCTTGCAGGACACTGCTTTTTAACACATTTGTAGCAGGCACAAAACTGGAGCGCTAGAACATGGCATACAACAATTAGCCAACACTCCGTAATCAGCCCTTGATAGATGGAAACATACAAAGCGCATGAAACTGAAGCAACAATGAAGAACTGGGACACCACATGATATTTTCAGTTTTATCTTCCCTGAAGTTGCAATGGGGTCAGAGTGCCCTGACACAGGAAAAGCTGAGGAGAAGAGGTCATGGATAATGGCATCATCTCAGAGAAACCAAACTACATCCTATGTTATCAGGCAGTATCTCGAAGACTTTTAGTCTAATGAGATAGCAAAGTGGTGGCAGTCCCTGGGAGTGAGGTGAAGGAACAGAAAAGCTGCAGCAAGGGAACTGGTGGGTTGACTAAATAAAGAGTTGGAACGCTCCCAGCTATCCCACTGCTACCCATAATCCTTCCTCACTAACCCATCATAATGATTTTGCTAGTTCATAATAAAGCACCTTGCTCTTTATATTATTAAGGACTACAAGCTGTCTACATTATTTCAACTGGAAATCTCCTTAGCATTAAAAAAAAAAATCATTTTAAAAATGCAAACTACATACCAGGGCATGAATGCAAATGTTTAAGAAGTTCAATTCCTTACCATAATCCCTTAACAGAGCCTGCGCTGGTCTTTCGCTGTCAGGAGTAGTGGGCTCTGTGCTTCCTCCACTTGCCGTGCTAATGCCGCTGTTAGTGCGACTGTGGCTCTTCAAAACAGTATTCTCGCCGCCATTCTGTCAAGTTAGAAAACAGGCTGTTGAAGGGCTGAAGATTACCCTTCCACAACTGAGCCAGACATGCTTTGTGCTCTGGCTATGCGATAACCTGGTGTAAGCCAACAAGGCACCTTGCACCCTTTTCCAAAACAAGGAAAACAACCCATCTTACCGTCTCCATCTGGCAGCCAATGGCTTCTAGGAGTGCAGAGTCTTGCACGATGTTCAGCATTGCACCTGTAGAGTTAAAAATGAAGGAATTTTATATTTAAAGTATGTACATTTAAAAAAAAAAACACCCCTTATACCAATATATCCAAGGGCAATGATATACAGTACGTGTGAACACTCTTCTTTGAATTTTGTGAGAATTACCTCAAATTTTGGTAAAATCCTGTTTCATCTTGCAAATTGGTATTTTAGTAGTACTGGGCAGATGGACACCCACCTCATCTTTTTGTGAAAATCCATCAAGTAACACCCATCCCCACCCTGCAACAGGAGGGCTATGCTCCCTATTTTTGGAAACAGTAAATAACAACTTGGAAAGAAATGTCAAAGTTTGACGAATCCCACTCCAATGAGAAGCTCAGTAGAAATCTGCTAGGAAAATAGAAGGTCTCAGGTTCCCCACCTTCAAATTATATTTTGATGTTTCTATGCTACTACTGTTTCACATTTTACCATCTTAGCATTTTTGTAAGCAGGTTAAAAATAATATAGGTATACCTAACACTTGGGATTGTATGCAAAGCAGTGGAAAGTCACGGTCCATCAGCACAAAGATTACTCCACGTGTATTGGAACCCCCCACCTCCCCAACCTTAGCTAAAACTGTTCTAGTTTCCCCCAATCCTACAGGCTGCAGGCAAGAGAGGAAGGGGAAACGTGCCACTGCACGAGTGGAAATCCTTCCGCTAACAAGATGCATTAACTGGATACTGATCTAGGATATCTAACAATCATGACCCAAATTTTATGTCATAATACAAGTCTAAGGGTAGAATAAAATGTAGCACTAAGGAGATCGTCCAATCAGTTCCATTCTCCTAACCTCCTAGAATGGTTCTAGTTACAGGTAGTTACAGGCATGTATCTAGTTACAGGTGTGTATCTGTAGAATAGTGCATGCATGCGAAAGCTCATACCAATAACAAACTTAGTTGGTCTCTAAGGTGCCACTGGAAGAAATGTTTTTATTTTTTATTTTGTTTCGGATGATATCCAGTGTTAGAACAGACCCACTGAGTATAACTTATTGCAGTCATCACCCCTTGAATTCCTTTGAGGTCTCAGTACCTTTAAGATGAAGGCCAGAGTGTTCTGCAAAAACTCCACTAAATTCTTATTCAGATTGCATTAAAAATAAATTACTGCAGTGAAAGCCCAGAGGGAATGTTCTGAAAAGATCTGACATTTATGTGCTACTACAAATTAAGAGCATAAGGAAAGAAAAAAAAATCTAATGATACAAAGGGGTCCTAAAACAAAATGTTGCAGAATGGGGTGCACTAGTTTAGTATACCGGTCATCCACCCATGCCCTCTAAAATACTCCATTCCACCCCACAGTTTACTTCTGCTTGGCTCTGAGCATGTTCAGTCTTCATTGGGCTGTTTTGGAGTTCCTCCTTAAGGGTTTGTGGGTTTTTTAGGGGTGAACAGCTGCAATAAGCCTGTTGATACCTCCCTTGTGTGTATGGATGGTGCCTTCCAGCCTATATAAGGATGGCACCTGGAGAATGCAAATTATAATGCAGAATGTTACAGCAGAAGTTGCAAACCCATCTATATGCTTTGAATTTAACCCGGTGATATAATCATAAGCTAAAAGCAAAAAGGCAGCTTTGAAGATTTCCCCAGAGATACAGAACTAGATAAAACAAAAGAGATAAGAGAATGGCATACATTAACACAGGAACGTAATCAACAAGAGCTAAAACTGTAGAGAGTTCTTAGAAAAATATGGTGTTCAGTTTTAAAGGCAAAACAGGTGTGGCTTGTAAAACAAGGCTGAACCAGAGTGCTATTGGTTCTGGACCTTGTCCCCGCCCACCATACCAATACCATACCATAAGCCAAATTATTCCCTCAGCTCAGTAATATGATGTTTGCATTCTGCCCCCGCTGCAGAACATGCAATATCTTCTACACATGTCTTTTGATTGTTTCTTCTTTTTCACACAGCAATGATCCTTCCAATGACAGGAGTCATTGCTAAACTACTTGCTAAATTTTTGTAGGGCTAGAATATTTACATGAAGAGCACCCCTTGGAGGTTAAGGACAAAATCCTTGAATAGTCTTCTGATCCCAGGAATAACATGATCCAGAAGAGCCAATCATGCAGCACTGTTTGGTTCCAACTCCAATACTTGTGGCACTCTCTTGGTCTGGATTGTTCTCAGAGAGTGAAGCCACATCCAGGCCATTCCCCTCTCTGCTTCCTGGTCACTGTATCTGCCTCTTAATTAGTTCCATGGCTTGCCCCACTATGATGTATTCTGCTGTTTCCTTCAACCATGGAAGCTTTGGTTGGCTACGGTTTTTCTCTCTGTGCTCGTAAATTCTGCCTCCTGCCACTGTAATGTGACACCACTCAGGTCGCCTGCTTGAAGGCTACTGTAAACTATAAACAACCAAGGGCATGTACATTTTCAAATGCACATCACACAGATCAGGTAGAAACACCAACCGAGTATCATCTGTGTGTTGTTGGGGTCAGTTTCTGTCTGCAGTGCTCCTATTAGTATATTCACAAGCCTCAGTTTCAAGGAAAGGAAAGTTACTGGTTTATCATAGGATGAGCTCTCATCGTTGCTGAATTTTCCTTCCAGAACAATCTGAAAAGTAATAAATTGTTTTTATAATTTGTAGTCATATGCATGAATTAGCACTAGCAGTACCACCATGTGTTCTTAGTGACCTTTTATAAATTTCACAAATATCTACTTTAGTGACATCTAATTTTTCTAATATATGCCCCACCCAAAAAGAATCAAAGTGAAAAATTTGACACAGGAAGAATGCTAAATGGAGCCCTTAAACAGACTGCAAAATTGGACTTGATTCAACTCTAGCAAAATGAAACCAGCAAATCAATGAAGTATAACACAATTTTCTGACTCAACAAACCTGATTTATGCCCAACAAACATAGATTTTAGCCCGAGTCCTATTGTAGTGTCACTGTCGGTCATATCTGCTCTCTACTAGAAATGACTGTAACAGTGTAATATACACTTTTTCAAATCCTGAAATGTTCCTTTGTAAGCATATGTTTACTGCTGCAAGAACTCGAATTACCCATTCTGTGAATTTCTTTTCCCTCCCTTATACAACAGCAGTGAAGTTTTAAAAAATCATCATTGCAGAAGTAATTCATCCTAACTGTTGATTTGAAAGTACAAGCATACATTAAGCCCAAGTTAAAACTATATAAATTGTCACTGAAAACCTAATTCATTACCTCTGATTTTATAGTTCCAAAATGATGGGGAAGTGGCAACAAGGAGAGTAAGATATTGATAGAGGCTCTTCTTAATTCTGTAGGATTCACGAATGTTTTAAATTTTGAGAGTTCCCTGAAGATAAAAAATAGTTTTTAAATAAAATTGCCACCAACACATTCGATTTCAAAGCAAAAACAACCCTATTTTAAAGGACAGCAGCTGCTGTGCAAATTTCACTTATGTCATAAACAGTCAGTGTGTGCATTAGGGTTTTCTGATGTCCTGGTAGCACTGGCTTTGCATAAGAGCCCAGTGTGTTCACTTTATTGTAAGAATTCATAAGCAGAAAGCAACATAGGGGATTGCAGTACTTATGCCTAAAGCTAAAAAGCAAGATCCCCAACTTGGTATTAAAACAGTTAACATTCCCTCAGAATCTGAATATGTTTCAAAGCTTTGCACTATTACATGGGCAAGATGCATGTGTTCTGTTGAAGCACTTGTATGGCTTAAAGCTAATTTGATTCCCAAGACTACCTGTCTATTGCTTGAAAATAGGAACACTCACAGCATGGGTCAATGAAGCAGAAAGTGGGAACACATAAAAGCATTAGACAATTTCTTAAGGCCACATAGACAGGCACACACACACACACCCTCTCTCTCACTTACTAAGACAAAACAGAAAAATAAAATTATATATATACCTGTCAGGTAATATAGTTTCCATGGCCGAAATAAAGTATGGAACTAAGACATCAATCCCTTTCAGGTCACAGCAGAATAATGCAGGAGAGTTTAGAATAACGCTAGCCAGAACCGGATGGCAAACGGAATCCGCTATCTGCAAACCCTGAATTAAAAGCATGTAAAATCTGGCAGAGAAAGACAGGCTTAGTGAGTTGTAAGAAAGAAAACATTTGTAATCCAATGCTATTGGGACTGGGTCAGAAGCACAGAAGCATTTTCAGGTGGATATAACAATATCTGTCACCTTGTCTGTTTAAGCAAAGACACAGGCTGAACAGCACAATAAGTGTCCTATAGACATTTTGATTACTTATTCTGTACCAAAATGTCACTCAGTTATCAGGGGTATAATGGGAATCTCTCTAACATTTTAGAGTAGTGTAAATAATCTTCAGACATCAAAGAAATTTCTTTAATTGAAAAAGCCCAAACACTCTGAGCTTTCCTCACAGGGGAGTTGCTCCAGCCCTCTAATTGTTTTGGTTGCACCTTTTCCAGTTCTACAATATTCATTCTGAGACACAGTTACCCATAGTATTCCATGTGATGCAGAATGGGGGGGGGATACACAATATGATGCCACAGCATTTTGCTCAAAATTACATGGAAAATAGGACGAAAGCTCAATATGAAGTTCTGTCTTACTAGCGTCACCCATAACATAGCTGTACCCAACACTTTAATATGTTTCAAATAAAGGATGCATTGCTTGCTTTTAGTTGAACATTCTCTCCAAGTGACATAAAAAATGAACATGGGCTTCTGTATTTAAATGCATATAAATATAAAGCCAATTATCATGATGAGCTGCATTGTATCCACTCTCATCCACTGTCCAATACAGCTGTTGAAACATAATGATCAAGGTGTTTCTATTTGCTCCATTTCCCTTATATTAAAAGTTTCCAAGTATACATTCGGCATATTAAAGTTTTACCCTAGGTAGAAAAAAAGCACACTGTGGGTGAAATACTGTATTTTCATCACCTGGGAAAAAAATGGAGAACCTGTGAAGTAACCTCTCCTATTCATCCCCTTTGACTGATTACTCTATATCTAAATGGCAAGGACAGTAACTTATCCTACAAACATACGATTGGTCAGATTTGTTTTATTTATTCACTCTAAACTCATTAATTTCAATGGGTCTCCTACTTAGGATTGATACAACCCTGAATATTTGGGCACAAAGGAGCTTTCAAAAGTTGTAGAACCCCTTCTTATCTAACACAGATACTCAGCAGCAGATTCAAGCCCTACTCAGGTGAACTGCTCATGTGTTCAATCAATGAGCAAGGAGGGCCATGCCAACTAGCTCTGCCCACATCATCATACATCCCTGCTAGCCTTGTCCTCTGGCATTTGCAAGTACAACGCAAACTTCTGCAAAGATAGAGCCTTTGGCAAGCACTCTCGCCCTGTAGATGTACTTCCTGTATGCACAAATGCCAGGAGCCAGGATAGCTCAAGTATGTGATGTCAAGGGCGGAGCTAATTGGCAGATGTCATGCGCTGACAGAATGCGGGAACAGTTCCCCTGAACAGGACTTCTGACAAGATAATTAAGATTAAATAATTACCGGGATAAGTAGGCTGGCAGTATATCCTCCCCAGTCTTTTTGCTACAAAATATCCTACAAAGTGTTCCACATGCCTCTGCTCTGCCCGATTCATAGTTGTCTGAAAACTCGCCTGCATCAAACATGGGATTGGATGTCATAGCGTCTGCAGACATTTGCGATCCTTTCCGGCGAAACTCCACACTAGCTTGTGTTGCAATAGCTAAAACAAAACGAGAAGCACAGAGTTTCATTATATCTGTCAACATACTCAATAGGCTCATGGGATCTGGGACACAAAGATCAAGTAAAATGTAGTCATCATAAAAGCCACTAGTTCATTGCATTTGAGTTGCTGCCTCTGTTTATAAAGCATTTAGGGATCATTTGACTACTTCAGTAAGAAGTGAGAAATTATATCCCTTTAATCTCCACGCACAAGTGTATCATCTCTTCCCACAGTATTCTATGCTGCACAATCCATGCTGCCAAGCACAGAAGCCTTGACTCCATTCACATTCCCAGCGACATGCATTAAACAAGGAGGTCCCTCAATAGAGTCCCTAATATTTTTTTTAGGTCTATGCCACTCATTTTCCTAGCCCGCTCCATAAATTCTTTGCCATTCGAAAAACTAGTTCTACGCTTTCAATAGCACAAATCAATCTAAATGCTCTAGTGATCTCCCTTCATCTTTTGAAACCGTCATGAATCTACTCTAGTGCCATCTGTTCTACAGAAGCTAAGACTGCAATTTTGTGAGTTTAAGACATAGGGCAAATTTTAACGAAAACCGTGTTTGGGAGAAGAAAATAATGGGTGGTTGACTTTTCCCTCTCACGCTGCTTAAAACAAACACAAACAAAAACCCTAAAAGGGACGATCACCAATGAGGAGGGTGTGCTATTCAGGAAGAAGGATTAGGATCCATAGCCCTACAGAAAATGCTGCTGCCGTCCACATTCATATAAAGATGCCCCCTTTTGGTCTACAGATCTTCATGCTCTATCAGAGACTGCTCCATAGCCCTGCCACCTTCTGGATTCCTTTTTGTGAGAAGCACGAGGGGTGATGGTGAAAAGGTGGGACCTCAGAAGCTAAGAGCAAGGATGGAAGCTCCTGCGCATATGTAGAAGCTGGGCCTGAATCTCTTTGGGTTAAAGACAAGATACAATCAATTTATTTTAAAATCCATCCGGAAACTCTGACTTCCATTTCCTCAACCAAAGTCTAGTTTCATACATTTATAATCCTATATTGTCAGTGATGCCCTATACAAAAAAATTCTCATTGTCAGCCAGATAGGAGGAAGCGATCAATAAGAATGTAATTTCCATAGTGGTTTGCCCAATTTCTGAAAGCTGCTTTGAAATTTCTAGAGAAGGTGAATTATAAAATTGGATTGACATTCACGAGTCTAATTCCACCAATCCTAAAGCAACTAAGTAAGAGCAAGCCTATGCTATTAAGGGAACTCCGGGCACAAGTCATTTGCAGTCTGATCCTAAGCATGTTTACTCAAAAGGAAGTCTCGTTAAATTCAAATCAGACTTGCTCGCAAGTAAGTGTGCAAAGGATTACAGCCTAAATCAGCTAGTCTTACAAACAGAAGCTCTGCTCATGATTTTGTAGGATGTTACAAATTTTACAGATTGAAAATTTAGAAGCATGCCAAGGTCAGATGTATTTTTTTTTAAAAAAAAAAAAAATCTTCACTGATTTTTTAAAAATAAAAAATCTTTTTTTATAAAGCTAAGCTCAAATCTTTATGCGTCTTCCCATGAGCCATATTTGTCCTGAATAAACTATCCAGCAAATTATTATAATTAGGGGGGGAAACTACATGCAAAATGCATACAAATCAAAATACTAGTTCTGTATAAAAATAAGCTTTAAGAAAAGAACACGGTTAGTGCAAAGTCCTTAAATTCATGACATGATCACAGACTAGAGTACAGAAAATGATGGGACTGATTCAGGCAGATTAATTTGCTTTTGCCAACAATCTTCCCCATTTAAAAAGCCACACACAGTTATTTGTCTTTGCCATGTAAAGAGCAAAAGCTACAAGGGATGATGATGATAAAAAGAAAAAGAAAATGGGATTATGGAAAAAAAGAAAAAAATGACTGCAATTAAAGAGAAGCTACTAGTTCCTACTTACAAGATTTATAAGAAAGAAGAATTTGGATAAAAGATGCTGCAAGATAATAGAAATAAAATGGAAACAAATCAAAGGACAGCAGTAGTTATAAAATACTTTAAAGATGGTGAAACTGTAACAACAAGTTAAGCAGCTTTTTAGGTTTTTGAAAAACTGATTCAAAGCTTATGATCTAGTAGGCTTGTTAAACACACAGGAAATTAGCATTAGGGTCTAAAACTATGATTTCATGCAGAACAATGAACAAAAGTTAGAAAAAATATACTGCTGTAAGGGTTAGGTATCTATATTAATGTACATTCAATATTTATAGTAGAAATATTGCCCCTTCACAATTCAGGCAGTATTTTGCTTTATTTCATATACCACCAGCTGAAAATCTGCACTATAAGGAAATCACTGGGGGTGGAGGAGAAAAAAATACAAGTAACCAGCTCACCACTGTCTGATTATCCCACGCATTAGTTATCTGAAATTTCCATACAGGAAGACCTTCAAGATGGCTCAACCATTTCCTTTTAGTCAAAGGAAGTACAGGGTAAAATGGAACTCAGGCTTATCCTCACTTTGTGGAAAAGAGAAAGCTAGAAGATTGCAAATAATCTTAGAAACTCATGGTTTCAGCCTGTTAGTTTCTTAGTATAAAAACAGCCAAGTGCCTTGCTTGGCTTTGTAGATGGCATTGGAAGATTTTTCCCATTGTGGTGTCAAATGTTTCACCAATCATGAAAAGGGATTCATTTGGAAGTGGGGAGGTACTGAGTTAAATTCAATGTTAGCCCTGTTCAGAAATTGCTTGCTTTAAATGAATCCCAAATAACTATTTATACAAAGCAGTTCCCACATGGATGGTAAACCTGTGGCCCTCCATATATTGTTGGATTCTAACTCCTATCAACCCCCAGCCAGCATGTCTATCAGGCAGGGATGATGGGAATTACATTCCAACATCTGGGCCACAGCTTCTCTCACCCAAACCCCACCCCACCTGGCTTCAAATACTGTGTGAATGGCCATCTAGTTTATCTGCATTCTATCAAAGGGTTCCCTGCAACCCTTAAGAATATGAGAATAATTCAGATAGAGAGTGAGGGCTCTTCCTCTATTTCTTCAAGGGTTCTGTAATCTGTAGCTGCTGTCAACAGGTACCTTCCATATTCTACTTTGGAGGTGTTTTTAATTACCCTTCTACACCTCCTACAGCAAAAGGCCAATGCTTCTTTTAAGCAACTGTTTGCTTTCCATTGGCCACAACTGCTTGTCTATTCAGATGCAAGGGTTACAAAAAGACATCAACACCAGGGAATATTTTTCATCAATGCATGATTCATTTTCTGGTCTGCTGTTGAAGGGTTTAAATGACAAAGAATCCTTGAAGCAATTAAAATAAAATAAAATAAAATAAAATAAAATAAAATAAAATAGTGGCTACACTGAAGGGGGAAAGCTTATTCCAAACAGTATGTGATTATGCAAATGGGTAGACAGGTAACACTGCAAAGTGATGAAGCACTCAACTTAAGTTTTCCACTACAATTCTGCAGGGGGGGGGAAGAAACACAACTCTCACTAGATCAAAATATTGGAACAAAGTAATGTTTCAATTGTAAAGGGAGATGGCATGGACAAAGTCCAAAAGTGGGTGTGACCAAAGGAGTGGCTGTGGCCATTATCATTATTATCATCATCATCAAATTTAAAGTGGTCTTGGGCAGTTCTCCCTCCAAAATTGGCATTACAGAATCACAGCAGGAGACCATGGAATTGGTCTGTTCATTTTTTTTTTTTAAAAAAAAGCTTTTTTAATGGACAAATTTAGGGGGGCCTTGGAAGGTCACAAGTCTTTCTTTGGGCATCACAGCAGTTATACACCTATGTTTGTTTGTTTGTTTTAAATGAAGCCAGAAGTTTGGGAAGCCTCAGAAGGCAGTGGGTGAGCACTCTCATTGTTTTGTTAGTTATAGATCTCATTCTTTGGGACAGGAAAGGGAGGAATGCTGGGTGAGGCCTCCCCATGTAAGAGGTGTGCTTGTTTCATATACACAATCTAAATTTCTCTGCTTTTCTGATGGCTTTAATGGCAGTCTGGGGTGAGAAGCCATACTGAAAGAGAGGATTGAAGCCATCTGTTGACAATAAAATTGTGGCTCTCTGCAAGGATGAATGAGAGGTGATTCTTGTGCACTTTAAGAGTATATGACCAGCCTGCTAGGTACGATGTGCGCTCTATAGAAAAAAAGTTATGCACTTTATTTGCTAGCACTGCCATGTACTAACTACTGGCTGTCATTTTTTTTTGAAGTGAATTTGCATTTACTGAATGATGTATTTATTTGGAGGTTTTTTGTTGTCATATTGTGAGCGGCCCTGGGCACATGGGAAAAGCGGCATACGAATTGAAACAAACAAATAATAAAGCATGGGGGTCTACCATTGGACCAGAGCCCCTTATCTAAGAACTAAGGAGATACAGGACTACAAAGTGGAGATAACACACAAGTGAAAATAATGAATCATGGACACGTGCTCCACAATACCCCATGGGCATGTTATATCAATAAATCTAGGACAGAGAAAGATGTGTGGCAATTTATCAAGAGTTCCTTATGCACCACATATTCCTTTGGGGAGTGAAAAACAAGATGCTATTGCTACTGCCTCGACAACGTCAAAATAGAACTGTATTACCGAATCAGATTTAGATGAAGTAATGAAATATGGCCAATACATAGAAAAGACAACATGGCTCTCAATACTCTTGTAAACATGCCTCCCTAAAGCCACAGATTTCTCAATAGAATCTGAGCACTAGGAAAGCAAACTAAAGTGATATTTGCTAATGGAATGCTGACATTTGCACTCTAATTGTTTTATATTTTCATCATAGGATCAAACACTTTTAAATAAGCCTCAAAAAGACCTCAAAAGAGAAAGAACAGAGCAAATTTGAGAGATGTAATTTCTCTTTCAACCCAATAGTTAGTAATTCACAATTGTATATGATTTCTATTAAATCTATATGGTTAAGCGGACAACTATAGAGGATGTAAGATGTGGTTTTGCTTTGATTTCCTTTGGCAACTGAGCTACCCTCGTGCAAGCTCTGTGGAATACTGGAATTCATTCTCCACAAAAGCTCCTTGGGTCTACACATGCCATTTACCAGGACAGACATATATTTTCTACACACGTGGGAACAGACAGGCTGTGAGATGTTAATGAAAGTTATGTAAACTAGCTAGATTTGAAACCCCACCTTTACCACTAGTCCTTGCTATTATGAATTGTCTTATTCAGATAAAACATTTCATGGCAGAGCAACAAGGAATTCAACTCTGGCATAGTATGATCGTGACGACAAGCCTTTTTGTTTCCAGCTAAGAACCCCAACACAACACATTTGCTGCAATGAACTCATTTATCTCAGTTGGAGATCACCTCTGCCATGTGTCTAGGGATAGCTCCAAAAATGGAAATTAGGAAAACAATGAGAAAACAAAAAATGAATTTGGTGCAGTAGTTAGGGAGATTTGAAAGCTACAACTTACAGAACCCTTGAAGTTTAAGTATTTGACCAACCACTGGAATGCACATGCTTCACTGTGGGGCCATTTATGAAAACTAAACTAATAACTCTCAAAAGCAAAGTTAAACAAATACCAAATAATGCAGGCAGGTCCTGTTATGATGCTTGCCTGCCACCCCTACTAATGAATAGCTTTAAGTGATTCATGGTATGGGACGTTGCTCCCAAAGTGGTGCTTTTTAATGCTTCCCTCGGCTTTATTATATTCTTCAGGCTAAGATGTGGGCAAATCTTAAATTTAGTTTCTGCAGTAACATTTGACCCAACCACAAATTAGCTACTTTAGCTCCTATATTATGCAGAAAAGCAAGAGGTTAGCATGATATTGGACATCAGTTAATCATGCTGCTTTATCAGATTTCTGTTTTGGTTAGCCAGAGAAGTTAATCTTGCAGGTAGGAAGTGCCAGCAAAGGAGGAAGGGAGTGTACAGAATGGAAAGGCAATATTTACCAGTCATACTGCTGTCTCTGTTAATTCCATTATGGAGCTTACAGTGAACAAAGGCTGCATCAAATAGCCACGATCCAAAGAGGTTCAATATACTGTTGACTTTTGGCCTGTGGGGAGCAGGAAGTGGTCGAGGCTCAGAACTAGTCTGGTTTGGGCTAGATAGTGGAGAAGTGGAAGATGGCTGGTGTTGTACTTTGGAAGCATGAGCAGTGTTAGCCTATTGGAATGAGAGACGGAAATCATCCAATTAGAGAATAATTTTTAAAAAGTCATATACTCAAGTCATGTCTGACAACACAATCTTCTCCTACGTAAAAGCATATAAAATCATTGCTTTACTAAGCGTAAATACTCACTGTGCTGTTTTTCAGCATTGGCTTATTTACAGTTACAGCTCGATGCCTTCGGTTGTGAGGTGGAGTTGTGTTGACAGCTGTAGTCTGAGGCATACTCAATCTATTTACTGGTGTGGGCGGAGCACTATCTGCCCGAGGCCTTGAAATACCTGAAAGAAAAAAGGGAATCTCAGCATTAAGTTCTTTTAAAATCCAACACACTGGGCATTTAAACAGCAAAATAGTAATGCACACATACCCATTAATTCCTCCCATACCAGCACCAGTGTTAAAAATATCTTGTTTTGAAATTAGTTTTTAGTTAAGATTGGAAAGTGATGAAGGAAAGTATTTAGGTAACTACATACAAGACTGCTGCTTACCTTTCAAAAGGGAGCAACACGCACATTTGCACCTAAAAAGTGGGAAGAGTAAGAAGACCAACAGGAAGCAAAGAGGAACAAAGGCCACCTGAAAGCCACTTTCTTTCCAGCCATGTTATTGCCACTATCAATTCATTTTGATTTAGCAGAAACAGGCTGCAGTTGATCTTTTTTTAAAGGATAAATATCTTTCCATTAAACTAAGATAGCTAAGGAATATAGCTTAAGCCCAACTGTGGCTTAGTGCTATCAAGCAAGCATGCAGGTTCCTTGGAAGCAGCCTACAACAAATTTGCTCCTCATCTAGTCTTGCTGCAAGTTTGGCTCAGCATGATGTCTAAAAACAGGCTCACAGCTTATCTCTCACAGACAAGCCTCCAGCTTGAGTCAGGCATAATGTTAAGCCATAATGTTAATACATACTCTTGTTTGCTAAAAAGATGGTAAAAGCAGTATTCTTTCTACATCTGTAACTTTCTATACTTTTCTGCTTTGAATTTTGTATTCAGATTTGGGGTACATTCTTAGTTAAGGTCCAGGCAGAGACTACCAAAGTCAGATCAGGATCTCTAATTTTGGGATGGAAGAAACCATTGTGGAAGCTACTACAGTGGTACCTCTGGTTAAGTACTTAATTCGTTCCAGAGGTCCGTTCTTAAGCTGAAACTGTTCTTAATCTGAAGCACCACTTTAGCTAAGGGGACTTCCCGCTGCTGTTGCGCCACCAGAGCACGATTTCTGTTCTTACCCTGAAGCAAAGTTCTTAACCTGAAGCGTTATTTCAGGGTTAGCGGAGTTTGTAACCTGAAGCATATGTAACCTGAAGCGTATGTAACCCGAGGTACCACTATACTACCCTACACTCCCAGCTAAGTGCAAATAGCATTGCAACATTACATAACAAGGCCTCAGCGCTCTCCTGCATCTCCCTCCCAGGCAAATTATCCTCTTTGTTCTGTTTTCAACATTTCAGTATTACTCATGGGAGAGTATAAAGCATCTGCATCAAGGTAAGCACTATTCATGATGCATGAAGGACTTAGAGGTTTGTTAAATACCCACAGTTTTATAACATTTTCAGGTCACAAGTGCATGCTATTCATCCAACAGTTCTTCATTGACAAGTAGAATATCAGAAAAAAACCTTAAGTAATGGATAATAAAAGGACAGAGGCAATTTACAAGTGTGTGATTGGCAGTACTCTTCCATCTGCCTTGGTACAATGATTAGCACAATTGAAAAGGAACTGTGCTACATTTCATAAACATAAAGAAGCAGTATTCTGTTATGAGGAACAATTTATCTAAGAATTCAGACTTTGTTATTAAAAATAAAAAAATGGCCATGTTAATATGAATTATATGGTTTCCTCAAAATTTAGGAGAAGCGCTCTCTCTTATACTGCAACAGGCTTTAAACAGCATTCTTCAAAGTAGGACCACACTGTTCAGTTTACTGTACTTTTGTTAAGGAGTCAACCTTCTCTGGCAGCTGGAGGAGGAGGAGAGGATGGGGGGTGGGTTTCCTATCTTTGGACCCTCTGGAAAACTCAACAAGGCCTGCTATACCTGAAACTGGGTGTGGAGCATGCAGCGGATGGGACACAGCTGTGGGCATCCTGAGGAAGTTCCATCCACCTTGGGCCTGCCCATAAAGAGCAAGTCTAGAATAAGAGACTAGGGTGATGTTCACTGTTTCCAAGAACTCTTCTCATTGTGAGACTTTTGTGGGTAAGCCGAGAGTTTGTTTGGACCCTAGATGAGAACCTGGGGGCTGAGAGGGAGGGTGTGTTAGGAGGGAAAGGAACTGATATTGATTTATATATATATATATTATTAACTTTATATTAATGTAACATTTTTATATGTAACTATTTTTGTAGTATTTTAAGTTGTCAGTTGTTGCTTCAGTTTTTTGTACATCGCTTATAGATATATTTTTAATATATTAAGCAGTATAAAAATTAAATAATCATTTCTCCATAATCTAATGTCCATCAGCCCAGCTTCAAGACAGAGATCATTTCATCACAGCTGTGTCATAAATCTGCATATAGACATATCTCAGTAGAAAGGTTGGGTGGTATCTAATGCACACGTTCCATTAGCACGAGGATTTACACAACAGACTCCCCCCCCCCCCGCTGCCCCCAGGTTGTCCCCAAATCTGCACAAAATGCTTGCATTAACAGAGTTATTTACTTAGCACTACATTGGATTCAACCCCTTAATTGCAAGACATATTTAATCATGGACAAGGTATTAAAGTTATGTTTTTAAAATAGCACATGTCTGCTTGTTACAGTGAGAGAGACTTATACCATATTGCAAGAAATACTAACAATTTGGGTGGTGGTTATTTTTTAAACGACCAACCTACTGTTCATATTTAAAATGCGTAACCCATAATGCTACAACCAAGCAGATTTTTTGCTGCAAGAGTATCTGTATGCCAACCATTTTTTAAAATAGAACTAGAAACTTTTGAAGCATTGTCTTTAAGAAGAACCACATCAATTTAATAGAAAATTTCAATCATGACAGAATACTGCAGCTTTCCAGGATTTGATGCAAACCCCAACCACTGTTAAAATCATCACCCCTGCCCCAGATTCTTGCCACCCAGGAGAGTCCAACAAGTTTTAATACCATATCTGGGTAATCTTTCACACCCACTGGTTGTAAAGACAGCAACTCCTGGAGAAAAAAGAAATTATATTGCTACTATATTATGTACTGCAATGGAAACATTTCCATAAAGCAGTTTTTCATGAAAATGAATATTTAGTAAAAGCATTTATGGTTTCACAAGAATAGGCAGTTTTAATTAACACCAAACAGAACTGCTGAGAAATTCCTGAGGATGAAACTCTATTGGAGGTAACAAGTTGAAATCATGACAGGTTTTAAGGCATCTAGCTGAACATATTATCAATTACTTTTCAGTGCCTCTAAGCAAGATATGGGAGCCCTATTTAGGAATTAGTTTTGCTGGGGAGCTCTCCAAAAAGGGAATAGGGAAGGTTGCAGATCAAATCCCAATATCTTGTTGCAAGGGTCTCGTTGCCCCCAAAGCTGTTCATCCAAACCTATTTTGAGATTATGGGGTTGGATAGGTGAGAGGGGCAGACGGCACCAGAATTGGGAGCTCAATTTGGTCCAGAAGTCACCGGTTCCCAACTGATGAAAATAGAATACAGTCGCTGCACAGATGACAAGGAGAACGTAATGATTAAAACAAACAGCCCTGCAGACAAACATCTGAAATATTAGATGTACCAATACAAAGTATTAACATCTATCTGAGCTGCTACAAAAGGCAAGGAACATCCTATAAATTAAGAATAGAAAATGTTACCTAAAAATGCATCCACTAAGCAACTGATCCCACGCATAGCACGAAAGAATATTTGAGGCAGATGTTTAAGGCAGGGATACTGATTCAATTCCTGAGCCATTCCACTCACATTCAGGAACTGTTCCTGAAATTTGGGGGTTGAGCTTATAATTGCTGGATTACTCAAATCCACAGGATTACTAAAAGGGCGAGAAAAGACTTTGTTTAATCATAATACATTTAACAGATGTAAAAAGTAAAATACACTAAATATTGAAATTTTAAAATGTTCATTAAAAAAAAAGCTCTACTGTACTCCGAGTTAGAGATGTCGAAAAACAAGTAGCCTTTATATGATTAAACCCACCAATTAAAAGATAGACAAATCGTTGTACTATGTTTGCCACAAGTATTCAATTCCTATTATTATTTAGCTACCTTCTCTCACACTACTTTTCAAAGTTGTTTTAACTTTTATGGAAGCTTTTTAGAAGTTGACAGCATCTGTTTATAAGAACAGCGATCAACTACACCCAGCAAACAAAAATCCTGAAGTCTTTTGCAAATTAAAAGTACTATTAGCAGCAGTTACCCTGGGGCACATGATCTTTTCCTCCAGCTGTGGAGTATGAAATGAGACAGTATTGCGAGACCCCATGCAACTGGAGAGACAAGGATAAAAACAGGCTATTCCATGTGTGGAGCTGCTAAATATCTGAAGGGAACCAAAATGAAGGGTATACAGAATTGCAAACAAAAAGTATTTGAAGCCATGAGTGAAATGTTGAAGGGCAAAACTATACATGATGTTCAGGAGAATAGTTGAAGACAAACAAGTATCAGGTACTAATTTCCAGAACGACTATACCCCTATCACATGCAAGCTAGACAGACAGATCTAGGAACTGATCCTACTATGAGTTGGATCTTGTCACAGGCACCTGTGAAGCATTATCTGCCACAATATTATACACCCCTTCCACAACTAGAGCATCTGATTCCAATAAACCACACTCCCAAAAGGACTCATTCACATTAACATATCAAATTTTGATAAATACGCTAGTAACATTGCATGCTTTTTGTTATGTACAGTACCTCAGCATATGTAAAAAGCGAAACCAAGTCTGGGCAACACACTCATTATCCATTTCAGGAGGAATCAGACTGGCATCTTCATCGGGGATTTTAAAAGGTGGGAATGATGGCCCGTATGTAAAACGCAGCAATCTGGAGGAAAAGTCAGGCTATCGGTGAGCTTGAAGTTCTGCATGATTTCACTCTGCCTAATTATAAATGATGCATCCATATTTCATTGGGGATATCTGCTTCCCTCTCACTATGGTGAAGTATGGGGCTTCCTCCAGGTTGGAATCCACCTCACTGGTGGAGGCCAGTGGAGAGAAGCCCATGTGTCATCCTAAACCATTCCCCAGGCATCACCATGAGATATTACAATCATGCTCACTTGTTTTGTGCAAGTGAGACACAGAGTTTGCCATTTACTACATACAAAAGTGACAAGAAACAGCTATACCAGAAACAAATACTGTCTGGTTATGTCACTCGTCAAAGAGTTCACACTTTGGACCAGGATGTTAAACAGAAACCAAGGAGAACAAAAATGTTGAAAGCATTCTCACAGGTCTTCCTTAAAAATAAAAACACACACACTGCAAAGAGCCCCTTCTCTCCACCTCAGTTCATTGACCAACACTGATGCCAAGTACTCAGTGAGCTGGTAATCCCGAGTCAGAATGCAGGCATCTCCCTGACATGTCAATTTACTATGTGCAAGCATCCTTTTTAAATATATGGTGGAGCATTCAATCATAGGAGCTCTGACCTATATTTTGAAGTATTACTTCCCAGGCACATGTTTTTGCCTCCTCGGTAAGAACTAGGTCCAAGAACAAAGTTCATAGCTTATTTTTAATACATGGGGCACAGTCAAGTATGGTACCTGAGAGTGAAAAGCAGCCCCCCTTTTTCTGTAGCAAAATGATGGATTTGTGAGGGTGAAGGGAGAGATTCTACTAAAACACACTACATAAAAATGGAAATAACCACATAATTAGTGTACAGTGGCAGCCTGACATATGAAAAAAAAAGCAATAGGTTTTCAGCTACCTGGCTGTAAGGGCACAGATTACTTTGCTCCATTGCTCCACCACTGCAGAATGGTGCCTCCAGTTTGCTACCATCTCTTTGGCAGTTTTCCAATAAGGTGGTGTGGGGAAGCACCGGGAACAGGCTAGTAACCAGACTTCAAACAGCACACCAATCAGCTTCTCTGCCAAATTCTCAGCAATACCTCCTACAAAAGAAATAAAACAGAGAAAGGGCTTTAAAAAAAAATACCTGTGGGGTTTCTTTTATCATCATTGAAGAAGAAAATTCCAAATATTCCTTGGAGAAAAGCAGCAATTAGGGATCTTATCAAAATAAGCTGATGTGCAAAGTGTACAATTATTTGAATGGATAAGTAAAGTTAAAATTATCTTGGGTTTGTAGAATTTCCGTGATTAAAAAGTTTAATTACCTCAAATCCATTTCCTATTTTTAAATATGAATCTAAAATAAGTAATTCGTGTATTATTAGATGGCAAAAGTTAACACAGCTAGAGATCTATCGTAGAGAACGTCAAGAACACTCTATAGAATGTTCTTGCGCTTAAAAATGTAAGAATTTCAAATTTAAGAACTGGGAGACAAGAAAGAACAATCTAACCAGATGAAATATGGGAATGGATGTGGGGGGGGGGATTCTGTTTTAATTTATGCATGAATTCTAAAACAATGCAGTACTGGTATGCACTATGTTGTTGTTGTTCAGTCATTCAGTCGTGTCCGACTCTTCGTGACCCCATGGACCAGAGCACGGCAGGCACGCCTATCCTTCACTGCCTCCCGCAGTTTGGCCAAACTCATGTTAGTAGCTTCGAGAACACTGTCCAACCATCTCAAATTAACGCTGCCGTATACACTGTCCAACCATCTCAAATTAAGGCTGCTGTATAGTATGCACTATACGGCAGCCTTAATTTATGCCTAAAGATTTCAAACTTATTAGAAAACAGTAACAAGTGGATGGATCCACAGCCAGGACACTTTCTCAGCTTCTCGGTGCTAGACAAGATAGAAGTTGGAGCCACCATCCCCCTGCCTGTCAAGCCCTGTGCCCCTTCTTTCTGAGCAAGCCCCTTCTGCCTTTCTCAAGGGAAAGCAGGCAGAGAGGCAGTATGTCAGATCTGTGCACTGTTGTTTGAAGGCATATTGAATAGCTTTTAGGCTACAGCCAACTTAGCAGAAAGAGGGATTTTTTTGCTCATTAGACTCTGAATGGCCAAGGCTCTCCAGGTACCTTGGCCACGCAGCTATCAAACCACCATCATCTTTCCTCCCATTTTTGAAGTTGGGGAAGAGCGCTGCACAACTGCTGGCACAAGCTCTGCCTGCTACTTCAGCATTACAAGAAAAGATGGCTGCTTGTCAGAGGGCGGCTCCACTCCCCATGACAGTGTTGAAGCCTAGAAATCACTGCCTAGAGCATCTGTGAATGAATAAACTAGAGGTAATAAAAGGGCCTTAGCAACAACATGTCGGTAAAAGTGGCATCTGCTTTAAATGGTAACAGAAATGGAAGTATCATTCAATTCCTGCTGCAATGCCAAATTAAGACTTTAAACAGAATCAAAATTGGAGAATAATAATAATTCATTTCATGACAATAGTCCCTCTAAATTTTGAAAGGTGGGGAAGAAAAAAGATAAGGCTCTTAAATTGTCACACTCAGGCCAAAGCCACACACTTTAAACAGTTATGGGGAAAAGGTAAAGACCCAAACCTTGCACTGTTGGAGCTGCCAGTAGAATATCATTAATCTGTAGTAGAAACAATAATAAAACCTCCCATGTTTCTCTAGACATAGTGCTTGACTCACGAGCCAATTTCTGGACAGCTTTCAAAACTTGCAGACATAGTTTAATCTGACTGGAACCCTGATCCTGCCTGTAGAAGAAGAAAAACATTACTTACACCTGCATAAATAGAGTACTTTCCCTCAGCCAAAGATAAATTAGACAAGAGATTGGAGGCATTCTTACAATAGATGTTTTGCACCTCTAATAAGAATTGTTTTTAAATGAAGCTGGAGCTAAACTATCTTCACGCAATCTTAGAAAAGCCACTCATCTTCAAAAGATCTGCAAAACATCTAAATTCACAATAGACCAGGATAGTTTGTAATCCACCAGGTTGAACACAAACTACCAATCCCATATAGTGGGCCTAACAGGGGAACAATAAATCTCCTGTTCTCACTGTCCAGGACAGGCAGGAGCTACTCCTGTGAGCCAGAATACATGAGTGTTGGTTTGCATTAGGCTTGTGTTGAGGTAGCCTTATTGCAAATATAGTAAATTGCATCAGCTGAAGTGGAGCCCAAAGGGCAGCAAAATCTAAGTAAATGAACTGTGATGTTTGCATGCCAATATGAAAGCTGCCTGCAGCTTGTTTGCTCTTTGGTGGCCAGTGGCCACCAGACTTCGCTGGAGCCAACAGGCAATGGATTGCCCTGACATTCGCTCCCTGCCTACAGGGAAAACTGAATGGCAAACAGATTCTTGTTCTGCTTCTTCTTCAAGCCACTAGGCTGCCCTAGGTATCCCAATTGCCATGCAGTCTGTACAGAAGACACTGAAAATGCAGGGTCTGTGTTTCTGCATACCACAAGTACATCTGTGCATTCATACTGTTCACATGGCAATAGTATTCAAATTGCCTAATGCTCAGGATAGAGATTAATCCACATACTTAAAGCAGAAAGGCTATAAAAACCCACTTTCCTCCACCCTTATAGTGTACCCAAAGCAAGAATTAATGTAGATGACAATTATATTTGAGAGTAACAGAATGTTGTTGTTGATAAACTATTTTTCAGGGACTGTTCCCAATACTTCAAAATGTGTAGGGTATAGATTTTTAAAATAAATATTTTACATTCTCAGACAGCTTTCTTTTCTCTGTTCATCGTTTCCTGCTGCAGTAGAGACATACATTTTGCTTTTTTGTTGCTCAACAAATTTAAATGTTAACAAAAACAAAAAGGAAAGACAAATAAGCTTCAACTTCAATTAGCGCAAAATCCAGCAACAGAGATATGGGCATTAAAATTTGGATAATTTCAAAATGAACTTTTTATTCCAGCTTTGACATCTTCACCAGAGAGAGCATGCATCCTCTCAAATCCTTTCCCCCCTCTCTTTTTTCTTTTTTGCAGCTGCAAATTATGGACATATGCTTTCTTAAATACACAAGTGTTAAAATCCAACCTCCAAAGCAGAAGATTATGGGGCTCTTTTACCCTGCATGTTAATACAACAATTTTTTAAACTACACTTCTAAATAAATGTCTGCTGTTTACTATTACACTTGGCTTGTAATCATGCTGCCAACATGAAATAATTCACTCTCCACTGCTCTCACCTTGGTACAAATAGATTTTGTAGATGTTTGAGAATGCTCTGAATATAAAGGTTTGGTTCTTTAATAACAGGTAGAGGAATTGAGTCCTTAGGAAAGACCAGAGCCATAATCCAGTCTGTATACACATCAACACAGTGCTTTACAGTATCACCATCTAAAGGGAGGGTCAGTCCATAACAAACTACCTCCATGGTCCATTTTACCTAAGAGAAGAAGAAGTGGAAAGTTACATGACCATATTTTAAACGTGTCCCCATTTGGTAAACGCTTCCAAATGATAACTGGCACCACAACAAAGCACTGTTAACACTAGAAATACAAAGGATACAAAATAAACAATTAAAAAAATTCCTTCCAGTAGCACCTTAAAGACCAACTAAGTTTGTTCTTGGTATGAGCTTTCGTGTGCATGCACACTTCTGGACACTTCCATGCAGACGAAAGCTCATACCAATAACAAACTTAGTTGGTCTTTAAGGTGCTACTGGAAGGAATTTTATTATTTTTTATTTTGTTTCGACTACGGCAGACCAACACAGCTACTTACCTGTAACTAATGGATATACAGTAAGAGATAACAGAAAATTCATTCTCTAACAACAGTACAGTGGTACCTCTAGATGCGAACGGGATCTGTTCCGGAGCCCCGTTCACATCTGGAGCAGTCCGCAACCTGCAGCGCCGCTTCTGCACATGTGCAGGTCGCAATTCGGCGCATCTGCACATGCACGTGATGTCATTTGACACGTCTGTGCATGCGCAACCCGCCGAACCCGGAAGTAATCCATTCCGTTACTTCCAGGTTTGCTGCATTCGTAACCCGTGCCGTTCGCAACCCGCAGCGAATGCAACACAAGGTATGACTGTATTATTTTAAATCTGGAAATACCATAGCATACACCCAACTTTGGATCTTACACATGTTTACTCAGGAGTAAATCCCACTCAGCTGAAGGGGGCTCCCAGTTAACTGGGTACAGGATTGTTTTCTGTACCCTCTTGCCCCACATACACTTGAAGACCTCAAAGAGCCTCTCGAGAAGGTAGGACCCTCCCAAATAACATGAGATGGGAGTCTCCTGGAAGAATCACCCAATATCAGGTAAATTCCATTAACTTCCTTAAGTTAAGTTGCCTTAACGTTCAAGCCAGGCTGCTCATGCCAAGATCACACTTTGTGTTGTGTGAGAGATAAGGTGCTTGCACACAGAGTTGCTGGGCCAATCTACTTATCGGATATACTATTATGCCACTTTTTATGGTTAAACCCTCACAGGACGACTTCCAACATATCACATATAATGAGCACTACATCTGACTAAATTACTGCCATGTAGCACAGCTTGCAAACCTATGGTCCTTCAGATGGTGTTGGACTCCCTTCAGTACCAGCCAGTATGGCCAATGGTCAGGGATACAAAAGGTAGTCCTAGCAACCTCTGGAAAGCCACAGGTTCCCCATCCCTACCATAAAAGAACAGTGCAATTAACAATAAAATACCAACAAACACAGCCATATAAGCAACACACAGTCTTACAAAAGAAAGAAAAAAGTTTTAAAATTATCTCAGCACCAAATCAAACCAGAACATCATAGAAACTATAAATGAGAAGGTTGTTCTAAACAAATGGGTCTTTATAGCCCTCTTAAATGCCTGTAATGATGAGACTATATGTACTTCAACTGGGGAACTACAGGTTTTGCAGATGTATACTCACTTCTTTGTCTGTTTTCAGTAAACTCTCACTGCCAGCTGCTGATGGAGCATTTAAGACTTGGCCAAGGGGACGCACAACAGCATTTGCCACTTCTCTCCCCACATTGTCAGGATAGCTGTGAAGTACACTGGTGTGACCCTTATCATTTTGAAGTACAAGATGTAGGGACCTCCACTCTGAGTACATAATGCCTCTATACTGCAGAGTAGACTGTACCTGGAAGGGGGGGGGGAGGAGAAAATAAACTTAAAATTAATTTTAATTGATATTACTTTGGTTATAAAGGACACTGTTTCCACAAAATATAGCCATGCATATTGCAAACACTTGGCACTAAGAAGTGCAACCCTTAGCACAATGAAACGTATAGTTTTTCAGAAGTTGCTGTTATTTTGCCACCCCTTGAACTTTTATCAGCTGACATAAGTCTTCCACTCACCATGGTTTATCCTTCAGTTTGCTTTAGTTGGAAAGCAAAACCAGCAAGCCTCACTGACATTTAAGAATGTGCTTTTAATAGACTTCCCATTTTTATCCAGATTGTAACTTTGGTTCCTATTATGGCCACTGGAAACAGTTCATGCAACCGACAACACTGTAGTGCAATAATATTATTGCAGTGTTAAGAGTATATTGGCAATTCTTTCTCAACTATCACTCAGACTAGCAAAGAGCCACCTCTCATGAATGGACTAGTACACAGAAGCTGCTTGAAACCTCTTCCGTGCAGAAAGCCACAAGCTTGCCATGGTGATTGGTTCTCATCACACATTTTAGCTTCACATTACTGAAAAATATTCAGAAGAGGGAGCACAGAAAAAGGAAGAAGTTGAACCTCAAAGAGACAGCAGTGCACCATGTATCCCATGGAGGCAACTCTAAGCATACAACATGAAATAAGTGCATGCTAAGCAGCAGGCTACAGTTAGGAGATAGACTTCATTCTGTATGTTAAGTCAGTATTGCACTTTTAGGAGGCAGTTGCACATGACTTGCCATATTTACCTTGGTTCTCCCCCCCCTTGCTGCTGTCCTGGGTTTCCCCCTTCTAGCCAAAAAGGCCTACAAACCAGGGGTCAGCAAACTTTTTCAGCTGTGTGCCGGTCCACTGTCCCTCAGACCATGTCGTGGGCCGTACTATATTTTTGGGGGGGTGGGGGTGGGGGAACGAACGAATTCCTATGCCCCCACAAATAACCCAGAGATGCATTTTAAATAAAAGCACACATTCTAAATAGTCTCGGTCCAGTATACCTGAAGGAGCGTCCCCACCCCATCGTTCTGCCCGGACACTGAGGTCCAGTGCTGAGGGCCTTCTGGCAGTTCCCTTGCTCCGAGAAGCCAAGTTACAGGGAACCAGGCAGAGGGCCTTCTCGGTAGTGGTGCCTACCCTGTGGAACGCCCTCCCACCAGATGTCAAAGAGAAAAACAACTACCAGACTTTTAGAAGACATCTGAAGGCAGCCCTGTTTAGGGAAGCTTTTAATGTTTAATAGACACTTGTATTTTAATATTCTGTTGGAAGCCACCCAGAGTGGCTGGGGAAACCCAGCCAGATGGGCGGGGTATAAATAGTTTATCTTCTTCTTCTTCTTCTTCTCCTCATGTAACG
Organism: Lacerta agilis; assembly: GCF_009819535.1. Taxonomy (NCBI): domain Eukaryota; kingdom Metazoa; phylum Chordata; class Lepidosauria; order Squamata; family Lacertidae; genus Lacerta; species Lacerta agilis. Next base: position 65,611,220 of record NC_046317.1, on the reverse strand, counting down.
ACACGCTGATTCCCAAACCGTCCGCGGGCCGGATTGAGAAGGTGATTGGGCCGCATCCAGACCCCGGGCCTTAGGTTGCCTACCCCTGGTATAAACCCTTCTCAAAGCCTAGAAGGTGCACCCAGTTTAGTCGCCCACATTGAAGTAACTCAGAGAGACTATATGGGAAGATGCAATTGCTGCCATATTGAGACATGAATGAAGGCTCTTTCGTGCTGTTTTCATTCTACATATGTTATTTGAGTACCGGTATTTCAGTTGAGGGGGATTATGGTTATTTTTGCTTTTGATGTGGTTTGCTGTATACCGTTAGCCCCTTTAAGCCATCTCCATTGGACCGGGGAAATAGAAATTTTAGTATAATGTAGATATAGAGGTGCATTGTAAACCACCCTGGAATATTTATGAGGTGTGGTATATAAATGCCATAAATAAATAAAGAGCTGCTTTGTTTTGGCTTTAAGCCTTAGAAGAAACACTAGTTAATAGTTAATAGTTCAGGAAAGCTATTAAAATGGGATAATATGCCAGTGAATTTGCTGTATACAGACAATGCTGGGATAAAGGCACATTGTTTCTAATAGAGTGCAGCAATAAAAGCTATATTGCATGTGTAGCATGGCCTACACCAGGGGTTCTCAAACTACAGCTCGTGGGCCGGATCCGGCCCACCAGAGTCCTAAATCCGGCCCACCCGGACATTGCAGAACCTGCGGCAAAGCTGTTGAGGAGGAGACTTAATGCGCTTGGGAGAGCTTGCATTGCGGTGCCTTTAAGCAGAGCAGGCAGGAGGGAAAGAGGCGGGTCAGGATTTCCTCCTCTTGGCCCTGCCTTGTGGCCTGTCTCTTTCCAGTGTGTCTGCCTCCCTCGACTCAAAATTGTAACCCTCTTTGGCAGCACCTATGTCTGTGAACAGACTTTTTCCCGAATGAAACATTTGAAATATTCAACCAGATCCAGACTAACTGATAAACACTTGCATCACTTGCTACGACTAGCAGTGACAAATATGGAACCGGATATTGACCATCTCATTAGCCAAAAGCAGGCCCATACTTCCCATTGAAATACTTATAAGTTTATGATTCAAGTAGGAAGCCGTGTTGGTCTGATGCAGTTGAAATAATTTTTTTAATTTTTTTAAAAAAGTTTATGTTGATTAAAATTGTTCTTCATTTTAAATATTGTATTGTATTTCCTGTTTTTTTGTGCACTACGAATAAAATATGTGCAGTGTGCACAGGAATTCATTCATTTTTTTTCAAACTATAGTCCGGCCCCCAACAGTGTCTGAGGGACAGTGAACCAGCCCCCTGTTTAAAAAGTTTGAGGACCCCTGGCCTACACTATGCTAGACATAGTCTATGCAATGATTAGTAGAACCTCATGAATGATGCATCATATCTATGGAAAATGTAGCACAGTGACCAAATGTATTACAGTAGGTTATATACCTGGAACTTCACAAACAGCTCAACTAGTCATCTTGCATTTCACGAGCTTATGCAACAGGATATCTTTGTGATTCTGGTAGTTAAGTAGCGTGTACACATGCTATATTAAGAAAGCCTGTCTCAAAAACTACTAATAAGCTGTGTCCCTTCGGTGCCAGTCACTATGTTGACATAAAACTGGTTAACTTCTAAAAAAGGAAGTGGCAGAACTCAGGAATCCTTGGAACTTGCATCTTCCGATCTGGAAGCACAAGCCCCTAATCCCAAGTGTATCTAAGCCTGCTCGTTATGCTTGGCCATGTATATTAGAGAAGGAAACATATCAGAGGTACTACCGGTACTTTCCCTACAAGTCTAAAAGAAAAATATGTAGTAGTGAAATAGATTTTCTTCTTCTCTTGAAGAAGTCTACCTTCCACTCAGCACCAAAAGGAAAGAGTTGGCAGAAAGTGGCCTTTCAAACAAGACTGCCATAAAATAGGGAGATGTGTATAAATAACATTTATCCAAAGGGGGGGGGAGCTGAACTTAAATCAGTATTAGCAGTATAACCTCCTCCCACACATATATTCTTCAACCTTTGTCACAAATGGAGAAAGTACTGTACTCAGAACTAAGCTGATACATTTAGAAGGATATCCTCCACTCCCACACACTTCCTAAGTAATCAACTTTTATTTCCTGGACAAGAAAATGGCTTACAGCCAGAAATTTCCTGTGTAGAAGAATAGGAAACGGTCACATGCTTGCCACTTCTCTGACAGAAGTACTGTACATTAGGGTGGTAGACATTCCAACTAGTTCAGGATAGAGATGTGAAGGACTGGAAAAGAAACCCGGGGAAAATGGGCGGGGGGACCTGTTTTTTCCGTTTTTTTCCTGAAGCCTTTTTTGTTTTTTCCCGAAAAATTGAAAAAATAAAAAATAGATTATGGAATGTTTTATTTTAACATGATGAATAAAATATTTTAAGATAAGGTATTCAAATATTTTATAAATCATTTCTAAAAAATATGTATGGTATCAGATTATTCTAATTTCTGTGAGGACAAGCAAGTCCTAGGTTACAAACTGAACTCTCCAATGCAAGAACAAGATACATTTCTTCCTTTAGGAGGTGCTGTTGTCACCAGAAAAGAAAGAGGTTTCAGTTTTGTTTTTGCATGTGTGTGGTATGCATTAGTTCTGTTCCTCTTCACTAGGCCTCAAAGCACTAGAAGAAAATATAGAGCAATAAAAGGGGCCTGAAAGTATATACCGGTACTTAATTACTGCTCAGAAAATGATTCTGATTAAATTTCATGCCCATTCATTGAAACTTAGTCCCACTTCCTTCTTCAGTTCTTTTTAAATACTGTGGAGAGGAAATATGAATAATTGTTACTTCTGGATTTTTTAAAATTGTTTCGTGGAGTTTTTTTTTGTTCCACATAAACTAGTACAGTAAACAGTTCAGGAGATTGTTGCTCCATTTGTTACAAATACAAATAAATATTATTTTAAAAGTAAATTCTGTTTGTAATAATAGTTTGGATACACTATATATTTAATATGCTAGTTGTGGCAAATTTATGCCCATTAAAATTGTCCATAGTTATATTTTATGTTTCTAAAGTAACAGAATGATTTTCAATCTGGAAAAGAAAAAAGAAGGGCCAATGTAGCATTTTTTCAAGTTTTCCGAAAATTTCTGTTTTTTTCTGGGAAAAAAAATTCCAGAAATTTTACATCTCTAGTTCAGGATAATGAAGTATAAAATGCCGCCTTCTGATAAGGAGAGAGCAGTCCCACCTCCAGCAGATCACTAAGGAGCAGGAGGGTGGGGGAGGAAATTAAGACATTAACTGGGGGTGAACCTTAAAAAAAAGTTTATTCTGCTTTGTATTTGCTGTCCTACTTGCAACCACTTCTTTTGGTTTTCATATGCATTTCTCAGATGAGAAGAGTCAGTTGTAGATAGGAGAGCTAAGCCTGTCATCTCTTTCTCTCTTTGAAGCCAGCTACTGTGATCCTTGAGTCTACAGTTGCCTCATTCTTCTCCACTCCCACTCTTATTCATAGCAACTTCAATATCCATATTGACTCACATTCTGAATCTTGTTCAGCACTTTCTCACACAAACTCTTTTGCTTTCACCCACTCTTCTATACACCAATTTATTCTGCTCACTACATCTTAGAACAGCGTTGGCAAAACATGACTATAGGCCTGACCCAGTCTGCCTAGTCTTTTGTTTTTAATGTCTGCTAGTCCCCAAGTCAGTTTACCAGTGGCACAGAATGAAACGCCACTCCACCAGCCACCATTGATCCAAGTGCTCCATAAACAGTATAGAGCGCTCAGACATTTGCTAAGCACTCCAATCTGCTCAGACCAATGGTGGCTAGAGGAAAGGAGCTTTGTTCAGCATCATCACCAATGGTAAACTGGGCTGGGAGCTGGAGGGTAGCATCACAGTGCTGGGCAGGGCATAGTGGTTTAAACCTCTCTACCCAGCTGAGCACCACAATAGGAAATAAAATACTCCATGCTCCTCTGTTGATCTTCACAGATCAGCTGAGATGCAGGAAGGCAGAGGATCTGCAGTGTGATCATGCCACCTTTGGTCTAAACACCCCTGAGTAGAAGGTGTGACAATGAGGAAATGTGACCCTTGGACCAAAAAAGTTCATCACCCAGTCTTAGATCTTGCAATATGAAGAATTGATTGATAGTCTTCATTCTGCTTGTTTTCCTCTCTCAAATCAATTTGTTTGCTTTAATTTCTGGCATTAAATTTTTCCTTTAGGGGTGTATCCAACACTGCACTAATGCAACACGTCTTCCTCTTCCTCCCCCTGTGCATCCTAAAAATATGCTCCAGAGAGTGCTCCAGCTGTATGAAGTGGATTTGAGAGTTTTTTTTTGGGGGGGGGGCTGCAGGGGAGATGGGGAAAGTTCTGCTGCACAAGCAGAAGTCTGCTGCACTAGCAGAACTGCAGTGTTGGACATGTCCCAAAGTTTCTGAACCATTTGAGAACCTCATTTTATACACTTGGATATCTGTGGGAACTCATCAGTCTTTTCTCTTGCAATCTCCTCATTCTGCAGTTGTGTATTTTGTGTTCTGAATGGTCACACATTAGACTATTTTGCTCTGGTTTCCATCATACAACTGATATTCTACTTTAACAGTCTCCCTTTTTATCTTACTTTTATTCCTACATCAAAGCTGCTGAACATCTTTACAAATCTCAGTAACGCCACTCATTATGAATTCATGCTTTCATTCTGCTCACGTGCTTTAATTCTACGCAATATTACTCATCGCACCTTATTTTTTATCAGTAAAAGTGCTGTCTTCAACTATGCTCTTCTTCACTGGGTTGGAATATTCTGATATAATTCTCCATTGTTCTTGCCGAATATTCATTCTCCTTTTGCTATTCTCTATATTCACGCAGGTGGCACTGTGGTCTAAACCACAGAACCTAGGGCTTGCTGATCAGAAGGTTGGTGGTTCGAATCCCTGCTCCTGCCCACCTAGCAGTTCCAAAGCACGTCAAAGTGCAAGTAGATAAATAGGTACTGCTCCGGCAGGAAGGTAAATGGCATTTCCGTGCACTGCTCTGGTTCGCCACAAGCGGCTTAGTCATGCTGGCCACAGGACCCAGAAGCTGTACGCCGGCTCCCTTGGCCAGTAAAGCAAGATGAGTGCCGCAACCCCAGAGTCGTCCACGACTGGACCTAATGGTCAGGGGTCCCTTTACCTTTACCTTTTTATATTCTGCTTCTGACAACAGTCTTCTTTAGTTAAACCCACCACTACTTCTTTACTTTATCCAGTATTCCTCTACCCCACCTTCTGTATATCTCTTCTTCTGTCCCCGCCTCCCCATCATTTTCTCCATTTCTTTCTCTCTTCTGGTGTTGTTCCCTTTGCTTTTATATACTGTATGCTATTTCCCGATACTTAAAAAGCCTTCTGAATCCTCCTCCTCCCTAGAACTGTTATTCTTTTTCTGTTCTCTCTTTCATTCCTACACTTCAACAACCAATGCCTCAGCTTTGTTTCTCCAATTCCCCTTTTGACACTTCCCAATCTGGTTTTTGCTCTGTATAAACTGAAGTTTTAAAACTGCTTTTCTGTTTAATGTATCCTCAAAATAGCATACAATAAAACAAAGTAGCAGAATTTTCAAAAACCATGTTGCTTTGTTAAGAAAAGACAGACAAGATAAATTTTTGAGCAGCACAGAAGGAAGCAAAATCAGCCACAGAAAAAGTCAGCCTTGTGAAAACTACAAAATACAGGAGGGACACCTAAAGGACATGTTAAAGGACAGAAAATAGTGGTAAAAAATTAACAGGGGAAGGAGGAAGTTCCAGAGTCTGGTCGCTACAACTCAGAAGACACTGTTCAACATTCCTAACTGCACTTCCCAGCTGCAATAGTGGAACACAGAACAGCACCTCCCCAGGGACCTCAGTAAGTGGGTGGGATCATTAGAAGATGTAGTGCTTTAAATATGCTAATTATAAATTGGCTAAGCCATAGGACAAACCTTGGTTACAGTTCATGGATAATCTGAAAGAAGCTTAACCTTCAGATGACACGATAAGTCACACTATGGTTTAGCACAGCACTACACAGCAGTGAAATGACTGGAGAGGAGAAAGGTGGCCAGAATCTGCCCTGTGGGAACCCATAGGTTTATGCTTTACCATTATTTGGCTTAGCATGACATACAACACAAGCCCATGTGCTTCTCTTCACAGTCTTCCTTTACTGACCCAATTAAGTTTCAATTTACAAGTATTTTCCTGATCTTACCCCTTCTCTGTCTTACTTTTCCCTTTCTCCCTTCATTCACATTCATGAAATGATAATAATCTTCTTATTAAACCTTCATTTCCTTGTGTCTTTTCCTGTGTGGATGCCATCTCTTTCACTCTCCTAGCCCTTGATGCATGGAATTCTCTCCTCTCAGCAAGCATCCTCTTGTCCTTCTTTAATATAAGCTTGTGTCTTCTCTGTAGCATTTCCCCCCTGGTGTCATTCTATTTTTATACCCTTCCTACTGTTAGGCTAATTATTATACAGGTTTTACTGTAACTGCTGGCTGACAGAAAGAAAACACCAGCAGAATAAGGAGGCAGGCAGGTATCAATACTCCCCCCTGCAGTACCACACATCCCTAAATCTGTTAGAGAGTTGCAGGACTCTCTAAACCCAATTTAGGGGGCATTGCAGCAAGCAGGGAGGGAATTGTTTCCATGCCCAATTGGTGTACTACTTGTGTAAGCAGACAAATTCTATTGGATGCCAACCGATTTTTCTTCACTTTAAAGTTTGTACACTACACATTAATTCAACTTTAGAAATAAGCAGCGTCTTGCAATACTAGAAAACATAATTCATCTTTATTAGCTAAGCTGAGAAGTGACTAAGCACATGCATATAGTCCAATCTCTCAGTGTGCTGTAGCTTGGTCCACATGGCACCTACCCTTGCTGTACCACATTAAGCCAACTGACCATAGCTGCCTGTTTTGGCTGAAATAGGAAATGGTCATTAACAGATTTCAAATAAGCCAGGAACTTAAAACTGTATTTTGGAGTTAGTCTAGAATACCTCCTCATTCCAAACTAGGCAACATTTTCTATTTCATATGAAACAGGCAACTATGGTCAACTGAACAATTCCTGGCTCACTGTGGTACACCAAGAATGGGAGCCATGGGGCTAAGTACAGGGGCAAGAAGGTCTGTGCATACATTATTAAGCCATGGTATGATTGTCCAAACACAGCCACTGTTAGTTTGTTCCCTAACATCCAAAATCCAAACATCAGTAATTATAGCCTAGTGGAGAATTTAATAATGTACTGAAATATTGTGTGTCATCTTGCTTCCTTGGCAACCTCTTCAAACATGTAACATGTCTGGAATAGGGAACCTATGGTCCTATAGATATTGTTTGACTCCAACCCCATCAGTCCCAGCAGCACGGCCAATGTTCAGGGATGGCAGTAGTTGTATTCAAACAACATATGAAGGTCCACACTCCACAGGTTCCCCATTGCACACTTTGGGGAAAACTTCACAGAAGGCCCAAGGACAAGTAGCGCTATGTACTGAAGGGCGATCAGAGAGCAGAATGGTTGAGACCCAAAAGATAGGAAAGAAGGAAGAAGAGGATGGTGTTTTAAAAACCCCAAACACCAGCAGACCCTGTACTAACTCCTAAAATTCTTAACTCCCCAGTTCTAGAAGGAGCTTTAGAACAGGGAGCTGGTGAAAAGAGCCAGTGCATTATGGAGAACTTGATGACATATCTTACACACAGAGCTGTAGGAGAGGCTACTCCGTTATTATTTAATTTGTATTCCTCCTTTCAACCCGAGAGTTCCCAGGGCAGTTGATGTGAAGGGAGGCAAAAATATATGTACCGGTAAGTTACTTGACCATGCCCAAAGCTTCTCCTAGTCCTACAGAATAGTTTTGGTTGTGTGTTTTTTTAAAGTAATAAAGATTTAATTAAACCTGCTGGCTTTTTCCAAACAAAGTTTGTAGAGCCTTGAGGGCAAGCCAAGTATTTTCTTTTCAGAGCTGTTTCCTTTGGGCTTTGAATGTAAGATTTTCCTATAGAACTCACCTAAGGAACATTTTAACTACTAGTATTTGTTTATTATTGTTCCGATTACCGGTATATTGGAGCCAGGATAGCATTTCTAAGCTTTTAAATCTCCATATGTAAGACCAAACAGAGCCACTCACTTCAATCCTAAACATATTTACCAAGCAGTCTGTCTGCTTGAAATCAACAGACTTCACACAACCCAAACATTTACATAAGCATAATATAAAAACAAAAATGTAGTAAGAGCAGAAGCACAACCTTTTTTGTGAATGCCTACCAAGATAAATGGTTTTGTACACCTTCAAGAAGGCAATGAGATTAACACTGTACCTCTTGAAATGGGTAATACTTAGGGCCATTACATTATGGGCACTACTTCTAGTCTAATCACACAAGGCAGAGGCCCATAGGAGCATGGGATCTACAGAATGCACACAGTATGGAGGTTCAAATCAAGAGGGGGAGTCTCTCAAGTATTCAGGTCTCAAAAAAATGAAAGGCTTTAAAGGGCAAGTGCCAGAAGCTTAAGCTGGACACAGATGTAAACAACAAGCCAATGCATTTGCTACATCTGTTGAATATGCTCCCGCCTCCCTGTCAGGAAATTAGCAGTGGCATTCTGCACAATAGTCTAACAGGCAGATTCACATAATTGCATTACAGTAGTAAACCTTACATGTTACAAAAAGCAGATAAATAAAGCAAGATAACTGACTTCCAAATGTGCACAGCCTACGCGCTAAACATAATTGACAAAAAGCATTCCTGGCTTCCAGCTTATCTGGGGTTTTAAGTTTATAATATAAGAAATGCATCCACATGTTGCATTATTTTTCTCAAATGCTGAGTTTTTCTTATACATTTGCATAACTGTTCTAATGTTCTTGTTCATTATGTTTGCTACCATTATGCTTGCGAAATAATAGTGCTCCAAAGGATTCCTTACTTAATGTATTGTATTGTAATGGGAGGAGAGGGAGTATGCAAAAATGCCACTTCAGCACCACACCATAAAGGTAAACACCTTCCCCGTTCTCTCTTACAAAATTTTACTATATTGTGCTCCCAAACAATGATCTGCTTTTTGCTCTTCTGCATTTCCACATAACAAGAACAATGACATATACTCTCCGGTATACTTATTTTCAATCTGCTTCATGTGGGGTTTTTTGTTCATAGATGTACAACCACACTGCTTTGCCGCAGCAGAAATACCACAACTGCATGTTTTTGCAAGAGCAACAACCCCACCCCCATTGCTTTGTATTTTGATATTTTGAATGTTTGTTGTAAGTTGCTTTGGGCACAGCTCACACATATATTCAGAATGGCACATATATTCAGAATGGTATGTAGACCACTGGAGGGATATAGAGTGGGAAGAAATGCTATTCAGCTAATCTGCAAGAGGAAGTGTTTAGAGTGTACTAAGAAATAATTATCCTAAGTTATTTTATGTATGCTCTTTCAAGAAGCGTTACTATGCTGAGAACTTTTTCCGATTGGGTTGCTGAGGGCTGAAAAGGGCATAAGTGCACATGATCTGAGGCTATAATTTGCCAGGTTCTTAGGTTAATTACTGCATTTTTACTTTTATTTTTTAGAAATTCCAAACAAAACATAAACCAAATATAACCACATACAAATTCACAGGTATTGTGGGCAGGATTCTACTTGTACTTTCACAAGGACTTCTACTTGCACAATGAGGCTTTCTCCCCCTGCCCATGAAATTGGCTTGGGGTCAGGAAAGCCCCCAGAACTGCATGGGTGTGTGTGCAATACAGTACTTGCACAGATAGAACAATAAGAATGCAACACTGAATTCTTTTTTTAATGAATATGTCCGAGATAGTACAATACCAGGTTTTGAAAAGCAGTCCTTTTGCAAACCTGTTTTTTAGTAAAAACAGGATCTTCATAGCAATAACCTTTTTAAAAAACAACTAAATTGGGGAAATCAGCAAGTAGAGTAACTGGCTACTTGCCTTCAGGCATGAGACAAAACAGCAAAATCCTGTCAGTAAGATTATAACTTCTAGCTTCCAAGAAGCCAGGATTTCAAGTTATGTTTTCAAACAACTAGGATGAAAGGCAGTAAATACAGAGACCAGATTACAGACTACAGCTGCCCCAATGAGACAGCCATCCCCAACCTCTCGCCCTCCAAATGTTTTCAGCGATAACTCCTATAATTGACTGTGGCTATGCTGGCTGGACTTGACCAGCATTGAGAGCCAACATAACAGGAGACCCACAGGTTCTGCTCCCCTGCTTGAAGGGAATGAACTCTTTCCACAAACGATATTAATACTTAGCATTTATACATAGCACTTTTTTCAAAGTGCTTCTCGCACATCATTGTTGCCGATTTTTACAACAACTCTGTAACAGAGCACTATAATTACCCCCTTTTTTGCACAAAGCTGTGGAGTGATGAAAGGTAAAAGCAGCAACAGAAGCAAACAAATTCATGACCACACATGGCTCCATTTATACCTCAAGTCCCTCCTAGCTACTCCAGATGACATGCCATCAGTAGAGTTTCCATCCACCTGAGCTTGACCATTTCACAGTGTCAGCATCTTTGCCTATTAAACGTGTTTCTCTGGCTGTTTAAGGTTGAAATCCTGCTACCTATTTCCGAGTTGGGAGAAGAAGTGAACCCAGAATTTGCCAGCTGGCCAACCTTGCCCAGCAGCAGCAGCAACTACTACTACTACAAACTGAAGTGCCATCGTAACTCACTCAGGCAGCTGCTGTAGGGGCTCTTCCTCGAGAGGTGGTGGGGAAAGGGATACTGCTTCGCCTCGGCAGGGCCTAGCTTTGCCTGAGCGCCCCATGGGGGGCTCCAGGATCCACCGGAAGCAAGAGCAACTCTTCTCCCGCAGGGAGCACTTTCTCCCAGGAGCGGTCTGCCGGGAAAGAGGAGCTGCTTCCCGGCCAGGCACAACCGCGCTCCGTTGAGGGAGGCAGCCCGGAGAAGACCCCCCTCCCCAATCGCCCTGCCTCCGGCTACACCCTCCCGGGAAAGGAGGCGCGAGGATCCGTCGTCGAGGCCTCCAACCCGGGAATAATAAAGGAGCGAGACAGCCCGGAGCGCAGAGGTCAGAGCGGGTGAGGAAGCGGGCCCAGCGAAGGGAGAGCGCGTCGTGGGCCGTGGTTCTTTTGCGGAGGGGCGGGTGGGTCGCCTGGCCGCTCTTACCTGCACCAAGGGGGTCGGCTAGCATGTCTAGGGCAAAGGCAAGCAGCTCCTCCTTCAAGCTCCCGGTTCCATAGTGCCCGCAGTGGGTGAGGGGCGGGGGGTGCGGGAAAGAAATCGGACGCTGCGCTCAGGTCTCTCCGGACACTTCCGGCCGCGCCACAAAATTCACACCCTAGAGCCCTGTTTCCACCCTACACGACGCGCACGCGCCTTGAGAACCTTCTGTGCCGCGCGAAATAAGTTCTCATATTCCCCTACGGTCGTTCTCCACCGGAAGTACGCGTGCGTGCGTGATATTTCCCTTGAAAAGCGGTGGGAGAGTAAGGTGAAGGGAAGAATTTTCAGGCAGGCTTGGGAGGTTTGCGCATGCGCAATGCCGTTCTTGCTCAGCCCTTTCGTTGCCACTTTTAAAGGGGCCGGGTTCGTTTTAATTTGTCCTGCTGTTGCATCCTTGTTGTTAAAATTCCTAACAGTGCAATCCTATGCGTACATATCTACGCGGAGGTAAGCCTCGCTGTGTTATTAGTGGTGTGTGTGTGTGTGTATATATATATATATGCAAAAGGGCCTTATATAGGCCACAAAAAGTAGTCAAATGTGCAGAATTCAAGCAATAACAAGCAGCTTGCAAAAATTTAAGTCAGCAAAATCGCAAGGGTTTTTGTAAAAAAAAAAACTCAAAAGCATTACAATCCAAATACACCTTTGCTTAACGACAAACACCCACCACCACCCATGCACCCCCTGGAACAGTAAGCCTTTAATTAGAGACCTTGCAGGGAGCAGCTCCTAGAAGGGTCCTAAGCAGATGGCAATGGAGCACAGCAGGTGCAAAGGTTTGCCCCTTGAAGGACCAGACATAGTCCCCCACACAGGTTTTATGTTAGGAAGCCAGGATTTATGTTAGGCTGGGGCTAGACACCTACCTGTCATAAACCTCTGTCTGGCTCTGTCTAGCAGATTTGGAATGAAATGTCTCAACAGCAGTTGTTGTAGATTGACCCCCAGTGCTCAGGAAAATCTGTCAAAATCTCTACAATTTCTATTTTTAGTTAAGTATTTTTATTTATTTACTTGATAGCTATGCCCATGGGGCTGCCCTCTGAAGTCTATTGGGCTCTACACCCACCTTTCGTGATTTAGAGTGGGCCTTTTCCCCACCCATGATGGGCTTTGATTCCCACATCAACCGTCAAGCAATCTTGATTTGATTCTACCCCCCTCACTTGGTCACATTGTAAATCGTAACCCACCCCTTCTTCCCTAATGGGAGGGGAGAAAGCATTTTGTGGTTTGCCTCCAGTACCAAAATGTCTTGGGCTGACGCTGCCATTACACCACACTTTAAGGAGGTTAGAAAGCTTACCTTTAATACAACAAAGTTTGCTAATGTTTTAAACACATGCATAATGGATGCACAAACCATTTGCACAATTATAAAAAGCAATGTCTGAGAAGGCATAGGACTATAGCCAACAAGGAGGAATAGATAGGCTGAGGACAGCATAGTGCAGCAGTACTAACAGCAATTCTATTGTGGAATTTAGTTATAACTTTAACAAGCCCAAACTTGGATAGCTAAAAAAACCAAAAAGAAAGTTCAGAACAGCCTTCACCAACCCAATACCATCCAGATGTACTACAACTCCTATCAGTCAGCACAAAAAATGTCTGGAGCTGCACTCTCCCTTCCATTACAGAACTGGTCCCAGGAGTTAAAAGATACCCCACTGAGAATATCAAGATGTGAAAGGTAATTTCTACTAGAAGCTGTGATGGAAATTTTATTTAAGCAATCATTATTATTATCTATTTGACTTACTCTTCACTCAACTACAAAAAGACATATAAAACAATACATTTCAATAAAACAATTCCAGTAGCACACCTGTTGTGAAAGTACTAAGACTAGGCCACATGTTACAAATAGACATTCCCACTCTTAAGAGTGTGAGTGACAGGCTGGTGCAAGAAGGAAAGGTGAAGAGATTTTAAAAGTTGTGGAACCCCTTGGAGATACCTTCAGACTCTGGGGGTTCCACACAGTCCTGATTAAAAAAGCATTGCATTAGTTCTTGGTAGGTTACCGGTATTTACTCCTATATTTTAGAACAGAAGCCAGACACTAGGTGGCGTTAGGAACCAGAATTTGGATTCATGCTAGCCTTTTTATGTGTGTAGGGGTGTGCAGGTGTATTTACTTTCTTTCTCATGGTATTTTACTTGAAAATGATCAGCAGGAAGCAAGATGCAATGGTAAAAATGCTGAATTTGTCACATAAATGTAAGCTGCTATTTCTGCTATGTTGATCTCACAAAACATGAAAAACATTGTGTTTCAAACTCTTCCTCCCCACACATATAAACACTTATCCAAAAGGTAAGAGATTTCAGACTTTTTAAAGATCAGTTTCCATGAAAGGAAAAAGTACTGGAGACTCACTGTGACTTGTTTGCAAAGCATTTTTAGGATAAAATCACTTGCATCCACAGGGATCGTGACTCCACTGTTACAGCACATGAATCTCAAGGGGAATCCAGAGCACCGTCTAGTCTTGTTGTATTGGATGGGTTTCAGTTGGCGAGGGTCGAGGATGTGGACAAAGTGCTTGGATTGGTCAGGGAAAACACTTGCACTCTGAACCCTTGCCCCTCTTGGTTGAAAGAAACTAGCAGGGAGGGGACAGCTGGCTGGGCTAGGGAGGTGATGAATGCCTCCCTGCAAGAGGGAATTGTCGCTGCCTGCTTAAAGGAGGCAGTGGTAAAACCATTCTTTAATAAACGCTCCTTGCACTTGGAAAATCCAAGTAACTACTGGCCAGTTGCTAACCTCCCCTTCATGGGCAAGGTTCTTGAGCAGGTGGTTGCAGAAAAGATCCAGGCCATCTTCTAAATCCATTTCGGTTGGCGTTTAGGCCCAGTTTTGGCACAGAAACTGCCATGTATGATGACATCAGTCAGTAGAGAAACAGAAGAAAAGTGCCCTTGTTAATTCTCCTCAACTTCTCAGCAGCTTTCAATACAATCACCCATGGTATTCTTCTGGAGCAGCTTTCCAAGATAGAGGTTGGTAGCATCGCTTTGCGGTGGTTCTGTTCCTACTTGGATGGTTGTTTCCAGAGAATGATGCTTGGGGAGTGCTCTTTGGCCCTGTAGAGCCTTGAATGTGGGGTTCCTCAGGATTCAATTTTATCCCCTGTGCTGCTTAACATCTACATGTGGGGTTATCTGGAGTTTTGGAGTAGGTGGTCAGCAATATGCTGATGACACACACTCTACTTATTCCTTTACATCTGCAGGTATGGCAATAGATGTGCTGGACTGTTTGTCTTGCCTCGGTCATGGACTGGATGAAAGCCAGCAAATTGAAGCTCAATCCATATACCAGATGGCTAGAAGGTTGCCTGCTCTTAATGGGGTTTTACACTTCCTTTGAAGGTGGCTTGAGGCTCAGGTAGCCTCAGTGGCATGGAGTGCCTTCCATCAGCTTTCATTGGTGGCCCACCTGCTCCCTTATCTGGACAGGGATAGCCTAACTTCTGTCGCCTATGCTCTAGTAACCTCTAGGTTAGATTACTGCAATGTGTTATAGGTGGGGCTGCCTCTGAAGGTGGTTTGGAAACTTCAATTGGTGCAGAATTCAGTTGCTCATCAGGGCAAGATAGTTTGAGCATATCAGTATCCCGACTGCACCAGTTCCCATTTAGTTTACGGGACCAATTCAAAGTGCTGATTTTGACATATAAAGCCTTTAAGTGGCTAAGGACTGCAGCAGTACCTCAAGGATTGCCTCTCCCCATATGAACTGACCTAGACTTTGTGATCATCTGAGGCCCTTTTTCATGTACCTCCTCCGCAAGAGGTTTAGAGGGTGGCAACATGAGAATGGGTATTTTCTGCAGTGGCTGCCCATTTGTGGAATGCGCTCCCCTGAGAGGCTTGCTTGGCACCTTCATTATACATCTTGAAGCACCAGGCAAAAACATTTCTGTTCAACCAGGCCTTTGGCTGATTAACATTCTTTTTACTTTTAAATGTGTCTTTGTTTTGTTATTACTGCGTATTTTATGTACAGTATTTATTTTTATTTTATGCTGTGAACCACCTTGAGATCTTCAGCTTAAGGGAGAAATAAAATAAAATGCCACAATTAGGCTCAAAGAAGGCTCATTGCTGCATGGGACCATCTTCATGATGTATACATGTGTGTATG
The DNA here is from genome assembly GCF_009819535.1 of Lacerta agilis. Taxonomy (NCBI): domain Eukaryota; kingdom Metazoa; phylum Chordata; class Lepidosauria; order Squamata; family Lacertidae; genus Lacerta; species Lacerta agilis. The sequence continues at coordinate 65,595,727 of NC_046317.1, read as the reverse complement.
CTGCCTGCCTCTGGGTCTGGCCCATATGGCTGCATCTCTGGAATTTGATCATCATTTGTGTTTAGCTTGAAAGTTTGCAAGGCTGGGTCAATTAAGGATAGCAGCCTACATTTTCTTATGGATGTAGACATTGCACAAACAAGCTTGAGGGGCATATCGTATCAAGGAACTTCTACATTTCATGTCTCTTTGACGTCAACAGATGCTATTCTTCCTCTTCTGATTGGTTTGCTTTCACCATAGTTATCTTATATGTTTGGATCCTCACAGGTGCTTACAATGTCTGGTGCTTATGTACCACAGGTGTGGTTATACACAGGTCCACTCAGAAGTATGTCCCACAAAATACCTATTCCCAGGTAAGTGCTATCAGACTGCAGCATGAAGGCAGGATATGATGCACACTTTCGTGAGAGTGAGTCTCACTGAATCCAATGGGGGACTCCTGCATAGGATTGTGCCATGCATATTGCATAACTCGAAGAGACGAGTTTAATTTCAAGCCAATTAAAGAAAAACAATGTCTATAATGATTTTAAATTAAATCCGGATTTCTTCTGATTTTAAATTAAATCAGGGTTTCCCCCTCTAAGAATAGTTCCTCCATTTGTTCTGAAGTGCAACATGCAAACAGGTGGCTAGACCTAAGAGAGCAGGGACCCTTCACCTTTAATAGTTGCATAGTTGTGTAGAAGAGGGAATTCCAGCACCTGGCAATGCTGCATGCCGTGGAAGGAACCACAGCTATATGGAAGTGAGGTGCCTTGATATAATTTAAGTGGGCAGGACGGTGGGGGGCGGATCCCGTTGATGGCAATTCCCACCACATAAATAGTCCCCAAATGAATGTACAAACCCATTATGCGTTTTTCTTATTCTGTCAATAAAGAACCAACAGGATGGAGCCCAGAGATGGTGCTGGGGTGATGAAGCAGAAAGCACTAGAGTCCCACTGCTGCCAGATTGATTAACATAAAAAATTCAGAGCATCAACTGCTGGTTATTATATTTATTTATTCAGGTGTACTAATATAAAAAATTATCCATAGTTGTACATATGACTAATTTCATCAATGTTGAATATAAGAGGCTATAACTTTTTTGTCCACTAAATGAGCAGACAAAAATGTGTCCAAAAAGTAGGTAGCATTCATCCTGTCTTAACAGCCTTTATCTGCCCTGGGCCTCCTTATAAATGCTTCTGAATTCCCTGACCAACAGCATATATAAGGCATCAGCAAATGAGAAATTGAAATACATAGGAAGCAGCAATGCAGGATTCCAACAATTAAAGCTTTCCAATCTTGAGACTTCTTCCCTGTTGGCAGTGCATCTGGCTGCTAACCAGAAGTTTGGTGGTTGGAGCCCACCCAGGATGGCTGTGGGCAGGATTCCTGCACTGCAGGGTGTTGGGCTAGATGACCCTCAGGGTCCCTTCCAACTCCACAAATCTAATCTATGTGCAGTAAGGACAGGTCCACCTGCTTCTTTTTTTACTTGCACCATACTGTGTAACTCATTAGAACTGGCACTGATAAAAGCCTGTTTTACATAACCTCAATTTTGTTAATTTATTTTGATTTTACCTTTAAGTAGTTTTTACTTCATAGGAATAGCACCATAGCTTTTCTACTGGTTAATTAAACCTGCAGTCCACACTTGCTACAGAGTAAATCGCACTGAAGTCAACAGGGATTACTTCTGATTAGGCACGTATAGGATTGTACTGTAACCGTTCAATACATTAGTTGAAACCATGTCTGATTCCAAACCCAATGTAATCACTCAGCCAACAAATTTACCTCTTAGGGCAATGCCTGCCCTTGTTGAGTTTGGGTTCCCATGATTTTTCAGAGTGGAACATGTGGTTTAGCAGCTTTGTTCTGTACTGCTGTTGGGTATGTTGAATTCTCCTTTGCCCACTAATTTAACAATGCACTCCAATCTGGGAAGGACTACACAATTTCATATTCAAAGTGCTATGTGCATTTTATTGTTCTACAACTGCAACTATGTTGAGCTGGTGGTGGTGAGGAATCCCACCTGCTCTATAGTTCATGTTACTGTTCGGTCTCCTGGTCCTCATCTGACCTGCATTCATTACATATAGGGCTATGTGTTTTTATAGTGGTATGGCAACTCTCCTGTGTTTGCCTTGTGTATAAGGGGACTCCACTAGCCATGACATTCTGTACATAGTTTTAAATTTAGAAATCTTCAATAGTAATCACTCTGGAGTAAAATAAGCTTGTAAATAATACTGCTGCAGCTCAGCTGGTGACAGCAAAAGGCCATTGACCCTTTAATCCTTTCTAAACAATCCTGTTCTTTTTGTAGGTCAGGCAATAAATGAGGCTTCCTCAGCCTAGTGTTACAGATGATCACTAATATGGAGAGCATTCTGGCTGTCCTGAGAAAATTCTCTGAAATGGCTGCACTACTTGAGAAAACAAAATCCTAAAACTACAACCCTCTCTACATGCGCAAATCCATACTATACTGTGTTGGATCTGAAATTGTTCCTCACCCCTCAAATTTAGACTTTCCATTCTGGAACTTTCTCCAACAGGGTGCCCTCCCAATGTTGTATTTGGCTGGGGCTGATGGGATTTGTAGTTCCATAACATCTGGAAGGCACCAAGTTGGGGGAACACCATTTTTAATTTCAGTACCTAGCCAGATCCTATGAAAAGTTCACAAGCAGAACATGATCATGATATCTATCTCCTGGTAACATTTTGTTTGTCTTAAACTTGCTACATATCAGCTTCAATACATAACTTATTTTGAGAATGAATATTCCCACCCCAAAGAACATTTTTGTTCTTTGTTCTTTGACACGTTAACCCCATCCACAGCTCATCTAATACTTTATTTGATTTCCCCCATTTGATATGAATGCCTGCTTCAATTGTTGTTCTCTAAAGCAAGCCTTCTCCACCCCGCCCCCAATAACTAAAAAGAAATGTTAAATTCCTTAGGGCTCTGTTTGAGCCATGACTCAGTCCTGAAAAATCAACATCAAAGTTTGACAAAGGGATCTACGAAACAATATAATGAAGGGTGCCTATGTTTCCAAATACGTGAAGAGGACATTGTCCTTGAAGGCTGCAATCATATGATCAGGTTCTTGTGAATAAGTCTCATGGGGTTTACTTCCTTGTAAACATTATATGGTGCAGATGAATGAGTAATTTGAGGGAATCTTGGTTGGCTCCTGTTTTGCTAGCTTTTCAGTGGCAGCTAAACCATACTTTCCCCTCTGTACTGCATCTTGCTACCAAAACAGCCTTTATCATCCTTCCACCCCATCAATTGCATTCATTGATTCCAACTGCATTCCAAAAAGCACTGCTGCATCTTTCGTTTTAGCACACCCCACCCAGCAAACACTCTCCCATCTACCCAGCAAGGGAGATCAGCAAGGATTTCTGACATGCAGTTGTTTTAACAATAGAAAGCTGGATGCAGAGACAAACAAAAACTGAGTGTACAAGCACTCTTGACTTTAAGAAGGCTGATTTCAAAAAGCTTAAGGAACTACTGGGTGATATCCCATGGTCATAAATACTCAAAGAGAAGGGGGTCTAAGATGGGACTGGCGTTTCTTAAAGGTGAAATATTGAAGGCCCAAATGCAGACAATTCCAACAAGAAAGAAAATTGGGAGGCACCTAAAGAAGCCATTGTAGTTGCATGAGCGTACAGATGAGCTGAGATTTAAGAAGGGCATGTATAAGAAATGGAAGGAAGGGGAAATCATGAAGGAAGAGTATACACAAGTACCCAACAGTTAAAGGGAGGTCAGGTGGGTCAAAGCTCAGAATAAGCCTAGGCTTGCAAGAGAGGTTAAAATTAAAAATCAAAAGGTTTCTTCTGCTATGTTCAAAGCAAGAGGAAGAATAAGCAAGTAGTAGGTCCTCTATGTGAAGACAGAAAAATGCTTTTGTTTGACAGAGAAGGCAGAACTGCTCAACACTTACTTTATCTCTGTCCTCACTCAAAAGGAAAGCAGTGCCCAACCTGGTGGTAACAGAATAAATGAGGCAGGGAGGGAGCTGCAGCCCAAGATAGGAAAAGAAGTGGTAAGGGAACACCAGGCTATTTTAAATGAATGCAAATCTCCAGGGCCTGATGAGCTGCACCCAAGGGTAATAAAGGAGCTTCTTGGTGCAATCTCAGAGCCTCTGTCTATAATCTATGAGAATTCTTAGAGAACAGGTGAGGTCCCTGCAGACTGGAGGTGGGCAAATGTCCCCCATCTTCAAAGGCCTGTCAGCTCTACAATTCTATGAAACACAAACAAATACTGGCAGACAGGAACAAAGCCTCAAAGAATCATGAAAACTGTCGTATGACACAACAGAGAGGTGGGTCAGTCCTGTGCTGCTGTTGTAAATGAACCCATCAAGTCAGCCTTTCAATGTGCTTGGCAGGGGCTGTTTGTGGGGGGGGGGGGCGGGTAGCGCCCCTGGGGTAGAGGGATCCTGAGCCTCACCCCCCCAAACTTTACACCTCTGATAGGAACAACAAAATTACTTTCCCTATGCTACTAGACTGCTGAAGTGAAGAAAGATTAGTGCAACAGGGGATGGAAGGATGGTAAACTTTACTAAATAAACAAATTCCCGAGCTCAGGAACAAATGTTCCAAATGCATGCCCTTCGCACCTGACACCTTGCGTTTCTACCAAAGCGGAACTGCACCGCTTGCAAGTACTAAAACCCACCCTAACTGCCTCTCTGCCAACCTAACCCCTTCCTCTCCCCGATTTCCCTCCAAGCCGAACGAGCAATATTCTTTTGTGGTCCTAAACATTGACGCGACTCTGCGCTTGCGCGAGAGCTGGGGAACTAGCACCGAGGCGTAGCGCGCCTGCGTAGTCGCTTCCCCACACATGCTGGTACTGCTGCTGCTGCTACTGGGAGAGGTAGCTGCAGCGGCTCAGGTTCACCTGCGCGGTAGTGTCTTCTTGGGAGGAGGTAGGTGGCTGCTTCTAGGCTGTGTTTTGCACTCCTCGCGCTCTGGTGCCTCCCCGCCCGCTTTGCTTGCTGTGGCTGCTTCCCTTGTGCTTTGTTGCTGGGGCGGCGCTTGTTGTGTTTTTGGAACTCCTCGGGTAGCGACTGAGGTGCGACGCCTCTTCCCCTCCTGCCGGAGTATTCCGCGTCTTCCCTTCCCTTCTCTCCCTTCGCTTCCCTGCCTCTATCTACGGAGAGAGCTGGCGGGAAGGTCTCGGCCTTGTCCTCCCTTTCTCTCCGTCCTCCCGGAGACAATATTGACACGCGCTTTGGGGAGGGAGGGGTGCGGGTGTCCTCCTAAGCGGGGGGGGGGAGGGCTACCTGTCGCTTTGGTTCCTGAATCCTGCCCTTGCTGTGCATTATTGGGGGCTTTGCATCCTGGGTCCCTTCGGGTGATGCAGGTTTGCACCGTGCCCGTCTCAGCTGTGGGAGCTCAGCACGCCGCCCGAGGGCAGGGTGGGGGGGGGGGAATGCAATGCAGGGAAAGGACACCTAGCGGATTGCTCGTATCCGACCACCAGTTAAGTTAAAAGAGTAAACGGCGTCGTAGTAGATTTTCTGTGGGAGAGTTACTTGGAGAGGATACGGGGGGGGGGGTCTGCGGTGCTGCTTTAACTCGAGCATTGTAGGAGAAGGGAAGCTGCCTGGGGACCGAGCGAACAGTTTAAGGCTGCAATCTTAAATCCTAAAAATGAAGCCCCGTTGAACTTCCGTCTAAATGTTCATTTGGGATCCGGCTGTGAATCTCCATAGGATAAGCAATTCCAACAAAGGGTTGTTGTTGTTTTTTTGCGCCTTGCGCTGGCCGTTTTCACTCTTTCCTCCATTTTCTCCAGTGTGCGTGCGAGTGGTGTTCTTGTTTTTCTTTGGAGAAAGAGGGAAATGTGCCGAAGGCTATTCATATAAACAGAAGCATTTGTGTCGTTTGCAGGCAATTCCAGGAGAGTTAATGAGCAGCCGCGCTAGGCTTCCCTGCTTGCCGGGAGCGGGAGGATTAATAGTTTTGAGTGTTTTTCCATTCAGACGTAACTACCGTTGTGTTGGGCTGTCTTCGCATGCTTCAGAAATTGTCATTTTAACCTATGGAAGCTCGTTACTAGTTAAAACACACACTGCAGCCGTATTGTTAGCTGGTAATCTTTCCCACACGTACATAAAAGGAGGCAGCCCCTTGCCTTTTGTGATGGCCTTCTTAGTTACTGTATATATTTATATTTTTGAAGGTGAGGGATTGTTTTTTTGTTTAAAATGGGTGTGGGGGGTGCTAATGTATTTCATTCAAGGTACTTCCCCATAATTGAAGTAACTGTCCTATTCAACAGATTAAATAAGACACTGAGGAAATATTTTTGAAGCTTGTTAATAAACATGTTTCATATAGTAGAGGAAATTGCTTCTGTGTTGCTTGATTCAAGAGATGTTTCTCTTTGGAGAGCAGCTGTGCTTTAAAGCTAAATTAAAATCCTAAATTTGCACCTGGGATTGATTGCTGTGTTGGGCCAATTACCAGTTACAAGTTGGTTTAAGTGGTAACTAAATCATCACTAACATGTGTATGATTAGTAATTGACTGGTGGAGATATTTAAGCAGGCATAGGCAAACTCGGCCCTCCAGACGTTCCAGTGGTCAGGGATGATGGGAATTGTAGTCCCAAAACGTCTGGAGGGCCGAGTTTGCCTATGCCTGTATTTAAGCATGCATCCCTGTGATGCCTGGGAGAGTGTCCCAAGGGCCATAGGATATATTGGAGCCTCTTCGCCATGGTTGAAGATGGAGCTTGATGTCCAATCCTGCCTCTCTACTGTTACCAAAAAATAAGGGGATTCCTTTTGGTGGCCCAACTCCCCAAGTTCATTATCTGTCAAAGATGAATGAGCTGAGGCAGAAATCAAGTGAAGGTAATGAGCACTTTTCTGGTAATACCACCACCACAGAAAGCCAGCAATGCCTTGCCCCAAGTGACTTTGGAATTCCCAAGATTGGTAGTGTTGAAAGGGACATGTTGAAGGTTGTTTGTTCGGAGACATGTCGGGAGAGCACCAGAAAATCAGCTGGCTCTAAAGTCCTCCTAGTCCCCTAATATTCCCCCAGACTTGGAGACATTTTAAACCAGGTCTCATTTTCCTTCATTGTTTCCAGTTAGAGGGTAAATTTAAAGTAAGTTTCTACCTGCCGGGGGACCCAGGTGGCGCTGTGGGTTAAACCACAGAGTTTAGGGCTTGCTGATCAGAAGGTCGGCAGTTCGAATCCCTGCCACGGGGTGAGCTCCCGTTGCTTGGTCCCAGCTCCTGCCCACCTAGCAGTTCAAAAGCATGCCAAAGTGCAAGTAGATAAATAGGTACCGCTCCGGCGGGAAGGTAAACGGCGTTTCCGTGCGCTGCTCTGGTTCGCCAGAAGCGGCTTAGTCATGCTGGCCACATGACCCGGAAGCTGTCTGCAGACAAACGCCGGCTCCCTCGGCCTATAGAGCGAGATGAGCGCCGCAACCCCAGAGTCGGACACGACTGGACCTGATGGTCAGGGGCCCCTTTACCTTTACCTTCTACCTGCCAGTGTGATCCAGACAAAGCTAAGGATGGACAATTAAACCACCTTTGGATTCCCCTGCTACCCTTCGGGACACACCTTTAATTGCCCTCATGCTGCTTCACTATCAGTTGTTTGTAATCCTACACATACACACACATTCCATGGAAATAAATGAGACATAATTATCTAAAAACAGTGTTTCAAATTAGGCCATCAACTACTTTTAATATTCTTAATCACTCTCTCACCTATATGTAATACTTTTTGCAAAAATGATCTGGATATCTGAGTTCTTTTGTGGCTCAAGATGCTGCTTATTTTCTTTAAGGCTAGTGCCATATATGGATGGGGAAAGCTAGAGATATTTGACTTGGCTACTGAAATGTTAAATGCTAGTTGGACTCTACAAAAATAATCTGATATGGAAATGTTCATAAAGGTTACTGTTTGTGTAATGCTAGATATATGCATGGAACTTTAGAAACAAGTGGATTTTTACACCTACCGGTAGTAGGTCTTCCCACCCTGTAAGAAACTATTCTTTGAATAGCCTATACACACTGAGCTTCTAAGGTGGGGGGGAAAACAGTCAATCCTAAATATGTCTATTCAGAAATGCATCCTGATTAGTTCAGTGGAAGTTGCTGGAACTTACTTCTGTGTAAGTGTGTATCGGAATGAGGTAAGGCTTTTCATAACGCATGTTGCTCTGTGCTCTATTACTTTGTGTCTTCCCTAGTGGATAAATTTCCAGCCATTGCATCGGTAGCAAGAAAGAGTGATGGAGTTCTGAACAGTGGAGGTTGGTGTAACCTGATTGTACATTATACATAATTTTGATGGGAAATTAAAGCAATAATACATTGATAACTGGCCTAGGCTCTCTAGAAATTAATCACCTCTTCTGTTGAGGTGTGAAAATATAACAATTACAGTTGAACTGAACACTTAAAGCCACGTCCTGTAATCTCTTCATATGTGATTATTTAAAACAGGCTCAAAGTTGTTTACAAATTTGTAGTTGTTGATTCTTTGAAAATAGGAGACTGCTGTTCAGAAGCTTTGCTGCAGGGATGATTCAGTATAAATAAGTTGGCAACAGTACACTTTCTTCATTGTAATCAGGATAATCTCATAAAGGGTATTTCTACAGGTCAGTTGCATGGTTGCAACCTTGACTGCAGTAAAAGCATGCTAACAGCTCTCATTTCTCCTTTTTTTCCTAGTCCAGAGGTCTCCCTTCCTTATATTTGTGTTCTCTACCCACATATGTTCCAGAGTAAGCTTGACAACATTTATTGGATTTCATGCCAATTGGTAGCCAACCCTCTTGACACTGCTCCTGGTGTTAATAGCCAAAATCAAATCACAATAGCGTTTAGCTACTGCAAGTAGTGGCTTATTTTATCTTCCAGTAACCAACAAGTATTTTCAGCAAGGCATGCTAAGCTTCTGGTGACTTTGAGATAAGCAATAATATTCACTCTTAAATAGAGATCTTAAATGACTTTTCAGAAGTAAACATAATAAAGGCACTTAACAAGAGGAGAACACCATACTCACTTCATTATTTTTCACCCTACAAAACAATGAAATCATAGAATCATAGAATCATAGAGTTGGAAGAGACCACAAGGGCCATCCAGTCCAACCCCTTGCCAAGCAGGAAACACCATCAAAGCATTCCTGACAGATGGCTCCTCCTCTGGACACGTTCCAGCTTGTCAGTATCCTTCTTGAACTGTAGTGCCCAGAACTGGACACAGTATTCCAGGTGAGGTCTATTCCAGTGGTACTATTACTTCCCTTGATCTAGATGCTATACTCCTATTGATGCAGCCCAGAATTGCATTGGCTTTTTTAGCTGCTGCATCACACTGTTGACTCATGTCAAGTTTATGGTCTACCAAGACTCCTAGATCCTTTTCACATGTACTGCTCTCAAGGCAGGTGTCACCCATCCTGTAATTGTGCCTTTCATTTTTTTTTGCCCAAGTGTAGTACTTTACATTTATCCCTGTTAAAATTCATCTTGTTTGCTTTGGCCCAGTTCTCTAATCTGTTAAGGTCATTTTGAATTGTGATCCTGTCCTCAGGGGTATTAGCCACCCCTCCCAATTTGGTGTCATCTGCAAACTTGATCAGGATGCTCTCAAGCCCATCATCCAAGTCATTGATAAAGATGTTGAATAAGACTGGGCCCAAGACAGAACCCTGTGGCACCCCACTAGTCACTTCTCTCCAGGATGAAGAGGAGCCGTTAATGAGTACCCTTTGTGTTCGGTCAGTCAGCCAGTTACAAATCCACTGCAATCACTTGCTCTTGATTTGACAAATGTATTGGGCTAGTTCTCAAAGCTACCAACTCCCGTGGGTTGTTTTCTTCCTGCATGTAAAGCATTTTGGGGTCCTGCTGTTCTTAAAGTATAAGTGAGATGAAGGCTTCTCCTTTCTTTTCTGTCTCCCATTATTGGATACCAGATGTGGCATTGATCAGCAAGTGTCTTGTGCTGGGAAACAAACATGCTAGAGGAGTATATTATGTAGTTTAATAAAACAAAACAAAAACAACCTTGCCCTTCTCAGTCACTTTTCACATGAGGCACCAAGTAAATCCTTTTTATAAGCTGGTGCTTTTTGTCATCTTATAAAGGGCTTAAACCTCTGCTCTCATCTTACTTTCTGAGAGGGAAGAGAGAAAAGGCAGCCCCCCCTCTATTTAAAATAGTTGCAGCAGCCTGCCAATCCCGCTTAACATGTTGTGTTTATCTCCAGTGCTCTGACTCTCAGGTTTAGTTCTGCTATGCTGTGTCCCTGTGAAGTCTTAATCTAATCAAAAATCTCCTGGATTTATTGACAAAGAAGGAATATTCAGCACATTAAGAATTGTTACATCAGGGACCTAAAACATGTGTTTGTTGCAGAAAAACATAGTATTAAAACAGCCCCGAGACTTCTGGGAATAGGGTGGTATATAAATTCTAATAATACTAATAATAATAAAAACCCAGTGAACTATAACCCATATTTAAACAGATTTATAAAAACCTTCCTAAGACATTATGTATGGAAAAAATGTCACTTAGAAGTATGAAAGAAAGGAAGCTTGCTGCCATGAAAGGAAGCACAGGTTAGAAGTATAAAATAATAAGAGCTTATATTAAAACAAAGACTCTGATGACACATGACCAGTACAGGCAGTGATGACAGTTTATCACGTGTCCAAAAAATGCATGATTGTGCACAGCACCAAACCTGGAAGTGATCCTAAAACGTGGTAGGGGGTGGGGTGGAGCGAGCTTATACGCACTCAGAACAGAACTCCTTTACAGTTGACTGTACTGCAAATACCCCAACACTGGAAGTTTGAAAGTGGAGATTAAACTGTACATTGGTGACTCCATTCCTTTGGAAGCAAGACCTCAAAGCCTCATCATAATTTTGAATGTGTTGAATTTGCAGATCCTTGACTATTTTACCTGGCCATGCTGGGTGGGGCTGATGGGAGTCAAAAACATCTGAGGGCTCCAGGTTAGAGATAACTTTAAACCTAGCTGGTTCATGGACAGTGCTGCTCAGAGACTTCTCAACATGAGATGAGTAACTGCTACTGTAAATAAATCCAAATGCACACACTAGCTCTAGTATAGACAGTACTCTGTATTATTATTATTGAAACAAAATCAAAAATTCTTTCCAGTAGCACATTACAGACCAACTGAGTTTGTTCTTGGTATGAGCTTTCATGTGCATGCACACTTCTTCAGATACACTGAAACAGTGTACAGTGGTGCCCCGCTAGACAAAAACAATTCGTTGTGCGAAAATTTTCGTCTAGCGGGTTTTTCGTCTAGCGAAGTGGCAATGACAGCCACGCTTTCGCTAGACGAAAAAAAAAAGACGAAAAATTTTCGTCTTGCGAGGCAGCCCCATAGACAAATTCGTCTTGCGGGGCAGCCTTCCGCTAGACGAATGCCTTCGTCTAGCGAGTTTTTCATCTTGCAAGGCATTCGTCTAGCGGGGCACCACTGTATCTGAAGAAGTGTGCATGCACACGAAAGCTCATACCAAGAACAAACTCAGTTGTTCTCTAAGGTGCTACTGGAAAGAATTTTTGATTTTGTTTCGACTATGGCAGACCAACACGGCTACCCACCTGTAACTGTATTATTATTATTATTATTATTATTATTATTAATTTATTTCTATCCCACCTCAAAGTAGCTTAGAGATGAAAACAAGCACAAACAGCAAAGGTAAACAATAATTAAAAAACAATTAGTGATAGAATTAAAACTATATAAAAAGGTAATGGTACCCCTTGATCGTTAGGTCCAGTCGCGGACGACTCTGGGGTTGCGGCGCTCATTTCGCTCTATAGGCCGAGGGAGCCGGTGTTTTTCCGCAGACAGCTTCTGGGTCATGTGGCCAGCATGACTAAGCCGCTTCTGGTGAACCAGAGCAGCGCACGGAAACGCCGTTTACCTTCCTGCCGGAGTGCTACCTATTTATCTACTTGCACTTTGACTTGCTTTCGAACTGCTAGGTGGGCAGGAGCAGGTACCGAACAATGGGAACTCACCCCATCGCAGGGATTTGAACCACCAACCTTCTGATCAGCAAGCCCTAGGCTCTGTGGTTTAGACCACAGCGCCACCCGTGTCTTAAACCCATACAAAAAAATCTTATTCTAACCTCAAAATTATAGGCTGCCAGCCATATAAGCTTTCTCTACTTCTAGCCATAGTTGCCAGTTCATTAAAAAGTTCTCAGTGCCTTAAATGGACATAATGTCTTGCTTTTTTATTATTATTGCAAATAATGAATTATGTACAGAGATGATAGAAAATCTCATTTGTTAGATGGTCTCTGCATTCACTGATCACTGTCCTGTTGGCCTGGATATTCTGAGGATTCTCCTGGTTCTATTGGTTGTGATTCCCTGACTTAAAGGAGGCAGGGAGAACTAACTGGGAGTTTGCACACTTTCAGGAGAAACATTTAGACTGGAAAAAAATGTTATGACCACAACAATAATTATTCGGTTACACAGAAATGTTGTGTTCTGTTCTAATAATATTAACATTTTTCTCTTGCAATTGCCCATTCTCTCTAATCAAAATACAGTGTATTGTAATACGAAGAAGTAAATTCAGGGCTGTGTGTGTGTGCCTTTATTCTGTCCAAGTGCAGAATCTGGTTGTGGGAACAGAATTTAGCATCCTTAATTTTCATTTTAAAAACAGGTTTTGAACTGAGTGCATAAGATTTTGTATGTTCTCAGGAAAGCTCTTGTAGTGAATTTAAGTTTGAAAAGATACATGAAAACCTAGGCGAAACTGAAGGATATATAATTATGCCATTACAAAGGGATAATTGTTTTTCCCATGGAGAGAGAACTATATATAGGAGTCTCTTACCTACATACACAAACATTGTATAATCCTGGTAGATAGCTTGCTTCTAATTCAAGAGCAGCTGTACATTTCCCCCCAAATATTGAATCTATGTCTTGTGATATTTATAAAACACCCAACTAGGTAAGAAAAAGACCCTGCTGGCCATTTGATTTTCTTAGCAGAAGGCACGGTAAACAGTAAATGTATCTTATGTGAAAGATATTGAAAGATAAGCGTCCAGGTGGAGCAAATGAGTTATGATTGATGCACACTTCTTTTACTGTGACTTGAGTTTACATTTATCCAGTCCATTTAGGGTTAAAGAACTCAACTTTCCCAATATACTTGTTGACATCCTGATTTGCATCGATATTTCCACTTACTTTAGTTTATAGTAAATCCCTATTTTTTCTTGAATTGCTACCTTCAGCAATCTAGGGGATGAACATGCTCCCTCTAAGAATTCATCGAAATCTGCCATCTTTAGCACAGACAATGTAGTGCTTCCTCCAGTACCATCTGTCCTTTCCATTCTGCGGACCTTATATTCAACTGTTGGCATTGCCTGACACCATTTTTCCACTGCCTTCCTTCATTTCCTATATAGTGGGCAAATATTTCAGTTTACACCCATTTAACCTTCAAACGCACTGCCCAGGCTTGCTCTCCAGGAGGTCATTTCAGTTTTGTTAACACAGTGGTTTACCTTCACACACACCCACACACACCAGCACCACACACTCCATTGTCTCTTGAGGCAGAAGGATGCCTACTTCAAAATAATTATATTTGATCACTTGCCACTATGTGGCTTCTTGTTCCCAACAAGTTCTGTAGTAGTACAGTGGTACCTTGGTTCTCGAACAGCTTGGCTCCTGAACGCTGCGAACCCAGAAGTAAGTGTTCTGGTTTGCGAACTTTTTTTGGAAGCTGAACATCTGACGTGGCACAGGAAGCTCCTGCAGCAAATCGGAAGCTGTGCCTTGGTTTTTGAACAGATTAAGTTAGACAACCAAGGTACCACTGTACAGAGGTAGTCAAGTGAAGATCAAGAGCAGTAATCATAGAATTGTGATCAACCTTAGCTGTTCCTCACAAGCCTATCCACCTCACAGTGCCTCTGTATTGCAGCTCCAGCACTTAAAGCAAGAAAGAAAGCCGGGGGGGGGGGGCTTTCACTCAGCAGACGTTAAATGAAATAAAGGGATAGGAAGTAGAATTGGCAAGAGTGGAGCAAGAAAGTGAAGCAGAGTGCAACAGATTTGATTGGGTTGTTTTTATCACCAGGTCTGCATCAATTTAATGAAATGTATATATTGTATGGTTTTGGTTGCACATGAGAGCATGTTGACAAATTATAGCCACTGTGGAACAGAATGCTGGACAAGACGGGTATTTGGTCTGATCACACACAACCACACATAATGAGTTTTGCAGACTGGATTATATGTACCTGTCTTCTGTAAATTTGAAGATTAAGATACCTTGTACTGTTTAGGTTTTACAGTTTAAGGTGGGTTCTACCTTACACATAATGCTAAGCCATACCATGGCTAAGTGTGAAAGAGGGAGCTTGCAGGTACTCACAGCAAAAATCAAGGCCACTTTTCTCCTCCCCTGGTCCTGCTACTGCCATGAACTGCTATGGTCTGTCTTAGTGTTATATCAAATGTCAGACTTGTGGGTTCTTTGGAGTCCTGTATGATGTTGCCCCTTCATGGATCACTGCCTTGTCGTGGCGAAGGGGCTTGAATTACTCAGGGAAGCTATGGACAGGTCAAGATGGACAGGTCATAGTGGAGAGTTTGGACCAAACGTGATCCACCTGGAGAAGGAACTGGCAAGCCACTCCAGTATCCCTGCCAAGAAAACTCCATGGACAAAGACAACAGGCATATAAAAGATATGACGCTGGAAGATGAGCCCCTCAGGTCAGAAGGCGTCCAACATGCTACTGGGGAAGAGCGGAGGACAAGTACAAGTAGATCCAGAGCTGATGAAGTGGCTGGGCCAAAGCCGAAAGGACGCTCAGTTGCTGATATGCCTGGAAGCGAAAGGAAAGTCCAATGCTGTAAAGAAAAGTATTGCATAGGAACCTGGAATGTAAGAACCATGAACCTTGGAAAGCTGGATGTGGTAAAAAATGAGATGGCAAGAATAAACATTGACATCCTAGGCATCAGTGAACTAAAATGGACGGGAATGGGCGAATTCAGTTCAGATGACTATCATATCTACTACTGTGGGCAGGAATCCCGTAAAAGAAATGGAGTGGCCCTCATAGTCAACAAAAGAGTGGCGAAAGCTGTACTGGGATGCAATTTCAAAAATGATAGAATGATCTCGATACGAATCCAAGGCAGACCTTTTAACATCACAGTAATCCAAGTTTATGCACCAACTACCAGTGCTGAAGAAACTGAAATTGATCAATTCTATGAAGATTTACAACACCTTATAGAAATGACACCAAAGAAGGATGTTCTTCTCATTATAGGGGATTGGAATGCTAAAGTAGGGAGTCAAGAGATAAAAGGAACAACTGGCAAGTTTGGCCTTGGAGTTCAAAATGAAGCAGGGCAAAGGCTAATAGAGTTCTGTCAAGAGAACAAGCTGGTCATCACAAACACTCTTTTCCAACAACACAAGAGACGACTCTACACATGGACATCACCAGATGGGCAACATCGAAATCAGATTGATTATATTCTCTGCAGCCAAAGATGGAGAAGCTCTATACAGTCAGCAAAAACAAGACCTGGAGCTGACTGTGGCTCAGATCATCAGCTTCTTATAGCAAAATTCCAGCTTAAACTGAAGAAAGTAGGAAAAACCACTGGGCCAGTAAGATACAATCTAAATCAAATTCCTTATGAATACACAGTTGAAGTGAAGAACAGGTTTAAGGATTTAGATTTGGTGGATAGAGTGCCTGAAGAACTGTGGTTGGAGGCTCGTAACATTATACAGGAGACAGCAACGAAAACCATCCCAATGAAAAAGAAATGCAAGAAAGCAAAGTGGCTGTCCAATGAGGCCTTACAAATAGCGGGGGAGAGAAGGCAAGCAAAATGCGAGGGAGATCGTGAAAGATACAGGAAATTGAATGCAGATTTCCAAAGAATAGCAAGGAGAGACAAGAGGGCCTTTCTAAACGAGCAATGCAAAGAAATAGAGGAAAATAACAGAATGGGGAAAACCAGAGATTTGTTCAAGAAAATTGGAGATATGAAAGGAAGATTTCGTACAAAGATTACCACAATTAAGGACAAAAGTGGAAAGGACCTAACAGAAGCAGAAGACATCAAGAAGAGGTGGCAAGAATACACAGAGGAATTATACCAGAAAGATATGGAGGTCTCATACACCCCAGGTAATGTGGTTGCTGACCTTGAGCCAGACATCCTGGAGAGTGAAGTCAAATGGGCCTTAGAAAGCCTCGCTAACAACAAGGCCAGTGGAAGTGATGATATTCCAGCTGAACTATTTAAAATTTTAAAAGATGATGCTGTTAAGGTGCTACACTCAATATGCCAGCAAGTTTGGAAAACTCAGCAGTGGCCAGAGGATTGGAGAAGATCAGTCTACATCCCAATCCCAAAGAAGGGCAGTGCCAAAGAATGCTCTAACTACCGCACAATTGCACTCATTTCACACGCTAGTAAGGTTATGCTTAAAATTCTACAAGGCAGGCTTAAGCAGTATGTGGACCGAGAACTCCCAGAAGTGCAAGCTGGATTTCGAAGGGGCAGAGGAACCAGAGACCAAATTGCAAACATGCGATGGATTATGGAGAAAGCTAGAGAGTTCCAGAAAAACATCTACTTCTGCTTCATTGACTACGCAAAAGCTTTTGACTGTGTCGACCACAACAAACTATGGCAAGTTCTTAAAGAAATGGGAGTGCCGGACCACCTAATTTGTCTCCTGAGAAATCTCTATGTGGGACAAGAAGCTACAGTTAGAACTGGATATGGAACAACTGATTGGTTCAAAATTGGGAAAGGAGTACGACAAGGCTGTATATTGTCTCCCTGCTTATTTAACTTATATGCAGAATTCATCATGCGAAAGGCTGGACTGGATGAATCCCAAACTGGAATTAAGATTGCCGGAAAAAATATCAACAACCTCAGATATGCTGATGACACTACCTTGATGGCAGAAAGTGAGGAGGAATTAAAGAACCTTTTAATGAGGGTGAAAGAGGAGAGCGCAAAATATGGTCTGAAGCTCAACATCAAAAAAACTAAGATCATGGCCACTGGTCCCATCACCTCCTGGCAAATAGAAGGGGAAGAAATGGAAGCAGTGAGAGATTTCACTTTTTTGGGTTCCACGATCACTGCAGATGGTGACAGCAGTCACGAAATTAGAAGACGCCTGCTTCTTGGGAGAAAAGCAATGACAAACCTAGACAGCATCTTAAAAAGCAAAGACATCACCTTGCCGACAAAGGTCCGTATAGTTAAAGCCATGGTTTTCCCAGTAGTAATGTACGGAAGTGAGAGCTGGACCATAAAGAAGGCTGATCGCCGAAGAATTGATGCTTTTGAATTATGGTGCTGGAGGAGACTCTTGAGAGTCCCATGGACTGCAAGAAGATCAAACCTATCCATTCTCAAAGAAATCAGCCCCGAGTGCTCACTAGAAGGACAGATCCTGAAGTTGAGGCTCCAGTACTTTGGCCACCTCATGAGAAGAGAAGACTCCCTGGAAAAGACCCTGATGTTGGGAAAGATAGAGGGCACAAGGAGAAGGGGACGACAGAGGATGAGATGGTTGGACAGTGTTCTTGAAGCTACTAACATGAGTTTGGCCAAACTGCGAGAGGCAGTGAAGGATAGGCGTGCCTGGCGTGCTCTGGTCCATGGGGTCACGAAGAGTCGGACACGACTGAACGACTGAACAACAACAACATGATGTTGCGCTTTTGTTAAAGGGATTGTGTACTCAGGTAGTTGGTGGGTGGTTGATGGAGGACCCTGGGTGGGTGGGAGACAGGGAAATGTTGGTCTCCTAGGATGAGAGGCTGGGAGGGAAAAGGAGGGACCGCAGGTGACAGCAGGGAGAGGCTGCTACCTTCTGTCGTGGTGGGGACTGAGAATAGCCTCTAGGAGAGGACTCCATGTTTCACTTGTTCTATTTGTTGTTGCTGCTTTGTAGCTGTTACTGTATTGTGAAAAACTTTAGTAAAAAAATTTTTTTGAAAAGCAAAACTCGGACTTATGACTTGTCTTCCTCAGACAAACCACAGACCACACATAAGGAACAAACATTGGCTGCATGGTCTGAAGCAAGACAAACCAGGAACATGGGTTTGGACATAACACTCAGCCAAACTATGGCTTAGCTCCAGGTTGTGTGGCAGCAGCAACAGAACTGAGGGAGGAGCAAAGTGGCCATAAATTTTGCTGTGACCACCTGCGTGGTTGTGGGTTCATGCTGGGGTGTGGTTCGGCTTAGTGATGCACACCAGGCCTTAGATTTGTAGCTGAACTATGTTGACAAATGGAATTTTCCACCCTATGTTCTGTTCCCTTGTGGGGTTGCAGGTGTTTACAAGCTGCTAGTGTAACTGAGTAAGAGCTTTTTTCATAACAGGCAGAACAATCTTTTTTTTAAATTTAATTTTTATTAATTCATTTTGTTTAACAAAGAAAAAAGGTAACAAAGTATTACAACTGCTATTATATAATATTGCTGAATAAAATCTAACATCCCATGTATCTGTGTCTTATTGTTTATATCTTACGAGAAAACTTTAAAAAAAATTAGAAAAAGGGGGGAAAAATTCAGCCAGGCATATAATTAGATAGTCCATACATCCACTTACTTATACATACCTATATATACCTAGACTCTCTTACCTACGTATACATAACAAACTTAACTTGACAAAACTTTAGTTTCACAAATCAGACTTCCTGTCAAATCCCCATGCGTCTACCTCTCTTATTATTGAATGTAGAACAGGCAGAACAATCTTGGTGGTTCAACATTCCCTATAATATTCCTGATCATTTGTATGATGCAATCATTATTTTGTGTCTTTTCTCAAGGACTCTAGTTTTTGTTTTTTAAAGCCCTGCTCCTAAACCTCTGGCTTGTTTGTTGGTAGATAAATTCTTTTAGTATTGTGTATAATTTTATTTTGTGTGTGTGTGTTTTTTTTTAAAAAAAATCTTTTGTTTAACTTCTCTGAGACTTTTTGTAAAAAGTAGCAATATAATAATAATAATAACAACAACAATAATATAGTGCTATCCTCCAAAGCTAGAACATCTTCCTCTTTGTGTAATATACCAAATAATTCAGTGTATTTTTCAAGGGTGGTGCAAGTTGGTGAGACAACTGTAACTATTGGGTAAGTGTAATTACTCCAGAAAACATTGACTGTAAACTGTTAACAGGACTAATTTGCTTGTCTTTCTCTGTCAGAATAGCTTAGTTGGTAGAACATGAGACTCTTAATCTCAAGGTTGTGGGTTCAAGCGCCACATTGGGCAAAAAATTCCTGCATTGCAGGGGGTTGGACTAGATGACCCTCGTGGTCCCTTCCAGCTCTACAATTCTGTGAGCTCATGACTCTGATGTTTGCATTTGGTTCCATCTAGATTTAGGGAGGAATCCAACAAATTAGTTCCAATAGTACAATAATAATAGAATAATTCTCTCCTCATTCTGGGATTTCCTGCAACCCAGATTTGGGGAGGCCATTGCAGGAGGAGTAGAGAGAGGAGAAGTTCTGTTGCGCAAATGCAAGTTCTTGTGCTAATGGAGCTACTTCATTGGGTATGTCTCCTTTATGTGTCACTGCTCACTGATTGTCTAGTGTCTCTTGGTTACCTCTATAGTCATCCATCACTCACATCTCTAGTGAATAGAGTGTGTTCCCCTGAGGAAACAAGCAACTTAAAAATCTTGTCATTGAAGCATTTCCAGGATAGATCTTGGAAAATTGCACTCAGTTGTTTCAGATGTGATTTCCACTTTGTTTATTTTTTTTTAACTTTTCCTTATAGTTCATAAATTTTATAATTAAATCTTGTGGAGTGTTGGTGCTGCTCTGAGACGTACCTCCAGATTAAATGCAGAAGCAAGCCTTTTTGCTGGGAAAGCCTTCACTGATGTAACTTGCTCCTTTAAATCTGCAAAGATGCAGGTTTCATCTTTTAGAATGGTTCCCAGCACCATTCAAGTTTGTCGTTCAGATATTGATTCATTCTACAGAACTTTGGGATCATTTTTCTGTGGTTATTTCAAAGTCTAAGTTTAGGCTCTGCGGGAGTTTCCATCATCTTACTTTTAAGTCCTCCACTGCCTGCTCAGTTGGGGTTAACAGAGCTGGCATGTCTGTTTTTATTTCGACTCTTCTTAATCCAAAATGAGTTGAGTGACAAAAAGCAATTCCAATTTTGATCTAGAGATGGCAGCAGAGCCCCCTTTTGTCTCCTTGCTCTGTTTACTGCCTCCAGGCACAATTTGTTCTAGGCAGATGCTGTTCTAGAGTGGGGTGTGTGTGTGTGTGCGCGCGCGAAACAACGCTTTATTTCACCTGGGCCAAGATCCAGTTTTTGCGTATTTGTGTACACACACACACACACACACACACAGAGGCTGGGAGCCTCAAGGGCACCCATCTGGAGGCTTGACCACCCTCTATTAAGTTTGTGTGCTTTGGGCATTGGAGGGAGGCTTAAGAACCTAAATATCAGTCCCAAAATAAGGGCTAGCAAGGTTTATGAAGGAGAGCTTCTTGGCCAGCCTTACGCCAGACTTCTCTTCCATATCCACAGAGAGCACACACAGTTGCCTTGGAAACGTCAGCTGACTATATTTACCAGTTGTGGAGAACAAGGCTTGAATTCTCCCCGGACACTGTTTCTCCCCAGCGCCATATGAATAACTAGTTATATTGAATCATTCCAGGTGTTAGACCTGTAATAGTATCAACTCTGAAAAAAAAGTGTGTTAGAGACATGAATCTAATTATCAGTAGCAGCGTACACTTTAAGGAAGTGGGAATGGTTTTGCTAATTCTTTTCTGGGAGAATTCACATGTGCTTATGGACTCCAGTGATAATTTCTGGTCAAAGCACAGAGACTGTCCGTATGGATACATCTGCCTAATGTGGAATTTAATGTTAACTTCTCTACAGACTTGTTTAAAAGGCAAATTGCCCTCAAACACTATCAACTTAAAGGTGAGGAATGACAGAGGTGCTAATTTGAGAACAGCCCATTTAATTGACACCTGGATATTTTATAATCCATACAGTGAAGAAGCTGCTGGTTTTTTAACGGTGCATCAGTTTTGCACTAGATTGTACCACTTACTTATCAGCAGTTTATTTTTAGTGCTACATTTACCTGCAACTAAAACTCATCAGGTGTGTCTTCAATTCAGACACTGTTTGATGGGACCTATACTCTGCAAGTTTAGGTACACTTTAATCACTGGATCCTGTCCCTTTAAATATAGTTATTGTACTGTCCTCTCCCCGCCTCCTCCCTTCTTCTTGCTCACTACTGGGATTGCAAGTCAATACTCCTCTTCTCTTTCCCTTCCTACTCTCCTCTGTTCTCCTGCACGCCCCCACCAAAGACCTCCTTGTCTTCAAACCTTCCTTAATTTTACACACACACACAGAGAGAGATTTTTACTCCCCTTCCCAGGGACCCGTCTCTGATGTATCAGCAGGTTACATTGTTTGCTATTGTTAAATTAGCTATTTGCAGATAAAATTGAAAAGAGTTTAATTTTAAACAGTGTTCTTAACTCTTAGGCAGTTGCGGATTGAGATACTTGCAAGGCTACTATTACAAGCCTCTCACCATTTTCATGGAGGGCACAAGGAGAAGGGGACGACAAAGGATGAGATGGTTGGACAGTATTCTCGAAGCTACTAACATGAGTTTGGCCAAACTGCGGGAGGCAGTGAAGGATAGGCGTGCCTGGCGTGCTCTGGTCCATGGGGTCACGAAGAGTCGGACACGACTGAACGACTGAACAACAACAACAAACCATTTTCATTAGTGAATCATTTCACCAGAGGAGGAGACAGTAGCAAGGGGGGGGGGGAACCTGTTAAAGAAATAGCAGGTTTTCAGCAGTGCCAACACACATTTTGAAGAGATTAACACCAAGCTAGTGGTGGCAAGGAAACAGTAGGCTTATTTTACTTTTTCAAAAATATAGACATCTTTAAACATTTTGCGCTTAAAGAGGCAGTGGTAGATCCACTCCTCAAAAAAACCCTAGACCAGTTACCAACATCCCTTTATGGCAAAGGTGGCAGAGAGGGTGGTTGTCGAGCAGGGGTCAGCAAACTTTTCAGCAGGTGGCCGGTCCACTGCCCCTCGGACCTTGTGGGGGCTCGGACTATATTTTGAAAAAAAAGAACAAATTCCTATGCCCCACAAATAACCCAGAGATGCATTTTAAATAAAAGCACACATTCTACTCATGTAAAAACACCAGGCAGGCCCCACAAATAACCCAGAGATGCATTTTTAAATAAAAGGACACATTCTACTCATGTAAAACATGCTGATTCCTGGACAGTCTGCAGGCCGGATTTAGAAGGCGATTGGGCCACATCCGGGCCCCGGGCCTTAGTTTGGGGACCCCTGTTGTAGAGCAACTCCAGATATTCCTGGAAGAGGCTGATTATCTGGATCAAGTACAATCTGGGTTCAGACCTGATTTCGGAACTGAATTGGGTGCCCTGATGGGTGACCTTTATCATGAGAGGGACAGGAGGAGTGCAACCTTATTACTTCTGCATGATCGCTTAGCGGCCTTTGAAACCCATCAGCCATGATATCCTCCTGGACCGAATTAGTGAGATGGGTGTTGGAGCCACTATATTACAGTGGTTCTGTTTGTATCTTTAAGGTTGTATTCAGCGAGTAGCACTGAGTGAGTGTTTCTCGCCCCCTCCCCCGGCATTTGTGCTATGGGGTTTTGCATGGTACTATTCTCTCCCCAATTCTATTTAATATATGTATGTAGCCATTGGGTGTGATTATTAGGAGTTTTAGAGCAAGGTGTCACCAGTATGCTGATAATACACAGCTTTACTTCTCCATAACATCTGAATCAGGAGAGGTCATGAGAGCTTTGGACCAGTTTCTGGATGCAGTGGTGGACAGGATGAGGACCAATGATCCTGGGAAGGTGGAGGTTCTTTGGGTGGAGCGTTCGTATGTTCATGAAACTGTGTTGCACTTCCTCTGAAGGAGGAAGTTTGTCAGATTAGACCTCTGGTCTACCAATATTTTAGCAGGGATGCCTTGCAGCAGAGGTCATTTGTTTATGATTCAGTCAGGCATAAATAATGCTTTTTTCAGTGCTGCATTGTGAAGGGAGTAGGTGCCTTTCTGTTCAGGAGGCACGAACCTATTCCGTGGCTGTGTTCAAGTACAGTATCTAGTCCATGCTTTCAATTCATTCTGCAGGATCCTGGCATCTTTTTCAGTGTTTGCAATCTTAACCCTGGTCTTTATCTCTTCTCTTGCTCTCTCTTAGAGTGTTGCTGTTTGAAAGCTAACGTCGGGTGTTCTCAGTAAACATGGAAGAATTGCAAGATGTCCAATTGACGGAGATCAAGCCCCTCCTGAATGATAAGGTAATTCTGGCTATGTGTTGAGCATTAGCAAAGCACTAGTGTTTTATGTTATCTGTGAGCGGTACATAAGGGTTGTGTGTTAATTTAGAATTCTGTACTGTTGGTATTAAGAAACAGAACTTAACGTTCTGAGAGCTCCATCACTTCAATGTAACTGAACACAACCCCACCCCCTCTTTAATATTATCTCTGTTGTCTTTTGCCTGTCCTGTTGCAAATTATAGATTGCAAACTCCCTCGGATGTTGAACCTTCTGTTGTAGCTCCATTATCTCTCTGAACATTGATGATAAAGAGTCCCGTGACACTTTAAAATAAATAAGTTTGTTGGGCTAGAGTCCAATGCACCAATCATACTAGCACAAACTATGTAAAGAATGAGCTGTAAAGATTGTCTATACATACACTTTCAGACACGTCTGATGAAATCGCCAAAGCCGGGGACTTCAGTGCCCTGCATTGTTTCTTGCCCTTCCCTACAAGTAGCATAAGAAGAATGCATTATGCAAGAGTAAGGGAAGGGCACTTCTTGCAAAAGGGCAGCCTTCAGGATTCTTGATTTTGCCATCCCTTGATCCTCAGGAGTGGCTGGTGGGGGGGGGGGGCTTTGGTGCAGGGAGGGCACAGGAAAGCCCTGTTGCATGAGTGGAGTTGCATTCACTCTTCTCGGGATCCATCCCATTAATTGACTGACTTCAGCCTTTCTTTTAGTACATAATTGAGGTACCTTTCACAAAGAACTGCATAGGATATCCTTCTCATTTCAGTTTTAACTTTGGTTCTTACCTTACTTTGGCTCCAGATCTTAGCACTGTCCAAGGGTGTGCAAGTGTGTGGGTGAATAGTGTGATCACTAACTTTTCTATGGTGATTTACAGCGATGAGCCAATGTTTTCCAGCTATTTCTGCAAAATCCAGTCTTACACTGGTCTTCTCTTTTTAGCTTGTGGTGTGCCTTGAACACTGGTGGGCCGTCCGGTTTTTCCTCTTGCTACCATGTCTGTCTCTACACTTACTATTTTAACCATATTTCTGTTTCAACTTTTAGATGCCTGCTAAAAACGTTTTATTGCATCAGGCTTATGTGGTCAATTAAGGAATACATATTTCCATAATAGCTGGTTTCTGGTTTTAACTTTTTATGTGGCTTATGTATGGTTTATATATAATTGTTGTAAACCGCTCTTGGTTTTTTTAAAAAATGTATGGCAGTAACAAATATTCGTTTTACCATGCCCACACACTACAAAAAGTCTTTCCTCTTTTTAAAGGGAGTGAACTAGTAGTTTTATATAAATACAGACAGAAAACCGTAGCTAGATCAGTGATAAATTACATAGCAGCCAGAGTGAGTGATTTGTCTAAATGACCATGCATGTTATATAGGAATATAGAAAACTGTCAAGTCAGGCCACTGATAGGTCCATCTAGCTCAGGATTGTCTTCACTTACTGGTAAAGAACACCCAGGTTTTCAGTTAATTATTTCCTATCCATGAAGATGCCAGGGATTGAATCTGGAACCCTTTGCATGCAAAACATGTGCTCTAACCTTTTGTGTGCGCTGAGCAGCAGTGCCACCAATTCATAATATATATCGACCAAATAATGTTGGGATGGATATAATTTTGAATGCTGTTTTCACAGTACATTTGAAAAATGAGTAGGTTTGCTATGCATGAAAGTGTTTGAAAATGATTATTTCTGGGACCGATAAATGTGTACCTACTCATGTGGAATTGTGGCACTTGCCTCTCCTCTATCCTTGGCAGTTCATACAGTAATTTTGTTTCTGGCATCAGTGGTTAGGGGTGGAGGAAAGCTAATTGCAATGACCTCGTCCTGTGCATTTATTCATACTAATGAAGTACAAGAAGCTTCAATTCTGACAATAGTTTGCTGCAAAGTGATATGCCGGAGCAGAGTTTTCAGAAAACTCTGCTGCAAAGCAAAGTTTTTTAGGCTGTTCTGGAATCAGGGCTATTCATTGGCTCTTATTCTTATTTTGACAGAATTCAGCTCGAAACTTCCAGGACTTTGACTGTCAGGTAAGTACCTGAAACCAAAACGGGCATGCATTGTCAGGCTTTCCTTGAAGAACGACAATGGATCTCTGTTGATCAGATAGTTGCCCGAATTAAAAATAAAAAAGAACTTGAGAAACCTAGAGTCCATTGGCTCCCATATAACTTTTGCTGGATTTCTGTACATTTAACAGTGTGTTCAACAGTATGTGTTGAACAGGACTTGTCTGCTTCCAGATCTTAAGGGCCAGATTTTGGAGCTGATCACCATGGACTTTTGAAGCACCATAGAGTTAAATTACTGCAATGGTATGTGTGTAATTTTTGTAAGATGCGAATCTGTGTTGAAGCTCTACACCTCAGAAATTAATGAAGTAGGAAGGGCTTGTAAACCTCTTAAAGTGGTGTTTTCAGTGTTTAAAAAATTATTATATGAAGTAGCCAGTTTATTGCATTCTGTGGCTTGGCCTGTTTTCCTATCTTGTCTTAGCCACACTGGCAAGATACAGAAAAAAGGAAATGCCAAACCAACCTCAGAAGGTGGAGTTAGGAACAAAATTGGGTAGGACCATAAATGTAATATAAATTGCTACTAAAATTTGTACAAAAAGTAAAATTTGACTTCAATTCTACGAAAAGTATGAATATAAATTACCGGTAAACATATTAATGACCGCAACAATACAGGACAATGCCTTAACGTCCAGCATTAGACTAGTTCTAAAGACCAAATGCATTTGAATCCCCAAGGGATCTTTTTTAGTGCTCAATAAATGTATAACACACAATTTTGTCACCTGAAATTAGTATTTTGGCTGATCTGCATAGATAAGGGGAGCTGGCCAATAATATTCCTGTATGCACATGGTAAACATTGAGATGTACCTGAAAAGGTGATATCTTTCTACTAGTGTCTGATCATGTTTTAGGGCATCCTCCAGATTTCTGGTTATCAATGTCAGCTATTCACCATCATAGATTAAAGTTGATTTTTATTTTTTTAACACATTTTGGTAGCAATTTATATTTTAAAATTGTTCCTGCCCTATTTTGGGTCTTAGCCATCTATCCTGAAGTTAGGAATGCCACTCTACTTCTGGCTTAAGAGCTTATCTTCACAGATGTCTTACCAAACATGAGCAGAGTGTGATGTGAATTTTAACCAACAATCTTGATATGGCATCTGTACAAGGCATGGCTAGGAATTGTTAACACCTGACATATGCTTAGAATAACTTTGAATTAAAAGACAACCAGAATCTCAGCTTCAGGGTGCTAACATCACACACCGGTGAAATTGAACATCCTTTTATGCCCTTTGGCTTGACTTGAAGCTCCCTCCACTTACCTCATTTGTTTGACCAGTGTGCAGTTCAGTGTTGTGCAAAGGTGAATTTAAGGCTTGACAAGGATTTAAGAGAATCTCTCAAGCATTCACACACACACACACACACCAAAACCGCCTAGCCATCCCAGCATAATTCAACACAAGCAGGCACAGAAATAGAGAAAATGCACATTTGAGAGCTTATGAAAATTACCCAGGGCAAATGCACTATAATTAATGTAAAACAAAACTGGTGAGTGTGACATGAATTGAGCATAAACCAGGTGATGCTTGCCACTTCTTTTTCTTAATCTTCTAGAGTGGATGAACAGTGAACTTGTGTCCATAGCAACCATTGAACAGGATGTTCCTTACTGCCACTTTATTAATTTTAGCTGCTCCTAAAATTGAGCTATGTACAGCCTTTGTGTTTTGATAAAGCTTCTTTGCCTTGTATTATACAAATGACAACTTCTGAGGACTGCCTGCTTTAGTTTTTTATTTACATAAGTTAAACATTATGCATGAATTACAACATATTTAAGAAGGATTGCATGGGCAAGATTGAATCTTAAAATTTCCCATAGCCTTCAGCTGCTTCAGGCTAAGGTGCTCTTGATAAGCCAAAGAACTACACAGTAAGATATAACGTACCTCACTCGAAAAACAAATGCACATATCCTTTATTAGGTGGCATTCCACTGTCTTAACTTAGGTGATGTCCTTTTGAGTCAAAGACAGTGCAAATGGCCTCTCATACCTGGGTTAATTAGAGTGGCACCATTTTTAGAAATCATGTGGGCACACCAAAAGCTTAGGCATAGATGCAGAGGGTCTCCATTCCATTAGATAATGGAAAAGGAATGGGACATGGTCACATTTAGCTTCAAAGGAAATTTGAGGGGGAAAGGAAGTGGGCAGCTGAGCAAGGACTTTGAACAGCATCTTAACTCCTTCAGCTGTCAAATACTGAATCTGCATGGCTAACACTCTTTCTCATAGATAATAGTCACATCAAGAATTGTGAAAAGAATTTAGTTCTGTAGCATCAGCACCTCAGGCAGCAGCATCTGTCAAAACTTTAATGGATATTGCTGATTTAATGGATATTAACTGATTTGTGAAAATTCCACACAGATGCCATTTTCAACTGTTGAATCCCGGCTGTGTCTGGACGTATAGCAGCCCTTTTTAGACTTCTCAAAAAATGTGAGGATACCGTGCTCATCTTTCCCAGCAGCTCCATTCTGCCTGCAGTCACTTTGCTACTCACCACCTGAGCTTGCCATTGGAAAGAGCGGGGTTTAAAACTCTTCTTCTTTTTGCAGTTAAGACTTGTTCTCAATTAGGCAAACCCTGCTCAGACCATATAAACTTTTAAATATATTTCTTTCCCTTTGTACAATTGAAATATGAGAATGTAGGAACTTGCCCTACTTCTTGAGCAGATGATAGATTAAATGATCTCCAAGGGTTGTCTGTGGGTGAGCAGATGGTGTATGTGACCTCCACTGCTAGTAAAGTCATGGGTGCATCTGTATTATTGTGCCTGTCTTTAAGAGTTCCATGTTACCTTTAGTCTGCCTATGTTTCTGTTTTGCAGTTGGTGCCAGTCATGTGTTTAATCTGTCCCAATCGCTAACACTTGTAACAAACCTTATTATAAGGGACATAGGAAGCCCTGAGCAATTAATAAGTGAATAAAGATGAGCAGTAAATGTTTATATTCTAACACTGTCCACAGAACAAGGTTGGGACAAGCAAGGTTCCGAGAGATTTCACACTGGTGTGGGGGAATTCCAGCCAAGGAGCTCCTTCCATGGCTACTGTCTAAAAATGCAATGATTACTCCTGAAAATGTGAAATGCTTTGTGCTTGTCATGAGCCCCATGATCACGACTGGTTCAGGGCAGTTGCTGAAAAAAGAGTCATAGGAGGAGGAGAGTGCAGAAGAAGACTGGCACACCAACCCACTCCTGTTTCCTTTAGAGAGGGGGAAGGGGAGACAGTCCTACTGGCTGCCTCCCAATCCCCATTCATGGGGTGGAGGGGTTCCTTATCAACGGGGTGGGTGTCAGTCAGACAGTGGGGGAGGTTGGACAGCTGGAAGAGCCTCCAAGCCTGTGACTCCCAAGTGCGTCAGTCTACTTGAGTGACTGTCTCATGAGTGAGCGCACCAAACTGCTCCTCTAAAAGCTGTTCGTAATAACTCTCTGAGCTCTCAAGGCATCACGGAAAACTGTAGAGATTAGTTCACTTCTTATGTGGTGCAAATAATGCTGCTGGTAGCCCTTTTAATTTTGAACATTCTTTTTCTAACCCCTTAGGGTAGCTGTTTTTGGTCCAAGGGCTGTATTGTTACATGGTCAGCCCTATGGGGGCTGCAAGTCAAAGATAGTGTGGTCAAGGTGTAAAAGGATGTGCAATGAGAACTGCAGTTCCCAAGGCTGCCTTCACAAAGGCTCTCCCTTTAAAAGAAAAAGAAATATTCAGTATTAAATAGAGTAAAAAAAAAAAAAGCTTTCAAAAACCTTTGTCTAGGTTCCTGGAGCCACAAAACGTTTGAGTAAAAGAAAGCAGATCATTTATTTTTTTTAAGCTAAATTCTAAATTGACAAATTTGGTGGGCCCGTCCTTCCCAAAATGTTTTGGCATCATAACATCACAGTAGGAGATCCAACTCAACTCAGTTGAAAGATTTAAATAAAATTAAACATGGGTGCATTTTGTGGAAGCCACAAAAAACTCTGGGGGCTGGATACACCCCATAGAGCACGGTTATCCATCACTAGTTTCAGTAGATTGTAGTTATGCATGGGAATTGAGGGGGAGAGGATGGAGGTAGTTATGACCACACTAAAATATTCCTGTCCAATGCTCCTGCCTTGCCAGGTATTGATTTTGCATGAGGAATTCATGACCCCAGCAGGCAAAAAGAGAATCTGTGAAAACCCCAGCAGTGTAATATATATATAGCCTATCTATATTAATTGATTACATTATGAAACATCACCAACAATGTTTCAGAGTAGTTGCCATGGGTGTTTGATGATAACAGTGACAGCCATTATTTCAGAGGCACAGATGAAGCTGCAGGGGAACGGGGCAGTTGGGGGCCGCTTACTCCAAATTGCTTTGGAGTTCATGCATTTATTGTTTCACGAGATCTACTGGCTGCTATTTTCAGAAATTGAAGGAAACCTTGTCCATGCCTTCGCTTCCTTTCCTTCTGTTAACATCTGTAGTAGATTGCTTGTAACAGCAGGAAACCATAGGAAAGACATATTCTATGTCTCTCATCTGTCAAGGTGAATGAACATCAAGATGTTTTCCCTTTCCCCAACCAGGTGCCATTTATTTATTTATAAACCACACTTTCATATAATATATCACAAAGCAGGATATGGAATAAAAACACAGCAGTGAGAGCTGGTTGGCAAAGAATTCCAGATTTGAAAAGGTCTGTCTGAATAATACGGTTTTCAGAAGGTATCTAAAAACAGGGATGACTCCTGCCCAACTCCTTTAGACAAGATGCTCCACAGAGCAGGGCCAGCCACACTAAAGCCTTGGACTCTGGTAATTGCACTCTGCTCTTGTATTGCAATGTGCTGTTCAGCAGTTCCAAAATGCAACAGCTAGATTACTGGTTGGGGTTCAGTTTTGGTCCCATATATCCCCTCTGCTAAAATAGCCGCACTGGTTGCCAGTTTGTTTCTGGGCTCAATTCAAGGTGCTCGCTCACATTGATGTTCAAAGCCCTAAATGACTCAGGCCCCAAATACCTGAAAGACCATTTTCTTCCCTACAGACCCTCTCAGGTGATTGGTACAGTGGTGCCCCGCTAGACGAAAATAATTCGTCCTGCGAAAATTTTCGTCTAGCGGGTTTTTCGTCTAGCGAAGCGGCAATGACAGCCGCGCTCCGCTAAAAAAAAAAAAAAAAAAAAAAAGACGAAAATTTTTCGTCTTGCGAAGCAGCCCCATAGACTTTTTCGTCTTGCAGGGCAGCTTCCGCTAGACAAATGCCGTTCGTCTAGCGAGTTTTTCGTCTAGCGAGGCATTCGTCTAGCGGGGCACCACTGTATGTTCTTCCACCTTCAAAAGCTTAGAGGGGTGGTGACCCTGGAAAGGGCATTCTCTGTGGCAGCCCTTAAGCAGTGGAACTCGCTCCCTGCAAAGGTGCATCTGGTAACTTTATTATACAGATTCCCTGGCTTTTGATGCTTGTGCTGTATATCTTTAGGACCCACTGTATTTGTAAGTTGCTCTAAGCTGTTTTTAATATTGCATTGTTATGTTGTGTTTTAATATTGTAACCTGTCCTGAGACCTTAGGGTGAAGGATGGGTAACAAATGTAGCAGTAGCAGCAGCAGCAGCAGCAGTAGTAGTAGTAGTAGTACCGTGTTTCTCCTAAAATAAGACATAGCCATAAAATAAGCCATAGCAGGATTTCTATGCATTTGCGAAATATAAGCCGTTCCCCGAAAATAAGCCATACCCCGAAAATAAGCCATAGTGACGCAGCACCTCCCATTAAAACAGCCTGGAGAGGCGTGGCTATTCAGCGTACCAATGTGACACGGTTAAAATAAGACATCCCCTGAAAATAAGCCATACTGTTTTGTTGAGGGGAAAAAAATATAAGACGGTGTCTTATTTTAGGAGAAACACGGTAGTAAGGCCAGCCAAACCTCAGGGGCACCTGGGGCCACCAGAAGTACCCCATCAGAAGACCTCGGCGATCGAGGCAGAGCATGAGGAATCAGGAGATCCTCAAGGTCCCTCGGGCCCAAGTTATTTAGGGCTTTCTGAATTAGCACTTGAACCTGGTCCAGTAGCAGATTGGTAACCAGTGCAACTCTTTCAGACAGTGTAGTAACATGTTGCCAGCAGCCTGCTCTTGTGAAAAAGTTTGGCTGCTGCATTCTGCACTACCTGAACATATTTTAAAGCTAAAACAATGCAAAATAGACGCTAGTGGCAAAAGCCTACCAGAACAAAAATGTATTCAATTGTTTCCAGAAAGTGTAGATAGTGCGTACCTATTGTATCAAAAGGAATGCTATTCCACAGAATGAGAGAGCCACTCTGAAAGCCCTGCTCAGTGTTACTGCAGATAAACGTCCAGGAGAAACTTTCCTACAGACCATGGGGATCTACTGGTATACAAGGGTTAAGGCAGTCTCAAGTAACCTGTTCCCGATCTTATATGCCAGTACCAACACCAGCCTGGTAGCACATTGGCAGCCAGTGAAAATCCAACAAGCAAGGTGCTGTATGCTGACGGTAGTTTGCCCCACAAGCAACCTAGCTGCTGTAGTCTCACGCCGTTCTTATTGCAGTAATCCCAACCATTGAACTCAGGGAAGGTGCTTACTTCTGAATAGACGTCCATACGGTTGTGCTGTAAATAAACATATTTCTAGGGCTTATCCTTTCTGGTCTTCAAGCAGCTGCCTTTACAGATTAAACAGACTCCTGACTTTGATGAAGGAATAGATTTTTCCCTCCTAAATTGCCCTGGTTCCAGTTTATTTTTCTAAGAGCAGCGTTTTGTTCAGACTAATTTGCTTATTGCTCATAATTTTGAAATCTATATTTTGCTGAACAAAGGATGCAGGGATTGGAAAATTAGTCAACACAATCTTGGTGTAGGAACGCCTTCTGGTCCAATCTTTATAAGACTAGTTCCCCAAAGCTGTTTCACCTAAGAAGTGATTTACTGATTTCATAGTGGTTTCAAGCTTGTACAGTATTGTGTGTTTTGGGGAAGACTTGGCTTCACCTCATTCTTTCAGCATTCTGCTGTGGTAATTTAAAAACGGATGTATAAGGCAGTATGGGGCCCAAGCAAAGTTTTAACAGGGATGTGATGTGTGCAGACACAATTGCTGACTGGACTGTGCCCTTGGGTGCGTGCTGTGTGCTTGAGGACTTCACATCATTAGATTGCATATTTTATCTCTCGATAATGCTTGGATTTCACAAAGCATCACTCTTAATTTACACCTTGATCTATTTATACAAAATACCATAGAAACCAGTGCCTGCTTGCATAGACTGTGCTGTTTTTCTATTAATATTTCAGCTCTGTGTGGGTATGAATAATTTAGTTCAGTGTGCTAGTTTTAAAATCTGAGCAACTAGCTTCCCACAGTTCTTCTGAACAAACATAACTTTGTGGCCGCAAAGCAGTAAATATGCAGGCTATCATAGTCAGGTGAATATTTTAGTTTCCTTGTTACATCCATGTTCTGTGTTTTCTCCAAGGAACACAAAATGGAATGCATCATTCTACCCCTCCCTATTTTATCCTCACAACAACATGAGCTAGTTTAAGCTGAGACAAGTTGACTTGACCCAAGGTCACCCCTTGAGCTTCATGGCTGCCTGCATGGGGACTCAAACCCTGTTGTCTCAGGTTCTAGTCCGATGCTGTATCCACTACTTCAACACACTGAATCTGAGGATAGATTTTTAAGAAAGAAAAGCAATTGGGATGAATTGGCAACTTACCATTTTGTCCTTTTATCAGTTGAGAGTCCAAGGAAAATCTACAAGTGAAGAGGACTAAAGCCATATGCTGTGAGGAACATAAGCAATCTTGCCCTTGCCCTTGCTCTGGCTTGTTGAGCGCATTGTAAAATTTATTAGTTTGCCCTTTCTCACTTGAATACTGGTTGGTTCCATTCCGCTGTAAACATTTCCCTTGCTGGTCAGGAGCCAAAGATGTCATCTGCAGAACTCTCTCTGTCTAAATGCTTTTTAAAGCCAAATGGGCCAAATCAGTTGAGTCTGGATGGTGCTGAGTGTCTGTAACAGAGATTTATTTGCTTTGATTCATTGCTCTTAAAAGCTTGGGTTATTGTGTATGCCGAAAGAAGACTTGGTGTGAAGCCTTTTAAGTACCTTGGTCAAGCAGGGCATAACAATTAGCTCTGGTATGGGGTAGTTTTGTTTTTGTTTGGGTAAATGCTGGGATGGGTAAATGAATTCATCAGTTGGCAGTTTTGATAGGTGAGTGGAGCCTGCCCACCTGTCAATCACGTGAAGTCATTATGACTCCATGTGACCCATTTTTCCTTTGTAGTGCAGCAAGCCACATGGAAGGAAAATCCAATATCAGCCAAGCAGGACTTGAATTTACTGCCAGTCAGCTGATAGACGCTGACTTCAAGCTGTGCTTTCTGTAGGAGTGTGCTGTGCTGCTGAGAGTTCTCCAAGGTGGGCTTGCTCTGCCTGCCTGTCAGCTGATCAGTGGTGTCAGCTCTTGTTGATGCACAATCAGGAGCATTCTTTTAAGGATCTAAATTGGGCACTGGCAGCTGCATCTCTGCTTGCCCCTCGGACAGGTGGGTGTGGTTTAGGGAAAACAGCCCAGTGGGCCAAATTGGGACCTATGCTGGGCCTAATTATGCCCATGGCCCATTTATCATGGAATACATTGATATCTTTTTTTCCTCCTGCCTCCTTTGCAAGCCTGACAGCATTTTCTCTAGCTGAAACTGCTAATTGCTTTGTGAAAAGGTATTGTTATGCTCTGAGCTTACATGAGGTTTGCATTCTTTCCAGACCCATTATCCCATCCTGATTTTAATCTCTGCATCAAAACTGGCCAGACTGTCTTTAGGCTTTATTCTGCAACACTACACTCAGTTTCCTAAAATTGTAAGCTTGGGTTCTGTAATAGATGCCAGAGAATTATAGCCATGCAGCTTTTCATAGCTCTTGCCATGAGTGGCATTAGCTGTCCCTTTTATTGTGCTGTAAGGCTCATGAAGCTAAGGTCGCACATGCTAATTTTACAGTGCAGAGCAGAAACATCCATGTGTGGCCAGATCATGGAATGCATACTAGCTAACAGAAAGACAGGACTTTGAACTGTGTTTGCAGAGTTTATAGGCTAAAATTCTCTGCAGGTTTCCTACTTTAGTCCCTGAAATGACCCATTTCTTCAGTATTTTTTGTATAATTGTCACCAAGGCAAAATACATAGGGCTAGGTAAGATATAAAACCTTTTAGTCTCTTGCACAATCTCAAACTTGTTAAATTTTTCCTACCAGAAATAGTACGTAATCCTCTGATACTGCATGTGTGCTCAAAGTTAGGAAACTTGCTGCTGATCTGCTTTTTTAAATACCTTTTGCTAAATCTTTGCTCTTGTAATTAAACCTTTTGGTCTTTAAAACAACGGTGCAGATGTGTCACGTAATCTGCGTAGCCTCCTGCAGATAATGTGTAACTCGTGCTCTTCCCCTTCCTGTACATAACATGCACTAGCTTGCTCACACTTCAAATGTGAAAGCAGATGTCAGAGCTGCTCTCGATACCCTCACGTGGGCTGCCAGCAGCAGGCTGATCTTGAAAAAGCAATCAGGACTTCACACCATGTGTCACCTAATGAATCTTTTAGGGCAGGCTGCTGTCTCCCCAAAGTGGGTGGAAAGCACTGCAACTAAAAGGGGGATTAGGCCATCTGCTGTTTAAATCCAATCCAAACCTGTTAGTTACCCGCACCATCTTTGGTGGAAATGTTTGGGAGTAACATCAATATTATTTCAATATTTTCCTGTTCATGCAATACTCATGTGTAAAGGGCAAGTGTGGCGAAGGGGACCTTCAGGCCACACATTTAACACAACCCCCGAAGTCATGCTGCTGCTCTTCCAGTTCCCGCCATTGTCCTGTTGAGCATAATGTCTGCAGCACGGAGTCTTTTCTGTGCATGGAGCTCCCCATTTGATTTACGATGCAAGACACTAAATCCTGCACAGAGAAAGCTCCTCACTGCAGATGTTATGCTCAACATGGTGCAGATGTCGGAGCAGTTCACTACTGGGGGTGGGGCTAAATGCATGACCCCCATGGCTACTTTTTCCGTGCTTTCCCTCTACATGCAAGTAGCACATGAACAGAGCTTAAGTTTCAGAGTCCTTAAAACAGGCTGTCCTGTTGCATTACAGGCACTGTTATGACTAAAGTGAGCAATAGTCATCTTCAGTCATCTTCATCTGGGTAAAACTTAGCATGGTGTGTCTGTAGAAGGTTTTGTGCATAAAACCCAACCTCACTATTTAATGAGAGATGGAGGTAAGAACACCACGTCCACTGAATGCAGTTCAGAACATCAAATAGCTTTTAATTTATATGTAAAAAATAATACACACACACTCAGACACACATATGTTGACATCAACTCCTAATCAGGAACGGCACACTGACCACTTAATTGCTAGCTTAGTTCAGAGTGAAGGTGAAAAGGAAGAATTTGAGCTGTAGAATCAGCTGTGACATGTTGCTCCAAGTGGAGGCTGAGTTCTTATCAAAAGATGACACCTTCTGTCCAGGCTCTAAAGATCTTTCCCCAAGCCACTGGGAGATCAGATGTCCCAACTCTTCTTCTTTCACACTCTTTGGCCTCATCCACACTTCCGCAATAGATCAGAACATGGGGAAGGGGTGATTGCTCTGACTGAGCGCCAAAGAGGAGTTTTCCAGGGGTGGGGGACAGCACCTGGAAGCCGAAGTGTGGATAAGCCCTTTGTTACCTTTCATTCATTTTAAGTTTTCAGATTTATTAGATTTTTAAAATTTCTTTTATTTTTTGCTGAGGCTTTACTTTCCCTGCCTACATTGCTTTGCCCACTCCAAATTATTTTTCCCGAACATACCTGCAGTTGCTTAGCTGCAGTGCCCAGCTGTTAGGAAACAACAGTTGTATCCCATAAAATCAGACTGCTGTGGTCATACTGTCAATTGACCTGGGAAAATAAAAGACAAAGGAGTACACCCTTATACAAATCCAGAGTGGAGTCACTAAGACCATGGGATGGCACCTTGTATGCATCCTTCTGGCAATTCCTGCAGCCAAGCTGGTGCCAAACGTATTGCTCTGCTTTCCTTTGGACCACATCAGCGAGGCCAAGAGGGGGTTCTTAACATCTGGGCAGCCCAGGACTTCCGCACACACTGCCCTGGCTTTCACCTCAGGCAGGTTACTTGGAAGAGTTTGGATTTGATATCCCGCTTTTCACTACCCGAAGGAGTCTCAAAGCGGCTCACATTCTCCTTTCCCTTCCTCCCCCACAACAAACACTCTGTGAGGTGAGTGGGGCTGAGAGACTTCAGAGAATTGTGACTTGCCCAAGGTCACCCAGCAGCTGCATGTGGAGGAGTGGAGACACGAACCCGGTTCCCCAGATAACGAGTCTACCGCTCTTAACCACTACACTACACCACACTGGCTCCACACTTGGGTGCTACTAACGCAGCAGTTTGACTTCACCCCTGAATATGCACTCCATTGTCTGTTGAGACAGACAGATGCCACAACAATAGTCTCTGGTGGGCACACTTTCACATACGCAGTTTATTTTTAACACAGATCTTTTGTAGTGTGTGTGTCACAGCCTTTTTCCTGTTTATGAAATACAGTTGACCTTTAGCCATATTATGATAATATTCCATGACCTTAATAAAAATGAAATATTGCCGTAAGATCTAGTAAGCTAGAGCAGTCTTCCTGAAATCTAGTGCCCTCTAGATGATTTTGGACTCCAACTCCCTATCAGTCCCAGCCAGCATGACTAGTGGTCAGGGATGATGGGAGTTCGGGTCTATCCACAACTGGAGGATTTCAGGCCAGGGGGAGCAGGCTTAGAGGCTCGTACTGTGCTTCTACATTCTGCTTTGGCAAGGAGGGTTGCAGAGAGCCTGCTCTGACTTTCGTTTTAATTCCTTCCATCTTTGCCATCACCTTTGCCATTTATATGTAAATGACTAATTGAGGTCTTCCATCCCTGGTAACTTCATATACTTCATAGTTGCTAGTTTGCTTTCATTATTGCTTGGCATCCTTTTTGCATGTCTGCGCCTTCTTCAGAGGACAGTTTGGAGGGGTCACTAAATGACTGAGAAAGACTGACCAGGTGGCTTTCAGAGAGAGAAGCAGATACCATGTATTAATATGGAGAAGCAATTTCCATATAAATTAGTGAAATTTACATGCAGCTAAATAGGTTTTGGGCCAGGCATAACTCACAATGCACTATTTGGGTAAATTTCAGTAACTCAAGCTGATGTTTCCATCTTAAGAGGCCTTTTTGTTTCCTAATAATGGCTGTTAACCCTACCTGCTGTTCCCCACTGCTATATACATAGCTGTCAACCCTCCCTACTGTTTCCCAATGCTATAATAAGGGAATTTCCCGCAAAAAAGGGAAAAAGTTGTTTTCCTCTATACAGTGTTACCTCGGGTTACAAACACCTCAGGTTACAAACTCTGCTAACCCGGAAGTAGTACCTTGGGTTAAGAACTTTACCTCAGGATGAGAATATACCGTATATACGCGAGTATAAGCCGACGCAAATATAAGCCGAGGCACCTAATTTGACCACAAAAAACTGGGAAAACTTATTGACTTAAGTATAAGCCGAGGGTGGGAAATGCAGCAGCTACTGGTAAATTTCAAAAATAAAAATAAATACCAATAAAAGGCTTGGAAAGAAAGGGTCTCTTACAGGGAGGGCTCAGGGGGTAAGGGGGCATATTGTGGGTACATTTCAGGGGGCAAGGGGAATATTCTGGAATGGATTAAGGGGGAAGGGGGCAGATTCTGGGAAGGTTTCAGGGTGGGTGGGGTATATTTAGGGAGGGCATCAAGGGCAAGGGGGCATATTCTGGGAAAGTTTCAGGGTGGGCAGTTTCTAGGGTGGGCAGAGCTGGGATGGGCAGGGGTTAAGAGGGAAGGCTTGGAAAGAAAGGGTCTCTTTACAGGGAGGGCTCAGGGGGAGGGGGCATATTCAGGGAGGAATTAAGGGGGGATTCTGGAATGGATTAAGGGGAAGGGGGCAGATTCTGGGAAGGTTTCAGGGGTGGTTGGGGCATATTTAGGGAGGGCATGAGAGGCAAGGGGGCATATTCTGGAAAAGTTTCAGGGTGGGCAGTTTCTAGGGTGGCCAGAGCTGGGATGGGGGCAGTTTCTAGGGTGGGCAGAGCTGGGATGGGCAGGGGTTAAGAGGGAAGGCTTGGAAAGAAAGGGTCTCTTTACAGGGAGGGCTCAGGGGGAGGGGGCATATTCAGGGAGGAATTAAGGGGGGAGATTCTGGAATGGATTAAGGGGGAAGGGGGTTGATTCTGGGAAGGTTTCAGGGGTGGTTGGGGCATATTTAGGGAGGGCATCAAGGGCAAGGGGGCATATTCTGGGAAAGTTTCAGGGTGGGTAGTTCTAGGGTGGGCAGAGCTGGGATGGGGGAAGGGGTTAAGAGGGAAGGCTTGGAAAGAAAGGGTCTCTTTACAGGGAGGGCTCAGGGGGAGGGGGCATATTCAGGGAGGAATTAAGGGAGCAGATTCTGGGAAGGTTTCAGGGGTTGATAGTTTCAGGGTGGGCAGTTTCTATGGCGGACTGAGCTGGGATGGGATGGGGGAAAAAGCAACAGGCTCTCTGGGGCTGAGCCGGCTCGCGTGCCTGCTCTGCCCCCTTCGCTACCTCTGTTCCCCTTCGGGGAGAAGGGACGGGGGGGGGAGGAGGAGGAGGCGATCCTCGCACAGAGCAGTGACTGCTCTGTGCAAGGCATAGGAGAGGAAAAGCATCGAGGAGCACTTTCTCCCCACTTTTCCCTCCCTGATGCGTTGTGCAGAGCAGGCACAGGATCATAGAGTCTCAGCGCAGTTTCTACAGTGGGCAGAGCTGGGATGGGCAGGGGTAGAGCAGGCACAGGATCATAGAGTCTCAGCGTAGTTTCTACAGTGAGCAGAGCTGGGATGGGCAGGGGTAGAGCAGGCACAGGATCATAGAGTCTCAGCGCAGTTTCTACAGTGGGCAGAGCTGGGATGGGCAGGGGTAGAGCAGGCACAGGATCATAGAGTCTCAGCGCAGTTTCTACAGTGGGCAGAGCTGGGATGGGCAGGGTAGAGCAGGCACAGGATCATAGAGTCTCAGCGCAGTTTCTACAGTGGGCAGAGCTGGGATGGGCAGGGGTTAAGAGGGAAGGCTTGGAAAGAAAGGGTCTCTTTACAGGGAGGGCTCAGGGGGAGGGGGCATATTCAGGGAGGAATTAAGGGAGCAGATTCTGGGAAGGTTTCAGGGGTGGGTAGTTTCAGGGTGGGCAGTTTCTATGGGGGACTGAGCTGGGATGGGATGGGGGCAAAAGCAACAGGCTCTCTGGGGCTGAGCCGGCTCGCGCGCCTGCTCGATACTTGTGAACTTGTCCTGCTCCCGCTGCCCCCGTCGCTACCTCTGTTCCCCTTCGGGGAGAAGGGACGGGAGGAGGAGGAGGAGGCGATCCTCGCACAGAGCAGGCACAGGACGAGGGATCAGAGAGCAGGCACAGATGGGGGATCGGCAGGGCAGGGGAGACAAGCAGCAAGAAAGGATCCCTTTCTTGCCGCTTGTCCCTTTGCAGCCTCACGCTTCACCTGAGTATAAGCCGAGGGCGGCTTTTTCAGCCCAAAAAATGGGCTGAAAAAGTCGGCTTATACTCACGTATATACGGTAAATCGCGCGGTGACAGTGGGAGGTCCCATTAGCTAAAGTGGTACCTCAGGTGAAGAATGGTTTCAGGTTAAGAATGGACCTCCAGAATGAATTAAGTTCGTAACCAGAGGTACCACTGTAATCGCTATCTGTTTTACAAGAGTCCCGTGAGTTCCGATTAGGGCTTGGGATAGATTAGAATACCTGCCAGTGTCTGTCAGTTCAGTGCATCCATTGCTGAGCTTTTTCTATTGTGACACTGGCTATGTGGAATTATCTTCCTTGAGAGATCCAGCTGGCACCTTTGCCATGCAAGTTCTACCAGCCACTGTAAATGTTTGGTTTTTTAAAAGCATTTATTGAATTGTGCCTGTGTTTTTTTTTAAAGGTTTTTATTGATAAAACGAAACATGGACAGAATAAAACATATACCCTCCCCCTCCACAACTTGCCAGTGGTAATATGTATGTTTCATTATCATCTCTTTTTTAGTTGACACAGGAAAAGCAGTGTTCCAACTTGCTTTAGTGTAACCATTTTAAAACTCTTTTTTATTATTATTTGTAAGTCACCTTGAGTGCTCCATGTCTAAACAGGAAACATGTTTCCTCAGTGATTAATAAGCCTGTTGCTGGGGGCTCACTGCTTCCTAGCCAAGATGGCTCCTTAGGGCTTGTTTTCTCTAAAAGCCAGGTGGGCTATTTGTTTTTTTTTCCTGTAGGAGCATGACATCGAGACATCTTGTGGAGTTGTTCATGTCACTATGCGGGGCACCCCAAAAGGAAACAGGCCCGCCATCCTCACATACCATGATATTGGCCTAAACCGTAAGTCCCCTTTATTTCTAGGTAAGCAGACCTATGCAATTTTTGGTTTGCAAATTCAGCAACTATATTCTTACTGATGACTTTAAGGACAAGAGAGAACCATGGCACACATTCAGTTCCAACCTTTCTTTCTTTCTTTCTTGTTTGTTGTGGCCATAGTTCAAAACATGAGCCTAAAGTCAAAATGGAGCAGTGCTTTCACACTTGGTCATTCCCAGCATTTTTCTTACAGATAAGTCCTGCTTCAATGCTTTTTTCAACTTTGAAGACATGCAGGAAATCACCCAGCACTTTGCTGTGTGCCATGTTGACGCACCAGGACAGCAAGAAGGGGCTCCCCCTTTCCCCTCTGGGTAAGTGCAGTAGCATCTCTCTGATCTCTTTCCCTTGGGCTGCCTGCGCCAGGTTTTAAGACCAGTCACTAGGTCCTGTTGTATGGCATGTTGATAAGACACATCAGAAAGATTGAGACGAGGCTTTTTCAGTGGCGACACCCTATTTGTGCAATTCCCTCCCCTGGGGAAAACAAAGAAAGCCTGGCTCTAAAGAGAATTCTTCAATCCAAATTTCATTAACTGCTGCATTGTAGTTTAATTGTTACTCTCATTTTTTATGTGGTCTCTGTTTTGTAGTTTTCTTTAGTACTTCTGCTATATAATGTTGTAAAGGTAAAGGTACCCCTGACTGTTAGGTCCAGTCACAGACGACTCTGGGGTTGTGGCGCTCATCTTGCTTTACTGGCCGAGGGAGCCGGCATACAGCTCCCGGGTCATGTGGCCAGCATGACTAAGCTGCTTCTGGCGAACCAGAGCAGCGCACGGAAATGTCGTTTACCTTCCCTATTTATTTATTTGCACTTTGACGTGCTTTCGAACTGCTAGGTGGGACCAAGCAACGGGAGCTCACCCCGTTGCGGGGATTCAAACCGCCGACCTTCTGATCGACAAGCCCTAGGCTCTGTGGTTTAGACCAAAGTGCCACCCGTGTCCCCTGTTGTAGCACTCCTTAATGAGGTGGAAGTTATGTAGATGTGATGATGTGTGGATTGGAAGGATTTTGGGCAAGGGCTCTACCTAGTTCCTTGCTCTCCTTTTGCTGTACAGAAGTCCACCACTATTGTTGAGAAAGCTTGAAATACAAAGGCAAACAGAGAGGACCAGACTTGCCATGCCTGTTTTTGCGTCTTTGGTGTGGAGGTAGTTGTAGAGTCTCCCTCGGGAGTTGGGGGAAATGTATGCTATTGGGAGTGTTGCCTGAAAGTCAAAAGTATCTTGTGAGCTACTTCGGCTTTTAAATTGTGTGGTTTTGGTCAGTACACATCTCTATTCCCATATGTCAGGCTTCAGCCCCAGGATCTATTATTATTATTGGAACCTCCTTGCAGAATTGTGTGTTTGACAACGGGCCTTGAAATAACATCTTTAGGTTTTGAGTTAATGTACCGTATTTTTCGCCCCATAAGACACACTTTTTCCCTCCTAAAAAAGTAAGGGGAAATGTTGGTGCGTCTTATGGAGCGAAGAGCATCTCCTCCACTGCCCGCCGCTCGCCAAAACAGGCTTTTGCGAGAGGCGGGCAGCAGATGAGGTGCTGCTTGCTCCTCCACCTCCCACTCCTCCTGCTAAAGCAGGCTTTGGCGGGGGGCTGGACGGGCGAGCAGCAGCTTCTCCGCTGTAGTGGAGGAGGTGCTGCTTGCTCCTCCTCCACCCCCCGCTTCCCGGTATAGCAGGCTTTGGCGGGGGGCGGCAGCTTCTCCGCTGTAGCGGGAGTGGAGATGTTGCTGGATCCTCCCCGCACCTCTGTTCGCAAAAACAGGCTTGTTTTTGCGAACGGAGGCTGCAGGGAGGATCCAGCAGCATCTGCTCCGCTCCCTGCTACCTCCCCCGCCCCTGCCAACACTGGCGAAAGTGGGGAGGGGAGGAGAAAGGGAGAGCCCGACAGCATCTCTACTGGGCTGCCCCTTCCTCCCCCACCCCCTTCGCCGGACTGGTCCAGCCTTTTAGAGGAGGAAGACCAGAATTTTTTTTTCTGGTTTTCCCTCTTTAAAAAATAGGTGCGTCTTGTGGTTCTGTGCGTCTTATGGACCGAAAAATACGGTATGTCAGCTATTGGCAGCCTCTCTTCTTAACTAACACCTCCTTTTTATGGTTTCAGATACCAGTATCCCTCTATTGATGAATTAGCTGAAATGCTCCCTGCTGTTCTTACGCACCTGAGGCAAGTATACAAAGACACCCAGACCTTTAATAATTCGCTTAACTGCAGGATGTCCACATAGCACGTCCCCATTTCCCAGAATCTTCCCCAGGAATAGAGGAAAGACATGTGCTTAGGTTGCATAGAAATGAAGCAGTTGCTCAGTTTCTTTTAAATTATACATGCAGTATTTTTGTAACCACCCCATTGTTCTTCACCATGAACCACAGTAGCTCCCTTCCAGCAGATCACCCATCTCATTGCTGATCTAAAGGACGATGGCTGGGTATGTTATGGGCTTTGAAGCATGTTCTCACTTTGAACTCTCTTT
This sequence comes from Lacerta agilis, assembly GCF_009819535.1. Classification (NCBI taxonomy): domain Eukaryota; kingdom Metazoa; phylum Chordata; class Lepidosauria; order Squamata; family Lacertidae; genus Lacerta; species Lacerta agilis. The sequence goes on along the minus strand of NC_046317.1, from coordinate 65,551,965 downwards.
CAGTCTGAAAAGCGTAATTGGTATTGGCATTGGAGCTGGCGCTTATATCCTTAGCAAGTTTGCAGTAAGTAGCCTCTGACTGTTGGTTTCCCTCTGTGAAAAAATTCTGTCTCTCTGTGCTCCATGAATAGGGCCGCCTGTTTTATAAAAAAAAAACACATAGCAGAGATGAGTGCAGTAAAGAGAAATACTGGTAAGAGCAAGTGGCCTGAATCATGGATGTCCCAACCCCTCTGGAGGAAGGACTTCCATAAAAAGTTGATGAAAGGTGAGACAGTTAATTCAAAGTGATGGATAGAGCACTGTAGGCTGCTATTCAATTCCAGGAGGATGATCACTCAACAAACTAGTAAATTTACTGTTAAGTGAAGTCTACTAGTCTTCTCATGTATTATTTCCCAGGCTAAACTGAGCTCTTTGGCATGTACCCTTAATATTGTGGCTATTTCATTGCATTTTATTGCATTGCATTTGTATACCACCTTTTAAGGAGCTCAATATGACATACATGAGTCATATGTGGTTGCCTTATAGTTGCTGTGATCTAGGCTAGTCATTCATACTCCTTTGCATTTTAAAGCACAATATTTGGGAACATACACACTAGACATATTCCTTAAAAAAATGAGTTCATTTTGAATGAAAATGTATTAAATCCTCATTTTCCATTTCCATTTTTTTTAAAAATCCAACCAGAACTTAAGAAAAACAATTAAGCTATTTTATATTATCTTGCTTTTAGGAACAAAATTATATATAATCAAGTACGCTTTACTAATCGAGATTGAAATAAATAATTCAATTACTGCTAATGAAGAGTAAGGTGGTACCATATCTTGAACATTATTATTACATTATATAACAAAAATGGTCTGTTTTTCAGTTTAAAAAAACTCTTTCCTTACTCTTATCATGTTAGACAGCTGAGTCATATAAGCCGTGTCCCAGATTCTCATGCCAATCTTTGGAGGAAAGGGAGGATTAAATCTTTTCCCACCTGCAATTTACAAGTGTGTGTTTTGTTTTGTCTTTTAGTTGCATCACCCTGACTTGGTGGAAGGTCTGGTACTTGTTAACATTGACCCATGTGGAAAAGGGTGGATGGACTGGGCAGCATCCAAGGTAGGATTACTCTTCCATAATTTGGATGCCAATGCTGATTTGCATTATTCAGTTACTGGAATTATGTTTTAGTGAATGCTTTGATATTATTGATTACTGCTTTGCCTTTCATTTGTTTGCTTTTTTTAAAGCAAAAGTCAAACTCTTCTGTTCTTTATTCTAATTACTTACATTGTATCACTAGAGATACCAAGCCATATAGCTGACACAGAGCCAAAGAATACACTTTTCTATATACACCATCTTTTTCCGTCTATAAGACGCCCCCATGTATAAGACGCCCCCCTATTTTTGGGGACCCAGATTCAAGAAAAGGGGGGAGATGGTCCAGAGCAGGGGTAAGCAAACTTTTTCAGCAGGGGGCCAGTCTACTGTCCCTCAGACCTTGGGGGGGGGGGGGCTGGGCTATATCTTGAAAAAAAATATGAACGAATTCCTATGCCCCACAAATAACCCAGAGATGTATTTTAAATAAAAGCAAACATTCTACTCATGTAAAAACACCAGGCAGGCCCCACAAATAACCCATTTTAAATAAAAGGACACATTCTGCTCATGTAAAAACATGCTGATTCCCGGACCGTGCGTGGGCCAGATTTAGAAAGCGATTGGGCCAGATCCGGCCCCCAGGTCTTAGTTTGCCTACTCATGGCCCAGAGTATAAGACGCCCCCTAATTTTTGACATTATTTTTTAGGGGAAAAACAGAAAAATACGGTACTTTTTCTATGGCAATGCATGTGGAATGCAACAGGCAGTTTAAAAAATAAATTAAAAAAGAGCCAGTGGGATGGAGCTTTTAAACAAGAAAAAAATACTTAGTTTTGCCTTCATATGCACTGCTGCATAATCGCTTGCAGATTTATGCTTATCAGGGTAGCCAGTGTGGTCCCCTCCAGATCTTGGATTACATCTTTCATTAGCCGCCTCATGTCTGCGCAGAAGTAAAATCCCTCTCGATTTAATGTGGTTTCCTCAAAAGTAAATGGGTGTTGGAGTTGTGACTGCAGCTTGTTCTGTGTTGCATGACTACTGTGTAGTGACACCACTTGAAATAATTTGACCTTTCTTTTTCTTCTTTAGTTTTCTGGGTGGACAACAAACATTGTGGACATTGTTCTGGCTCACCATTTTGGTCATGTAAGTCATATTGCTTGATCCAATATCGAAAATGCCAATTAATATAAAGAACTTTGATCCTAACCTCAGTAGCTGCTTACAATAACATTATTACTGTCTCAGTTTTGGGTTGTTGGGTGAGTTTAAAAAATGTGTGTGTTGACATTCTGCTACCCTTTCTTGAGCATTCTGGGATGAGCAGGCATTGCTAAACATTCCAGCACTGGAATATTTCCCGTGTGTTGATTCTTTATGTGTATATTCATGCTTGCTGCAAGTACATGTATATGTGACTTCCCACTATCTCTCCTTCCTTTACAGCAAGCTCTTCATACAAGTGTTTTATTTGTAATATTTATATTCTGTCTCTTAGGGCGTAGGCCTCTCAATGTGGTGTACAACTAAAGGAGTTTAATTTGAAATACATCAGAGTGTTTAAAAAAAACCCCACATAATCAGAATTATAAAGAAGTGCCAAGTTTCAGGAATCAGTTGCGTTAAAAACATTGTAAAAGGCAAACGAGTCTTAAAAGGCATGTTTGAAAGCTTGTATTGAAAGGGCTTTTTGTAGTTCCGTATGACAAACTCCTAGCATGTTTGCTGCTTCTTCTTTTAATAGCATGTTTAGCAAGACAACTGATTAGATTATTTGTCATTCTTCACCAGGAAGAACTGCAAGCTAACTTGGAGCTGATCCAGACCTACAGACTTCATATTGCACAGGACATCAATCAGGAGAACTTACAGCTCTTTGTCACCTCCTATAACAGGTACAAGACTGGTATAGAATCCTGGTTCACCCCCCCCCCCAGAACCTTGAAAAGTATAATTATGCATACATAGTGCTTCTGCAGCAGTTGACAGCATGTATTGGAAGAACCTTTGTTTTTTAAAAAATCAAAGAGCCTCCCTCGTTCAAGAAGCTTACCAGGTTCCCTCCTTCAGTTTAAGATCCAGTGCCATCAACATGTGACCCTATAATGTTGTTCTAGTTGTCAGGGCTTTTTTATCTAAGCAAAATCTTAAGTCTGGTCGCTTCATTCTTTTTATGCTTTCTAGCTTATGAATAAAGTAGTCATGCGGCAAGCTGAGGGGTGGATGGCGGCTAAAGCACATGTGCCTCTTGTTGGTAACAAGGGAAAACTTGTGCACCTCATAGAGTAGTTAGGCCAGGCACCCCCAAACTTGGCCCTCCAGATGTTTTGGGACTACAGTTCCCATCATACCTGACCACTGGTCCTGTTAGCTAGGTCTCATGGGAGTTGTAGTCCCAAAACATCTGGAGGGCCGAGTTTGGGGATGCCTGAGTTAGGCAATGCCCACATTGCCTCCATCCCAGCCTTGTTTGACTTGGTCACTCCTATTGTCTTCCTAGCCGTAGAGATCTGGACATTGAGAGGCCAGTCTTGGGTGTGACTGAAGAGGCTGGAAAAACACTCAAGTAAGTTTATCTTGGTCATCTTTGAACCTGTGCTTGAAATTATGTGGAATTCCTTTTCTAAGTTTAGCCATATTCTGTTTCCTCTGTTTCCCCACTGCCCGTGTACCTAGAGTTCCACCTCCTTTAAAAATATTAGTGTAGTACATGATTTATCTCCTTTTGCAATGCTTTTTGGTAGAACTTGCACCCCAAATATCTACTTCAGGCTATCTAACTGCCTTTATTTTTATTTAATCCATTTCTCTCTGTGTCCTGAAATTGGAAAAGACCTCCAAGTCAGTTAAACCCCAACCCCCTGCTGATGTAGGGAATCCAGTGATAGATACATGGCTCTGCAGACTCCGCTTAAAAACCTGTAACAAAGGAATGCCTTCTAGGCATTCTGTTTCACTGTAGTGATTCTTCCTAAAGTTCAATTGAAATCCCCATTTTTGTAATTCAAACCAATTAGTTCTGCTCCTACCCTCTGGAACAACAAAAAACAAATGTGATCCATTTATGTCATAGCCCTTCAGATGTTTGAAAAACTGTTGCTGGGGTGATGGATGTTTCATGTCACAGGCCTTCAGCCAATCATTGCATTGCACAGTGGGTATCTGCCCTAAAGCACAGATAATCGTTTCCCCAAGCTCCATTGTGGGGCAAAACGTTGTACATGTGAACAAAATATGGTGAGTTCACTTTCCCGGTGGCTCTATCTGTTAGTACATGCATGTTTGAATGAATGAATGATGAATGCACTCTGGCATTAAGAAATAGTGATCTAGTATAGAAATACAGCATAATGAAGTATTCACAAACATGACGTTGTATCCGGTGAAGTCACTGTGTGCACGGAATGTCTTTTGCTTGCACAACAAAGCTTTCCCTCCCCTACACACCTCCTGCATCTCCCCAAATCTTCTCTGGGGGTTCTCCCAAGACTCCAACAGCTAGTATAGTGGGATGTTTTGTTGCAGAGCAATGGAGATGTATTGCAGACCAGAAATGTAGGGTATTCAAATGAACAGGAACTGTGTAATACAAATGATGGTTTAGGATTGCTTTATAGAAATTCTAGCAACTCTTAGAAAAAAACAAAACTGAGCAGAATTTATGACAGCAGGAGTTGATGCTTGTTTAAATTGTGCAGACTACAACTTTATCCTGTGGTTTTTGTACAGGTGTCCTGTCTTATTAGTGGTTGGGGACAGCTCACCAGCAGTTGAAGCTGTGGTAAGTATGCCTGGTTATTATACGCCTTACTCTCCACTGCCTTCCTTTCTTGGAAGATAGAACTCTGCAAATTTCACACAATCCATTCAAGTAGTATTTATCAAGTGAGAGGTTTGCTTCTATCCATGAGTCTTGAATTTGTGTGAGGATAAAATACAGGCCATTGATTTTTAAACTATTCATTTATTGATTTTATATATCACAATATATAATCGTAACAAAGTTCCCATTTCCCCACCTCCCAGAATAGAGTTTTGTGATAGCAGAATAGTCAAGGAATTATTGAAAAGTATTCTGCTGGGCAAATGAAGGTGTCCTTCCACAGGTCTCCTTGAATTGCCAGTGGTCTGTATTCATGTTCTTTTGAGAGGGCATAAGAAAGAAAGCAGAACCATTTTTTAAAATAAACTTAGTCTGATTTTTGTTATGATTTTTGTACATCATTGCTGTACTTTATCTGTTAGCTTGTCCATCAGAGCCAAGTCCCAAATCTGTAAAAATCAGGTTTCAAAAAGATTGCCATTCAAAGTACTACAAAATTTAGCAACAGTAAGTCTGACAGCTATCATAAGCTGAGTTATGAAATACTTTTAATTACTGATGAGCTGTGACACAGGTATAATTTTTCCTCTTGGTGTCTTAATGTTCAAGGGGAGGGTGGGGATCTCAGCACTGAACTGTAGTTAATATCTGGGCAAGTTTCAACACACATATCCTACCAGTTAGGCATAGATTGGGGTGCTGGTGATTGGATGCTTGTGTCTTGATCCATGCAGCCCATTCTGATGTTATGAAGGCAATGTATATTGAGCGACTCTTTTTGTGTCTCTGTCTCTCAGTTCATTCCCTTCTGCTCTCACAAAGATTCAAGTGGATAAAATAACATCAACACCAGCCCTAAGAGATGTGCTTGTGTGAATTGGTGTTGCCACTTCCCTCTCAAATTCTCTGTTCTCAAATCAAATGAGTTTTCAGCACCATAGTTTCTCTGGCTGCTATAGTTAACAGTGAACCTGCATCTCTGCTTTCTGTGTCAACTGTGGAGATTGAGAAATTTAGAATGTATGTGCTGTCCCTGCTTTGTGCTTCCTGGAGACTTGCCTCAGTGTTTCATTTATGTCATTTTATTCTGCTGTTAACATTAAGGTTAGATAAGGCTGTGAAGGCTTAATGGCTGAGCATAAATTTGAACACAGGACTTCCAAGTCCAACTTTTTATTCAGTGTATTGGCTTTTGATGTCATAACTAGACTTTATTGGATATAACCAACATTGTGCACTCTGTGTTTTGGGACTACAGTTCCCATCATCTTTGTCCGTGGTGTCTGAGGATTATGGGAATTGAGTCCCAACAACATCTGGAGTACCCCACATTGGGTACCTCTGGTCTACATGTTCATGCATCTTTCATATGGATGCTGGTATATCAGTCACATCAGATACCCAGAAACTCTCAATCCTAACTTCTTCTTCTTCTTCTTCCTCATGACTGGGTTCCCTTAGCCACTCTGGGCGGCTTCCAACAAATAAAAACACAACACGACATCAAACATTAAAAATTTCCCTGAACAGGGCTGCCTTCAGATGTCTTCTAAAAGTCAGATGGTTGTTTATTTCGTTGACATCTGATGGGAGGGCGTTCCACAGGGTGGGCACGACTACCGAGAAAGAACAGGGACATTGTATCCTATCTACCAAATCCCTTATTTTGATGTGCTGCTGCTGAAGTATGATATTCCTGTATCCAGTCCCCACCTTCACTGGATCCTTGGTAATAACTATGAATTAGATAAATAATGGAGAGGGGGAAATAAATGCTGTTTTGTGCTTTGTAGGTTGAATGCAATTCACGGCTGGATCCAATGAATACAACACTCTTGAAGGTAACCATCAACTATGAGTAGCTATCTTGGGGGCTGTCATTCTAGAGTTCATTGTGGTTCCTGGTTTGCCATCCTCCAGTACATAACAGCCTGCTGGATTGGACCAAAGGCCCCATCTAGTTCATAACTCTGTTCTCACAATGGCTGACCAGATGCCTATGGGAAGCATGTAAGCAGATCCAGAGGGCAATAGCAGTTGTGACATCCTGATAGCCTTATTCTCCATTAACTGGTGCAATACTCTTTTAAAGCCATCCAAGTTGATATCTTTCACTATCTCATGCAAGAGCGAATGCCTTAGTTTAACAATGCCCTGTATGAAGAAGTGTTTTCTTTTGTCTGCCTTGAGTCTTCATTTGAGGTCCCCGAGTTCTAGTGTTATGACAGAGGAAGAAATCAGAGTTGTATACCTGCATTTAAGTGTACCCTGGAGGCTGCGCTGAAATGGCAGCAGGGAATGGGTTTCTTAACAGCTGTGCTTCCTCTTAGTCCAAATCCAGAAATGAGGGCTAACATCAACCCTATTAAATATACTGCCCTTTCACCTTCTTCCCCAGTGGCTAATGTGACTGAAGGCTCCCCATCTCAGCATGCCATTCATTTTCTTTCCCTGAGAAAACTTCAATTTAAAGCTATGTTTGCTGGAAATAGACACTGTGTCTCAGCTTGATGCTATAATCCACCACTTGCTGGGCTAATTTAGGCTTCATTTGTTTGCTCAGCATTGTTAGCTGAATGTCAATTTATCTTGGTTTTGACTCTCTTCTTTCCCCACTTCTTCTTGCAGATGGCAGACTGTGGAGGGCTCCCTCAAGTCGTTCAGGTGAGCTCTCATTTTAGTGGGTCTCCTGCTTCTTGTATGCTTTTAGGGGTATATTTATGGCTATATATATGTTTATGTTTATTTTTTCAGCCTGGGAAACTGACTGAAGCCTTCAAGTATTTCGTGCAGGGAATGGGCTACAGTAAGTTATAACAACACTGTCTTATTTTACAGAGGGCAGGATTGGGAATTCCCTGTCATGCAGACCCCACTAGGCTGTTGATAGGACTAATCCCCCCCCCATTGACACTTGGTGTTTTTCACTATTGGCCAATATGGTCCATGCATATTGCTGGACTTGGAAGGCAGCCTTGTCTGAACTGTAGGCATATTTATCCAGATTCCCAAATTCCTCAGTGAGTGGGTTAAATTGGGAGAGTTCCAGAAAGGAAAATGTTAATTGCCAAGGTCTATCCTGTGGTTAGATTGGCAGCCCTGTACATGTATTCAAAACAGGATCAAGCCTTTTGCTACAGTAACTTCATTGGGGGAAGCTCCTGTACCACCTGTCTTCCTGATCTGTGTGCCTGTAGCAAAAAGAAGAAACATTGACAGAAATTCATTTTAGGGTTGGGGTGGGGGAAATCACTTGAAATTTAAAGGCCCAAGAAAGTAGAGACTATATTTGCAGGTCATCTAGTGTGGTGTTAAGCACGTTGCCTGAAGTTCTACCATGTTGCAAATATTGAAAGACTTGAGTGTTCAGGCTTGGTGCTCAAGCAGCGTACATTCTCCTAGGCGTGTCATTTCTACACTAACCTGTATTTCCCATTCCCTCTCTTGTCTTTGCTTCCAGTCCCTTACGTGCAGCTCAGTCACCTGAGCACTGAGTCAGGTACCTACAAGTGTGTGGCTGGTTTGACTGAGTTACTTTTTTTCCCCTGATGCGTTAACTCTGCTTCTAGCATGGCCTGGTGATATTTTGCATTCTTAGGCCATCCCACTGTACGCTTCTTGCGCTACAATTTTCTTAGTGGTTTCATTTGCATTTGGTTGGCTGTTGCATGGTTCTGCAGCTCAGTGATGATCCAGGAGTAAATTCTATGATTCCTGGCTTTTGCTATTTTTTTTAAACTACTATGCGAGCAATCTCTTATGCACACTCAGAGAGATGACTGCATTGCAATGTGTCTTCGGCAGTTATGCACATCAGGCCTTAAGCATCCTCGATCATATGCGTGCATTTCATTTTCATATCTGAGAATGGAATCGTACGCTAAAAATAAAACTGAATTCTCAACCCTGGAATTTCCTCATACATAGGTTTGCCATTATGTGTGGAATTTCCAGAATACCGCTGTCTCTAGCAATGTCTGTCCAACAGCGTTGGGCAAAACTCAACAACTTTTCTGTCCAGGTTGTCACTGTTTGAAATACGGCAAACCTATCATACAGCAGATGTGAGGGGGAGAGGGCACTTGCAAGTGCGAGGGGTACAAAATGAGAGCACAACTAGGGAATGTGGGGGTGGAGCAGCTGGGTGGGATTGTATCTGCAGGGGAGGTTGGAGGGATTAAGCACCTATTCCCACCTGCTGTTTCTCCTTTACTATGCCCCCTACATTTGTTTCACTGTGGTAAACATGGGTTTGGGAAACTTGCATTTGCCATTGTAACATTGCACTATCCGGCAGCTCCGAAAAGGTGGTGCGTCTTTTTGTTTGTTTTCCTGCAGCACCACTCCCCCCCCCCTTCCACTTTATGCTTCTTCCATCTCTAAGGCATTTTTTTTAGTGCAGTAAAACAAAACTTGCTTATTTCTGGTCTTCACTGCCTCTCTCCTTCCAGTGCCATCTGCAAGTATGACCAGACTGATCCGCTCCCGGACCCAGTCGTCTTCCAGCGTTGGCTCTGGAGAGAGCAGCCAAACACGGTCTCAAGCCAGCAACCCAGGGGAGGCAGCGGTTGGAATTCCTGGAGCAGCTGATGCTCCTCAGACTATGGAAGTATCCTGCTAAGCAAGCAACCATCTTCTGTATCCAGACAATCCCTCTTCTCCCCTTCTGAACCCACCCAGAATCCAGTGTTCACCCAAACATGTGGCATTAATAAGTCCCCCTCCCAACCTTGTGCCTGCCCATCTTACTTGCCACCTTCTCAGCTATTTGTCTCTTTGGCATTATGTTTCAAATCTTTTCTTTTTTCCCTGTATTGGCTACAGAAACATAGGCTGCGTACAGATGTTTCTGAAAACAGGAGTGGGCTTGTGGGCCTTTGGGGTGGGGGAGGGTTGGTTGTGCAGGGCGAGCACCACTTTCCCCCTGCCTTTGCTCCTTTGCTGACACATAATCCAAAGCAGTCTCTCTCTCCTTTCCCACCACATGGCCGCCATGTTTCAGGTGAGCTGTCTGCTTTGCGTTTATTCCACACCACCACCGCTCCCAGCCTTCATACGTAACCTGCTTCTTGTGATGTTTTGCATTTTGACAAAAAGGTTTTTTCTGTGCGGGTATTTGCTCGGTCTTGGTTTGTTTGTTTGTTGGGTTTTTTAAACTCTTTGGAACATGCTCCGAGAAAGTGGGGAGGTTTCATGACTCAGCCATGGCTGTCAGCTAATCGGCGCTGCACAGAGCAATGCTTTGGGTGGGTGGGGAACATTTATGAGTGACTCAAGGGCTGGCCAATTAATGCTGTGCTAATCTAGCTTCTACTCAAACTGGAAAAGCAGCATCCTCCTGAGCTCAGACTAGGGAAGGAGATTGTGTGTGTATGTGTGGCACAAGTGTGGCAAGTGAGCTTCCCCAGTGCGCTCGTCACTGAAATGATGTCCATCTGCATGCATCCATTGCGCTAACATTCCATTGGTGCTAACGGAGAGAGTTACTGTATATGAAGGTGCCATTCCTCCCCCCCCCCCCCCCGGATTTCTGTGTTGTCAAACCATGTGAAAGTGGTGGGTCTCCTGTTTCGTTTTGAATCCGAATAATTTCTGTGGCTTGTGCACTTAGAACTGCTTTCTAGTCGTGCTTCAGCTGAAGATTATTAGGGCTCTTGGCTGCAGTATTTACAATGTCTTTGGGGCAGGGGTGAAGATTCAAGTGTTTTGAAACTTCAGGGGTGGGTGGGTCTTGAATCCTGCACTGTCTGAAATATTGAGTGCATCCCGGCATATGCTGCATATTTTCACACTGTAGGGAAGTCTTTCATAGCTGAGGTGGGTGAAAGGCATGCAAAAGGATCTCTTACCAGGGCTGCTGGGACATCAATTAAAGAAAGAGCAAGGTTTCTAATGAGCTTAGCTCTCCCTGATGAAAGTGTCCTATTCAGCAGTGTACAAGGGATTTTATACATTATGCGGTAGCCAGGGTGCTGGGTTATAGAGGCTTTAGAAATGGAGCTGGATTATATTTAGAATGACTGACTTCTGCCACCCTTGGGGTGGGCGGCGGGGGAACCAGTGCTTTCCCAAGCTGGAGAAGAAGAAGAAAACAGTTGGCTTAAGATGTTCATACAAATATCTTACCCTGACTGTTTCATGACAGTGACTTGCCCAGTCAGTTACACCTGTTAGACAGCCACTCTCCAAAAATGAAATGAAGGTTCCAAAATATATTTAATGATTGAGTAAAGTGAACTATATATTAAATCAAAAACCATAGATTTCTAAATCATTGATGGAGGGTTGTTTGGTTGTTTTTTCACACAAGTAGTCACACAATGTTCTATGATAATAATGTCAATTTTGATGTAGCAGCAATTTTGATGTTCAACAATTGGGAAGTATTTATTCTATACAGTATTTGCTAAACTTGCTGGACACTGATGCATTGCAATTGCAATGCCAGTTCTATTAAAGTGTATGTAGTCCAATCCCACCCCCACCCCCATTTTCCTTGTTTAAAACTGGCATTCTATAAACTTCCCTATTCACTCCTATAGCCTCCTCATGGGAAATCCCCAAGCCTTTTAATTATGAAACATGCTGTTTGCAATATGTGGGAATAACTTAGCAAACTGGTCAGTGGAGATTTCAGATTACGGATTTAGACATCTGGAGGGACAGGCAAGTCAATTTTATAGCCTTTCCCCAAGCAGTTATGTTGCTACAAAAAACTTGGGGTGCGGGCGGGACTATATTGGGTCTATGATTTATTCTGCTTGCATCATGCAGGCATCTTGAGCTTGTATTGAGCTAAGGGAATGCATCTGTGTACTGTATAATGTAACAGCGTGCTCTGTTTAGGGCCTGTTTTTTATATATTTTTCATAGGCTGATATTAAACTATTGTCTGACAAATTCAGCAATCTTGATAGAAGTGGGTAGGCTGGCCCTGGGAGCTAGATAGTTCCCAGATTATATTGATCTCCTGAATTCGAAAGGTTGCTGCTTTCTGCTTCCCGTTGGGTCACAGAAGACCAGAAGTGTGTGATTTCTGATCTGATAAGAGAGTGAAATAATTGCTGGTGTGCTGCTGACTTATTCATAATATGGTGGCAGAATATATTTGGCTCATGGGGCCAAGATCCTTGGGAAAACCAGGTTCGGCTCTGTTTCAAATAGGGAACCGGAAGATTCTGCTTGGGAGGGAAAATTCGTACCAATTAAATAAAGTTATAACCGAGTCTCATTGTTAATGTGGCTCTGTGTGTTTATTCCATCTTTGGACTAGTCTCCATTAATTTCCAGAGGTCAGAACTATCAGATTTTGTCATCAAATGACTTGGTCATCAAATGAAACAGTGAGTTTCTCCGGTGTTCAAAAACACAAAACCTTGATGGACAGCATAGCTAGTGTCCTGTCAATGTTTCTATGCAGTGCAGATATTTTTGAGACATTTTTGAGTGCCATGGTAGAGAGTCTGAAGTGTAGATAATACTAAAAAAAAAATCAAAGAGACACAATTTGTGTAGTTATAGCATGTAAATTTCATCCAGAATTTTGAGATTGGGGTGGTGGAGGGAAGAGTATGAACAAATGAAGGGTAACACGGTGCTGAAAGTCCGCTTATCCTATGGCAGGGATGTCCAGCCGGTCGACCGCGATCGACAGGTTGATCCCCAGATGATAGTGGTAGATGACATCCGGCCCAGCCCCCTTGTTCTTCCCTTCAATTGTGCACGATTGCAAAAACTAAAAAATGCTCAACAACTTTGGCCTGCCCCCCAAAAAAGCTTAACAACTTTGGGTTCGCCCCCCAAAATGTGTAGATCACTGCTAGATTCTCCTCCCCCCCCCCAGATTAGATAGCAGCCTCTGGGGAGTTGGACGTCCCTGCCCTATGGGAACTGCTCTTTCCCAGACTACTGAAGACGTTTCATATTTTGTTCTGAGCTGGAACCCATGGTTATGAGGCAGATCAGTAGTTACAACATCAAGGATAATTCTAAGCGAGCATATTGTTCTTACTGAGGCCTTATGAGTCCACACACACACACACACACACTCCACTGTTCCCACCATGTTGGCCTGAAGAATGTAGATCTTAAAGGGCTACATCTAGAAAATGAGTGTTACTCTCTCTTTCAGTGACCTCCCACCTGATTTACTTCCCATATTATTGGGCAGGCACAGTGCAGGAGGCAGCTATTTAAGAGTCCTTGCTTGGACTCCGTGAGCTCAAGGCCAGCACCAGTACAGCTGCTCCAGACTTAGCCAGCTCACCCTTGGACTATGAGCTCATGCCCAGGGCTATGACACCATCTTGACCTAGTACAGTCCCCATTCATAAACTTTAGTATTTCATTTTGGGCAAGTACCAGAAATGTGAAAGAAACAAGGCTCTATTGGGTCCTTTAAGATGTGCAGATATCCATGAGGTATGCAGGAAAGTCATTTAAAAAAGAAAAGCACACTGGTCCCCCCCCCCCAAAATTGCACGTGGACAACAGAAAGCAGCATGCACTAGGAGTTATGCTGCCGGGGGGGGGCAAAGACCTTGGGGGGGGGGGATGTCCTCAGGTGGGTGTGGTTTTCTCAGAGATCCCTGACTCCCCCCTACCTCCAGATCTTTTATATTGCGCAAGTGAATTTCCCCAAAGAGTGGTTTCTGTAACTAAAAAGCAACAAATTGAACAAAAGGGTGAGCAAAAGTAATTATCCCATGAGAGTATGGCTCTCTCTGGTTGGGACAGCATTACCAGGGAACTTCATAAGCACAGTAAATTCTTAGAGACGGAGTTAACAAAACCATTCCCACTGCTGAAATGTGTACACTCCCTTGCTATTTACAATTAGAGTGGCTTGTCTCTAACACACAAACCATTACAGAATTGATAGTACGAGAGGTCTAACACCTGGAATGATCCGCTAATGTACTTGTGGACCATATGGAGAAGCATTGTGGAGGTTTCAGGTTTCTTGATCAAAATGATTTTGAGTGGATATTTCGAATACGTTATGAATATATGTCTGACACCTTATCAACCCAGATTCTTCAATCTATTTCTCAATATGCCCTTGTGACCTTGGGGTGCTGCCTATGCAAATGCAACCTCACGTTATTCTGAGGGTAGCTTTGTGAGGTCTTTGCATACATAATAATTATGACTAATACTGCCAGAAAGCTCCACTTGTCCATGGATGATTTTTTTTGATATAAAAAAAAATCTACATAGAACATCTAAACTTCCTGATGTAGCAATCTGGGGGCTGTGACTAGTTGAACAGGAACATCGGGGAACAAAGCGCTTCATCAGAATCTCTAAATACACAGAAATACGAGTGCTCGGAAAATGTTCATGATGTGCGCTACTCACGTTACTTTCCATGGGACTGATGAAACGGCAGAGGTGTTATCAGAACTACATCTCATGGTAAGAAAACAACTTGAAAATAGTTGGATAAAATGGTTATTATACCATCAAGTATTGCCCTGAAAGAGCAGAAAATAGGTTTATTCCACTGACCGCTTGCTCTACTTTACTTTCACCCCATTGTTTCTGTTTTCGTGAGGTGTTTGGTTGGTTGTGAGGTCTATACTCACCACCAGCTGGAGATGGTGGTGGTGATATGAGTTTATTTTAGGCTGCTGTGAAAGATACAATCTCATAAATAGTAGGTAGGCAGGAACTTAATAGTACTGAGGCCTCCTGTCACATTAAAGTTTGCATAAGCTAACTGACCAACTGCATTGCTTAAGGACCAAAGAAGGGCTATTGTCATTATTTACTGAATTTATATCCAGTCCTCCCCTCCCCATGGAGCCCAGGGAGGCAAACAGATGTACCATTTAAAAACAAACAAAAGCATTCTAAAACATATTAAAGCATTCTGAAAGCAATTGAAAACATTAATTGAAAGCAAAATAGATGCCCGAGAAAAGGGACTGCTGGGCAGGTATGCCACCTTCTCCACATCTGTGCCCTTTGGTTCTCTAAACTGAACCACCACCGCTACATGAGACTTTCTGGATTTAAAACTTGCAATCCCATACAGTGTGCACCTGTCTGTCTAGTTTCTAGAACCTTTGGGGGACAAGAAAGGCCATTCTGCATAATTGACCGCCAGTCCACAGGTAGTATCTAGCCTGCTACAATTACCTGACTCTAGTTCGTGGTAAAGGAAAGTCAAACAGTGTTGTAGAAGCATCTGTTTTCTGTGTGGTTTCCTCCTCCCTTTTTTCTATCACACCAACCATTTTTCCACTTGCGTCAAAAGGAAATTGAGCAGCTTGTGGGTTCTCGAGATTCAGCTCTTCTCAAGAACATGCAGTCAAACAACAAGAGCAGCACAAACTCACCGGCTGTTGGCTTAAGCTGTGCTTCAGGGAAGAAGGGCCAAGAGGATTCTGCTGTTTGGGTTAAAATAGCTGTATTTGTGTACAGAACAAGAGGGCAGCCTGTTGCTTGGAAGACACTGCAGCAAGAAATCCAAACTACTGAAGAGCACTGAATGCAGAGAATCTGGTCAGGTGCGTTTATCTTTGTGGTGTTGTTTTTGTAGTTTCATATTTTAAACTTGTTTTTCATGGGTTTTGCTCACTTTTGTCCACCAACTTACTTCACATGGCTAAAGATACAAAGAAGGCAAGAGAGGGCTCAGTGCTAGCATCCTAGACATCAAATTTTGTTTCCTTTAACCAGGATGATGTACCTTTGTACTACAAAGGTCCATATTTTTATTGGTACTGCAGTCTTGCAGAGTAGTACAGCTCCAAGGCTTCAGTCCACCTTAATCTAGCCCAGGGGTAGGCAACCAAAGGCTCGTGGGCCGGATGCGGCCCTATCACCTTCTCAATCTGGCCCGCGGATGGTCCAGGAATCGGCGTGTTTTTACATGAGTAGAATGTGTCCTTTTATTTAAAATGCATCTCTGGGTTAATTGTGGGGCATAGGAATTCATTCATTTTTCCCCTTCAAAATATAGTCCGGCCCACCACATGGTCTGAGGGATGGTGGACCGGCCCACGGCTGAAAAAGGTTGCTGACCCCTGATCTAGCCTGACTATAATGCTTTACAGAGGCATAACTCCTACTTGTTTTCATGAGCCAGGCCAGCTTAAGTCTTCATGACCCCTCTGATTTTGAGTCTATTTCCAGGGATAACTACTTATTGCTTGGGCTATTAATGTTAGCTTTCCTTGAGGACTCAAACCAATAACCAAACCAATGATGAAGCCAGTAACGTCTTACAGAGGCAGCAAATGGCTTTGTGGCTTCTTGCCTATTTCCCCTACACAGTGCAAGGACACTGCAAGCACTTGGCAGATAACTGAGTTCAGAGCAAAGGGTGGATAATGGCTGATAGAAGAGGTGCCGAGCACAAGATCTTTTGGAGCATGTGACTGAGTGGAGCCAAGGATAGAGGACTCCAAGCTGGGAACCTAGTTCATTTAGTTTTAGCATGTAGAAAAAGCTCTTATGTCATTGGTGAGCAACTGAATGGAAGCTCAACAGGAGGCTGGATGCAATCTTGAAGTTGATGCTGATGACCCTCTTTGTTTTCTCTCGTTAAAAGGTCTCTCTCAATACTGTACTTTTAGACCACTATTACTTAAATCTACCAGCTGACGGCAGACTGTGATGGGAAGTTTGCCCAGCAGGAGGAAGCAGATTGCTACTCAGCCAAGCCCACAGTCCAACGTGCAGAACAGCCAGGCCCTTGGCCTCAGCCATGGTGTCAGGCCACAAGGTGGGAGGTTGTTCTGTGCTACCAGCCCCTGGAGATAGAAAGCTTAGGGTTGCATCCAATGCTAGTCCTACTCGGGGTAGATCCACTGAAATGAATGACCACTGCTAACTTGGGACCATCCAGCACAGTGGAAGGTACCAGGTGGGGGAAGGATGATCAGTGACTGGGAGAACCAAAGTGGTGCCTTCTGGATAGTCTTGGACTACAACTCCTACCACTGCTGACCATTGGTGATGTGCTGGCTAGGACTGATGGGAATTGGAGCTCCCAACCCTATATGGAAGGTACCATGTTGGCTGCTGCTACTAGTTTAAAACACTTTTCAGCTTTGCTGGCTAACTAACTGGTGAAGCAGGAATGTCTTAATCAGGCAGGGGAAGACAGCCAGAGGGGGCAAAACAAACCTCCCTGGAGAGGGAGTCCCACAATCGATAAACCCTTTTGTGGTGCCCCAACCACCAATGGGATGTCAAGAAATGCCTCCTCTGTTTATTTGAAGGTTTGCACAGCTTCTGTATGGGAAGTCTTTTAGATCATTTGTTGCCATTACTTGGTTTATCATCAATGTTCCCTGGACAGCTAACAAAGAAAGGCTAAAAAACCCATAAAACCCAGTCAACTAGAGCTCTAAAAATTAACACCAGCCACTGTACCAACTAAATAACCTGAGCCTAAGCCATTTAGGGTCTGAAAGGTAATAACCAGCACTTTGAATTGTGTCTGGAAAGCCAGTGTGGTGGAGAGCCAGTGTGGTGTAGTGGTTAAGAGCAGTGGACTCGTAATCTGGGGAACTGGGTTTGCTTCCCTGCTCTTCCACATGCAGCTGCTGGGTGACCTTGGGCTAGTCACACTTCTCTGAAGTCTCTCAGCCCCACTCACCTCACAGAGTGTTTGTTGTGGGGGAGGAAGGGAAAGGAGAATGTTAGCCGCTTTGAGACTCCTTCGGGTAGTGATAAAGCGGGATATCAAATCCAAACTCTTCTTCTTCTTCTGGAAATGAACTAGAAGCCAGTGCAACTGTTATACAGTGGTACCCCGCAAGACGAATGCCTCGCTAGACGAAAAACTCGCAAAACGAAAGGGTTTTGCGAGTTTTTGGTTGACTCGCAAGACGAATTCGTCTATGCCTGTTTTTCGCAAGACGAATTCGTCTGGCGAGGTACCACTGTAAACTGGCTTACCTTTTCGCTCTGGTCGGGAGGGGTGATGTCCGCGTCCGCCATTTTGGATCGACTGTGCATGCGCAGTCGATCCAAAATGGCAGAGGCGGACAACATCCCTCCCGACCGCAGCGAAAAGGTAAGCTCCGCTGCCGGTCGGGAGGGGGCCGTGGGATCGTGCCCAATGTCGGGCATCATCCCACGGCCCTCTCCCTCCTTCCCGGAGCCCCGCCGCTGCGTTTTAAGACTGCAACGATCGTTGCAGTCTTAAAACTCGGCGGCGCGGAGCTCCGGTGCCGGTCGGGAGGGGGCCGTGGCATCATGCCCGATGTCGGGCATGATGCCACGGCCCCCTCCCTCCCTCCCGGAGCCGCGGAGCTGCGTTTTAAGACTGCAACGATCGCTGCAGTCTTAAAACACAGCACCGCGGAGCTCCGGTGCCGGTCGGGAGGGGGCCGTGGCATCATGCCCGATGTCGGGCATGATGCCACGGCCCCCTCCCTCCCTCGCGGAGCTGCGTTTTAAGACTGCAACGATCGCTGCAGTCTTAAAACACAGCACCGCGGAGCTCCGGTGCCGGTCGGGAGGGGGCCGTGGCATCATGCCCGATGTCGGGCATGATGCCACGGCCCCCTCCCTCCCTCCCGGAGCCGCGGAGCTGCGTTTTAAGACTGCAGCGATCGCTGCAGTCTTAAAACACAGCACCGCGGAGCTCCGGTGCTGGTCGGGAGGGGGCCGTGGCATCATGCCCGATGTCGGGCATTATCCCACGGCCCCCTCCCTCCCTCCCGGAGCCGCGGAGCTGCGTTTTAAGACTGAAGCGAGCGAACAGCAGCGCTGCTGTTCGCTCACTGCAGTCTTAAAACGCGGCTTGGCTTAGCTCCGGTGCCGGTCGGGAGGGGCCCCCGGACTTTTTTTCCCATAGGAACGCATTAATTAAATTTTAATGCGTTCCTATGGGAAAAGGTGCCTCGCAAGACGAAATTTCCGCAAGACGAAGAGTCTTGCGGAACGAATTAATTTCGTCTTGCGAGGCACCACTGTAATAAGAGTGCATCCTGCTCCTAGGACACCTGAAGTTTCCTGATACTCTTCAAGGGTAGCCCCACATAGATTGCATTGTAAGGAAGCTCAAGGCATGGAAAGATGGTAAGTCGTTTGTTAACTATGTCTTTATTTATTGACTTGTAGGTGAGAGTACCCCTATAGCTGTTGCTGTGTGTAATTTCCCTTCTGGACATGCAGAGCCAATACTGTGGATGGGAGAGCAGCTGAATTTGCTGTCTGAGTGAGTACTAGCACTGAGATGCTGAATGACATAATTCCCTCTACCCATCTTGAGACATACACAAAGGTGTGGAACAAGGGTGTCCTTGTGGAACTGGCCCGTATTCTTTGAGACTTTTTGAAGTTTGATCAAGGCCAAGCTCTCTTGTCATTTGTGCTTAAGGCCCATTTCCTTTGGCTTCTACTTGAGTCTCCACAAAATATATAAAAGATAATTGAAAGCCAAATGTGGTGTAACAGTATTGGACTATGACCTGGGAGACCAGTGATTGAATTCCCTGCTCATTGGGTGACCTTGGCCCAGTCAACGTCCCTCAGCCTAGCCAATCTCAAAGAGGTGTTGTAAGGAGAAAATGGAAAGGAGAGAACCATGTAGACCACCTTTAGCTCATTGGAGAAAAAGGTGGTATACAAATCTAAGAAACAAGTCAGCCAGTCAAACTAAAATTTTAGAAACCATTTGTCATCACAGAAATACAAATAGTATGTAAATTCCTTTTTCCATAGATGTCCCCAGCACATGAGACCTCATGTTGCATGATGAAATTTTGTGTGATCCATCTGGGCTGCTAAGGAAACTGAGAAACATTGGGTACTATCCAACTAAGGAATCCCCTCATCTCAAGGATTTCTGCTTATGCGATGGGACTTTCCCCTCCACTCCTCCCCCAGCCACACCCTCCCCATATCTGCTCCAAAGGGTTGGGGGAACCCCTAGAACAGTTAGGGGGCACAGGGGAGGAGGAGAGAAGGAGAATGTTCCATTGTACAAGCAGAAATACTGACTGAACATTCTCGTAGTGCCATGTCGTATTTATCCCCATCTATGGATGTGAGGGCGATCTGGCTGCGACATCTGTCACCCCCCCATCTATCAACAAATAACAGACTTTCTCCGTTATTTAAAAAGGAAAGCTGCTGGAAACAGTTTAAGTATTTTTGTCACGGTAATGGCCTGCCCCTTCCCCAATTCTCAATTATGAATAGGGAAGATCTTCAAGGAAGAGGTCATTGGAAAGTCTTGATGCTCAATTTTACAATATGATTTTCTTTTAACAGAGATGGTGAATGGTGGAAAGTGGAGTCAGTAACCACGGGCAAAGGCTGCTATGTTCCCAGCAACCATGTTGCCAAAATCTCTCACAGGTACGAGTTTCTGCTTTCCTGTTTATGCTGCAGCAATATACATGGTCCTGTTGGGAGTAACTTGGGCAGCAGTTGGGCGGTTAAGGAGCTGCCTAAAACCACAAGGAACAGTGCATATCCCTGGAGGAACCATTCTTAGCTTGCATGGGACAAGTGTTCTGGGCAGTAAGTGGCGTGTGCTTCTCTTCCAGGTGGCTCTATGAGGGCATCAGCCGATCAAAGGCTGAGGAGCTGTTGCTGCTGCCTTCCAACAGTGAAGGTTATTTTCTGATCAGAGAGAGCCAAATGAAGAAAGGTATTGAGAGTCTTCAGCAATCTTCTAGGGAACAAAGTGGGCTCAGGAAGTTCAGAGGTGATGATTTCATACTACTTTGTGGCCTGATGGCGTTCTCTCTCACATGCAGGTTGCTACTCTTTGTCTATCAGACACACAAATGGTGCTTCCTGGGATTGTGTGAAACACTATCGCATTAACTGCATGGAAAACGGCTGGCTTTACATTTCCCCTCGCCTCACCTTCTCAAGCTTGCAGGAGCTGGTGGAGTACTATTCCGGTAATTTTGTTTCCCCCTGCTTCCGGGTTGATAAAAGGGAGATTAAATTCTGTTTTGTTCCTGCTTGAGGTGGCCTCCAGTAGTTACAAAGCAGTCCTGGTGTCAGCACCTGGCATACTGGGCTGACACTTTGGGCCCTCTGGTGGCTGTATTCTTACAGCAGCCAGCCACTTCCTGCTGCAGCTGCTCATGCATTTGCCCTGCTACTGCAGCAGCAGCCCTTTGCTCAGCCACCAGCTAAGCCTGCGAGTGTGAGTGTATGAGGGGGGAGGCTGGCAGTCTCCCACCTTGTTGCTGTAGTGCGTAGGAGCCCATAGTGGGTTGGATACACTGGCTCCCTTGAGAGGGGAGGCTGCAGCAGGCGAGCCCAAATGCCAGAGGGCACTGGGAGGCTCTATGGAGAGCAGCCTGCCCAAGGCCTCCCCAAAACTGAAGTCAGGCCTGACAAATCCTCTTGTCAGAAGATGAGAGTTGTGCTAAAGCCCAGTGGGTAAGTAGGTGGACCAGTCCATCTGCTATACCTGGGTAGGCGGTCATTTTGCACTAGCAAGTGAGGGTTAGATGGATGTAGAGAATGAAGGGGGCCAGTATGGACTCTTTATGAAAGAGGCATCTCTCATATCAGACAGTTTGACCCAAGTATAACATCTTTAGTTTCTGCCATAGAAGAGAATAGCTGCCGTGCACTCCTGTCAGAAAAAAAAACAAATGTGTACTTAAGAGGCATCATCAGGGCTTTATAAGCGGCAGCTATCAATGCAGGAAAAGCCTGTAGTATACACTGCCATAAGACTATCTTTATCGTAACAGACTCCAGTCTACGATAACAGAGAAACGGTTTGTGCACCTTGTACTGGGAATTACATTTCATGCACAAGAAACTCTGATCTTCCAGATGTTAACAGCCTAACAAACTCTCATCATCTGTGACCATTAGCTATGTTGCCTGGAGCTAATGGGAGTTGGAAGTTCAACCACTGGAGCAATACAAATTCCTCATCCATGACTTTTAACAGGTTGGATGGTTGCTCTTCACACACGTGATTGCACACACTGCCTGCTATTCCTCTGCTAACTTCCTGGCTGGTCAGATGGAAAAGAGGCTCACTTGCTTCTGTAGAATAAGGAGTGGGAAAGCTGAGCTTCCCTGGCCACAAGAAATCACAATTTGATACCCAACTTATTTTGTACTTTGTTGCACTGCTTAACTTCATTCATCACATGGGTTTCAATCCTATGCTTGGTGAAACTAGTTCTGGGTGATGTGCAAGTGTGCTGCCACTCACACAAATTGCAGTCTGCTTGTTTGCTTTGGGGAACACAACAGGATGCCTTTTCCTTGCTCATGCTAAAGTGGTGGTGTTGGGCCCTCCAATCGCTTCTGACTCACAAGCTTGCTCTGCATCCTTCCAAGTACTTTGGCTTGGCTAGGATGTATCCTTGAATTATGACCATGCCTTGAATGCCTGTGTGTGTGTAGAAACCTCCACCTTCTTTACATGCAAGTCAGTCTACTGCACAAAATTAGGAGCTGCATCTTTGCTCTGGCATGCAACCTCCAAGATGCCCACAGGGGAATGTGTCCCTTGAGCTGGAAAAGGCTCCTCACCTCTTGTGCGGCCACCCAACACACTGGTTTAAAATATCAAGACTGAACCAAGTATGTGGTGATCAGTGCAGTTTAGCTTTGTTTACTACTATGCGCTTGGTCTGGAATACCAAAAACCCAGATTAGGAGATTCTTTCCTCCTTTTGTTAACAGAAGCTGGGGATGGCTTATGTTGCTGCTTGAAGGAGCCGTGCTTCATCCAAGGCTCTACATTGTGGCAGAAGTCTAATCTTTCCCGACCAATGGTAGTAAAGAAGCCAACTCTCAACTGGAAGGAGATCAGCAGTATTCTTTTATTATCCTATTTTCTTCTAGCACAGAGTTCCTAAGCAGTCTCTTTATCTGGGCTTTGGCTTGTTTGAATTCAAGTTGATGCACTATCAGCCTTCAAAACCATGTTCTGGCCAGGCATCCTTCACTGGTTGCAGCAAGCATAAGACCATTTAATCTGTAGTGGGTAAATACTTCTGCTGCAAAAGAAGCATTTGGTTGCACTTGGTAATAGCAACAAGAGATAAAAGCAAGTTTCTGACAGTGATTGGGATAAGCAGTGGGGATGTCTGCCTGCTTTTGTGTGGGAACAATCTACCAGAATGCTATAATGAGGTCTTTGCAAGAGAAGGATGTTTATCCTTCTGCTTCACACCATATTTAATCCTTCAACGTTTTCTCCTGTCTAGCTCAGACTTGCTGGCAGAAAATCCGCTATCAGAAGACTCGCCAATTAGCTTGGGCCTGAGGGAAGCTGTCACTTCCTACCTGTTAAT
The DNA here is from genome assembly GCF_009819535.1 of Lacerta agilis. NCBI lineage: Eukaryota > Metazoa > Chordata > Lepidosauria > Squamata > Lacertidae > Lacerta > Lacerta agilis. The sequence continues at coordinate 65,528,770 of NC_046317.1, read as the reverse complement.
GACTGAAGAGCTGCCCTCAGAGGACACAATCAGTGAAAAGTGAGAAAGATCAATACGCTTAAGGTTACTGTTGGGAACCATTTTTGGAATGTGGAAGAAAAGGACTTCAGTATTGACCTCTTTCTATTTTTTTAATGCTCTCTCACATTAATTTTTAGGATGTGGGTGGTGCTGTGGGTTAAACCACAGAGCCTGGGCTTGCTGATCAGAAGGTCGGTGGTTCGAATTCCCCGCGATGGGGTGAGCTCCCGTTGCTCAGTCCTAGCTCCTGCCCACCTAACAGTTTTGAAAGCACCTCAAAGTGCAAGTAGATAAGTAGGTACCGCTCCGGCGGGAAGGTAAATGGCATTTCCATGCTCTGGTTCGCCAGAAGCAGCTTTGTCATGCTGGCCACATGACCTGGAAGCTGTACGCCGGCTCCCTCGGCCAGTAACACGAGATGAGCACCGCAACCCCAGAGTCGGACATGACTGGACCAAATGGTCAGGGGTCCCTTTACCACATTAATTTATCTACTTAATAATTATATTCTGCTGGTCTTCCATCATGTGGATCCCATGCAACTACTGACCAAACCCAGACCTGCTCAGCTTCAGCAAGATGGCAGCCTTCCTTTATGAGAACTATATATATGTATTTATAATATATTTTTAAATAATAAAGCTTGGCTGTGTATTTATGACTACTCCTATAAAGCTCTGCATTTCAGCAAAGTTCACTTTAAGAGTTCACTTCACTCAACATCTGTAAAGGATATTTACATGGCAAAACAAGAACCGCAAGTCACTCAAACATCAGATAACCACAACTGTTTAAATCACTCACCTTCATTGTTCACAATGGGAAAATATAAAGTTGGTATTGGCTACGTAACTAAATATTGCTGTGAACACTCCCACAGCACAAGCACTATGCTACTTTGAGACAGCCAGGTGTCATTTAATGGTCACATAAGCTTTATTCCAAATTATTACAGCAAAATAAGTTTATCTGCTGTACAGATGTTACACTCATATCATAGTGCCAATAAATTGGAGACAAATTATTCCCTGAAATTAGTCTTGGCACAAAGCCTTCGTTTCAACTCAGAATAGTGTAATAATTCTTTCTGAAAAAATTAGCTGGTCAAAATGTTAACTGAAGTAATTGTTACTCCTATGACAAACATTGGCTAACTGAAATTTACATAATCAATTCTGCAGCATATAAACATTACAGATTTATATCCATAATTATCAATTTGTCACTTAACAGGTCTTCAACTCACAAATGTGCTTTAAATTTTAAAACTTTGGTGGTGTCCAAAACAACTGATATCAAGGTAATAAAAAATCCAACATTCAGAACACCATCAATGAAAAATAGTCCATTCTTGTCCAGCTTGAAGTAACTTTTGTCCCAGGTGTAGTCCAACACAAAAATCAATTATGGAAATATTGATCTGCAGGCAAACTTTTTAAAAAAAACATAACGAATACTTACAATACACCAATGTTTCCAAAAGGTACTGTATAATGTAGCTTCAACATAAGCAGCATTTTCACTTTGATCTCACAATAATACAAATAAGGAAACTAATAAAAGTACAAAAAGGGATTCTGAAACATACTGTTTTTAACATAATGCCCCCATGCTTTGGGACAGTACCTCATGCATAGATCTTGAGGTTCCATTTACACAAATATAAAATACCTGATTCCCAAAACCACACATTTACAAGTCTCTACAATGAGAAAGTTTATAATATTGAAAAAGACTACTTTTCAAACTATAACCGGAATGGCAATTATTAACAGTAGGGTAGAAAACTCACACCGTGTCCATCACAGACAAATCTGAATTTGTAGTACACCTTATATCTCACCGACCGTCCTGTCCCCTGCCATGAGGGTGGTCTCATCAGCACTAGGTCATGAAGATGCACAGCATGGCCAGATTTAGAAATTCAAGAATGTACAGAAGTACAACAAAAAAGGGTTTCCCAGTACCTTAAGTCATGCTACAATGACATGATAAATACGGAAAACAATCATTTACTAAGAAAAGAAGTGCAACCAAGGTGTGACCTTCTACTACATGTATTCAAAATAGTAGACAAGTTTTCAGGTCATAATCTGCAAACCTCTTGTAACAGTTTACAATTAAATTAGACATTCATACTTGCTAGGCTTGAAAATAATATCTTCTCTATGATTAAATACTGTGGTTATGCAATAAACCATTAGAAATAAAGTATGACTGTCTGGTGCACTAGTTATTTAAATAAACTATGCAGAATGTAATTTACAAGCCTTGGTCAACTAATCATTTTTGGCTCTCAGAACTTTGTTCTCCAGTGGCACAATTTTGTCAGTGTATGTATGCAAAGAACATGAATGTTGAATTCAACAACTTGATACAAGGAGTGAAAAGTATTATTACCAGCCTGCTCCTAGCCTCTGAAGACAAGACTAAATCCATTTCCATAATGTTAAAAATGCCTAGCAAAAGCCAAATGAACAAAAGGTAAGGGCAACCCCATCACTTTCTGAAGAGTGGACCCTTGTTCCTAAACAATTCCCTGAAGTCAGTTCTGCATCACATGCAACAAGCATGCTATACCATTTAACAGAGAGTGATCAATTCATGTGATACGCTCCAGCCATCACGTAGAAGTCTCCAGTATCATGTGGAACAGCAAAGTGCTATTTGTTGCACTTTGCCCAAGTCTGTGAGGAGTTGTTTTATACAATGTTTGAGTTGGGGGAGTCTAGCTAGTGGTTCTGGTGCTCCAACTCCCCAGTATAATCCAACCAGCTCTCCAAACTGGAAGAAAAAAGAATAATGTTTAAAAATGTGCACACATCAGTCACTGGTAAACTAATTTGTACTAGAGGACTGGGAAATGGCCAACAAAACATTTTTTTAAAAAGGCTCTGGGAATCACAGGCCAGTTAGCTTAACGTTTGTACCAGGGTATCTGCTAGAAAACATAATTAAGAATATAAAAGGAACAAATCAGAATGGGTTCTATAAATGGAAGAAAGTTCTGCCTCATCAAATTTTGAAATTATTTGAGTGCCAATAAGCACATGGATGTGGTGAGCCAGTAGGATTATATGCTTGGACTTGCCAAAAGCTTTTTGTCAGGATGGTTCCCCAAAGGGTTGTAAGGAAGTCACAGAGTAAGAGGGCCGGCAGTGCTATGGATTAGTAAGTGGCTAAAAAGAAAGCAGAGAACAGGAATAAGCTCCCACCACTTATTCCACCATGGAGTGATGGTGGTATTGGAACCAGTGCTATCTAACCACTACATCCATAGACCTGGATTAGGGATGAACACTGAAGTAGGCAAATTTGCAGAAACAAAATTATCTGGATTTATTATAGTGAAAATTCAGGTAGACTGTGGCTGCTCCAAAGGACTATCCTCATTCTAGACCAGGGGTACCCAAACTAAGGCCCGGGGGCTGGATGCGGCCCAATCGTCTTCTAAATGCGGCCCGCGGACAGTCCAGGAATGTGTTTTACATGAGTAGAATTTGTGCTTTTATTTAAAATGCATCTCTGGGTTATTTGTGGGGCATAGGAATTCGTTCATATTTTTTTTCAAATATAATCTGACCCCTCACAAGATCTGAGGGACAGTGGACCGGCCCCTTGCTGAAAAAGTTTGCTGACCCCTGTTCTAGACAAATGAGCAAGAAAATGACAAAAGGGGTTCAAAACTATAAAGTGGTGCACAATTAAGGCCAAAAAACCCACAAAAAATGTTACTTCCCAAGTACACTCATGGGATTTCAAGTGGCAATGGCTACACAGGAAAGAAATATATTGGGCTGTGGTGGATAGCTCAGTGACAATACGAATTCTGAGCATGGCAGCTATGCCAAAGCATTATTAGGAAAAAGGTTTAAAGAAAATTGAATGTATTTACACATTACATAAAATTATAGAGTTGGAAGCAACCACAAGGGTCATCTGGTCCAACCCCTTGTAATGCAGGAATCTTTTTGCCCAACATGGGGCTGAAACCCACGACCCTGAGATCAAGAGTCTCATGCTCTACCAACTGCTGGAAAGATTATTTTGTAAACTGGCAAAGGTTGTAGAAAAGAAATCATTACCATCCAGCTCCTTTTCAATTAAATCCATCCTATGAGTAACTTCATCTTGCAGAGACTCAACGTGGGCCAAAAGGTTAAGTTGCCACTGCAGCTGGGAATTCACAACTCCTTCCTTGTCTTTTTCCAGCAGTTTTACTTCAATAGCTTCCTCCGATGTGACTTTTTCTCTTACCTATCAAAATACACAAATTAATGATGCTTATAGGCAGTAAATCAATCAATGTACTTTAAAGAAAAGTTAAAGGTTTACTGAATAATCTGGCTCTACAAATGGGGCTACTTCTGGATCAAAAGACAGAGTATAAATAGATACAGTGGAACCTTGGTTCTCAAATGGCTTAGTTGACGAACAGATTGGTTCCTGACCGCCGAAAACCCGGAAGTAAGTGTTCTGGTTTTCTAAAGTTTTTCGGAGGCCGAAAGTCTGGTGTGGCTGTCGGCTATTGTTTCCGGGGTGCCTGCATCAATTGGAAGCCGCTCCTTAGTTTTCGAACGTTTCAGGAGTCAAACGGACATCTGGAACGGATTAAGTTCGAGAACCAAGGTTCCACTGTATATCAGTAAGTTCCTTTGTCAAATGCTGCTGAACTCTGAGTTTTATGACTACAAACTGTTTTTCAGAGTACAGTTGGGAAAATAATATGGAGTATTAACACAGTCACCACAGAAGTAAGGCCTAAGAGAATAAGAAAAAATACGGTTGCATTATATAGAAAATACTTCCACTCTGAAAGCTAGTTAACTGTTTTCTCTTTTTTAAAAAAGGGGACACCCAAATTAGAACACAATGTAACCTTTTAAAATAATAAATAGGCACATTAGTTCTATACAGCTCTCCTGACAAATAGTCTATACTCTTAAATTTCATCACAATTTTCCGATGTGAGGGGTTTTTGGTTGCACAGTTGTATCAAATGGAGTCCCTTGTGCTGACAGAAGGCTTTTTGATTCAGCAGAGGATTTTGCCAGTGGAATAGGGAGGGAGATGATATTACTGATTCCCTCTCCTGGTGATGCCCTCTGTATGCTTCCAAAATCTGCTTTAAAGTATTAATGGAACCTCCGGAACAGTAAGATTTTTTTTTGGGGGGGGGATCACTTCCCTTCCAGTTTCCTCTACAATTGATCAAAGAGCCTTCTGTCAGTGCAAGGAGCAGCATTAGATAGAGCCTGCAATTCTCACCTTTGCATTTATTTTCTATTGTTGGCCAGCAATGTATTCTATGTATATTTCTATTTCCATTAGCAACTCCTCAAAATTTCCAAGCTGTATGGCAGGTATGCTACCTCATTCTTAGTATACAAGCTTAGCTCTTCCCTGTGCAGGGATTATCATATCTATTTGTGTTGGAGATAAGATTTTCCTTCTCCCAGCTGCTGAAACTCAGAAATACTTCAATGCAACATACCTTAGAGTAGTTATGTTTCGATTCATTTTCAAACTTGTGTATTTCTCTATCCAACTCCCATCCTAATCTCTCTACTATAGTATCATCTCCATTCTCTCTTATCCTATTGACACCATCATCAATGTCTGAATTTCTGGTTTCCACGACAAGTCTCTGTTCTATAGCAGGATAGTAGGCTCGAGGTTTTTGGTAACAGTGTTCACTAGTGATATATGATTCCTCTACAGAAGGAATGGTTGAAGGTTTCTCAATGGTTCCATTAAAAGTTCTGTAACTTGTAGTCTCCTCTTTGCAACAGTTTTCATCAATATGAATGAGGCGCGTGCTGTGTGATTTTTCATCTACTTCAAGATGCTTCCAAGGCTGACACCAGAGCTTCAAGTCAGGATGTTCTTTGCTTCTGGAAAAAAGCAAGTAAGTGGAAGTCAGGACTACAAACTTTTACAGACGATTCAGATGACCTACTCCTTTTCTCCAAGAAGAAAAGGTTTCTCCAAGAAGAAAAGAAGTTTTCACTTCTGCTTAGATTGACCACGGTCAAGTGTGCAGTCAACTGTAGTCAATAAACTATGGTCAGCTTAATAAAATATGGTTTAAAGTTGGTTTATTTCAACTAACTATAGTTGAAATCAGTTTGTCTGGGATTGGGTGGCATGGCCAGCTGTGGTTAATTTAAGATTGAAAGTGACAGTTTCTGAACACTTCCGTTGCAGCTATACTAGAAGAGGGGGGAGCACATGAGAAGGAAGCTCACTGTGTCCAGTTCTCAAGATGGGTTAGCAACAAGGCCACACTAGCTCATTACAAATTTAGATCCACAGAACACCATACACAGCTGAGATCTGCAATGCTAACCACACTTGCTTCTTCAAAAATCTATCGGTATGATACAAATGAGAACTTGCAAAAACAATGCTTACTGCAAAATGCTCATCTTCAGTTGAAGTCCATGCAGTACTTCTATCACTTTTTGCACATCGCCAAGAAGTTGGTGCGTAGCTATTTTCTTAGCATTCTGGTGGGAATTTTCTCCCAAAAATGTTAAGCCATGCATGTGACCACTGCACAACCACTCCTTCTCATACCAGTATTTCAAACTGGATCTCTTACCTGAAGCAGAATAATGAGAGGGTAAGATTACAAAAGTAAGTATAAGAAAACTCTTGATCAAAAATTATCATATTCTACTACTTAATCTTTATTCTCTTCCTCCCCTCCCCCATATAATAGTAGCTTCTAAAAAGGAATAGTACAAAGTCAACTTTAAAGTGCAATTGCAAAGAAAAAAATCTACTCCCCACCCTTTGCTTCAAACAAGGATGCTATTTAGTAATACTCAAATTCTCTCTTGGCATTTTTTTAAAAAAATAGTGAATTGGATATCATTTAACTAAAGTAAAAACTAGCCAGTATCAAAATGCAAGTCCTATGATGCAGAATTTCATTTGAAGCCAGTCTAAGAAGGCTTGGAAGCTGGTAAGACACAAAGGATGTAATCAGATCTACACTTACCTGTGAAGTAAGCCCACTGAACATAGTGGAACTTTCTTCTGTATAAACACACACAGAGAAATCTTTATCTGAAACTTAGTTAACCACATCTTTGCACTTGAATAAAACACACAAAATCCTTGGCTCCAAGTGAGGAGAAAGCTACTGCCGCCACTGAACACACAAAAAAATTGTTTCCTTATGGCAATGAAAAAATAGGTGCTGCTGTGATGTGAGTTTGTTTTGGTTTCAGCAGCACCTTCCTTGTGAGGAGTGCAAGAGAAGGGAAAAGCCAGAATTGGGCTCTCCTGCTACAGTGGTGTATTCTGGTCATCATCTCTACACAGCTGTATCCTACGATACTAGAGGCACAAGAGCAGTTTTTCCTTTTCAAAAGGTAGAAATTATACTGACAGAAGTAATATAGATTGAAAACTGGTCAGTTTAACCTCTTTTTCACATGCTATTATATACAACTGTCACTGCAGTGAGGGCCCAGAATTGCGCATTCTCCCTTAGTGGAGAGGTCAATCTCCCTTTGAATATGCAAAGTACAGAATAGGTTTTTGTCTGGCAGGGAGATGGAGATTTGGCCAATAATAATGCATTTTCCAGAACGTGTCAAGCCACCTCCCTGAGGGATACAATTGACTTCTGACTGGCTGGATACAGCCACCTGTCAATCAAGACCCAGCTAGGTAAGAAACTCTTTAAAAGATGACTGTTGCCAAATAGTCTCTTGTTCCTCAACTGGCCATCTGCTACTGTATGTGAGGAGACCAGAAGCCCTTATCAAAGTAGCTATATTGGAATAGATGAGACTTGAACTAAAATGTTCTTTTTGTTATTTTCTGCCTCTCCATTTGCCCTCCTTTCTTTTCTATTCTTAAGACTCTTCATAAAATTTAGCTGTTGGGGTCCTGTGAATGCATTTGAGCCCAAACTCTCAGGGTTGTTCCAACCTCTCATGTTATAGTAACTTGATTCATGCTATGTGCGTGCTATGAGAGGGAGGAACAGGTAAACTGGATGCAATCTCTGCTTCCCCTTTGCAACCATCTGCCTTGGATCCCTGGAAACCACGGCATCTAGGGTTAGAAGGAACATGCCTGGTAGCCTCTGGTACTACAGTGATACCTTGGGTTAAGAACTTAATTCGTTCTGGAGGTCCGTTCTTAACCTGAAACTGTTCTTAACCTGAGGTACCACTTTAGCTAATGGGGCCTCCTGCCGCTGCTGCGTTGGCAGCGCACTATTTCTGTTCTCATCCTGAAGCAAAGTTCTTAACCCAAGGTACTATTTCGGGGTTAGCGGAGTCTGTAACCTGAAGCGTCTGTAACCCGAGGTACCACTGTACTGGTCTACCCAGAATGGCAATTGTGGAACCAAGGGAGTAATGTTATTTACCTCACTTCCATTACAATCATTATAAGTGGTTTCATTTGGAATGCTCCAAACAGTATGAATTAAATGACAAGGAAAACAAAGTTCCATCTAATGTTATCATTTCAGATGCATAATAATGTAAACTTGCAAATTAAAAGGAGATAAGTCAATAACATCAAATAGGTTGTATTTAAAAGAGACAGACAATAATAATAATAATTACTACATACTATTAGAAGACTCTGCAACCTTAGAAATCTTTGTACCTGGAGGATCTTGACATATATAGCAGGTATATTTCTCAGGTACATTATCTTCTAATAGACCCATACAGACTCCGTGCTGCCAACAGAGACATTCTTCACACTGTTGTAAGTCAAATAAACAGAATTAGATCAATGCAAAGTATGCATTAAACCAGGGGTCCCCAAACTAAGGACCGGGGGCCGGATGTGGCACAATCGCCTTCTAAATGCGGCCCACGGACGGTCTGGGAATCAGCATGTTTTTACATGAGTAAAATGTGTCCTTTTATTTAAAATGCATCTCTGGGTTATTTGTGGGGCCTGGTGTTTTTACATGAGTAGAATTTGTGCTTTTATTTAAAATGCATCTCTGGGTTATTTGTGGGGCATAGGAAATCGTTCATTCCCCCCCCCCCCAAAATATAGTCCGGCCCCTCACAAGGTCTGAGGGACAGTGGACTGGCCCATGGCTGAAAAAGTTTGCTGACCCCTGCATTAAACACAAACAAACAACAAACAAACAAACAAACAGACATTTTAAAGGTATTTTAGAGGCCTAAATACATGACTGTATATTGCTGGTGCATATTTCTTTTACAAACAGAATAAATGAAAAAGAGAAGTCTTGTTATGGGAAATTATTCTTTTTTCCCTTTAACTGGAAAATTACAAACTATGCAACATGGAAATCAGTTAGCAAGAAAATTAATCAGGAAATATCAGGTCATATATCTATAGAGAAATTGTCAGAAGCACAAACTTCAGTTTTCCCATATGAATGTAACACCTTTGGAAGGAATATATGACATATAGTCTTGTGTATTAGAACTAGTGAAGGCCAAATCAGCCCCAACACCTGCTGGATCAAGCTAAGCATACCAAACTCTTTCCCTCAATGAACTATTTCGAATCCAATCCCAATTTTTCCCTGTGTTATTAATGGATCTTCTGTTTCCACCAGGATCTTCTGGTCCTTCCCTCTTAAGAATCTCAAAACTCTCAGCCTGCATCTTCCTCACCTATTTATCTAAACTGCTCTAGCAGCAGTTGAATGGTTGGCATGTCAGCCAGATACCAGGAGCACTGAGATATGTCATCCTCAGGACTATGTTAAATGAGAAGACTACATCACTACCTGCTCCCAAGCCAGGCATCTGAATGGGAGAAGTAGGCCATCCTCTATCACTACCACCATTATAGTTAACAAGCCAGGTAAACTTGGATGGTAGGGAGGAGGGCTTATTTCTCCAGCTTCCTGAGTGAAAAATGCCTACCCCTTCTTTACACAAGCGAAGTACAGCCTTGAGTTACAGGGAGGGAGGGAGGACACAACATGTTTGTACAGTAATGGAATTTTGGGAGGTTTTCTTAGGAAGATTAAAAGAGTTCTATGTCATTCTAAAATCTTAAGCATTTGTTTATGCTACATTAGCATTCACCTAAGCATGAATTGCACAAGCAAGGGTTACAGGTAAGCACAATTCAGAACATTCTTAGAGATATTTTCAACACAATAAAAGAAGTCAGATCTGACACTATCTACTCTATTATAAAGCAATTTCAGGTAACAGTTAAGCTCCATAGCATCACCATTTGGGGGTTTGGTAATGAGGATTCTCTTCTATCTCTATCTATCTATCTATCTATCTATCTCTATCCACACACATAAAACATGTACAAATGAATCTTCCTAATTAAGTACTGTTTAGGCATCCAGAGGAGCACTGCAATATATTATTAATTTACAAATGTGCAACCTAGGCTTTCATGAAAATATAGCAAGGTAGAACTACACAGATCCATAAATATATCAATAAAAATTCAATTTGTACTTGATAATTACTTAAGTGTTTCAATTTACTTCATTACACTCACAATCCACAACCATGTACCTGAATCATAAAGTCGTTTTCTTCCTCCACTTCACAAATGCACCGAACAATTTCAAAGTCATTATCATCGTATTCAAGATCCTCATCAGGATTAGTTGTTACATCAACGTCCTGACTGCAGTCATCATCGCTCCAAAGCAAACTATCTGCAGATGACTCACTCAAGGTATCATCCTCTGTGTGCAAAGAATTGTAATTGGAAAAAATCTGTGTGAGTAATTCCTGAAAGCTGCCAAAGGAGGTGGCCATTCTAAACAATTTTAGCAAAAGAATATCCATTGTTAAGACTTTCACACATTCCAGATTATGCTTAAAATTGTGTTTCTGTGCCAGACTCAGATGCTTTGTTAAATTTGTATCCATTACTAAACAAATGTGAGACGTAAGGTAAAACCCAGCCAAACCCTTAATTTCTTGACTGAAAACTGGGCCAAGAAACATAATGTAATAAAAGGAAGCCAGTCTCACTGAAATCAATGAGACGTGTGTGCTTTGCTTTGACTGGATCGTGTCAACATGCAGCTACAACCCAACACATGCTTACTTTTTCAGTGGAGCTTGCCATCAAGTAATAAGGACTTAAAAGTAGATTAAAGTAAAGTAAGTGAGCAGATAAATACAAAACTCCTCTCCAATAACAGAGGTATGTGCATTTTCATGTTACACACACTTAATTTGTCACTGAGGTTTGGCATCTCTTTAGGTGGTTTGCAACAAAAAGTTCAAAGTTCCCTATGATTTGAGTAAGTTTGCTCAGGAAATATTAAGATCTGGATCTAGAGATATAATTTCTCAGTTTTTGTATCCAAAGTAATTTGCTGTGGAGAACTTATTTTCAAGTCTTCAGCTTTTTAAAAGACGTCATATAGTGATTGAAATGGAAAATGCATTTAACTTCAAATTCTAATTTGCTTTAGAGTAGCAGTGGACATTACCTCTTATAAGTAGGTAAAGGTTGGTTTAAGGTTAGAAAAATGTAAGTCACCTTTAAGCAGAAACCAAATCTAGAAGATTTCAGCCTGAAGGTTGAGCATTCTGGAAAGATACAAATGATTCAAATGCAAGAATTTAGAATGGAAACTGGTGGAATCCAATTCATTTTAAAATAAGTATCAAGGACTTAATGTTCATAGATGAGTGGCTGATCTAGGAACAGTGAAGCACACAATTCTGAGCCACACTAGGTCACAGTGTGGCTCTATTAAGAAGGATTTGAATACACAAAAAATGTTATTCTTCACAGTTGTTGTAAGAATGCTTTCAGATACTAAATACTATGAGACAAATCCAAAAGAAAAAGCAGGAACCGATTTCCATATACAATTAGTTTAGTTAAAGTGCTGCTCTCTTTACAAGATAAACAACCTTCTTTCCACGATAGCCCACAAGTAATAAGGTGATCACCTGATCATTTTTTTCTGAGCTCACACACAAACACACCTGTACAGTGGTACCTCTGGTTACATACTTGATTCGTTCCAGAGGTCCGTTCTTAACCTGAAACTGTTCTTAACCTGAAGCACCACTTTAGCTAATGGGACTCCTGTTGCCACTGCACTGCCAGAGCACAATTTCTGTTCTTATCCTGAAGCAAAGTTCTTAACCTGAAGCGTTATTTCTGGGTTAGCGGAGTATGTAACCTGAAGCGTATGTAACCCAAGGTACCACTGTATACCCCATGCTCATAACACAATACTTTTATAAGTCAAAGCTTTATATGGGAAACTAATACAGAGGCAAGCAATATTGTAGCACAAAGACTTTACCAGCTGATGCAGCTAGGGAATAACTACATTTTTTGTTAATACAACTGAATATTTTCTAATATATCTATAAACTAAGTGTATAGAAGCATCAGATATTGCTTAACAATACTTCTTTAAATCAACAGTCATATATTGAACTACTTATCTGCAAATTGGGGGAAATTACCAAAATTAAAGATTTAAGATTAGGATGCCTTCTCCTTCACTTAAATTACTACACATGGACATGTCTAGATGTGGAACAGGACAAGGAAAAGAAAGTTGAGTGTCCCCAAAATCTGAACGTTTCTGTAAATGCAGTAAGAATGAACTTGATACATTGGACCATATCTTCCTCTCTTGTAATTTTGGCACTAATGCTAGAAGTCAATTATTAAATGCTTTACAAAGGGATAGGCCTACCTCTACGTTTCCAACTATTAATACTATTATCGGACAGTAATGATAAAATCACTTCAATAGTGGCCGAATTGTTAAGCTCAGTCCATGCAGAAAGATAAGCTATCACAAAGAGGATTAGGGGGTCTTAATTAAATAGTAATGCAGAACTGATATATTGTTATATCATTTATACCAAATGATGTTTTAACTAAGGTTGTTTTGAGAAGTTTTAAGTTAATTTTTTATGGATTAGTATGAATTTTAGTGCTAAAGATTTAATTAATATCAGCCTTACTTTGTTGAGTTTATATCTATATATTTTATACACAATGTCTGTTCTGAAATTGTCTTGTCTGTTATGCCTAATAAAGGTTATTGAATTTGAAAGTTGAGTGTCATTTTTAGCCATGTTCTTTCTGTATCAATGGTTGACGGTTTATGGCAGCGACACAAAGTATAAACTATGCCTGTTCTTCAGTGCTGATCCTCCTTCTTCAGGGCTGATCATATGGTCTGCTTTTTACTATTTACCTCTTACACAAACTTCATTTCAGCTTCAACAGTGTTTCACAGGTGCTAGTAGTTATGTATTAACATCCACTGCTGCTATTTAAGACCCCCAGATATTATCACCCCTTGCCATATTTAAGGCCCAGTTGAATTGCTCCTGTCATTGCTTCTTAGGCTGCAAGGCAACTTTTGCTGTGCTAGGCAGTTAATTTATCCCCTCCGGATATTCACCTTTATTCTTCTTTATTCACCTTAATACTTCTTTCCTTAGTGCTACCCTACACCTAAACATCTGTGTAACCTTCAGGTGCTTCTAAAACATTTGTTCAATATTCATTGGTGGTTTCCCCCTTTTCTACACTGTTGCTTAGTTCTGACTATTGTAAGAGATGGACAAATACAGAGAATGGACACATAGAACCCAACTGTCTAAACCAATGGCTGCATTCTGACATGTTAAGCCAAGCTTATCTTAGTAAGGCCATACTGTGCATGCGGCCCAATCCTCCTGCTTTTCTCCTCTTTGGCACAGTAAACAATGAGGACCATGGCTTGTTGGACAGTAACAAGCCACAATCATTAAGTCAACAACAAACCATGGTTTAAGAGTAGCCAGTGATCGGGGCTTATTATGAAGCAACATACCATAATTTCATATTTGGATGCAACACCAAGCTATCACCTTCCTGGTTTGCTTATCAACTCATGCCAGGAGAGGAGCAAAACAAAATCTTTTGCATAGCAGAACTGGGTTGCATACACCAACATGAAGCTTTGCACAGTAGTTATTAAATCAAACTTCTTGACTTACTATTATGTGCAAACACACAAAATTTAACACTTCTAAAGAATAGAAAACTGGAAGAAAGGAGAAAGTTACAAAAACAAGCCAGGCTCAAGCAAATCTGCTAAGGAAGAATAGCAAGAATCCCTTTAACTAAAACTGATAAATCAGTCTTAGGTCTTTGAGCTGGCATGTCTCTGCAAGGAAAATATATCATGCTTTATGATAATGTGTTGTTGCAGTAGTCAACGCGCTCTATCCTAGGCAGCAAGTCTTTGCAAATTTTCAGTTCCTTTACTAGCATTTCATAGTTCTAAAGTGAAGACTATTGAGGTAGAAACTAAATCAATCTCACCATTCGTTTTTGATTTGTGTTTACGATGCCCAGAATTAGCACCCTGCAGTTGCATACTCGAATGTGCACAAGGCCGATTTGCTGAATTGTATCTCGTTGCAATGGCAGATCTCGTAGGGGAAAGATCTTGGGGAAAGTCAACATTTTCTTCACTCCCTGAATGCTCTGAAAACATTAGGAAGTATTAATACTTTAAAAATGAATATACACAAGAGTCCATGGTTAAAGAATTAACAGTACCGTATATCGCGGCGTATAAGGCGACTCGGCGTATAAGACGACCCCCCAACTTTTAATGTGAAAAACAGAGTTTGGGGTATACTCACCCAGCCCGGGATCCATGGCTGCTGAGGCGGCAGCAGCGGCGGGGAGAGCGTCCCCCGCGCCACACAGGAGATTTCCGCGCTTGCCGCCCAAGCGCACAGCGGCCCCCATGGCTGCTGAGGCGGCGGCAGCGACGCCTGGGGCAGCGGGGAGAACCTCCCCGTCGCCGCAAAGGAGGCCTCCGCGCTTGCCGCCGAAGCGCAGGACGGCCTCCACGGCTGCTGAGGCGTCGGCAGCGACGCCTGGGGCAGCGGGGAGAAGCTCCCCGTCGCCGCAAAGGAGGCCTCCGCGCTTCCCGCTGAAGCGCAGGACGGCCTCCACGGCTGCTGGGCGTCGGCAGCGACGCCTGGGGCAGCGGGGAGAAGCTCCCCGTCGCCCCAAAGGAGACCTCCGCGCTTCCTGCTGAAGCGCAGGACGGCCTCCACGGCTGCTGAGCGGCGGCAGCGACGCCTGGGGCAGCGGGAGAAGCTCCCCGTCGCCGCAAAGGAGGCCTCCGCGCTTGCCGCCGAAGCGCAGGACGGCCTCCACGGCTGCTGAGGCGTCGGCAGCGACGCCTGGGGCAGCGGGGAGAAGCTCCCCGTCGCCCCAAAGGAGGCCTCCGCGCTTCCTGCTGAAGCGCAGGACGGCCTCCACGGCTGCTGAGGCGTCGGCAGCGACGCCTGGGGCAGCGGGGAGAAGCTCCCCGTCGCCCCAAAGGAGGCCTCCGCGCTTCCTGCTGAAGCGCAGGACGGCCTCCACGGCTGCTGAGGCGTCGGCAGCGACGCCTGGGGCAGCGGGGAGAAGCTCCCCGTCGCCCCAAAGGAGACCTCCGCGCTTCCTGCTGAAGCGCAGGACGGCCTCCACGGCTGCTGAGGCGGCGGCAGCGACGCCTGGGGCAGCGGGGAGAAGCTCCCCGTCGCCGCAAAGGAGGCCTCCGCGCTTGCCGCCGAAGCGCAGGACGGCCTCCACGGCTGAGGCGTCGGCAGCGACGCCTGGGGCAGCGGGGAGAAGCTCCCCGTCGCCGCAAAGGAGGCCTCCGCGCTTCCCGCTGAAGCGCAGGACGGCCTCCACGGCTGCTGAGGCGTCGGCAGCGACGCCTGGGGCAGCGGGGAGAAGCTCCCCGTCGCCCAAAGGAGACCTCCGCGCTTCCTGCTGAAGCGCAGGACGGCCTCCACGGCTGCTGAGGCGTCGGCAGCGACGCCTGGGGCAGCGGGGAGAAGCTCCCCGTCGCCGCAAAGGAGGCCTCCGCGCTTCCCGCTGAAGCGCAGGACGGCCTCCACGGCTGCTGAGGCGTCGGCAGCGACGCCTGGGGCAGGGGAGAAGCTCCCCGTCGCCCCAAAGGAGACCTCCGCGCTTCCTGCTGAAGCGCAGGACGGCCTCCACGGCTGCTGAGGCGGCGGCAGCGACGCCTGGGGCAGCGGGGAGAAGCTCCCCGTCGCCGCAAAGGAGGCCTCCGCGCTTGCCGCCGAAGCGCAGGACGGCCTCCACGGCTGCTGAGGCGTCGGCAGCGACGCCTGGGGCAGCGGGGAGAAGCTCCCCGTCGCCCCAAAGGAGGCCTCCGCGCTTCCTGCTGAAGCGCAGGACGGCCTCCACGGCTGCTGAGGCGTCGGCAGCGACGCCTGGGGCAGCGGGGAGAAGCTCCCCGTCGCCCCAAAGGAGGCCTCTGCGCTTGCCGCTGAAGCGCAGGACGGCCTCCACGGCTGCTGAGGCGTCGGCAGCGACGCCTGGGGCAGCGGGGAGAACCTCCCCGTCGCCGCACAGGAAGCCTCCGCGCTTGCCGCCCACGCCCAGCCCGGGCTCCATGGCGGCTGAGGCAGCGGTTGCGGCTGGAGCGCCGGGGAGAGGCTCCATGCAGCCAGTGGCGGGGCGGAACTCCGGGTCACATCGCATGATGTTGCCGGCGTACAAGACGACCCCCGACTTCAGAGAAGATTTTTCGGGCTTAAAAAGTCGTCTTATACGCCGCGATATACGGTACTATGTTTACCCTGGTTCTACACCTCTAACAAACAAGTAATTAGTGTAGACAGGCTCCTCTGCTTACAAGTTTAGACCCCCATCCACATTATTTGCCCATCACCAACAACAACTCCAGAATGCTAAGAGGCTCTGCTCTCCATTCAATAGGAAGCAGGCTCTCTTCTTAGAACAGCGGTGGGAAACCTGTGTCCTCCATATATTGTAGGACTAAATCTCTCCATAACCAGATTATTGGCCATGCTGACTGGAGCTAATGGGAGTTGGAATCCAGCAACATTGTCACAGAATACAAGCTTAACCAGAGGCTGGACTGATCTGCCCCGTCCTCTGCTAGATGCCATCATCACCTGTCTCTGAAGCAAACAGTGACACTTCTTTGTTAAAAAGACAAATGCAATATACTTGTTTACATTGATGTCTCCAGTATAACAATGCTTTAGTAGTGTTTTCTCCTAAGAAAACGACATTGATCAAGAAAGGAAAGACAATTAAATGAAGCCATATCCCCCAATATTACCTGATTTTGTTTTCTTTTTCTTCTTTTTCTTCTTCTTTGATTTTGATCTTACAATGTCTCTGGGTTTTTTCTCTTTGTTCTTCTCCTTTTCTTTATTAGCTTAAGAGAATTTTTAAAATCTTTATTATTTCATACAGGATAAAATAATAAGCTTTTACTCAGGTATATTCAGTGCTTTTTTTCTAAAAAAAAATGTTTAGGGATACTCATATTTTCCTACTCATATTGAAATACTGCCCCTCAATGAGGCCAAATTTAGATTCACAAAATGTTTAGGGATATGCGTACTCCAGCATCCCCCCAGGGGGAAAAAAAGCACTGGGTGTATTTATGCATGATTAGGGTGTTTCTAGATCGGTAGTCATGTAAATTTTCATTTTAGTCATCTCTTTGTGTTCCAGTACCAATCTCTACTCATTTGCTATAAATGTGTGTTTCCTCCTCCTTGAATTGCTGGCTCATTATATTGTGCCCCTAAAGGTTATACTTAATTTGCACAACTCCATGTTGTAAATTAAGTGATTAATAGAAAAATAACAAGCTGAATTTTAATGATGAAATGTAACTTGAGTGATTCAGGCTCATAAATGTAACTAGAGTGTTAAAGGCCAATTCAAAATAGTTAAGAGAAAGAATACGTTTGGCAAAATACTCACATAAGCAACCAGATGTCGTTCGTCTTCTATTAGAACATTCTTGACTGGCCTTTTCAGAAGCTACAGAGCCTCTTGTTTGAATGCTTCTTGTTGTTGGACTCTGTTGGGGTTCTGGTGACTTCTCAATACCATGAAAATACTTCATATGATAATGCAGCAGTTTGGCTTTCCGAAAGGACTTGGAACAATCCAAGAATTTGCATCTAAACTTGGGTTCATGCTCTATTGCAGCTTTTGAAGCAGTAAAAACATCAGCTCTCTTTGAAGCAGTGGTTACTGTAAGAACACAAGATGCAAACTTAAACACATGCATTTTAAATGCAACATACTAGCCTTGTGTAGACATGTAAAGCCTTTTGCACAGTGGGGAATCAGGACTACACTGCCCAAAGCCCTTCAAACTAACTTTTAAAGAAGCCTAGCCTGAAAAATATAATTAGTAAAAACTTAACCTGTAACAGGTGCCCCTGAAATCTCCTGCAATTCAGGTGTAGAGGAAGGCTCTGCTGTATTGTCTTCCTTTAATCTGGTGTCATCTACTGAAATATGAGGTACTGAAGTCTGAGATACTTCTGAAGATGGAGGCAACTCTTCATTAATCTTTTGGTCAGACTCAAACATGCTTCTAATGGGCCTAAAAGTCAAAAGGGTGGGTAAGTGAAGAATAGAACACAGATACAAAACACTTAGGTTAACATAAAGTCTTTAACAGCCAAGTCTACATTTTAAGTTAAAGCCTTAAGAGAACTCAATGTGCAGATTTATTTATTTTTTAAGTTCAAGGGGTGGCTTATAATTAAAGACAGGCACTTATAAAATAAGCTTGTTTACCTTCTACAACTTCTTTTGGGCTAGATTCTGGCTCTTTTAAAGATCCAACTTCATCCAGTAGTGGTGCAATAAAGTCAGTATCTAAAGTTTCATGACTGCTACTAGTAGAATGTCTTGATCGTCTCTTTATAGAATCCTTTTCATTGTCCAGAGCATTTTTCAACTTTTCTTGCGCTAAAAATAATTTTAAGACCATTTATTTTTAAACTCTTAGCAATAAAATTTTATCATAATATTTACATGTTTAATTCAAATGCAACCTAGTACACCACCAAAGCATTTCACCAGTTATATACATTCATATACACATAAAATTATACACAATGTGTTGATCTTGTGGCAATTATCATTCATCTTTATGACCACATTCATTCTTCTTCATGTAACACAATTCCTCTTCCCTTCTGGCTTCCCCAGAAGCATGGATGTAGGTTTTCAACCTCCAAACCTATTGACTAGCAATAGCTTATTATTATAAATGGGCATTTTAAAAAAGGTATTATATCCACTGCCAACGGTTAGTGAAAGGCATGTTGTTCTTAGGGTAAAACACAGTCCAGTGAGAAGCAGTCTTTTAATTATTAGATCTTCTTGTTGGTGCTGGGGGTTGTTACAGATACGACAGCTGTGCCAGTGGACACAACAGGGTTTCCCCTTTGTTATCTCCTCTCACCCCTTTGCCCCACAATCTACTTCACAGGGTTCCTTAAGCCAGCAGAGCAGAGTTGAGGGTGGAGGGGAGAGGAAGGGGAAGTCCCATTTGTGCGAGTGGAAGTCTGCTGCACAATGACACCATTAGATAAGTCCCATGTAGTATTTTTTTTTAAAAAAGAAATTAAACAAATACTCAGGCAAATAGTGAACTACTCTTACTTTATTTTATCCATAAATCTGCAACTTTCCCCCTGACCCCTTTTGTCACCTTTACTGGCTCCTTCTGTTAGTACGTGTTCCTATCAAGTATCTACACTATTAATCAATAAAGGTCATTAAAACGAACATGAGGAAAGTGACCAGCAGTTCTAAGCTACATGCCAAACTCAATATAGAAATGGAAATGCCCAGTCCTTTCCCCACATTATTATTTAATTATTATTATGTTTAAAGATCGTCTGCTGTGTGGAATAAAACTGGCTCAATGAAAAGCAAAGAACCAACTATGAACAAGGTCTGAATATTAGACTGTAATTCTTAGAGAATCGAACTCACTCACAGAACTTAAAGGCTAATGCTCTAGTCAGCTGAGAATGTCCAGTCAGGAGAGCTGAAT
This sequence comes from Lacerta agilis, assembly GCF_009819535.1. Lineage (NCBI taxonomy): Eukaryota > Metazoa > Chordata > Lepidosauria > Squamata > Lacertidae > Lacerta > Lacerta agilis. Next base: position 65,508,888 of record NC_046317.1, on the reverse strand, counting down.
GCTGATGTACAATTATCAGCTTCTCCAGCTGACCCAAGTGCCCATCAATCTGACCTCTCATGGCGTCTAAATAGTCAGATGGTGGTTCTCACAAAAAAAATTAAGGCTAGTGCTTCAGAATTTTATTTTATATATTACACACTGTTTTTTGATCTAGCATTTCTAAGGTAGATCGCCAATAGATAATACAATTCAATACAAGATGATGGTGTGACATGTGATCATTTTGAGAAAATGTGATATTCAAGGCTCCCCCTCAGCTGTGTGTTGCTCTTGACGCTACGGGCCTTAGAGGCCGGTAGCAAACCCAAGCAAACTGCACCCCTTTGGGAAGCTGTAACTGTCACTCAGGAGTGGAACTCTTCCTCATGCAGAGCAGATAGAAGGTTGGCTTCTGGCTCATAATTTGATGATGGGGCAGCTGAGATGCTGGGGGGAGCATGATATTAAAAGCCTCTCACCAGCTCTCTGGTGTCCCTGATGCTGCTGTGTTAGAGGTCTGCCCTCAAGTATCAATCCTGCCCTGTGCCATTTCCATAAGCTGTATGTTACTGAAACAAAAGAGTTTCAGGGCCTGAAATGCATGCCCATACACTGGGAGAGGAGAAAGAAACAAAACAAAAATGTTAAAGATTACACAATGCCTATCAAGCCAAATTATGCAGGAAACATGAGACTGAACCTCATCAAAACAGGTACATCTCAAGTGTTCTCTTTTTTTTAAAAAAAACTTATGTTTACTTTTTAAACTATTATTTATATAAACGGATGAAATGTATGCAAAAAAGCTAAAGTTACTGAAGGTAAGCATTCTCATACAATTCAGTTGTTACAAAAAATCAGAAAATGAGTCAAAATAAGGTCCAAAAAGATCAGAGCATATTAAAAAACAATTGAAGATTTGCAATTAAGGTTAAGCACATTTTTGAGAGAGAGAGACCAGTACAACATAAAAATAGTCCCATCTCTGCTTATTTAGCCATTACACACATCCCTATATTTTATATCTTGCCTTGGTTCATTGGTTAGCAAAGAGAACTGAAAGAAAAAGCAATGACTGTATAGTTTTGTTTTTGCATTTGTGAAGAGTTTTGAAAAGGGATTAGCAGGACCGAAATTAGCTGATTTTCAGGGTTGCCACGTTCCTTACAAAGTGCTATTTTTCAGAATCTCTTGAAAGTCACTCTGCATGTTTGCAGGGGGAAAGTGACCCATAATCATTGTGATAGCTGGTGGGTCAAACTTGACCCATGAGGGATGGCCAAGATAACAATGTGGGCCATTGGCAAGATCCTGTTCCCCTTGTTCTAGGGAACTGACACAGAAAAGGCACTACTTCGGCTTTCGCGGCAAGAGAGGATAGATTTGCACATGTGAAATATTTTTGTCCTTTGGTTCCCCGCCCCCCAATAAAACCAGAAAAGGAATCTAGCACTGTTTTAGAAATACATGAAAAAGCCTCCATGTGCCTAAAGTTAAAATCTAATGGGTCAACTAAGCTTTACTTAAGAGTAGACCCACTGAAATTAATGAACATGGCTAAGTTAGGTCCATTAATTTCAGTGTGTCTATTCTGGGTAAAATTCAGTTGAATGCCACCCAGTTTTGCTAAAATTTGCACTCTCTCTTTAAGAATATTTCCTATTTCAATTAAATGCAAAAAAGCTTATTTAAGTAAGTGAATAAAATACTCACACATGTTCTTCTGGAGTCGGGGGCGTTTTGAAGGGATCTCACCTCCTTTAGGTATTTTCCGCCTTCTTAGTTCTAAAGTTATTGGCTGCAATGTTTGAGAGCCTTGCTCTAAATATGTAAATAGAGCAAGGAAAAGGTTTCTAAACATACCAAGAGAAGATGTAACCAGATTTTTTTCTTTCTTTTTAAAAGAGAAATGACATTTTTCTACTGTTTTATAAAACTTTTATGGAGCTTAGGATTTGAATTCTCTAGTTTCACCTTCCTTTTTTGGGGGGGGGGGGAGCGAAGTATTCTATAACATGTAGTAGTACCAACTGAGATAACAGCCATATATCATTAATATCACAAGTTCCTTAGGAACTGGATGACAATCATGCACCCCACTCATTGTTGTAACTCTTGGCTTTAACAAGTGTAGAATACTTAACACTAATTTGCGTGTGTTGATGGTCAGTTCAAATTCAAGTAGCATAATAACTAGTTAATCTGTATCCTGTATCACCTACACTGGGATATCTACACAAGGAGAAGGAAGAGGGGGGATCCCTGTGACCCTCCAGATGATGCTGAACTACAGCTCCTGTCACCCCTGGCAACTGGCCATGCTTGTGCGCTGCTGAGAATTGACGTTCAACATCTGGAGGGCCAGATTCTTCACCCGTCATATGAATGAGACACAGCCTTGACTGTTACCACTGACCTGCAGGAGGCACCACAGGTGGTCGACCACGTCGTCTCTTAGTTTCTTTGAGGTTTTCTGGTGGGCTATTCACATTATCATTTTCAGGTTTCTTTTCAATCTGGGTATCTATTGAGAATTCTCTGTCATTTTCAGATATGTTCTCTTTGTCTTCTTTGCCATCCTTGGGTAGAGCCTTTTCAGAGACCTTGCTCTTTTCTGAAGGAACTATTAGTTTCCCTTCTTTATCAGGTTTAGACCTTCGTTCAGTCTTTAACGTCTTTTCATCCTTGTCTTTCTTACTATTCTCAGTTGCTTTCCTCGGTTCTTTAAACTTTTCCCATCTTTCAGGAGATGAAGGGATTTCATTACTCTCTCCTTGGGTCTTGAATTACTCACAATAGACTAAAAGCAAGTTTAAAAATTGTGATTGTTTTCCACTGTAAATTAAACTTACTTACAGAACTGGGAAGGGGGAGGCACTGAAATAAGCCAATTAATAAGACACAATATACAATTAAAAGAATCCTGTGACTGTACAGCTTTAATACTATTGTCTGGTTCCTTTTTCCTAATATGATTGCATGCACATATAAAAAGAGTTAAAAGCTATAAAGCAGTACATAAGGAAACAAGTACCACATGACAACACTCAGTGCTCATGGGAGATTACATGGGGGACAACTGGTTAGAGTGTCTGGAATTTCTACATTTATTAAGATTTATAATCTGTGTTTTAATCAAATTAGCAGGGTGGCATACAATTAAATTTTAACACACAATAAAACAAATACATAAAATAAACTTAGATTTATAAAAGCAGTAACAAGTAATACATAAGACAGAATAAAGCCGATAATCAAAAGTTTAAAAGCTTGGGAAAATAAAATAGTCTTTGCCTCATGATGAAAAGATACCCAAGTAGGTACCAGTTGAGACCTCGTTGCAGGATGTGTTCTAAAATGTTAGAGCAGAACTGAAAAGGTCCTTTGCCTGGTAAACATACACCAGATCTTGGTTCAGAATGGGAACCCGGAGAAGGACCTCCAGCAAAGGTTATTATGATTTATTATGTTTGCTTGTCGCTTGCCACAAAAAACCCTCTCAAAGCAACTTACCATTTTTACCCACCCACCCCAGCTGGCTCTGTGAGGGTTGGGAAGACCCCTGGAACACTGCATGGAAGGAGGAGAGGGCAGATCACTACTTCAGGCAAGGAGAAATGCTTGCACTGACTGAGTGATCTACTTAGCGCTATGTTGAATACGTCCTGTGATATTTAAGGAATGTCCACAAACAAGACCTAAGTATAACAGCATTCACCTCACTTGTGGATTTCTAGCAACTGGTATTCAGAAGAATATTGCCTCCAACAGTAGATATACTGTAGAACATATGGCTTGCAGCCACTGATAGCCTCCATTAATTTGTCTAACCCTCTCACAATAATTGTCTCGTTCCCTTACATTGTATCAGGGGGGAAATATTGTGGTTCTCATAGGTCATGAAGGCAGCCACCTTTTTCTCCTTATAATTCCCCAGGAAGGAACCGCATGTCTTAAGATATAAGTTGCTTCCTGGGAACATTTAACAAGACTATGAGGAAGGACACTGTAGAGAAAAGCTGCCCTTGGACAATCTTGTAAATACAGTGCAAACATATGCGCAGATTCATGAAACAACATGCAGTTTAATCTGAGATTCATGTTCTGATCTGTGCGTGGGTCCTGAGTGGGCAAAATGTGTAGATTTTATCCAAGATGCAGTGTGAACCAGAATCCACTTCATCCCTACATCTTATAAAACACATGAACTAACAACCCTATAATTTATGTTCTGCCCCCAAATCAGTTTAACCAAATCAAAATAAAAGTAAGTTTCATACCTGATCTTTGGAAAAAGCTTTGACGTGTATATTCTTGACTGTCTGAATTACACCATCATAAAATTTTACAGTGTAAGTACCTGAAATTTAAAAGAAACCCCACTTATAAACTGAAGCAGCAACTTTACAGTGTGCTAATTACTCAAAGCATAAACACATAGTGATTCACACATAAGAGTAGTCTTCCCCAACCTGGTGTCCTTCAGGTGTTTTGAATTACAACTCAATCAACCCCAGACATCATGGGCAATAGGCAAGAGGGGGGGGGGTAAAAGCAATCTTCAGAAGTTCCAGATCACAAGTTTCCATCACTGTGAAAAACTGGGTTTGATTGCAATAAATTCTATTTCTATCAAGAAAAATGTTGAGATTAAAAATCTTCTTAATAGCTTTTATTCCCATCGAGTGGAAATAAATACAAAAACTTAGCTTTCTATAAACAGAAAGGCTCCTTCATTCCATGGACACCTTTGAGGCAGTGGTGAGATCTTGTTGGTAAAAGGTGGTAGGGGCAATTTTAACCAAAAACCTCTTTTCTTGAGAGTTCACCAAATCTCCAGAGCAGGTTTTGAGAGAGCATAAGGAGCTACAGGTGAGAATCTGAAAAGTTGCCTCCACACCCTTCTTCCACCAGAAGAAATGTCTGGATCCAAGCAATGAAACTTACATATGCCCATACTAGAAATTAATCCACAAAATTGTCTTCCATTACCTTTTCACTCTCACATAAATAGTGTTTATACCAATTCAATTCTTCACAACATTCATAAGTAGTGGTCATAAAAATTGGGAATAGCATGGAACATATACAGCAGCTACTCATTTTCAAGACGACTTCTGAAAGCAGTCATAAAGGATGTTTCTCTACAGTGTATTCTGAAATTAACAATTATGCCTTACCATCCTTGTTAACAGAAGTAACTTTGGCTGGATAAAAACGACAATCAGACCAGCAAGCCAACACTTGATCATTTATATGAAATCCCTAAAAAATGGAAACATATAGAAGCGAGTGTTCAGGATACACTGCTGCATCATAGCAATAATAAAATAATCTATGCTGTAAACAAAATATTTCTGCAGCAGACTTTTCCACCAATTATTTTACAGACGATTTTAATAATTCTACTCAGCCCATGGGGCACAATAGCTTTGATATTCTAAACATATTGTCAAGGCAGGGTGATCATCATAAGCAGCAAGATTATTGAACACTTGGGTGCAAAAGAGTGTGTTATTTGTATAAAAAATGGGAAATTGCCATGAAAAACGACAATAATAAGGATACAATCCTATACTCACATATCTGGGAAAAACTTCACTGAAGTCAAAGGGAATTACTTCTGAGTAAACAACAGAGTAGACCCCGGCAGACCTAATTAAAGCCAACAGGCCACTTTGGCTAAACCACACCCACATGCCAATTACCTACACCATACACAATGCCATATATGGGAAGGTGAAAAGGTGACCAGACAGGGCCAAAGGGGTCTTGTGAAATGTTGCCGATCACCTGATTGGCAGGAGTTCAAAAGTGCTTTGAAGCATGGCTTATCAGTTGTTGGAACTTCCAAGTGCTTCATCGCCTTATGTCACTGTGACATCCACCTATCAAATTGGACCACATGGAGTTGGGGTAAGAAGGATCTGGCCCACCAGAGTGCACTGTAAAGCAAACTTCACAGCAGGTGTGGAGAACTAATCAGGCAAATGGGCTGCATCTAACTCCTTCATCCCCTGTCGGTCAACAGTAACAGGTGGGTGGGACTGTAGAGAAAATATGTCCATTTGCACATGCAAATAGATTTCAAAAGGGATCACAGCAAGAGCCTTCGGAGATGCACTCTTAAAGTTCTCAGTGGAGGTCTCACTGTTGGTGACACCTGCAAGCCCTGCTTAAAACAAACAGGCACTGACTGATACCCACGTGCTTTTTTGCCCCACACCTGATGTCACATTTGAAGTCAGGTGTGGGGCACGTGGGTGTGGTTTGGAGGGGATGAAGCCTTGACGGCTACATTGGCATCTCTGTTGGGCCCAAATAGGTCCATGGACTGCCCCCACCCATGCCTTACAGTGACAAACAACATGTCTATAAACACCAAGGTTACCATATTTCATTTATCTTTTTCTATCCCACCCCAGCTAAGAAACAGTATTATACCAGTAATATTTATAAAAAAACAATTAAATCTGCATTCACAAGTTTGCAAAGAATTGGGTTGACTTCAAGCTTTAACTTAGGTTGCTTTTACTTACAGAAGATCCTTCGTCATCATGTAAGCCTTCTTTCCTCAACTGTATTTTTTCTAAAGGACGCAAATAAGGACTGTCCCAACAAAACCATTCATCATAGCGGTGATTCCAGCGTTTGAAATGGATTAGCACTTTTCCTTCCTCATAATCAATTTCTTCAATGTGAGCTGGATACCTATGCAAAGAAAGTTAATTTAAAATATTCTTGCCCAAAAAATGGAAATAATTGTCTTGAAAAAGGAGTAACTATATTACAAAGCCATACATTTTGGTAAATATATGAATATGATATAAATAGCTTCAATTTCCACCTTTTTGTGATTAATTTAATCTTGCTGCTTTTTTATTATTAAGCGAAACTGCTTTCGTTTTCCAGGAAATATGACAAACACCTGAAATCATGTTAACAAAGAGCCGACAGTTTATGTGCTTATGGTTGTGTCTTGTGAATTCTTAAGTCATGGTTTTTATCCATGCTTTTGCTGTGCACAGCTTGCACTTTTTGTCATACTAATGTTCTAGCCAAACAACCTTGCTGGTGCTATGATAGCCAGTTAAAAAATCTTACGCCATCGGAGAACCACAAAAAAGCCCCTAGGAATAGCTGCTTGGTACCCTAAGGATGATGACAATAGGCAATGCTAATTTGTCAGCACCACAACCTGACACTGCTGTTATCAGTGGGTGACATCCAATTGTTCCCAAGTGCTGGCAGACAGACTGCATACCCACCAAATCTGCTTTGGAAAGTTACAGGACCTTGTGGAAAGGGGGGGGGCTGAAAGAGGACGAAAAAGAATGGGAAATATACTTTTGTAATGTTTGATATCACTCAGTAATGTTAAGAATTAGTCTATTTTAAAAATTAAACACAGACCCATACAACATGTACATCTCTACAATAGTTTATGGTAATCTACACTTTTGTTAAGGGTAACTTCAAAAGTATAAAACAAGAGCGTAATCCCATATGACAAACTAACCAGGGAATTTTCAAGCGTGCAATAATCATGTGGGTACAGAAACTGAAAAGGACTCGTCAGACCTATTTGCTTGTTCCTAGAGAATAATCAGTTCCTCCCGATTGGTCCTCAACCATTATGGAGCAAGATCCTTTTTAAAATATTAATCAATCCATCTTCAAGCAGAGAACATTTTCATCATCCCTTACTGATATCAGATGAGACGAGCAAAACCACCTTAGCTTGGGAGATGGTTCTGGCAATTTTTTATTTCAATGCAGAGGTTTGTTCAGAATAAATTACGAGGACAGACAGAAAGGGGAGAAAGTTCACCAGTGAAAGCAAGATAGTGACCCTTCTAAAGCATATCTGATCTCTTGCTACTAGATCATGCTACTAGAATGTTTAAAAAATGCATGATGTTCATATCCTACATATTTAGATTGTTTAGTCTCAAAATACAGAACAAAATGGCATGTGAATATGTTCTTTCTTTGTATTATACAACTGTAATCACATCTATATTAAAATTTAGGACAAGTTGTGAAATTGCCTAGAAGCCTATATTGTATATAACTGCAGCAAAATAAAAAAAAAAACACATTTCCTATCTTTACTTTGATATACTGGCAGATTAGGAAAACAAGTTCTGAACATCACAAATCCATGACTACACATCAATATCAGATACAGCAGCTTTCTCCAACCTGGTGTCCTCCAAATGCTTTGGATAACTTTTAACAATCTTAACCAACTTGACCAATGGTTGGAGATGATGGAAGTTGTAGACCAACAATATCTGGAAGGCATCAGCTTGGGGTAACATACTTTCAGACCATAGCCAAAAAACAAAACAAAACCCTACTCATCGATGGTTAGCAATCCTACGTCATTTATGTCATTTCTTCTCCTTCTACCACTCCTTACTCACCGTTAATTACCTGTCTTTGAAGTGCTATCTTAGGAGGCTCTCTAAACTGGACCCAATAGCAAGAATACCCTTACAACCATAGAATTCTATACAATATCACATCAGCTATAACCACCAATCATTTTCAACTTCTTAAGGACTACAGTTCTTGTATACTTAAATATAGTAATTTAAAACTAATTCTAATAATACAACTTCTCATCTAATACTTCTGAACTGATTTTATTTTGCTATAGTAATACCTACATTCTTCTTCAAAAGGCTGTATGCTACATTAGACTCAAATGTCTAAAACCAGGAATAATCAACACGGCACTCCCCAAGTGTCACTGGACTACAACTCCCATGAGCCCTAGTCAATCAGCACTGATGGAAGTTGGGAGTCCAACAGAAACTGAGGACACTACACTGGTAATTTAGGTGGGGAGGGGGGAACACCAGTGCAGAATGATATGCGCAGGTCTCACTTTCCCAAGAACTCATTCTTTAGTCAAGTGTTTACTAAGTTTACAATTCTCAGAAAAGTTAATGCTGTTCTTTTCAAACATAGAATCACAGTTTTGCATATAAACTCAAGTTCAATAAAGGGCAGCCCAGATTGCTTTATTACTTGACAATGGCAACCCACCTTCTGCCTCCAATTTATCATTAAGTCTAAATTCTAATACAATTCTTGCTGTGTTGCTACTGCATCAAGAAAGCCTTGCTCATGAAAACAACTAGGGTTATGTCAAATATACTGATTATACCCCCCCATCTATACTTCCAAGGAGAATGACATAACACCAGCATCTGCCTAACAAGCTACAATTTTCTCTCGCAACTCAGTATTGTTTTTTTTACTTGCACATTATGTGCGATGGAGTGTTTATTCAAAAGGTTTCTGTTTATAAGGCCTACTGTCAAGGAAACTATAATTAACTAGCTGTTCAGTATTATGTTTCCAGTTGTTCAGATATTTTAAAGGTAAGCAGCACATAGGCAGCAAGAACAGATAAAATCAACACACACTTTCATACATTCATATAGACTGAAAAAGCTCATCTACAATTAGGTTTGTATCATTATGTGATACACTATTATGTGACCCACTAGCTTATATAGGAGTCTCATATGCACATCACAGCTCCCTAATATATTAGGAGCCCTTGGTCTGAGCTGATGATTTTATGATTTACAGCTGGTATAGAATTAAATGGCCAGGTTGCTTGGGGAAAGGGACTCTTGGCAGTTAACACTAATCCTGGCCAAACTGCACTGGCTACCAATTAAATTCCAGGTCCAATTCAAATGATGGTTTTGACCAATTATGCAGCTAAGGACCTCAATGCATCAAGGACAACCTCTCCTCATATGAACCAACCTTGACCCTGCAACCATCATCTGAAGCCCTTCTTTGTGTGTGCCCCTCCTCAGGAGGTCTGAAGGGTGGCAACATTAGAACAGTGTTTTTCAGTGGTGACTCCTTGTGTTTAGAATGCTCTCTTTGGAGGTGGCTCACCTGGCATCTTCATTGTATAGATGTACACACCAAATAAAAACATTTCTTTTTCACCAGGGCTTTGGCTCTTAATTAACTGTGGTCCCCTTTAGTGGATGGAGAATTTTTAATCCTGTCTTTAAAAAAAAGATTGTCTTTCTTGGTTTTTCTTTGATGTCTGGTTTAATGTATGTATTTGTTTCTTTATACAATGTAAGTCACTTTGTGGTCCCTTGCTAAAAAAGGTGACCAATAAATTTAACAAACAAACAATTTAAGACATTTATATACCACTTAATTATTCAAATTTCTAAGTGGTGTACATTATCTTCAGTGACCAAACTGAAGAAATGGAAATATTATCAAGACACACTAGTTCATTCATTGAAACATTTCAAAAATAAACTCTTATTTTTTTTTATAAACTTCCAATGCTACCAACCCTCATCTTCAGCAGACTGCAAACTGTGCAAAATGCATCATTTTAGATACGTCATTTGCTATAGCCTTGATCTAGCCAAAACAAGTTCTCATGAAAAGCATGTTTCCATAATACATTAACCCAAGTGAGACAGAATGATTAAAAATGAAAGGTGTAGCTGTCTTTTCTATACAAATTTCTAGTATCAGTGTTCTGCGGTGTCAAGGTTCAGCTCAGTCTCTTAAAAAAGTTTGATTCTCAGTTTTCTCTATTCATATAACACAAAACAAAGTTCTACTTATCAATTCAGAACAGTACAATATCACATTCTACTTTCAACCTCCATAAAGTCAGAATGAAAAAGTAATCCACTAGTTCACCCCCTTTTAAAGCATTCCTCACGATCAAAGTTTTATTTCAGACACTTGACAGGGGTCCTTCATTTCCAGGTGCAGGGTATTGAAGAATAAGGACACTATACCTCAGGGAATGGGGATACCCTAACCCATTGTTCTTTGTTTTTTTTATAATTTATTGATTAGAGTATGCTCCTTCTAGAGTAAATACACTGTTCATGGCTGTTTACAACTATAAAACATAATACTTCCATAAAAATCACATAAAATAACAAAAAAAATCATAATATATCCTATATGAGTCATAAATAAAGGTTACAATGAAATGGTCTTCAATAGCTTGCAAACAAAAAACAGCAAGGGAGAGAGCCAACCACATTTCAGAAGGCATAGCATCCCATGATACCAGTTATTTAGAGGCCTCTCCTCTTGTCCCACTCAGTTGTGCTTCCACTCTAGGAAAGACACAGAGAAGAACCATTCCTTCTGATCTTAGAGAGTGATTAGGATGACATGGGAGAAGGCAATCCCCAAATGATCAACTTGTTGACTCAAATGTCTTTTTCAGAGCCTCTTCCTAGATCCCTTACACTTGACACCTCAAAAACAGTAATACTGTGATAACAATAAAATGGTGTAAGGCAGAAGGTCTCACTGTGGCTTAGGAAACAGCCTTACACCAGATCGGACTATTGTCCATGTAGTCTAGTACTGTCTACTCTAAATAGTCATGGAGATTCCAGATCCTGAATCTGAGAATATTTTTCAAGAAAGTGCAGCTGGGTGTTTCTTTGTGCAGGAAACTCAGGCAAACCCTATACCAACTTCACAACAGTTTTAACACAAAGGCTGCAATCCTATACCCACTTACCTGGGAGTAAGCACCATTAGGCTCAATGGGACTTACTTCTGAGTAGACATGTATAGGATTGCACTGTATTGCAGATCAGCAGACATTAGGTGAGGGGAGCAAAATCAATAACATACTATATGAACATTTGCAATCAGAACAAATTTAATGTCAGGGAGTCAAACCGAACCCTTTTTAAAAAACTGAAAACCCAGCATAATCAGGACCTACATAATCATTAGTGATGTTAGCTGTCTGCAAACTTTTATTGTGCCCTAATTCAACTGTGATCCAATTTATAATTTCTGCCGTATTTATAAACAAAATATTTTAAAATGTCATTTTTATTTATTTGTCATTTTTATTAAAGAATACCATGCTAATATTATGTGCTATATAAATATCTCATTTCCTAAATAGCCAAAAGTATCTGAACTGAATGTTGATGTTATATTCAAGCGATGCAAAGCTGTACTATTTTTTAATGAAATACTTATAAATATTGACATTACAATTCAGTAACATATGCTTCCTCAAATTTTAAGGTGGACAAGGCACTGATAATGGTTAACATGCTCAATTTTAGCATACTCAGTGCTCTATCTGTTAAGATGTATGCATGCACACTTTGAGAGGAAGCATCCATTTTGACTAGTTATTTTTATCCATTCATTATTTTTACAAATTAATTTTATAAAACAATGCAGTTTTAGAAATGGGTCTTTTTTAATGTGGAAAAACATAGCAATGGAATTTTTTCCATTACTGAAAATATCCTGTCCCACATCACTGTTTGAAACAAGAATGGAACACAATCAGAAAAAGGCAGGTTATTAGTTTGGAATAAGGGTTTGACTAAAAACTGAAAAGATAGCATGTACTGACTCCAAAAACAAAGAATTATAATAAATTACTAACGCATTCACAGAAATTGAGAAGAATGCAATGCTAAAATCAATGGTTTAGTGCTGGTTTGAGTGCTTCCCCACTGTCAATGCGGAGTCAGGACTTTTGCCAGCATTTGTAATAAACCAGATTGTGTAAAGTAAATGTCCTTTTCCCGGTCAATGAAGAGGAAATGAAGGAAGTGTGGGAGCATGAGCCTCTGCTCTGACTCACTCCAGCTAGTGCATATAGTACTGCTAAACAATAGTTTAGCACTGTGTACAAATGCACCCAATATGTTTGCAGAGATTAAACTAGTTTTCTGATTTAGGTATCACAGAAACTGTGAATTAACCAGGCAGTTTTCTTCCCAAGCTGAGTGTGTAAACAAGGGAAGGTGGGAATACTAAAGTTCATTTTACAATACCATTACACCCAAACTAGGCCTTTAAGTTTTTGAAACTTTCTACTTTTACAATGTGACATAAAGATCGACAAATAGCTGCATCTGTACAATATATTTAAACATTTTGTATTATTAACATTAGGATAATTACCACTTGATACTAATCACCTTATCATATATTTGAATCACCATTACGTTTTCTCACATAAAGTACAGAACAAGAGTAGGTGGTTTGGATACTCTGAACCAGTTACCGAAATGCTACTGTCTGATTGCAGTTGAATCAGAACCAGACCTGAACTGGAACTTTTGTTGGTTTGACTCCCTGTTGTAGCACAATGTGACAGCATCACAAAAATGTATCCAAGTTTTATCATGAAATAAGAAATACCAGTTTTTTAATCTGTCTCGGGCTTCCCAACTGGGCTCCCACTTCAAAGCTGATACCTCTTCTGTTTGGTGGATGTTTTCTCATTTTGTTATAAGCCGCTGCTTTTATTCCCCTGAAAAATGCAATTAAATATCAATCACCAGAACCTGTGTCAATTGCTAATCTGTCTAATCAGTTAAAATAATTCATATTCTAATGTTTCAATTATGTAAGTTTTTCTTTGCATTCTTTATACTGTATGTTGAAAAGAGTGCCCTTTATATATAGTCTCTTCATTACAAAGACTGGCTTTGTATACCCCAGATCTTACTAAACTCAAATCTGGATGTCAAAGTGGAGCACCTGGTGTACTGTGGAAACAGTATCATTGTTAAGGTGCTCCCTCCGGTGTTCAGGTACCAACTATCTGTAATGCTTCTCGAATTAAATTATTTGTTGTCAATATTTATTGATAATTCAGCAGTTTTGTACATCACTGTTAGTTGTTTCCAGTGGCTACCTGTCTACGCTTTGCTCCATGTGCTACAGCCACCACCTTTAGAGTTTACTGTGTTGTTGCCACGTAACAAGCTATTTTACCACCTGGATTGTCCGCTCTAAATGTTTCTCTAATAGTACGTTTTAAAATAAAATAAAATCCTTGCCATATGGACCAGGTATCATGCAGAACAAATTCTGAGTAACCACAAAGCAGATGCACTGTCTGAAGAGGTCCCTTAATTTAAATCCTGCAAGTTTACAGATATGATGCAGTGGAGTGTGCTAGCTTTTACACAGTACAGGAATCTTAGATTTAGTGTATGTAGTGTATTAAGAGAGAACTGGGTGAGCCATGGACACTACTGGATTATCTGATATATACTGCTAATATATTATCTTTTCTGCAAATGCCTTTGGTCTTGCACTTTTGCTTCAAATTCATGCTAACAGCACTATAGGCTTTTATTGCTGCAATTTTGTTAAGGTTGTTTTGTGATTTAACAGCTCCTTCATTAACACCCTAAGACTCAAACTAATGAACAGTGGCATATAAAAGCACTGTTTTGGAACATGCACACCACTGATCTAGAACATGAAAATCATTTGCAAATGAAACAGCCTTGATATGGTGGGCTCTTAGTGACTTGTGTTTTAGACATTATAATGGAACCTTTTTCTAAAAGCTTTCATCCCACCCCCCACCCTCCGGTAAACTGGAACATTTGTTGACTCCTACAGTTGTTTTTATTTTCAGTTCTAAGTTTGATGTACAGCTTAAAATCATAATTTTAAAATGCTATTGTGAACTACAATTTTTTGCTGAAATTTGAGATTCTATAAATGTGAGCTACTAAGAAGCAGTGGGCATTAACATGTTTCAATATTAAAAATATGTTTTGCTGGTTTACATGGCTCTGTCAACAACATAACATTGGACTACATAACAAATCCTATACACACAGAGACAAGCCAAAATTTGATAGCCAAGCCAAATTTGCAGTTGTCAGTAGCCTGCCAAACCCGTTGAATCCAATGAAGTCCCTGTGGGGGTGGAAAGGCTGCTCATGTAACAGATTTCCCCCTATGCTCCCCATACCCCCCAAATCTGCTTCAGAAGGTTGGGGGTGCAGGAGGAAGAAGGTAGGGATGTTCCATTGCACTAACAGAATCATTCTACTCATGCAGTGCCTTTGCTAGGCTTTAGAGGCATGCAGATGAATCATTCAGTAAGCCCAGCACAGGTGTAGGGAACATCACCACCCATCAAACTCTGAACTAAAGGTGGTAGGTGAGCCAAGACTTGCTTTTCTGGACAGCCCAGCACCAAGAACAGCAGCCCCAGCCTTCTCCAACTGGGAGCTGGTGAGACAAGGATCTTCCAGTACAGTCCAACATCAGGGATAATCCCTACTTCCCATCCACGTCCAAGGCAGAGAGGAGGGCTGGGCTTTGTCTTGTCGTGCATACCAGCGAGGGATGAGACATGCACTGAGTGTCTTAATACAACTGAAGAGTGGCAACACATCTCCCATCTTAAATCCAATGCAAACATGATCCTGCTTAGCCTTCTCTGCACCATCTAAAAAAAAATTACTGAGACATATGGAACCATGAGCTAAAATATAACTTGAAGAACTCTACAAAGCATGTGAAAATAATGACACCCTCTCCTCCTAAATAGCTGCACAACCGAAAGAGAATTGAGGCTTCCATAAGCTTCTGAAACTGGACCCCTACCCAAGGCCTATATGATGCAGTGATGCAACCAAATACATATTTATTGAATGTAATTTGTTCCCACTTTAGGCAGAAATAGAAGACTAACAGACACACACACACACACACACACACACACACACAGAGCTAAGGTTTCTCTTCCTGTAACTTGCTGCTGGTGAAAATCTGGTCTTGGTTAACACAATTATTCGTGGTAACTGTATTTTGCCTGCCAGATCACCACTTTGATGAACACTATGTTTTATCAGACAAAAAGGTATGAAAGATTCAAAACAAGATTCCATAATTTTACACATCAGCTTATTTTATTGGTCTTGCAGTGCGCGCTCTCTCTCTCTCTCACACACACACGCACAAACACACAAGCTGCAAACTATCAAAGATGTGTATGTCGATAGCCAATCCTGCTACTGTGGAACACACTAGAATGGGACATTCATAACCAAGTGCCTCCCTTCTCTGACTTAAAAGGCCAGTATGTAAAGCAAACCTTAGAGCTAGGCATACAGAGCAAGATGCTGGCAACTAGCTCCAGTCAACAGCTGCATAGTGTCTTTCTGTTTCTTACTCAGAAAACCAAACTATTAGGTATAATTTCCCACACCTCTTTGTAAATCAGGCAGACAGGGTTTCTCCCTTAATACAATACTATGTACTCAATATACAGTATAACACAAAAGAAAGGAAATCTTGTCCATCTGTGCCACTGAATTCTGGGCCCAGAAGGCATAGACTGAGATATGTAGCAACTTAGCTCAGCTCTGCATATGTGAAAAATGAATGAAGGGACAGGAAAGCTTTGACAAGAGCCGGACAAGGAACAGATTTCATGTGAGAGAGAAAGGGGGTGACTGATATTTCTATCTATCCTGTTCTCTTTCTGGTTTATGGTGGGTTACTAAAAAAATTGTCTTTAGGCCAAACAAATAACTGCCTAAATTTCTAAGCCTACTGAGCACTATTAGCAAGAACTACTGTACAGAAACTGTCAAGCAGGCCTCCAGTAGCAGCTATCAGGTACATAAGCAACAAGTATTATTATTTTTTTAAAAAAGTAAGTTTTAAGGTCTCCTAAGTCCCCTTTGCATGTAATGCCTAGCCAGAGGCTTCTCGGCCTCTGTGTAACCCAAAGCAGCTAATCCAATAGTCACCAAAGGGACCATGACACCTTGCCAGTGGAATATAACTATGAGATAAATCAAAAGCTTTCATGAGCTTTCCAACTGAATGGATGAAGGAGCCTGAATACATTTTAAACCATGTGTGAATGGAGTGTGTGCTGAATCCTCATGCACAGGGCATAATATGCTTAAAATGTGTGGTCTCCACTTCCTAGGTGGTTCTCCCTCAAACAGAAACTACTTTTCCCCCAATAGCTTTAAGACATTTAATATGTAGATGCAATTACAGAATGTAAATGTATAACAGAATGCTGAGCTGTTCATGTTAGTGACTTTCCCACCAGATAACTGCTTTCTACCATCAACTTCTTAATAGCACTGAAAAATAACCTACCGGTAGTTTTCAAGAGCACTGCATTTTCTTTATTCTGTCATGTTGAGCTTGAACATACCACAGCCAGGTAAGTTCAGGACATGCACCAAGGCTAGCATTTGTCTGTAGACAGCTATGCTTCATTTTATTACTGGAGTCCAAAGGCTATTTCCTCCCACAATGGAACTGACTAGATCCAACTGACTTTGGTCAAGTCAGTTTATTATTGGACTACTATAATCCTGCATTATTCATTTTCTTTAATCCTCCTTGCACTTTGTTCTTGGTCTCCACCAAAGGCCTGTCTCTAGATTCTAATTCTGTTCTTCAACACCCTGAACCGATTCTATGATAATAATCATGCTTCCATACAACTGCATATTCTATTTCCTTTGCTGTATCCAGCCTGGAAAAGATTCAATAGGCATAACCTTTATGTTCCACTTTCACAATGCACAGAATGTCTGTAATACTATGTCTCTGTCTGAAGACCAATCCAAGAGAGAGGGATAGTATCTGCACATCAAGCTCTGTTCTTGACAAGCAGCCATGGACTCCAAGTGTCAGGTTAAAAAGAATGGTATTATACTGCAGTAATGATTTACAGATTTAAAGAAACCAGATGATCACACTATTTTTCATATTAACTGCTCCTGCTAGTTTATTCATGTTAATGTGTGGTAGACATTATGGGGCCCAGTACAGACATAATGCTAGCTCCCTAAACTGCAGTTGACAGTGACTCATGCTTGGGAATATACAAAATGCTCTTTCTCCTCCACTTTTTGGCACAGGTTTTCCTATTTTTTTCTCTTGTTCACTTAACTGTAGGTTAACATTGCATTTGTACTGATATCTGCCGTGATTAATGCTGACCAGGGTTTGGAAATACGGTCTTAAGTGCAGTTATGAAGGGACCTTGTTATCTGATTAGCGTTAACTGTGCTTAGTACCACTGTATGAAAGTGGGTATTTTCAAGTTTGGCTGTAAAATTTCATGGTGGTTTATGAATTGGAGCATATCAACAATGTTTCTGTATGCCTTCATTCCCACTCACTCCACCATTTTGTCACTGAAGTAATTACACAATGTGCTTTTACTATACTACAGTAGAACCTTGTGTTACGTACCGTCCTCCTTGCAAACGCTTTGGGTAACGAGCTCTGCTAACCTGGAAATAGTTGCTCCTGGTAGCGAACTTTGCCCCAGGATGCAAGCGGAATTTGCGTGCGCACACAGCGGGAGAACCCATTAGTGAAAGCGCAGCTCAGGATAAGAACAGTTTCATGTTAAGAACGGACCTCCGGAATTAATTTTGTAAACGGAGGTACCACTGTATGCTACTTTTTCTGATGAATGTGCCTAGTGATATATTGGTGCAATTAATATTGCTCTGTTTTAATGGTTGTCTTTTCTCAGTTAATGTGTACTTTCTCTCTTATAGTGGATGTTGTTTGTAGGATTCACTCTGGGACACAAGATGGAGCTGGAGTAAATGAGCTGGTATTACTGGACTTTGTGCAACTGTTAACAGATTAATTGGTAAAATGTTTATCAGTAATGCAGAACATTAGAAAACTGCAGAAGTTCTGCTCACACAGGAATTGTACACAGTATTTTGTAAGATAATAAAATTTAGTATTTCAGTAACTGACGCAACTACAACATCAGGTAAGAATGGTTTAGCTTAGGCACTGAAACAAGCAGATGTATCCTACAAGACATCTGACAATCAGTATGACATATGGCAACATGTTTTGATTTAACCAGTTTTCATACATCTTATGTGCAAATTGCCTTGAGACGATGGTTAACCAATTAATAAATCAATGATAATACTTATTTCATGATGATGATGATTTCTGTTTTATTAGTATATCAGTGGCTCTCAAATTGGAGGGTGGAAGAGACAGAACACCTGAATGGGATAAAACATTCAAAGGCAAGATAGTATCATTGAAGATGTGGAATCTTTCTCCTTTCACTAGCCAAGGTTTGTGGGCTGAATGCCTTCTGGAAGACATCACTGATGCACACTAAGTTTGTAAGAGTGAGTGCATCCCCACTAACTCATCATACCACCCTCATCAGAGAAGAAGGTTGCTAAGATAGATAGGGTGCCTTGTGTATGAGTTTAGAAAACATAATAAAAAATTTAAAAAATCCTTCCAGTAGCACCTTAGAGGGGTTTTTTTTACTATGGCAGACCAACATGGCTACCTACCTGTTTAGAAAACATATTCTTCTCTAATAGCAATATTTGATTAGTATCAAATATATACTAATGAAGCAGCAGAATGAACACAACTGTGTACGAGATTCTCCACACAATCACTTGTAGCACACATTACTGGAGTTGGTTTACAGACACAATAAAATAAAGAAGTTTGAGATACACTGAGATAAGCAATATAATCATAAATACTCAGTGGTGACATGTGTTGTGCATCATACCATAAGTAATGGCAAGAACAAATAAAATCTCACCCAGTTCACCCCCCGCAATTTGCATGCCCTCATCAGAATTGGTCAATCCAAAGTAGGAGTGGTGAATGTCCATGATGCCTGACACAATTAGGATCCCTTGCAAGTGGATGGCCACAGCCAGGCTGCGCTGAAAAACACACCTGCAGGTAAGAAAAGGCAATTGCTACATAAGGCTAAAACCATCACTACTACTGTTTTACCATTCCTATAAAAATAGGCAGCATTCCTGGAGCAAAGATTTAGAAAATATCTTCCTTGACCCACACCCTGTCCCAAATGCAGAAATGTATTAACGATTCTAGATACACACACTGATCTCAATCCCAAAGTGGAACTTCGAAGGCAAAAATAAAAGTATTCCCCTTGAATTAAATTTCCTTATCTTTAAATAATGCTGTGTAATGTAATGTAAACCTATCAAATGATTAGGGATGATAAAAGTATTCTTAACTACACAAAACATCTAGAACTATTGGGCTACATTCAAATGTTTATTTCTCCATTTAGCATGTAATTTAAGCACATATGATCCTTTAAGTCTTTACTGACACATTAATGTATTTTTAAAAAAAGTTGTTGCCTGGTATATAACCCAAAATACTTTAATTATTTTCTTGAAATTCAAAGCTCTAAAAATGTAGATTTGTATTGAATACATTTAAGAAACTGTTAAATACTTGTATGAGGAGAGCTGAGGCAGTGGCAGATGAGACGATTACCTCATCCCCATTAGATAACAGGCACTAGCAGGCACGGAGACAGATGGAGGTTTTGCAGGTGACACTGCACCTATGGGCAACAAATTAACAGGTGGTGATCCTATTCCCACTATGGCTGGCTACTCTTTGTTCCTGTCCAGTTTCCCTATCTCTTCCCCCAGGATTCTGCTTCCACATTTCTTTTTATTACCTAGACCTGTTTACCCAGGACTGACTACTTACTGAGGATTCATGCACACTTTTAACTGTGCAGGGCAGACCCTCAATTTAGTTACTGCCTCCAAGTATGGGAAGTATAATCGGAAAGGGGGGGGGGCTTAAAATAACTAATTGTTATGGTGCAACCATTTTGTAGGATTTGGTCTTACAGCAGCAGCTGGCATTTTGGCGCTGCAGAGGTAAATAACCCATTAAGAATGTCTGCCTCCAGAGATTTCAAGAATGAAGCAGGTCAGATGACAGCTAGAGCACATATGGTGCAAGACTTGCCACAAATGCAATTGAGCGCATGTTAAAGGGCATGACTGTGCCTACTGTGAGGTGATAACGGGTGGCGAAGAAAGTATACTCTGTCACCTCCATCTCATCCTTATGTAGCCATGGAACAGAGGTTAACATCCATCCCAATAAACATAGCATAAAATAAGCACAGGAAGCCTGCTGTGGTAAGTTTGCAAAACACTTCAATGATGAAATTTACTGAATCCATGATGATTTGGACAACACTGCTGTGAAAAGTCTAGAATGATAAAGTGTAGTCTGGTTTTGTGAGAGCAGTTTTAGCTTTTGAGGTCTGGGGATGTGGGACAAGGTGCTTGTAGCTGTTTGACTGACCTGGCAACTTCTCAACTTTTTCTCATTGTGGGTGATCTGAACAAGCTTGTGACGGGTGTTGTATTTTACAGAGTAAGTCCAAGGCATGGTAAATGCATATTTGTGTGCAGAAGCAGTGCGTGCCATCCCTAAAGAAGCAGTAGTGCAGCCACTCTTGAAGAAGAAGAAAAACAACAACCTGGTCACAGAGGCTTATGATAACTACTTTTTAGGGAAGATGCTTAAGAAGGGTGGTGGCAGCAGCAGTTTGGCTCTAGGTGCTCCAAGAGCAGGGTGGGCCAATATTTTCATACCCAGTGGGCCACAAGAATACTTTGTTTGGGAACCCATGGGCTGCACACCATGCAGGGATGGGGAGGCCAAAATTTGATGCCGCTCCTTCCACCTCTCATGCTGCCTTCCAAAAGCCAGGTAAGTGAGGTGCTGGGCTTTGGGAAGGAGGTGTGAGGACTCTAGGACCCTATCAGAGTCCTCATGCATCCTTTCCAAAGTCCGGTGCCTCACTTACCCAGCTCTGAGAAGGCAGTGTGAGGGCTGGGAGGGGTAAAACGTTGCCGATGGCTGCCAAAAAAGCCCTAGGCCTTGGGCCGTGTGTTGGATCATCCTGTCCTAGAGGAAACTGATTATCTAGACCAGGGGTTGGCAAACTTACCCGGCCTTGGGCCGGTTCCTCCGGTGCAGATTGAGTGGCAGGCCGGAGAGAGTGCGCCCATATGCGTGCGTTCTTTTTCCGGCGCACTTCTGGCGCGGTGCCGGAAATAGCTTGTGCATGTGCGCAAGCTATTTCCGGTGCCACGCCAATCTGGATACGGCCCGAGGGAGCCAATTATCCGGCCCCCGATGACCCCGTTGCCCGCTTACCAGCGTGGCGCCGACCCGGAGATGGGCAGCTGTGCCACGCCGGTAATAGTGGGCGGCAGGGGTCATCGGGGGGCAGATAATTGGCTCACTTGGGCTGTATGCGGCCCGCGGGCCTTAGTTTGGCGACCCCTGATCTAGACTCATTCCAGTCTGGGTTCAGAACTGATTTGGCTTTGGTTGCCTGATCATTTACTTTCACAGAGAGATTCAGGTAGGTAGCCATGTTGGTCTGATGCAGTCAATCGAAATATACATATACATACATACATACATACATACATATGTCCAGTAACACCTTAGAGACCAACTAAGTTTGTTTTTTGGTATAAGCTTTCATGTGCATGCACAGAATACACTGGTATATGCACACGAAAGCTTATACCAAAAACAAACTTTGTTGGTCTCTAAGGTGCTACTGGACAATCATATATATATATTTCAAAGAGAGAGACAGAGGTGAAGTGCAACCTTGTTGCTTGTATTCAATTGTTTCATGGCTTTCAATTGTAGTACCTTACTGGACCAGTTCAGCAGGATCCCCCCTCCCTCTTTTAATGGTAAACATGCAAATTGTATTGATGAAGCTAAATTGCTTGACAACAAGAAGTGGTAAATATTCTGCTGTTTCACAGGAAGTTTTCTATACGTGCAGGAACTAAGTCGGCAAGTTTTTTTTTATCTTGAGGAGGGGGGTGCTTTGTCCCATGGTGCATGGAAGAGGTAGGCTGATCATATAGCTTATCCAAAAATAGTGGCTACGTCTTCAATAAACCATGCATACCTACAAGGCCTGTTCTACAGCATGGCATTGGGTGCCTGCATCTTGGCCTTGTGGGGGGTGAAGCAGGTTATCCTCTTGTCTCTATTGCTGTTAAACATGAAGCGGTTCAAGGTAGTCATTAGGAAATTTGGAGTGTGATGTCATTAGTATGCAAATGACACCCAGTTCTATGTCTCTGTTACATCAGAGTCAGGAATAGATATGCAAGTCTCCAAGGATACAGGGATTGATGAGCATCAATAAGATGAATCTTGATAAAACAAAGGCCTTGTCGGTAGGAGGTTCCGGGGTCTGGGGAGTGGACACATTGTCTGTTCTGGAGGGGGCTGCACTCTCTCTGAAGAACAGGCGCAAAGTCGGATGGTACGCCTTCATCCACTATTGTTACTGGAGGACCAAGTGGCCATGGTAGCCAGGGGTGCCTTTTACCAACTTTGGCTGGTACACCAGCTGTGACAGTTCCTGGACAACCTAGACACAGGGATTCATACACTGGTAACCTCAAGGCAGGATTTCTGTAATGCACTCTTTGTGGGGGCACTCTTAAAGTTGGTCTGGAAACTGCAGCTTGTGCAGATTGCTGCTGTTATGTTGCTGAGTGGAGCTACCTACCAGTAGCATATGACAGCACTTTGAAAAGAACTGCCCTGGCATTTTTACCACTGCATAAAATCAGCATTTCCCCCATGTGATTATCAATAAGATATTGATATATTATTTTTAATTGCTCTATCAATGCTTAAGAAATAAAATTGACAGATATGTGAGTGCATGTAGCTTAATACTCAAGATTGGCATGTCTGTGTACATTGTTTTCTGAGAATAGCTTGTTGTTTGAAGAAAAGATACAACATGAATATCATACAACAGATAAACACAAAACTACCGGGAAAGTTTTAATTCCCCAAGGCTGATTCTAGCAATAGTAAATGTTTAGCAGAAGTCATCAATATTTCTGTTTTTCTCTATCCTTTCTGCTGCATTTGCAAAAGCTGTTCCTCATAAATCTATAGTAAATTTTATTTACCATTTCTGCATCTAAAAGACCTCTTCCCTATTTGGGTACCAATACCAAAGTACAAAATATATGCATATCATACTGTAACATATATAGTGTGTGATGCATTTATAAATTGCAACCAATTGTATTTTCCTGTTACAAGAGTGCATTAGTTCTGCACTCTATGATATGATTGAGTCTATCAAGTATTTGTAGTGGTTTAAATTAATTTAAATTCATGTTAACCAGAGATGATCAGTTATGCTCTGTAATGCCCACTGATACAATTATTTAAAAGAGAGTAACTACAATGCAGTGCTAAGGTTCAGCCAAGACAGCCTATTCAAAACAGTATCCACACTAGAGGAATACTGCTGCTGTTATAGAGCAAGTTACAACTGTATTCAGCCACTGCTTTCTGCTACTGCCCCACTTCAAAAACTGAAACTTCCAGCTTACTAGAACCACCAGCTACTAATTCTTCCTCCTCTGCCCCTGCTCAGTTTGCTATGCAACAAATGAAGCTGCCTTATGGAGTCAGACCAGTGTACTGCCTACACTGGCTGGCAATGAGCCTCCAGGGTTTCAGGAGATGCCATTAATTGAACCTGGGATATTTTGCATACAAACCAAGTGCTGTACCACTGAGCCAGGACTCTTGCTTTAATTCCCTAAGTTTACATACATAATAGTTTAAAGGACTGAGTGGGTAAATGAAGGTACTGCAAATACAGCTACCGGTACTTTGATTTTCCCGATCATCACACAAAGCAACAGGGTTTGGCCAATTATATTTGTACAATTTCCTTGAAGGTATTTCTCAGGCTGTGTGGTCAGTCTGCAGCATACACACCACAAGTTGCATAAACAGCACGAGTTTGTGGCACATCTGAGCAGGAGCAAGAAATACTTGGAGCCTGGCTACAGCAAAGTGTCATGGCCCACATGCTCTGCTGACCTCTCCTGCGCCACATACTCCTAAGGTTAGTAGGGTCTGAGGCAAAACCAAACCATTGTAGAGAGGTTCCCTGTACTGTATAATAAACCTAGCATACACAAAGGGGACACCTTTTCATTCTTTGGGCTTGAAATACTGTGGTACATTTGCTTAAAAAGTTATCTGTTTTTGCATTTAGACAAAATGAGGAGGGTCAGTAAAACTATCCAGCTAAATATGTCTTCAATTTACTATTTATTTAAATATCCTTATATTTTCCCTTCATTAAAAATAACATGGATGATAGCAGTATTTTGTTTGATTTACAGCCCTCCAGATCAGCTTTGTCATCTTGCCACTTAAACACATTGTGTGCTGATATCTTACCTTCCAAGTAAAAGAAGATCTAATTATAATGGAGTAGCATTAACAAGAATGGAAAAGTAAATATAGTTTACAAGCAGGTGATATACTAAAGCTTTAGCAACTCTGGATAAAAGCTCTTCTGAGTATCTTGGTCCTGAATTTACTTTGATCCCACAGGCAATGTTTATTGTACAAGAAGTTAAAATACATCCTCCCCTGTGGTTTTCTGTGGCAGACTGAATATGCCCAATTCTGTGGGAACAAAATATATCTAGGTTTCTAGGTAAAATGCCCAAGAATGCTTTCCACTCCAGCCTATTTTCCCATAGGCACAGAAAGGGTAAGCAAAGTGAATTCGAAACACGCAAAGTGAAACCACATTTTTCAAAAGGCCTTACAAACTAATATCCACAGCCAACATGAAGGGCACTGACCTATTCCAACAATATAAGCCCTAAGGGCAAGCAATTAAGAAAACATATGTTATGTAACTGCAACGCCCATTATGACTGTCAAGAAAATAATACAGGCTCTCAGGTCCCAGCAATTCATCACCACCTTTAATTATTACAAGAGATAATCTCTGCCCAAGGAAAAGAGGGAACAATTATCAAGGGTGTCATACCTAAGTGGCAATTATTGCGGCCACTACTAGAACACTATCTTTAAAAAAAACACACACACACTAATCGTGGGGCTCTCAATGAAGCCAAAGTAGCCAGTGAAACAAACCACGCGCGCCAGTCCTGTGGTACAAAAAGATGCGTAACTTGGCGTGTTATTAAGGGGGGGGGGAATGAAAGCGCAACTGCGTCTCGATCCAAACCGGACGCTGCGCCTTCAAAGGGATGAAGGGAGTCTGATGCAGAACCTGCCACGATCAAGGTCACGTTACTGACATCCTAGAAACACAGCATCCCTTCTTGTTCAGGAGGAGGAGGAGAAGCTCGCCTGCCCTTTTGGCTTTCCTCCGCTGACGGGGGCCGAGCGGCGTCAGCAGCCTCCGACGAACAAGAAGCATGGTGCCGGGAGGAAGCCGATCGCTGCGAAGAGACACGCCGCCGCCGACACCCGCCCGCCCCTTCGCAGGGCAAGAGGCGGCGCGGGAGACGTGACGGGCCCCTCCGGGAAGCCTCGCGCCGGTCCCACGCGGGCGCCGAAAGCCGCTCGGACGCCGCCGGAGGGACCGGCGAACCAGCCAAGCACCTTCCCGGCTCCCGCTGAAGGAGCCTCCGGGAACCCCGAGCTCAGAGGGAAGAGGCGCCGCCCGGGGCCCGGGACTCCCTCCTCTCCGCCACAGCCGCGGCTGGTCCCCGCCCCTCTCCGCCTTTGTGAGGCCGCGGCGGGAACTCTTCTGCGCTCGCTGCCGGGCTCCCGCCCCCCCCCCCGCCTATCTCTCTCCGCGGGGCCGCCTAGGAAGCGCCATGCCCTTACCGGGGAGGGGGGTGCTCTTCGTACGTGCAAGGGGCTCGAGCCGCGGGGGCAGGGGGCCGCCAATGATCCGCTCACCGAGTCCAGCCCAGCGCCGCCGACTGAGCAGCGCCACAAAATGGCCGACGCGACTGCGGCGCCGCTAGCTCGCCCGCCTGCCCGCCGCGAGGGGAGGGGAGGGTCCTCCTGTGGGAGGGGCGAAAGGGGCAGGGGGCGTGGCTCCGGCGGAGATGGCTGGGGGGGGGGTGTGCCCTCGCGCAAAATCCAGGCGGCGGCGGCGGCCCGTCACGCGCGCATCCTTCTCTCGGGACCCGGAAGGCGTTGCTGCTTTCCCGTTGTCCAGTGTGAGTTCGCCAGTGAGAGGAACTTACGACGACACAGTCAACGACGAGTGCGTGCTTTTTTATCCACGAGGACCCGCTGCTGCTGCTGGGCTCAGGTGTAATTAAATACTTGGAGAGAGTGGCCCTCGGCCGCAAATTATGGACCACTTTTAAGGCCACGTTTTAAATTTACCAAACCTTTTCCTTCCTCACACGGGGAACAGGGCAGAGTTCAGTGACGGGAGTAGGTGATTCATATACACAGCAAGTTCTGGGTGGGATCCCTCTCTGATCCCAACCACAGCCACTGGTGGTGTGCTCAACTCTGAAGTGCAGGCACTCTTCAGAGATAGCGTTGCACCTTGACTTTTGAGCTTATACAACAACCAAAAATATGATCTTTTTGATTAATGCAGACATTACGGCTTCGGTATGGCAATTTCCTGCTCACACGCTCTTCCAACCAGGGGCGTTCCGTTCCTTGAGGTTGGCCATGTTGGCCCTTGTCCCCGTCCCCCCCGCCAAGGGCGCAGGCCCAATGGGTGGGTGTGCGAGCATAATAATAATAATAATAAATTGCTTCTCTCCACAATGGTTTGTAGTGGCTAGGAGCCATTTTGCTGGGAGAAGCAAGTTGGTTTAGAATCTTGCTGAGTATTTAGCGTGCTCTTTTCTTTTAAAATGCAGGTTATCCCGGTTTGTATTTTTTCCGGTTTTTAAAAATGTTTTAATATTTATTTTAATGTTTCTTATCAACATTTTCCAGGAGAGAGAAAATCAGGACCAGATTCTCCTCTTTCAGGTTTTGGGGGAAACTAATAAGGTTATATAACATAACTCCTCCTCAGTCCGCTGCTCTGAGCAGCAGTCAGAATCTCTGATGTTGGCGACGGGATCACTGACCATAATCCGAATACAGTACAGCGTAAGCGTTACGGAGCCGAGTTCCGCCGGCTTTAGAGACCTCTTCATATATAAAAACAAAATAAAATAAAAAATTCCTTCCAGTAGCACCTTGGAGACCAACTAAGTTTGTTCTTGGTATGAGCTTTCGTGTGCATGCACACTTCATATATAGTTCGATTCTTGCACTGGCCATAGGGTGGCAGTATTTCCCTAAACACATCCTTTGTTTCCAGTTACAGGTCTGCCATAGTCGAAACAAAATAAAAAAAAATTCCTTCCAGTAGCACCTTAGAGACCAACTTAGTTATTGGTATGAGCTTTCGTGTGCATACCAATAACCCTTTGTTTCCATTCCATTAAATGAAGAAATCAGCCTCAGGTTATCCAGAATGAGCAGCAGTGCTTTTTTTCTTTAAAAAATGTTTAGGGGTACTCTCATTTTGACTCAAGAAATTTTATAGTTCAAATCTGGAAAAATAAATACAGTAAATGGAGAAAAGTACAAAGATTCACAAAATGTTTAGGGGTATGCGTACCCCTGCGTCCCCCCAGAAAAAAGCACTGATGAGCAGGGTTGTGAATGTTGGCCCTATTGCCTTCTCCGAGCCCTTTTGTGAACCTGGGCTTGCCAGAGGGCATGCTTCTGCATTGTATGTGAACCTGGTGGTGTGGTTATTTTCTGTGAGAATGATAGAGCCATGCACATGGGCGGAAAAGCATGGCGAGTTCTTGATCACCTTATATAGGATCGGCCCCTGCTGAAAAGGTTTGCTGATCCCTGTCCTACAGTGTTCCAGTTTCACACCTGTAAGGTAAACACTGATTCAGAACACTGGCTTGGGAAGCATGTTTCAGAAAAAAAAATTACTGGTGTGGTTGGTATGTTGTTAAGTTGTGTTGTTGATAGAAAATTTGAAAATTATATGAGAAAATGACTGAGCTGTTTGCATAACTTACGTGGTATAAAAAAAGAAAATGTAACAAATGCTCTGAAATACAGGGTGATATCCTGTTAAGTCCTATTCAGAATAGACCTACTGAAATCAATGGGTTTATTTATTTTAGTGGGTTTACTCTGAGTATGACTTACTTGGGTATCATCCACACTTTTCTTTAAGCTGAAGAATTCCTCATGTTTTTCTGTTCTTCAATGGCAAGCGTGGCTCTGCTAGTAGATGCAAGCTGTGATTAACTTGCAAACTATTTTGATCACAAAGTCGCTTGTATCCTATTTCTCTTCACACTGAGAGAAGGATCAGTGGACATGCCCTTAGTCTCCCTGCCAAGTTTTGATGGGCAGAATTTTACTTATTCTGCCTAATAATATAGACAAGTTGTTGTTGAAGTTTGAGACCAATCATATGCCCCCTTGATTCCTGCCCTGTTTGGCTGGTGAAAACTGCCCCAGGCAGCTTGCCTATTTGGGAGTATCAACACCTATTTATTAGATGATGTGGAACCATTGCTCTTGTTTGTATGTTTACACATACATTTTTTTAAAAAAAAAAGTTGCACCTCCCCTGAAGTACTGAGTACGTCCGGGTGGGGTGGGGGGAACTAAATAGATGGTAGATTGAAGTGAAAATTCCATGTTCTCATGTCTACCATCACAATTTGTTCTCAGATCTGATGTCCACAATGAGAAGATAATATCCAGATCTGCACAGAAACTGGAATGTGCACACCCAGTGTTAGCTTCTAGAGCTCATTTTTGGCTGGAAGCTACAGACTTTCAAGTTGAAAATTCTGCCCCTTGAACTCAAAGGTGAAAATATAGGATACATCAGATCTATTGGCTGTGCAATCTTTTGAAATGTCAGGGTGCAACAGGGAGAGCATTCACAGCCATGCATGATCTGAGAGCTATGGAATATTGCAACAGGGTCTGGCGTATATCCACTACTGCACAGATGGGAAAATTTGGGCCAAGTGTAGCCCTCTAGGAGTCTATGGGGCTCTCCCCACGTCACACCTCTCACCAGCCATGCTTCATGCCCTTGAGTGCTCTTGACTAGCCAGAAAGTGTCCTTGAACTGTGTTAATGCCTCTTGCTTGTCGCGGAGGGGTGTGTGACTTTTATCTGTTATTCCACCTATTTTTAATATGGTTCTGCCTCGCCACGAACATGTGGCCTCCAGATGATTGTTCACGAGGGAATGTGGCCCTCAGCCTGAGAAGTGTTACCCACCCTTCACCATCCTGATTCACTGATGTCCTTAAAAAATTGCTTCTCCATGTGACCATGTGGGACTATTTGCAGTGTTGAGCCAGCTCTTGCGATGAGGGAAGGGTGCTTCCCGCACGCTCAAGAACACATTCTATTATTTCACTTTTCTGGACTAAGCCAATGAGCTGAAAGCACTACTGTTAGAAGACAAACAACAAATTGCAAGCAGGAATGGCTGGTAAAAAGTCAGCTAACGGAATTGGAGGGGGGGATAAAGCCTGTTTTCATACACTCCTCTAGATATTCTTAACCAGAAAACTTCAAGCTGCAGAGTTCACAAATATTATCAACCTTTTGAATGATATAACCTTGCTGTTATTTGCATTAGCACTACGATTAGGAGCTAATATGCATTTCCGGGTAGTGTAACCTGGAAAACGATCTGTGGAAGGTGAGGACCAATTTTTATACAAACCTATGTAGTATGAACTGTTTGCTTTGCATGTGCTTAACATTATTATTATTATTACTACTACTACTACTACTACTACTACTATCATTAACTTTTTATTGCCCAAGGCAACTCAAAGTGACTTATAACCAAACAACAACTCCCCCTCAATACATACATTAAAACTGAGAAACAAAAATACATTAAAAACATCCACTCTAAAAGGCCACAGATAGTTAAGAGGCTAGAGGCCTGGTTAAAGAGGAAATATTTTGCTTGGCATCGAAAAATATAGAATGATGCTGCCAGGTGATCCTCTGTGGGGAGAGCATTCCACAAACAGGGAGCAACCGCTGAAAAGGCCCATTCTTGTGTTGTTACCCTCCAGACCTCCTATGGAGGGGGCATACAAAGAAGGGCCTCAGATGATGGTCCATATTGGTTCATATGGGAAGAGGTGGTACCTGAGGTTCTGGTAAAATGAGTACTCTGCTATGACCCCAAACCACAAAAGAGACACCACCACAAAGAACTCAAAAGTAGGCTGATTTTTTAAAAGACTGTCTGCCATTAACAATGTAATTAAGTTATAGTCACTATTCAGCCTGGAGAAAAAGTGGGGGGGGGGGGAGCAGATACTATGAAAGATAGTTTAAATTCATGCCCTTAGTCAAGGCACAGTTTGTCTAAATCTAAATTGGTGTTCAAAAACACATAAAAAACAATGATGAACCACAGATGTTTAATTATTCTTTAACAACAGTAAGGGACAGTATGTTTTGCTGATTCACATTTACAAACATGTTGGCAAAAAGAAAACAATATCCAGTGTAATTTTTAGCCTATTTTACAGCCCTTGAGGGAGGAAAGCATTAATATAGCGGCCTGTCTATGCTTCTGTTATACTTAAGTGCCAGGGGGAATTTTAATCATTACCCACCCTGTAGTTGGCTGCAGTGTTTAAATCTGGGAAACCTGTGCACCCAGAGGACACCCCAAAACAAGTTTTAAAAGCCTTTTTTTTAAAGGAGCGGGGGTATATGGCATACCAAATATTGGTCAACACTTCCCATTTTTAAAAAGAATTATTTGTGTAAAATGTAGCCACTCTATGGTATGGCCACAAACAAGAGTCAAGTCCTTAGTATGCTGCATGGATATGAGCTCTGTATGAAACAGAGAAAATAACTTTATATCAAGATTTGTAATAGAAGCAGGCCCAAGGTGCTCTGTTTCAGGCAAGTTTGGGAAGTGTCAAAAGTAGTTTTTCTAATCCAACATATTTACTTGGGAAGAAGTTTGAGTTTGATGGGACTCGCCCCCAAAGAACTGTTTATAGGATTCCAGTTCTAACAACCTGGCACAAAGAGTGAACAGCACTGGCCAAATTCTGAAAAAGGAGCCTTTTTGAATAGCACCCAGCTCCTCGGAAAACTCAGGCTTATCTACTTCATCAAGTGCAGCTCAGTAAGAGATAGCAAGGAGCATTCTGCACATGTCACAGTGATTGCCTGAATTCTGGATTCAGCTCAAACAACATGTTATGGGCAGTTGTGTGGATATCACCCACATGTGTCTCCCTGGCAACGTAAGGGGTGAAAGTGTCATGTGACATGCTACAATGGAGTTTCTGTAGCCACCTGCCTTATGTAAAGTAGGGAAACATGAATGCAAATTGCATCACCTATTCCCCACATTACTAGTGAGATGTGCATGTCCACATACATGTAGTTTGGGTCCCAGAGAATGGCTCTGTTCAGATACAAGAAATCAGAATCCCCAAATTTCTTGATAATTTAATTGAAAAGAAGCTAACTCTCAAAAGATAGCTAGAAAAAGGCACACTATAAAGGTGAATGGGAACTTTGGCATTACCAAATAAACCAAGCTAAAGGATCTTTTACAGCAGAACTGGCCCAAATAGGGAAACAGTAGCATACTTTGATTCCACATAATGAGATGGAATAATCTAGTAAGAGTCACAGTGTCTGGAGATCAAAGGATAATGTGCGTTCCTCTAGCCATTAAGATCACATCAACCACTATCTGAGAAGTACTAATTCATTCCGAAGACTCATCACACTGGCACAGGAAAGGCTCAAAGCACTGACTGTAAAAGAATATAAAACCTGACTCAATTTTCCAAGATTCTGTCCTTGTCATTTCCATCAACTGGCCTC
Organism: Lacerta agilis; assembly: GCF_009819535.1. NCBI lineage: Eukaryota > Metazoa > Chordata > Lepidosauria > Squamata > Lacertidae > Lacerta > Lacerta agilis. The sequence goes on along the minus strand of NC_046317.1, from coordinate 65,476,533 downwards.
TTCCCAAGGAACCCAAGCCTGCAAGTCTGTTCAAGGGCTTTCTGAAGGAGCGACACCCACTTCCAAAATGACAGAGAGGCAAGGACATGGAAGGCTCCTGTTTCAGGTATGTGTCAGCAAAGTGGCAAGAGAAAGGTGTAGAAGTACTGAGGCAGCAGTCTTACTCCTACCCCCTTCCTCTTAATCAGCAATGACTCCCTGACTGGTGGAGGGGCAAAGTGGTCAGAAGACTTCAGCCTCGGTGAGAAAAATCCAACTTTCTGGGAAAGGGTGAAATGAAGTTCAGAGTGTTATGGCATCAAACTGCTCTTCTTGCTTAGCATAATTGCTCTCTTCTATCTTAAGACTACAACCTGTGTTTTTCAAACCAGAAGTACTGACTGAGGTCCTAACTATTATGGATGAAGGAAATCCATGATCAGATCTCCCAATGTCTTTTTCTTTGGTTTAAAAAGCAGTCACTGGTGGGGACGTAACCCTTTACTCCTCCCAACTTGGGGACTTAACCCTTTACTTGCCCAACTTAAAGTTCAGAGATGAGGGAAGAGACAGATATTATACACATACTGATTTTCCTACTGCACTGCATCATGCTTCTCAGCTAACAGCAGCTTTGGAAGGGCAATTTAAGTCTGGAAAGTGCAAAGGACACGAAGGGTTCAGCTCCAAACCACTTCAGCCTCTTTACAGCTTCTTTTAACCAAAGAAATAGATATCAGGAGATCTGATCAAGGAGTTCTCGTGTTATGTCTAGTTGGCTTTGTAAGCCTGAGTGGGAAGCAGAAAACAAAAGGCATATCTTGAACTCAGTAAAAGCCTTCAAGCAGATCATGTTTGCTCATAACATATTCACAACAACTTGATACCTGATTTTAGTCTATGTTGGAGTAAGGAGGAGAAAGGCAGCAGGAGTCATAACTGACTGCAGTTTTTAACATAGAGAAAGTTCCATTATGGAGAAACAATCTGTAAGCTATTTACATTGCTGTGACTTAGCTTAAACTCAAAGGGACAAGGATCATTGCCATTTGAGACATCTAACCCAAACAATGAAAATGTATATTTGGGCTAAAAAATAGCTTGAAATTTAATCAGCCTCTTTCTAAGGTACTATACAGCAGGAGAAGAAAGCAACAGGCAGTCTCCCAAACTCCAGTCCATGACTGTTTTTCACTGTGGGAAAAGGTTGCTGTTAAATAGCTTGACCTTTGTTTCCAACAATGCCTTCCACTTGGTCCATCTAATATGAATTGAGTAGTAAAAGTACTCCAGGCATGGGGAGAGTCAACCTGGATCGGAAGCCACAGCTCACGCTGCCAAACTGAACCTTTGGTAAGAGTGGTGTGTTTTAAGGTAGCAAAGACAGGTAGAAGAGTTGGAGAAGGATGCAGCCAGCAATTTGAATGGCAGTACTGGCTGCAGTAGGTTTGCTCCTAGGCAGGATATGTGCTATAGCAGCCTAAGACAACAACCCTTTTCCTTCTGGGGGTGAAGCTTGATGAGTGAAGTTTCCAATCTTCAGGTGGTGGAAGCAAAATCCCAGTATCTGAGAGCAGTTGGTTCCCAATAAACAATTCCACTTTGAATGTGCAGTGGATTCCCAGTGTAATGCAAAGTGGTTCCAACTCTGGCATCTTGACTTCCTAGGAATCAACTGCTGCAGGTTCTTAGGAGTGCCTTCACAGCATGGTCTGAGAGTTGGCTCCCTGATGCCTCAAAACCCTTTATAATATGATGACTTCATTATTATGGGGTTTCCTTTGAGACATTAGTGGTGTTGCTGGGGCGAGGAAACAGCTGTCAAAGCCACAGAAGCAACCCGAGGAACCTGGAGCCTGCAGAGGGGAAGATCCATGGCTCAAAGAAGGTAATACTGGCAAGAGATCCTTGCTCCCTTCACATGGTGTTGCCTGAAGCCAACCCTTCACACCACTCCTTTGATAAAGCTGGTGTCCAAGTGCACAATTAGCATGCGCAAGAAGGACATCTCTTTGCGAGTGTTTTCAAAGATAACTCTGGGATCATCAGATTGGCATCGCAGACAGTTTGGGGCCATCACCATGGCCAAGTTGTTTACATCCATCTTGGTTTTGCCCACATTGGTTGGCTGAGCAAAAATCTGTGAAATAAAGAAGGTGCAGCTGAAATAAACTCAAAAGATATATAGATGTAAAATTCTGGAAATAGCCCAGAAGATTTAGTTGTCCCACAAAGAATCACTTACTCCTGCTAGTGTTGATACACTGTCAACTTTAAGAAAGAATTTCATATAGGAGATCTAATTATATTATTATTGCGGGACCTTCTGCTACTGATACACATTAGAAGAAATGAAGATTGAATCTTCAGAGGGTTTTATTCAATTGTCATCCTTTCCCTAGTGGAAGGTTCTTTGGTTTAGCAATGCCTTTTCTCAGTGGAGCAGAGATAGAAACATTCATCGCCTACTTCCCTTCTCTTCGGCAGACCCCACCCCACCTCAAATCTGCTCTGGGGAGTTGGCAAGCCCTTTAGAACAGCATAGGAGGTGGCAAAATGTGGAGAGGAAATACCTCAAGAGGTTCTTAATCCCTGTTCCACTGATAGAAGGCTGTGCTGGATTAAAGAGCCTTCCATCAGTGGAAGCATATCAACTGGATATAATCCAGAATATTTGCAATGCAGAGTGAAGCAAGACGTTCTGGAGTGCAGCTACCATATGCTGCTGCAGAATGCCTGTGGCCTGTCTGCTGCTTCAGAATGATTCCTAGTCTCAGAAATGCAGTTACCTACATACCTGTAAGAAGTGGATGAGGTAACACAAAACCAATTTGTTCAGCTCAGGCAGGAGCTCCACTACTGCTACAGCAGCATCAGGGTTCTCATAGTTGCTGATACACTCTTTGTAGAATTGCTGTGGGATGACAGGCTCCTCCAGCTCCCGATACCACAGCTTCAGCAAAGAAGCTGCAAGGGCAAGAAGGAAAAAACCAGGCACTTTCAACAACAACAGCTTAACAAATAAGGTATCTGGGTCAGAGACATCTGTCCTGAAGCAGATATTTAATTGAATAAGGGCACAACACCCCTGCTCCTCCATCTTATGCTAAACAAGACTCTGTTCTTCCCCAGAGGAAAGACAGCACCACCTACTTCATTGAGATTTATGGACCTTTGAAATCACAGGACACAAATCCTAAAGGGGCTAGGGTAGCAATGGCCTGTGGGTTCAGAAGTAGGTACTGAAAGCTTTGGTTTAAATAGGAGGGAAGAAACATAAGAACACAAGATGGATCTGTCTCAGTGTACTGTGATTTGGAGTGTGACTGAAATGTTAAGGTAAGAGTAAATCTACTGGAGGGCAAAATGCTGGAAATGGAGCAGTTGGGATTTGGCACTTAAAGAAGGAAGTGGGTATGGAACGAGGGTGGGTGGGGAGGGAATGAGTTTCTTGGGTTAGGAAAAGGTTCCAAATCAAAGATCTCCTGTTTTGAAGGCTTCTGAATAAAAGTAAGTTCCTGCTATTTATTTGATTCCAATTCTCTCATGAATGAAAAGTTATATTGTCAATCTGGGTCTATTTTCCATGGAATTGAAGGATTTGAACACCTCCCCACAAAAGTAATGTATTAATGGTGAGGCTGTGAAGGGGGACAGGATCACAAAAAGAAAACAGGCCTTTTCAGCAGTACAGCCTTCCTCCTGCTGGTTGGAATGTTCTCAGTTGATTATTAATTTTCCTTGCAACAGTTGGCAAATCTAGGGGCAGGGGGTGCTGTTCTGCAGAGGTCAGGGGATGGTGGGACTGTTTTATGGTGTGATTGTACTTTTAATCTGTAAGTTGTTGCGAGACCTTTTCATAAAGTAATCAAGAAACTAACACACCTGAGCAAGAATACAACAGCTGTGTTGTTTATCCATACCTGGTATATTGGGATCACCAACGTTGTTAGGAATTTTCCACTGATCAACCTGTAGTTTGAGTGCATTGACTTCATCAATGTCACCAGGAATTCTGAAAGCAGACACAGAGATTGATCAATAAAGACCAACTGAACAGAGGAAGCAAATCCCATAGATCCAGGAACCAGAGGAACAGATGAGACTACATACTTCAGAAAGCCATGTACAGAGTTGTTTGACAAGAATGCCATAGTTAGTGTTAAACAAGTAAGACACGGACCAAAATATTGCAGTTTAGAGTGCATCTGTTTGATATTTCCCCTTAAATTGGGGTTGGGGTAGGGAGAGGGGTACTCCTACAGGTGTCTCTATCTGCTCTGCTTAAGGACCAGAAACCTTGGCTCTTCCTCTCCTTGAGTCTTTCCATTCCAGCTGGTCATTACAATAATTCTATTAACTAAGAAATAGTGCCAGAGTTTGCTTTTTTCCTCTTATCTCCCAAACTCTTTTCCTTTCAGGTCATGACTTTTATAAACTTTTAGACTAAGCCTCAAGGCATCATTATCATCAACATTTGTAAACTGTTCTGGGAGCCTTTTATAGCAGAAGAATGTGATTTTAAAATGCTATATAAACGAACAAACAGACCAAGCTCCAAGATTGGGGGGGGGGGGTCTCATTAATCTACTAATTCCTCCCGCTTGAGCATGTCGGCTGTGGCTAATGAAGAGTCATGTTCTGAGAATGAGTTTTTAGTACAGAGGATTCGTTTTTAAACAGTTTTTGTCAAAACAATGGCCTTATTGGTATGGTAGACATGTTGGGGGCATGTTATATTTCTAAAAATGCCTTTATCAGCAGCAGCCCTAATATGAGGATACAAACTACCACAATGAAACTTCCTTCCTTCAACTATGATGCAGATGTCAGTAGTGCCATAAATCAAGCTCTGGCTCTAAATGGTTTAAACAAGCTAAGCGGATAAAAACGCCCCCCTTCCCCATGTTATGCAAGATAAGTTGCTTTACAACTTTTCAACTTGTGGTCTACGGGCCCTGTCCAATTATTTGTAGTGGCCTCTTCATTCTATAAATACTTATATTTTTATTAGCTGTTTCCAGATGCAATTCCTTGCCCTTGATTTTCAGAACAGAGTGCAAAAACAAAGTAAGTTCCCCACTCTCAAGGCCCTAGATTAGGTAGTATCTATACTGTGGGGGGGGGGGGTGAACAGTGCTGATTCCTCTTCCCGTCCTAGCTAACTTTGACAAATCTAGCAATGGCTAAATGCCCTTCACAAACATGGTGATATTTTAGGAAAGGAGATTAAATCACAGAAAACATGCACAGCTGATGTACCACAGTCCCCCCCCCATCCAAAATATGCAGCTGGGTAGATTAGAGATTTTAGCCTCAGGTTTTAGGAGCGAGTTCATATATACTAGCATAAGCCTATTTGGAAGCAACTGAGAAGGTGGCATGAGTCCCTGGAGACCTCATAAATCTTTTGCTGTGGTTTGAAAGCTGCTTCCTCTCCTAAAACTGTTTGTAAAAATGAGGTTTGAGAGGATGCAGTTCCACTAGGGGAAGGAGCAGAAATGTCATGCATCTCCCAACTATCTGGTCAGCTATACAGTAATGAATCCTTTATGTAGCTCCGGTCAGCCAACCTCACCTGAATATTCCCTCAGTCTGTTCTCCCCCCAGTTCCAAAACTTGCTGAGACAGCTGTGTTTGTACCCAAGGTAGCTTGTTATCAGGATACATGTCCTGCTGCCGTAACATGATTTCCTCCAGAGAACTGCCAAACAGTGAAGGTGTTACAATAGCATTCTTGGCATGTATTATCTCTTCAATTGTAGGCTTCCGGAGACCCTATAAGCAAAAAAGGAAAAGGGGGGGGGGAAGGATGGAAAACAAAAAACAATGATGAACAGATTTGCATAAGAAACAATCACATGGAACGCCTCCTAAAAAAGCAGTTTGTATTTGCTCTGATTTTTTTTAATAATTATCTGTGTCAGAACCTATGTGCATGAGCATGTTACAGTGAAGGGGAAAAGTATTTGATCCCCTGCTAAATTTGCCCGTTTGCCCTCTGACGAAGAAATGACCAGTCCATAATTTTAATGGTAGGTTTATTGTAGCTGTGAGAGACAGAATGACAACAGTAAAACCCCCAGAAACCCAGAAGACAAAAGCCAGAGATTGATGTTCATTATAATGAGTGAAATAAGTATTTGATCCCCTATCAACCAGCCAGATGTCAGGCTACCTGGTATGTAACAAGCTGAGATTAGAAGCACCTGCTGTAAGGGAGAAGTCTTACCTGTAATCCCAGCTCGTTACAATACCTGTACAAAAGAACCTGTTGACAGAAGCAATAAATCCCACTGATTCCAAAGTAGCCACCATGACCAAGACCAAAGAGCTGTCCAAGGATGTGAGGGACAAGATTGTAGACCTGCACAAGGCTGGACTGGGTTACAAGACTATTGCCAAGCAGCTTAGTGAAAAGGTGACAACAGTTGGTGCAATAATTCGCAAATGGAAGAAACACAAAATAACTGTCAACCTCCATTGGTCTGGGGCTCCATGGAATATCTCAACTCATGGAGTTGCAATGATCAGGAGAACGGTGACGAAGCAGCCCAGAACTACACGGGGGGAACTTGCCAATGATCTCAGGGCAGCTGAGTCACCATGAAAACATTTGGTAACACACTACGCTGTGAAGGACTGAGATCTTGCAGAGACTCAATATGATGACAGTGTCACACACTGGAAGCTGCCTTACACAAAATCAGACCATTGATCCTTTGAGCTCATTATTTCTACACTGGGTTGGCAGCAGTTCTCCATAGCTTCAGACAGGAGTCTTTCTCAACCCTACCTAGAGATGCCAGCAGAGATAGGATTGGGAGTGTCTGCATGCAAAGCATATGCTCTGCCATTGAGCTAAGGCACTTTCCCAAGAAAAGTACTTCTAAATGATACACATTTTTAAATGTCATAGCAGAAAAACTGTGTCCATGGAGCTGTCTTCCTAGTATTATTCCTCTGTAAATGTAATTCTGGCCTTCAATTGCTGCTGATAAGTTAGTGGAGCGTGCACTCATATTAACTATTTATTCATCGTTTTTGCAAACATAAGGTAATGGAAGATTTCCAATCCAGACAAGAACTTGTATAATTCATCTATGGTACTTTGATGTCATGCGTAACAGGAAGAATTCACAGTGTGCACATGATCACATCTATGCCCGGCAAGAGTACGCCATTTTTCCAGTACAGTGGTACCCCGCTAGACGAATGCTTCGCTAGACGAAAAACTCGCTAGACGAAAGCATTCGTCTAGCGGGAGGCTGCCCCGCTAGACGAAAAAGTCTATGGGGCTGCCTCGCAAGACAAAAAAATTTCGTCTTTTTTTTTTTCCGTTTTGCGGAGCGCGGCTCCCATTGCCGCTCCGCAAGACGAAAACCCCGCTAGACGAAAATTTTCGCGGGACGAATTATTTTCGTCTAGCGGGGCACCACTGTAATAATAAATATGCTGAAAATGTCTGCATCATAATGAAATTGATCTCAAAAACTGCGTGCTAGAAATTCATTCTTCACTTTGGAAAAAATAAGATTTCCAGAACTCAAATAAGTGTTTTGCTATATGTGACCTTGCTCACCCAATCCTGCAGCATGTGTTTCATAAGTACAATTCCAAGGCCCCCTATCTTAATTCTGATTACCAGGACATCTCCCCACCCATTTGTTGTATGAATATTCAAGACATATGAAAATGAAGATTTCATGTTATTTTGTCTTTCCACTGAATTTTTCTGTCTTAAAAAAGGAAAAGTAGAAGATTTCAGGCATATCATTCCCACATCTACCACTGACATTTCCATTAATGTCTGCAGCTTTCCAATCTATGCTTCTGATCACCATCAAAATAATGCCAAAGTTGAAAGGGGCAAGAGAACAATTCACTTAAACTACTAGATGAGAATATGACACCGACTCACCTTTTTTCCTCCAGTGACTGCAACTTTTTGCAGCTTCCGGTAGCAGTATCTGGCATAAGTGCTGATAGGCAGACCTAACAAATGGAAATAAATAAAATGGGAGTTTTAGAATAGTTGTGGAGAACTTCAGAGGAGAAAATGGCCCCAGAACACAAATGTTTGTATTCTCCCTAACTGACCCTCAAGCTTATCCTTCTGAGCAAATGATAAAATAAGTGCTATAAAGACCTTATTACTGTTTTAGTGTGCAATAAATGTTCACTTGTTGTGGCAGATCCAGATATCCTTTCTCAAGATAGCACTTCTGCTGTAGGGTTATTTCATTAGCCTTGGCACTCAAAATAGTCCTCCCCTCCAACTATCACATCCATTGAAATTTGGAGTGCTGTGAGAAATGTAATTGAATTGGGGTCAAGTGGTACAACTCCTTAAAGTCCACGGCATTTTGTGAATTTTTATTTTTTTAAAGAGGATTTTTTCCCCCAGTGCTGGAAAACTCATACAGTATTCTAGAAGGGAGAAAAGTTCTGATGAACATAAGAAAGGCAATATTTTCCCCATAGCAATGTTCTACATTTTGTGAACCTTTGCCCATCAAAAAAACATATAATACTAAATTGTATGTGCTTTTTCTCTAGCACTAGTGCTTAGGCTTCCCCTGTTTAAAACAAAAACAAAGCAATGAACAGATCACTTTCTCCTGCACTTTGTAGGACTAATATTAGTTTCTGACAGACTTTAGTATAAAATGTCATTTGGCCACTGTCTGGAAAAGCACTCAGAGGGAGCTGCTAGACTGAGGTGTCTGTGAGAAATGAGTTGAACAGGTCTTACAAACTGCATGTGCAATTCTGCTTCCTAACATGAGATAATGTAGATGTGCGTTATTTCACTTTTGCATACATGTTTCACAGTCTCATATAGGCACATAAAGCTGGAAATGGCAGCCCTCTAATTTCTTTGGATTGTTATCCCACCCCCTGCTGCTATTCAAAATGGCATACAAAAGCCCTCCAGTGAACGTAACAAAGTACAGATACATTCTCTTTTCAGAAATGCCATCACTTAATCATGTTTTGTGACAAGTCTGGGTTCCAGGTGATGAAGAATGCTCTTCTGGAAATACAGAAAAAGGCACGGTGAATGGACAAATTACTCTGGGTATCTTCTGGCTTCAGATAATGGAACCAGCTGGTTCTGGCATCACATATATTGAGGAGCACCTCCTAGTGCATTCTTAATCCTTGATGGAAATCAAAGCTAGAGACCCCTAAATTACTTTCCCAGATCAAGTCCAATTAAGTTCAGTGAGACTTGAGCTTGGGCTGACATAATGTTTTGTGGATGGGTGCTGAGGGAGCACCAGTACAATTCTGGAGCAGGTAAGCAGCTCCATGTGTGAGAGGCCTTCTTACTGCCCTGTGCTTCCAGAAACAGGGTCATCTTAAGGTAGCCAAAATGAAGTACCCTGAGCAATATTAAAGCAAATCACTGGAGGCCAATGCTGAATTATTTGGGATTGGAAAAACAGAAAGGAATTGTGAAGAGCTCCAAAAGGACCTCTCCAAATTGAGTAATTTGGAGGCAATAAAATGATAAAAGTGGTTCAACATAAGTAAGAATCAAATGCACAGTTTCAGATAATGTAACTCTCCTATGAGGAGAAACATTTTAATTTAGTTGAGGGTTTTTTAATTTAGAGAAAAGATATGTAAGGGAAGGGGGGGACACATGATAAAGAGATATAAAACTGCATGGTGTGAGGAAAGTGAATACGTTATTTCTTCCTCTCTCATAACTAGGAGCCAAGAACATTAAGTGAAGCTGAACATTCAAAACAAACAGAAGTACTTATTCACACAGTGCATAGGTAATCTATGGAGTTCCCTATCACAAGATGTGGTGATGGCCACCACCTTAAAAAGAAGATTAAACAAATTCATGGACGATAAGGCTATCAATAACTAGTCATGATGGTTGTGTGCTACCTTGAGGATCAGAGGCAACATGTCTCTGAAAACCAAAGGAACGCAGAACACAGGAAGCTACCGGTAACTCATAGTGAGGGCACCATTGCTCGATCTACCTCAGTATGTCCTAATTTCAGAAAGGAGGCTTATCCAGCCCTCTCTAAATTGAAAAGGAACTCTTTAGCTGCTGGATAAGATGGGAATGCAGTACTGCCTGTCTACACTGAATCCAATGAATCCATCTCAGGACTTTTGCTATCAGTTCTCACGACTAGAAGAGAAGGGGGAAAGAAGCCCACCCATCTACCATAAACGTAGGGTACAAATATAGCTAAATAAAGGTTTCTTCTAAACCTCCCTTATATAATTGAAAGTCAATTATTAACTAATCCCATCTGAATGGAGGGATCCAGTTTGCTCTGTGAAAGTAAGATGGCAACACATCTTTGTGGCACTGTGGGTTAAACCACAGAGCCTAGGGCTTGCTGATCAGAAGGTCAGCGGTTCGAATCCCCACCTAGCATGCCCACCTAGCAGTTCAAAAGCACGTCAAAAGTGCAAGTAGATAAATAGTACCGCTCCGGCGGGAAGGTAGACGGCGTTTCCGTGCGCTGCTCTGGATTGCCAGAAGTGGCTTTGTCATGCTGGCCACATGACCCGGAAGCTGTACACCTGCTCCCTCAGCCAGTAATACAAGATGAGTGCCACAACCCCAGAGTTGGACACAAATGGACCTAATGGTCAGGGGTCCCTTTACCTTTACCTTCTACTGAAATCAATTGGACTTTAAATGTGGTTAAGATTTGCTGTTAATCGTTAAATACTGCTCTATCAAGTGTTGCATACAAATTTTTATTAGTAGCCATTTTGAATTTTCCTCCATTCCCAAAATTCTGGTGCTTGTACAACTCCTCGGTCTTATCTTTCTACAATAAAGCCCATACAACTATATCTGAGGTCAATGGCACACAAACACAGACATGTGTAGTTGTGTCTCCTCCATTATTAGCCCTCCTCATAATTCAGTTATTTTTACCTTCATCCTCTGAATTTTGCTTCCTCTTTTTCCTGGATTTTGAGTTCTTTTTGTTTTTCATATCCAGAAGCTCCTTAATGCGCTGGGTAACTGAAAATCCAAAGCATCGTTGATTGAGTGATGGCAAAAACATTAAATGCTCACTGCCCTGTTTTACTCAGCCATGGCAGAAGAGGGGCCTGTATTTATTGAATTCACACATCACAAAATCAGCTCTATCCATCTCCTTTTCATTACATGTCAAGATCAGTTTTCATTTTAAACATCAAGATCAGTTTAACAATGAATGTAATAAGAAGGAAGTTCAGATTCTAAAAAAATTCTTTTTTGGTTTATTAATTTGATTAAAAATGAGCTGGAATGTTTACCATTCATGGATGGAAACTTTTCAGGATTATGGCTGCTGATGGGGTTATACATCTGATGCCAGGGACAAAAAAGGGCCTGATTTCTTACTAATGAAGTCTCCTAACCAATTATTTTCTTCCAGCAACTTTCAAAATAGTGCACTTGGAATAAAACCATTCCACTGAATGCTTTCTCTTCACTTCCTAAAGCATTTAACATGATATAGAGCAAAAGTTCTTGAACCAGGTTAACCCAACTCCCCAAATGTATATCTTGACAAACAGAGCAACATGAAAGACATTTGGCCGTTTACTCTGAGTGAGCTTGCCAGCTGTGATCTTAAAAAAATGTGATACATCTGATGCAATTATTTATGTCACCGTTTTTTCCATCTACTTAATTATGTCAGCCTTCCTTTAGAATTCTTATAATAGCTTATCACCAAGTTCTAAAGGAACATTCCAAATTGCTGCCCACCTCCCCAAAAGAGGCTAGATATTTTCACTCAAAGAAACAAACTCAATGGGAGCAGATCAACCCCTTAAAATAGCAGAAATGTTTTTCTACTTAGTTGTTTTCTAAGGCTGGAGTGGAGAGAGAAATTTGCTTTGTAATTGTTATTGTTATAACTTGGCTATTATTGGGTTTCATTGGAAAACTAATAAAAATTTATTAAAAGAAGTAGTAGTCTGCTTTGTGCAAAAAGTCAGGTAAACTTTTTGTTGTAACACCTGCTCTATTTCACTTTCTAGCAAAAAAATAGCTGTTGCTTTTAATCCTGCTGCATTCTTTTGAGCTCCTTTACTATCAGAATGTCCTGAGCTTTGTTATTACTTTTTACTTACAGTACCTAATATATTACAGTAAGAATAAAATATATTAAAAATTACATAGATAAGTGCCTTATAGGTAATAATTCTAAAACTTCATTTTCCCTCAATCTGGAAATGAAAAGGTTGCCTACTCCTGCTGAACACGATCTCTACTTAATTTTATTTGCTATAGTGCTGCAATGTTTTTCACCCTTATTAGATAAGGCACTTACTATTTTCATCATTGACCTGGTTGAGATGACGATAGATATAGCCTTCTAGATAAGACTGGAACTTGGGTGATGGGGAGAAAAAGGCCAGACTGATGGCCATGAGTTCCCAGCCCCATGCCAGGCTTCGGTAGCACATATTGTCTGTTGTTTGTCTAATCAGTTGTATGTACAGCTCATCCCGTAAACCTTGAATGCTCCAGCACTTGGCAACAGTGATCAAAGCCACATGATCCCGGTCCATCCGAGCCTGGCGGTCACCCATGTAGATCTGCACCAGTTTAAATATTTCACAAGCTTCCTTTTTAATGGTGTGGTTGCTGGTGATGAGCATTGGCTTTTTGATGGAGCCACCATTCCAGGAGAGCATGTTGGCAATGGAGAGCCTTCGGCGAAAGATGCCCTGAGTGTGCATATTTAGGTTTTTCGAGGCCCAGTCAGCCATGCTGCTTTGAGAGATAGGCTTTCGTATGGTGTGGAAGGGAAACTGATACCCCATGTTGGTGCCAGGCTGGTCATTATTTTCTTGCTGGGAATCAGGCCTTATTGTTCCAGGCTGCAATGGAGAACAGAAAGAAAATGGTAAAAAAAAAAAAAAGCTGAGCTACTCATATTTCCTAGAGCAGAACAGCTAACTATAGTCACTTCCAAAAGAGGGGGCAATCTTTTACAAGTCCCAGTGTCTACTGACAACTTGAGAGGCTCTCTCCCTCCCTCTCTGTCTCCGTCCCTCTCTTCACTATCTCGTTGTCTCAATGTCTGAAACTTCAACTCACAACTCAAACCCATCCTCAAACACCCTTCTAACTTGGTTCCTGCTTTTGTAATATGAGGCCTTTCTTCATATGTCCCCTCAGGGAAGTGGCAAAATAAGAACAGGCCTTTTCAATGGTGGCTCCCCAATAATGGAATGCTCTCTTCAGAGATACACATCTTAGGCCATTCTTATCAATGTTCAGATGCTAGGCAAGGATGTTTACTCAGGCATCTGGCTCTTAATTGGGGTCATAGGGTATGCTACTCTAATTTGTATTGGGTGTTCATCTTTTAGTAGGGTTGAATAGGATTCTTCATATTTATGTTATAGCAGAATGAGCACCTTTACTCAATTCATGTTCATTTATCTTTCCTGGTGCATTTTAAATGTTGTGTAGGCATGCTTTTATATAATTTGCTTTGACACATTTTTGTAGTAAGCAACAAATAAATGCAGTAATAATAGTTATTGTTGTTATTGTTACTACAGAAGCTCCAGTTTTCATTGAACAACATCTTCCTTACATATTTGTCTCTATGAGAAGGCAGGGAAAGACATGGTGTCCTATTACTGGTAATTTTGTTTATTTTGTTCCTTATGAGGTACAATGATCTCTGTTCTCTGTCACAAAAGAACAGCTGGGGAGATCTGGGTGCTCACAGATGAACAATAGCCTCAGGGATGGGTCCTGGTGTTGTCACAAGGAGGACAGCTGTCCCTTGTGCTATTGACAGGTTTGTTATGCTGGATTCTCTTAGTTGTTGCCTCAGTGCATTAGGCTGTAGGGGAAACTCATGAGGAGTCCTCCAGGAGTAGAATTTTTCAATACTGTCAGCTCATTCTAAAAGTTATTAGCACCATGAACTTTTTTTTTTTACTTTTCAAATTCATATTTTGGATTATTTTATTTGCTTTTTAGCTCATAGCATCTAACATTTCAAAGTATTGCTGTAGAAGGACAAAATATCATAGCTTTATTTTGTTTTTGTTTTTTTAACTACCCTGCATTGAGTCGTTTTAAGACATAGAGCTTGTTAAAAAGCACCAACTAAATATCTTCTGTGTTATAAAGCATGACAGTTGCAAAGTAGCCTCCACAAAGAGCTGAAATGGGCTTGAGGAAAAGCAGGGAGGTGTCTTCACAGCTTGTTTGTGTGGTGACAATGCTTAGACACCTCTACAACAACTAGAGGGAAAATGGAGGGGAGGAAGCTCAAGCTCAGACTTTGGAGGTAGCTCAGAAGAGCCTTAATGTCTTCCAGAAGTTAAGTGTCAGTTGACTGGTCTACAGTGAAGGGCATGCTACAGAAATGGCTATTATGGGAGAAAACCTGTCTGGTGGATGGGAGGGGTCAGGATCTACAGATTCACTAGTCACAGGTTCTAATCCTTTAGGTTAAAGAAGCAAACTAGGTAATATAAGAATGATGATTCCAGGTTTCTCCAAACATATAAATAAAACACTTTCCAAAAATCCTCTAAAGATGACAGTGTTGTCCTAATTGTTAAGTTTTTAGAGGATATGACAAATACGATACAGACATCATATAATGTACACACACACACACACACACACACTAGAATTATAGTCTGGAAAAGACCTAAAGGTCATCCAGTTCATCCCCCTGCTGATGCGTTCCTGCAGGTGACCATCCAGTCTTTGCTTAAACTCCCCTTAACAAAGTCTACCTCCTTTTGAGGCAGTCTGTTCCACTGTTGAATGAGTGGCATGAGGCATGGAGTCAAGAGGGCCTTTCAGGTCCCACTAACAGCTTCAGAAGTGGGGCAAGGAGAAGTGGCTCGTGGCTCCTTTAGGAATGTAGACAGCTGCCAGTTTTTGTTGGCTATCCTGACAGATTTAGCAACATCCCTTCTAAAGCCATTTCAAGAGGGCCCAAATGATTTGATAATTAGTGACACCCTTTTAAACGTAATCCCACCACAGGTGCCCCAAAACTCTCCAACCCACCACCACTTGGCCAATTGCATCCAAAGGCTTCATCAACTCCATTTCCACAAAATGCCTTGCTGCCTGATAAGAGAAGATTGTTAATAAAAGAATACCTGGGATGGTATCTGTGCTGATTCAGACGAAGACATATTTATCTGACTGGACACATTCTTTTCTAAAGAATCTATTTTTTCGTAGGTTCTCTTCTGCCTCACAGTGTCTTGCTGTACTGCTGGGTCATTTGAGAGGCTCCCTCTACTGTCCATTCGAGGTCTGTATAATGACCTGTTACTAGAAGTCACATCATCTCTTGAGCTCCTGCTATTACATTTTTTCAAGCGCTCCGACTGAAACTTAATTTTGTTACCCTCTGGCAAACTAGCGTTTTCCAGCATTTCTGCATCTAAGCTACCTTTACTTCCTCTGCAGGCTGCTGATCGATTCACCACAGCACGCATTTCTGCAATCAGCTTGTCATTCAGAGCACTGAGTTCACTGTTGCTGCCCACAGAGCCAGGTCTTCCCTGGCCAGGAGCCTGTCGCCTTCCTTTTCTCTTTCTCAGGCTTGGAGAAGGTCCTGTTGAATAGCCAGAGTCTTGCTGACTTATAACTGTAGGATACTCTTGAACCTGAAGACTGTTTTGCCGACTGTGGTGGGCCTCCATATTTTTGAGAACGTTTGCCTCCAAGATTTTCCAAGAGTGTTTGAAGCTGTCCCGGGAACTAAGCTGCCCTAGCTGTGGTTTAGCAACGCCATCAACTATCACACCTGTAGAGTTAGGATTTCTGGATGATTGGTCAACATTGACCATATGTTTAATATATTCTCTTCCAACAGGGCTGTACTCTGTTGCAGATGGGTTTCTCACATGCTTTTTTCCAGCTTGGTGCTGCTGCATACTTGGATGCTGTAATAATTTAACTGGTTGGGGTTTCTTATTTAAGCTGTTGCTTGGCGACATTTGTGGAGTTGTCCCATTCACATTTACACTCCCAGTGTCCATATCTACAGGGGGCTCATCATAAATTGGGGAATCAATTGATGGCTCATCATATATTGGTGCTGGAGAAGCATACTTCGGAGATGAAGGCTGTGATGTTTGAGTCTGACTTCCTGAAGGACTACTGAGCCCATTAGTTAACACTAGACAAAACCCTCCATTCTCTGTCTTCTTAATTTGCATTGACTGTTTTGTTTCTGCTGAAGCTGCTGGTTTCTGCATTGCTGGATTTGGGGTTATAGCCTGAGGTTGGGCATATATAACTTGTTTTGCATGCAGAGATTTCTGGCTGCTGGATTCTGCGCTGTTCTGCATCTGAAGCGAATTGCTCGAGGTGGAATTAACTTGTCTCAGACTGTTGACTTTGACCAGCATGGCTGCTTTAGTCCCTGGTAAAGGCTGCCACCGGGTAGGGGTGTCTCTGTATGGGGAAAATAAAGCATTTAGGAAAATAAAGCAAAAAATGCAATACTACCTTCAAGTGTAAAATACAGTCAAAAGTTTTATCCAAATATCCAACTGGACCTCCAGTGAAGAGGAGCTTAGGTTGGGTATGCATGCATCAGCCATGTAGGAGGATGGTATGCCCATGGAATGATCTGTGGGCAGAGATCTACTGCTGGTGGTGCTTCTGTCAGGAGTAGGCCCCCAAACAGTGCATTTCTGAGATGTTTTGGTGGGTGGCCTTGAACCAAATGGCTTCAAAGATCCTTATTTGCCCTAGGATTGAGAGGCCCATCATCTATGCCAGCCTGGAGGTTAATCCTGCACCCCACCCTTCATTGGTTTCAATGCAACACACTTAGTATTGTTCTGTCCACAATTATTGTATTAGGAACAACTTCTATAACAAACCATTGTGCAGGCATTTCCTTTGTTTCTATCAGAGCAATTCAAGTTAGTAATGGAAAAATAATAAATCATACCTGCAACAGGAAAATGCTGCTCTCAGGGAGTCTGTCCCCTATCCCTTGGACAAGCCCTCCCCTGTTTAACTCCATAGGACATGGGGCATTAATTTTTCAACATCCAAACACTGCATATGGTCTCTACAGTGCTACTTTTCAGTTGTGAGTAAAGATCATATTTTTGTTGTCTGCTGATTTCTGTTGAGTCTTGGGGGAAAGGAAGACTTTGTCCCATTCAGCAAAGAAAAAAACCTGTGGGCTTAATTTTTTTAGCAGTGTCCTCCCTTGTTCTTCTAATGAATGCTGAGGAATCTAGAAGTTCAACACCTGTTTGTTTCCCCTTGTATGTATTTTACTTCTACACTGTAACAGCAGTCATTTCTTTTTTTCTTATGTCATCTAGGAACTACGATAAAGGATGGACTCTAATGAGCAAACCTTTAAGAATAAGAGTTTACTTATTTTTTCTCTTCCTTCCCCATCTCTATTAGATTCTACAGCTTGTGAGCAGGGCAGGTTTTCCTTAAAAAACTAAAAACTTTATGTGCTGACAGAATGATTGGCTTAGCTGCACTCCACTGATTTCCACCCACATAATTTGCATATATTCAGAGTTGCCTTTAAAGTTCCTGGAACTGAATGTGTCACTCCACAAGGGCAAATGCCAGGGTGACATTTCTATAAGTTTTGAAAGAAGGAGGAAAAAAATGAAACAAAAAGTAGAAATAGCAACCATTTAAATGCTATCATGCCTCATCACTACAGAAGATCTGGCTGCTTTCTCATATTGAATGATTATTCTTGGTTATAAGAAGGGTTTTTGTTGCTGTTGTTGTTTTGCTGTTCCTCCCAGCATAGTAAATAAATGAGTTCTCTTTCAAATGTGTCTTAGGATTCAATCCAGGTCCATATGCAGTTCCACACTACTAGTATGAACTCCAGAAAATCATGTGTTGTAACAGTCATGCAACTCACCACCAATTTATTTGCCCAGGCAATTAGCACTTGCCCATCTTCTCACCAAATCCAGAGAATTGCATTAAAATCCCCAAATTCCTAAATTGTTGGGATGGCTGTCAACTTGGATGTCTTAAAAGAGGATTAGACAAATTCATGGTAAATAAGGCTACCATGAAGGATAATGGATACTGATAGGTTTTACCTCCACAGTTGGGGGCAATATGAATACTAGCTGATAGCAATCATAAGTGACACCAGTGGTGTTGTATGCAGGTTTCTGCTTGAAAGCTTCCCATAGGCATCTGGTTAGACATTGTGAGAACAGGATGCTGGACTAGAAGATGTTGCCTTTGGTTTGATCCAACGGCACTCTTACGTTCTTATGAGACAGAAAGAGTAAGAGGAGGACAAAGACTGGCATCTGAATAGATACTTCTGCTGTTATTTTCCAAGTGGAGGAAACAAAACAGCATTCTCTCTATCTTGTTAAGAATACAGAGTCCAGAGTGACAAGACTAGCATTTCAGGGAAATACAGTGGAACCTCGTATTACGTACCATCCTCCTTGCAAATGCTTCGGGTTACGAGCTCCGCTAACCTGGAAGTAGATGCTCCCGGTTGCGAACTTCCCCCCAGGATGGGAGCAGAAGTCATGCGCCAGCAGCAGCGGGAGGCGACATTAGTGAAAGCGCGCCTCGGGTTATGAACGGTTTGGGCTTAAGTACGGACCTCTGGAACTGTACAGCACTGTTGTATGACGGGGGGGCGGACAGAATCTGGGCAGGTGAGCAGAGCAGGTGACAGGCAGAACACTTGTTTGCAAATATCAGACGGCATCAACTGAAGTTAATGAACAGTTTCCTTCTATTTCCTATTACCAAACAGTTACCAATACAAGAGCCAGCACGACCAGGAAATGTTATTCTTCAAGTTTTGCCTATGTGAAAGCTTTATTCCGAACTCATCGGTCCGCAGCATGAAATGCAGTCTGGTTA
Source organism: Lacerta agilis (assembly GCF_009819535.1). Lineage (NCBI taxonomy): Eukaryota > Metazoa > Chordata > Lepidosauria > Squamata > Lacertidae > Lacerta > Lacerta agilis. The sequence goes on along the minus strand of NC_046317.1, from coordinate 65,457,665 downwards.
ACCTACATAATGTTTTCATTTCTGTTTCCAGTTAATTATAGCTTTTGTGTGGTTGCTTAGGCCTCATGGTTGTAGTCTTGAGTTAAGCTACCTGCAGTAAGACTCACCACAAACCAAACTATATCATATATACTAGGAGCGAACTCAATTATCCGAGTGCTGTTCCATGGCACCACCCACCCACAAAATATTCCAAAACAGTCCAACAAGGGTGTAGCGTGCTCAGTGGTGATGGAATGCTGGCTGGCTGTTATGGAGGGAGGGAACAGAGTAGTTGGGCAACACTTCACACTGCAACATCTTATTGCAGATTGCACTTGTAAATATGTAACACTAACCCCTCCCCTCCAATCGGTTTTCTGCCCAACCAAGCAGAGGGTGCTCATAGAAAGTTTACTGGAACTTATGCCAGACTCAAAGTGGGTCAAATCTATCTGGATGAAGACCGAGTAATTCAATGAATTAATTGCATCAGTTAGTTAACCAAGTGGTCTTTTGATGAAGCAGCAGAGTTTAAATTTGGTTGAATACCTGGTACATTTTATTATATATTGCTTTTGTATAAAGTGCTGAGGGAACAATACTTGGAACAAATTTTTGGGAGGTATGTGGAGAGGTCCTTCCATGAGGCTATAAACTTTCCGCTCTGTAGCCAAGACAGACACGTTACTGTAAAGACTGCATGTTTTTTAACCCTAGTAAATGATGATAGGATAATTTTTTTAAACGAACATTGTGGGGATAACCAACGTCTGGGACAGCCAGTAATTCCCGAAGTGCCTGCTCCCACTAGCCGTGAACGGGTAATTTACGTTGGTTATGAAGCTGAAGGTCGTGAGATTGTTGTTTGGAGGTCCGGAGGTTTCTGAAGGTTTCTTTGGAGTCACGAAGGCTCCTCTGGAGTTACGAAGGCTTGAGGTTCCAATAAGGAAAAGATAAAAGAGCTGGCCAAAACTAAGCGACCAAATAAAACTTAGGAATGAAATAAAATAAGAGACTGCAGTCAATGGTGGAGTTGCGCTCTCCCGACTACCACTCTGTGCGGCTTGGTTTCTCTTTCGCTTTCTTTCTCTCTAGGCTTGTCTCGCACAGTTGTTCTCTCTTGGCTTGTCTCGCGCACTCTACACACCGCTACAGACGGCAGGGGCCATTTATTAGTAAACTGAACAACGTCATAACATTATCAATAACCAATCACAACACTGTATCTGGGTGAGTTTCCGGGCGGGAAACTTCTTTCTGACCGTTACTGAGGCTGTTTTTGGCGCGCTTTGCTGCTAGCGCGGAGGGATCCAGGCAGCAAACCTCTGCCGGATCTCCTTGCCTTCCGTGCATAGCGCGGAAGGTTACCTAACTGCGGCAAGGTGCAGGAGCACCTGAAAACGTATTCCCACAGAGAATACTGTGTCTTGCCAGAGATATTCAGAATTTTAAGTTTATTACTGTTTTTATTTTATTCAGATTTGTGTAACTTTGATTTATTTGAACATGTGTTAAAATAGGGGCCATTTTTTCATGGTAAACACTGATTTGCCTGTGAATTTCAGAATCTTACATTTGTTTAAGTTGCACAATATATATTTTTTATTTGGAACTCTCTCAATTTTGTTTACCTTAACTTGTGTTACTTTCATATGGCTATGTACTTCTCTTTGTTAAACCCTCTTGCTTTGTGATGGTCTGATGACAAATGAATCTTAAGTGGCAGTGGCAGAGAGAAGGTGGAGATTGTTGGGTCGTTAGAACAAATGGTCAGGAAACCCAAGGAATTTAATCACCAGTTCTGCTCTTCAGAAGAATTAGCAGCAATCACAACAGAGAACAGTTAATTTGATGACTCCCCAAAAGTATTTTTAGCTTGTCTTCAGAAAAGGAAATATTTTTATTTCACAACAAAGAAACAAAGGGAAACACACAGGGCTGCATCCTGCATATAATAGGATACAAGTGAGCAAAATATCCTTAATATAAACTGGCATGGCAAATACGACTACGCCAAGTTTGCTCAGGAAAAGCTTATGGAGAAGCAAGAATCACTGATTCCAAAAAAGTTGTAACTACTCAAAAGCATATTTACCAATGGCTCAAAATACATTTGAAGAACACAAAGTTGAGAAAGATCTAGTATAATCACACTTACAATCTAACTAGACTTGATGCATCTTTCCCCCCTTCCCTCAACAAAGATTTATGACTGAATTTTATTAGCATTTAGAACAGCCACGCTGGATGCCATCTTGAATTTTCAGCAGAACTCTCACCGTGCTCAAGATCTGCACAGAGAAATAGTAAAACCTAAAAAGTGGGTGAATCACTGCTGGGTGAGAGAGATTCTGCTGCAACATCTCCACAAACTGTCGCCCGAATACTTATTATTTTCCCCATATCCCCTCAGCAGCCGGAAGTTGCACAAACGGGCGTTATTCACTTAATACACAAACTAGTCCTCAGAGGGAAAAAACTTTCATGTGGATAAGTCCAGTCATTTTGGGTATTGAGCATGATGGTGAAGCGCAGTATAAATTATTACAGCAAATAAGTAAATAAAACAAACTGGGCTGTATCAAGTGAAGTCATTGCACTCACAAAACTTCCACACATGCAATCGAACTTTCCCTCCCTCTCCTCCCCTTCCCTAAATCTGCTCTTGGGGTCCTCCTAACCCTCCAGAGCAGATCTGAGGGGCACACAGGGAAAGGAGAAGTAGGGAAAGTTTCAGCGAAAGTCCTTTTTCAAGTGCAATATTTCATTGGCTTCAACCCATTACATCTGACACAGCCATACTGTTGATTATGATTTTTAAAAAATAACTTTAAGAGTGTATATTTTACACAGCTGGAACATTTGAGGACTGGGAGTCTCCTAACATTTCTACTCCCACGGTTCCTCCTTTATCTACCATCAGAACCTAAGGCTGTGAGGAGAGACAGCAATACGTATAGCAGCAGCGGCAGCCAACGCCCAATGCAGAAGCCTTGGCCTGTGAGGGACTAATGCCTGGTTGCTTCAACAGTCAGTTCTAGGCCAGGAGTTCCAGCTGCAGACTGACACTTGACAGACTGGCAGAGAACTGGTGGGGAGGGAGGGAGATTTATATACACCTTTGCTCAGCTCTAGAAAATATTGTTCCATTGTCCTTTTTATTGTGTTTTAAATATATTCTAAGCTGCCTTGAGAGCTTCAGCTATCCGCCTTCTTAGCTCAGTTGGTAGAGCAAAAGACTCTAATTTCAGCTGGAAGGAGCAGTATAAATACTCCAGAAGGCAGGTAGGCAGGCAATGTCAGGATTTAGCCCCTCCCCCCGACATGTTTGGACAAGGGCATTTCTCAAGTCTGTCCTGTGCAACTCTGTGAACAAACATATTACTTTGTAATGGCAAAGCCGCAGCACTGGCCTTAAAAACAAAACAAAACACAAGTGTGCAAAAGTCAAGATTATGCCCTAAGAAATGAATGCAGCTAGTGCAAAGCCTGCTATTTCACCTCTCTATTTTAAGCACCACTTTCTTCCTCCTCTATGAAAGCTGGTCTCAAGGCAAGCTCTTCCACCTGCCACGTTGTTGAAACCTGAGAACTCTCCATGTAACAGACTGATAGGTTAGAACAGATGCGTCTCAATACCACCAGGGGGAAAGGCTGCCAAGCTTGCATAATATCTTTTAGGCTTTGCCAGCTTTCGTTTAGAAAAATAGCTGCATAGGTGCCAACTCTATACGTGTGTCAAAAATGCAAAAGGGCTTGCATTCTGCACAGTTTTCAACAGGTGTTATATCCTTTTTGTGCAGTTGTCTTTGTCTATATCAGACAACGGTTAAAAAACGTCATAGGCAGCTGTTCATATGGGATTATGTGAACTTATGGCTTTATAATATTTTGTCTGCACTTCTGTCTCAGTTCTGCCTCACTGAAATTCTGTGTCATCAGATTAGTTTTCTTTTTCTTCAAGCAGCAGACCCTAGTATTCTCGGGCTCATGCAATAGCTGGGAGATTTAAGAGGGGGCCCTGCTAACTAATCCAAATCTGCCATGGAGCAGGGAAGAAGCTTTTTAAAGAGACAGAAATTCATTGGGAAAGTAGGAGAGAAATGGAGTTTAGCTGTTCGGTTTGGGATCCAAAGAAAAAGTGAGAATAAGAGAAGTGCTCTCACTACCTGAAAAACTCTCAGCTTCATACACAAAAGATACACAAATTAACAGTTGGAAGAAGAGCAATCAGTAGCAAAAGCTCACCTTATTGCTCCGAAACACCCGCTCAGAACATGGAGAAATATCACCATGGAAATGATTAACCTTGTAGACTTAGTTTGAGCAAACAAACCCTTTTTTCAAATACAATCATATGCCTGACTTCAATTGGGTTGCCAGTCAGTGAATGTACCGTAATACCCTTTTTATGAGGACCAGCCAAGGTTTCAAAAAGCAGCTTGCAAAGCTTTTGATTTTCATAGACATATTTATCAGGCTAAGGTTAATGTTGTATTTAGATTTGAGCATAATGTCAGGGACTGGTTTTTGTATTTTCAAAAGGAGCCATGTCCATTTCTGCTTAGTCCCAGTGGGCTTTGTGTGACTTTAGCAGATGGACTAGTCTTAATTTAATCATATCTGTGAATACTTCCACCATTCTAAGGCTGGCAGGGGTGGGGAGCAGGAACCAAAGCAAAATAGCAATAAGGATAAGCTGGACTTTATATCATGCCAGAAACACCTACTTTCCCCCACACCCATCTACTTACCGTATTTTTCCGTGTATAAGACTAGGCTTTTCCCCTAAAAAATAATGTCGAAAATTAGGGGGCATCTTATACACAGATACATCTCCCCCCACTTTCTTAAAAAATGTCTCCAAAAATAGAGGGTGTTTTATACATGGGGGCATCATATAAATGGAAAAATACGGTATCTACACACACACACACACACACACACACACACACACACAGTTAACTATCTTACCCAAATAAGAATTCTGAATAACCTAAAAGCTCATATATGCATTTTGATTTGCAAGTTAGTCATAATACAAGCACAAAGTAGCATCCTACCATTTATGTGGTTTTTGAATTAGCATGTAGTCACTGCTATAAAATAATAAGTTTTATTTTATTTGCCACACCAGCCAAAAATGTGCTGCTAAACATTTGTTTTGGCATGAAACCATCTGTCCATGTAAAATTCTGCATAGGGTTCAGTTGCCAGTTTCTTCCCAATTATCTTCCATACTGGCATTTTAAGTGATTGCATAACAATAGGACCATCTTTTAGTTTTGAGGGTAGGGAGAGTATTTACTTTGCCACTGTCCCTTGGAAACAATCCTACAAATGCCCATGTGCTCAGTAGATGTGATCCCAAGGCTGAAAACATGGTTTTAAAGGTGTCAATTTCTTTCCTCTCACAGTGTTTTTGGGTGAGTGTGGTTTGAAAAAGCCCAGTTCCCACTGAGCTCCTCAAAGGTGTAGATGGGATCAGTTGTTTTTTTTTTAAGCACAATCTACACTTCATTATGCACAGTTCCATGTTCCAAAAGCAGGCAGGGCTGGACTATTAGGCTAATAAGGCTATTTGGCTAATAAGGCCCTTATATCTTGTATTTCCTCAATTTTCCATTTGAGACCTTGGGCCTGTCACTCTTAGGGTGAAGAGGGAGAATTTAATTTTCTAGTTTTATTCTAGTCTTTTAATTTAGTTTTATAACTTCTCTGCATAACTTGCAAAGAACACTTGATATTTAGCTATAAGACCTATATGAGTTTTTTTTTAACTGAGTTTTTCTGTGCCAACACTCTACCTCTGGTTCATACATTCTTTACTGACATACTTTGAATTACAGTGAGCAGTTAAGTGGGTCCCTAATCCCCTTACTCTTACTTACTCCTCACCTTATCTATCTCTCCTGGTTCTGCAAGGCACGGGGAGGCCCCAGCGCTCCTAGCTTTTCTGAAGGGAAAGTCTTTATCTCTTTCTCTCCTGGGTCTGCGTGACACGGAGGCCCCCTTCTGGATCAGCGCTCCTAACTTCTCTGAAGGGAAAGATTTTTTCTTTTTATATTATAACTGGCATTGCTAGAGACTCAAAGCTGAGCTCTCACGGAAAGTCAGCCTTTTCTCAAACCTCTCTGAAGGGAGAGAGTGAGAGAAAGTCTTTTCAGCTTCTCTGGATTTACTGGACTGAAAATCTACCTCCTCCTCTCTGTACAAGTGAGTCCTTTATTCCTATTAGAAGCCTATAGGACAGCTTGATCTTCTTTTTAAGTCCTTTTCATATCCCCTCTTAAAGCCCCCCCCCTTCTTAGCTCTCTCTTCTCCCTTTTAAAGCCTTTAAGAAATTGACTTTCCTTTTCTTTAGGCAAGCCCCTTCTAAAAGTTATTTTGCCTTTCCAGTAAGCTCTCTTTGTGATAAGTTCTTTTGTCTGATAATTGGTTTTTGCCTGTTTTCTTCATATTATATATTTTATATTTTGCTTTTCTGTAAGCTCTCTTTGTGATATGTCCTTTTATCTGATATGTAGCTTTTGCCTGTTTGCTTTATATTATTTTATATTTTGCTTTTTCCTGTAAGCTCTCTTTGTGATAAGTCATTTTATCTGATATTTACCTTTTACCTGTTTGTTTCATATTATTTTTTGGTCATTTATATTTTTATGTTATTGGCATAATATTTAGTTGTTGTTTTTTTCTAAAGCTCTCTTGGTGCAACTTGCTCTTGGTGCATTCCTTACTGGCATATTAAGCCAGGAAAGGAAGAGATCAAGAGGGGCCCACTCAGGGAGATAGGAATGGCTGTGACTAGTACCTAAAGATAACAGTGGAATGTGAACATTACACAGGGAGTAAGGGCTGTCTAAGCCACAGACAAGATAAGTCCTTGATAGATGGTTTGTCTGAAGCCCATATGGAGACAGGCAGACACCAGGAACGAACTCAAAGCCAAGTGACCTTTTGGCTTAAAGATTGTAAGAACAGGAATTTTCAAGGATGGTACTAATGGTGTGACGTACAAGATTCCTGGGGAGGGGGAACGAGGGGTCTAAAGGATATATAAACTGTGTGTAACTGATGCTCGGTGGACTTGCAGTGTGCAAGCACGCAAGTGCCTTCTGCTGTCCTAGGCAGTCAGAATAAACTCTTTCTCTTTACAACCATGGTGTCGTCTTGACTCCTTCGTCTCTTCATGAGGGTGCAACGTGTATCCAGGGCAAAAAAGGCTACATAACCTGGGGGCTCGTGCCGGGATCCAGCGTTCCCCGAGACTGGAAGGACGGAGGGCCGTGGAGTCACCGCAAGACGAACAGCTCAGTCCGAAGTTGCAGCTCCTGCGCGCACCTACCACTTTGTAGGAGGAGCCGGCCACTCGTTCGTGAGTGGAGACGCTTGCGGTGGCAAGAGAAAGAGGCGGCCGCAGGGGAAGCAGGGAAGGGGATCCCAGAAGAAAAGGTAAGCTCCAAAGTGGTCTCTTTTTTGGGGGGAGCTAAAGGGGGGCCTGATCAGCCCCAACCGGTAGGGCAATAACGTGCCACCGGTAGTTCGGTAGGAGCAGTAGAGTGCCGCCGACTTTTGGTAAAGGGATAGGAGAGGGAGGTGCATGTCTGTATGGGGACACTCCAGTGAATGTTTTTGAGTGAATGAGACGCTGGGACTCAGTGTCACTGGCGAAGCGAAGTGTGGTCTTTGAGGTGCGGTTCCTGGTGACGAGAGTCCATCCAGGCCACTGATAAGACGCGGAGAGTGTGTGTGTGAAAGAAGTCCAGTTAGGTGTCGGAGTGTCCCAAATCCCAAGTCATGGGGGGAAGAAACAGCAAGCCAACCCCCTTGCAGTGCTTTTTGGACAATTGGAAGGATGCCACAAAAGGGGATGATTGGGGTTTCGAATTAAAGAAAGAAAGACTCCGCTCCCTGTGTGAAGTTGACTGGCCAACCCAAGGGACAGGATGGCCCAGTGAGGGAACCTTTGATGAGAATTTAGTCAACCCCCTATGGCGCAACATCATTAATGTCCACACAGATCAAATTCCTTATATTTCCACCTGGAAAACAAATGTGGATCAAAATCCCCCATGGCTGAGGAAATGCAGGAGCGTACCCCCCCAAGCCAAATTGTGTGCAGTACGGAAGCAAGTAATGCAACCAGAAATAAAACCACCACCACCAGTCCTGTCAGCCCCAGAGGAAGAGGATGGTGGAATAATTTGGCCCCCTCCGCCTTACGCACCAACTGCAGCAGCAGTGCCAGATCCGGGAGCGGTTGGGGGTGCAGGAACTGATCCCCCTCCCCTTGCCCAACTCCTCGCCCAGGCTAAGGCTCCCCAATCCCCAGACAAAAAGGATGAGGACAGCGAGGGAGAAGAAGATATTGCAGATGAAGAATTTAGAAGGAAGCTGGATGAGGAAAGAGAATGGAAAAGGGGGGAACACAGGAGAGTAATGAAATTTATAGAACCGTATAAAAGCCATGCCGATGTGTCTGACCACGTCTTAGAGGCAGCAAGCAACAAGAATTGGAAAAAGTGTCAGAGGGCTTTAAGGAAGGCATGGGATAAGGCAGTTAAGCATCGGGAAGCAAAACCAGAAGGACTATACCCTGTACTGCCCAGTGCCGCAGTGATGGCCCCGCTCCGCCGAGTGTATGACCCCCTAGAGCCACCCAATGCTCAGGGCCATCGGCCCGCACGTACCTATACTATGCAGCATGTGCCATTCACGAGCACCGATGTATGCAACTGGAAAAACCAGAATCCATCTTTTGAGGAAGATCCAGCCAAAATAATCAAATTATTTGAAGGTGTGTTTAAAACCTATATGCCCACCTTTGATGATGTAAGCCAACTCTTGGATACAATGCTGACCACTGAGGAGGTCCGGAAGGTACATGTGGGAGCTAAAGAGCAGCTAAGGAAAGCAGATAAGAATGATGCAGCAATCGAGGCAATTTATCCTAAACAAACCCCGGATTGGGATTATAATGCCCCTGAAGGGAGAACAGCCTTAGAAGCATACCATAAGGCCGTGATAGATGGTATGAGGAAAGCGGCTAAGAAACCTATTAATATGTCCAAGGTTGCAGAAGTGGTTCAGAAGGCCGATGAACCCCCCGGTGTGTTCTTAGAAAGATTGAAGGAAGCGTACCGCAGGCATACCCCCATAGATCCCGATGATGTGGATCAATTGGTGATTATAAAGTCTGCCTTTGTGGCACAAGCAGCCCCTGATATAAGACGAAAAATTCAGAAGAAGGAAGGCTTTATGGGGAATGGATTGGACTGGATGTTGAACCTGGCCCAAATCACTTACAACCAGAGAGAAGAAGAGGCCCAGAGACAGAAAGAGAAGTATCAGAAGAATAAATTGATGGTGCTCAGAGCTGCCAACCAGCAGTCCGAAGGGCAGAATTGCAACCCCGGGATGAACACAGAGGCTCGTGGAAGGGGCAGGGGGCGACTGGGAAGGAACCAGTGTGCTATCTGTAAGCAGGAAGGCCATTGGAAGAGGGACTGCCCACAAGCCCAGCGCCAAGGGCAACCCCACGCACCCCAGGGGTTGGCACCACGACCACTGCAGCCATGGGCCCCTGCATTCCAGCCACAGGCACAGTCGTGGACCCCAGGAAATCAAGGCAGGGGGCGAGGACAGGGACCTGCCTGGACCCCACCTCAGCAGCCGGGAGCATATGGCGCAATGGCCGTAAGAGGGGAGAAAGATACTTACTAGGACCGACCGGGCCCAACGAAATCAGGTTCCCATGAGCCCATGGTCAACGTTATAACAGGGAACCGAATCATACCCTTCATGGTAGACACTGGAGCAGCTTACTCTGTGATACCGAGTCCCGTTGCCAAACCAACGGCTGAATCCATCAGCATTATTGGAGCTACTGGAAAATCACAGCAAGTGCCAGTCTTGCATCCTGTGATTTGCAAATTAGGAGGGCAGGTAGTCCAGCATAGGTTTATCTATGTACCTGATTGCCCCATTCCACTGATGGGCAGAGACTTATTGGCCAAATTGCAAGCACAAATTACTTTTCAACCGTCAGGAGAAATCACCATGTCCACTGCCGGGCCATCTGGAGAACTAATAGTGGAAGCCCCATTGAGGGAGCATTGGCGCCTCATGATGGTACAAAAGGAGGAAGAATCTATCCCTCCCTGCATTTTGGAAAGCGTGAATCCTGAGGTATGGGCCGAAGAAAACCCTCCAGGTATGGCTAGAAATATACCTCCTATAATTGTGAAGCCCAAACCATTTGCTAATCCCGTAGCTGCAAGGCAATACCCCATCCCCCGTCACGCAGCTGAAGGGGTATGGATCCATCTTAAGAGACTACTCCAGTACGGGATCCTGAAACCCTGCCAGTCACAGTGGAACAGCCCTTTGCTCCCAGTGAAAAAGGAAGGGGGAGGGTATCGTCCGGTCCAAGATTTACGTCTTGTAAACGGGGCCGTGGAGACCCTCCATCCAAATGTCCCCAATCCTTATACCCTACTGAGCTTGATCCCACCGAAAGCAACGTATTTCACTGTATTGGACTTGAAGGATGCCTTCTTCTGCTGTAGGCTAGCTGAAGAAAGCCAGAGCTTATTTGCCTTCCAGTGGACAGATCCAGCAACTGGCACTAAAACTCAGTTCACGTGGACAAGACTTCCGCAAGGGTTTAAAAATTCACCGACACTTTTTGGCGTAGCGTTGGCCTCTGATCTAGCAAGTTTTCCTACTTCCCCGGACCGGGTTCTGTTGCAATATGTTGACGACCTCTTGATTGCATGTGTGGATGAGAATACGTGTCTACAAGCAACCCAAGACCTTTTGAATCATCTGGCAGCAGCAGGCTACAGGGTATCTAAGGCAAAGGCCCAAATCTGCCGGCCAGTTGTCAAGTACCTTGGATTTGATATCTCCCACCAACAGCGTTCCCTACGAAACGAACGAAGACAGGCAATCACCCAAATTCCAGAACCCAGAAACAGGAGAGAATTGCGTGGGTTCCTAGGTTCGGCAGGATTCTGTAGGGTGTGGATTCCTAATTACAGCGCTATTGCCCAACCTCTGCATGAGTCCACTCGCGGCACTGAAAAGGATCCTTTCGTATGGGGACCAGAACAACAACAGGCGTTCTTGGAGCTTAAAGAGGCCTTGCAGCGAGCACCAGCGCTAGGGATTCCTAATCCAGAAAAACCATTCACTTTGTTCGTGGATGAAGACCAAGGCATAGCCAAGGGCGTACTTTGCCAGAAGCTGGGCAGCTGGCAGCAGCCCATAGCTTATCTATCCGAAAAGTTGACCAGCACGGAACAAGGTTTGCCTCCCTGCATGCGGGCAGTGGTGGCTGTGGCCACTTTGATTACAAAAGCAGATAAATTTACCTTTGGTCAGGAAACAATGTGTGTCACACCTCATGCTGTACCTGCTCTGCTGGATATGAAGGGGACCTATTTCCTCTCCCAAGCAAAGATGAGGAAGTGCCAGGCACTACTAATGCACCCGCGATTGCAGTTTCGAGTCACAGAAGCCCTCAACCCCGCTACGCTACTACCTGTGGCAGAGGACAACCCACCAACACATGACTGCATACAAGTGATGGATGAAGTATATTCAAGCAGACCTGATTTAAAGGATGAGGCGAACCCCAGGTGGCCCTCTTGGTTCGTGGACGGTAGCAGCTTTGTAGAAGATGGTCAGCGAAAAGCGGGATATGCAATAGTGGCCCTAGAGGAAGAGGTTATTGAGGCTCTCCCGCTCCCGCCCGGAACATCAGCCCAGTTAGCGGAGATTGTGGCTCTGACCCGTGCTCTGCAGTTGGCTGAAGGTACAGACATCAATATATATACGGATTCAAAGTATGCTTTCCTCACCCTGCATGCCCACGGAATACTCTGGAAGGAACGTGGCATGCTTACGTCAAAGGGAAGCCAAGTACAACATCCCCAGGCCCTTATGGATCTTTTAACCGCAGTATGGGCACCCAACCAAGTGGCTGTAGTACATTGCTATGGACATCGGACTGGACCAAGTGATACAGCAAGAGGGAACCGCTTGGCCGATAAAACAGCCAAACAAGCAGCGAGGCAGCTGGCACCCACTTTCTTCATAGGATCCCTGATACCAGAGAACATTGTGGACACTAGCCACAAGCCATCGTATGCAATACAAGAACGATTGATGGCAGAAGCTGAAAAATTGGCTATCACAGAAGAAGGATGGTACCTTACTCCTGACAATCGATTGTGGATCCCTGAGTCCCTAGGCCTGCAGATTGTGCGACGGTATCATGACACCTGCCATGTCGGGCCTGATGCTCTAGCCAAGCAACTCGGGAGTTGCTACTATATCTCCAAGATTTACCAGCTGGCTTCCCAGATTTCTAGGCGGTGTGTTCTCTGTCAGAAGAACAATCCTAGAACTGGGCCCCTGCCTCCTTCTGGAATTCAGCATCAAGGAACAGCACCCATGGAAGATTTGGTAGTGGACTTTACAGAATTACCGAAATGTGGATTCTACAAATATGTTTTGGTTGCCGTCTGTACATATACTAGCTGGGTCGAGGCATGGCCAACACGGACTGAGAAGGCGTCTGAGGTGACGCGGTGTCTGTTGCGGGAAATTATTCCACGATATGGCCTGCCCAGGTCAATAGGTTCTGATAATGGCCCTGCATTTGTGCATAAAGTTCTGCAGAAATTGGCAGTAACCTTGCAGATAGACTGGAAACTACACACTGCTTATAGGCCACAGAGTTCAGGAAAAGTGGAGCGCATGAACAGGACTTTGAAAAATCAGTTGGCAAAGCTAACCCAAGAAACTGGGTCTAGCTGGGTTGCCATGCTACCTCTTGCGCTTTTACGCGTACGCAGTCTTCCAGCTAAAAACACTCGCTTGTCCCCATTCGAGTTGATGTTTGGTAGACCTATACCCTATGTGCGCATGTTATCCCCAATATCGAGTCATGATATGGATATTGAACATTATGTGCAGTCACTCTCCCGAGTTTTCTCCTCTTTAAATAGGTGGACCCATGCTCGAACCCCCTGTGTCTTGGTCGAGCCCCTGCATCCTTATGAACCAGGTGACGAGGTGTGGATAAAGGATTGGGCCCTAACCCCGTTGAAACCCCGTTGGGAAGGACCCTACACTGTTCTGCTGTCCACACCTACAGCCGTTAAAGTCGCCGGCATCACCCCGTGGGTCCACCATACTCGTGTGAAGAAAGCTGCATCAGATTGGACTGTGACGACTGATCCACACCAGCCCCTCCGACTCACCATTTCTCGACGCCCACTAGACGACCGCCCTGCTGGTGCCACCCCCGGGAAGCTGGTACCTCTACGCACGGCAGAAGAGTCCGGCACGGATTAAAGTGGGACATTTCCTTATAGGTTTAAAACTTTATGGGGGATGGCTTAATACCTGTACCACAGATTACCTTAGGCCCCTGGGTAGACTTGGGCCCACGCCTAAAAGGCGGGTATTTGTGTGGAAAATTTAATATTGCCCAGCAAAATCCTGGTGGAGGCATTCAACCCGGAAACTACGCCCCGGCACGTTTCATTCTCCTGCCACCCGGCAGAGCACCACCTTGGGCTACACGGAATTACTTTAGGTGGGAACCATCCCCAAACGGTCTCCGATACCCGCCAGTGAATGGAAGGGCCACCCCCTTCAGAGGTAGTGCCAAACGCCAAGCTTCAGGAGGGGATAGTAGTTAAACTAATCAAGATACTCCCCACTGGAGGAAAGACAACAGTAGTACGTATAACTTACACATTGGTACCAAATGACACTGACCCCAGGAATACCCAGTAATACCACACAGGGAGCAAACACCCTCAGCCCCCTAGACCTTAGTATTGTGTTAATCACATGCTATATGATAATGGTGTTTCTCTTCCTCTTAAAGCATCTGTGGGGGCATAGGCTGTGGGGAAGGATACCATTAAACGATGGGGTTATATTAATTTTAATGTGCCTACCCTTCACGTTGGGATGGAAGAACCCACTGGATTCATATTCAGGAAGGAATACTTTAGGAGTGCGTAACCCGTATAATAGATGGCTCCAAACAGCAGAAATGATGGCAAATGCATATAACCGAACCAATTGCTTAGTATGCACGTTAGGTCCCATAGATGCATTAGGTGGAATGCCTCTGTTACCCCTCCCATTGAACCTGACTACTTTACGTCTTAGCATTGATCCGGAGCAGACCATATATAATAATAGTAGGGAAGTACAGTATTGGAATAATTCTGCTCCTCTCCGGGTACATAGAGTACCAGGATGGTATTGTGTCAAGAAAAATAAGGCCAGGAACCTCGAGCATATATGCCCTGAGGCAAGAGAGGAAATGTTTTTAGGAAAGTCAGAGTGTAACATTACTACCCCCATAGTTGGGGAGGAGATGTTGGATGATAGCGGCTCACAGTTAGTTGTCCTTCTAGCAACACCCCCTGTTCCCCGAGCCAAGGAGTGCTCCACCCTACCTTCGGCTGCCATGATAACCAATAAGCAGGTATATTGGGTGTGTGGCTCAAAAGCTTATCACCTCCTTCCCCGTGGGTGGTATGGGACATGCTATCCAGCCTGGCTGCTCCCTCCTATGTGGATCCCTGATCCAGAGCTACCACAAGGGGGGCGAGCTCGGCGAGATGTCTCAGCTGTTGCAGGAGGTAGTGCCCAGAAATGGGGAAAGGATGAGTGGCCACCAGAAAGAATCGTAGCCCATTATGACCCAGCATCTTGGGACCCGTACGAATTGGTGGCAGGAGCACGAGAGCCCATATATAATCTCAACCGCATTATTCGATTACAAGCTGTGGTGGAAATTGTAGCTAATGCCACAGCCCAAGCCTTGCGCTTAGTGGCCACCCAATTGGATGAAACCAGAACAGCAATAATACAGTTGCGATTAGGGCTGGATTTCATCTTGGCAAAACAAGGTGGGTTTTGTGCTGCCCTAAACCTCACGGGGGGAGCCTGCTGTTTTAACATATCCAACCATGGGGAGGCGATACGCAACTTAGCAACCACCATTGAAAAAACGGCTCATGTACCAGTGCAGACATGGAATGGATGGGACATGAGTTGGCTGACAGATTGGTTGCCCAACCAGGGATGGTTCAAGGGTATTTTCATTTTGTTAGCAGGCCCCCTTGCTATTTTATTGCTTCTATGCCTTTGTATTCCCTGCTTGATGCAATGCGTGCAGGTTATGAGTCAAAGGGTTGTGTCACGGACTCTCCGCCCTCAGCTTATAGCCCTTGCCAGAGACTATCGGTCATTTCCCAAGGACGAGCCATAAGGCTGTCCAAAAGAAAAGGAGGGAATGAAGAGGGAGAATTTAATTTTCTAGTTTTATTCTAGTCTTTTAATTTAGTTTTATAACTTCTCTGCATAACTTGCAAAGAACACTTGATATTTAGCTATAAGACCTATATGAGTTTTTTTTTAACTGAGTTTTTCTGTGCCAACACTCTACCTCTGGTTCATACATTCTTTACTGACATACTTTGAATTACAGTGAGCAGTTAAGTGGGTCCCTAATCCCCTTACTCTTACTTACTCCTCACCTTATCTATCTCTCCTGGTTCTGCAAGGCACGGGGAGGCCCCAGCGCTCCTAGCTTTTCTGAAGGGAAAGTCTTTATCTCTTTCTCTCCTGGGTCTGCGTGACACGGAGGCCCCCTTCTGGATCAGCGCTCCTAACTTCTCTGAAGGGAAAGATTTTTTCTTTTTATATTATAACTGGCATTGCTAGAGACTCAAAGCTGAGCTCTCACGGAAAGTCAGCCTTTTCTCAAACCTCTCTGAAGGGAGAGAGTGAGAGAAAGTCTTTTCAGCTTCTCTGGATTTACTGGACTGAAAATCTACCTCCTCCTCTCTGTACAAGTGAGTCCTTTATTCCTATTAGAAGCCTATAGGACAGCTTGATCTTCTTTTTAAGTCCTTTTCATATCCCCTCTTAAAGCCCCCCCCCCTTCTTAGCTCTCTCTTCTCCCTTTTAAAGCCTTTAAGAAATTGACTTTCCTTTTCTTTAGGCAAGCCCCTTCTAAAAGTTATTTTGCCTTTCCAGTAAGCTCTCTTTGTGATAAGTTCTTTTGTCTGATAATTGGTTTTTGCCTGTTTTCTTCATATTATATATTTTATATTTTGCTTTTCTGTAAGCTCTCTTTGTGATATGTCCTTTTATCTGATATGTAGCTTTTGCCTGTTTGCTTTATATTATTTTATATTTTGCTTTTTCCTGTAAGCTCTCTTTGTGATAAGTCATTTTATCTGATATTTACCTTTTACCTGTTTGTTTCATATTATTTTTTGGTCATTTATATTTTTATGTTATTGGCATAATATTTAGTTGTTGTTTTTTTCTAAAGCTCTCTTGGTGCAACTTGCTCTTGGTGCATTCCTTACTGGCATATTAAGCCAGGAAAGGAAGAGATCAAGAGGGGCCCACTCAGGGAGATAGGAATGGCTGTGACTAGTACCTAAAGATAACAGTGGAATGTGAACATTACACAGGGAGTAAGGGCTGTCTAAGCCACAGACAAGATAAGTCCTTGATAGATGGTTTGTCTGAAGCCCATATGGAGACAGGCAGACACCAGGAACGAACTCAAAGCCAAGTGACCTTTTGGCTTAAAGATTGTAAGAACAGGAATTTTCAAGGATGGTACTAATGGTGTGACGTACAAGATTCCTGGGGAGGGGGAACGAGGGGTCTAAAGGATATATAAACTGTGTGTAACTGATGCTCGGTGGACTTGCAGTGTGCAAGCACGCAAGTGCCTTCTGCTGTCCTAGGCAGTCAGAATAAACTCTTTCTCTTTACAACCATGGTGTCGTCTTGACTCCTTCGTCTCTTCATGAGGGTGCAACGTGTATCCAGGGCAAAAAAGGCTACAAGGGAAATCCATGTATTCCATCTTGGGCCCAGGGAATAATAAATAAGGCATTAAAAAAAAACCCGAAGACTGTCTCAGTAAGCATTTTAAAGTGTTATGTGTGGAAATGGGCTATAGTAGTCTAATCTTCAAAGTCTAATACACATAGCAGAAGTATCATGTGTTGAGGATTGATATCCTGAAGCAGTTTCATTTGGGATATTTGCCTCCCCCCCCCCCCAACATACCAAACACATGCGTAATGCTTAAATCCTTTTTTGGGACATGTTGGTTTGCTGAAGTGCCAGCAGTGAAGAAAGTCTACTTGGATGGACCATGTTATTATAGAATCCAAAGTGAGAGAATGGTATAATCCTCTTAGCAAAACATTCACAAAGGTGAGTGGGGTTGAAGGTGCGGTGCAGTCCAAACAAACCAGAGTCAAGCATGGAAAACTCACTTTAGGTTCAAAACATGATCCAAAAGCAAAGTTAGGCAATAGTCCAAGGTCATTGCCACAGGGATCCCAGGCAAGGTGCAGCTCAGCAAGGAGGGGAGAATGGGTTTGGGACCAAGGAGCCAGAAATCTCCATTGTTTCCAGCAACTGAAAGGCAACTCAAGAGGATTCTCAGCACTGGTTCCAGGGAACCTTGTCTGCTCCTCAAAGTCCTTGACCTGCAAGGTGGCTAGTTTGTCCTCTGGTGATTCTGTTTGACACCGTGTCAGGGCTAAGCATGACAGAACGTTTTACAAATGTCACAACTGCATTTGGGTACTAACGGTAAAATGTTCCTTCTCTTTTCTAAAATGAGTAAAGAATGTCTTCTGATCCATCATGAAAGAGTCTGTCACAGCTTTGTCCCTTTTGGTCACCAACAATGAGTTTATCTGATTTCTGAACTATGATTACATCACTTGTGATTTTGCCATACTCAAGGCCAGGAGAAACACCTGGCAATTGGTATTCAGTTGCATATTGTCTCTGAACATAGAGGTTCTGGTTAGCTATCAGGGCTAACAGTCCTTGATAGAACTATATGACTTTGATTAAAATCACTGTCTGGCATTCAAATAATAATCACACCAGCACAAAGATTAGTGCTAAAGCAATGGGATTCCCCTGCTTTCCTTTTTTCCATGTGAGCTCTGTGCTGTCCCCAGATCTGCTCCCATGCATTGGGTGAAGTCCCAGAACATATTTTAGGGAGCACATGGGGGCAGTACATTCCATTGCACAAGGAGAAATCCTTGCACTGACAGAACATTTTGCTCAGTGCTATGTTGAACAGAACCTATTGTCCCCTCGTGTTGGTCTGTACTTGGGATAAATTCCTTCATTGTTGCCTTACATAATCCCCTCTCTTGCCTGCATAAAACAACAAATTTCATTTTGGGAGGCACAAAGAAAGGAATAAATCCTGATTGCCCTTCAGCAGGCCCTCTAAATTAAGGGTGCAAGTTCTGTAGGTTTCTTTACACATAAAACTTCAGAACAAATAGTATTCACATATAGGGATATTATCTAATTGGTAGCAGAAAAAACTAATCATCAATAAAATACTCTTTATATATAATTAAACTGAGCTCTACATTATGTACATTAAAATGCATGCTGGTTGTGTAATGATACTTGTAATAAAGATTTTTTGTGTCTATATGCCCTATTGTAGAATTTAAAATTGTGACAACGGGGGAGGGTTTTAATATTGCTTAAAACTGGAGTAGATAGTGCTAGGGAAACACCCTTGGCTAGAAGCAACAAACTTGTTTTCCTACAATGCAGTGTTACTTGCTACCAAAATGCACACTGGCAGTTGGCCCAACTCTGCGCAAGAAATAAATTCCACGATTTTTGGGCTGACTTATTGGGGAACAGAAAACTGTGAGCTACCTAAACAAATGAAATGCCACTTTGAGTTTCTTCAGCAAGTTGTTGACAAGTTTAAGCACTATAAGTTCAAGCACAGCTCTCAGTGCCTCCAGCACAACACTCCAGCAAGGCTTAGCCAGCAAAAGAAAGAATGGGCTGACAGCTGCAGCCTGAAGAAAGGATTTTGCCATTCCAAGTCCTGGCCAAAATCTGGAAACTCTGCTTACAGAATGTGATCTCACTTTTCAGAGAGTTATAGCTTTGTCAATCCACCAGAATGGAGGACAGAATAGGTCCAGACTAGAAAAAATATACTTAGGGTAAGGGGACAAGACAACAGGGATGTCTGCTGCCTTCATGCCCTGCTTATGAATCATTGAGCTGGCTTCTTCTGAAAACAGAATACTGGACTCTACATTTTTTTGGGACTTTCCATAGGAGCAGTTCTTAAGTAAAAAAATTACTTACTGAGTCCATTCTAAACACCTTACAAGGGCTTCAGGTACAAGTGTTCACAGGAAAAATAAAGGGAAGTTAATTACTTTATTCAATTTTTAGGCCTTATAATTAGCACTCAGGAAATAAGATCTGTCCGGGTAAAACCATGTCATTTGTGGAAAAAAGCACACAACATATTTCCACATTTGTGGCCGTTCTGCACATGTGCCTAGTGCTCTGCTCTCCATCAAATGATTTAGTGGACTTTGGAGGCAATGAATGCAATTGTCATAGGCAGTTAGAAAGAGGCTTGGATTGCATTCCAGGATATGATAGTACCAAAATACCAGTGACAGTTTATTATGTCTGAACTGACTGTAAGCCAAATGAGTTGGAGTTCATCTAATCATTATCCAGAAAGTAAGATGACAAAGACTAAAAAAGCTTTCAATATCAGCAAAATCAAGAATAACTTCCAAGTTGCTTTTGTGTTCACAGAAGTCTTACAAAATAGAGAAGAGAAGACAAATGAAACACAAACAACAGTCAATAACAACACACAACAGACTAGAAATGTTTCGAAAACATTTCATGACGATTTCTGCAACTGTCCCAAGTTTTTCTAGACATAATTATTTTTACAAAATATATTGTTATTAAGTTTATTCTCTGCTCTGAATCACAATCCTTCACGGATATATTAACATGTAAAAGCATAGATCACCCACTCTCAGGGGGACAGTTTAAAGCTCCAATCTTACACACATGTAACTATAACCAAGCCCTGTCAAACACAATGGGTTTTACCTCTGAGTAAACTTGCAAAGGAATGTGTTACACATATCATGCCAACCTACAGCCTTTACCCGTTCAACCATGCTAATCTCATGAAGAACAGAACGGGGGGTGGGGGGGAATGCTCATTCATGTTAATGCATAAGATATTATTTCAAGTCCTTTCTCTCAAACTCAAAAACTAAAGCCTAGTTAAGCAACTGCACTTCAACCTTGGCAGTTGCTCTCCAACTCTGTCTTTCCCATGCAAGTTACGTTCAGCAAAATTTCCTTCAAGTGATGGTTTACTGACTATTGCTTATTACATTCATATTTTACCACTTCCCCAAGGAGGTCTCCTTAGTCCAGCTCAAACACCCTGATTCACATAGCATTCAAAAGTTCTTACAATGAGATTTACTGAGATTGTTTTATATACCCTGGGGTCCAGTTACTTTTTCTCAAAAATCTTTCTCAAGGGGCACTTCCTGAGTAGGACAGACAACTTCAACTTGTCTTCTTTTCCATAGTCAGCAACCAGATCACCATAGGACTATCTCTGTCCTATGACTTTTTCTAGAAGCTGGAATGTAGATGGGCCCCTTTAATTAGTTATATAAAAGAGAATACTGTTACCTTCCAGTCTCTGGTCTCTTCTCCAAGCTGTTGTCCTCTTTACCCTTCTCCATCTCCTGCAAGAGAGCCATCTGGACGGGAGTGTTTCGCCCGTCACTACTTGTGCTGCCCCTGTGCTGGGATGTCCTGAAGTCAGACTTGGAATTGCGTTTCATGGCTTGGAGCTGAGCCAGTGGCACAATGTCACAACCCTGTGGCCTATGCCACACTGTCTGCTGTGTGATGGCATTGTAGTAGTAGAAACGGTTGTTGTTTTGGTCAAAGAGCTCCCACCACTGGTTCTCATCTGACTGACGAACTCTGAGGTTGGACGGTGGCTCCCAGCCACACTCGCCGGTTGTCAAGTTGACATACATTCTCTCTCGAGAACGGGGCTCGATGATCTCCACCCAATCTGAGCTGAAAAAGCAAAAGAAAAAGGCAATGTTGGTCAGAGCCAACACACAATATAATCTTGTCCAGCGAGGCAAATGGCTGCTTAGGCGGTCTTACGGGCTCATGGCCACAGCGTAAGAACCAATTGATTGTGGAGCCTGAGTCAAACCTACATCTAACAATGATTACACAGACAACCTACCAGGTTTGAAACATGGATTTGCCAGTCATGTGCAAAACATAGTTTAGCCACATCAGATTCCTGGTAAAATATTTGTTAATATGCCCAATCCCAACCTTCAAATTGCATAGTAGTAGCCACATGAAGTACAACAGACAGAATTTCACACAATAAGCAATTTGCATGAAGTGGCTTCCCATGTGGTTCAGAAAAATCTCACCATGGCAGTTACACACAAAGTCAATTTAAACAAAGTGCTTGCCACATGGGGAGCTTCTACCACATGGCTATATTTTAGAGGCAACCCCCCCCCCCGCCTACAATCTGCATGCATGACAGAAAAAGCACATTGTTCTACCTGATAGGGGTTTTTCTTTTGTAAGAAGAAATAAAGGACAGTAACACATTTTGTACTCCAAAATGTTTTAAAGTACTAATAACTTGCAAGCTCAACTATCAAAACTAATTCATAAAACCAACACAAACTTATTTTTCTTCACCATGGACTCCTTTAAGCTCAACATTTAGACAGAATAAACTGTATTTGTTGAGATTATGGGGGCTTAGGCAGAGTTAGCAGAAAATTGCACCAGTCCCTCACTCTGGGGAAGGGGGCAATGCTATGGGAATTAATGCCTGGGAGCCTTTAAATACCAAAGCATTGTTCCCACAAGTGTAAACAACAGTGGCTCCAACTTTGTCCGATCTGAATGCTACTGCTTTGTCAGGGAAATTCTTAGTACGCTCAGATTCCACTTTGTAATATTCAGCATGCCACAGAAAAATGTCCCCATTGAAAATCTGTATGCAAGGCCTCACTGTAACGAAAGCAACTTTACGACAGTCGAAGAAATCACTACAAAAATGTGCTGCATAATTACGCACACAGCTGTGGAAGTCATTAACAAATGTTCTTTCTGCATTAAGCCATTTGCAGCTTCTCACATTTCCTTAATCTTTTCATTTATGTAAATGGGGAACCTCTGGCCCACCAGTTCCCTCAGCCAGGCCATGTCAGTGGGCCTTACATCATCTCTTAAACAGGCATAGGGATCTCAGTGCTGTGAATTCAGCACTCCCTCTGGGAGTGAATGTATGAGTGTGCGTGCCTGCATGGCTTGGTCTGTGAGAGGATATATAAGAATGTGTGCTTATGACAAGGGAAGGGGCAGAGGTATATGATATGATATGATATGATATGATATGATATGATATGATATGATATGATATATTTATTTATTTATTTATTTATTTATTTATGCATGCTTTGCTTTGCTTCATTCAGAAGATCAGTCAAATCAAATTTCTTTCTTTCTTTCTTTTTTTGGTGCACTGTTCCTGGAGGTACTGCAATACCAGCTCGATGCATGGTGTGGATTCCATCTCCCAGCTCCAAAAATCCATTTAATATATAGTCCTCAAATAGAGGACATATCAGATATTAAACTGATAAGAACAGATACTACACTTGATCTTAGCCAAAAGGCTGAGAAGCAATATTTCATTTTTCTTTACATTTTGTATATCTTCCTCTGACCTACTCTCCATTCTAAGACAATATCCTAATCCTTGGATCTTAACATTAGACTTCAAAATACGTAATTGGACCTGAATGCACATTGTTGGATTTTCTGAAATGTCAGCATCTAGGCTTAATTCCTCACATCCTACAAATGTGCCCATTTCACTACGTCTACCAGTAACTTGTATGCAATTCTAGTCTTTGAGCAGGATCCCTATGCCAGGATCTCAGTGTGAGTTAGGGGGCCTGCACCTGCAATTAACTTTAGAGAGCAGTGAGTGGCATTTCTCCCTTCAACACATATTGTAGGCTTATGGGTATGTGAAAGGGCGGGCGGGTGGGTGGGTGGTGGTGTGCAAGTGAGTGAGAAAGAAATGGAGTGGGGTTGCCCCATTCAATTTTGGCTGCAGCCATCCCCACCACTGGCATGGGGGGGCACAGAAACATTTCTCACCCCAGCTCTAGGGCTGCTAAGGCTATATGTTTTAAAGGGCGCCCTCAACTGCAGAGGGGTGAACTATTCTACACAAACAGAACTTAAATAAATGTAGTTCCAGAGTTTATGCCAATTGTTTTCAAATCTCAATGTTCAAACAAAATCAAAATATTTAGGCTGAACGCACAAACCATGATTGTTCATGATTTCTAAAACCAGTCTTTTAGCCTGAAGTCTTGCTTTTAAGCATGTATGGAATATTGTTTGTCCTTCACAACCATGCAGGATGTAAAACTTATCCAAAATGCTTTGTAAGCGTTGAAAGCTACTAAAATTACAAGAACTGGCAATCATGGTTGAGATGGCCTGTGGAATGTGTTTAACAATATGCCTGCAGTTATAAAATCCGCACACTAGGTGTCCTTGGAATAAAAGGAAATTGTTTTTGGTCAAGAGTTTCCCTTTCATTGGTGGTATCTTTTGTTTTTCAGTAAGTACCTGATATTATACAGACAACAAATGCCCTACAAACCAACAAGAGAAGTCAGATACAGCCTAGAAAGAAAATATCCTATACAAAATTAGGAATTCCTATAGCTTAGCTCACCGAAAGATTTTGAGTCAGGCAAACAAAGAACTGGTAGCTGGAGACATAGCTCAGGCTTACTCTTAGATGATATTTTATTTCCTATACAGTAATTGACAGTGCCATGCCTCCTTCTACCATTTCTGTGAATAGAAACTTAACAACCTTTTCTGACAACTGGAGCTAACCACGAGCTATTCTGTTGCAAGTGCAACTTGGCAGACGTTCCACCTCAAATAAGCAGTGATGGTCTCTCTGCCCAAGTCCCCTAGTGATTTGCTACCATGTGAAAGCGCTAGCGCTAGCAGCACTATTGCTGAATGCCCATGAACTGAAACAACATTGAAGTAAACAGAAAACCAGTGGCTCTGTGGAGTACTGCCTCCTTTATAATGTCAGAGATAAAGCAGCAGATCAATGCCGGCATCATTCGAATACTACTGAGAGTTAAATTCAGGGTTAAGCATTGTTTGCATACACTACATCTTGAGGAGGCCAGCTGAATCCAGTGGGCAACTGAAGTTCCAGGGACAATCATGCTAACTGCCTTTCTACTTGCTGAGGCTGGAACCAGACGTCATTTGGGCAAGTGCATGGTTTCAACCACCTCCCAAATTGGATGAGACCATTTAAAATGTAGAGATGATTGGCAGGTGGGAGAAGCAAATGCTTTATCCTTCCTATGCCAATGCTTGCAAGCCCCACCCACCCCACCTCAGCTGCCATTTTGCTAGCTGAATTAACTTCCAATTTTGGAGCTTGGTTGGGGGGGGGGACTAAAATTTTAAGTATTGTGAGTAGGGGAAGAGTTAAATACTCCCTTCCATTCACCAATTTTCTGTTCTGTAAATGCCATATCCAACTCTCACACTAACTGCAGGGGAAAATCCAGGGTTGGGAACCATTGATTTCCTCTGTAATGTCTAATTATTGTAGTTCCAACTTGAGCATAATTCTTTACCGTCCTTTCCCTTGTCTCAACTACTCTCTCCCCTCACTGCTATGCTACCTTTCTTATTTCTTTTCATATGAGTCCATTTTTAATTCAACAAAGTAGATCAGGTAAGTGACTAACTACAAAAGCCTGGACTAGACTGTGATTTAGTAAAGGCGCTCAAGTTACATGTGTAAAGAGTAACATGCATGCATCACTCCATAAATCCAAGGCAGGCATGATAATGTTGGATATTAGGACAAAGCAAGGAATATTAAGAACCATTCAAAGCTGCCTCTTTTATTGAAAGTATCTGCTAGCTCTGCAGAAGGGTACAAACGCAACAGGCTGGCTGATAACTGTTAGTAAATATATAATTGGTATGATGTCATTCAAAATATATGAATAAGCCACTTCAAAACAATATATATATCATACAACACATCTCACAAAATATACAAGTAACTGCAAGTTGTTATATGTATCAGTCAAACAAAGATTCAAACAACCAGTGAATAGCAAGGAACGCCAAACCGTCTCTCAAAGGAGGACGTCTCACAAAAGTCTCAAAGGAAGACATCTCTCTGAAGTCTCAAAAGGACACTGCATCCAGAATAGTTCAACTGTTTCGGAATAAAGAATTCATCAGCGAATAATTATCAATGAAATATACATAATTATCCAGTGAGCACTGATCCACTAGTATGATCTTCACTAGTATGTATATATTTGTATATTTTGAATGACATCATACCGATTATATATTACTAACAGTTATTAGACAGCGTGTTGCATTTGCATTTTTGTAGACTGCCACATTTTGCAACACAGGGGTTTGTTTTTGTTCAGCTTTGCAGAAGGAGGCAGAAAAGGAACTAAATTCAATTTCAGTAAACAGAAAGTCACAATTCTGAGGTATAGACCTTTGGAGCAAACAGTTAACATTATAGTCCACCAGTTGCTTGAAGCACCCTTACTGCCAGGAAGAGCTAGTAGCCTCAGACTATGCAGCTGTCCCAAAAGGAGGTGACCCACCCCCAGGGTCAAAAATATCCGGTGCTACCTGGCCCTGGTTGCTGGGTAGTTCACTTCCAATGGGGACAAACACTATTTCCCCATCTAGTTACTACAGAACTTTTAAAGAGCAGCAAATGGAGCACAGTCACTTCTGCCTTCTTATTTAAACAAAAATCTTATATTTAATGTAAGTTGCTCAGGAGGCCAACTCTCGGGCAGAAAGGTGGGATAGAAGAGATACTAGAAGATACTAGAAGAGATACTAGAAGTAAGACGGTGGGCAGGAAGGATTTGAAAGGGGGGAACATCTTGCAGAACTTTTACAACAAATTTAAACAGATTTGAAAAATAGAAAATTCTTTCCAGTAGCACCTTAGAGACCAACTGGGTTTGTTCTTGGTATGAGCTTTCGTGTGCATGCACACTTCTTCAGATACACTGAAACAGAAGTCACCAGATCCTTAAATATAGTGAGGGAGTAGTAATACCCCTCCCCTACTCCCTCACTATATTTAAGGATCTGGTGACTTCTGTTTCAGTGTATCTGAAGAAGTGTGCATGCACACGAAAGCTCATACCAAGAACAAACTCAGTTGGTCTCTAAGGTGCTACTGGAAAGAATTTTCTATTTTGTTTCGACTATGGCAGACCAACATGGCTACCCACCTGTAACTAGATTTGAAAAATGATATTGCTGGTTGTGCTGAAGAGATCAAGCGTCATAGAGATGTGACAGATTCTATCAAATCTCAAATGGATGACTTTAAGAAATCATTCGGAGAGCTTAAGGAAGAGGTAAGACAGGTGAAGACAGATGTTTCAAGCCTGGGAGCAAGAGTCAAAGTTCTGGAGGAGGGGGAGGCCAAAGTGGACACCAGGTCTTTGGACTTGGAGCGGACACAGGAACAAATTCAGGATTCTGTTGCGTTTCTTCAGATGAAGGAAAATGAGACTCATTTGAGATTGAGAGGGGTGCCGGAAGGGCAGGCAGAAAATTTAAAGGATTGGTTGATGGAGGAACTGGCTGCCTGGTGGGAGCTGGATAAAGAAGATTTAGGCTCATGGATTGTAAAGTTTTTCAGATATGGAGCTAGAAAGAAAAAAGAAAGCAAAATTCCAAATGATTGTTGAATAATTTTCAAAACCAAAGAACAGAGAGATACAATCCTGGGCCTGCACTACTAGAAATAGCTTAAAATCCAAGAACAACCAGTGATTTTGTACAAAGAGATCTCGAAATGCTTCCTAGACGCCAGACAGAATTAAATGGAACTTACCCAGGCTTTGAGATAATAAGGGAATTCCCTTTCAATGGGAATTCCCCAAGGACTCTCCTTTACATTTCAGGAAAGGAAACACAGAATTAAGACACCTGATGAGATGAGAAACTTTCTTGATAGACATGCGAAAGACTTTGATATACAGACGCCAACAGGAGCAGCAAACTAGACTTACACCTCCTTTTTTACAGAACCTTAGTTCAAAATGGCACTTAAGATACTTTCCTGGAATGTTCATGGTTTGAATTTACGTCCCAAAAGGAACCAGGTACAATGTATTTTATTGAAGCAGAATTTGGATATAATTTGCCTACAAGAAACATATGTAACTAGAAACCACAGGAAAATTCTGCAAAATAAATGGCTGGGCCAAGATTTTATTTCATCAGATACTGTAAAGAAGAGAGGCGTGGTGATATATGCAAAGCAGACACTGGATCCAAAGTTGATTTTTGATGATGAAGTGGATTTTTGATTATTGCAGTGGAAGTTACAGCACATGGCGAAAAACTCTTAATTGTGGGAATCTATGCGCCAAATGATGGTAAAGCAGGATTTTACAAGAACTGCTTGATTATCTGGACCATAAAATAGTGCTATTGGGAGACTTAAATGGAGTGGTCTCCCCTTGATGGACAGAACACAGAGACAAAAGTTTTCAAATGAAGGAAGGTTACCAAAAACCTTATTTGGTTAAGGTGGATAATTTTGATCTAGTGGATATTTGGAGACTGAAGAATCCATTGGAAAAAGACTTTACGTTTTTCTCGCAAATCAATCATTTAGCAGTCTGGACTACATCTGGATAACCAAAGATCTTGCCCCAAGAGCAAATAAAGCATATATCCTCCCAAAAACTTGTTCTGATCATAATCCAGTTTTGGTAGAATTAAAAACATCTCTGCAGAGATCCTTTAGATGGAGAATGAATGGTGCTTTATTTAGGAACGATCAGATTGCAGAAAAAGCCCAGAAGAACCTATGGGATTATTTTGACACTAATATGAACAGTGACATAGATCTGAGGGTCGTATGGGACGCAAGTAAATCTGTTATGAGAGGGTTCCTAATCCAGCAAAATTTGATTAGACAAAAGACCCAGAATGATAAAAAGGAAAAAAAATCTGGATTAAATTGAAGGAAAAAGCGAAAACGTTATGAAGTAACCCAAAGAATCAGCAAATTCAAAAGGAAATTACAGCCTTGCAAGTACAATTCTCTCAGATCATCAATCAAGAAATAGAATGGAAAGTTAAAATGATCAAACAAAGATCCTTTGAATAGGCTAATAAATGTGGAATATTGCTTGCTTGGCAATTAAAAAAGAGACAGAAACAAAATACAATAACTCAAATTGAAGTCGAAGGAAAATCTATTGGGAACCCAGCAGAGATCAGAAAAAACTTTCAGAAATATTATAAGCAATTGTACAAAAAAGAAAAGGAGGGCAAGGACACGATAAAACAATTTTTGGAATTGAAAGGCCAGCAGAAAATTCCCACAGAGAAAAAGACTCTACTCAATGAGTTAATATCGAGACAGGAAGTTGAAATGGCTATTGGACAAATGGAAATAGGCAAAGCCCCAGGTCCCAATGGATTAACTGCAAAGTACTATAAAACCTTGAAGGATTGGTTAATCCAACCTTTGATGGATGTTTGCAACAAAATGAGGGGGGGGCAAGCACCTGAGACCTGGAAAGAAGCTTTTATCGCATTGATTCCAAAACCAGATACGGACCGACTTCAAATTATAAATTACAGACCAATTTCTTTGCTAAATGTGGATTACAAAATTTTTGCCAATATTTTGGCAAGAAGATTGAAGATAGTAATGAGAGAGTATATTGGTAAGGACCAAGCGGGTTTCCTACCTGGCAAACACTTGAGAGATAATGTTAGGAATATTATTGATATTTTAGAATTTTTGCAGGCAAAGAAGGATTGTAAAGCTATCTTGATGTTTATTGATGCAGAGAAAGCCTTCAATAATGTTTCTTGGAGTTTCATGAAGCAAAATTTGGTTAATATTGAAGTTGGCCAAAATTTATTAAATGCTATTGATGTAATTTATTCTGAACAAAAAGCTAAACTTATTGTGAATAATGTGATATCAGATGAACTTAGAATAGAGAAAGGAACCAGGCAAGGGTACCCACTCTCCCCCCTCTTATTTATCTCAGTCCTGGAGGTATTGCTGAATATGTTAAGAGATAATGAAGAAGTAAAAGGTATTGTGGTAGGGTCAAAATAATATAAATTGAAAGCCTTTGCTGATGACTTAGTGCTGACATTACAGGATCCAGAATCCAGTGTGAATAAAGCACTGGAACTTATACATGATTTCGGACAACTTGCAGGTTTCAAACTGAACAAGAGTAAAACAAAAGTATTAGGTAAAAATCTTATGGACGAAGAGATCATTAGGCTAGAGGAGAACACTGGTTTAAAGTTTGCTAAAAAGGTGAAATACCTTGATGTGAATATGACTGCGAAGAATTTGAATTTGTATAAAGATAATTATGTAAAGTTATGGAATGAAATTAAGAGAGATCTGGATATATGGTCTAATTTGAAGCTGTCACTTTTGGGATGAATATCTGCTGTAAAGATGAATGTGTTGCCAAAAATGTTGTTTTTATTCCAAATGTTACCCATCATTGACAATATGAAGTGTTTTAAGGAATGGCAGAAAATATTATCAAAATTTATCTGGCAGGGGAAGAAACCCAGAATTAAGCATAAACTTTTAACAGACGTAAAGCAAATTATTTTTAAATTTTGTTTTTTGTTGCTTAAAGAATGGTTTATGTTGGAAAACACTGATCTTTAGACTTGGAAGGGTTTGATAATGTATTTGGTTGGCATGCATATTTATGGTACAATAAGATAAAGGCCCATAGTGGTTTTAAAAACCATATAATCAGAAAGTCATTGTTTAATGTTTGGATGAGATATAAAGACTTGTTAGGAAGAAAAACACCCAGGTGGATTTCACCATTAGAGGCTAAGGAAGGCCCATAAAAGGTTGAATATGGATACCAACTAGTTGAAATATAGTGAACTTTTAATTGAAGTTGATAATAAATTTAAATTGAATTAATTAAATTTAAGTTGTTCATAAAAGACAATTTTAATGATTGGTTGCAATATCATCAGATCAATGGAGTGTTTAAAGTAGATTATAAGAACTTTGGTTTTCATTCAGAAAAATCCAAATTGAAAACAGAATTGTTGGATACAAAAGTTAAAAACCTTTCCAAAATGTATAATCTATTGTTGGAATGGCATACGAAGGATGAACAAGTGAAATCTGTAATGATAGATTGGGCGAAGGCTGTGGGGCATAATATTATGTTAAAAGACTGGGAGAAATTGTGGGGAAAAGGTATTAAATTTACAGCTTGTACTGTTTTGAAAGAAAATATTATGAAGATGGTGTATAGATGGTATTTGACACCTGCAAAAATGTATCGTAGATCTGATAATAAATGTTGGAAATGTAAAGAAAATGAAGGGACCTTTTACCACATGTGGTGGACATGCCCCAGGATAAAGGACTTCTGGGAAAAGATTTATAATGAGATGAAAAAAGTGCTGAAAGACACTTTTATTAAGAATCATAGAATCATAGAGTTGGAAGAGACCACAAGGGCCATCCAGTCCAACCCCCTGCCAAGCAGAAAACACCATCAGAGCATTCCTGACAGATGGCTGTCAAGCCTCCGCTTAAAGACCTCTAAAGAAGGAGACTCCACCACACTCCTTGGCAGCAAATTCCACTGTCGAACAGCTCTTACTGTCAGGAAGTTCTTCCTAATGTTCAGGTGGAATATTCTTTCTTGTAGTTTGAATCCATTGCCCCGTGTCCGCTTCTCTGGAGCAGCAGAAACCATAAGCCTTTTTAGTGGGAATAGTAGGACAAGAAATACCCCAAAAAAGACTTAACATTCTTTTTGTATGCCACAACTGCTGCGAGGCTACTACTGGCCAAGAATTGGAAGAGCCACAAAATACCAACAATAGACGAATGGCAGATGAAGATGATGGACTTTATAGAACTTGCCAAACTGACTGGAAGACTCAGCAACCAAGGAGAAGAGTCGATCCAGGAAGACTGGAAGAAATTTAAAGTTTATTTGAATAAATATTATAATATTTAGTGTTGCCTTAGGAAGTAGATATAGGTTTTCTGCTATTTTTTCTTTCTGAATTAGGTTAAGTATATGTTTTAGAAATATAATGGTTAAGGTGTTAGTTTATTGAAACTGCTAGAGAATAGTAAGGAAATTAAATTCAGTTGGAGGGGGGTGAGGGAAGTCACCCAAAAATGTAAAGCAAGTTATGGATGTAAGAACCTATTGTTCTTTCTTTCTTTTTCTTTTCTATTTTATCTTTGGTATAAAGTGTATTATGATGTTATTTTTGTTAAAAATCTTACAAAATTAATAAAAATTATTTAAAAAGAAAGAAAGAAAGGTGGGATAGAAATATTGTTAATAAATGCATACCATCGTGTCAATAAAAATATTCCGAATATTCTCCTGCTAGAAACAATTTGCATATTATTTTCATGAACCTGTATCATTTAAAGTGACCTTATCTATGTTTTTCCCCCCCTTGCTTAATTTATAATCTTCTAAAACCTTATTTGGTGAAAACTATAGATACAGTCTGATTGATACAAGAAGCCTGGAGAATGAGTAATTTTGCAAAGAGAAAGTGCAGTCGTTTGGCTGAGTGTAGTGACTCAGAAAGGGGAAGCCTTAATGTACGGAATAACCCAGATGTGCTTAAAAGAAAAACAACTGATCTAAGGGCTATTAATATCCTTGCAATGAGCTCTCTTCTCTCCCCCTCCCCCACCTGCTCCAGCACTAGTGCCTGTATGAACAAGAAATAAATCAGCCAAATGCTCTGTGGGATAGATAATCACATCATGTAGCAATGACCAGGCACCAGGTCTAATACTTCGCCTATAAAGTGGTTGGTGAATCTGTGAGTGTTATTTCCTGCATTGTCATTTCCAGCTTTCTTTGTCACACTTTTGGCATTTAACATCATTCTGAAGATGCTAGAATGGTCCACAAAAATGGAATGAGAGAACTGGAAGAGACACTGCCCTACTGAAAAGATTCCTAACAGATGCCTATCCAACCTTTTATTGCCGGCCTGTAGATTTTACAGTTTCCGCAAGCCATTTATTTACAGGTCTCAAATTGCAATGCACAGCTGGATTAAGGGTAAATATTGGGCAATTTGCTATTCTCCTGCATTGTTGTTGTTGTTTATTTGTTGCCTGTCCTTCACCCTAAGGTCCCAGGATGGATGGGTTACAACGTTAAAACACAGTTTTAAAAACGGTTTTAAACAACTTACAATCACAAAAATAAGATGGGTCCTAAAAATAAGTGTCAAAAAGACAGGGCAAAGAGATGAATAACTATGGTGAGCCCTTGACTAGTAAACTCCACATATTCCTCTCTCACCGGGGAGACAGTATATGAATATCCTGCCACAGCAGCTGCAAGCTCAACGCACACCCTCTTCTAGACTTTAATACACAGCTGAGGTTGGGAGGAGCTACACCCTCACCACCTCCACAGCAAAGCAAAGCAGGCAGTGAGCTGGTTCACACATAAGGTTAAACAATAGTTTGAAATAAATTATTGTTTAATAGCATTTTGCTCCATCCTTACTCCTGACTGTGCTCCATGGGAGAGGAAACACAATGAGAGCAAGCCAGAGTCTGTCTTGCCTGTTCTGTGTGAAATTGGACTCATGGTTTGTTTCTCTCCAAACAAACCACAAGAAGTCACAATTTCTCATTGGTTTATTTGGAGGAAACAAATCATGAACCTGCAAAGGCCTGGGTTCACATTTAATGAAAATTGAATGGCAAGCCAGACTGCGTTTTGCTCCGGTCCAGCGGCTTGTGCGAACCAGGCGAGGGTTGCATTCACCAAACACGGGGACGCCTGCCCAGCCCTTGCCACTGATGCCGCTGGAGCAACTCTACCCCAACTGGAGGAAAGCAGGGCCGCGCTGAACCACCAGCCCACCGATGCATTGGGGAACCTGACTGGCCAATGAGACCCTTGGCGGATGGAGAAGAGCACCCAGGTGGGGGCGCCTGGTTCATGCCCCCTCAGAAAATTGTGCACCCAGGGCCCTCTGGCACACACACCTCCACATGACACCCCTCCAGTCGTCTCCCCTCCCTGCA
The DNA here is from genome assembly GCF_009819535.1 of Lacerta agilis. Classification (NCBI taxonomy): domain Eukaryota; kingdom Metazoa; phylum Chordata; class Lepidosauria; order Squamata; family Lacertidae; genus Lacerta; species Lacerta agilis. Next base: position 65,424,523 of record NC_046317.1, on the reverse strand, counting down.
TGGCACAGTCAAGAGCAAGGAAGGCACAAAGCACTTGTGTTCATTAAACCATATTGTATTTTAAAGTATACCGTACTTTAATGCTGCCTGTGAGAGGCTGCCCCCTAAATAACTATGTGCAAGCCTGTTCTATCTACTATTAATCCTCCTCAGGTGGTTCAGTGAATAATTGGTTCTCACTCCAGCCTGAGGATATCACACCTTTCAATGAAGGTGGACTTTACAATTGGGACAGAGCTGCTGTTCCTTCAAGGGCTCAGTTAAAGTTTGACTGTTGCTGTATCATCCACATCAGAGCTCTGCTCTCCTTTAGGATTCAACCTAAGTCCAAGAAGCACAGGGGAAAGCAAAACCCTGCCTAATATAGGACTTGCTTTTTCTGACAATTTCTGTGCTTCTGGTTCTGTACTAAAAATATAAAACCAGGAGCACAAAATGCTCCAGTGAATATATGCCCCTATAATTATACTATAAACACCATTTGTTCCAAGATCTATATGAAAAGACACTTAGTTCAGGAGTAACCTTTTCAGCCATACCCCCAGTTTCAACTGAGCGCTTTGACATGTTTTTCAGAAATCCCAAAGCCAAGAGATATCTGCTCAGCTAGTCAGACTACACACTCAAGTTATACCCACCAAACCAAAGAGAGAGTTGAAAAGAGAGCAGTCCGGGAGCCTTGAATACCGCTTAGGAAAACAAATTCCAGTCAGTGGTCCTCCAGAGAATGATCTGGTGCCAGGACCCGCTGCCAGAAGAATTGGTTTGCATGGCAGCAAATGGGATGGTGGAAGAGGTCAGTACCTTGTACGGCTTTTAACTCCTTGGCTTTGCTTAGTTAGTATGATTCATAACCCTTTGCATGTCATCACAAGGTATTTGCAGGAGCTTGCTGTGATGATATACCCCCTTTCAAATGAAGCCCGAGTACTTTTTCCACTCAACAGACACAGTTGGCTTTAGAATGAAGAGGATTTTATGAATTCTCATAGTTTAAATATCAGACTGCAAAGTGCAGCAACCTAACCTCCACACTGGCATGAATGTGGACCATGAATCATGCCTAGCAGCAAACAGGAATCTACTATGTTTGTATAACGTGCTATTTAAGGTCCAATAAGCAGCTTTAGTTTTTGACTGGTTCTCTTGCATCATCCAGCGTTAAGCTTTCCAACATGCTAATTGCAAGGCGTTGTTATCTGCGGCAAGATAAAAGGAAGGACGGGTTGCAAGCATCACACTACATAAAAGTAAAGAAAAAATCTGTATTTAACAGCAGCCAGAATTTTTTAAAAATCTCATTAGGTACAAACAACATTGGTATCACTAATTTGTAGAGAACACTTTGTGTAAAAACTTCCCCATATCTACAAGCACCACTTCCCCTTTAGAAAGTCATAAGGCCCAGAGTGTTCATACACTTTTTTGACCCAGCAGATCATGAGGCCCAATCTTATGGCTGGGACACAGCACTGCATATGCCCGCTTCTCAACCAATCTACCCAATCTTGTGACACATGGAGTAAGGGTGCAGGGATATCAGATGTCTGTGTGGGAGAGGAAACAGATCCGTATGGAAGCAGGCTGGCACACTAAACAGCACACAGTATATACATGACACTGTGCCCATGTTTCTTTCCTCACAGCTGTATAATATGGAGCAGGTGGCTAGCTGACAATTGGTGTTCATGATGGCTGTGGGAAGTTCCATCCAATGGCCACAATCTGAAGTACTGTAAAACTAGTTCTGTGAACATAAAGTGAGGCAAGCAATGTTAGAATTGATATTCCTGAATAGGAGTGATCCCCTCCCGACATCTCATGGTAAACTAAGGCAATTTCAAAAAGCATATGTGGGACCAATATTTAAAAGGGGGGGGGGATTTTGCATAATCCTAAACAGATCTTTGGATCTTAGCTACTGCAGCAGAAGATTTATAGCCTAGCGAATTATTTCAGTCAAATCAGTTCAGAAGAGGGTCTTAGTAAACCCCAGAACTGCTGGTGGTGAAAATAGTTTAATAAGACTATTAGGGACCCAGTTTAATAAGACTATTAATTAGTAAGACTATTAACCCAGTTTAATAAGACTATCAAGGACTATTAGGGACCCAGGTGGCACTGTGGGTTAAACCACAGAGCCTAGGGTTTGCTGATCAGAAGGTCGGCGGTTCGAATTCCTCCCATTGCTCGGTCCCAGCTCCTGCCCATCTAGCAGTGTGAAAGTACATCAAAGTGCAAGTAGATAAACAGGGACCGCTCCAGCAGGAAGGTAAATGGCGTTTCCGTGCGCTGCTCTGGTTTGCCAGAAGCGGCTTTGTCATGCTGGCCACATGACCCAGAAGCTGTCTGCGGACAAACGCCGGCTCCCTCAGCCTATAGAGCGAGATAAGAGCCGCAACCCCAGAGTCGGACACGACTGGACCTGATGGTCAGGGGTCCCTTTACCTTTACCTTTAGGTGTACATTTGTAAACTAAACAGTTAATTTTATTCAGTCTATCTTGCAGGGAATTATTTTGTTTGAATAAACATTCAGTCCTGTTAGTCCTCACCTGGTGGCTAAAGCAGTACAGTCTAGGACACAGGTTTACCTCTTTATCGTTAGTTTGTGAGAACTAGGCCAACGATTTTCCAAGTTACAAGTACAAACTCGCAATGCTGGAAAGGAACCAAAGCACAATGAGAACTCACAGAGGATTCAGTAATATCTCAAAATGACCTCATCGTTTCTCCCTTTTCTGACCTCCTTCAAGTCTTGCCAATTGCGAAAATGTGAAAAGACGAATGTCAGAAATCATGAGGACAAAAAGAAAACAAAATATAAGCACCTAATTTAGTTTTACTGTCCTTGCTCTTTGATTTTTTTTTTAAGAAAGTAGCACAGAGTCTGCTACTTATGCCTGTGGTGCTGGTTTTCTAACTCGGAAGAGTTACAAAGAATCAGATGATTATAAAAGAGCACAAGAGCAATTTGTCTCACATTCTGTGAAGCCTTTTAAGAGTTAGCAAAGCAGGAGAGCCATTTCATACTTTCCTCTGATTTTTAGAATATTTCTCCTTTACTTTAGTTGCTCAACAATAGCAAAGGATGCCTATGTTCTAATGTACCAACAACAAAAAAGCAGTGAAAAGAAGGGGGATAAAAAAAAACTTTGATGGGAGTACCCAGAGACACACCATTGATGAATTACTATCCATTACCACCTCGCCAAGTCAGTGCATTGCTGCATAGTATTGTGTTGTGACAGGTCAAACTATAGTTTGGATTACGCTTTTGCAAAACAATTAAACGAAACACTATTATTTTAAGGGGATGTTAACAACCTAGGATCCAAATTTATCATGTTTACAACCTATCAAGAGAGCCAAGCACACCAGGGCAGGAGAGGTAATCGATGCAAAACCTGTACGTAGTGACGCCGCACATGTGCTGTACATAGTGGGTTGCTGCCGGCGGACGGTGCTGGGATCCTCTGCTTGCGGCTGCAGCTGCAAATGGAGGATCCTCTGCATGCGGCTGCAGCCACAAGCAAAGGATCCCGTCACCGTCCATACGGCGCTGGAGCGCCGCCACCAGCAAACTGCATGCCTTGTCACCCCCGGAGACGTGGCACTGGGAGCGGACCGCCCCCACGTTGCTATGCCACTGTGCTTATATACACAAAAATGAAGAGATTAAAAAACAAACAAACAACCTGAGGTGTTGGGACCAAGGTCAAGCAAGGGAAGCAATGTAAATAGATTCCTAAACTTTGCCAGGAAACATATGTTCTGATTCTCTATACCTATAACTAAGATAGAACAAAGTGCATGTCATGTCCTAAGATTAAAATAATTGTAGTGTGTAAGATCTAGAGCTATAAAATTTAACAGGGCAGTTTGGATTTAACAAAGATAGTTTGGATTAAATATATATATATATATATATTTTAAAAAAGTGGATTGCTCAATTCATCTCCATCCCCATTCAACAGAAGTGTGGCAGCCCCACACCTGTCTGCGCTACTGCAATTAAGACTGAGGAAAACAAAAGGTTAGTACTGTCCAAACTCTTGGTTCAGGACCTAACAAAGGCATGCACCTTGACTGAATAGCAAAAGCTTGTGCTTTCAGAAGGGGATGTACTTCAGAGGTTTTAAACACAATGTTCACAATTAAAGAGTAATGTGTGGAAAGAACAAAATAGTAATAATAATAATATCAAACTACCTCTACCTAAAAATGAAAAATGGCAAGCATATAATGGCTATGTGATGAAACAATTTGAGACACAGCATTGTACTCTGGCCAGGAGCAAAACTGGCAAGAATTTGGCTCTAAAAACAAAAACCTGTCATTTGAAGCATTGTTATTTCCTGGGAAAGAGGGAGGATGGAATATCTGCAGCTAGGGGGTATGCTATAGAAAGCAACTTCAAAAACTATTCCAATGGCATTCATCCATAAGTTTGTTTGCATTGTTGCTAACTATAGCTTGTTTTCCTCTCCTAGCTACATTAACCTTTGACTGCAGAGGCAGTTCTAACACAAGGGTTTAGTTGGTGGCCAATGTTCACTTCCGTGTCCACAGGTTAAAAACAATGGAACATTTAACAAGGATCATGACAAACCATTTTGTGTGTGTGTGTGTGTATATACACACACAAAATCTTACTTATAATAAAAAGGTATGGCTGTCATCACAGTTTGCTTGGCTACCAATAGGTGGCTCAGCAAACAACAGTGTTATAACAGCCTTCTGAGAGCTGCTGGGTCATCCAAGCAGCATTGGAGAGCAAGGAGAAGTTTAGTGGAGAAGGGAGACTAAGACAGATAGGTGGCAAGCTCTATGGGTAGGTTATTTGGCAAGCTCCAAAGGGAGGGGGCTGCTGATTTTGTAAGGGGGGAAGGGGAAGGGGTGGAGGTAGGTGTTGTGGGTGAGCATATATCTTATCTATTCTTTCTCTCCCCCCCCCTCGGTGTGTGTATGTATGTGTAAAGAAGAACATAAGGAATAGCAAATCTGCACTGGAATCTAACAATCTAAGGCAGCAATCCTACTTCCCTGTGAGTTAGCCCAATTGAATTTAATATGACTTACTTCTGAAAAGACATGGTTGTTAGGTTTGTGCTGTAACTTTGAAAAGATGAGAAACCGAAAAGCTGTGAACTCCAATCCTATACATGTTTCCTTGCCAGTAATTCCACTGTTCTTATTGAAGCTTACTCCCAAGTGTGCACATTGCCTTAGACAACATACTGCAATTGTTCACAAAAACACACTAAATCCTAAAGAAATCTACAGACTTTCAGACAATGTGTCTGACCATGAAGTTGCAATCTAAATCCTAACCCTGTCAAAAGATAGTACAGTATGATGTAATATAAAGAAATCTATGGATTTATCAGAACTGTTTCATGAATGTTCATTGGAAAGAAATTTGCGTGTTCCTCATTCTAACTCATGCAGCTTAACGCAGAAGAGAGAGGAAACGAAAGAGGAGCTTTCAATTTAAGTACTGTAATAGTATTCAGAAATAGTACTGCACCAGGTCACTCCCATGGTTAAAATGTATTGAAGTCTTCTACAAGTCTTCTTGCTAGTTTTGTTCAAAATAGTACTCATATGTAAATAACCTTGGCTGATCATATACAAAGATGACTCGTATGGCTGGAACTGATCTTCTGGGCTGGTACAATCACATAAACATGGTTTATATGATTTGGGAGCAAGTTTCAATGAGCCTCAGGATCACTCAGATTTCTTCCACTTTCCCCCTTTCATGCTTTCACTTTAAAAACAAATCACAGTTCCATCTTACAGTTGAACGTTGGAGAGTTATGATTTGTTGTTAGAGAAGATAGTTTCAGAATCTGAAACCAGTTTGATCCTAGCTTATTAAAGCAAACTTTGAAGATAGATTCACGGCAAGGAACCACATCTGGAAACTAAGGACTCGGTTACACAGCTGCAAATAAAACGTTTTAAATGGGTTGTGAAGTGCAATATACAAATGTGACACTAGATGGCGAAAGTGAGCTATGCAAAATTAAATAGATTTTTCAAAAAAAATATTGAAAAAGCATTTTCACAGCGTTTTTTATGTGTGTAGATTCCACCCAAGTAATAAAAATGTAAATATTTATAGAAGACAGCCACTACTTTATAAAATGGACATGGTCATGGGCCACAAGTTGCAAAGTCGTAAAGCAACTTCTGCCAAACATCTGGGTGGAAGAAAAATGTTTTAGGCCACATAAATTTTATTTAATGATCTAAACTGTGCTTAACTTATCTTCAGGATTTGGGTTTTCCTTCCCATCTTAAAAAAAAACAAGAGAACAATAAAATCTTATTGTGACTCTTCATACTTCCCTAAAGTTCCTTAAAGTGCCACTGCTCCTTACTCTTTCAAAGCCCTGACTTTGCTGTGTGAGGAAGGGGAAGGGGAATCTGTAGGATGCACATGAAATACGGCAACTCTTCTTCCTCATCCCAGCTATTTCTGATAAAGCTAGCAATGACTAAAAGACCTTCAGAAACAAGGTCATGTATGAGGAAAGAAATGAAAGGAAATCACAGAAAGCATTTCATACATTATAAAGATTAAACATGTTTAGATCAGAAGCTAAGTTCAGGGGAAATGCTTAATACAACATAATTCAGGGCCAGCTGTTCTCTGCAGTTTCTGCCTAAGCATTCTTTTGCACACCAATATATAATTACTCTAGCTCAGAAACAAACATTTATCTTGGTACACCCAAAGGCAGTTACCATTGCATTAGTAACAACAGAAATTGAAATGAAGGCAAAATTATGACAAAATATGTAACCCGTCCCTAAATGCATTAAGACTTCGTATTAAAATAAAATATAGGAATACTAAATAAATTAGGATAAACTCTTTCTTTATCCGATGCTTAGTATTTTATGGGGCAAACTGTCAGATTCCCCTCTCATCCAGCAACTTAGTAACAAGCTTGTCTATTAATTGCAGGAGTTGGGTTATTGATTAATTTGGTTCCTGAATCAAACTTCTGTTACATCACATGCCAAATAGCCATTTGTACTGTCTCTTTTCTGTGTGTTGTTTTATAGATCTCAGGCATTTCCTCTGCATTCATAAATATAAAAATTCTTTCCACTAAGCTACAGCCTGTCAAAATAAACCACAGCTCTGGACAGTTTGCTACTGGGGAACTTCCTGAGCAAGACAAAAACAAAATACTGTATAACACCCAATGGCACTCAGGCATTCGATCAAAGCAAGCCAACTTCGTATGATCCAGGTTTGATGAGAGCCGAAGGATATTTGAAAAGTGAGACCCAATTCAGATTGGAGCCACCTTCTTCTGCACTTGTGAATGTCCACCTGGCATTTTAATTTGCACAAGTTGAGTAATGTGAGCAAGATGTCTCAGCAAGTATTCTCAGAGCCTCAGAGAACAGTAAAGTTGTGGGCCAAGATCCACAAGCTCCTGGATTACAAATCACATTGTTCAAGCATGTAGAATTGCCACATGAACTGCAAAGAGAGAGTGCAAAAGAACTTCTCAACCAGCTTTGAATATTTCTCCACTTTACAACTAGGATTTAGGTAGCTCTATCAGCAGAACAAAAGAGTGATGTGGTTACTCAAAGGCTCTAACTCATTTTAGTTGAGAATGTGCTCCACACTTTTAAAGATCCAGAAAGCAATGGGCTCGCCACCCACCTAACACTTTCTAGACAATTCACACATTCATGTTAATAATCCTTAAAATCAGAAATATTAACATCTGGATATGCCCCCTACACACCACACCAAACCAAGTGTTTCCAATTTAGTAATTATTCTTGTTATTGTTCCAACTATGTCCTCCTTTAGAAAATGAAAAAGCTTTTCCTTGACTTAAATATACTCTTGATTGAGAGCCTCCAGATGGTATATGAAAAAGCTAGATACAACATGATACGTCACCCAGCAAACATAAGCATTCCTTGTTAATGATTTACCACACCAGTGGAGCAATATGCGTGCTAAATTCAAAAGTTTGGAAAATAAAGAGCAGTTCAAACAAAGCCTTAGAAGGATAAAAATGAAGGCTTTGCCACTTAGGTTTTGCAGATGAGACAGTGATTTAATTAAGATTCACATTTACTTATTTGTGTCTTAATGGAGATTGGTAGAGTGGGAATACACATTAAAGTACCTTGAAGTGTCCTCTCATGGAGTGAAGCTGTCTCCCACCTTAAGAGATCCTTTCAGGTGAATATGTTTATTACTTTAGAAGTTATTTTGCAGAAGAGAAATAAAAAGGTGAGCCTATTGTTTTCAATCCTCCAGCTAATCTAAATTCCGGATTTAGTTTACAGCTGCAAGCTTCTCCTTCCTCATGAGAAAAAACAGGACAATTTGGAAACAAAGCCTGCCAAGCCATGCGTTGCAAACTTATCAGCTTCTCCCTTCATCACTGTACATCATTCTTGCAGGATAACCAGCCTCATATAACCAACATACTTAAGTATAATTAATGCATGGACAGGTTAAAGCCATACAGGAGTAAGCTGTCCTGTGAGGCTGAGCTCACCCTGGGAGGGACTATAATCAAGCCTTTGTTCCCTTTTAGTCTACCTGAGAAGCCCAACATGCGAGGAGGTCTGAGCTGGATGCTCCAAGCTCAGACTGTATGGCTCTCTCACCACTGAAACTAAGTCAAGTTTTCCTGCCTGTGCAATTTTTTCTGAATGCTGTACAGTGGTACCTCAGGTTACATACTCTGCTAACCCAGAAATAATGCTTCAGGTTAAGAACTTTGCTTCAGGATAAGAACAGAAATTGTGCTCTGGCGGCGCAGCGGCAGCGGGAGGCCCCATTAGCTAAAGTGGTGCTTCAGGTTAAGAACAGTTTCAGGTTAAGAACGGACCTCCAGAACGAATTAAGTTCTTAACCCAAGGTACCACTGTATAGAAAAGCACAAGAATCTGACCTTTGGGGAGTTTGTAAGTTTATCATTTTTAACTTACCAAACATATGGTCTTTTGCTAGGGGAAGAGCAAAACTTTGGAAGGATATTGGAAGGGCATATTTTAAAGGTCTAACAACCTATACTTCTATGCTTTACTTTGCTGCATATTTTGTGATTTTTAATCTCTGTTGGGGTTCTTTCACCAAAGAGTACATGCCCCAAACTTTGATCTTGGCATCCAGGAATTTTCCTTTTATACCTATTTTTTACTTGCAACCAAGAATTCCAAGGTTTCAGCAACTGTGTTTGTAACCCTTCAGAATGCTTATGGATTTGCTTTTGTAGGTGAACTCTGTACAGACAATTGATTATAAGAAGGAAACACTCTGCTTTGTCCCTTGCAAATAAGGTGAAGTTACACGTGCAATACACCAGTAATTCTTAAACAGTAATCAAAGGAACACGAATGGTGTGCTCAAGATGGGCTGCTCTCTGAAATCACAAGGGAAATTAAATAAAAACGCTGTTTCCACAATAGCTGCTTGTATTTATGAAATGGAATGTTTCAGAAACACATACCCAGTAGTTTAGTTCTGACACACTTTTGCTACAAGTTAAAAAATTGTCCCTTGCACTGCCATGCCAACAGCAAGCTGCAATCTATGGATTAACAAAAGGTAACCAGTGACATGAAGCCTTGCTTGCAAGGTTCAAGTAGCATTTGGATGGTTGCTTTGGAAACAGAATGCAGACTAGGAATGTGCTCTGCATGAGGCCACTTTGGACACTGTCTGGAAAGTGCAGCTGGCCCAAACCAGAACTGTGAGATTGTGAACTGGGCCTGGGCTATGTGACCATATGATGCCAGTGCTTCACTAACTGCACTAGTTTCTAGTTCATTTCTGGGCCCAAGATTAAAGTGCTGGTTTTCGCCTTAAAAGCCCTTAACAAGTTGGGACTAGGATACCTGAAATACCTTTTTTTTTTAATCCACATTGTGAGATCCTCTTTAGGCTCTGTTCCAGAAGCACTTCTCAAGTGAAGTAAAATGAGTACTAAGATGAGGGCCTTCTTGGTGGTGGTGCCCTGATGCTGAAATTGTCACCTCCCCCCTCACACACAAAAGTCTTATTGTTATGAATCATGCTTGGTGTTCTGTGTCTTTTAGTCAGCTGTCTTTATGCTTCTTTCTGATGGAAGCATTTTATGCTGCAAATTGTATTTTTATAATATAGTGTTTTTTAAAAATATTGTGTGCAGCCCAGAGAGCCAGTATTATATAAATATAGAAAATGATGGTAATAACAACAGACAAATCTCCCATTTGATGCAGCAGGGCAATTGTTATTCTTACGAGAAACCTCAATGGCATTTGTGGCTTTTCAGTGTATCCTATTTTGAACATGTTTCGCTGATATCAAGCATGTGCAAACATAGCTATAATTCTCCATTCTCTTCATCTCACACTCAGTTGTTTTGGTTTGAATACACAATATAGTCCCATCACAGAAGCACAAAAGACCTTTATTTCAGAAGTATTTTAAGCAGACACCCACATGGCAGCGGAAATGCAAGATCTGCAAACAAAATTTAATACAAACAGTGCTATAGAATATAGTAAACTGCAGTTTAGGAACTCCTACAACCTACAACACCCTCAAGTAACAAGCAGTATAGTGGGTTGGGAAGTAAAAAGGGTGCACACAGACATCCAGATTTGCTTTTTTGGGAACAGGCTGTTGTAAAACAAATGCAGAGAGCTACAGATAGATTAGCAATTACCAGTAAAGATGGTTCCTAAATTAGACATCTAACCCAAGTTCCAAAAAAACCAACCCTATAATGAAGGGGAAAGCAGGACTAACGTAAGAAAAACATTTAAAATGGAAGAACCTAGAAATCTAGATAGTGCTATTTTGGAGACATAGTCTTGCCAATGTGGTTTAAAGTTATACCCAGGAAGAAGCTAATGAAGATTCTTTTGCTTTTTTGCCAGAGATAATAAATAGGGGGTTGTTTTTTTTTTTACATGAAAATGTCTTTTAAAATACACAGGCATTAAAAAATACTAGTTCAGAGATTACGGTAGTTAAATTAACAGATTGGAGGGGGGGGGGGCAGAATCTTATAATGCTTCACCCTGATAAAGTTCCCAAAGAATGTGGGTCAGACTCCAAGGATACATAGTACAGTAGTACCTCTGGTTACGAATGCCTCGAGTTACGTTTTTTCAGGTTACAAATGTTTTTAACCCGGAAGTGAGTGTTCTGAGCTCTCGGAGGCCTCCGTGAATGCCGGGAGCCAAGCCCCAACATCCACGCGGCCTACGGAAGCTCCGCAACTGGGCTCCAGCAACGGGAGCTCTCGGAGGCCTCTGTGACTGCCCGGAGCCAGGCCCCAACACCCGTTAATCTGTTAATTTTTTCATCTACAATACTGTCTTATTTATTGTATAGTACAGTACATTGATTATTGTCGTCATTTTATTGATCAATGGTCTTGTTAGCCAGTAAAATTTGTGTTAAATTACTGTTTTAGGGGGTGTTTTTCATCACCTGGAACGGATCAATCCACTTTTCCACTACTTTCAATGGGAAAGTGCGCTTCAGGTTAAGAACAGAGTTCTGGAACCAATTAAGTACTTAACCACTGTAATAATGTTTCAAACTGGTGGAACTAGTGAACACCTGTCTTTCGGTTTCTAGCATTTCTCCTTTACTGTGATCCAATGCTGGCGCTTACTCTCTTAGTAAGAGACAAGATGTAAGGACACAATCCTCTCATCCAGTATATTAGCAGTGTCCTAAATATGCTGCCGTACAATATAGCAAAACATATAACCTGCATCTGCTTGCATTTGGATCCCCTGGTCAAGTCTTGTCCCTTTCCTGGAACAATAAATATATGAACACTGAGATTTAAGAAAGGCCTCAAAGAAGGTCTCCAAATTTGTGCACTCTCTGAACACTTTATTTCGCCATACAACTTTACCAGCTGCTATGGTCAGTTCCTAGAGGAAAACAAATTCTATTTCCACCATCATGATACTCTCTATCTGGATTTTCTGCCAAAACCAGGAAAAGCTATAATTTGAAACTCCTAAAGCAAGCAATTATATATATGCCCACACTTATCATGCACATTGTCAGGAAAATTACAGAGAAACCATGGTAAATATAACTGCAGCCAGTTTCACAAAGTGTCTGTTGCCTTTGTAAATAGGTATCATCAAAATACACCACAGTCTGTTTAGTTAGGCATATATATATTCCTGTTCTGCAAAAATATAGAAGAAATACTGTTAACTAGAACAAGGGTAGCTAACCTTTCTTCAACCAGCCGTACAAGAGCCTCATGGCATGGCAGACCCACAAACCCAGACATACTGAGGACATGCCCATATAGGGATAGGGCACATATTATTTCTGTCTATATGACATGGGTAGGCAAACTAAGGCCCGGGGGCGGAATCCGGCCCAATCGCCTTCTAAATTCGGCCTGCGGATGGTTCGGGAATCAGCATGTTTTTAGAATGTGTGCTTTTATTTAACATGCACCTCTGGGTTATTTGTGGGGCCTGCCTGGTGTTTTTTTTACATGAGTAGAATGTGTGCTTTTATTTAAAATGCATCTCTGGGTTATTTGTGGGGCATAAAAATTCGTTCATTCCCCCCAAAAAAATCTAGTTCAGCCCCCCACAAGGTCTGAGGGACAGTGGACCGGCCCCCTGCTGAAAAACAGAGAGACTGAAATCTCTATGCTGGGGTAGGGAACCTGTGGCCCTCCAGATACTGGATTCCAATTCCTTGACCACTGGGCATGAGGGTCGTGGCTGATGGCAACTGGAGTCCAGCAACTTCTGGAGAACCACAGGTTCCCCATCATAGCTCTATGATCACAATAGCACAATGATAGACCTTGACAATGCCGACTTCTGCTCAGTACACACACACACACACACACACACACACCACTGACACAGAAGCTAAGTTGTTGGGGGGCTGCCCTAAATCATTTAGCTAGATACAGGCTGCCATTTAGCAGCCCCACCTCAGAGCTTTCTGCCATCTCCAATACTAAGTGTCTGTAGAGTGAACACACATACAGATCTGAGACATGTGCCTGCAAAGACACTACATACAAGTACAGCCTGGTGATATTATAATTAATAACAAATTTATAATCAATACCCAGCTATCTAAGGCAACTGTAAGGCAAAATACCGGCAGTCCTAGTTGTTATAGATCTATTTCACACAAGGAGAAAAGATATATGCAGGAGAACTGTGTCCTTGATCCCACAAAGAAAACCAATATAGAAGCATATTCCTATGCAACTCTACATCTTTGAATAACCAATACAGTCGAACCTCCGTTTATGTAACCCTCTGGTTATGTAAACTTTGGGATGCACGCGCTGCAAACCCGAAAGTATTTTACCGGGTTTCACTGCGCACGCATGTGCAAAAGCAGTCATCAGGTTGTGGAAACCTCGGAATCCGACAGAACCTCCGGAACGGATCCCATCCACAACCAGAGGTACCACTGTACAACTTATCTACAAGGCTGATTACAGAATAACTGAATGAAGTGCACTAAGGGGTATATTTGCAGTAAGATATCCACATACTGTGTCCAATAGGCATACATTAATTAAACACAACTGCTTTCTCCTACACTGCAAAAAAGACATAAGGGCAGAAAACTAGTGTATATTTTCTGTGGGGTCTGTGAGTATTTATGCAGAGTAAGCACTGAAAATATACATTGATTTCTGCCCTTGTCTCCTTTCATCAACGTCTGAACTGCAAGCTCTTGGGCGCAGTGGTTTTTTTTTTTACAAGGTAAGGCACACAGTATAGTGCCTCACACTCACCTCTCCTTCAACTTTTGAAGACCAGGATTCACACAAGAGCCTAAGTAATAAGAAAAACAGAGGGAAATGCAGCCAGATTCACAAACAACCCATCCTTAGTTTAATTGCATGTTGTTATGAGCACAAGCTCTAGAAGCCCCAGGGTATGTCTGTGGGCTGATGGCTTCAAAAAGCCCGGAACCTGCTCCAGAGCTGAATTTTTGAAATGCTGTACTCCCATTGAAATTGGTATTTAAAAGTTAATATCCTGGGCCTTTCTTGCTTAACACAGAGAAGATTAGAATAGAAAACATACAGCATATGCTACAATACCTCAAAGAGACATTTATTGGAAAATACTTTCCAGCCTAGGTCACAAGAAAAATTTGGGAAATGGCCATTGGTTTCATATACATAATATATCGTACTTTTGGTTGTGTGAACATTTTTAATAATATGCTAGTCACTTTTACTTGCAGGAGGTATTTAATGCAAACATTAAGAAATGGTTTCTACTACATATCGGCAAGTGGTACAATGCACTCTACCACTCTGCTTCAGAGTGCAGTCTTATGTGTAGCTACTTGGAAATAAATCCCATTGGGTTCAATGAGGCTTATCCCAAGTGTGAATAGGATTTCAGGCTGTGTCCCTTTAACATGGTCAGCACAGGCTAATGTAGTCAGCTTCGGGGGCGGGGGAATAGAATCAGAATCTTTATACTTGGACATATTTGCCTAGTTCTGATGATTTCATAATACTTCATTCCTCAACTGTCGGGCCTTGTTCTACCTGCCTAACTAAACTGTAGCTGATTATTTGGGACACAGAAAAGGATTCCCAGAAAACTGTGGATTTTATAGAATCATAGATTTGTAGAGTTGGAAGGCACCACAGGGGTCCTCCAACCCCCTGCAATGCTGGAATCCTTTTGCCCAACATTGTTTTATTTAATTACTGATTCTAGGTTCTCCTGCCTTATATTGGATCTGCCTCACTTTGATCTCTGAATGTCTCCAAAGTAATATCTGTACCAGTGCTTATTACAGAATTTCATTTAAACATCAGTTTGTTCTTCATTATCCTGATATATTTATATCTGTACATTTTGATAGACAGGTGCTTCCCTGGGCTCGAACCTTCAATATGTCTTCTAAAATAAAAGTTGAATTTGCACAATAGCACCTCTGAACACCAACAACTACGATGCTGCATAGTGATGAAAGAGATGAGAGAGAAAGGTCTTGCTGCCTTTTGTCCTGGCTCTTTTGGCCTGATTTCCTTTCCTGGCTTATGAACCCTGTAGCCTGCCTAACCCTCAAATTAGTGTCTTATCATCCTTGTCATACAAATGTGATGCTGAAAAGGACCAGGGACTCTGAGTTTGATTTCCTAAATGAAGTGGTGAACATGCAAACATCCACAAACCCACTAAAAACAAACAAATCTATAAAATGCAGGCCACAGTGTTACGCATATAGATGTGAAGGCCCGGAAAAAACCAGAAAGATTGAAAAAATAAAAAATAGATTATGGAATGTTTTATTTTAACATGATGAATAAAATATTTTAAGATAAGGGGTTCAAATATTTTATAAATCATTTCTAAAAAATATGTATGATATCAGATTATTCCAATTTCTGTGAGGACAAACAAGTCCTAGGTTACAAACTGAACTCTCCAACTGAATTGCAACTCATTTGTTGTTGTTGTTGTTCAGTCGTGTCCGACTCTTCGTGACCCCATGGACCAGAGCACGCCAGGCACGCCTATCCCTCACTGCCTCTCGCAGTTTGGCCAAACTCATGTTAGTAGCTTCGAGAACACTGTCCAACCATCTCATCCTCTGTCGTCCCCTTCTCCTTGTGCCCTCCATCTTTCCCAACATCAGGGTCTTTTCTAGGGAGTCTTTTCTTCTCATGACGTGGCCAAAGTACTGGAGCCTCAACTTCAGGATCTGTCCTTCTAGTGAGCACTCAGGGCTGATTTCTTTGAGAATGGATAGGTTTGATCTTCTTGCAGTCCATGGGACTCTCAAGAGTCTCCTCCAGGACCATAATTCAAAAGCATCAATTCTACGGCGATCAGCCTTCTTTATGGTCCAGCTCTCACTTCCGTACATTACTACTGGGGAAACCATAGCTTTAACTATACGGACCTTTGTCGGCAAGGTGATGTCTTTGCTTTTTAAGATGCTGTCTAGGTTTGTCATTGCTTTTCTCCCAAGAAGCAGGCGTCTTCTAATTTCGTGACTGCTGTCACCGTCTGCAGTGATCATGGAACCCAAGAAAGTGAAATCTCTCACTGCCTCCATTTCTTCCCCTTCTATTTGCCAGGAGATGATGGGACCAGTGGCCATGATCTTAGTTTTTTTGATGTTGAGCTTCAGACCATATTTTGCGCTCTCTTCTTTCACCCTCATTAAAAGGTTCTTTAATTCTTCCTCACTTTCTGCCATCAAGGTAGTATCATCAGCATATCTGAGGTTGTTGATATTTTTTCCGGCAATCTTAATTCCGGCTTGGGATTCATCCAGTCCAGCCTTTCGCATGATGAATTCTGCATATAAGTTAAATAAGCAGGGAGACAATATACAGCCTTGTCGTACTCCTTTCCCAATTTTGAACCAATCAGTTGTTCCATATCCAGTTCTAACTGTAGCTTCTTGTCCCACATAGAGATTTCTCAGGAGACAAATGAGGTGATCCGGCACTCCCATTTCTTTAAGAACTTGCCATAGTTTGCTGTGGTCGACACAGTCAAATGCTTTTGCATAGTCAATGAAGCAGAAGTAGATGTTTTTCTGGAACTCTCTAGCTTTCTCCATAATCCAACGCATGTTTGCAATTTGGTCTCTGGTTCCTCTGCCCCTTCGAAATCCAGCTTGCACTTCTGGGAGTTCTCGGTCCACATACTGCTTGAGCCTGCCTTGTAGAATTTTAAGCATAACCTTGCTAGCGTGTGAATGAGTGCAATTGTGCGGTAGTTGGAGCATTCTTTGGCACTGCCCTTCTTTGGGATTGGGATGTAGACTGATCTTCTCCAATCCTCTGGCCACTGCTGAGTTTTCCAAACTTGCTGGCATATTGAGTGTAGCACCTTAACAGCATCCTCTTTTAAAATTTTAAATAGTTCAGCTGGAATATCATCACTTCCACTGGCCTTGTTGTTAGCAAGGCTTTCTAAGGCCCATTTGACTTCACTCTCCAGTATGTCTGGCTCCAGGTCAGCAACCACATTACCTGGGGTGTATGAGACCTCCATATCTTTCTGGTATAATTCCTCTGTGTATTCTTGCCACCTCTTCTTGATGTCTTCTGCTTCTGTTAGGTCCTTTCCACTTTTGTCCTTAATTGTGGTAATCTTTGTACGAAATGTTCCTTTCATATCTCCAATTTTCTTGAACAGATCTCTGGTTTTTCCCATTCTGTTATTTTCCTCTATTTCTTTGCATTGTTCGTTTAGAAAGGCCCTCTTGTCTCTCCTTGCTATTCTTTGGAAATCTGCATTCAATTTCCTGTATCTTTCACTATCTCCCTCGCATTTTGCTTGCCTTCTCTCCACCGCTATTTTTAAGGCCTCATTGGACAGCCACTTTGCTTTCTTGCATTTCTTTTTCATTGGGATGGTTTTCGTTGCTGCCTCCTGTATAATGTTACGAGCCTCCATCCACAGTTCTTCAGGCACTCTATCCACCAAATCTAAGTCCTTAAACCTGTTTTTCACTTCAACTGTGTATTCATAAGGAATTTGATTTAGATTGTATCTTACTGGCCCAGTGGTTTTTCCTATTTTCTTCAGTCTAAGCTGGAATTTTGCTATAAGAAGCTGATGATCAGAGCCACAGTCAGCTCCAGGTCTTGTTTTTGCTGAGTGTATAGAGCTTCTCCATCTTTGGCTGCAGAGAATATAATCAATCTGATTTCGATGTTGCCCATCTGGTGATGTCCATGTGTAGAGTCGTCTCTTGTGTTGTTGGAAAAGAGTGTTTGTGATGACCAGCTTGTTCTCCTGACAGAACTCTATTAGCCTTTGCCCTGCTTCATTTTGAACCCCAAGGCCAAACTTGCCAGTTGTTCCTTTTATCTCTTGACTCCCTACTTTAGCATTCCAATCCCCTATAATGAGAAGAACATCCTTCTTTGGTGTCATTTCTATAAGGTGTTGTAAGTCTTCATAGAATTGGTCAATTTCAGTTTCTTCAGCACTGGTAGTTGGTGCATAAACTTGGATTACTGTGATGTTGAAAGGTCTGCCTTGGATTCGTATCGAGATCATTCTATCATTTTTGAAATTGCATCCCAGTACAGCTTTCGCCACTCTTTTGTTGACTATGAGGGCCACTCCATTTCTTTTACGGGATTCCTGCCCACAGTAGTAGATATGATAGTCATCCGAACTGAATTTGCCCATTCCCGTCCATTTTAGTTCACTGATGCCTAGGATGTCAATGTTTATTCTTGCCATCTCATTTTTGACCACATCCAGCTTACCAAGGTTCATGGTTCTTACATTCCAGGTTCCTATGCAATACTTTTCTTTACAGCATTGGACTTTCCTTTCGCTTCCAGGCATATCCACAACTGAGCGTCCTTTCGGCTTTGGCCCAGCCGCTTCATCAGCTCTGAATCTACTTGTACTTGTCCTCCGCTCTTCCCCAGTAGCATGTTGGACGCCTTCCGACCTGAGGGGCTCATCTTCCAGCGTCATAACTTTTATATGCCTGTTGTCTTTGTCCATGGAGTTTTCTTGGCAGGGATACTGGAGTGGGTTGCCAGTTCCTCCTCCAGGTGGATCACGTTTGGTCCAAACTCTCCACTATGACCTGTCCATCTTGGGTGGCCCTGCACGGCATAGCTCATAGCTTCCCTGAGTAATTCAAGCCCCTTCGCCACGACAAGGCAGTGATCCATGAAGGGGTGCAACTCATTACCAAACTCAAAACCTCAGAAAGACCTGGTCTGAACAAGGACATTGGATTCTTATCTCATTATACATGACAAAGCTATCTTTAGCCATCTCACCCCTTGCTTTTTCCTTTAGGACTAATTGCAGTCATTAACAGTGATCAACAGGTTTTCCACACCCATCAGCCAATCACCCATTCCTACCACCCTTCTGAATAATACCCCTCTCTCACTATATATAAGGGTCTGGTGACTTCTATTTCAGTGTATCTGAAGACGTGTGCATGCACCAGAAAGCTCATACCAAGAACAAACTTAGTTGGTCTCTAAGGTGGTGCTGTTGTCACCAGAAAAGAAAAAGGTTTCAGTTTTGTTTTTGCATGTGTGTGGTATGCATTGGTTCTGTTCCTCTTCACTAGGCCTCAAAGCACTGGAAGAAAATATAGAGCAACAAAAAGGGCCTGAAAGTATATACTTAATTACAGCTCAGAAAATGATTCTGATTAAATTTCATGCCCATTCATTGAAACATAGTCCCACTTCCTTCTTCAGTTCTTTTTATGAGAATGTTTTTTTAAATACTGTGGAGAGGAAATATGAATAATTGTTACTTCTGGATTTGTAAAAATTGTTTTGTGGAGTTTTGTTTGTTCCACATAAACAAGTATACAGTTCAGGAGATTGTTGCTCCATTTGTTACAACTACAAATAAATATTATTTTAAAAGTAAATTCTGTTTGTAATAATTGTTTGGATACACTATATTTTTAATATGCTAGTTGTGATGCAGATGGTGACAGCAGTCACGAAATTAGAAGACGCCTGCTTCTTGGGAGAAAAGCAATGACAAACCTAGACAGCATCTTAAAAAGCAAAGACATCACCTTGCCGACAAAGGTCTGTATAGTTAAAGCTATGGTTTTCCCAGTAGTAATGTACGGAATTGAGAGCTGGACCATAAAGAAGGCTGATCGCCGAAGAATTGATGCTTTTGAATTATGGTGCTGGAGGAGACTCTTGAGAGTCCCATGGACTGCAAGAAGATCAAACCTATCCATTCTCAAGGAAATCGGCCCTGAGTGCTCACTAGAAGGACAGATCCTGAAGTTGAGGCTCCAGTACTTTGGCCACCTCATGAGAAGAGAAGACTCCCTAGAAAAGACCCTGATGTTGGGAAAGATGGGAGGGCACAAGGAGAAGGGGACAACAGAGGATGAGATGGTTGGACAGTGTTCTTGAAGCTACTAACATGAGTTTGGCCAAACTGTGAAGGATAGGCGTGCCTGGCGTGCTCTGGTCCATGGGGTCACGAAGAGTCGGACATGACTGAACGACTGAACAACAACAAAGTTGTGATAATTTTATGCCCATTAAAATTGTCCATAGTTATATTTTATGTTTCTAAAGTAACAGAATGACTTTCAATCTGGAAAAGAAGAAAGAAGTGCTAATGTAACATTTTTTTCAATTTTTCCGAAAATTTCCATTTTTTTTCCGAGCTTCAAAATTTGCAGAAATTTTACATCTCTAGTTACGCAGAAAGAATAGATACAATGCCAAATAGTGTCTGCAGGGAAAATAGATCACTTAAAGCAAAGCTTGCCAGCCTGACCTTCCATTCTTGCATCTTTGTCTGCCTCTCCCTTTGAAGCCAGAACTGGGACAGGGAGCCTACTGTAAGATTTCTGTAGTGGCTTCTCACAAGTAAAGAGTCCACACTCGGCATCCTCTTATTTACAGGATTTATTGTACAGCTATATACATCGCAGAGCTCAAAAGTCCGTGACCGTCTTAGTCACTCTCTGATCCCGGAAGTGGCGCTTTTCAAGAGTGCCCCCAACAAAAGAATTTGGGCACCCCAAGTCTCCTCCTCTCATCCCTGCGTTTCACCCCTCTATGCAATTGGGGCGACAGAACTGCTGTTGCCCCCTCCTCCACTGAGCCGCTTTGTCAGTGTTGGGAACCTGGAGCATCCCACAGTCCCTTCCCCACGGAGCTCTCTTCCTGCCTGTCGCTCACTGAGCCACTTGGTCGGTGTTGGGAACCTTCAGCCTCACAGAGCCCTTTCACTACCCCGCTGGGCTCTGACGGTTAAAACCTTGAGCTGATGCAATACCAAAGTTTTTCCAGATTACTGTTATTGTCTGAGGCCTTAGCATGTATTTTGTATGATTATGATTCTTCAGGTAGGTGTTACTAGAAGGTTTAACAGAAACACCAGTAGCAAATTTTGGAACAAACGGGATTTACACTGAAGGAATTATTTGAAGATCAATTTCTTCGCACGTAATAGACATAAGGAAATGTACAGAGAAGCTTACCTTCCTTGAAATTGAAATTTCTACCATTCGCTAATTTCCAAACAAGGGGGCAAAAGCTGTACAGAAAAAACATGCTGCCAGAAGGGATTAGGCAAAGAACAAAAACACTATCATCAAACTGCAGAATGTGTCCTTTCTCTCCCCTCCCACCACCTCTGTGGAAGATGATTTAAGGGGGGGGGTCAGCAAAACTCAACAGAACACACACACACACACACACACACACACACACACACACGAACTGACCTTTGTGCCTGCTGACCTTGGCTCCAACTCCCCTTTGCTTCTTATCTTGAAAGGATTGCTCTTGCTGTTCCTGATCCTGGCTCCCACTGACCACACCTTCCCACACCCCTCCAGTTTGTGGTCCTAGTCTATTCATCCAGAATCTTCTAAGGGTTTTGTGGATCTTACTCTCTCACTCTTACTCCTTCACGTTAAATATAAATACCACGTTGGCCCTGGCAAAGCTCATTTCCCTTGCCCAGTCCTGAGGAATGTGTCCAGAGTCCTAGTTCAACTGGAACAGAGAAGGTATGCTTAGAACTCTCCCCCCCCCCAACCGCAGCAAGCGAGACTCAGCACTGAATGAAAAGGTAACAGGCCAGAGTCTGACTGAAGCAAATAAAGTTCCATCAGAATTCCTGGAATACTGGATAGTGGCCAAGGGCTTGATGTCCTTCCACTGCTGTCACGCTCCTCTGAACTGCTGGAAGGTGAACAGCTGCTAAATGCTACTCATCATGCACAAACAATATCCTTATTTTGAGAACACAGATGTGCCCATAATTCTTTAGTAGCATTCAGGAGATTCTGATCAAGGCAGGTTGCTGTTACTTGAATCTAGACAATCTGGGTCTTTGTCATTTGGAGCTGCTGTTTTAAATAATTTCCCTCTTAACTCTCCTCTCTTCAGCGCTTCTGGCTGATGTTTCAAGTGTTTGTATAAAGGGGAGCATCTAGTGACCATTTCCTGCTTCTTTGGAATCATAGCCAAGCAGGTTAGGAACTATCCAGACAAGCCACACATAACCTCAGAAACTGCTCAGGTGATTTGGCATCAGGCCCTGTCAGTCAGCTGCAACGTGAATGAGACTGTAAGGGATACAACTGAATTTTATAAATAGATTTTCTGTGGTGGACAAGCTGCTTGTGTAATTAGTTAAACCTTCCAAGTCTCTACACAGCTGCAAACTATTTTGACCACCACAGATTGTATTACAGTGCAACGTGTGCTCTGAACAACAACAAGGAGTGTGAACACAGGACCCACTGCCATCTCCGTTGGGAACAAAAGTGGGGACGTTATAGAAAACAACCGCCAGCATTTTATCCACCATTGCAAAACCTGTTATCCACCTTGCATAAATTCCACACTGTACACTAAAAATATAACTTACCACTATACATAACGCAACACACATTTAAATGTCAAGGCAAGCTACCACCATGCTACACACAAGCTATTAGCTCCTCCCTGCAGAGATAAAATGAGGGTACACAGCTGAGAGAACATGCTTTTCAGGCAAGTCATAGAAAACAGAAAGCTGCCATATATTAAATTGGACTATTGGTCCACCTAGCTCAGTATTGTCTGCACTGATTGGCTGCAGCTCTCTGGAGCTTCAGAGACAGGGCTTCTCTAACCTACTAGGAGATACTGTACCAGGACTAAATTTGGCTTCTTTTGCCGGCAAAGCATGCACTCAACTCACTGAGATATATATGTGGCTTTTGTAAGTCACTTTGAGACCTTTGTGGTATAAAGCAACTAATAAATAAAATAATGATAATAGTAAACCTGAAAACCTGGTAACTTTTGAAAAAGCATTATGTGAGTTACTGTGATATTACTGTGAAATAAAATCTACCCCCTTTTCCCCAGTGTTTTCTGGACGGAGTTTGATTGGAAAATATGGGGAACTTGGACAATAAAAAACAGGCAAAGGTAGGTGGTGTGCGCACACAGGCAGGAGGTGCTGTGGTATGACTGCCCAAGATAAGAGAAGGGCCAGGGGAAGCACCCACAACTTCCCCTGAATATTCAAGCCAAAGCTCACTCAGTTTCAAATAATGAAGGAAAGAGTTCTCTGGATGGAAACAGGGGCACTTAAAAAGTGATACGCCTCCTGGGTGCAGGACCAGATCACAGACAAATATTTCCTGAACTATTGGCAAGGCTGAATAAAGTCATTATAGGTGAAAAACAACTTTCAAATGGTTAGATTATTAGGCAAGGACTGGAAGACCCAGGCTGAAATTCCCTCCTAAGCACAAAGCTCACTACGTGACCTTGAGACAGCACTGGCAGAGGAAGGGGGTGCGGTGGGTGCGACCTGCCCCAGGTGTAATCCCTGAGGGGGGGCTGACATTGCCACCCCACCCCCCTGGGACGCTCGCCGTGGGTGGCACCCCCCTGCAATGCTCGCCCCACCCCCGCAGGCGGCTAGCCCTGCCCCCGGGTGCACAGCATGTGCGCAGCTCTGGGTGCCGGAGCAGCTAGCTCCTCCTGTGTGAGACAGTACTACTTCCTAACCTACCTTACAGGTTATTTGTGAGGAAAAACCAGAGGGGGGGGGAACTATATATGCTGCCTTTGAATCCTTGGAGGAAATGTGGGGTTTAAGTGCAGTAAATAAATTAAAAATGAGCAGTAAACCTTATTTTAGGCCCATCTTATATCAACTATAAACATTACAAACTGGGCTGCTTGTGTTCTAAAATGTCATATACAATTTGATACAGGATTTTAATTATTGACAGTGTCAGCTTTTGTTTTTGTTTTTAAATTTATGGAAGTAAACCTGAAAAAGCCTCCTGTGTTTAGAAGACACAGCTTTTATTTCCAGCTTGCCATCCTTTGTATATTCTAATAGTGTTTCCCAATATAAAGTCTGGAGTTTCTTTTAATGCAGAGTATGAACTAAGCATGGGTTATTTACTGTAGCATGGCTCTGTCTAATTTGCAGTTGCTCTGCAAGGGACACTATTGTAGCTTTTTTTCTCCTGAACACCCCACACATTATCCAAATGCCAAAGAGTGAGTTGTTTGATTCCCTGCCAAAGCCCTCTATTTACCAAACATATCTTCAAACAAAACAACCACTTTGCATATGCTCCATGCAAAAGGCCTGGGACACAGTCTTGCAGGAAATGTACTTTCCATTCTGGAAGACTTACGGTAACTTCAACAGAGTAAAAATTTGCAGCAAGCCAGTTAAAAGACTCTGACTCTGAAGTTACATATTCAAGTCCCAGAACAAACCAAAATGTTGTGTGACATTCCTCAGCATCTGCTATCAGCAAATAATAGCCTTCTGTCTTTTTTCTTTCTTTCTTTCTGGGATTTTGAAGTTGCCAGTCTTTTACGAGCCAAAAGAGAGCTCATTGAAAACCTGCAAATACTTGTGTACTTTGGGAAGGATTTGGCTATTTTTCAGGTAGCAAAGTCCACAGGAGACTAGTCATTAAACCTATCAAACAAAGATAAATGTTGTTTTCATTGCAACTTATGTAGTTTCATTTTTCGGGAACTCTCTCAGATTGCAGCTGTCCCTATCCACAGTTGTTTCCCTGTGTCTCTCAAAGCACTCTTGAACATATTAGCTGTCCAAGCTTGTTAAGTGTGACTCAACTAAATCACTACAACTCTGGGATAGTGTAGGAATTTGGCGATAAGCCAAACAACAAGGAGAAAATTGCTTAGTCCACAAAGATCCAAAACTACATGTTTCCTTCAACTTCCAATTACTTTGTAAATCCAAATAGAGGCACATTGTGACTTTTGAACAGGGGGAATAACAACCATTTTCCTGATGGTGCTAAACTACAGAAAGGAAGCCAAATGGCTAACCAAATGAAAAAGTAAAGATCTGTTTACAAAACTGCACCAAATAATGTGACATAAACGTTTGTTCCATAAACAGAGAGAGGTTAATAAATCGACAAATGAAAGGCACAAGGTGTAGGTCTAGCAAAACATTTTCAAACTATGGGCTTCTTCAGCATTTGCCGTAAACAAACCAATCTAAACATAGTCGGTCATTGTTTATATTGCAGGACACAAACACATAAGAAAAACTGCTACTTTAAAGGCTTGGGTGGAATACCTTGGGGTTTAATTCTGCATCCAGTTTTCAGATATTTTTATTGTGACAAACAGATCTATTTTCAAACAAGAGCACATTTGATAACTGAGGAGAAGGAAAAGAAGAAGAAAAAAACATGTGCTGGGGTGCACAATACTTTTTATCCCACAGCAGGCAAGCACAACACAGCATGATTGTTGACCAGAGTTAACTGGCAACACAAAGCACCACAGATCAAATCGAAAGTGCCAAGGACATTTGGAGAGGGACTGTATACAAGTGTTTATATGCTAATGCTAGAAGCCTCTAAGCCAAGATGGGTGAACCAGAGTGCTTGGTCTTCAAGGATGGCACTGATACAGTGTGAATAACAGAAACCTGGTGGAACAGAGAGCAGCAAAAAACTGCCAATATCATAATGTCATCATACAAATCTATGGCGTGACTGTATTTGGAATACTGTGTATAGTTCTGATCACCCTACCTCAAAAGGGATAATGCAGAGTTGGAAAAGGTTCAGAAAAGGGCAACCGAAATTATCAAGGGGGTGGAGTTCCTCTCCTATGAAAAAGATTATAGCATGTTGGGACTTGTAGTGGAAACTCGCGGAAGATCTTTGTAATCACGAGGAGTCAGGTTACATGTCCTATTCCCTTTTCCTCCTCTAATTGGCAAAGTAAGGTTGCTTGTGAGGAGGATGCAATTGGTCGAGAGCACCTTCAGCTGCCGGTGACCTTGGCCAAGCCACACTCAGGTGCCTGATTCCCTGACCATTCGGGAATGGTGCCTGGTGGCCAGGTGAAAACAATCAAACTTAAGTCAGCTATATAAGCAAGGGAATGGAGGGGACAGATTGGGGCTTCGCCACAGACTAGGTCTTGGGTGCTGTGGGGTTTCTGGTGTGAGGGATCTCTCCCGCTGCTCTCTTGAAGCCCCGGGCGGCAGAAGAGGAGGAGATTTGTGTTTGGGCGTTGGTCAGGTACGCTACGTTTGTCTGATTGTATCTAGAAAATTAAAGCATACTTTTTTTTGTGTTCTTCTTCCATCTGTGTGTTTTATTGGATCCAGATTCAAAAAAAGGAGAACCCTGCCCCTTGGCAGAACATTTGGCGCTGTGAGCAGGATCTGGAGACAATGCCCTGGTGGAAGAAGAAAAGCCCTAGGCAGGAGGATGGCCAGAGCCACATCCCTGGTTGGCCCAGCACTAGTGCTTGGGCACCAGTGGCTCAAATTTTGAACCAGTTGACCCCACCAGTGTCATGGGATGCTGAGATGGCTGGGTTTGGAGGTGCTACCCCTATGGCTGTGTCTAAGTGTTTGCAGCTAATGGGGATAGAGAAAGGTGCGGGGCAGAAGACAGTGGGGGGGCTTGGATGGGTCCTACTCACTGCGCTCCGGAGTGTTTGGGAGCAATTAGAAGCCTCTCAGAGGAAGGTACAGCAGCAATTAGAGGACATCGCTGCTTTAAAGGACCAGCAGGCAATTCTTAAGGAGGTGCTAGAAAGCGCTCGGGGGAGGGAAGAACTGGCTAAGGAGCGGGCTGCCACTATGGCTATTCGCTTCGCTAAAATGAAACACCCAAAGCGGGTAAGAAAGAAGCGTATCCCTAACCCTCGGAAGGTTAGAGCCCTCATTGCTTCCCGGGAATGGGACCCCAAGACATGGAGTGGGGACATTTGGGATTCTAGTGATGAGGAGTCAGAATGGACAGAGGGAGAAGATGAGGGGAATGAAGAGGAATGGGTTGCTGAGGCACGTCCTCTAGTGACCAACAAGAGTAAGGGACCGCCAGGTAACCCACAAGCGGCCCAGGCCACCCGGATAGTACGGGATTACACTCAGCAGGAGTTGGCGGAAATGGCAAAGACAAACAGGCAAAAACCCGGGGAGGGGTTGAGCCAATGGCTGGTTAGGTTGTGGGACCAGGGAACTACCAGTCTTTACTTGACGGGGGAGGAGTTGGTAAAATTGGGGACCCTATCTCGTGATACATTGGTTAATCAGTTTTTGCGCATGCCTAATTTGGGTGCAACAGGTTCCCTATTTCAGTGGGGTGTAGAGGCTGTATACGCCAGATACCCCGCCCCAATGGATTGGGAAGAACAGCCAGGCCCCTGGCAAACCATTGAGGAAGCCATAGAACAGCTGCGTGGCATGGCTTTGCAGGCTGGGATCTATCAGCAAGGGTTCCAGGGACCAGAGAGTCAGCGTCTCACTGCCGGCATGAGGGCGCGGCTGTTAAAGGGCGCACCTTCACATATGCGTGGCCCATTGTTAGCGCTGCTGGGCCCCGCCCAAGGGAGACCTGTTGGTGAAGTTGCTCTCTTGATAGGACAATTAGGGGAGGCAGAGAGAGAAAATGTCGCTAAACCCCGCGCCCGAATAGCACAGGAGAAGGGAAAGTCAGGGACTGATAAGAAGTCCTTCACCAGGACAGATAAAACATCCTCCACCCCCAAGGTGACGAGGAAGCAGATGTTTTTGGAATTATTGGAAGCAGGGGTTCGCAAGGAAGATATAGATGGCATTCCCACTGCAGAAATGTACAACTTGTGGAAGCAAAAATGTGCAGGGAAAATTAAAAAGGAGGGGACTGGCCCCCGGGTCAGGGGCACGGTTACGCCGACTGCCCCACCCCCGGAGTCACTGTACCCCTCTTTGTCAGAACATAGGTGGGAAATACCCCAACCTACTGGATAGGGGTGTGGCAGGGCTCCAGCGGTGAGGCCAATAAAGACGGCTATCCCTGGGGACCCGCGCCCACACATTCCCTTAACCATTCATTGGTCCAAAGCAAATGTGCAGCGAGTGTTAGCTCTCATGGATACTGGAGCTGAGGTCACTCTGATATATGGTAATCCAGCAAAACATAAGGGAGAGATTGTATATATTAACGCGTATGGGGATGGGGAAGAACTCACCACCCGAGTAAGACTGCGTGTGGCTTTGGGGGATTCGCTCCCCTTTTGGGCAAGAGTCTACATATCCCATGTACCAGAGTACATCATTGGGATAGACCTGTTGCAAGGTCGGGAGTTTTATACCCCGCTAGGAAGATACGTTTTTGGGGTCAGAGCAATCACAGTAGGTAGGGCCAAGTGGACCCCACTCAAGATACCACCACCTGCCAAGCCTGTAAATGTTAAACAATATCGGCTTCCAGGTGGCCATGAAGAAATATCTCGCACAATCCAAGGGCTCCTTGAGGTGGGGATATTAAGGCCGGCTGCATCTCCCTTTAACGCCCCCGTGTGGCCAGTGAAAAAGCCTGACGGTACATGGAGGATGACGGTAGATTATCGTCAACTGAACAAACATGCCCCGCCCCTGGCCGTAGCTGTACCTGATATGGTAACTTTGTTAGAACATATTGAGAAGAACGCCGGGGTGTGGCATGCGGTAATTGACTTAGCAAATGCCTTCTTCTCTATCCCAATTGATGCAGAATCGCAAGATCAGTTTGCTTTTACATGGGAGGGAAGACAGTATACTTTCCAAGTCTTACCGCAAGGGTATCTGCATAGTCCCACCTTATGTCATGGGCTAGTGGCTAGGGACCTGCAGCAGATTACACTGAGCCTAGCCCTGTTTTTAGCCCACTACATTGATGATGTCTTTATCTCGGGACCCACGGAAGAAGATGTGCAGCAAGGGTTAATAACAGTGATTGACCATATGCGGTCCCGAGGGTGGGAGATCAATCCCAAGAAAATTCAGGGCCCTGCTCAGCAGGTACAATTCCTAGGGGTGGTGTGGGCTGGACCAGTGAGGCATATCCCTGAAAAAGTTCTGAATGTAATCGCTACCCTCCAGGCTCCTACGTCCAAAACCGAAGCCCAGCGGCTGGTAGGACTGATGGGGTACTGGAGACAGCACATACCACATCTAGCCCAGATACTAAGACCCGTGTATAACGTGACACGAAAGAAGGCTCAGTTTGAATGGGGGGAGCTGCAGGAGAAAGCTCTGTCTGATGCCAAAGCGGCCGTGGCAGCTGCTATGCCTTTAGGTCCTTACCTTAAAGGGCAACCATTTGAGTTACAAGTCTCTGCAAATAAGGAAGTTGCAGTCTGGAGCTTGTGGCAGAAAAGCCTGCAGGGGAAGCGCGTCCCCCTAGGATTTTGGTCTCGTAAATTGCCCACGGTTCAGTACACCCCTTTTGAAAAGCAGCTTTTAGCATGCTATTGGGCCTTGGTTGAAACTGCTAGGCTAACTGGATCCGACCCTGTTGTATTACGACCAGCCATTCCTATCATGGCTTGGGTGAATGATGATTCTACCAGTCCCAGGGTAGGGAGAGCTCAACAATCTTCCCTTATAAAGTGGAAGTGGTATATTGCAGAAAGAGCTAGACCTGGTTCTCATGGGGTGAGCGCACTGCAGGAGCAAGTGTTGGCTGTGACTCCTACAGGGGAAGAAATCTAAGAAATTCCTAGCTTAGAACTTAAAGATCCCCCAGCACAGGAAGCTCCCCCGTATGAGCAGGTTACTCATGACGAAGTCTGGTTCACCGATGGCTCCGCCCGTTACCAGGGAAATGAGCGAGTCTGGCGTGCCGCCGCTTTAAATCCTCGAAAACAAATTACTCTGACCAGAGGAGGAAAAGGGAAGTCCAGCCAATATGCTGAGTTAATGGCTGTATTAATGGTCATGGAACATGCAATTGAGCAAGGAGGGGATGTTGTATATATCTATACTGATTCTTGGGCTGTGTTTAAAGGGCTGACTGTATGGTTTCCAAAGTGGAAACAGGATGGCTTTTGCATCCACAACCGACCATTGTGGGGGCAGGACCTCTGGATAAAACTGGATCAAATGCTCTCAAAAGTACAAATGCACATTGGACATGTAGATGGACATACAACAGGGACACCTGTTGCCCTGTACAATCAGGCTGCTGATCGGTTAGCAAGAGTACGGACAGCTACTCCAGAAGACGAAGACGAAGAGTTATTGGTATTAGCACGCTGGGCGCATGTCAAGGCAGGGCATCTGGGGGCCAAAGCCACCAAAGAATGGGCCATCAAGAGAGGCATTCCATGTTCAGTGAGTGCCGCTGCCACAGTGGTTGCTAATTGTCAAGTGTGCTCCCAGGTGAGACAGATGCCTCTGTCTAAGACACCCATGGGAAAATTACATCGGGGAAGTGGTCCTGGGCAAATATGGCAGATTGATTATATAGGACCCTTACCCAAATGTGGACGTTGGCAGTATGCATTAACCATGGTAGACACCTTTTCAGGGTATCTTTTGACTTACCCCTGCGCACGAGCGAACCAGCAGAACACCATAAAGGGGTTGGAGATGTTAATACGGAGGTATGGAGCGCCCCTTCAGGTACAGAGTGACAATGGGAGTCATTTTGCAGGGGGAGAGGTAAAAGATTGGGCAAATGAATGGAATATCCAGTGGATATATCATATTCCTCACCACCCACAGGCTTCTGGGTTGGTAGAACGGCTAAATGGGTTACTAAAGCAAAAGCTTAAACAGTTGACCCCCACCCATACCCTGAAGGGGTGGGGTAAAGTTCTAGATCAGGCGGAATTTGAACTAAATAGCCGTCCACTATGCGCTGGCCAAACACCATTGCAACGAATGATAAGTTTGCCAGCGCCAGCACCAGTGGAGTACCTAAAGGTCTGGAAACTCCAACCTTATGGCCAGCCACCCCTCCGAGCGACGCCCGATAGTGCTGGGGCTGACCTCATAACCCCTAAGGATGTGGTGGTACCAGCCGGAGGGCAGGTACTAGTACCCTTGGGGATTGGGGTCACCGTTCCCCATGGAACCTATGGGCGCATCGCACCTCGATCCAGCCTAGCCTTAAAAGGCTTGCAGGTTTTAGGAGGGGTGGTGGACGCCGACTACCAAGGAGAAGTAAAGGTGCTCCTCCATAATGTCAGCACTCAAGATGCATCTCTGCTAACAGGACAACGAATAGCGCAACTCATTTGCGAGCGTATCAGTGTACCCGATATTCAGGAAGCACCAGGTCCACCTCCATCTACTGTCAGGAGGAGAGGAGAGTTTGGATCTACAGATACCACTCTCACCTCTGGACAGAAGGTATGGGTGGTATACCCCGATCAGCCAAACAGACCTGGAGAGATTGTTAGTAAGGGACCTGGGGCCACCTACTGGGTGCTTTTGGCAAATGCTACTGCACCCATATGTTTAGATGCAGCCAAGCTGAAGCGGCGAGAATAATGACTCTCCTATTTCTTTGTAATACGCCATAATAATTTTCTTATTATATGCTTCTAGGACACCATGAATTGGTGGTGGTGGGTAATAGTCTGCCTCTGTGCGCACATCTATGATCAATCGAATCCTCCTGAGTTGAACACGACTACGCTGCTGCTGTGTGAACAACCAGCTCTGTCTCAAAGGCGATGGCTCCCCGGCATCCATGGCAGATGTATGAATGTGACTGGACAGGGGACATGGATGATGTCTGGCAAACGACTGTACTTCTCCATCCCATGGACGTATGATAATTTTACGCTGTCATGGTCCATCACATGGAATGTCACTTTCCAATATTTTAATGGCCAACGATGGATAACGCAGGGGAGTTGGCAGGATATCACTAGGTGGAAAGATTCCAGAGAGGGCAGATTGAGGGGGGATCATATAGATAGTCATGAGTATAGTTTTTTCTTTGTAAATTTGATTAAAGGAATGATGTTAAAAATTAAACATGAGGGAGCAGAGTTAGTGCGGGTGATGCGAGATGTTGGGGATCTCACTGTGCATCATTGGTGGGACATATTCTCCGGATGGAGTCCCACCATGACCAATATTTTGAACCTGGCCTTGCATCCGGTTATCATTGTTTTGGTGATTATATGTATTTCCATGATCTTCACTTGTTTTTTGTTTGTTAAAATTAAGCAGCTGTATGCAAAGGTGCAACCTATGTGGGCTATACTCAATCAAATGACACCGAGGATGAAAAGGAAATAGGATATGTTAAGGGGTGGAGTGTAGTGGAAACTCGCGGAAGATCTTTGTAATCACGAGGAGTCAGGTTACATGTCCTATTCCCTTTTCCTCCTCTAATTGGCAAAGTAAGGTTGCTTGTGAGGAGGATGCAATTGGTCGAGAGCACCTTCAGCTGCCGGTGACCTTGGCCAAGCCACACTCAGGTGCCTGATTCCCTGACCATTCGGGAATGGTGCCTGGTGGCCAGGTGAAAACAATCAAACTTAAGTCAGCTATATAAGCAAGGGAATGGAGGGGACAGATTGGGGCTTCGCCACAGACTAGGTCTTGGGTGCTGTGGGGTTTCTGGTGTGAGGGATCTCTCCCGCTGCTCTCTTGAAGCCCCGGGCGGCAGAAGAGGAGGAGATTTGTGTTTGGGCGTTGGTCAGGTACGCTACGTTTGTCTGATTGTATCTAGAAAATTAAAGCATACTTTTTTTTGTGTTCTTCTTCCATCTGTGTGTTTTATTGGATCCAGATTCAAAAAAAGGAGAACCCTGCCCCTTGGCAGAACAGGACTTTTTAGTTTAGGGAGAAGGCAAGCAAGAGGTGACCTGATAGAAATTTATAAAATTATGCACAGTGTGAAGAAAGTGAATAGAAAAAAGTTTTTCTCCCTCTCTTCTAAGATTAGAACTTGTGGACACCCAATAAAGATAAATGTTGGAAGATTTGGGACAGATAAAATAAAGTATTTATTCATGCAGTGCATAGCTAAACTACAGATCATGCTCCCACATGAAGCAGTGACGGCCATCAACTTGGCTGGTTTTAAAAGAGGATTAGACAAATTCATGGAGGATAAAGCTATCATAGAGTTGGAAGGGACCTTGAGAATCATCTAGTCCCCCCAAAATGCAAGAATATGCAGTTGTCCCACACAGGGATCAAACCTGCAACTTGGCGTTATCAGCACTACAATCTAACCAACTGAGCTATCCAGTCTATCTAAGGCTATGAGTCATTATGGCTATGTTCTATCTCCACTGTCAGAGGCAGGGTACCTCTAAATACCAGTTACAGTGGTACCTCGGGTTAAGAACTTAATTCGTTCTGGAGGTCTGTTCTTAACCTGAAACTGTTCTTAACCTGAAGCACCACTTTAGCTAATGGGGCCTCCCGCTGCCGCAACGCCGCCACAGCACGATTTCTGTTCTTATCCTGAAGCAAAATTCTTAACCTCAAGCATAATTTCTGGGTTAGCAGGGTCTGTAACCTGAGGTACCACTGTACTGGGAATCACAAGTCTGAGAGCTGTTGTGCTCAAGTCCTGCTTGCAGGTTTCCCACAACCATCTCATTGGCCACTGTGAGAACAGGATGCTGGATTAGATGGGCCATTGGCAGGCTCTTTTTGTGTTCTTTTGAATTAAAACCTTTAATAAGAAAGTTTCCCTTTCTATTATAGAATATGCCATGACAGAAATATCAAAGAAACAGTGATTAGGCAACTGCATAACATTTACAATTATCACGTGAAGGACAACACAGATCAATTCCTCCCAGCTTTCTTAAAGGCATTTCTAACCAGAAGATTTCCTTGGTGTCAGCCATGCTTATTCAGCAAGCCCAATTATCAATGATGTGCCAACAGGGACTGTCGCCAAATCTTGCTGTGCTGATCCTTATTAGTCTAAACTGCAGACCAGGAGATTAGCTGGAACAGCACAGGTGTTCACAGTCCAAAACACGTATCTGTGCACCTTCATTTTTATTTTTATTTTGGACACTGCTTCTAGTTTAAAACTTAAATTATGCAGTACTAGAAGCTGTGGCTTATACACAGCCTAAATTTCATATGTATTATTCCCACTAGGCAACACAAGAGTTCCAAGTGAAAGCTATCAAAACTCTTTATATGGGTTGCTGCATCACAAAATGAAGAGATAGTAAAGTATGGGCATATTCCCTCTTACAGATTCGAAGCTGCATAGTGCTGGGCCAATAAATTCATTGCCAGTCTCTCTGCTCCCCTTCCAGCCATTCTCCCTACCCCTGGCACTTAGTTCAAGTTCAGACAGAATCAAGCACAACTTTGTTTAAGTAATGTCTTCATATTTCAGTGCCAGGCTGGAAAACAAACACATTTCATTTCTTTC
The DNA here is from genome assembly GCF_009819535.1 of Lacerta agilis. Classification (NCBI taxonomy): domain Eukaryota; kingdom Metazoa; phylum Chordata; class Lepidosauria; order Squamata; family Lacertidae; genus Lacerta; species Lacerta agilis. The sequence continues at coordinate 65,390,338 of NC_046317.1, read as the reverse complement.
TATTAAGTCACACATAATATCTGCTTAATAAATATTTAATTGTCCTAGGTATGAATGCCTAGGGTCCAATTCAGCACTTTATGCAGTCCAAAACCGAGTTCCACCCCTTCCTTACGCACGCCTTTCCTCACCAGCTGTTGTGATGTTTTCCTTCTTGGGAAGTAATGGAGGAAGACCTTGAGCAGTCAACCCAAGGCTGGCTAGGGGGCTGGCTGCCTGCCTGGCGTCCCACCTCCATGTCCCACCTCAAGAACGTGGAAGCTTGGATCCTGCAGTGCCTCCAGAACCGATTTGTGGCCCGATACATCTCCCTCCCAAACCATGCCAAGATCTGGACCGTATCACTGTCTCCGGAACGGGGCAAGGGACGCAGTCCAAAACCCAGATGCAAAGGACAGCATCTGAAATATAACTTCTCTCTCGACTGGTTTTCAAACAAGTCTATCCCAGAAGGAATGGAAATGGATTGTGTAAAAAGAAAGTGAGTGGCAACAAAGTGTTAGCAGCTGAGGTTATGCTGCATCCGTTAGAATTTCCTGACTGTGTCTTGAATGGCCACTTGCCAAGACAGTAACTGTTCTATTCAGTTGCAGCCATAGCTAGCCAGCTCTGATTCTGAGGAAATGAAAAATGGCCCCTTTCAGTTACCTCTAAACAGGGGAGAGTGCACTCTTTTAAATGTACAGCTACCACTTTAGCAGGCATCACCATTTCACCCAACCTTCTTACAGATCACTGGCTCATCCAACTCTGATAGCTGCTGCACAACAATGAACTCTGGTGAATAAACTATGCAGCATCAACCTACACCAGGCTTCCTCAACCTCGGCCCTCCAGATGTTTTGAGACTACAATTCCCATCACCCCTGACCACTGGGATCATGGGAGTTGTAGGCAAAAAAACATCTGGAGGGCCGAGGTTGAGGAAGCCTGACCTACACGTTGTCAAGAAAGGCTTGGAGTCCACTAACCACCACAAATTATGACAAAACTTTGGTAATTTGAGATTTTGAGATCATAAAGGTTTGGAGGCAGCAAGGGTACTTGTACACAAGGATTGTAGGGAAAGGCCTACCGGTAAGTCCCTATGAGGGCACGCTGCTAAATTATTAAAACAAGTTTTTGTTTTAATTATAAGTTGCATGTCTTTGTTTCTCAATTTCACCCTTTTATTTGGTTATGTATGTATGGTGGTATTTTATGCATTGTGACCTGCTGTTATTTTTATTGATTATACTTTAGCAATTATTTACTGTAATTGTTGAGAGTAAATTTCTTGTGTAATTGTTATTTGCTGATATTTTGAGAGTTAATTTTGTTGTGTACTATTATGTTCTAATGGATTGTTAAATATTGCTTTATTTGATATAAGTTGTTTATTTTAAAGTTATGTTTCTATTAAGATTTTTTTGTATTGATCAGATTATTGTAAGGGGTGTGATGTTTGTGGTATGTTTTGTTGTTGTAAACCGCCTTGTGTATAGTAATATAGAAAGGCGGTATACAAATTAAAAGTGAAGTGGAATGAGAACGAAATGTTTTCTTATTTCTGTAGTTAACATCTGGGCCAAAAGAGGTTTATTGATGGCCAGCATGATGCTGTGGCTAACAGGCGCATCCAGAGAAACAGAAATATGTAAAGGAGATTATACCCAGAGAGATGACTTCTCATAACAGATGTTGCTCTTTAGTAGTTAATCTAATGTAACTAATCTAGCCAAACTAACTAGAAAAGGCAAACTCCATTGTGAATGGATGAGAGAAACACTGGTTTACCTATTTAGAAACTTTAGATAATTAATATGTATACTGAAATATATACTCTGTGGTAATTACAGAGACCACTAACAAATGATAAGGGGTTTCTTTCGTGGAGATTGGTTAGTCAGCAAATTACTCACATTTACAATCCTTCCAAACAGCCAATAGTAACTTGCTCTAACATTTAATAGCACAGTTTGATAGCTGTACATAATATAAAATGGGTAACAACAGGGAGGATAATAGTAGTCTTTAGGATGTTAAGGAGGAGGAGAGGAGAATTTGGCAGATCTCAAATGAATAGGTATCAACAAAAAGAGCAAGAATATATAGTATAAAAAGTACTAGAATATGCTTTACTAGAATCATGTTTACAGGGTTCTTTCATGCTAATCATCTGCTGATTTAAGAAGCTAATGTAGGACTATGAATCTTTCAAACTAACTTGGAATCTGAAAAAGATGCCAAGAATCCCAAATCAGTTTGATATCGGAAGCAATTATGCTGTTAATTCCATGAAGACACTACATAATAATAATAATAATAATAATAATAATAATAATAATAATAATAAATAAATAATTTATTGTTTATACTCCGCCCATCTGGCTGGGTTTCCCCAGCCACTCTGGGCGGCTTCCAACAAAATATTAAAATACAATAGTCCTTCAGATATTAAAAGCATCCCTAAACAGGGCAGCCTTCAGATGTCCACTCTGCAAGTAATGTAGTACATTCCATACCACTGCCTCTCTTTTATAGCTCCCATGTTTGCTTGTTCCTATCTAATCGTGTAGGGGAATAAAATTACCAGTAGCTAAAAGTGGCCAGCTCACGCTTAGGGTACCTAAATGTTAACTAAGGCGCATTCTCCATTGTCCCCCGAGACAGGCAGATGCCAACAAGTTTACTAGCTATGGTGGCTGTCTGATGTAGTTGTCCCTAACCACACATCATAATTCAGCATACCACCTTTCTCTGAATCATCAAAGAAAGTCTGGTGTGGGCACATCAAATGTAAAGGAACAGAAGTCCCCCCAAAATAGGCACATGGAACTTTTATATTCGCAGGTGCTATAGATTCCAAGCCTGACTTTACTTATAAAGAAGCCATTTTTGGCGACCTTTTAAGGGACTGCATTGAGATAGCATAACTGCTTATTCCTCACATAGGGCCATCATTTACCCAACCCTTTCTTCCATCACACCACTCAATTGCTCAACTCTAAATTTTAGACAAAAGACTTCTACATTTTCAAACATACAAATCAATCAACTTTATGCAAACAGGATATTTTATGGCTTTGTAAAGCACCTTTAAAAGAATTCTGGGAACTATTCACAATTTACAAAGCTACAATTCCTAGCACCCTTAACACACTGCCATTTCTAGAATTCTTTGGGGTAAGTCATGTGCTTTCGTGTGTACATAGCCTTACGTTATATCTGTCTTACTTGAAACATTACTTGGAACATTAGTGTGATTCTTCTCTGGCACAGTATAGATTCAGCTTGGAGGGAAGGCAACATGGAGAAAGAAAGTGTCCATAATCACTGAGGTCAAAGAAAAAAGCTAAGACCACAGAAGACAGCAACCAATCTTAAACATTATGGAAACATTAAACATTATGGAAAGGGCAGATGGGCAACAGAACAAGATTCTTCCATCAAGGCAACAAAACAGGACCCTTCAATTAAGCTAGATTAGCATTAAGAATGGTTTAATCTGTCTCAAAGAATGAGACAGATGACCCAATACCCTTACAAGCCCTTTTATTCTATAAATAATCTACAGAAATATAATTAGATCCCAAGGTGTTCTTGCATGGTGTTCTGGAAATAGTGTTTAGCACTAGAGGGCTGCCTGTGAAGTACAAAACAAAACCTTTGCACTTGGAGTTCAAACAAAGTATTTCTATACATAGCAACAAAATGAAATTAGCCCTTATGTACACCTGGCACAAAAGATGGTCCTGCCAACACGGCTGCAATCACAGCCTAATTTTCATATTTATAAGGAATCTTATTTCTTGTGGTGCATCCATAGACCAGGAAGAACTGGTTTGCCCAAGGTCCACAAACATCGTCTGACAAACAGCTGTAGAGCAGATTTAATTATGAACATATAGTATACATACCAAGAGCAACAATAATTTAAGCAAGGAGCATAAAGTAGAGGACCTCCTGGTGCACTCTCTAACTATACCTGTACACTCATAAATAATTAAGAAAAATAATTTATTAGTCTAATAAGTTGAGTTCCTGCATGATTTTGCATCGTATTAGTCTTATGTTATTACATTAAGTAGTAAAATTCTAAACAGAAGGGATGAATTCAGACTGTACAGATTGTGGGATTCCAACATAATCAGAGTACTTCCCCTGAACTGTGATAGATACAGGATGAATGTAATAGCAACCTTAGAAGACACTCCAGGCCCTTTTACCTTGTTTTGAATAGTGCTGCCCTTAATTTAGCATTTCAGCTGGAAAATCTAGATCAGTGGCTCCCAAACTTTCTTCCCTTTGGACCATTTAAAAACTGCTGAGTGTCTTGGTGGACTACTTAATTATTGGTCTTCGTGTTGTAGCAACTGTGTCGTGCACTGTGCTGGATGTTGGATGATTACACAGAATTACACAGAATTTAAATTTTAATACCATAAAATACAACATAATAAAAGAAGCAATAAAAATACAATTAATAATCAATATAAATATTAATGGATGAGCCACAACCACAAATTCACTGAGTCACCCTGAACCACCTGAATGAAGCTTGCAAACCACATTTTGGGAACCCCTGATCTAGACAACCCTCTACTCTGTGTCATCTGTGTTTGCATCTTTTCCTCTCTATAATTGAGAGCTGGACATAAATCTAGTCATTTGAGACTGATGCCCCATTAAAACTTTGCTTCTCTCCCTAACCTTTAACATTCTTGTTAAAAAAACAAAAAAAAACTTTCATATACGTTTAAGAAAACGGTGTCCGAAATCCATAAACAAGGCAAAAGGAACGTAAGTTATTTTTTACTTACTTAAAAAAGGAGCTTTGAGTTCTCTCTGTGTGCTTTTTGGAGTGGGTTGGCGTGGCATACTGCCCTAAATTTACATTTTCCCTGCTGTGTTAAGCCAAAATAAACCTTTGCTGGCTATTGTGAAATCTCTGGCAAGCTGTTAAAGAACCCTACACCTCATCCAAAGGGCCTTAGTGCCAAATGCCGTGTATTTCAGATATCTTGATGTATGATCAGACCACCATTTCACTATATAAACATTCACTGCTATTGTTTCATTGTTGTGGGGTGCAGCCCCACGTACAACATTTTACCCACAGCAGTTTCCTACCAGATACTACACATTCCCTTTTATAGCTTCAGCTTCCTTGTGCAGAGAGATTAATTGCAGTTGCTAAGTTTCAGTGGAGTCTGATGGGTATGACCAAATAGGTCTTTGCTGGCAGGTTTGTCCCTGGCTTAATAAGATTATGTCTCCTAGCAAAGACCACTGCTCCTAATTACACAACCATACAACCCTGTCAAACTAATAGCTTTAGTTATCCCTTTCTTTTTCTTTTCTTTCTTTTCAAACCTGCTCTAACAATACAACTTAGCCCTTTTGGAGGGCTAACAAACCTATGCAAACAAGCACTTATTTCCAATCCCCCTTTTGGGTTTCACAAATGCACAGTCCTTTAAGGATGCTTCCAGCTCGAAGTAACATTGTGAGGTTATGCTAGAAAACTCAGCAATATACTGAAAACCACTTTTATCTCAAGCAAAATGGCAACATGTCTTTCATTCTAACCATGTGGGTTAGAATGAAACCATGTGGGTATAACAAATGTGGGAACCTTTAGCCCTCCAGATGTTGCTGAACTACAACTCCCATCTGCCCCAGCAAGCATGGCCAATGGCCAGGGATGGCTGGGATTGTAGTTCAGCAATAACTGGAGCCATTGGGATTGAGGCAGCCATTGGGATTGAGGCAGTGAGAGATTTCACTTTCTTGGGTTCCATGATCACTGCAGATGGTGACAGCAGTCACAAAATTAGAAGACGCCTGCTTCTTGGGAGAAAAGCAATGACAAACCTAGACAGCATCTTAAAAAGCAAAGACATCACCTTGCTGACAAAGGTCCGTATAGTTAAAGCTATGGTTTTCCCAGTAGTAATGTACGGAAGTGAAAGCTGGACCATAAAGAAGACTGATCGCCGAAGAATTGATGCTTTTGAATTATGGTGCTGGAGGAGACTCTTGAGAGTCCCATGGACTGCAAGAAGATCAAACCTATCCATTCTCAAAGAAATCAGCGCTGAGTGCTCACTAGAAGGACAGATCCTGAAGTTGAGGCTCCAGTACTTTGGCCACCTCATGAGAAGAGAAGACTCCCTGGAAAAGACCCTGATGTTGGGAAAGATGGAGGGCACAAAGAGAAGGGGACGACAGAGGATGAGATGGTTGGACAGTGTTCTCGAAGCTACTAACATGAGTTTGGCCAAACTGCGAGAGGCAGTGAAGGATAGGCGTGCCTGGCGTGCTCTGGTCCATGGGGTCACGAAGAGTCGGACACGACTGAACGACTGAACAACAACAACAATAACTGGAGCACCAACGTTTCTCCACGCCTGGGGTGCAGCCTGAATTCTTTGACCCCAACTGCCAGGATCACATATTGAATTTTGTGTGGGCTGCTCCAGGAAGGTGGCTTTGCACAGGATTCCTGTGAGTGTCCACTGACCGCACCATCCACCTGCCTATTCTTATGCCATGTTGTTTTTCTTTATTGAAGGTGTGAGAAGCACAGAATCTTTGCAGGTGACCAAGAGCCTTTAAAAAGTTTTTGATTTTTTGAGAAAACCTGGTATAGTAATTCTAAATTGTGCGAAAGTGATATATAGTTCTAAACCACCTTTCAGCCAAAAAGTGGCTCAGTTGCCATGGCTTAGCACAAATGCACAAGTGTGGAGATTGCCTGCTGCACTCGTCTCCTTCACCAGGTATCCTGCTGCTGTGCTCCCATGAGATAAGCCCTGGTTCACTTCGCATGTCATCTCCTTCAGATCTTGCCTGAAGGAAGCTGTAAAGTCCATGCTTTGTTTGGAGCAAGACAAACCACAAGCCTGTGTTTGGCTTAGCTCTAGGCAGCTCTCCAGAGGAGGAGCATAGCAGTCACTACATCCTCTCTGACAGCGGTGGGAAAGCTCTAGGAAGCCTTTAGTCAGGCCTGGCAGAGGCCTAATTTCATAGACTCATGGAACTGTAGAGTTGGAAGAGACCTTGAGGATCATCTAGTTGTGCAGCTGTCCCACATGGGAACTGAACCTATAACCTTGCTGTTATCAGCATCATGCTCTAATCAACTGAGCTATCCACTATGGGCCACAATTCCTCTTCAGCCAAGGCATGCCCCACATGGACATGGGACACAGGAGTATCTTATTAAAGATGACACCATTTAATTAGAGACATATTAGTCCTTGCCCCAGCAAAACAGGGTGCTGAACCTCCACTGGTGCATGGACTTGTCAAGATCACTGATAATGCAGCCCTTGATGAGCCTGTCTTGAGTACTGTACATACTTTTATTTCAACTTAGCCTAAAAAACCCATGTGCTTTTAACTAACTGATTAAAATTTTGCTATCACGGTTTGGAAAATAAAAAGCTTTAATTGATTAAACCCTGGAGCCACCTAAAAATACATAGTTTTAAAAAGGTATAAGCGAGTGCAGTTAATGTGCTTAAATCGCCCTCGAGTTAAAAGCACTTAACCACACTTAACAATGCTCTCTGTTGTGCCACAGAAGAGAAATGAAGCCTGCAGGAGATTCTTCACATAGCACTAGTGGCATCCCACAAAAGACTACACGCCACATTCTCCTGTGTCCATGCTATTATATTATTTCCCTGTTTGGCTCAGAAGCTCAAACTAGATTTCTACATTCTATAAAACCAGAACGATGCACCTACACAAAGTTGTGTGATACATAGAAACACATGGGACTTTATATATATATATATATATATATATATATATATATATATATATATAATTTTATTACAATCGCAGAATTTGGGTTCTGAGGTTGAAGGAAATGGTGGATTTTGTTACTGAAGGATTTTAGGGCCCCTGGCTTTCAGCAACATGTACAATTTTGTTGTTTTGCAAATGGAAACTCTGACTTCACACTCTGCTTTTATGAGAAAGCAATGATGGGAAACAGAACTCAAGAGAAAGCCAGCTTCCTTCAAAAACCATATTCCAGTCAACTGCTTTTTTAAGAAAATAAGTCACTCTGAATTAGTTCTTTCAGGATTTTCTCTCAGTTGCAGTGTGAAGTCCCAGTGGCACTGCTTTCCAGACTATGGCTCTAAATCCAAGTTGTAGTACGTCTGAAAGAGATAAAATCTTACTGAAAAGTTTCTAAAAGGAACTATCAGAAACATTTAAAATTTTGGAAAGGCTCTAATTAGTAAGCTAAATACTAAGAAGGGGCCCCAAATAAAATGTGATATTAGCAGCCACATCTTTCAATAGAGGCCTGCCTCAACCACATATAAAGCAGGAGTAGGGTTCAATTTAAAATGCAAAAGTGGGACAAGGCAGAGGGTGTCTGGCATTATCCCGCTTTTGTAAGAGCCCATCCATCTGGGACTTTTCCTTAGGCCAGGATCTGATGGTGAATAAAGTAGCTGAGCAGAGCAGTAATGGACAGACAAGTAGCAAGCAGAATTTGTGCATAAGCCCCTTTTACTCTTTAACTAGTGTCCCTGCCTCTCCAGCCCTACTCTTCATGTGATCTTGCCTGCATCTCTCACACTGATCAATTTCTATTAGCTGCTTTTGCATTCACAGCAACAATCTTTCCTTTACAACATTCTGGACTGTGCAAAAAAGAACACAGTGTCTCAAATATGAATCCATGGGAAGCATTTGTACTGTACACTATCAATCTTGCTGTTCATTTTTAGTTGTACCTTACTGCACTAATGACACAGCAGACTGTGGAAAACATCCACCTACATGTGAGAGGATGGCAGATAGTAGCTGCCTTGAATACCCATAATAAGTCTGAAAATAGGACTGAGCCACATAGATGCAATGCTTCTAAATTTCTTCAACTGGTACCAGATGAAGCATTTTACAAATACTAGGTCTAAAGATTCTATATCTATAACAGGACACCACATGCAGGTTGTGCCAATCTTCATACTAATGACTACTAGCCACAAAGACAGGATCGGGGTAGATGGAAGAGGCTAAAAGAGGTATTGTGGTTGAAAAACATCTGCCCTAGTTGATATCTCTGCTAAAGAATGCTTCCACCTCAGGTACACTTCCAGTTTAGCACTGCAGAGGTAAATCACCCATGAGGAAAACCTTCTATAACTCTTCGTTGAAACACCCATGACTGAAGGCCTTTCTTTGGCTCAAAAGCTTGCAATACTTTTAAATAATTGACCAGTTAATTGGATCAATAAGGTACCTTTAAAACAACTTTAGTTTTATAGCAAAACATCTAATGCAGTTAAATATAAAACCCCTCAGTGTGATAAAAAACGGGAAGTCCTTTCCATCCTTGCTTATGAGTTGCCTTGAGGTTCTAATCTCCACTACTGTTTGTACGTACAGAAGGGGAAACGAGCAATTTTAGATGAATTAATATATAAAATGAGGTACAGCTGGATCAATGCAAGGGGGAAGGAAAAAGAGAGTAAAGTGGGGGAAGGAAAAAGAGAGTGTTCCCCCCCCCCCAACAATTTCCTAGAGACACTGAGAAACTGTACAGGTATTTGCCTACTTTTACATAGAAGGGAATGGGCAATTATACCTAATGATACTTAGTTACAAATAATTTCCAGAGGAGTTAGCCATGTTTGTCAGTTGGAGCAAAACCAACAAAGGGTATTGTGGCACCCTGAAGATTAACAAATTTATTATGCTGTAAATCCATGCATGTTTACTTGAAAGTTAGGTCCTAATGTCTTCAAAGCTGCTTACACTCAGGAAAGTGTTTTTCAGATTGCAGCCTAGCAATAATAGTTGACACCTACAAATGCACTGTGTGTAGGCTTCTGTTCGTGAATTAAATGCAAATATAATTTTATATTCATGCTGAAAAAGCCAATTTTAGCATATAAGGTTAATTTACACATGAGAGTTAATGAGGCATTAAAAACCTCCAGGTAGACCATCCTTAAAAAAAATTACCCACAGAAACCTTTCATAAATGCAGATTAAACCAGATCATCATGTTTACCCTAGTTTTAATTTATATTATAAAGGATGACATTACTGGCTGTTTTGACTACCTAGGCCCTAAGGGGATTTTCATGTAGTATGCATGTTAGAACAAGACACTATTCCAGTGAGGCAACACAGACTTAAGACCAAATAAAGCATTAGGAAAAATCTATGTATTCTAATGACAACCAATTGTGAACCAGAAAAAAATGTAAAAGTTGGGGGACTACTAAGGGATATGTGAAAGAGGCAACAGAGGAATACTTTTTTTTTTTTTAATGTTTGTTTATTTTTCAAATCTTCAATTGCATTTCAGGAAAAAAAACACAATTTGATTAGTTTTGCATCAACTCACATTATGAGGTTGATGGTAGAAATCTTCTAGATACTCGGTGTCTGTCTACAAAGGATTCTATTTTTTAAATTTCAGAGGTTGTGAAACTAAGTCCTTGTCAAACAAGTATGATTATACAGATGTCTGTTCCACCACGAACTTGTCTAAGCCAAATTGCATCAGCTTGGGCACCCAGATTCAACAAGTATTAGTGGTACTGTACCTTTAATACCGGCACAGAAGACTTGAGCTGCTCCTTACATAATCCTCATCTATGTAATTATTAAAGCACAGGAAACCAATTCTATACCAACTCTGACAAATTTGTTCATTAATTTAAGTTACCGTCAATATGAATCTTTTTTATCTGCCATTTTATGACCTGTAGGACTTGCAACATTCTATTTTGCATTCTTCCCATCACCACTTTGCTGTAAGCTTATACACTGTTCCATAAGGCAAAGGTAAAGGGACCCCTGACCATTAGGTCCAGTCGTGTCCGACTCTGGGGTTGCGGCGCTCATCTCGCTTTACTGGCCGAGGGAGCCAGCATACAGCTTCCAGGTCATGTGGCCAGCATGACAAAGCCGCTTTCTGGCGAACCAGAGCAGCGCATGGAACACAGTTTACGTTCCCGCCGGAGCGGGTACCTATTTATCTACTTGCACTTTGAGGTGCTTTCGAACTGCTAGGTTGGCAGGAGCAGGGCCTGAGCAACGGGAGCTCACCCCATCGCGGGGATTCGAACCACCGAAACAAGCAAGCCTAGGCTCTGTGGTTTAACGCACAGCGCCACCCTGTCCATACCAGAAGGCAAATAGGACATGGTTCTAGAATAAGCTTGTGGGCTACGTGTCAATATACAACAGAACATTTACAAGCTGCGAAGCATTTCCAATTTTGGCAGAGGGAGTTTTCTCCTACTTATCAAGTGTAATGTGTCTAGCCAGATAATGCCATAATAGATAAAGAATTCTTTTTATCTACAGGACAGTTAAGCTCCCTGCATGAAGGTTCTTTCGCATCAAAGGACTGAAGAGTTCTTGTATTGGGTGGATACAAGAGTATGACCACCTCCAGTGCAACTTCTGAACAGCTAGAACTGACTGTTCTTTTCAACAAAGGTTTTGAGACTGCACCCACAAGGTGCTATCTAATGATGTAAATGCAGAGGTTTAATTTCTCACAGCAGTCACTGACTTCAAAATTCAAATTCTTAGTTTTCTCCATTCCCTTCTGTGTTCAAGCATCCTAGGTGAAAGCATAGCAGATGCTCAGTGAGACCAGAGCCGCTACACCAAGGCAGTGGGAGGGTGATGCAGGGCCAGATATCTGATTCACTTGCAAGATGACCACAATGATAATCAGAGCAGATTTTGTCTCTTGTGCTGTTGCCAAAGAAGGCAAAAAAATATTGAGTCCCAAGAGGACATTATGTAAGTGATTTAATTACTTCTAAGTAAATTATGCTAAGGATTGGGACATACATTAATTTCAAATCAAGCTTGAGGAGAAAGCAGGTCTACCAGGAAGGTAATGATGGGAATAATGATAATTGTAGAATACAATCCATCATACCAGCCCCTTAGTTAATATTCAGTCAAAAGAAGTTCAGTAGCATGAAGGAGCTTGTGCCAGCACCTGGTTCGGATTAGAAGAATCTTTTAAGTAAGAAATGCATTTATTAATTTATGCCTCAACATGAACACATTTATTTGGAAACACATCTCACTGATTTCAATGGGGCACTCCCAAACAAACAAGTCTAATCATACTTGGGAATAAGTGCCACTAAAATTGATTTACAAGCAAAGCATTTATGACCCAGGCTGTAAATTTTACTTGGCTTTATATTTTTTTATACCAGGTAATCAGTGTTGGCTCTTTTTTTTTTTTTTTGAGCTGCTGGTTTTCAAGGATCCATGTTTATATAATTTTATCTACTTTTAAACTACAGTATGTGAAAAATATATAACATTAGAACAACTAAACTTAACCAAACTATGCATTTGAGGTTTTTTGATATTAAAATTATGCTATTATGGGAAGAAAGTCACTGAAATAAAGGTCAACACAATGGGAAGGGAATGTAGTTCTGTGGTAGATAATATGTGGTGCACCTGGAAGATATTTAATTCAACTCTCAGCATTTTCAATTAAAAGAAAGTAAGTAATCTCAGGTAGCAAAACTGAAAAGAATAGTTCTGACCAAAACCCTGGAGATTCACTTCAAGTCACAGAATAAAATCATACTGGCCAATGTCACAGGGACTAATGACAAAGTATGTTGGTTTGTATGCCATCGAACCCATAGTTTGTTTTAAACTGTGGCTTAACTGTGAATGTACCCTTGTGTGCCTTCTTCCTATCATGGGTGCTGTGCATGACACAAACCAAAACTTAGCATGGTTTGCCATACTGCACAACCCTGGAACATGATTGCTTATTTCAAATAAACTACAAGCGGTAAGCTAGAAGTAAATTGTATTTCTGGCTTATTTCTGGCATACTGCTCATGGTTTGTTGGGGGGAGGGATACCCCAATCCAGGGTTGTGCAACACGACAAGCCATATATGGCTTTTTTGTGCCATGCATGACACCCATAGGATAAATCCTTGCAAGGGGTAGAAAGCACATTCACAGTTACCAGTAGGTCATTGTAGGGGGGGAGGAGGAAATGCTTGTTTTCTGCTTTTAAATTGTGGATCTGTTTGTCACTGTGTTTCCTTTGGGAGGAGGGGAGCTATAATCAATAAATAAATAAATTGTTTGAAAAAGAATCATGGCTAAGTGTGAATTGTGAACTAGCTTGGTATAAGGAAGCTTTATATGTTCAGCAGGCTCTGTGTCTCACCTCAGATAGGCCTCAAGCCTATTAGATACATAGCATATTCAGGTATTTTCACAAACAAGGCTGAAATATCAGCATTATAAAACTAGCTCTCTAGGTAATGTGGATTATTAATTTTCCTCCAGGGTGAAATCTAATGTCAGGTTTTTCTTCTTGAAGGTGCACAGTACTTTGTTAAACCAGTGATTACAGGGCTCCTAAAGCACTTCTTTAATAAAAATAATGTTTAAATACAAGAGTTGTCAGATGGACACCACACATGGCATACTAGCAAGATACACTCAGTGCCCTCTATTGCCTATCACCCCTATTATGAACTAAGCTACGGTAAACTGTTTTAAACACTACAGGACTAAAACCCAGAGAGGACAAAGTTATCAGAAGGTTGTTTTGATCACTCTGCCACCTGAAAACTGACATAATATAAACTAGAAACTCATTTTGCCTTGACAACATTACCCTGGGCATTACTCAGCTGTAAAGCAGGAAGGAGAGGAAGCAACCAAATCTTAATTTCTTTATTTTAAAACTGTTAAAATATACAAAGCTTGGGCTGCAATCCTATATACACTTACCTGGGTTTCTGCATCATTGAATTCAGTGGGGCTTATTTCGGAGTAGCCACACATGTATAGGATTGTACTGGCTAACATGTGACTTGTTAGTCTTCACTCTGTAATACGGATTTTCCTGCTGCACTAAAGTTGTTCAGAAAGATTTACGATACAGGCCATTGTTCCCTTTTGTTGGACAAGAGGTTCTAATCCTACAATTTGCTGATCTGCACAGGTGGGCAGGCTGTAGGCTAAACACAGATCAGATTAAAGAACGAGCAATATTTATAAAACATGTAAAGGAATACTTCAAACAGAAAGATTAGGAAACATGCATTAGTGCAGACTCATGCCATTTTTGATATATATCTATATATCTAATATATATATATATTAGGTAACAAACACTACATAGAAATAAACATTTTAAAAAGCAGGGAGATACAAGTCATTGCTGAGAGGCTTACCACAGCTATTGCTTGGTTATATCTAGCTAGCTAGCTATTATTATTTGTGTTGTTGTTGCTGTAGCAGCAGCAGCAGCAATAGTTCAACAATAAATATACTGCTTAATTACAGTCATCTCTAAGCAATGTACAGGAGGACCCCAATAAAATAAGTCTACAAATGAATGAAAACTATAAAATTACAACTTAATTAAAAAGTCTGCTGGAATAAAGAGTCTTCAGTAATGAAGTGCAACAGGGAGAGGGCCTTTCTGACCTCAACTGGAAGGGAATGCCACAAAATTGGGCCCATAATACTGAACACATGGCTCTTGTGGATATGGGCCCTGCATCTGAGCCGTGGGGGACCACTAACAGTGACTGCTGCAAAGACCCCAGTGATTAAGCTGGGATATAAAACTCAGGTGGTCTTGAGGCATCCTGGATCCAACTTATTAAGGGCACTGTAAGTTAATACAATAACAAGTTATAGCTGACCTAGTAGTATATGGGCAGCCAGTGGAAGCTTTCTGAACCACTGGAGTTATGTGCTGGTGATAGCCTGTCCCCATGACACAGTCTAGCTGCAATATTTTGCACCAGCTGGAGCCTCCAGACCAGGTCCAAGGGTAGCTCAACATAGGGCACATTGCAATAACCAAGTCTTGAGGTTACCAATGCATGAATCGCTGTGGCCAGACTATCCTGTCCAATAAGGGCTGTAGTTGGCGTACCAGCCATAGTTGCAAAAGGCATCCCTAGCCACTGAGGCTACCCGAGCTTCCAGTGACAAAAATAGTCTCAAGAACACACCACAATTCCAAACTTGTTCATTCAGAGAGAGTACAACCCCATCCAGACTGGCAACTGGACAATTCCCTGGACACAGGAACTACCAACCCACAGTGCCTTCGTCTTCGCAGGATTCAACCTCAACTTTCTGGTCAACTCCACCACTGTGCCCACACAGTCCAGATCATGTGCAGCCTCTCGTGACTCAGATGTTACGTAGAACTGTGTGTCACCATTGTTCTGGTGACACTTTGCCCCCAAACTCCAAATGACCACACCCAATGGCTTCACGCAGATGTTGAGCAGACTGTACACTGTGGGATACCATAGTGCAATGAGCATGGGGCTGAAACACAGTCTCCCAATGCTACTCTCTGGATATGACCCTGTAAGTAGTAGCAGAACTACTATAGAACAGCACCCCCAATATCCATCCCACAGAGATGGTCCAGAAGGATACAATGGTGAATGGTATTAAAAGATCAAGAAGCACGAGTTGCGTTCCTACCTATCCTGCTTTCAATATAGGTCATCCACCAGGGCAACGAAGATGATTCAGTCCCAAAACTGCACCTGACTGAAACTGATCTAACTGATTCATATTCTCCAGGAAATGCTGCAGCCTTCTCAGCCACCACTATTTCTACCACCTTATAAAAAGGGGTACAGTACTTGCAACCAGATGGTAGTTGTTATAAACCATAGATTCTGAAGTGGAGTGTTTAAGAGCAGCAGGCAGCTTTCCACTGCGTAAAGTTGTGCTCACCACACTCTGGATCTATGGTTAACACTCCCCACCAACTGGCTTTCACCAGCCAGGATGGACAGAGGTCAAGAGGGCAAGAAGCCAATTGCATCACTGCATGAAACATGTCCACATCATTGAGCTGCATAATCCAAAATTGATCGCACAGAGCATGGGAACACACTGCATTGGATACCTCAGCTGGAACTGCAACAACAATATTTAAGAAACTATGGGGCTGAGCAACTTTATCCTCAAGTGTCATGAAACTGATCACAGCATGCTGCCAAGTACTCCAGAGGCCTATCCACTACTTCTAGTACAACCAGAATACAAAACAAGGACAGGAGAACAAATTGCTTTTTATCTAAGTTTTTAAAATCTCTGCTCTTTTTGTTTGGAGCAAGCAAGACCTCTATTTCAATCTTAATAAAGCTAAAATGTCTTATGTGTCAACTGACTTGATGTGTTGTCTTACTGGCACATGGTACGTACCTATAGAAATCTGAATCCAACAATCTATTGTCCAAAGCTGATTCTTTAATAACAGGAAGTATCAGAAAACTCTAAATGACCCTCAGGGTCCCTTCCAACTCTACAATTCTATGATTCTATAAAATCTAAAATGTACTTTCTTTAACATATACGTACAGGTATGTCCACATATTTTCCAGTTAGTTAAACCCATTCTGAAACCTGAACATGGTCCAAATAACCACATTCCAATAATCCACTGACAGCTCAGCTCACATCACCATTTTCAGACTATCTGGATCCAAAGAATTAGACTACATTTCCCATAAATACACAGCTCAGTGAATAATAAACTAGATTGCAAGAACAGTTACCAAAGGTGCATACCATGTCACCTCCTGGTACTCGGGTAGCTGCAGCTTACTAGAAGTTAGATGGACAAGGTGGCAGGGAAGTCAGTGCTGTGTGGACACACTGCTGGGAGCGTACGCTGGTCCTGTTCATACTTCTGTAGTGCCACCATTCCTGCTGCCTTGTTCCTCCCAATAAGCCACTGTTACTTGTAACTAAACATAAGCTGCAATACAGAAAGAGTTTTGCAGACATATACCGGTAACCTTATTAACCTCTTAGGTTCTAAAACAGATTGTAAGATGCATCCAGGAGTACTTGGGACAAAAATGGAGGAAGGAGAAGTGTACAACAGACGAGATGGTTGGACAGTGTTCTCGAAGCTACTAACATGAGTTTGACCAAACTGCAGAGGCAGTGGAAGACAGGAGTGCCTGGCATGCTCTGGTCCATGGGGTCACGAAGAGTTGGACATGACTAAACTACATATATATATATATATATATATATATATATATATATAGATCAAAAATTTTAGAAATTCAAATATTCAGTAAAATCTAGATAGCCATTAGAATTTCATATTGTTTTTTATTTTTAAAAAGTATGAAGAATCACCATTTTTGTTTCTTCTTCTTCTGTCCCAATGAGACTTTACATACTATTATGTAATAAAAGCAGTTGCTATGATATTTACTTTGGTCTTGCTTTTAAGAACTTGTCTTCCTTTTTCCTCACACAAAGCAAGTGAATCCCATTGCAGTCAGGGAGGATTCTTTCCAAAGATCATTAACAACTTTGATATAGACAGGTCACAACATATTTAAACATTGTAGCAGTTTCAAAAAACATGCATACAAAGCATTTCATTATCTACACTGTTTTACACATGGAGAGGCTAACTCTACAACATTGCTATTTGACTTTTCTATATTTATGGTACACCTTCTAGAGGCTTCACTTTTTAACATTTTTGTTTTTAAATAAGATGACCCCTTCAAACAGAACTGTTGGCCCAGAACCAGCACCTCAAACATTTCAATGCAGATAATAATTTTCAAAATGTCAAATGTGAAACCAATCTAGACATACAAATCACAGCAGTTATCCTGAATTTAAAAGCTGTGGATATATGATATTGTTGAATCCCTCTGAAGAATCTACATGTTTCCAAGCAGAGTAAAAACAGTACAGGTATTTGGTTTTCAATGTTTCCAAGAAAATGCTCCTATTGAAGTACACATGACCTTCACTTTTATCTTGGAAGTAATAGTTCTACATGGGAGTGGGTTACAAAAGAAACAAAAGCACACTAGCATAAAAGGTATAAAAAGTACAAAAAGATAATAGGGTATATCCAAAAGAAGTGCACAAAGACCTTTCTAGTACAAACAGCTTGGATCAACATGTTTACATTGAGGTTTCAATCTTGCGCACACTTACTAAGGAGCAAGTCACATGGAAGTAAGTCCCAAAGCCAATATGCCCAGAAATAAGCTGTACTTCTGTGCTAAACAGCAGTCCCCCATGTCACACTTGGAAACCAGTTTGAGACACACACTATTGATTGCCATATATTTCCTCTGAGTGCGTGTGGTGACTGTTCTTCAGATAAAATGCCAATGTCATATTGGGCATGAACTCTTTAATTTGGGCAGTTCTTTAGATCATAGCCCTATGTTGTAGAACAGTGGCACCCAAACATTTCCTCCATGGACCATTGGAGAACTGCCAACAATCTTGGCAGAGCACTTAATTTTTCTATCTGAGAATAGAATGCTGTACAATTTTAAATTTGTTTTTATTACTTCTATTGCATTTTACTGTATCACAATTTTAATTCCATAAAATAAAATATAAAATACAACATAAAATACAATAAAATAAGATTCCTGCATTGCAGGCGGTTGGACTAGATGACCCTTGTGGTCCCTTCTAATTATACAATTCTATGAATAAATAAAAAAATACAATGCAAGAAACAAAAGAAGCAATAAAAATACATTTAAAAATGAACAAGAATATTTACTGCGGACCACAGTTTGGGAACCCTTGTTGTAGAACAATTTACTTCTCTATGTTTTCAAAAAAGTTGTTTTCTGTCAGAGTACACTATCAAGTAAGGATATAATAATGATAAAAAATGAGTACTGTAATGGTATATCTTTTATTGGTCCAACAACTTTTGTTGATATAAGAGTATGTGCACACATACAAGTTATTTTGGTGTGTCTATACTACATACAAATTAGAAAGTACAACTATAAACACATGCACACTTATAAAAATAGAATCCATTCCATTAAAAAGTATCAGGTTGCCTATTTTGCATTCCATATTCTGGCACCAACAGCGCAAAGCTGCCTACATCACAGAAGAGACTCGGAAGGTCAGTGGCTAATCAGCCAAATAAAATATCCTCCTGACTAGAACAGCTAGATCTGTATACCAACCTATTCATGGATCCCAGCATAGGACAAAAGAACCAAATGGGTGCCTGTCCCAGCAGTCAATACATAAGATACGCGTTTTCTGAGTGCATGATCAGTCCCTATAGAAGCAACACTACTGTTTGTAAACATGTGCATGAATTGCATGCATCTATACTATGTTCCATTGCAGTTTGGAACCCCCGACCCTGTACATACATTCCCCCATGCCAAGTATGCAGATGGGAAATGGAGTCCCAGTGAGAAGGGGCTTGGTGAGTGGTGACATCCTACTACAGTACATATGTTAGCCACTGCATACTTGGGCTCTGCAGTAACCCTAAACACATGTGATTTCTAAAAGTACCCACTCAAGATCACAATGCAGATCCGTTGACCTTTAGCTACCTTTGTCATGTTCACAACCAGAGTGGTTAACTTAACTAGTTATGCAACGGTGATCTTTCCAGCGCTTTTCCGGGCACGGTTCTGGATGAAGCAGGAATTGCAATCCTTGTTAGCTACTGGAAGTATGGCTGGCACCCGGAGGCGAGAGTCATTACAGTACTTGCAAGTGTGCAAGGCTGCAGTCTCAAAGCATGATGCACCAGAGCATCATCATACATTCTTCGCCTATAAGACTATATGCCCCCACCGAAGCAACCACCGACATAGCCCAGTAATCCGCCGCCGCCTAAAGCCACTCACTCACACGATAAATCGATCAAAAACCAGAACATGTGAAAACCAGACCATGCCACCTGGGGACACCCAGCCGGTCTGTGCCGAGGCGGGGGGCGGATTAAACTTCATTTCCAGGAGGGTCGCGCAACTCTGTTCTTTCACCACAATCCCATTACTTTCCCCCGCCGCCGCCTCCCGCCTATTGTCCCGCTCCCCTTCCCCCAGTTTTAGGAAATTCCCTCATGAGCCCAAAGCCGACTAAGAGGAGGTCCCGAAGAGCGCCAAGTGCCCTTTCGCCGTTCATACCCCCCAAAACGGGACGCCCAAAAGTTCCTGCACACTTTTCTATCCTCCCCTCAGCCGCGCGCTCGCCGGAGAAAGGAGCGCGGAATGGCGGCGGAGGCTTCTCCATACTTTTCCTGCGTTTGGGGCCCAGCCCTGCGCCCCACCCAGCTCAACAGGTAGGGAGGCAAGCGGTCGGACAGAGGATCCCCTCTGTCCCGAAGTTTCTGGCTGGGATCCGACGGCCGCACTCACCTTTCCGCCATGTCCTCCGCTCGGGCCGCGTCGCCCGGGCTTCCCTCCTTGTGCCCCTCCGGCTTAGCGAAGGCTGCTGCTGCTCCTGAACGAGTCGGGATCAGGATGTGAAACCCGATCCCGCCTGCTGCTGCCCCGCCCCGCCGCCGCTGCCCCTCCCGGCTTCCCGTGGAGCGGAGGGACCCCGCTCTTCAGTCCCTCTGGTGGGGAAACCAGCTCAGGCCTGGTAGTGAAATCTGGAAGGACCTGGGATTAAACATTAGCCAGGGTCCGCGAGAGTTGAGTGTGCTAAAAGTGCCTGTTGTTCCTTTCCCCAGTCAGCGAAGCTTTATAGACGCGGCAGCGGACGGTCGGTTTTCCTTCCCCGTCAATCGAAGTTCACGCTTTTCAGCGCTACATGCTCAAATCAAAACACCTCATCTTTTAAACCAGGGGTCAGCAAACTTTTCCAGCCGTGGGCCTGTCCACCGTCCCTCAGACCATGTGGGGGGCCGGACTATATTTTGAAGAAAAAAAACGAATTCCTGTGCCCCACAAATAACTCGGAGATGCATTTTAAATAAAAGAACACTTTCTACTCATGTAAAAACAACAGGCAGAGCCCACAAATAACCCAGAAATGCATTTTAAATAAAAGGACATGTTCTACTCATGTAAAAATATGATTACCGGACCGTCTGTGCACCGATTGAGAAGGCGATTGGGACGCATTTGGCCCATGGGCCTTAGGTTGCCTACCCCTGTTTTAAACCATTTTAATAACCACTTTCCCCCCTAAGATAGGGTTTACCAGACATCCCCGGTCCCGGATTTGCAAATCTGTCCCCAGACAAATTCCGTCCCCAGAATGTCCCTGGGAAACCTGGCAGCAGCAGTGGCAGTCAGCAGCCTGGAGCCAGCCTGGTAGCACAGTGTGGGGTTTTGTTTTGTTTTTGTTTTTGGTCAGAATGCCTTAACCACTTACCGGTAACTTGACAAAATGATTTTTTCCCCAGCATGGATACAAATGAAATAAAGAAAATGTGCTTGGGCGCAGGATCTTTTGCCTCACCATCCCCACTACTGACTCCCTGTTGCTACTCAGCTAAAAAAAAAAAAAAAAAAAAAAAAAAAGTGTCCCCGGATTCATTGAAAATAATCTGGTAACCATACCCTAAGAGGTAGCTGAAGAGGAAATATTTCATTTCTTTTTGCTCTTTCAGAGCATGTTCATTTTATTTTATCTGTTTTGATGATTGCCTAGACAAGCAGGCGGTAATAGTTATTCTGTATTAATAAGAAGCAAAGTGGCTACGCACTGCCATTCTGCTACATACATTAGTAAAGAAGAGGTATTCATGGTTCCGTGATCACAAGCAAGGATTAGGCATGAACTAAGTTTGGGAAATGTGTGGAAATGTAACTTTTGGGATATCTTTATAACTTGGTTCAGTATTGCCTCCTTTTTACTTCAGATTAGATTATCTAAACCACTTAGTTCTGTTCTTGCAGTCTTTAACATAGAGGGTGGATGGGTGGAAATCTCAACATTCTTATCCCTATAAATAGAATACACTGGAACCCCGGGTTACACACGCAATCCATTCTGGGTCGCCGTGCGTAATGCGGGTGTGTACCCCAAACCCATGGAAAAAACGAAAAACCGGAAGTACCGCGACTTGAACGCTTCTGTGCATGCGCAAAGTGCGCAGAAGTGTTCTGCGCATCTGGTGGTCGTGCACATGTTGCACGCTCTCCAGAAATGCTTCCGGGTTGCAGGTGTTCTTAACTCGAACGTCCGCAACCGGGGTGTGCGTAACCCGGGGTTCCACTGTAAATATAAAGGATAGTTGAAGTGAGTTTGGGGATACTGAATCTATATTAATAATCCACAGTAAAATTATCTTAACTTCTCAGGTATACACTGCGCTATCAACATTACAGTTCCCATATGAGGAATACGGAAAGCTATTCACTTTACTGTTTTGAACATTAAGACTCATGTCAGAAAATACATGCACAAAATAATGTGTATGTGATGGTGTAAAAAGGTAAGTACCAGTTTGATGGCAATATATTGCCACACTTAAGGAAAACATCTAATAAGAATATATATACTGTTTGAGACATACATATGCTTTATATAGCATGGAACTTTCTTTATAGAAACTTTATAGAACTATGTCACTGTGAAATTAGGATATTTCATACAGTTTATTGGAAACTCTGAACATAAAATAATTTTCTCCCTTAGAATTATTCTATATTATTTCCTTATGAATGGCCTAATAAGGATGTGTTCCCCAATTAGTTTTCTGCCAGAACATTGCTCATCAAGCAACAGGGTTGTCATGCTTGGAAATAGAGATGAAATAAAGTATTCATTGTGTTCTATTGTACTGTATATGGGATGTAGAGCACCATACTAACTGTGTTCTATTGCAATAAAGAATATCGACATTACTAATTATTGAGACTCATTAAACCACAATAATCCAGGCCAGCATCCTATTCTCACTAACAAGGTCTAATGGCCTTGAACAAGTCACTTGACAGCCAACTTTCTTCCTTTGGAAAACATGCCAATTATTGTGGACTTATTTCAAATATAATGCAATTGCAGCCCCTGGTGGCAGCTCTTTCCAATTAAATTACAACTCTCATCTAGTTAACCTGGCATTTTTGTGTGTGTGTCAGTAAAAACTTGAAACTAACTTTGGCATATTCTGCATAAGACACTCTGAGATCCATATACTTTGATAAACTGAACCCCTCAAATATTTATTCCCATTTAGGGAGACTCACTAGAATTGTTTTTCATGGGCTTTGAAACAGAATGCTATAAATAATATTATATTTGTTCAAGCATGCAATTAACAGTATCTCAAACAGCATAGATCACAATCCTGTAGATTCAGGGGTCCCCAAACTAAGGCCCGGGGCCGGATGCGGCCCCATCGCCTTCTATATCCGGCCTGTGGACGGTCTAGGAATCAGCATGTTTTTACATGAGTAGAATGTGTCCTCTTATTTAAAATGCATCTCTGGGTTATTTGTGGGGCATAGGAATTCGTTCATTCCCCCCCCAAAAAAATATATAGTCCAGCCCCCCACAAGGTCTGAAGGACAGTGGACCAGCCCCCTATTGAAAGAGTTTGCTGACCCCTGCTTGTAGATTGACGCATACAAATATTTAAGCCCCAATATTAACAGTTGTACCATATACACTGGTGGGGGACATGTCGTGCTCTTTCTGTGGTAGTTTTTCCACCTTTAGTCCCCACCCTGCACTTAGCTCTCACCTGTGGCTCCTACAAGCTGTCAGCATGCGACAGCGGCCACCCCCAGATAATGGCTTTGACTGGCCAGCTAAACCAGGTGAGAGTAGTCAATGGGTCTCAAACCCTCAGTGAGTTAGGGACCTCCCTGCATGCAAAGACAAGCTGCAGTGGATTGCAGTAGACTTGACCAATAGTGGGTTCAACTGTCAATAACATGGTTTCTACTTGTGCTTTAGAGGGGTGTGAGGGGTAGATGGGGCCCGGAAAGGTAGCCCATTTAGGGCAAGGAAACTCTGATATTAACCTCTGCTCCTTTGTGGGATATTTTCAAGAGAAGAAAAGTCTAAGGAGTAAACCTTACACAAATCTGGATTGGAGTCCCTAAGACAGTTGGATGGTGTTTTGTACGCTGTCTTTTGTCAACTCCTGGTGACAGACACATTGCTCTGCTTTCCTTTGCAGCACATCAGCAGGGCTGGGGGGGGGGAGTGTGTTATCATCTGGGCAGCCCAGGACCTCCATACACACTGCCTAGGCTTGTCTCCCAAGGAGCTCACGTTGGTGCTGCTAATGCAACTGTTTGACTTCTTTCTTAGAGGCACACTCCACTGTCTCTTGAGACAGGTTGATGCCAACAATTATTCTCTCGTAAAAGAAGTTGGAGTTCTTATTGTCAAATACACTAAAAAGAATCCAAATAAGAACTCTGGCCAAGCTCTCTGACTAGGAGCTTCTGAGAGGAAGCGATCCCAGATGAGCTTGCATTTGGTGCCAAATTTAAAAGATGACAGCTTGCAGAGGAACAATCAGGTGTGCATTCTAGTCCTCATTGGTCCTTTGAAATTGCAGCTTTACCTGTCCAACCTGACCTGATATCAGATGTGGTGACAAATGTAGGAAAGGTTGGTGTGACTGGGGAAACATGGTATTGTGGGCCAAATTAGGATTTCTGGTGGGATTAATATTGTCTGCAGGCCAGGAAATTCACCATGCCTGTAAGAGGATAAAGTGTACATGTACCAACATGTAGCATTGTTACCAGACCCACCAAGTGTCCCTATTTTCCAGGGACCCCTGATTTAGAGAAGCTGTCCTGGTTTCTGATTTGATCCCAAAATGTCCCGCTTTTCCTTAGGATGTCCCTATTTTCACCAGAAATGTTGGAGGGTATGGAGTTATTTGACCCCAAGCATCTGAAGGCAATCCTGTAGGGAAGTTTTTTCTAATGTTTAATGTTTTATTTATGCTTTATATATAAGTTGGAAGCTGCTCAGAGTGCTGGGCAACCCAATAAGATGTGTGGTGCATAAATAGTAAAATTACGGTAGCATTATTGAATGGACATCCTTATTTTCATCGGAGAAATGTTGGAGTGTATGTGTTACTGGAAGAGCTCCAGTACTTAGTTGCTTTTAAAAAATGAAATTGCTAGTTTATAAACTTGTTGAGGTACTCAGTGCTGTTGTGCTTTTTTTGGTTATCATTTGTATTCTTTGCTTTTTAGTAGTACACTTTGTGCTTTGGTAAATTATTTATCAGGACTTAGAGGAGTCATATTGTGAAATCCTTTTGAATCATTGGGTACTATCTTATGTGCAATGAACTGTAAACAGCTCAACCAGGACATTCTTTAAACTATGCCTGTCTAGATTTGGTTAATAATTTTAAACTGTTTCCCCTCTGTGTGAGAGGCTTTGTTTTTTAAACCCTTGGAATAGGCAAGGAAGGAGAAAAAGGATTGCCTCAAGAGCTGGAAAGCATGGTTTATTTTAAAGAGAAGATAGAATTGTGTTACAGTTCTGCATGTTAAATAATTCAGGTTCTTCCCTAATGCCTCTTAAAAGCCCACAAAGGGGAAAACAGCTTATTAGGGTAGTATTATACAGGTGAGTACAAGCAGTCCAAATAAAAAGGACATATTCTTATAGCTGCCAAAGCTCCACCCTGCCCATGCTTTGTCTCTTAATTCATAAATCTCTTCTTCTGGATAACTTGTGCATACACCAACACAGGATAAAATAAAACTGCTTAAAGCAGCTTTGCTTCAGACAGATCCTTATTGTGTCTCCTGTTCCCCTACAGCTTACCCTGTTTAATTAAGAACCTCCACAATCTGTCCAGGGATACTACCCTACCAGGGATAGAGCCATTCCTTAGGGATGAGCTTGGCCAGCTGCTTCCTGGCCTATGTTCAAGTCAAGAGACAAGAGACTGGCTAACTTAAAAAAACAACCTAAGGCTGTAGTCCTCAGCTATTTTTTTTTAAAAGTGCATCCCACTGAATGTAAAAATAACTAGTCAGCTTAAATAAAAATAAACACCCAATGTTTTAATTTTAAACATATTATTACTTCATTAATATAACACAATTATCAGGAAACAATATTTCCCTAACTTAAGTTGTAATAAAAGTTTAAAATTGTATTAATTTTCTTAACATAATAACATCTTTGTTTCTGTACTCATCTGTATGAATGTGTTTGGTACAAATTTTAATTATGTGTTTTGTATTTGGCTTTACACCAGTAAACCACAAAGAGGTGATTTTGGCACTTAATCAGCATATAAATTAAGAAGTAAAAATATTTTTGTAAAGATCACAGGGTTGTATCCAATGCTGCATGCACTGAGTTCCACTCACAAAACTAGACTTATCCTTCCTCACCTCCCTTTGTGCCCCCTGCCTATTTTGCTTTGGAGGGCCATCCACCTTCTGGATTTTGAGTGTGTGCTGGGGGCTGCAGGGAAAAAGAAACAAGGGTGATGTTCTGTTGAGTAAGTGGAAGTCTGTTGTGCAAGTAGAAAAACAGCTTCAAAGACAACCTTCAATCTTCATTAATAAGCATAAGCACAGGAACATAATAAGTATATACTTTGTTCCTTTTCTACTGTTTTATCTTTAGCAAAAGAGTTTCCTTTTAATTCTCGTTTGTTTTCAACCATTCGTGTACTCAGTGGTTGAAACAAACCAGTTTTATTATCTATGGTTTGAAGCTGTCTCATTTCAAATAGTAATTAAGATTAATCACTTTAAAGTTTGGATGTAACACAAAACTGTGGTTTATTGAAAATGAAAGCCAAAGCTTATAAATTCCACTCCATGGCTGCGCCAGAGAAGAGGGGAAGATAGAGATTGTGAACCTGAGGCTCACCTTGGCACATTCTTGACACAATTAACCATAGTTCAGTGTCAAGTCTACAGTCAGACAGTTAAATTCCCACAATTGGAGCTAATCATTAGGATATATCCCACCCCACCATGAAAAGGCAATCTACTTGTATAGCCTGACATGGCTGGACAAATACATTTTACTGCTTTAAACAAAAATGGTTGTGTGAGAGAAAGAAACCCACAGCCCTGCAGATTTAAATTTAAGAATGAGCAAACTGGAGTTTTCTGTCTGGAGTTAACTGAAACTAGGACTGGGGAAGGTGGTATATGCAGACACAAGCTGCTCTTTGCTGTTATATTTGTGGTGATGCTATCTGCTGAAGCAGTGTTTTTACCTCCACTGTGCTTGTGTATTTGTAAATGAAGCAAATATTACAAAGGTGCTATATGTCTCCAGTACTCCCTAATAAAGGGAAACTATAACCTATAATTCTACTCCTAGAACTTCTGACTACTTGTGAAGGTGGGTCAATCAAATCACAGTAGCAGCATAGAAATGTCACATTCTTTGATCTTCCAAACAATGATTTTGGAGAATTGGGAAGAAGCCATGTGCCCCTAAGTGTTTTAGTATTGAAATATTTCCAAATATATAAACGAAAACAGCTTCTCGTCTCCAAGAATAGTTGATATTCAAGTTATGAATACATTTTAACAAATAAAGTACCAATGATACTGTTTTCCCACACCAAATACTCGTTTAGCCTTGATTATGTTATATTTCCCAGTTATTCCAAACACATTTTCATCTTTCCTCTGAAACAGAAGTGATGAGATATTTATTCCATTTATTTTGGAAGGTATTCACTGTATTATTTAAAGAAATCAACATATCAATGTTCCCTGGAAGGCCTTTTATTTTATTTTATTTTAAAAAACAGTTTATTGCTTTTTCTAAGAGAGAAAAAAAACCACATTGGAAGAAAACATCAACCACCCTTCTGCCTGAACTGCAGAGCCAACAACAAAAGATAAAGGGAATTTTTTTTGCAGCCATTGAAAGTTGTCAGTCTCATTAAATAAATGTGCCATACAAGAGACTTCCATGTGTTCTTGGTGGTTTGCAACCATGTTCAATGGATGTTGCAGATACAATAAAGTCGTACCACATTATGTAGTAGGTAGTGAGTCTTTACTACCGGTAATTCATATCTCCTTTAAATGTGTCATTAATTTGTCCTTGATGATTAGATCCCATGTCTGTGCAAGCCATACTTAAATTAAATCACATTGTCCCCCAGTGCTTGGCAGTGGTTATTATAGTGGCTATTAGTAAGTTCGTGATACACTTTTTATGAGAGGTCCCTGAAAGGCCTTTAGTCCTCTCTTTAACAAGAGATTTTTTAAAAGGCAAAATTTTCTTAATGGGCCAGGATTTCTCAACTATGTTCTTAGTGAATGCCTGGTTTGTTAATACTGAAACAAAGGAGCCTTAGTGATGTGGTTCCCTTTTTAATTTGCCATATCCTCATACTCTGTGGTCAACTGTTTCTTGGGTTCACTCTTATATATGTAATTGTAATACCGTAAGCCTGCCACTTGCATGCATTTAACTTGTGTACATTCAGCTTTACGCACCTGGCAAAAAAATTAAGATATTAAAAGAGGGTGGAAAGTGGGTGGGGTTCTGGGGAAAATGACTTTGGCAAGCCTATCTGCTATTGAACCCAATGGATTTTGACAATACACAATTTTGCCTTTATACGCAATGCCTGGAATATAACCTCTGTGTAAATTGTGGGCCTACTGTACTTCTTGTTCTATGTATCAATGGTTCTTCTCTTTTCATCAGTTCTTGAAGGTCCATAGCTTTATATTTACCGGTAGTCTCTTCCCACTTGTAGCTGTCATCTAGTCTTGTAATAATACTACTTCCCATGCCAATAATCTGCAGCTTTGTTTATCTTCTCCTAATTTATCACACTGTGTTTAATCTCTCTTCCTGCTTGCAACTGTTTCTCTTGCATGATTTTATATAAACTTAATCCTTCTAAAGCTAAACTTAATTTTCTTTGGCTGTGCTTCTGTTGTTTTCTTCCCCTTTTTTGTTGCATCTATACCCTTTTCACCTCCTCCTAGGTTATAACTTATTGATTTTATATTTTCTTATCTTTTTTCTGCCATTATTACATATGTTTGAAGTTTTACTGTTTTTATATTCAGGTAGGTAGCCGTGTTGGTCTGACACAGCTGAAATATATAAATAATAAAAGAATTGTCCAGTAGCACCTTAGAGACCAACTAAGTTTGTTCTTGGGATAAGCTTTCGTGTGCACATCTGAAGAAATGTGTGAAGAAATGTGCATGCACACAAAAGCTTATACCAAGAACAAACTTAGTTGGTCTCTAAGGTGCTACTGGACAATTTTTTATATTTTTTATATATGTTTTCATATGTGCTGTAAGCCACCCAGAGTGGCAGAGGAAGCCCAGCCAGATGGACAAGGTATTATTATTATTGTTATTATTATTATCCTAGATCTTATAAACTTCTGAGTATCTGTAGCCTTTTCTCATTTCACTCCACCATCATGCTGTTTTTCTATTTTCTAATTTATTCCTACATTTTCATTAAGTGTTCCTGGACTGCTATAACTACCCAAATTAATACAATGATATTAATCAACATGTTGTATTTGAGAGACTGACAAAGCTTCTGCCACATATGTCTAAGTAATCTTGCTAAAAAATGGAAACACAACATACAGAATTTAGATTTATGAAGTAAAATGATTCAGCAGCCATTACTGGGCATGCTACCGGGTTTACTAAACTAATAATGTGACTCATACCTCCAAGTAAGAATTATTATGGCATCAATGCTAATCCTACTGACCTGGGTGTAAGCCTTATTAATTCTAAGTAAACAAGATTATGATTGTGGTGTAAAAGAGAATGTTTGGCATTTGAATTTCAGGAAGTTCATGAATGCTAAAAATAATTTTGATTTTCAGTTAACTTCCCTTGTCTTTTGTTTGGGATTTCAATACAGAACATTAATTACAGTTGAGTAGGTATATCAGGCAATAACAGAAATATTTATATAGAATAACATTTTTACATTGACTATGTGTAAACCACTTTTAAAATGGTTTAAGTGCAATGTATGGTGTGGATGTGACATTTGTTTCATATTTTCCTATATACAGTTACTTCATACCTCCTAATGAACAGTTTATCCTATGTTGGTATTTAGTTGTGGCAGCTGTTTGTAACAGAACTCATTTCTGGTAGAATCCAGAACAGATGTCCCAACAAATGCCCACTCCTTTTTATTCCTTCTCCCCATCTTCACATTTATTGCTATGCATTTTAATTTTCCTCTAATGAGTCTGTCCCCATTCTTGATTAGTTCTTAGCCATTCTCTTTATGGGGTCTGCTCTGGAAAATACACAAATTCCGTGAGAAGCAGGTGATCCAAGATGACCATTTGGTGGAACATCTCTGTTTCCCCCCTACCCCCATTATGGCACCATGCCTGCACATTTACCCAGGAAGAGCAGTGCCAGTGGTGGCAAGCTAAAATCCATATTAGTTTATTTCTGGATACATATATATGTCCAAAGCAAAACTTCTTAAGCAGTAAACAAAATAAACAAAAACTGTTCTGTTTGGTCTTTGCCTTTTGGTGTGATTTTTGTAGCATCTCAAAAAAAAGCATCAATTTTTAAACCAATCAGTTGATTATAATCATTATATGTGGACTGTTGTAAAAAAGATTTATCAAGTGCTACTAGCAGATTAACTCCTCTTTAAACAAAGATAACATACATGACTCAAGTAAACATGGGATTTATTGGATGATATTGATTGCATAAGCCAAATGAGCAAGCCACTTTTATGGGAGTTGCCAACATGGCCTATCAAAACATTCTCTTTTAAAATGCTATAATAACTTTAGCTCAGCATGAACATTATTGCATTTAACTTAGCCTATAATATTTATAATATACAAGTATGTGCACTTTCATAATTATATTGCATTTCAGTGTCCAATAACATGTTGAACTTCAAGGACTTAATCCTGATACGTAAATATAGTTTTTAATCAGTATAGGTATCTTTCAAAGCTGCCCATACTGTACGTATAATGAAATGTCAGGGGAAATTAAATTTGCAGTTAAATTATTGAGCTTACGAGAATATGCCCACTTACCTGGGCGTAAGCCCCATTGAACTCACTGATACTTACTTCTTAATAAACATGCCTAGAATTGCATTGCAAAAGAATTTTGCCTGGAATGAGATTATTTTTTGACCCGTAGGCTCAGCACTTAACCTTTGAACCTTTTTTTGTGACGCTCGCAGAGCCTTCTGTTCTCGCGAGAGTCTTCGGCTCTTGAGGGAGACGGTGTTTCTAAATGAGTCTTCACAAACAACACGTTACTCTCGCGAGTTATTAGGCGCGTTTATACGAAACGTCTTTCCTCGCGAGATGTGCTTGGCGGACACTCGCCATTTGCGCAGCATCCAGCCCTCTTGTGTCGGATCTCGCGAGAGCCCGTGCGGAGAGCCCTGGGTGTCCCCATATCTCCGGCACGGACCCTCCTCCAAGCAGCAGGACGCGGCGGGCGCCATTTCAGGGAGCAGTCGTTTCTGCTGGAGCCGAGTCCGAATCTCCTCGTTGTGGAACTTCCTCGGCTTTGGCCTTATCCGTAAAATATCTTTTGAGGCCCAGATTTTCCCCATCTCTCTTTCCCGTCGGTGACGGGGTAATTTTGCCGTTGGGGGCCTACTTCCCCCCGCCCGAAACATCCGGAGCCTGAGCAAGTACACAGCGGTAGTTGCAGCAGCTGCCCTCCTCACAGACACCTGAGCTAGAAGCGGGACCCCCAGCAGCGCAGGTAACTGCCTCCGTCTCTTTGAAGGCCTCCTTTTTGAGGGGCGACTCGAGGGGCCGCGCGCGTTTCGTAAGGCTCGGAGGAGGCCCTGCTTTTGCGTTGGGCCTTCTAGGTGGCGGGCCAGTCTCGTTCCCCTTCCCCCTGGAAGCGTGCGAGCCTGGCCCGACAGACTGTGTTCAACCGCTTGGATTTTTGAGGCACGGTATTCGCCTCTGTTTCGCAACGCGTTGCCAATGGCTGCGGGGTGGGGGGGGGAGGGTAAGATGGGGAAGTCGACTCGGACTTGGTTATAGGAAATTGGCTTGTAGTCTTAACACGTCAGTATTCATGGACCCGATCGACTTTCCTCAGCTTCACGATGAGCGGACCCTTTCCACCACAAAATTTCTAGCTACTTTTTAGTTAATGTTTTCGTGCCAATCCCCATAAAACTTTGTATTGTTTGTTTACGAAAGGTTGATGACGTGAGCTAATAAGGGCAGTTAATAAAAAGTCGACGTAATACAAGCTGGAAGGAGAGTAGGAAGACTTGTTTTCTTTGTGTTCTTCCCTCCCCAAACATATTGGGAGGAGGAATGAACTCCCCCTTTTCTGCAGTTTGTAGTTTGTTTAATTACAAAAGCATGAAAAGCGTGTAAGTTTAAGAGTTAGAATCCTATCAGGATAAATGGATTCATTTTAAGTAGTTTTCCATTTTATCATTCTTAAATTATTAAAACATCAGTTGGCAACCAAATAGAACCTTTATATTGCATATGATCATAATCCAAAAATTTATGTAGTTTATGCCCCCCTCAAACCACATATGAAATATTATGTGCCACCACTTTCTTAACATTGGTGTACCTACTCAAAGTAGACCCACAAAATGAGACTTATTTGAGAATGAGTAACATGCATGTATATTCTCCATAGACATGCCCCTGGACTGGTACAAGCCCGTTGCATTGGGCTTGAGCAGTTCTTTGGATTCTGGTCTGAAAGTCCACACTTTAAACAAGCGAGGGATGAAGCAGGTTGTTTCTCACGTTGAGTGAAAAGTAAATAGCTATGCGGTTGTTAAGATAGCCACACATACTTATAACTTTCCATAAGCATGTAAAGTCATTTATCTATTGTGACACGTTTATAATGCTTGACATCAGACATCATCATTCACCCTTCTACACAGAAAACAGACATTTGACTGGTTTTTTGATAGAGGGTCTTGGGTTCAGTTTTAAGGAACTAAAACTGTTGACTTTAACAAGCTTATATTATGTTTCCATTTTCAATAGGATTATTTGATTTTAAAAAGTTATGCTTAATGTAGCAAATTTTAGTCAATGTCAAAATGTCTCTCAATAAAAATTTGAAATGCTAGAAAATTACAGCGTTCTTTAAAAGTTGAATATCTTGAATTACTTGTGTAATCAGTTTCTTAACCCTTAATTATACAGTACAACTATTTGGTATACCTGCCCTAAGATAATACGGATACCTGTATGTCCAACTTGAACACTCGGACAGTAATATTTGCATCTTGTGGCTATCCAAAATGTATTTAGCTAATTTATTTTATATCATATTTCAGTCCTTCAAAATAACAGCTATGTTTGAACAGTGAGCTATACAGTACTCACTAGCAGTCATTAACTTTGCCTAACCTTTGGGCAGTATTATTCCTGTATTGGTGTTAATGTAAAGGGAGGCAGAGAGAATGTAAGTTCTTGGCTTAATTAAGATTTCACCAGGTATTTTCAGCTCCTGTTCTTAGTTACCTGCCTCCAGTATTTCAGGTTTGTCTAATAATTTAATCTGTAGTTTAGCTTTGTTAAATTACTGTATAGTAAAAGATAGGTCAGAGTTAGGTCTTTGAGTTTTGTGCATTTTTCAAATTTAAACTGGAATAGAATAAATTTTGGCCAAACCTGTTTTTTTTGCTTACAAATAATTTCCTTTATTCCTTGATCATGTAAACAGCAGATGTCCCAGCATGTTTTTGCTTCTAGGGATTTTCTCATGTTTGTGAGTTTGCTTTACAGAGAAGAAATTTGTGTACGGTATCTTAAAATTTATGTTATTTGTTCTACATTAGGTATTTCTGGCATGACATTACCATTTTACTTACTGCCACATCTTTAATAAATGTAAACTTGAAAGACACTTTCCCAAATTTATCCAACTCCACACATGCTAAGCAAAATACATACCTGTTAGAAAAGCTTGCACTAACATTACCGTACACATTAGTTAGTACTCTCCATTATCTTTAACCTCACTAGTTATCAACACAGTGTTGTATTCTCTGAACTCTCACACTTAGGCAATGGAACTTCCTTCCCTTTCTTTCTCACATGCCCTTCAGATTTGCTCTGAGGGCTCCCCAACAGTGTTTGAAATACCCCAGGCATGTTTTGCAACTGGCATGGGTGCAATTGTGACCATATGGAGATCTCTGGATGCCAGGCTGGCGACTGACATCTCCATCTGGCTGGCCTCTCCAGCTTTCTTAAGTAGGTATGCAGAAGAGCTTACTTGTTGCATTTATATCTCACCCTTTTCTCCAAGGAGTACATGGTTCATCCCCTCTTCAGTTAATCCTTACAACATCCCTGTAAGGTAGGTTAAGAGGCTGTGATTTGCCCAAGGTCACCCAGTGAGCTTCATGATGAGTGGGGATTTGAACCTTCGTTTCCTGGGTCCTAGTCCAACACTCTTAACAAGTACACGACACTGGCTTCTTAGACTGCTTCTGCTTTGGGGCAGCTATATAAATTAAGTAGGTAAATAAATATGGGGAAAGCAAAATATCCCTTAGGGAAGCATCTGAAATACTTTCCTTGAAGCTTCAGTTGTGTTATTCTGGATTATTTTATTTGATGTTTTAATGTGCTGCAAACCACTTTGAGATTTTTTCCCTTTAAAATATAAAGCAGTATAGAAGTAAATGAATAAAAAGTTATAAAATAATAAAGTTCACTGCAGGAAAAAGAATAGAATAGAATAATAATTTATTGGCCAAGTACATTTTTCAGTATACTTGGAATTTGCTTTGGCTACATTACAATGTAAAATACATTATACAAACAATAGTAATTTACAGAGCAAGAGCCGAGGCTGTCTTTTTTGGCGCCTTTTAAGCTGTGTTGGTGAGTGTAGGCCCGCCTCCTAGGCAATGGAGTTGGCTGGAGGAGGGAGCGGTCTTCCCAGACACTCACAGCAGCAGTGTTCCGGAGGCTTCTCTGGAGCCTCTTAAGCTGTGGCAGTTGAGTGTAGGCCCGCCTCCTAGGCCCGATGGAGTTGGCCGGAGGAGGTAGCGGTCTTCCCAGACACTCACAGCAGCAGTTGTACCTAGACATTCCTGTGACGACCATAACCCAGGTTTAAGGTGGCATTTGGTGATTAATTTACATTTCTGAGTTTCTAACGCTGCCCCCCAACCATCTGAAGGAGATTTGGGCGTCAGCATGTGTGAACAGGAGAGGGAGCAGTTTTGTTGCACAAGTGGGAGTAATTACGTGAATGCAATTATGTTGCTTTCAACACTCTTTGAAACCCCTAAAACAATATTACTGTGCTATATAAAGACGTCATAAAAAGTTCAGCGTTAGAAATTGAGATATGAAAGCTAGGAGCTAAATGCCATATAAACCTAGGTTATGGGCGCAACAACAAAACGTTGATGCACACTTTTTTAATAACAAGAATACAAAGCTGAAAATGAATGAAATGCAGCTAAAATATTACATTCATTTTTCACATGGTCTAGTCCTTCCCCTGCCCACCCCCTAATATTCTTAAGAGGGTCTCTTCTCCAGTCTTCAGAGAGTAGCTGAGAGTAGTCTACCCATAGTCTTTTATTATCACAAACTCAGGATTGCTGGTATCTTGCAATTGGGGAATTTGCAACAGCTGATTCCATACAAAGATTTTCTGGGATCGTTTAACTTTAACTAATCTGTTTCGAATTTTTGAACCAAGGAGTCAATGATTCATGGCAGATTTCAGGTGATGGGATATCACATTCATGAGGAACTTCTAATCTGAAGGCTCTATTAGGCTTTTTTTTCACCACAGGATGTTTCTCTCACACCCTGGAGGTAGGTCACAACACAAAATGGATTCCATTTTATAATTCTGCATAGCTGCATTCACTGTCGATTTTAGAGAATGTTTTCCACCAGTCAACTTTAAACTTGAGCAAATAGCATTTACAGTAGGGGTCAGCAAACTTTTTCAGCAGGGAGGACAGTCCACTGTCCCTCAGACCTTGTGGGGGGCCGGACTATATTTTGGAGGGGGGAAATTAACGAATTCCTATGCCCACAAATAACCCAGAGATGCATTTTAAATAAAAGGATACATTCTACTCATGTAAAAACATGCTGATTCCCAGACTGTCCGTGGGCCGGGATTTAGAAGGCGATTGGGCCGGATCCGGGCCCTGGGCCTTAGTTTGGGGACCCCTGATTTAAAGTAACAAAATGTTCAACTAAAAATGTTAGAGTATTCCAGGGACAGTTTTATGGGAGGGTAATATGCATATATAGGGGGTGCGGGTGGCGCTGTGGCCTAAACCACTGAGTCTAGGGCTTGCCGTTCAGAAGGTCGGTGTTTGAATCCCCGCAACGAGGTGAGCTCCTGTTCGGTCCCAGCTCTGCCCACCTAGCAGTTCGAAAGCATGTTACAGTGCAAGTAGATAAATAGGTACTGCTCTGGCGGGAAGGTAAAAGGTGTTTCCGTGCGCTGCTCTGGTTCGCCAGAAGCAGCTTAGTCTGCTGGCCACATGACCCGGAAGCTGTCTGTGGACAAACGCTGGCTCCCTCGGCCTATAGAGCGAGATGAGTGCCGCAACCCCAGAGTCGTCCGCAACTGGACCTAATGGTCAGGGGTACCCTTACCTTTCCTTTACCTTTTATATGCATATACCGTATGCATTTTCAAGAGTTCATTTTTCAAAATGTGGTAAACAATTGGAATTTATTGATTATTGTTATTTGTTACATTGAATTGATTATTTAATTGGTTCCAAAGCTTGATATTAGTGCATATCTGGTTTAAAAAGAATACTGTACTGTATGTTGAAATGCTTTTGCTTGTTTTGCTTTCAGCAGTTGATTGGGACCTGCAGCATCTGTGTTCCTTGCCCATTGACAAAGTCTGGGCTCTCCATGATACAGAAATATTGAGAGAGAAACTGTAACCTCAGCTGAATTCACATTTATTTTAAGAAAGCCACAGAGGATTATAATAGTTTGTTGTCTTGAAGGGTTTTTCAGCAAATTATTATCTTAATTACACAGGTATTACTGGAGTTCTCCTAAAACCTATTATGGCTATATGGAGAAGGGGTATTTTAGTATGTTTTATTAGCAATATGCTTCTGTTTATGTATGTTGGGTAGGTATTTACAAAAGTAATTTACAAACATGGGAACCGGGTTTACTTTTTCTTTGATATAGGAAAACTGTGTAGTTTTGTGTTTGACTGATTGTGTTACATGCTTCCAGAGACAGTGACATTTTACAGGCATAATGCTGAACCCATGCTTTAGTGTTGCAGGATTAAGCCTAGCCTCTCTTTGAGCTCACACACTTCCCTCTCCTCCATCATAGCTACACCTATCTATAGTTAATGAAAGCAAGCTTGCTATGGCTTGAGGTTGGCTCGTTTCCATTAGCCATAGTTTAAAATTAATCACAGTTGGTCCAGAGTTTGGTAACACAAAACCTTTCATTTGCACCAGAGGAAGAAAGAAAGAAGGTGTAAAAGTAGGGAGAAGCTTGGTTCATCACGTTAACACTGTTACGTCAAAACTGGCCTAGAGTTTCAAGAAAGTTGAGAATATAAAACTGACTCATTTGGAAGTGTGGACTGATGCAACTTTTTGTCACCATCAGAATCACCAAGCTCTTAATTTTTGAACCAGTGGATTAGTGCATGCTTGACTAAATGAACTTTTCCTTCTTTCTAGGTGTCTTGAAAAATGGCTGATGATTATTGCTATTGAAGCAATGCTTGAAGCTCCTTATAAGAAGGTGAGAAATATGCTAATAAGGGCTTTATCACTATTCATTTAGCATTATTCATGAAACTACTGCTGAACTGTAAACTAACATCCCGGAGCCCTCATGATTTATCTTATTGGACGTGCGTTACGTGTATCTTACGAGTAACTATATGCTGTTAATGTAATTATATTGTGCAGTAGTTTCACTTCAGCGTGATGAATAAATGCCCATCTATCTCTCTTTGTAGACTTGCCTAACGATATCTCACCTCTACTCCCATGAATTCACCTTTGATTCCAGTGTGAACTGTCAATCATAAGGTAGTAATTGAGTGACGTATCGCTGTACCGTGGTCCCCCTAGGTAAAAACAAACAAAAAAAACAAAACGGAAAACACTCCTAAAAACTACCAGCTCAATTTTGGATTAGCAACAAGGTGAATGCAGTGGTTTGGGCAAATAGCAGGGTTCCAAGAATAATCTCTTCCCAAGTTCATGGCAAGCAATACTTAGACTGCTTAATGGAAGAAGAGTGACCTCTTTTTAAAAAAAAAGATAGACGGGTGATTAATCTTTAACAGGACAGGAGGCAATTAACTGTTGTGCGAAAGACCCTTTCCAAAAATTCTTGGATCCCTGAATAGTTCACATTTTAGTAATAGTAAAACAAAATATTGTTGCAGTCTACCGTTCTTGTGAAAGAGTACTCTTCTATTTATTTAAATTTAGCAACTTTGATAAAAAATTCTACCTTTCTGAGTATTTAATACCTAGCTTCTAGATCTAAACAGGCAGCAAATGTATTTAGTTTTTCACTGGATATTGGTGAAACTATTAAATTATGCATGCAGTAGCACTGGCTTCACAAATCTATATACAAAAAATTAAGTAATGTAGCAGTTGAACTCATGGTGTAACTGGTGTGATAACTACAATAAACATAACAGCAACTATTAGTTCATTTTGGAGTATGTTTAGTGCAGCTATGCGGTATGAGTTTTGAACAAGTGTTTGTAACCTTTTAAATTTCATGTTTAGTTTTATGTAATAGTTATTAGCTATGTAACATTTTGAAAGAAATCATAATTTGTAATGTTAAGAATCTGTGTGCTAGTTTAACATGGATATTTTCCATGTAAACAGGTATGGAATAGGGAATATTAGGCTGGACTGGTTGGATTATTGATGACTGACTTGGGAGTCGACGTTACTAAAGCAGTGTGAATCCCTGTTTGCTTCAGGGCGAGATGTGTGACAGAGGTGGCATCAAGCTCTTACAGTCCCAACCCTCCAACGAAAATGGGCGAAGATCTCAGGACTGGCATCGGTCACAGGAAATCGATAGTGGCTGGCTGCTAGCATGGCCACTTGGGGCTTAGGCAGAGATATAGCCTTGGTACTGGTCAAAGGGATTATAGTACATGAAAATGTTTTAAACGTGAAATTTCTTTTACATTTTATTTATTTAACCACTTGAGTGCTGAAAACTTCAGGATAACTTTAAAGTCACGTAAGGAAGTTTGTACGATTTAAATATATTTTAAATAGTAATTCTTGTATTTGTAATTGTATGACTTAACTATAAGCAACAAAGTGGTTAAACAAGTCTACATTAACTAGTAGCACTCCATATTAAATGTAAAATAATTTTAGTATTAAAATTTTTGTTTTGTATTTTCTTATCCCTATTCCCATTACCCTTTTGACCACTTGAAATGTTTCCACTTCGTCCTCACGATGTTCTTCTATCAACCCTGCTTAGGATGAGAACAAATTGAGCAGTGCCAATGGCCATGAAGAGCGCAGCAAGAAGTAAGTATCTATTGGTATTACTGAATTTGTCGTTATGCCTAGGAAACCTTCTTTGGCAGCCAGGCCCTCTTCCCTCAGTAATATTAGTGTTCTTCAGTTTTTAAGCAAACAGAATTTTTTACCGCCAAAATAAATTTTGAAAGAGACAAATTGAATCCTTGTTTCCACTGGGTCATCTTTCAAAAGAAATTAAATACAGCTAAATATATAGTCTATGACAGATAAATAATTTTAGATTTCTGTAACAGTTTACCTAACTGTTAAAAGGTACCTTAAAAGACTGATGGCATAATACCGGTATGTCTGCTCAGAAGCGTTTATTGGTGCTTATTTCCAGATAAGTGGGCATAGGATTGTAGCCCAAGTGAATCTGGTATGAACTTTTATAGGTAAATCTCCAAATGGATAATTGTTGACTATGGAATCTTGGGTAACAAGAACTTGTATGTTGAAGCACCTTGAAACTACTTTAGGCTAGCATATCTATCTTTCTGGAATGTTGAGAGAATGTGTGGGTTGGTTTAAGGTGACTCTTAAGCTAATTCTATAAGGTTGGGAGTCGCCACAGAACAGTCTTTGTCTCTAGTTCCAGCCAGTCTTGCCTCGTAGTGGCAGGACAAAAGAACAGTGCCTGGCAGTATCTTGATAAGCTATTTGGGAACACTGTGAGAGTTGCTGGTTTCCACTAGTTTTTTTCTTCTTCTAGAAAATGGAAGCAAAATATTTTTAATATAAAAGTGAGGGCTAATGAAACAGAACTGGAATAGTTCTAACAACTAAAT
Organism: Lacerta agilis; assembly: GCF_009819535.1. Taxonomy (NCBI): domain Eukaryota; kingdom Metazoa; phylum Chordata; class Lepidosauria; order Squamata; family Lacertidae; genus Lacerta; species Lacerta agilis. The sequence goes on along the minus strand of NC_046317.1, from coordinate 65,350,269 downwards.
GAAATAGTTTTCCAGTGAGATGATCTTCTTTTTTTTAAATAAAAGGGAATCTTGGGGTCAACTTACATATACTTTCTTTAAATATCTCCAGGGGGGGAAAATCAGTTTCTGAGGCATCAGTTCCTTTGTTTAGCAATGGTTAGCTGAGAAAACAAACAAAAAAATACCACTTTAAGCAAAAGTGCCTTTGCATAGGGCGGTGCTTATCTAAGCGATAAAAAAACACTAGTCTTTAACTGTGGTGGAAAAAGAATCGTTTCCCCACTCCCTGCTGAACAGATCCTTTTTGGATAGTGGATTGTTTCATTAATATCAACACTGACTAAACATTTTACTGCTGAGAGACAAGTTGAGAGAGCACAAGAGACTGAACTTTGCTCTTAAAAAGAATAATATGTTTCTTCCCAGAGCTATCCCATCAAAAACCGCTACTGGAAAAGTACGGCCTACTCTTGCCTTCTGAGAGCATGTATTTGCCACCTGTGCAGAATGTGGCCGTTCTTGTGGAAATGAGAGGAGTAAACTACTGTTTAAAAAATGTGCACAATATAGAAATAAGACTCATATGCCTAAATTACACCTGGGGAGTATCTGAGTCAATTGCCTTGTTCATGTAAAGACAGCTTGTATTGGGAAGGTAGATAGCTCCTTTCTTTTTGGAGTATTTGATAGTTGAAGTAACTGGAAACTTCTAATTTCCTTTCCCTGGTGGTTTTAGTTTTATAAAGCGGAACACAGTACATAGGAAAAGGAGTCATGCTGTATTCTCTCTTATCCAAATGTAATGGTGTTAGAAGGAAACCAGCTTCTCTACCAGCCTTGTTGGCCATTTTATTCAGTGGATGGTGTCCATTGGTGACTATCAGCTGTTGAAAGGTTATTTTAATTATTTCTGCTCCCCCAGCCTTCTGGAACAGATTTAGATGGTGTGTGGGGTACTTCAGGGGGAATGGGAGATTAATAAAACTCTCTCACTTCCATTGACAGATTCCCTTTTGTCTGCTGACAGTCTCCACTGGATACCACCTAAAGTGAAAATCTAAATACCCTGAATAATGCTATTCCAGGCTCCCTGACATGCTTTATTAGAGAAAAAACCCCAAGTTTGTTCACATCTTAAGACTGGAAGCCACAATAATAGGTTGACAGTGTTGTATGAAAAGTTAATAATGTCATAGGTCAGTGGGATAAGAAAGGATGTACTCTAAAAAAGGGTTGTTGTTTTTTTTTTTTTTTTTAAAAGCTCACAGTAAGTTACTTCCGAGAACCTTTACTTGAGGAAATATGCATTTATATGTCATTAAAGCCTTTTGGACCCTTTGCTGTACTAACTTAACTGCAAGGCAGCCTGAAACTCATGGTCTTACAACCACAGCAGGCAACAAAGAACTGGCTGGAGAGTCTCCTTTTATTAATGCTGTCTTGGTGGGAAGATGTTAACTTAGCTTTTGTTGCTTGTCCTAGGTGTTGAGGAATGTTCTGCCGTCTCCTGTCACCCTCAAGAATTTACAAGAGACTTTGTTCTGTCAGCCATTGGGTGAACAGGGAAAAAGTGCTAAACGTTTTTGTTTTTTTAATGTAGTTTTATGTAGCCTCACTGATCTCATGGGCTAAATCTGGGATGGGGAACCTGTGGCCTTTCAGATGTTGCTGGACTACACCTTTCATCCCTGACAATAGGCCATGCCAAGAGGGTAAGAGGTTCCCCATCCCTGGGCTAAAATTTTATGGACATGGACAATTTCATGCAGGTTTTTTCCTGTCTGGGTTCATTAAAAGGTGTAGACCTCATACCCAGTTGGTTTATTCAGGGCTTTAAAATCCTGACATTTAATTCATAGCTTAAAAGGCCCAAAATGATGGGAAATGAACTACAATATAACAAAATGATTAGTGAAAGCATTATGCAAAAAAAAGGTTTATTTAAATTAATGTAAGGGTACTTATAAGCAGCTTACAAAAATATAACATACATTAAAATCCTCTATTAAAAACATGTATTTAAACATTCAGAGATTATTAAAACCAGCAGTAGCCAAAAGATAGAAATCACACGTAGCTTCTACATTTATGGATAGGGTTTGTCTAAACAAAAATGCTTTAAGCAGGCACTGAGAGGAATACAACGAAGGAACCCGTCACGCCTGGAGTTCCAAACTGTAGGTGCTGCCTAGAGATGAGAAATTTCCAGAAATTTTGAAGCTCAGAAAAAACCTGTTTTTTTCTGGGGGGAAATGGAAATTTTCGGAAAAATCGAATTTTTTTTTTTGTTACATTAGCACTTCTTTTTTCTTTTCCAGATTGAAACTCATTCTCTTACTTTAGAAACATAAAATATAACTATGGACAATTTTAATGGGCATAAATTTATCACAACTAGCATATAAAAAATATAGTGTATCCAAACAATTATTACAAACAGAATTTACTTTTAAAATAATATTTATTTGTATTTGTAACAAATAGAGTAACAGTCTCCTGAACTGTGTACTAGTTTATGTGGAACAAAAAAAACTCCACAAAACAATTTTTAAAAATCCAGAAGTAACAATTATTCATATTTCCTCTCTACAGTATTTAAAAAAAAACATTCTCATAAAAAGAACTGAAGAAGGAAGTGGGACTAAGTTTCAATTAATGGGCATGAAATTTAATCAGTATCAATTTCTGAGCTGTAATTAAGTATATACTTTCAGGCTCTTTTTGTTGCTCTATATTTTCTTCCAGTGCTTTGAGGCCTAGTGAGGAGGAACAGAACCAATGCATACCACACGCATGCAAAAATAAAACTGAAACCTTTTCCTTTTCTGGTGACAACAGCACCTCCTAAAGGAAGAAATGTATCTTGTTCTTGCATTGGAGAGTTCAGTTTGTAACCTAGGACTTGCTTGTCCTCACAGAAATTGGAATAATCTGATACCATATATATATTTTTAGAAATGATTTATAAAATATTTGAACACCTTATCTTAAAATATTTTACTCATCATGTTAAAATAAAACATTCCATAATCTATTTTTTATTTTTTTCAATTTTCAGAAAAGAAAAAGTCTTGAGGGAAAAAACGGGGGAAAACATTTCCCCCCGAATTTTTCCAGGGGTTTTCCGGGCCTTCACATCTCTAGTGCTGCCACTAAAAGATTGGTTTCTACAAGTGTGGAACGAGTATTATGTGGCACCTGTAACAGTGCCAGTTCTGCAGATTGAAGCAATTGAGTGGGTATATATGGGATAAGATCCTAAAAGTGAAGAATGGGTGGTGCAAAACATTCAATATGCATAAAACAACACAGATTTTGCTTATACCAAAACCTTAGTTGCCTATAATGTTCTGATGAATAGTTAGCCATTTACCATATGCAAAAAGGATACATTTTAGTATAAACTAAGCAAAAACTAACTGCAACAAATACAATTTGGATTAAGGTTAATTTTCTGGGCGGATGCTTAATAAACATGTTTTTTACCTATAGATACCAGTGTTTTTAGTTTCTTGCAGATGTGTGCTGTATTTTAACTTGAAGCAAAATAGAATAGTATCAAATGCACAAGCTTTTACAGTCATGATGACTGCATGTATTTTATTAGGAAAACACCATTATTTGTTTTATGTAGGGTGGAAAAAGTTCCAGAGCTTTTCTTTCATTATTAACATCAAATAGATATCAATTGCAAATAAAATATTAGGCATGCTTGGCAGTTTCACAATTTCCCCCCTTTTGTTTACTAAATACAAGTAAAATAAACATGGTTAGATGACTCTAGGGCAGGGGTTGAGGAGCATTTTTGGCTCAGTGAGCTAGATGATTATCAGAAGCCACTGACCCATCAGCCACCTGATGTCACAATGATGCAAAGTGCTTTAAAGTCCTGAAGGTGCAGCTAAAATTAAAAAGTATTTTCCTACATTCTGGGAAGGCTAAACCCCAGAAGCGGTTTGTGTTGAAATTACTTGCTAAAACATATCCCCCACTCAGTTTTAGCAGGGAGTTCCATGCAAAACCCTTCCTGAATCGGGAATACCCCCTCTCCCCACTTTTCGGCTCATAAGTAGGGGGTTAAATCTTGCTGCTTTGGCTGTAGACTCATTCCTTGCTGGGAACAGGAATGTGTTAAATCAACCCCATCCTCAAGCCCATTAGATGACATCACAACTAATGTCAGCTGATAGGTAGTGTGGTTTCGGGAAAATGACCTCATGGACCAACTTGAACCCCCTGACAGGACAAGATTGGCCCACAGGCTAGATGGTCCACCACCCATGCTCCTGGGCATCCAAAAAATTTCTGGTGCAAATGGAAAATTATCCTATGCATATTACCCTAGCTTTCCAGAAAACCTTTGTCACTGTGTGCACTACTGCTTACGTTAAAGAAATACATTAATCATTTGTTGCATTTTAGAACACCTTGTTCTCCAAGGAGCTCAAGGTGGCGTACATAGCTCTCTCCCACCTCATTTATTCCCTACAACAACCCTGTGGGGTAGGTTGGGCTAAGAGGCAGTGACCGGCCTATGGTCACCCAGTAAGCTTCATAGCCAAGTGGGCATTAAAGTCTCAGGTCCTAGTCTGATACTTTTAACAGTTACAACACACTAACTCTCAAGCTTACAAGTCCAATGGAAAGTGTGTAATTTGATACACACACACACACACACACTCCTGCAGAAATAATAAAAAAGCAAATCCTCCAAAGTGGTATCATACTCTTAGAATCAAAGAATTGTAGAAGGGATCCTGAGTCATCTAACCCTCTGCAATGCAGGAATTTCAACAGGTGGTTCTTCATCTAATTTGAAACCATATTGGACCCGGCTTAGCTTTGCAAATGTGCTAGCAGTTTTATTGCTGCACCAACTTGGTTAGGAACTGTTGGTTAGAAGGAACATACCTTTTTACCAGTTTGACTGCTTCATTATAGTAGCCTGATTATGCATGTATGTATGTACGTACATATGTACATACGTACTGTTGGTGTAGAGTGATTTTTGACTGTAGTGCCAAGCATTAATTTCCCCCCATATAGTGTATAAGGTTTTCTGAAGTGCTTCATTCTCATGATTCGAAAGAAGCTCTTCCACTTAATTGGTCTTTGCTGTTCCCAAGCTATTTGGAAATGAGCAATCTGCTCAGTAATACTTTCTTATTCAACTTGTACATGCACAACAGTGGTTTAGTATTACATGCATGAATTGAAATGAGCCTGAGTAAAGCTTTGAGCCTGAGTAAAGCTTTGAGGTCTCTTGTTCCTCTGCTTCCATGCAGTTGGGAGAAAGATTTCTTCAGTGTTTTGGTTCACTTTCCATAATTTCTGACTTCATATGTATGAACCAGAGATCATGATATAAAACAATCTCTAGTCAGGTTTCTAAGCGAGCTAATTTCAAACCATGGGTTATGAAGCTGGCTCATTTTAAATCACTCTTGCTTAGAACAGGAGTTTGTGAGCCTGAAGCTTTTCTCATGCTTATCCCATGTAGTGCTAAGCTATATTTTAGTGCTGCATACAAACCAGCCCACTTGAATGCTATTGCTAGTATACCAGTCTTTGAAAGTTTCAACAGGTCATTTGATACAGGTAGAGTTATTGTCATCAACATAAAAAGCGGGTTGGTCTGTGCGTTTGCTGCAACCATAAGCCTATGTATATACTCACCAAATTGTTGGATGAAAATCATGTTCTTGGGCTGCAACTTGTAACTGTGGCAATGTCCTGCCACAAAGAAGAAAGACAATCAGGCTTTTGTTGTTGTTCAGTCGTATCCAAATCTTCATGACCCCTTGGACCAGAGCACGCCAGGCATGCCTATCTTTCACTGCCTCCTGCAGTTTGGCCAAACTCATGCTAGTTGCTTCGAGAACACTGTCCAACCATCTCATCCTCTGTCGTCCCCTTCTTGTGCCCTCCATCTTTCCCAACATCAGGGTCTTTTCCAGGGAGTCTTCTCTTCTCATGAGGTGGCCAAAGTACTGGAGCCTCAACTTCAGGATCTGTCCTTCCAGTGAGCACTCAGGGCTGATTTCCTTAAGGATGGATAAGTTTGATCTTTTTGCAGTCCATGGGACTGCAAATCATACTATGTTTTATATTTTAATGGAGAAACAATTGGTTCAAACTTGTTTATTTAATAATAATGATATGAACATTAATTGTAGGTCCAAGTCTGAACTTCAGTATCTTCTCAGTTTCTTTTATTCCTGCAGTAGGAAAATTCTTGTAGTTCCCACAAATGTTTTACTTGCCACATTCATGTTGGGTACATAACTGATACAAGAGTCTTACAGGTTAAAAGAAAAGGCGAACTAGAAAAAACCACATATTATAATTAGCAGGCAGCCTTAAGTTGCTGGGCTTGTTGGTTCCAGGTACTGTATATGAAAATGTACATGTTGCAATAGTTCCATACCTAGGTATTAGGTCTGAAATCTATACATCTTCCTTAGGAAGGGGGATATTGGCAATATTTCATCTGGTTATTCCTGTATTGACAGTTTTTGTCATCTGGGAATCAAAGAAGAATTGCTTTCTATAAGGATGTTTCTTGAGGATATCTGACTGCAAAGAGGAGTACCATCCATAATATCTCACTAATATCATGCTAGGTAAACTGCTTAGGTTTGAGTTGATTATTTAGCCTATGAATTTCTTGAATTTTAATTAACAAATCATAGTACAGTGGACACAAATGGACGTCCTTGTGATTACAAACCAAGGCCCTGGTTTTTGCTCACTGAAGCTATCTGATTCATAACCTACTTGTCTTCATATGTACAGGGTAGAAACATAACACTGATTCAAATAGGATTTTTTTGCAATAGAACTGCAACGGTTTCTGACTCCAACTGTTTACCAACAAACCAAAAGAGCTCCCCATATTACACTACTGAAAAAAGGAATTAAGGGTGAATTTTCGTGTGAAAGTAATGTGAGGTCAGTTCTGCTACTAAAAATATATTCCTGTTCTGAGACGTGTACTTAGAGGCAACCAGTTCCTTAGTTCTTAGTACATGTCTGCCTCTTTAGAGTTGAAACATTATTTGTTCCTGCTTTAAGCATGGAGAATCCCTGATATGGACTACTTATGTCTTTTGGGGTAATGCAGTATGTATATGTTCTTACATTTAAACCTGTCTTTGGGTCCCTATGTCACTTCTGTAGGTTTTTTTCCTCTTAAAAATACTTTGCATTTCTGTTTTAAGCAGCAAATGGTTTAGAATATATAACTATAAGGGGCTAAATAATTGACTTGGATCCAGATAAACAAGGGAAGAAGACAATGTATTAGTGCTGTTTGAATTTTCTTGCAAGTGATAGTAAAATATTTCTCACAAGCCAGCAGCATAAGGTAGCATACTTAGTCTACAGTATGAGAGAAATAGTGAATAAGGAAGCTGTAGGATAAACTAGTGGGCCGTAATAATGCCTTGAAAATAGCTTATGCAAACAGAAGCACTTCTTTGGATTTGGGGTTGCTTTTCTCATGCAATGCTCTTCCGCTAGGTCGGAAACAGCCCTTCTGTGAGTGGAAGAGGCTTTCCGCTAGCAGAAGGGCACCTGGGACCCAAGCTACTTGCTCCAATGGGACTTATTCCTTCTCCATTTGGAACATATCTAGCGTGAGCAGGCAGTAGAGTGGAAAGAGAGTCTCATTAAATGAACAGTTCAGAATCAACTATGAACCTGACATTTCTGCAAAGGAACTTGGTAGGTATAGTTATCTGCAGTTTAAACATTTTTGTGTCTTCTGTTTGATAAAATATTCCTCCTCCTAGGAGGGAGGTAGATATTTTAAAGAGTGAGGCACCAGTATGTTTATCCTGGTTGAGGGTATGTTTGTGAATGTGTGCTGTCACCTTGAAGGCCTGTACATACCCAGTGCATTGCTTTTAACTATTGTATAAATGGTTTAGAGAGAATTAAAATATATTATGTAATTTGATTAAAGAATGATTGCATTATTTTTAAAATGTACATTATAAAGAAAATTTGCATTCATGCTGCGGTTGCCATAACTTACTTGATGGGTTTTTTTAAAAACTTGCCTACCTACCCAATTCATAGTCTTAACTTTTAAGTGGCTCTTATTATTTGCTGCTTTTGAAAAAAGACACCTAAACTTGTGTTGTTTGTCCTGTTCAGGAGAAAAAAGAGCAAGAGCAGAAGTCGTAGCCATGACAGGAAGAGGAGTAGAAGTAAGGAGCGCAAACGAAGTCGTGATCGTGAGAGGAAGAAGAGCAAAAGTCGGGAGAGGAAGCGCAGTAGAAGTAAAGAACGGAGACGCAGCCGTTCGAGAAGTAGAGAACGGCGATTCAGAGGCCGTTACAGAAGCCCCTAGTATGTTGCATTATTTCATTGCTGAATAAGCAGAAAATGTAATCAAAGTATAAAGAAAAAGCAAACTAACCTTTTAATATAGCTGCATAAGCCTCAATTTTAAGATTTATACATATCTGTACCTTGGCTTAGGGTTTTCAAAAAGTTTTAGCAGACAGCTTAAGAGAAATCTGCTTCCAGTATCATGTGGGACTATAGCAGTGACACAATTTTCTTTTGCAGTATTGGAGTGGGTAATCACTGTAATGGTGGAATAACAATATTTGGTTCATACATAATGCCAAGTCCATGAAACTAAAAGTCCTTGCCATACAGGGGGTGGATAAGACAGACCATGCAAGCCTGAGAATTTGCTTGCGTGCCTTCTTGTTCATATATCGTCGTCGTTCAGTCTTAGTCGTGCTTGACCCTCCATGACCCCATGAACCAGAGCATGTCTTGGAACTTCTCCTTTTGTCCATGGAGTGTTCATGGCAAAATACTGGAGTGGGTTGCCAGTTCCTTCTCCAGGTTGCCAGTTCCTTCTAGCACTGAATCATCTGAAAACTAGCCCAGACTTTCTCATAATGTCAAAAAGATATCTCAGGTTAATTTTGGATGTGCTTCACATATCTGCCTTACTGCATCCCACTTGCTTTCAAATAAACTTTTAAAGTGAACACCAGTTAGCATTTAGTTTCTTTCAAGATTGTTCCTGCTAATAATGAACTTGCTTAGTAATATATTGTCTTTTCTTGTTTTAATCTAGTTCTGGTCCAAAATTTAACAGTGCCATCAGAGGAAAGATTGGCTTGCCTCACAACATTAAAATAAGGTTTCCTTCTCTTATTTTATGGTGGCTATTTAATTATCTATTTTGATGTGTTTAATACCTTCATAATTGGTTGTGTGCTTTTTCCACAGTAGACGACGATCTAGGAGCAAAAGTCCATTTAGAAAAGACAAGAGTCCTGTGAGGTAGGCAGTTGAATACTACTATTTAAATTGACTGTGCAGTGTTGAATATTATATGAGGTGTCTTGGTTGCTTTCTGTGCAAATCTCATTCTTACCTTTCGGCTTCCGGAACATGCTCTCTATGCATGTTTAGTGCTGCCTCTGCACGCCAGGGTTATTGTTAGTGTTTTAATTTGGCATGAGTAGCATAGAGTGCACCCATTTTGATTGATTGTGGCAGTTCTGAAGTGTTGTGGATGCTGGTAGCACTACTGAATTTGATGTTCCTTTATTACTGGTAGTATGACCCTTTGCTTTCTCTGGTCATTAATAGGCACGTCCTTTGATAGGCATCTGTGATACACCTCTGTGTAAAGGTGACCTATGCATTTGACGTTAATGAGCTATAAGTAGATTAATGTAAAATTTTCACAGAGGGAGCGGCAAGAGATGATGTGCTCCTTTCAGCTGTTCTCCACGCCTCACTGATGTATCTTAGGTCTTTGGGGACAACCTCTGCTGAAGGAAGGAACCGTCTGGTCTGAGTAGAGGGACTTGAATGTCTCCCTAAGTTAGGCTGTATGGAACCATTGGTTAAGATGACCCAAATGGCAGCTAAGCTGCAGGAGCTTGGGGTGCAGTTATAGCCTACAGAGATTATTCTTAACTGGCAGCTTCATGGACCCAATGGGCAAATGTCATGTTAAGTTCAGCTGCCTGCTCCCCCATTTTTTTTTGAAAAGTCATCCATCACTGCTTAATTCAATACTTATGGCAGGCAATTAGGGTCATCTCCCATCAGGCCAGGCTGGAAGAAAACAAGCATTGGACTGCTTTCTTGCTTTCAGCCTAGCTACTAACTCCTGTGAGCTTAAGCTTGTGAATTAATCTCTCCTGCCAAAATTTGCTGGCAGCACCCATGTATAGATCTCGGCCCCTGTGTGTTTCTGTCTGGCCTGTCCACATACTGGGGACTTGCTTTGAAAATAGGGGGATTGATTGAATTAAAGAGTGATCACAATGTCAGGCATAGATTTGCAGTCTTGTAACTGGAGTCATGGTCACTTTGCGAACAGAGTGCTGTTAGATTTAGACCTTACTCCCATTCTTGCCACAACCCGCAAAACGTGGACATTTTGCAAGGGTAAGGTGTAAATAATGTTTGCAGGAAGATTGAAACATTTTGTAAATCTCCTTTCAGTTGCAAAGTATATGATCAGTGCATTTTTGTGTGTAAAAAGTGCTATTCTGCTTAAGCTTGATAAATACAGTGATATGCCTTCATTTTTCTATGCATCATTGCATTTCTCTTGCTGCCCAGTGCTATACTGATTACTGCCTTTGTATGGATAGAGTATCGAAAGACATAAATTTGTAAAATGGCTGAATACGTTCTTTCATTTCAGACATACACAACTATTAAAGTACGTTGAGGTTAAAAGCATTTCCTTTCTAATGCTGGGATTAGGTAAGGTGTACGTACTTAGAAGTATGTCCATTAAATTAACAGATTTTTCCAGGCATACTTGTAGAATCGGGGTGCAAGACCTCTAAAACATCCTTTGTTAACCCCGAGCACCTTCTCCTATACCCTATTTTGTCTTTTTCATCTGCGTTACACATTCTTGTATATTGGGGTAGGAATATGCATTACCCAGGAAAGAGCTCTTTTCTGAGAGCAATAGCCTTTTTTGCACTATAAATACAGTAATGAATTCTGAGATATTGAGACATGGACACATCTCATTAAAGGGGACTGTAGATATCTGGTGCAGTTGAAAAACGGGTATCTGTCTGCCTTACTTGAAGCATGTGCTATTTGAATGTTATACCTCCATCTGTGTCTGAGTGTAAATGGATTTAATGAATATCAGAACAAATTTGTTCAGAATTGTCTTTTAAAATTGAAAATTACTGACCATGGTTTATCTATTATTTTCAGAGAACCTATTGATAATCTAACTCCAGAGGAGAGAGATGCTCGAACAGTATTCTGTATGCAGCTTGCTGCAAGAATTAGGCCAAGAGATTTGGAAGAGTTTTTCTCTACTGTAGGAAAGGTGAGATGTTAATAACTCAAATTTCTTCCAGAGTCATCCTAATATTTTTATTTTTTTTTTTATAAGAATTTATTGACATTTTTACTTATAACAACATACAACCTTAACCACACCTACATTTATACACATACAAAACAAATACAATTACACATCTTATACAAAAATTGCCATGATTTTTCTTCTTAATTAGACATCTACAAAAAAAAAATTTCTTTTTCCAATCTTGACAGTTGACTTCCCCTGCCTTTTCACCTTCGAGTTTATATCCATAATCTACTTTTTAACCTCTTCATTTAAAAAAAAAAAAATTAAACTTACTTATATATAAGTCCTCACAAATCATCCTCATCAAATCTATCTCTTCTATCCTTTGAACTGCTGCTGATAACATAAAAACTTGAAATATCTCTTTTCATATTCAAACAAATAATAAAACAAACTATTGTTGACAGTGTTCACCCTCCGATTTCAAAATACCATAACAGATTGCTTTAGATTTTACTTAATACTTCACCCCACACCCCCTCTGTCCATTCTTCTTCTCCTGATGGCATCAGCACTGAACTTCCATGCAACTTCCCTCTCCCAACGTCCACAGATCCAGGCACAGTCCAAAGCTCTCCTTGCCACGAGCTCCGAGGTATCCAACTCTCCCTCTCTCAGCTTCTCCGGTTCTTTGTAGCATTCCTTTTCTTCTTGTAAATACCTTAATTCTCTGTCCCTGGCCCCCGAGCTCACACCTCGGGGACTGGATATAGCAAATCTTAACATCGCCTTGGGGCTGCCACCCCCAACAAGCGAATTTCTTCTCCGAAGTAGCTCATTCATTTCTTCCCATCTTTCCATCCATCCTCTCAGCTCTTTGACAAGATTTCCTTCCAAAGTGTCAAAAGTTTTGTTAGCCTCCTCTGTGGGCAGTTGGTTCCATTTCAAACCCCCACACAAGACTTTGACTTTTCTGTAAATTAGTTCCACCTTCAAGGCAGTGAGCCTTTGTTCATCTGTTAGTCCAGAGTTCAATACCAGTTCAAGGACAAAACCCAGCATACTGGCAGAGGAGGAGGAAGTGGGTATCATATTTCTTCTCCTGTCTCTTTGTTCGTCGCCATTTTCCTAAGCTGGAGCGCAAACACCGCAACTTTAAATAGAGATATTTTCCGCTAGTTAGCTTCCCAAGAAAAAAGTTTGCCAGTCTCATGTATCGATTTTAGATACTTTATAACCAGTTCTGTGGCAGCAATCCCTCAAATTGGTTAATTTCTTAGGCTCGAAGGGAGGGAGGCAGGCTGCCTTTCTCCTTCCCCCCGGATCGTTCCAAAAACACGATTTCTGCCAAGATTATTTACTCACGACCACCGGGTTCCTTTAGCTCCATTCTTCACAGGTAGAACTTGGACGCTCACCGCGGGCTTTGCCGCCGCATTTGCATCCCGGTTGGGGCATATCCCCGTAAGCCCGGCTCCGTTGTCCCTTCACCCCCACTCCCCCTTTACAGGGGGGTAGGGGAAGGGTTCGGAGCCTCCGCGGGCACAGCCGGGGAGCCCAGGGTGCGGGACGCTCTTCCCGCACCCCAACCGGAGCCGCGCGCTGCGGTAGCGCGGCTCCTAACCCCCGGGATGGATCGGGCGCCTCGCAGCCGAAGCAGCCCCGACCACCCGCTATGGCGTCGCCAGCCGGAAGTCCATCCTAATATTTTTAAAGCAGAATAACTGAGCAGATTTTTTCAAACTTTCTGTATAATAAATTCCATTTAAGATACGGTGGTATATTTGGGATGACTTGCAGGATTGAGCTGCTGAATTTTTAGGCTAAATCTAAAGAAGCTTCCACATGAGGTCTTGCTAGCTAAAATAACATAGACCAGGCATGTCCAACTCCCAAGAGACTGTGATTTATTCCCAGTATAAAAAAAAAACTGGCAGTGATCTACCCATTGTCATTGGAGGGACGAGGAGCATGCGTAGGGTGCATGTGTGGAAGGAGGTGGCTAAGTGGATGCGGGAGGAGGGAGTTTAAGTGGGGGGAAGGAAAGGGAGGCAAAAGTTCTCTCTCTGAGGAGCCAGTTGGCTTCTCACCCCACCCCCAGCCAGCCCTCTCTCCCCCCCCCAAAGCAGCTCACCCCCCGTCAAAGGGAGCCGCGCAGCTGACACAGATCCTGATTATGCCTGCCCCCTTCCTCCCCCCGTCAAAGGGAGCCACGTAGCTGACGTGGATCCCTCTCGCGCCTGCCCACCCCCCACCTTTCACCCCTGCTGCCGGGAAGACTGGGCCAGGTGACATTCCTTGCGCTTGCTGCCTGGCCCAGGCAGGGTCACCGCTGCAGCTGGGCCGGGCAGCAAGTGAGCAGGCAAGGAATGTTGCTCCCCCTGGGTCCTGCCGCTGGCGGGAAGGCTGGGCTAGGCAACATTCCTTGTGCTTGCCGCCCGGCCTTCCCTGCAGCTGCGGCGGGAGCCAGGGGAAGGGGTGGCGACATTCCTTGCCCACTTTATTTAATCCCACGATCGACCAGGATCACTCCTGCGATCTATTGGTCGATTGTGGTTGACTGGTTGGACATGTCTGACATAGACAAAACCAGGTTACAGTAGGATTGTCCTGTTCCCTTATTTTGGCAACACTTTGGAAATAAGAGAAAGTAAGTAACTTGTGCGTGTTGGCAAAAAAATGTGATTGGATCCTAAGGGGCCATTCTGTGGAACCTCCGTGTAATGTTAGGGGGAAAGGCAGTTTTGTTGATTTCCCTCTCTTCCCCCCTAGAGTAGACTTTCAGGGGTGTGGGGAGAGGGGATTCGTCAAAAACGGAATCTCAGGATCCATCCATGATTTGCTTGCTTTTCTGACGGTGTAAGATGCTGACACTTTTCACTCCGAAAGTTTCACAGTTGTTACTACACCAGGTGGTCTAGAACAGGCATGTCCAACCTCAAGTAGGTTGCAATCTACCAACAAGTATCAAAAACTGGCAGTGATCTACTACCCTCCAAAGTCATTTAAGGGAACTTTATTTCACAGATACAGAAGTTATTTTTGGATATCATCATGACAGATCCAAATAGTTACTAGATGGACAAGTAACTAAACAAGTGAGAAAAGTCAAACTATATATTTATATTAGTTTGCACAGATTTGAGGAGCCAGTCTCTCTCTCTCTCTCTCTCTCTCTCTCTCTCTCTCTCTCTCTCTCCTCCCCCCCTCTCCCTCTCTCCCTCTCTGTTAACTCTTCCAAGTTACTTCCTTCCTTGCTATGCGATTTTCCTTCCCTGCCCCCTCTGTCTGTCTCGGTCTCTTTCTTCCTCTTTCTCTCACACACACATACACACCTTCATTTTCTCCCTCCACCTCAGTCTTTCTCCTGCAGCTTTTCATTTCGAGTCCAATCATGTTATCACCCCCATCCCTAAGTTAGTACCCTGCAGGAACACCCCCCCCCACACACACCAGCCTTCCCTCAGGGCACTGCATCTGCCTCACCCCACCACTGGCGCTCCTAACACACACACACACACACACACACACACACTGAGCGCAGTGCAGAGGCAGCTGGTGGCAACAGTGGCTGCTGCTGCTGTGTCCCAGGCTGCAGAGAAAAGCTTTTCTTTCTCAGCCTGCGATCGACAAAAATCAGTCAGCAACCCACAAGTCGATTGCAATTGACTGCTGGAAATGCCTAGTCTAGAATTATGTCCCTGTTTTGTGTCTTGCTTTCAAAATAAGATGGTAACGTTGTAGCAAAATTTGGAAAATATGTGGCTAGTTATTTGACGGAACAATTGAAAGTCTTTGAGGGAGAGTAGGGTAGTTGTGTTAGGGCACTGAAGCACCATTCCTTGAATACTGAAAAATGGCACTGCCTGTATGTTTTCACAAGTTTATCTGCAGGCATGAGAGAAAATTTTTAAATGATAAAATTTTGTTTCAAACATTATAATTTTTAAATGTGAATAGTCCTGTGTGAGTATAGTCATGGCTCTTTTTGTATATTTATTTTACTTAATAAACTAACTTAATATATGGTTTTAAGTTGGCTTATTATGAAATGGATCCCTTGTTCAAACATAATGCTAAGATGCTTTCAACATGTAATTAAACTCTGCAAGTCCTGCTCTGGGTGAAGGGGAGAGGAATGTGTGACACTGATGCTTTGCTTATGTTCCTTGAGGCTTGTCCACATAGTGCTAAACAGTGGCTTAATATTATTACCTGTGAGCCAGACCCTGTGCACACTGCAAAATGACATTTGCTTACTTGGATATACTTAAGTCAGGAATCTGGGGAAACGGAAGTCTATGCTGATAAAACTTTTCAAATAGGTAAAACAAGTTTTAACTGTTCCCATCTTTCTAGGTTCGTGATGTACGCATGATTTCAGACAGAAACTCCCGACGTTCCAAGGGAATTGCTTATGTGGAATTTGTTGATGTTAGTTCAGTACCTTTGGCAATTGGATTAACAGGACAACGAGTTTTGGGAGTACCAATTATTGTACAAGCATCTCAAGTAAGTTGATACTATTTTCTGTTCCAGTTCCGTTATGATCAGTAAATCTTACTTCATGTGCACTTTATTCTTGCATTGCAGGGGGTTGGAGTAGATGACCTCCGGGTCCCTTGCAACTCAACAATTCTATGAGTCACTTGTGATCAAGTCCTTACATTCCATTCTCAACTCTGGATAGATCTGAAGTGTCATTTAGGGTTATACAAGGAGCTTGAATATATCCAGTATATTTTTGACAACCTGTGCCATACCTCAAAGTGCTGTTGAAGATTAGGGGACTTTCAAAAGTAGTTTTACCAAACAATGATTGATAACAGATAAGAGACAGAGATGGCAGATAAAAAAGTTTATTAGAATAAACTAGCATGCCTATTTGCAAATTTAAATGCCATCTACTTGAATATTGTTAATAGTAATAGTATATTTCTTAACGCTTGTGCCTAGTTACTTACGATAAACAGTGCTTGATAGTAGACCAAAAGGTAGAAATCACTTCTAATTCATCAACAGTTGCATTTTTAAGATGGTGAATGCTTAGTTAAAACTTGTTTGGCACTAAAAATACTGGTGATGGCAGCAAACTCCTAATCTTGAATCATTGGATGTACTGTACCTTTTTTTTTAGTATTTATTTTTGAGTGCACTAAACATACAGTGAGTTGGTGGGCTTCGGATAATATGCATGCTTTATTTGTTTTTTGCTTAATGTAAGAATTACAATTTTTGAACTTTCCCTGTTCTGTAATGCGCTTCTCTCTCTCTCTCTCTCTCTCTCTCTCTCTCTCTCTCTCTCTCACACACACACACACACACGGTTTTTAAATACAATCTGAAGCATTCCTCAGTTAAATGTAGGACAGTTAATTGTTAAAATTTAATTAGTAATGTGTATTGTTTCTATTTGGGATAACTTTTCTAGGCAGAGAAAAACAGAGCAGCAGCAATGGCTAATAACCTACAAAAAGGAAGTGCAGGCCCCATGAGACTGTATGTGGGATCATTACACTTCAATATAACTGAAGATATGCTTCGTGGAATCTTTGAGCCTTTTGGGCGGGTAAGTTTTTTAGTTCATTGGGGACAATTGCACCTAGTAGTAGTGACAAAATTATGAATTCCTGAAAGGTTTAATTGGCTAACTTCCTTACTCTGATTTTAAGAAATGTTAGTTCAAGTAGAAATAAAAACTACATGTATTCATTTGATCCTAAAGACCAGTCTTGATTGAGTAACTTACAGTTGCACTTCTATAGTAATGGATGCCAAGTTGCGTAGACTGCTATCATAGCAGATTGTAAAAATTAAAATATTTCATCTGTCTAACTGCAATATTAATTACTCTGGTTTGTGCTTTCAACAACACTGTGATAACATCAAACTGGTCTGGCATCATGGGAACAGATCTTGTGCTCGCTTTCCCTCTCACACTCTTCAGTTTACTGTCCCAGTTTTCAAGCAATATCACAATTAGAAGGTTTGGTTGTAACTGCAGTTGATGGTTTGCCTCAACCAGCAAATGAGTAAGCAGAGTGTCTGAGAACGGAGCACTTAGGCATAGCACCGAAGTATGATTTAGTGTTATGTGTGACACATCTATTCTTTAGGATTTCACAGTCCAAATCTTGAGGATTTCAAACATCTAGGGGAGCTATTAGAACATTACAGTGGTGCCCCGCTAAACGAAAATAATTCGTTCTACGAGTGTCTTTGTAGAGCGAATTTTTCGTCTAGCGAAGCGGCAATGGAGCACGGAGGTTTTCGTGCCAAAAAAACCCAACAAACTTTTTTTCTCGTCTTGCGAGGCAGCCCCATTGACATTTTCGTCTAGCGGGGCGCCACTGTATGTGCATATTCCAATTTGCATTATAGTCCTGGACAAACAGACTTTGTTTTCTTCTACATCCTGTTCTATAAAATAAGAATTGATGAAAGTAGGTTTTATATACTAATTGGTACTGGTCTTTTCAGATTGAAAGCATTCAGCTGATGATGGACAGTGAAACTGGACGTTCCAAAGGATATGGATTTATTACTGTAAGTTTATAAAGTTTATTGTGGAAAACAAGTTTGTAAAAATTCTTAGAAATTTTAAGTCATAAACATGAATAACATGAATAATTCTGAAAGTTAGGTACTAAGCCCCAAGTTTTGGTCATGTCCACAATGGTAGAATAATTCCAGTTTTTATTAAACACGAGCAACCACTGCTATTGTACTGGACTTCAAGTTGGAATGTGCTAAATGCAGATGGCTGCTTCACTACCAGATAATGGCATTCATATCTTGGATCCTGAATGCCTTGGTACACAGACGTTTTGGCTCCCGAATGATGCAAACCCGGAAGTGAGTGTTCCGGTTTGCAAACGTTCTTTGGAACCCAAATGTTCAATGGGGCTTCTGCAGCTTTGGTTTTCAAACGTTTTGGAAGTTGAACGGACTTCCAGAACAGATTCTTCCAAGGTACAACTGTATGTTGCTGTGTTGATAAAAGCAAATTGAAAATGAAAGCATGAAGGCAGTATTGTCCATAGACAAGTATGCAACTTCTCAAGTTACATAAAATTACTAAATTTTAAACGTCAAGTTGACAAACTCTACAACCCCTTAAACCAAATGGAAGTACTCCATGGTTTGCATTGCCTGGTAGGTAGTCTGGCTCCCATGTATATGTCTGTATCTGTGGGTTTTATAGCAAAAAAATCAAATACATTGTGGCTTCTGTCACACTAAAGTTATTTGAAGGGTTCTGGTATTAGCTTGATGACTGAAACTTAATAGGAAGTAGGTCATTTTAAAAAAATAAATGCTGAAACAAGTCTGTTAACAACTGTATTTTAAATGACCAAAGATTAATTTGTTTAGTTTTCAGACTCTGAGTGTGCTAAAAAGGCCTTGGAACAACTAAATGGGTTTGAACTAGCTGGCAGGCCAATGAAAGTAGGTCATGTAACTGAACGTACAGATGCATCCAGTGCTAGCTCATTTTTGGACAGTGATGAACTGGAAAGGACTGGAATTGACTTGGGAACAACTGGCCGTCTTCAGTTGATGGCAAGACTTGCTGAGGGTAAGTATATTTGTAAAAAGCATAATACATATTTTCTTCTAATGTATTTTTAGCATAACATTACACTACATACTACTATATGATTTCAGTATAGAGGAAAGCTCACTGCCAAGCTTTTCTAGCTAAGTGGGGCATAGTCATCTCCATGTTGTAGACCTTCTAGTTTGGCTACATTGATTCCCAAGACTTTAAGCTGGTTTGCATACAGTGCTAAAACCATGATTTAGTACTATGGGCATGAGGTGAACAAACTTAAGGCCGCATTTCCTGTTTCTCTTACCTGTGCAGCTGGGAAATAAATGCCTGCTGCATTTGCTTTGAGTTTTATGAATCCTAGCTTTTCATGAGGTGCTAATCAGAATCAGGGTTTAAAATAAACTTGTAAGCTTCAAAGTTAGTAAACTTTAAACCATGGGTAATAAAGCTGGCTTTAACTAATCAGAGTTTGTTATTAAACTGTGCTGTCTGGAAATTAAACACAGCAGAAGTCTTCCCAAACCATGTGGAAGTGGGAGGGGAGAATTGTAAAGCTAGTAGCTTTGATTGGGCTCATTCTAGGTTACACTTGTAGCACAAAACTATTTTTCATAATTTTAGTGTCCTAGTTAAATGTAGAACCTCTAGCACAAAATAGATTAATGGCTTTCTATTCCAGGTACTGGCTTGCAAATTCCCCCAGCTGCACAGCAAGCTCTGCAGATGAGTGGATCATTAGCCTTTAGTGCTGTAGCAGGTAAAATTGTTTTTTCT
The DNA here is from genome assembly GCF_009819535.1 of Lacerta agilis. Taxonomy (NCBI): domain Eukaryota; kingdom Metazoa; phylum Chordata; class Lepidosauria; order Squamata; family Lacertidae; genus Lacerta; species Lacerta agilis. Next base: position 65,330,623 of record NC_046317.1, on the reverse strand, counting down.
AAATACTGTAATCCGGAAGTTATTTTTAAGGAAGATATCTTTCTCATCTATTGATTATGATATGTTAGCTGATTTGCGCAATCACAGCAATTTTCTGTATCACTTTATTTCACTTATTTCAACTATATACCACTTAGTCACAGAAATTGCTAAGCGGGGTACAATCAGATTACAAAAGTAGCAGTGAATAAAATTTTATGCAGGAAATAAAATTAATCATAAAAACAGAATGTATTTTAATGCCTGCTGAAATAGAAAGGTTTTCAGGCACCTGAAGTTCAACTATCAGAGGGCCCTGTATAATCTCAGTTGTGAGGGAGAATCAGGCCCACAATACTGAATGTGCAGCTCCTGGGGGATATGGACTGTGTACAGTGGTACCTCTAGTTGCGGACTTAATCCATTTCAGGGTGCCATTCACGTCCCGAAAAGTCCGCAACTAGAGCGCTTCTTCTGCACACGCGTGCAGTACAATCAAGCATTTCTGCGCGTGCACACATGGCGAAACCCAGAAGTAAACATATTTGGGTTTGCCACATTCTTAACTTGAAAAAATGCAACCTGAAGCAGCTGTAACCTGAGGTATGACTGTATCTGAGCCATGGGGAACCACTAAAACAGATTACTCTGAAGATCTCCGAGATCAAGCAGGGATATGAGGTATCCTGGGCTCAGAATGTTAAGGGCTTTGTAAATTATACAAGAACGTTGAACTTGGCCTAGTAACATGGACAGCCAGTGCGAGCTTTGAAGTGCCAGATTTATGTTCTGATGATGATCTGTCTCTACTAGCATTCTAGCCACAGGATTTAGCACCTGCTGGAGCTTCTAAACTTTACTAATAATAATAATAAATTTTACACACACACCGCCCAAGGATAGCCCCACATAGAGCACATTGTAGTAATGAGTATTGAGGCTACTAGTGATCTGGCTATCCCTGTCCAAGAACAGCCATAGTTGATAACCATAGCTTGTAAAAGGCACTCCTGGTCACTGAGTCTACCTGAGCCTAAAGTGACAGAGAACCCCTGAATTATGCACCTGTTCTTTCAGAAAGAGTATAATCATGTCCAGAATTGGCAGGAGGCCAATTCCCCAATCATGAGAACCATTCTTCCACAGTGCCTTCTTAGGCTCCTCATCCCGTTTCCTACTTTGCCCAGTGGTCCATTTCGTGTTTAACTTCTCCTGATTCAGATAAAATTGTGGAGAATAGAGCTGCATGTCATCAGCATACTGATGATACTTGGCCCCCAAACTCCTCATGACTGTTCCCAGTGGCTTCATATGGATGTATTGGCAATGAGATTCTGCTCTGCAGCACACCATAGCACAAAGACGGGCCCAAGACATGATATCCCAACTCTATTCTGTATTGAATCACTGCCAAACACAACAGGGAGATCACTTGACTAAGCTATTGATGATTTAAATTGGGACACTTACTGAATGATTGCTGATTTCTGACTTGCAGCATGAGCTTTCCGTGAAGCAGCATTTGTATTAAATTCTACACACATTATCCCATCACTTTTATGGATGTTAGTTATGTGGTTGTCAAGACCTTTATGTAGTGGTTGCATGTACAGCTTTCTGCCTTACATTGCTGTATCTCACATTTGTCCTGTGATGAAGATTAAAACTGCTTCTGCTTGTTCCTTGTCTTGCTGTTCTCTGCTTTGGTGTCCAGCCTCTGATAGTATGATGGCTCAAATGACTGGCTGACTCAGATATACAGGACACATTTCACATAACCAGTCTTGAATTGCTTGTGAAATTTTCATATGACCTCTTTCTTTTATTGCTTCTTGTCTGCTAGCTTATGCATACACAGTGACAAATTTTCATAGAGGAATTGTTGGTACTCTTTAGGGATACTAAGGGGTGTGTGAGAGAAATTTGTATTCAAAATATTATATTAAAATGTTCTCTGTAATATTTTTCTTTAGATTTACAGACACGACTTTCACAGCAAAGTGAAGGTGAGACTGATTTTGAATATAGTTGTACATGGCTAGAAAGACAGGCATTTACAATTCTACCTGCCTGAGAGCAAGAACAAGGGCTCCTTACTACTTGTGAGAGGGACTCTCAGAAGCTTTAGACCAGGGGTCAGGAACCTTTTTCAGCCATGGGCCAGTCCACCATCCCTCAGACCATGTGGTGGGCTGAACTATAATTTGGGGGGGGGGGGAATGAACGAATTCCTATGCCCCACAAATAACCCAGAGATGCATTTCAAATAAAGCACACATTCTACTCATGTAAAAACACCAGGCAGGCAGACAATTTACTCAGAGATGCATTTTAAATAAAAGGACACATTCTACTCATGTAAAAACATGCTGATTCCCAGACCGTCCGCGGGTCGGATTGAGAAGGCGATTGGGCCACATCCGGCCCCCGGGCCTTAGGTTGCCTACCCCTGCTGCTTTAGACAGTTCCCAGCAGTTTGGATAAGAAAAGATACAGCATTAATTTCTCCTGTTTCTTTCCCTGTCCAAGACTTGGGCACAGACAAGAGAAAACTTCCACTGCTTTCAGCCTATCATGCTTGGCTACGGAACTTGAAATTGGTAGCAAGGAGAAATGGATGCTCACCTAGTTAAGATAAGGTGATATTAGTGGATCCAGTATGAAGATGACATTTGAGCTGTTGTCTTTTGTTAAAGTAAATAATAAAGCACTGGATCAGATGGAAAAGGGTTATTTCCATTTTCCAATTTCTCTTCTAAAAGAATTTCATTTTTGACCAATTCTGGTGTGGATGTGCTGACACTCAAAAATCTATACATACACTATTGGGATTTTGGGTGTAGTCTTATAACTGTTCTCAGGCAGTCCACTCAGTTGTACTCTACTTGCTCCAGAGCCATTTCTGAGTTGGATCTGAATTTTGTAAAGCATAGGCTCTTTTGATCTAAGGACATTTATGCAAGCGTATTTGCCTGGTGCAAGATGAAGGAAGAAATAAACAGTTGACAGTCACCATAGTTAAAGGAGCCATATGTTGTTTTATTGGAGCCCCTTTGATTCCCCCCCCCCCACAAAGGGGGCATTATTTACTACTTTAGTAGAGCAAAATGTATGTGCAATATTCATACAACAAGCCCTGCCAATGGAAGCCTTTGCAAGAACTCATCCTTCTCCCAAATTGGTTGGGGAGCAGGGAACACCCTGGAAACAGTGCACAGGGGGAGAAAAAGACAGATCATTGCATCAGAAATTCCAACAGAGCAATCTGCTTAGCACAATGTTGAATTCCTCCCTATACGTTTCAGACAATATCTTTTCCTCAGAAATGGGGCAGGAGTAGGCCTATTGAAGTTAATAAGGCATGTTTAAATTAGGTTCATTAACTTTTGGCACCTCTGTTCTAAGTAGGACTTAGTTTAATACAATCCGTGAATTCAGATAGCTGTTCAAATTACTTAAGTGTTTCTTGACAGGGACATAATGCAGTCAGTTTACTTGTTAGCACAAGGCTCAACAAATTGAATGGCAAATACACCTCCTGACCTCCTTGCCCATTTTAAAGGCTTTGAACTAGAACTCCAGTTTTTAAAAATTTGAATGTGAAAGACTTCTTATTAGGAACTGTATTCTTGCAACAGAATCATATTTTGTAAACCTTGGTTTTCTATTTTGTAACGTATTATGATAAATTTTCAATAGAGTTTGCCCTGATACTTTTAAAGTCTTAGTTGTAATCTGAGGGTGGAATTCAACATTGTGATATTACAAACTTTCTGCCTGTGCAAGTGTATCAGCTTGCCAGGGGGACCAATCTGCCTCTGCTGGCATGGATTTCTCAGCCAATTGCGGAGGAGGGAAAGAAAAGAAGAAAGTATGTTATGCACAGGGCTTCTGCTGACAGGGCTTTTAGGTGCATCTCACCCTGAATTTTGTGCTTCTTAAAATAAGGAGAAACTTACTCTATACTTTCCTCTCCAGTGTTGGCTGCAGCTGCTTCTGTACAACCACTTGCAACACAGTGCTTCCAGCTCTCCAATATGTTTAATCCTCAAACGTAAGTTAATTTCAAATACCTCTCTCTCTCTCTGTAAAATCTGTTTTATTTCTCTCTATTTTCAGTATACATATGAAGAATAATTAATGTATTGTCTTACTCTTCAGTGAAGAAGACGCTGGCTGGGATACAGAAATTAAGGATGATGTGATTGAGGAGTGTAACAAACATGGAGGCGTTGTCCATATTTATGTAGACAAAAATTCAGCTCAGGTATGTTGATTAAATCAGTACCCAAAGGTGGTATCTTCTATCTGTTCCTATACTTCTACAATATGTGGCTATACTACTGATAGTACCGTCAAGTACTTGGGAGCATTTTATGTTCTACAAACAGACCAGACTAAAGTATTCTCTGTGTGATGCCAGAAAACTCTGTTACTCAGTTGTCAGTGAACAAATGTCTATACAGACAATGATTCAATTACTATTTACATCATTGCAAGGTTAAAATACATGCTTATGAATCCTGAATCACTAGCTGCAAAGAATATAGGTTCAGTAAGTACTGCATGGACACAGTAATTCAGTTTTACTAGCAAACCAGAGGTTAGACTAACCCCTTTCCAACCCTGGGAGGAGCGTGGTGAGTGTTCACACCACACCGCAGCTGACACACAGCTTTGAAAGCGCTGGCATAGACCATCTCAGTTAAAGGAAAAAAGATGACACTCTGAAACGTTAAATGAGATTTGTTTGCACCTAAAACCTTTATGGGGAACCTGTAGTACTCCAGATGTTGTTGAACTCCCAACCTGCCTCAGCCAACATGGCTAGTGGTCAGAGATGATGGGAATTGTAGTCCAGAAACAATTGAAAGGCCACAGATTCCCCATCTCTGCCCTACAGGATCATGTAGGAGTGCTCCTTAATCTAGTTCTGCTTTCAGATGCACAGGTATGTGCTGACCTTTGACTGATATGCCAGAAACAAACCTTCCTGATGAAACAGGACCATGCCACAGCCTTTCAAGCCTTAGTTACCTCGTGCTTTTTGTGCCACTGCCCTTGAAAAGCTTTTGGAAACTTCAGTTGGTTCAAAATGCTACCATCAGACTTGTCTCATGTTAAACATTCAGAACAAATTACTTTCTCTTTTTTCTTTTTTTGATTTCTTGCATGATGTACTTTAGCATAAGCTTCCTTGAATTAACTTTATGCAGAAAAGGCAGGATATAAGTATATTAAATTCATTCGATGGATTAAAATATTTATTCACATTTAATCTGTAGTTTTGTTCCAACAACTTGAATTGCTGATTTCTGTTGATCTGCAAGTGAAAAGTTCTGTTAAATGCAGTAAACGTTGTTTGTATTTCAGGGTAATGTGTATGTCAAATGCCCTTCAATAGCTGCAGCAATTGCAGCTGTCAATGCATTACATGGAAGGTGGTTTGCAGGTATGTGAACTAAAGTTGTATTACCATTATTATTATTATTATTATTATTATTATTATTATTATACTGCCCTATTACCCTCAGGTAATATTTGCCTTGTTGCTGTCTAACATAGGTAATAGGTATAGATAAACAGCTGGGACTTTGAAAAATAAATAGTGAGGGGAGTTGTTTCTTAGAACACCACCTAAAAAACTAGGTAATTACCAGTACTTGGGGGAAGTGGTATCAATTTGCAGGCTTCCACTGAGAACCACAACATCTCTACCATACTTCCTGCAAATTTATCTTCAGAGTTAGTAAGCCAGTGCCCTTAGAACACATGTTGATTTGAACTGCTTAAATAAGTTCTAATACTTTTAATTGTCTAGATTGATGATTTGCAATTGAACTTAGATGGGATTGACATTTTTGGGAAGAAGGTTATTTGTGTAGCAGCACTTGGCCAATTGCTGGGTGAGATATATAACCCTTCTACCTGTTTTCAGTTTGACATCCCTTACCCAAGATACTTTCCCAAAAATTTTATTACAAGAGGATCAACAGTTCCATTTAAGTTTAATGTAGCCTTTGATGCCCCATCCTTCTTTGCCAGACAGATCTTTGTACGTTACAGCAGTGGTTTTCAACATGATGGTCAGGGGTGCCACGGGCCTGTCCCTCTTTCCCTTCCCCTTCTGATGCCTTCTCGCATCTCTGCCTCTCAAAGGCTTGCACAGCTGTTTGTTGCAGCTGCCCAGACTACAAGCTCCCCAGGCAAATGGCTTTTCTGAGGCTGGCCAGGGGGTGCTTCCCAGGCCCCTGTGAGGCAGTGTGAGGCGGCACCTTTCCCTGCAGCACCTGACCACCATTCAGGGCACCCCAGGGTGCCACGGCACACTGGTTGAAAACCCCTGCCTTACTCAGTTATGCTTTACTGTTAACTTACTGTAACCTTAATATTTTTTTTCATTTGACTGGTTAACAAGTTTTAATTCTGGAAAGTATTGCTCTTGTTGGACAGATGATTTTTATGGCTTATTTTCTTCTTTTTGTTGTTGACCCCCCCCCCCCCGAGCATTGCCGATGCATTGTGAGGATAGACGTTTTCTAAAACAATGGTCTTTGGAGGTCTTGTAATGAACTTCATAGGCGTTGCACCTTTCTCATTTTGTCCTTTGTTTAAAAAGTAAACAAGAATTTTGAGCCGTTTTTTCCTCTCTCTTTTTTTAGGTAAAATGATCACAGCAGCATACGTACCACTTCCAACATACCACAACCTTTTCCCTGACTCTATGAATGCAACCCAGCTCTTGGTTCCTGCTCGGCGATGAAGATGGATTTAGTCAGTTTTGTACATAGCTATTTTTGAAGGAAGACTTGAGTTACCTTTTTAATTAGAAGAAAACAAAAGGAAAGGCTGTAAAGTCCTTTTGTGTACATTTCCTGTTACTTTTAAACAAAAAACAGAGTAAGCAGGAATGCTGTGTGTTCATTCTCTTGATTAGCATTCCCACTGTATACAAAGCTGACTACTTGTTCTGCCTTGTAATTCTTGTACATTTAGAACATTTGGCTAAAGTGATCTGTAGGAACAGATGTAGCTCATAGAAAAGATTTTTCTGTAAAAGGTGGACAGGACATAATTTTTAATGTTTCACAAGCCTTTTCTTTTAATGCAGGTATTACATTTTACATTCACCTTAAATGTAGATGCTCTGCTAAAGGTTAATATCAGATTTAACTGGACATATTTAGTGTGTTTTGTATGGATCAAAAATTTGAGAGGCTACTGAGTGATTTCTTTGGCCAGCTGTTCTGCTCACTTAATGTTGACCAGCTGGCAAAATTTGGAGGATTATAGAAGATTTTATTTCTAGATGGTAACTTTTGATTGTCTCTGTAAAAGTTTCTTGTAAATAAGGTGTAAGGTGTGTTTAGAATTCCAAACAAAGCTATCTCTGCATTTCCAGATTAAAGTTCCATTGAGTGCAGGGAATGTACCTAAATTTGAAAGTTGAAGTAGGAAATGCAGGAATATATTTTGTCTGGTTGCATATAATCTGCTCTTTTTTAAGCTCTGTGAGCTCTGAAATATATTTTTGGGTTACTTCAATGTGTTTGACAAAACAGCTTGATATTTCTATCAACAAATGACTTTCATATTGCAATGATCTTTGTAAGAACCACTCAATAAAATTCTCCTAAAGGCCTCCAAAAGCATTCTTTTTGAGAACTCAAATTAGATGCAAGCAGAAAAATGCAAATTGGTTCAAAATGTTGGGAAATCAGCAACAGTTTGAGCTTCTCTTTCCCTCCCTCTGATTACCTTAGTGCACTCAGTTTTTCCTTACACACATCCACCAGAATTTCTTAGTTTAAAAACCAAGCTATATTCGTCGCGGTGTAGAGGGGTCCCTAACCACCTTGGGCCTACAGGCACATTTGGAATTTTAGGTGTGTTTGCATGACCACAGATTGACTGCTGCTGTTACTAAATGTTGGAAGCATACGCAGCTGTCATCTTCTCTTGCCAACGCAGAGTGATTTTTTTAAAAAAGAAACATGAATGAGACATGGGACAGATGAAGTTCACTAATGGAGGGGGGAAACCTAGTGAGGCCTCCCTGTTAGTTGGAGCAGTGTACTACTCTACTCTGCTCAGCACAGGAAGTGCAGAAGCAAGTCCCTACCCAGTGTTGTGTCATCTCATTACTCCTCACAATTACCCTGATGGCCTTTTCTTCTGGATTACTCTATAATATGTGGATGGCAAAGGTTGCCAGTTGGGTACTTATAACTCACGTGTTAATTTCAGTGAATACAAAAAAATCGAACTTAGGTTCACCTCTCTGCCACTAACAGCCATGCAGCTGTTAAAGCTCAAATTGAAACATAGGATACCGTATCACCTAAATAACCTATCTGTAAAGTGTGTGGCCCTTGACAACTAATGGAAAGCTCTTAACCCAACATTTTTAAACAAAGTTTTGTTAATTTGGTTATATTTTGAGAAGGCTATGCTCAGACAAATTTGAAACTCTGAGAAACTCTAAAAATGTATTCCATTTTGTAAGTGACACCAGTTGGGTGACACCCTATATAACTATGCCTATTAAGTGAAAATAGTTAATAATCTCTGGTGAATATGCCAAATCAATTCACAACATACCCAAACAAGTTTTCATTTTTTTGTGTTACTTAATTCTCCCCTTCTCTCAAAGGCATAAGAGGGCCTGAGCTTCCCTTCTATAACAGTAATGATACAATCCTACAGTAGGAAGTTCTCGTTATCACCAAGTGGGAAGCTATGGACTTGTTTAAACTTGCAACGAAAATTATTTTTACTCTTCCAGAATAAGTGCAACTTAAACATGAAACTGTTATTAGGCTTACACTGCAAAAACTTGGTATCAACTTCTTTTGATTATCCATGCAATGATTCAAATTAATCCTGGCCCAATCTAAATTGTTTTGCAGGTCAATCTATAAAGATAAAATAAAAAATTCCTTCCAGTAGCACCTTAGAGACCAACTAAGTTTGTTCTTGGTATGAGCTTTCGTGTGCATGCATACCAAGAACAAACTTAGTTGGTCTCTAAGGTGCTACTGGAAGGAATTTTTTATTTTATTTTGTTTTGACTATGGCAGACCAACACGGCTACCTACCTGTAACTGGAACTATAAAGATAAAGTTTCACATACACACTTTCGTCCAATTTTATTCCACCTCCATAAACTTGGGATTTTTGCAAAAATTCAAGCCTCCCTGATTTGGCTTACAAAATCACAGACAGAAGATTTCTTTGATAAACAATCAATGGCTGATCTTGTAATAAACTAATCATACCCACACAGGAAACACTTGGTACCCATTAGAAGTTGCTTTTTAATTGGTATCATTCCTATTATTTGAGGTCACATCCACGGAGATTCATTGTATACAGAGATTCCATTGCTTCTAAATCTCCACTGCCGTTGCCACTTTTGTCATGGGGAAAAAGATTTACAAATGCTTGCTACAGCAATAAAGGCCGAAACTTATTTTGATGGATTATTCAATCTTGGTGCAGAGATTTTTATTCTACTACATAGCAGAACTTCCAACTTGCAGGGGCATTAGTCTTCGTGATAGAAAAGTACCGGGTAACATTAACAGCGGATTCCCATGCCAATTGCCATAAATGTCCCAAAAGTTCCACCACTCTGCATCATGGTTTTGCCAACACCACCCATCAGTTCTCTCCCTCTCATGCCAAACCTAAAAGAAGAAACAATGACAGAGGTGGTTACTTCCCACAATAATTTTGTATCTGTTTACTGGGAAATGCAATCAACATGAAAAACTTCACTAATTTTGAGTGGGTACTTTGGAGTGACCTATACAGCAAGTTAGCTCATAGTAAGCACGGGGTGGTCTGCCAGCCAGTGCAACTTAACAAACAGAAGTACTTCCCATAAACTAAACTCTTAATTCAAAGAGAAGTTAATGATAGCAGGTCATTTGAAAACACAACTTTTAAGATTTAGTATTAATCCCAAACCCATCCTTTGCTAGTATATACACACCAACACAGTTTAAGAGTACAAAGTTTTAGTACTAATTCTCCAACTGAAGTAATTACTATAGATTTTATCTAAAGCTTTATACTCATGAATGTGTCTTGCTCTCAGAAATGTACAGGATTGCAGTCATGGTCTGTTATCTGGTAACAATTCACAGAATAGGTGGGGAAGTAAGCCTAAAAGATTGTTAAGTACAGGCGGTGGCCATTTGGGGCACGTCCAATTGACACTCAATTGCTGATGCATGGGTCCTTATGGACTAGGAAGATTGCAGACCATGGCCGTAATAAGGAGGGACACACTTATATCTGCATCTCCGACTCACGCTGGGCTGGAAATGGAATCCCTGCTCGAAATGGTTACCGCCTGTGATATGATCATATTGCATTATTTTGCTCTGTTCCTAGGCCAGGAAAGGTAACGAAGAAGATTCTTCTTAGGATTTATGTTGTATTCAACTACATTCCAACATACCTGAGACACGAAAATGTGCCGAACAGTGCACCTGCTGCCATACCAACAGCAAAGCCCATCATGAAGCCCATTTTCACTCTGTCAAAGCAACTGGGTTGGGACTGGCCATATGGCCCCACTGTCACAGGCATCTAAAAATACAAAAAATACTTAAAGAAAATCTATCGCTTCCATGCAGAAGATAATCCTCATCTCCAGTGTGGATGGATCACTCCAAATATGAAAGTGTGATCAATTACATGACTGTTATGAATAATAGGTGAAAAAGAAGTCCCTACACCAAGAAGTATTTTATTGCTTTTCAACAGTAGCACCATAGGAATTCATAATTTGATTTGCTTCATCCAAAATAAAACTTGCTACAAATGTCTCTTTTTATGGAAGTTATAGTTATGGGGATTATGCTTAAAATTCTACAAGGCAGGCTTAAGCAGTATGTGGACCGAGAACTCCCAGAAGTGCAAGCTGGATTTCAAAGGGGCAGAGGAACCAAAGACCAAATTGCAAACGTGCTGGATTATGAAGAAAGCTAGAGAGTTCCAGAAAAACATCTGCTTCATTGACTATACAAAAGCATTTGACTATGTCGACCACAGCAAACTATGGCAAATTCTTAAAGAAATGGGAGTGCCTGATCACCTCACCTGTCTCCTAAGAAATCTCTATGTGGGACAAGAAGCTACAGTTAGAACTGGATATGGAATAACTGATTGGTTCAAAATTGGTAAAGGAGTACGACAAGGCTGTATATTGTCTCCCTGCTTATTTAACTTATATGCAGAATCCATCATGCGAAAGGCTGGACTGGATGAATCCCAAACTGGAATTAAGATTGCCGGAAGAAATAACCTCAGATATGCTGATGACACAAACTTGATAACGTTTTAATGAGGGTGAAAGAGAAGAGCACAAAATATGGTCTGAAGCTCAACATCAAAAAAACTAAGATCATGGCCACTGGTCCCATCACCTCCTGACAAATAGAAGGGGAAGAAATGGAGGCAGTGAGAGATTTTACTTTCTTGGGTTCCATGATCACTCCAGATGGTGACAGCAGTCACGAAATTAGAAGACGCCTGCTTCTTGGGAGAAAAGCAATGACAAACCTAGAAAGCAACTTAAAAAGCAGAGACATCACCTTGCCGACAAAGGTCCATATAGTTAAAGCTATGGTTTTCCCAGTAGGGATGTATGGAAGTGAGAGCTGAACCATAAAGGCTGGTCGCTGAAGAATTGATGCTTTTGAATTCTGGTGCAGGAGGAGACTCTTGAGAGTCCCATGGACTGCAATAAGATCATACCTATCCATTCTGAAGGAAATCAGCCCTGAGTGCTCACTGGAAGGACAGATCCTGAAGCTGAGGCTCCAATACTTTGGCCACCTCATGAGAAGAGAAGACTCCCTATAAAAGACCCTGATGTTGGGAAAGATTGAGGGCACTAGGAGAAGGGGACGAAAGAGGACGAGATGGTTGGACAGTGTTCTCAAAGCTACCAACCTGAGTCTGACCAAACTGCAGGAGGCAGTGGAAGACAGGAGTGCCTGGTGTGCTCTGGTCCATGAGGTCACGAAGAGTCGGACACGACTAAACAACTAAGTTATGAGGGAATGTGGTCCTATTTAGACCACAAAGGTTTCCTCAAAATGCCCCAGGGAAGCAAATGAGTTAAACATGTAGTATGCACTACCTGTGTGAAGACACGGTAATTAGTTTCCGGTACTAAACCTAGTATTGTATTATTCTAGTCACCACATTTTTTGGGGATCGCCCATCAACGTGTGATAGAAATGTACAAAGGATGAATGCAAGTCAGTTAAGGACTAAGCTGAAAACAAGCACTTTGGACTCAACATTATTATTTTTTTAAAAAAAGTTTTAATTTCATTTTGCAATATATAATAAAGAACTGTTACAAATCAACTTCGTTGAATGAACAGCAACCTAGAAATGAACTATAAACTTTGAGATTTTAAGCTATTTCCATTTACTACCCTGTCTGGTCTCTTAAGAAATACTTAGACAAAGTTCTATTTTGCAACTGTTTAAATTATTAAATGTTTAAATTAAGGAGCAATACTTTCCCACTAGGTAACACTTGTAGTAGTTCAGTAGTTTAGCAAGCAGAAGTTTAAACACACAAGTTGCCAAACAATCCCAAACCAAAAGGGCCTGACAACAGGCAAATATATTGTTAACATTAGCTTGAAGGATATATATCCCCACTGAATCTTCCACGGAGTTCAACTGGCTTAGCCATTATTTGTAATGTGGTGCAATCTAGACCTTGAACTCGTAGACGCTTACATAATGCTTCTTATATATATAAAAAAACACCAAAAAGCCAGCAGCATAGCCATTCTAATTTAAAGATTAAAATTCCTATATTCTTGCTTATCTCTTGTGCGAGTATTAGCAATTTCCTCCAATATGGAGAAACGGACCAGTTTCTGTAAACCCTGCCGTTTTTAAAGGGATACAGAGAGGAAAAGAGGAACAATTCACAAAAGACCGACAGATCTTTGTTGGGGATGCGCGGGGGGGCGCGCGCAATAAGATGGGCTCCAGAATAACATCCGCGACTTTAGAATTTTTAGGTTACGTGGCAACGAACACTGAGGTCTTTAAATATCGTACGTTTAAGGGCGCGCGTATCTTTCTGTCCCGCTTGCTTATTGAGTTTCTCATGTTCGCTGAAACCACAAAGGCCAACGACTCGGGGCGGGGAGGCGGAGAAGAGCTCGGAAAACAAGAACGACGCAAACAGCGGCATCGCTATGGCAATCGAAGGAGCCCCCAACCCACCCCCACCGGGATACCCAGCGTCAGAAAGCCCACCCTGGATCATCTCGCTCTCTGGGCCCGTCTGCAAACAGCCTTTGCCCTGCTTCTTCCCTCGTTCCCCCCTCACCTCGACCACTCCGTGCTTCGACTTTCCCTCAGCTCGGTCCTGCGCTTCCGTCGCACTCCGATTACGTCACAGGAAACGGCTCTCCCGGGGAAGGCGAAGAGGCGAGCGTCGTTGTTGTGGGTGCCTGTGGCTGTGCTCCGCTAGTAGGCGAAGGACGGGAGGCGGAGTGACGATGATGGCGGTGCGGCCGGCGACATGGCGGGCTCTGAGAGGACTGCTAGCCGGCCAAAGGAGGCGGCTTTCAGGGGCTCCGCAGCAGCAGCAACAGCAGCAGCAAGGTAACGGCGCTCTGTCCTTTGGAATCCCGCCAGAAGGTCTAGCGAGCCTGGCGGGACGCCCGGCGGATCGAGAGTTTCAGGAGAAGCAGCTGGTAGGCGGCTCCCTTCCACCGCTGCGATGGCATCTGCCTCCTGGGCAATGTTATGTTTTCCGCTGCTGCGGACTTGGAAAGTTCGCGCAGGGGAGTGGAAAAAAACCCACGAGTGAGAGTCGCCTGGTCCCTTCTTCCCTAAGGCGGCTTGAGCAGTATTTTTTTTTTCCTGTTGGGGGCTTACTCTCTGAAGTGGGTTTGCTGTCATTTGGAAGCAATCTTGGCTGAATGTGAAAGTAGTAGAGGATCGGGACCGTAGAGCCGTAAGATCGGACGGGGTAGAGCCGCAGCAGCGACACTACTACTAGCCCCAGGCACGATGCGAAGAGCTCAAACGCAGAAAGAGAGCGTGTAAATAAATAGCTACGTCTCCCGTTGTTGTGGTGGTCGTCCAAATTTCTCTCCGGTCAGCTACAGTAAACGGCATTGCGATTGAGTCCTACTGTAGCAGCCCAAGGGATCATTGAGATGACGGTGGTGGGATTACAGCCCTTTGAAAGTTACAGGCCCAACCTTGCGTTTGCAAAAGTGGCGTAGTTAGTACTGTAAATGTTGGAAGGGCAGGAACTCATAGTGACAGCTCCCATGGTTACATCCCTAAGAAAGTTAAAGCGGAAGGGGCAGGGGAGTAGGCTGCTTTGTTGATCAGCAATACATTGCATAATCTTTTCATTGATCTGTTTTACCTTGTGGGCTTATAGCCGAATAAAGTATTATCTATCTAAAATCTACATTGCATAATGCCCATTTTTAGAATAGTGACCTGATAAATCCATGTTGGATTGGGAGGGATTTGGGTTCACATCTTTGATCAGCCATGAAGTTCACTGGGTGACCTTGGGCCAGTTACTGTCTGAGCCTAGCCTACCTAATAATAAAAGTATCATGTCCCAGGCCAGATCCAACTTCCAATGCTGGCAAATATAGTGGTACCTCTGGTTACATACTTAATTCGTTCCAGAAGTCCGTTCTTAACCTGAAACTGTTCTTAACCTGAAGCACCACTTTAGCTAATGGGACCTCCTGCTGCCGCTGTGCCGCCAGAGCACGATTTCTGTTCTTATTCTGAAGCGTTATTTCTGGGTTAGCAGAGTTTGTAACCTGAAGCGTATGTAACCCGAGGTACCACTGTACTGCCCATTCAGATGCCATTGCTCCAGGTATGAATAACTCCTGAAGCTGTTCTCTCCCATGTTCCTGCTCCACTACATCACTGGTTAGAAACCTTTTCTCAGCAATCCTAATAGGAAACAAACATTCTGAATCTGAAAATGTTTTTTATATGTTACATATGGAGATAATCTTGCTGTTTGAACGCTTCACTATTGTGTGAGCTCAGATCAATTGATTTCTGATGGTGGTTCAGTTTCAAACTTTTAAAATACCACTTTCTGGTTGAAATGCTTTGTTATAGCTGCCTGTCCTGTGTATCAGCTTCTGAAGCTGAACTTAAAGTGGAAGTATTTTTTGAAAAATATGTTTTAATCATCTGTCTGAATTGCTTGTGCATTAATTAATCTTCATATTATACTACATACTGTATTGGGATAAGCCCTCCACCCCATAGTAGAAATGATATCTTCTGTAAATTTGCATTTGTCACTCATATAGTTGTCTTTCCCTAGGCATAGGCAGTGCTGATGAAACTTCGCTTCGACCATTGTACATGGATGTCCAAGCAACTACTCCTCTGGTTTGTGAACTAAGTACTATACTCTTTTGAGGAGCATTTGTTTAAACAAACACATTGTTTACAGAGTAGTCCTGCACTATTTACTCAGAGGTAAATCCCACTGTGTTCAGTGGGGGCTTACTCCTAGGTAAGTGCATAGGATCACAGCCCAAGTCTCCTGTCTACCCTGAGAGGTTTGATAGGTGAGAGAATAATACAATGTGATATCTGACTAAGATGTACTCAGGCTAGATCTGTAGAAATGATAATTTCTAGAGTCTGACTGAATCAGATACTTCTCCTTGGATCTAGTAATAAGAGAACATGGCTGAGCATTTACAGCCTGTTCTTAATCACATTTTAATCCTATTTACTCTGAAATAAAGACTGCTGCCATACTGGCCGTATCGTCTTGTGTAGCCTTAATAACAGATCTGGGTGTGTTCCAAGCATTTGTGTGTGTACGGGAAAACTCTTCGATACAGAATTAATTTTTTTATGAAGAAATGAAATAGAAGAACTATCAATATTTTGTTCTAGGATCCTAGGGTTTTGGATACCATGCTTCCCTATCTTGTGCATTTTTATGGCAACCCACACTCAAGAACTCATGCTTATGGTTGGGAGAGTGAATCTGCTATGGAAAAAGCTAGACAGGTGAGATTTCTGCATTGTTCTCATAATTTATTTATAAACTGCTTATCAGTCAAATCTCATGGCAGTATATGTATGGGAATTTCATCCAGAAGACAAAATGTATTGAGGACTTAGTGATCTGACATGGTTACCCTTCCTGCCTCTATTCCTTCCCCCTCTCTCGCTCTTGTTAGGTTTTTTTGCTGGTGTGAGAACAGTCTTTAATGTCCTGAGAATGAGAAGGTGAAGCCACCCCCCCCCCACAGCTGCCTTAATCAGTTGTGGAGGATAATGCTGGGTACCTTCTTTGCTGTTGGACATTGTTTTGAGAAACTGATGCATTGGGAGGGGGCGGCTAATGTATGATCTGCACGTAGCCAGTCTAGGAAGGCACACAGGCTATCTATAAAATCAGGTGGTTTGGGCAGTTTCTTTGAAGCTCATGCACGGACTGATCGGCTGCAAGGCCGTGCAAACTGAGGCTACCTGGTTGAGTCGCTTTGCCACTTCTTGAGGGCTTCCAAGTAGCAGATTGAAGTGCTTGCTTTGTATGTATACATTGCTTGCTGTTTTAGAATAAAATCTTTAATCTTCTCACTCACCTGTGTATTTTGTATTGCTTCTGAATCTTATTTTAAAAGAATCACCTTGCCTTTGGCAAGACAGTATACAAAATAAAGAAAAGCAAGATACAAACATAAAACAGTTAAGAGTACACTAAACCCAACGTAAAACCAACATGAACAGTAGCCAATAGTGCTATCCTGAAAAAGCTTGGCATTCAATGCCAGTTGCAGCTTCACGTAGAGCACATTCTAGTAAATCAACCTTGAGGGGACAAATATATGCACTACTGTGGCCAAGGTATCCCTGTGCAGCCAAAGCTGATAGAAAGCTGATAGAAGGTGCTCTGAGCCCCTGAGACTACTTGGGCCTTTAGTGACAAAGTTGGAGTCAGCAGTACACCTAAGCTACATACCTGAATGTTCAGGAAGAATGCAGTCCGACCCAGAATAGGCAACTGAGCTGCCTTCTGGACTTGGGTACTGCTTACCTACAGGGCTTCCATCTTGTCAAGATTAATTTTCACCTTCTTGTCTATCATCCATCCCACCACTCCATCCATACATGTTTAATACTTGCATAGCCTCATCTGATTTAGATTTCAGAGAGAAATAGATAGAGCAGGGTGTCATCAGCATACTGATAACACCTTACTCCAATGACATCTAACAGCTTCATACAGATGTTAAACAGCCCTTGGGTCAGGGCGGTTTCCTGTGGCACCCCATAGCACACTTTGTGGGGGGCCAACAAAACTGCCATGCAGTGCTACTCCTTGAAATCAGCCCTGGAGATAGGAGCAGAACCACTGCAACACAGTGCCTCCAACTCCCATCCCAGGAGGTTACTATTGTTAATGGCATCAAAAGCCTCTGGGAGATCAAGTAATCACACTTCCCTGTCCCTTTTTTTGATAAAGACAAGCAAGGCAATTCAGCCATGAAATCAGACCTAAATCTAGGTTAAGGTAATCTGTCCTCCAAGAATGCCTGTAGATGCTGCTGCTGCTACTTAGTGGCCAGGCAGTAGTTGGCAAATGCTACTGGACCAAGTTTTGTTTTGTTTTTAATATAAAGAAGTGGCTGCACCACCACCTGTGAGCATAAAAATGCAGTTTAATTCTAAATCTGCCCTTGCTGACTTAAGAAGCAGTTGTGTTTTGAAAGATGTTACAAAAATTGTCTGGTGAATGTGGTTTTCTGCCTCAAAGTAGTAACATTTTATTGTGTTCTGTCTTTTTTTAAACAGCAAGTTGCATCGTTAATAGGAGCAGATCCTAGAGAAATTATTTTTACTAGTGGGGCAACAGAATCAAACAACATAGCAATTAAGGTAAATGAGTATATTGTAATGCCAAGTGATGGTGATGTAAAAACAATTCACAGTAGTCTGGATGTTCAAATATTACTGTCCTGTCTTGTGTTATAATTAAGGCAAAAGCTTAATACAATTACAGCAACTTATAGTGCAATCCTGTGTATATTTTTTGGCTTTACCTGAGAATAAATAAAAGTATTGGCAAGTCTTAAAAAGTGCTAAACCTATTACCTTGTGTGCAGTTTATTTTAAAGCCTGTGGAAGTCATAATTCTCTACATAAAGTTATTTGGATGTTATTGTTTTTGCATTCGCAGGATGAGCATACTGAGTCATGTTAAATATCTATAGATACTTTGTTGTTTCTGATATCATAAATGTATTGTAATTGTAACTTGGTTGAGATCGTATAGCAATATACTGTAAGTTCCTAAAACAACTTGGTGTAAACTTAACCAGGTTCACAGCACACTCAGAAGTAAGTCCTATTGAATTCCGTGGGACTTCTTTGGGTAAGTGTGCATAAGAGCCTCAGGCTGTGGTCCTGAACTCACTTATTAGAAGGTAAGCCCCATTGAACGCTATGGGACTTATTTCTATGCAGACATGCATGTAAGATCATACTGCTAGTAGAATTAAACTTCTGCCTTCCTTAAATTAGATTGCACTAAGGTTTCTTGATATTCAGAGACATATTGTATAACCAAACCTAATTCTGCCTGCTTTGTACTTAAAACAGTTATGCAAAGAGAGAGTTGTATTATCAAAACTGACAGGTCTCTTTTCAAGATTCTTCTCTGCACTGCAGTTTGTAATGTTTCTGTGGCTACAGTTTTGCTTTGTAGCTATTTCCCATAATTACACTGAGGAAAAATGTTCTATGTAATTGACAAGATTATTTGAATAGTTTTTCATATGCAATCCTTTGCATATTTACTCACAAGTAAAACTCATTGTATTCAGTGGGGCTTACTTCCATGCAAGTGTGTACTGTTTTGGGCTGCAATCCTATGCACACTTTTGGGAGTAAACCCCCCTGAACTTGGTGGGACCTATTTCTGAGTAAATGTGCCTAGGATTGTGTTGTCCATTGCCTGAAGCTTCAAGGTAACTGGGTATTTTGCATTTTTTTACTTGATACTTATAGAAACTATGGATTTCCAGCAGTTTTGATCTAACATTTCCCCCCTTTTATCTGTGTAAAGGGTGTTGCAAGATTCTATAAATCCAGAAAGAAACATATAATTACAACACAAACAGAACACAAGTGTGTGCTGGATTCATGCCGTGCCCTAGAAGCTGAGGGATTTCAAGTCACATACTTGCCTGTACAGAAAAATGGGATTATAGATATAAAGGTAAATCACTTGTTTCCAAATTTGTATCCATGTGATTGCAGCTTCTCTCTTCTTTTTCAGTCCTTTGCAATGGAATGTTAACAAAAATGAAGTCTTCCACTTAGAATATGGATGCTACAGAGAGCTGTCTAAGTAAAAGCTGGTGAAATGTTTGTTGGGTTGCAGTGACAAAAGGGTGAGGTTTACTGCCTACCTAGTATATTGTACAAAATTGGATCAATTTAGCAGGTGCATTCAAAGAAAGGACACTTTATGTACTAGTAGAATAAACTGATTTACATCTTTAACCATTTAGACTGCACATCTTAGCACAGAAAGTATGCCCTATTGAATATAACGGTGCTTATATGTTAAAAGTGCTGTGTAATTGTAAAATAAGTTTCATTTGCAGTGCTA
Source organism: Lacerta agilis (assembly GCF_009819535.1). Taxonomy (NCBI): domain Eukaryota; kingdom Metazoa; phylum Chordata; class Lepidosauria; order Squamata; family Lacertidae; genus Lacerta; species Lacerta agilis. The sequence continues at coordinate 65,310,953 of NC_046317.1, read as the reverse complement.
ATGCAGTTCGAATTAGTTCTCTTCTATGATTTCCACCAGGATCTAAAAAATGCAATACAAGCAGACACAGGCTTGGTTTCAGTTATGACTGTGAATAATGAAATAGGAGTGATACAGCCCGTTAAGGACATTGGTAAGTTGACAGTTTGGGTGGAATTGATTTTATGAAAGATTGTAAGATGCTTTATGGAAGAAGTTCTTCAAAAAACTGGTTATGAAATTTGAAATAAATACATAATACATACATACATACATACATACATACATACATAAAATAATAGTATTAGCTTGAGCTAAAATGCCAAATATTTATAAAGCACGACAATGAAGCGCACACTGTTGAAGCATAGAATAGCTACATAATTGTGGTGACTTAGAAACAAATCATTGGCTGACATTCAATATCTGACAGCCTTTCTATGTCTGTCAATAATTTGTGAGGGTCAAAACAGATGTTACATGTGAGATCCATGACCAGATTGCCAAACTTTTTTTAAGTGTTGGCAATCTGGTCATAGATCTCACATGTAACATTTTCAGTGTTGCTGTTTATGTGTCTTCCTCTTGGAACAGTACTGTGGGTCCCCCCCCCCCTTTATCCTTTGTGCCATTTCACTCCCATCTAAATGCCCACCTCCCAGCAGTTGAAAACTAATAGTACAGTGAAACACAGACATCATTTGTATTATATCTGTTCCCAGATTTATTTTGTGATGACCTCTGGGTTTTAGCAATACATTTGAATTGATTGATAAAATCAGTATGTTTATAATTTTTAAACATTTTCATAACATATAAATAATATTTCATTCTGAACCATGTTGTTTTTGCATTGTAGGTCAGATCTGCAGTTCCCATAAAATTTTCTTTCATACAGATGCTGCACAGGCAGTTGGGAAAATTCCTCTAAATGTCAATGATATGAAAATTGATTTAATGAGCATCAGTGGCCATAAAATCTATGGTCCCAAAGGTATTGATATTTCTTATATTAGATACTACTTCATTTTTACTAATGAAGGTGGCCAGGTTTATTTGATTAGGTAGTCAAATAAACATTTGGAAAATTGCTAACCCTTGTCAAGGCACCATGAAAAACTGAGGCCTTAGTACAGGGCTGGAGAACCTGTGGCCTTCCAGATGTTGCTGGACTACAGCTCTAATCAGCCCTAGTAATTATAGCCAATGATCAAGGATTATGGGACGTAGTCCAGAAATATATGGAGGGCCACAGGCTCCCTATCCCTGCAATAGTATTTAAGGAGGAAACAAGAATAGCAGAGGAAAGCCTGCAACTGTCTTGCAGGGATGGGCGCTTCATTCAAAATAGCTTTCTTGGAAATAAGTCCTTTTAATTTTGGTATAAAATACTTCCATGTGAGTACTTTGAACACAACTTGGTTCCTAAACATTGGTCTGCTATCTAAGATGTGGAGACACCTATGTGTGGAACAAGCTACATCTACAAATGGAATAAGCTATGCCTGTCCACACACCTTACACTATACAGATCTATATGCAGCAGCCTCCATGCAAACTACTGCACAGGGCACTATGGTCGCAGTCTATAATAGACTGTGTGTATGGATGTGGCAGTATGCACATCTGCCAGATTATTGAAGATTAGGATGCCAGACAGTTATTTCTCATTTTCTAGAGTTAAATGACAAAGGAAGATCCTGCTGTAGAATACCTCAAGGATTTTGATAAATTTTAAGAGATGATACTTATTTTATAGAAATTAGCAAATGAGGATTCTTCAAATTAGAAATGTAAATTGAATATCTGAGGATGAGATCCAACAAAATGTGAATGGTTCTGTTCATGTAACAGGGCTTCTTCCTCTCTTCCCCCCACTGCAGATCCCCACAGTGACCCCCCAAAAATCTTCTTCAGAGGGTTGGGAGACCCTCTGGAGTAGATTTTTGGGGGTGCATAGGGGGCTGCAAGCTCAAATTTGAAACTGGAAGTTCTGTTGTTCAACCAGATTCCCATTGCGCAAGTGGCTGAACATCACTGGATGTTGCCCTGAATGTTTAAAATACATCTCTTATGATGAAGAATCTTGATTAAAAATTCCTGAAGTATTTTTTTCTAAATGTTTTAAAATATGCTAGGAGACATACAGTATGGAAAGTCTACCTGTGTACTGAACAGAAGTAACTTCTTGTTTCTAAGGGGTTGGTGCAATTTATGTTCGGCGGCGACCAAGAGTAAGAGTGGAACCTATACAAAGTGGGGGAGGCCAAGAGCGAGGATTACGTTCTGGGACTGTGCCAACTCCTTTAGCAGTTGGTCTTGGAGCAGCTTGCGAATTGGCACAACAAGAGATGGAGGTATAAAGAGCAGTTCTAGTTGTGTAACTCTTCTTGATCCATTTATTTTACCATGTTCTTTGAAGCCTTATTGATGGTTGAAAGTCTGCAACACATTCTTCTAACAATAATGATTAGGGTTTAATATGATGCCCTTCTCTGTACTGCAGAGAACTAATTGTGCTCCATAATTCAGCCTTTCTTCTCCTATAATATGTAAAAGCAGTTAAATAAGCAAAGCAAACTTGGATTTCTTGGCAGAACAATTTTCTGAGATGGTTTTGAGTAAGTTTATTTTAGTAGTGCTATGTTCATTCATTAAGTAGTTGTCTGTGTCATATTTCTTACAAACTCTAACCTTACAATTAGAACCTTTCTGGTCTGTCTTGCTGTTGATAAGAGAAGGCAGGCAGTTTCTAGAACAACTAGTGTTTATTGATTATAATAATTGTACAGTGATTTGCCCCTATTTCGTGGGCATCTCTGTTTCTTCTCGAGCATAGGATTTTCAAACAGTTACGGAGGCAATTTCTTATAGAATTTTCCTGCTACATATCTCTGAATTTTACAGCAGCAATTGTGGGATAGCAGAGCAAACTCAGGGGGTGGAATCCAATGTTGTGCAAGCAGACTTCTGTTCACAGAATGAATCTATCCTTTCTTTCTTTCTTTCTTTCTTTCTTTCTTTCTTTCTTTCCTCCATCCCCCCCCATGTACCCTTAAAATGTGGAGCATATTTGGGGGTATTAGAGTGTGGAAGGGAGAGGAGAGAGAGGTGAAATCCCATTGTGCAGGTGGAAGTCTATTCCACTTGGACATAGCCAGCATTGGATATAGCCTGCTATCAGCTTGATAACCATAACTCTCATATTTAACTTGAGGCTGAATTTTGCTGTGGTTATTATTTGTGTGAGAAATTGCTCTGACAAATATTGTGTTATTTTGCCTTGCCTTTTTGGTTAACAGGCCAGATTTGACTGATAATAACATTTTTAGTACATCAATCATGGCTCATCTGCATGTTTGTAAAATAGCTAATAAATTCTCTTGTTTCTTTTTCAGTATGACCATAAGCGAATCAGTTCATTAGCTGGCAGACTAGTTACAAACATAATGTCTGAAATTCCTGATGTAGTAATGAATGGCGATCCAGTTCATCGTTATCCAGGTATTATTAGCAGAATGTTGAGATCCCCTTTACTACAGAAATTGCCTTTGACCATTTAGGGTTTCTTTTTAAAATGATTATAGCATTGTAAAATTTAAAAACAGATTTAAGTGTTTATCTAGTACAGCAGTATTCTTTTAGAATTGAAAGCAATCTTGTGCTCATAGGGTACTAGCCCAGAAACTCAACAAATAGCTTGAATATTGCAAAATTCTCTGCTATATAATATTATAACAGCATCAGTGCTAAAGCTTAGGTTGGCTCTAAATAGTTTCACTGTTGCTCTGTTAAGCATATGAAGTCAACATGAAATTAAGTAGAGATTGTAGTCACTGACACACAATGTTTAAACTAATTCAGAGATGTCTTCTGCTTCTGTACTGATCTTAAATTACTGCGTAAATTAATCCCAGTGAGTTGCAGATTATGCACAAGCTTTTCTTATTGTTTTACATCTTAGTTCTGAATTGTATGTTTTGGGTAGAGCACTAGGATAAATCACTGTATTAAAGGCTGAATGAAGAATTCTGTAATGGTCCAAAGAGCTGTTCACTATTTTCTTCCACTGCATTAGCCAGTTTTAGAATGTTTATAAATAAAAATTATGGCTCTGCTAGTGAGACAGTTGTTCTGCGTGCATTTCTGGAATTAGCATTTAGCTTTCTATTGATCAGAGCTGTGGTGACATTCACATTTCAAAGGAAATGAAAAATAAACATTCCATAAAGGGAAAATAGGCTCAGATTATTTAAGAGCAGGGTCTTGGATTCAAGCCCCATGTTGGGCTAAAAATTCCTGCATTGCAGGGGGTTGGACTAGATTACCCTCTTAGTTCCTTCGAATTCTACAATTCTATGATTCTGCAAAAACTCTGCTGTCTAAAGTATAATCTTAAAAGAAGCTGACACTGCTTTGTTAACTTTGCAGGCTGTATTAACTTATCCTTTGCATATGTGGAAGGAGAAAGCCTGCTGATGGCCCTAAAAGATGTGGCTCTGTCTTCTGGAAGGTAATATTGTTGGTGTAAATTGGAAAAAAAATGGGTGAAATTGCCCTAAACACTTGGACCATGTCTTGAGGAGTCCATCCCTCATCTCTGGATTCTGTTTAGAGAAAGACCCAGCTACATGGGGTGGTTAGAAACAGTTGAAGGCTAAATACTTAAAGCATGACTCATCCATCCTCCCTTTTTCTAAGGAATGTGTGTACATGCAGAGGCAGGTTAGATTCAGCAGCATTGGCAGCAGTGTGAGGTATTTGCCAAGTGTGAGGTTTTATCTGGTGGGTGTTACATGCTATATGGTTTATTTGGTGGGTGTTACATGCTATATGGTTCAGTTCATTATAGCATGGTGAGCTAGCATGGTAAAAGGCAAGTGATCACTACAAGGTTTGTTTCTGGGACTAGAGAACTCTATTATAGCAGATTAGTTTATGATGTACCAGCATCTCTTAAAGTTAACGTAGCTAGTGTATTTATGCTTGTCTTGTGCCATGAGACAATAGACACTACATACTTTCAACTGAACTGAATGGGATAGGGGAACTGTGAAAAAGGCTGACTACTAGAAAGCAGGAAAACTCTGATGTTGTGCTGGAAGACTCTGCAGGAGCTGTGCATACTCTGCTGATCACACTGGTCAAAGTGTGGTGTACAGTAGTATCAACAACAGATGGTGGACCCAAGTATAACAGATTATGGACCAACTGACTTTTATGTGTGTGAGAGAAGAGAGAGCCTGGAATATGGTCTAAGGACACATTATGCGGTTTATTGTTCAGGCTAAGCAAGTCTTAGTCTGGTCAGTGTACAGATGAGAGATTGCCTGGAACTCCCATGCCAGATATTTAAAGGAGAGCAGAATAAAAGTGGCCTTTTCCACTTCAAGTCACTAGAATTGATGATTAGAACAAATCTGTGAGCCATCTAATCCAGAATCTTTCTTTATTCTGACCAGGGCTGATTTACTTCCATTTATAAGGAGTGTCCTATTAGCATTTCTGACTCCTTTCAAATATTTCTGATTCCTTTTAAAATTCAATTGGCAAATGTCAAATTACGTAATTTAACAACCAAGCTTTATTGGTTATAAGTGGATCTACTAGATGGTTAATTCCTGCTTATAATATATTTTTGCCCTGTCCTTCCAATACTTTAGTCCCCCTAAGTTATAATAAGAACTTTGGGCATTCTTATGTTCCTGATCACATATAACACACCTTTTAATATATTACCCACCCTGTCTGATCTTTTCCCCTACCCCACACTTCTTTTTCTAACACCAATCTGTTGCTGTACTCTGCCTTCTTTTATTTTCTGCTTCTGCAATTGAAATTCTTGCAGAATTAGTCTTCTTGGTTTGTTTCTGTAGTCAGTAAATCTTTAGGTGGCAGTGATAGAGTTATAATAAAAGCATATTACTCTAGAGCTCTCTGCTACTGTATTTTGATTTCTATACCAGTTCTGTGTAAGGACAAAATGCCAACATATTGTTTTTTCTCATTAGTGCTTGCACATCTGCGTCTCTGGAACCATCATATGTGTTGCGTGCAATTGGAACTGATGAAGACTTGGCTCATTCATCCATAAGGCAAGGCTTATAGTTCTGTATCAGGCATAGGCAAACTCGGCCCTCGAGGTGTTTTGGGACTACAACTCCCATCATCCCTGACCATTGGTCCTGTTAGCTAAGGATGGTGGGAGTTGTAGTCCCAAAACATCTGGAGGGCTGAGTTTGCCTATGCCTGTTCTAGATAGTCACATTCAATTATATTACATCCATCAAGAGAATAATCCCTTTTTATCTTTTTATGTGTGCTGTGTTGCATCTGATAAGCTCTTTGCTTCATTTCAGGTTTGGCATTAGCCGTTTCACTACTGAAGAAGAGGTAGATTATACCGTTAAAAAATGCATACAGCATGTGAAGAGATTAAGGGAGATGAGGTAAAAAAAAAATCTGAATATTAGACATTAACCATCACAGGATTTCTTTAAAATTCTGTATGTGGTAAGGAAATACTGCCAGAAATCACTGAATCTCAGTGGTTAGAGCAGATCAAGCTAGGGGAAGGAATATACTATTTGTTATCTCTGTAGCTGTGGTCCAACCTGATATTTACAGCAAACTGGCACAATCCTTATAAAGCCCAAATATGCATGCAGTACCATTATCATTAGACTGATATTAGCAAAAATACTTTTAAAATAAAACATTACTCTTCTTAAATATTATTATTATTATTATTATTATTATTATTATTATTATTATTATTATTACTGTTGTTGTTTTGTTGTTGTTGTTATTTGCTATTGGACCTTCACCATTAGGTCCCAGAATAGATCACAACAATTCAAAAATACAATACTAAAATCAGTTAAAGCAAATTAAGTCACATAATAGGGTGGGCCCTAATATATATTTCTCAGGTGTCAAAGGCCAGGGTAAATAGGCATTTAGAAGGGCGGAAATTCTTAAATAAATCTCTTTATTTCCATTACTAGTGTCTCAATATAATACCCATTGTGGCTTCAGGCATTCAACCTTGGTGAAACTTTGCCGTAACAAAACATTTTAACTGGGGATTTTGGAAGATAGGAGGCATTCTTAGACATAATTACTTTATGTAGTTAGAAAGTGTTCTTTGAGGAACTTATTTTAAAATAATATTTTGTTCTTACGAATTATTTCCTTAAAGTTCTATTGATGTCAAATTATTTGTATTTCTCACTGTCATTGAATTTTCCTTCTCATTTTACAGCCCACTGTGGGAAATGGTACAGGATGGAGTTGATTTGAAGAGCATTAAATGGACACAACATTAAGCAAGGAAATCACTTGTTACCTTGGACTGCATGCATATAGATTAAAGTAATATTTTCTCTACATTCCTGAATAAAACCATGTTGTACTTGTTTTAAAAATACAAAATCTTAGGGTAATCAGTTACGCTTTCTAAATCCAGAGCCTGAAAACTAAATCTAAGGTGATGTTTGTTCAGGTAAACAATTGTGCTTACACATCTTCAAATACGAATCAACATTAGTTTCCTGGAACCAAAGAAGTTGCATTACTTTTATTTTGGAGGCGACATTGGCGCAGCTTGATATGCCAAATCTTCAGCTGTCTTATTGCAAAAATAATAAAAAGTAGTTTGTTTCTGCTGTAGGTTCTCCCTAGAATAATTTGCATCTGTTTCAGCAAATCTGTCTTATTGCAAAACTTGTGTTCAAACAGACAGTATGGTCAGAAGTAATCCTCTTAAAGAAGGCAGTCTTCCATCTAAAAAGTCCATCTTATATTTGAGCAGTGGTATTTGCTACATAGCAATGAATTCAACTGTGCCTAAGGCTTACTAGCTCCCAAATGCAGATCACATTCACCTTTTCACATTTTCACATTTTCCTTACTTTTACCTTACTTGATTTGTTATCACAAAATATTTTCTCCTGCTTTCCAGCATAATTTTTTCTGAGCTATTTATTACTTTATTTTTGAGTGATGATGGAAGATTTCAATGTAACGTTTTTTCTGTAGGGCAACATATTTCGGTTTTTGCTGAGGATAAGAAGCTAAGGTCTTGAGAATGAGATTGTGTCTGTCTAGAAATATCCCAGTTATAGAAATATCCCAGATTGATCATCACTTAAAAAATAAAACAATGTCATTGCCTTTCACTTCAGGGTGCCTGACAGTGCTAGATTAAGTTAAACTGGTGGTGGTAGTATTTTTGGTACTCAGAAATGTGTGCCCTCATTTGTATGGGATTTTTTTTTAATTGGTATTACTTTTTCTTGTAGTAGAAAGAAGAAATCTATTTAAGGGAAGTTTTTTTGTTTTTTTACTGCTTTCTCAAATAAATGCAGGAAGGAAATTTAACTGTCTATAATAAATGAATACTTGTGTTATGCAGCTTTGTGTGCACACCATTTTGAAGGAAATGGCTGCTGACCCTAGGCAATGGATTGTTAGCACGCAATCAACGAAGTATCGTATCACTTGCCTTAACTACGAGTCCTATATACACAACACATATACTCCCATTGAAATTGTATCAGCTTCCTTGAGATAACGTTTATTGCAAACCTGTTCTGGCAAAACTGCTTCATGTAGGAGAGTTCTTAATTTGCAAAATTGTTACAGAAGTTTTCAAAAGCATGGTTTAAAATGGAAGAAGCATTGATACTGCAATGATGACAGTTTTATTACCATATCACAAAATTCAATTTAATTTTGTGGGCAAGCCATTAATTCCCCCCAGGTAGTAGTAGTAGTAGTAGTAGTAGTAGTAGTAGTAATCATAATAATCATAATCATAATCATAATAAACAGCTTTGGAACACTTCTTACACTGTACACTGTTTCTTACACTGTACACACAGACTTTTTGACATTTTTGCTGTTTTAGAGGAATTCTGTGCAATATAAGTACAGTGAAAGAGAAAGGACATATTACAGGCAGACAGAAGAAAAATATAATGTGTTAAAAACAAAATACTGAGTTAAAATTGGCACAAAAATGCTTTTCTATGTTTAACTTAGTAATGTGGCACTCTTCTATTAATAAAGAGATAAAAGCAGCTTTTACTTTTTGAGTTGTGAATTTTTGTTCATTGGGATGGAAAATATATACACTGATTTACTGAGCAAGTAGTTCTCATAAGCATATATGAGATAGGAATTTTTGTCTGAATGTGCATCACTGCACTTGCATACATTGCAACGTATCTGCTATTGTGCACAGAGTTTGGAGAGATCCTTTTTGAAGATCCTCTCAATTTGTTCTTGCCACTTTGAATAATGTGGTAATATCAGCAAACATGGCCACCTCACTGCTCACCTCTAATGCCAGGTCATTAATGAACAGGCACCTAACTAGTTCAATTATTTCAGAAATTAACCATCAATAAATATATTGCTGACTCTGAGATTTGAGGGTGCTCTTCAACATTTTTAGAGAATGGGACAGAAGAAAAGGGTGGATCATTGAGGTCTAAAATACTTAAAGGTAAAGGTACCCCTGACTGTAAGGTCCAGTCGCAGACGACTCCGGGGTTGTGGCGCTCATCTCACTCTATAGGCCAAGGGAGCCGGCGTTTGTTCGCAGACAGCTTCCAGATAATATATACAATGCACCCATATACTGCAGCCTGGAAGTTGTAAAAATATGAATGAAATCTAGCAGATCTACTTTTTTAAAAAAGTTGTGTAGTCCTATTAAGATTGCCGGAAGAAATATCAACAACCTCAGATATGCAGATGACACAACTTTGATGGCAGAAAGTGAGGAGAAATTAAAGAACCTCTTTATGAGGGTGAAAGAAGAGCGTGCAAAATATGGTCTGAAACTCAACATCAAAAAACTAAAATTATGGCCACTGGTCCCATCACTTCCTGGCAAACAGAAAGGGAAGAAATGGAAGCAGCAACAGATTTTACCTTCTTGGGCTCCGTGATCATGGCAGATGGTGACAGCAGTCATGAAATTAAAAGACGCCTGCTTCTTGGGAGAAAAGCGATGATAAACCTAGATAGCATCTCAAAAAGCAGAGACATTACCTTGTCGACAAAGATCCATATAGTTAAAGCTATGGTTTTCCCAGGAGTGATGCATGGAAGTAAGAGCTGGACCACAAGGAAGGTTGATTGCTGGAGAATTTATGCTTTTTAATTGTGGTGCTGTGCTGGAGGAGACTCTTGAGAGTCCCATGGACTGCAAAAAGATCAAACCTATCCATTCTTAAGGAAATCAGCCCTGAGTGCTCACTGGAAGGACGGATCCTGAAGTTGAGGCTCCAATGCTTTGGCCACCTCATGAGAAGAGAAGACTCTCTGGAAAAAAAAATACCTCTGATGTTGGGTAAGATTGAGGGCACAAGACGAGGACAGAGGACGAGATGGTTGGACAGTATTATAGAAGCGATCAACATGAATTGGCATAACTCTGGGAGGCAGTGGAATACAGGAGTGCCTTGCGTGCTCTGGTCCATGGGGTCACAAAGAGGTGGACACAACTAATTGACAAAACAACAACAGTCCTATCAAGAGGTACCTAGTGGAAAACACTGCTGCCCATTGCTACTATTAATATGAACTTTGAACAAAGGCACATTGAAAAACAGCAAGTGACCCACCCAGTCAATCTGGAAATGTTGCACTCATCAGTTAAATATAGTTGATAATTATATTTTAGTTAAACATGCATAGAAAAGAATTGTTCCATAATCCACTACCATTCTTCTTAGGAAAAGAAAAGGCAACTCAACTTTCCCCTTAAGGCAACACAGATACAGTGATTTACAGGGGATAACAGTGGGGGGGGGGGGGGAGACTACCTTGGTGAACAGAAATGTCGGGTTAACAGAAACGTATGACCCAACTGCTCTTCCGAGGCTGATTTCTACCATGAGCAGAAGATAAACAGAAGCAGGAAGAGAAATGACTGACATTAGCAACTTCCTTGGAGCTATAAGTGAATGGGGCAGCGTTTCTGAACACCATAGTGAGTAACCCCTGTGAAACTCAGCGGAATTTACTACCGAGTAAGCATGCATAGACTTTTTCTCTGTTTTTAAGTTGTATGTATTTGGGTTTGATATGGAAATGTGACAGAAGTACTGGTACATACTGCATCATTTCATGGCAGGTCGATCCTAATGTTTACAAAATTTTCCCCCACCCTGCCCACTTTCGGATACCGCTGTCTGATATAACGTTTCTGTGTCTTTGGCAGAGGGCCTTTTACCACCTGAAAGCTTTCGCCGCACCAAATGTGCGAAGACTGCGAAGGTACCACAGGAGGCCACCTCGAAGATGCGCCCGCGCTTTTCCCTCACCAGGGAAGATCCCCCTCGCTCGCTCTGCTTGCCTTTGCTACACACGCTCTCGCTTGCGCCGCCTACCGCAGGCCACACCCTCCTCTCCTCGCCGCAGACGGCCCGGAGGCGGTGCAGTCGGGCGGCCATTTTGTGTCGCTGCTCGGTCGCTGGCGCTGGGGCTCAGCGCGGGGAGCGGGGCCTGAGTGGCGAGTTAGTTTCCTTTCTAACCCACTTTTTTCCCGTACAGGCCCCTCGGTAAGAACTTAGCACTTCCCTGGCGGCGCCTCCGGCTCGCTGGGGAATAATAGGTGGGGAAAGCCGGGCTCGGCTGCGAGGGGGAGTGTGTTCCCCTCCCACCTCAGCTTGCACAAAGGGCGGGAGGGCGGGAACTAGGCCTGAACGAGGCGGCGGGGGGGCGCGCTCCGGAGCCTTGTTGGCTCCTCGAGGCCTTGGCCTGGGGTTTGTCGCTAAGGCATTTTGGGCCTGGTGCGCAGGGTTGCTTGGCTGCGCCTGAGCGACGGTGCTGGTTCGGGGTAGTGGAAGAGCCGCCTATGCGCCCCGTGGGTTTGTGACCCCCGTTTCTTTAGGGGGGTAGGTGAGTATCAGCGACTCCCTTCATAAGTGGCGTTACTAAGCCGGGCTTCCCTGGGCGCACCACCGGGGCCGGGTCTTAGGGCGGTGCAGTAGGCGCTCCCATTGTAGGGGATGATGGGGGTGAATGGAAGCGAACTCGGTAGTGTAAAACAAAATGGCCTGAGCTGCGGGGATTTTTTTTTTTATCGACCAAAAGCTGCCGCAGTACGCCGGATTTTTCTGGCGTCCAAGTCAAATAAAGACTCGTCCTTGTGTAGATTCTAAGTGCTACTGGACTTAATGTAAACAACGCCGTGATGAATTTTTGATAGCTTTCGGTTGAGATCTAGCGTCCTATTTTCACGGTTTTGTTTTTGTTTTGGTGGGGTGGTCTCCAGGTACACACACCACTGGTTGTTATTTTGGTTAACTGCGCTCTGTGAAATTTCTGGGCCCTTCGTGGTTAACAAAAATTAAATTCGCGGCATGAAATGATACCTTACCTGTGAAAAGCGGTGTCACTGTTTTAAGTTGGCTAAAAAGGTTTTAAGAAACATTTGGTTCTGGAGGATGACTTCAGAGTTTATGGTTGTTCTTTAGGACTCCTGGGGTGGATCTGTTTCATATCTTCACTGAAATGGGCGTACTCATCAGGTTATATAACACATTCATATGTTATAGAGCGATAAGGACATCATTTGTATACAAAATTAGTTTATCTTTCCGAAATTTGACTTCATAAAAGAGAGCTTCATTTTTTGCTGTATTTTCCTAGTGTCATTATTTCGTCTGAGGGACATAAATGTAAGGATATTTGCTTTTTAAACAATAGGGCTGTTGTAAGTTGGTAAGGTAATTGATTATAATTAGCCAAAATAAAGGAAGGTGATAGGAATTAAATTTGCCAATTGACAATAGAACAGCTAAACTTACATAAAGGTACAAACTGTTAAGACGCTATAAAAAGGCTTTTCATTTTAAAAAATTATTTGTTCTTATATATTTTGATTATTAGGAAATACTGGCTTCAGTTTTGTGTTGACTTTGAGTCTTCAGTTGTGAATCCCTTATTCCAGCACACTTTCCCTTCCCCTTCCCCAGCTACTGATAAGCATAGTAAGCCTACATTTTTAATACTGTACGTTTGAAACAAGGCTCCAAGAAAATGCTTGGTGTTGGAAAGTTACTTTGTACTTAGGAATGTTCTGCTTACCTCATGAATAAAAAAGAAGCTTATAATAGGTTCTATGGGATTTTTGTGTATATTTCGGAACTCTAGGGCAACATGCAAAGAGTATTCATTGGGCACAAAGGAGTCATTAAGACCAGGGATAAATTAATATGACAGAATATCTCAGCAGATCTGGTAGTATGCTTTTTTTGAAATGGTTTTTGATTTCTGAACATGCTTGCTTGGAACTATGCATGCGGCATAAGCCACAGAAAATAGGGGGAAAACTGAGCATGATGGCAGACCCTTTTGTTGAATAGAAATGTGCACTGGGAACTGGTTGGAGAAAAATATCTGTTAGCACTTATATTTTGCAGTGAAATTACCATGTGGAAAACTTTCAAGTTATTTAGAAATGAAAAAAGGAGATCTCTCAAATTGTACAAAAAATAGTCACCAGGATAATTGAAAGATTTCAGATGCTGAAGTTTGGCTTGTGCTGAATAATTCTCACATGAATTAATTTACGTCCTAATCTTAAATTGTAAATAGTTTATAAGGTCAGGAAGTGAATCAGTTCTCTGCTTTTGCTGTTCAGACAGGTGTTTTACTTCAGATTTTATGTGGGAATTCATACTGTTCAAGTTTTGTGGTGCTGATGTTGGTTTGTGCTTTGAAAGTCTTTGTTTTGATTAATTTCCTGTGGTCGGCAAAAAATATGGTTTTCTTTAAATGAGGCATAATTACAGATATCACCTGTTCATAGAACTGCCTGTCAAGCCATTCATGAGACATGTGGAATTCAGTATTCTTCGTTTTTGTTTCCTTTCTCTAAATGGAAAATATTTTCAGGATCTGCAGATCAGGATTGCCAGATTACATTAGGGTTGTGTGTGTTTAAGTACTAGTGTATATAAACTTGCTGAACGTTGGACACAATGATTGTGAAATACTGTTTGGTCCAGAGCTTTGAGAAGATTGTCCTGTTTGCAACTTATCTTGGATTGTATTTTGATTCTGCAGCTCTAAAATAAACAAGGTTAAATAAATAGGTGTATTGTAAGGTATTTGCAGTCTGATTTGGCTTCAGCAAATGTGAAATGACTTTGAAAGGATGTTGTATTTTGGTTTATTTAAAGTTCTTCTTAATTGGGTGAGAAGTTGTAGCATTAGAAAACTATTCTAGTTTTCTTGATCAGGAAAAATAAACTTGCCCTCTTTCTGAAATGAGACAAATCAGCTATCTGAAGAGAGAATGCAAATCTGAAAAGTTAATTTCTTTAATGAATGTGTTCTGGCTTTTTGTTTGTATTCATTCTCATGTTGGGTATATTTTGTTTTAAAATAAAAGTAATTGTTGCTATCAAAACGTGTGAAGCTGTGGAAAAGACCAATAAATGTGTACTTCATGCACTCAAAACTTGTGGTTCCCATGTATTAGAGTGCCTTATGATGGACATTGCCCCAGACTGTCATAATACACAGCACATTGTGGACTGCTAACTTTTAGTTATGTGTTTCTTGCATTGATTTTGCCTCCATTTATTCTTTATTGCAGTCTAAAAGTTGGTTTTAATTGGTTGCCCACAGGATTGCCTTGGCTTCTGCTACTTGTTAAGGAAAAAAAAAAACACCTCTCTTGGCAGGTAAGATGCTGAAGATGTATTTATGCTTACTGAACACGCTTGGATAATTCATAGTACTCAGGAAGATAGAGCCAGTACATGAATTACTTTTAAAAGTTTAAATCACCAAAAATATATGGAGGTCCCTCCCCCCTGTTGGCCTCTAGTTGTGATTATTTTTTGTAAAACTTTCTGTGAGTAGAATTCTTTAAGATGGATGTCTTTTTAGGGTTATGTGGTTTTAAAAACACCATTAACTCTTCTGTATAGCAAGTTTTGTGTAGTTACCCAAATTGTCTAGCCATGTAGGTTTAAAAACAAACAAAACCCAGGTGAGTTCTACTCTCCTAGCTGAAGCTTGGCAGCTAAGTCTTTAATTTGCATTTGGTGTTTGAATACGTTTTTATTATAATTGTAGCTCTTTGGTGTTTAGTCTGAAATAATACATTTAGTCTGAAATAATACATTTTTGTGATGCACATCAGTGTTAGCTATATATTTGTGAAGTCAGATTTTTATATATCCCTGCCCCCAAAAACATTATTTACATATACCATGATGGTTATATCTACAGCCTGTTGTTTTCTGGAGAACTGTACTATTTTGCTGCTCAGTCTTCTATGTAACATTTATGAATTGTTGTTAAATGGCTGTGCAAACATTTGTGTCTTATATTTTTTAATAAGTATCTCCAGATGAATGAATTATTTAAAATGGAAGGCCATGTTAGGCAGCTTTATGACATTATGGAAGAAATGTGTTCTTTGAGATAATGGCCCAAAGATTAATAATTTAGTTTCAAATATTTTTCTCCTGCTCTCTTATCTAAAATATAATCAAAGCAGCTATTAAACCTAAAACATCAGTAACTACAGTGTGGTATAAAATAAAAGGTACAGCATAGCTTTTGGGTAAGTATAAAAGACAAAAGTTTTGTGAACTACCCACATGAAAACAAATAAAGATGGGCCCAAGCAGACATCTCTCAAAATGACATTCCAAAATATTTGCACCTTGTCAGAAAAGGCCCTGTTCCTATGGTCTACCAATGACATTTATGGTGATGAAGTATGGAACAAGACTTTGGTGTCTCAATATTTCAGCAGGTTCCTAAGACAGACTTAATAGTTTTGATTAATAGAATGTATATATCTGGATTGGTTTATCTCAAAACTCCTTCTGGTTGCAGAGAAAGATAAGGCTGTAAACAGTACCATTGCGTACTTGTATCACTGACCAGCGATGATTGAAAGCATGTCTCTATTTTTGTGTAAGATCAGAAATTTGGTGCACATAGTGCAAGTGAAATACTTATGTAGATCAGATTAGGAGGCTTCTACTTTTTTCAGACCAAGGACCAGCCTTCAGTCCAGACATGTGTTTGGGCATTTATACTTAATTTTCATCATACAGGCTTTGCCCTATTTGCGCGGAGTTGCATTCCTTGTTCCTGCACACATCGGAGCATACATAAGCCTACTCTTTTACGCCCCCAACTCATGTTCAGGCCCACAGCAATAAGCGTCCAGGTCCACAGCAATAAGCGTTTGTGCGGCCGTGTGTCAGTTGGACACATAAAAAAATGATCGCTGCCTGTACATTTGTTTGTTGGTAGTGGTGCTATTGCAGTCTGCTTTAGATCCTGGAGCACCAGTTGAATAACTGTGGTAATATCTTCAGGCCAAAGGACAATACACCTTGATTTACGAACTTAATCCGGAAATCTGTTCTTAAACCAAAGTGTTCTTAAACCAAGGTGTGCTTTCCCATAGCAGCGGGGGACTCAATTTACAAATGGAACACGCTCAACAGGAAGCGGAACATGTTCTGCTTCAAAGGCAAAGTTCACAGACCAAAACACCTACTTCCAGGTTTGCAGCGTTCTTAATCCAAGTTGTTCATAAACTAAGCTGTTCTTAAACCAAGGTACCACTGTATATTTGTGGTGGCTCTTGAACATGCAAAATTGAATCTTCTTAAAAAACCAGTTGAAGATATTAATAGAACTTGAGCCTCTGCGCAAAGGTTCCAGTCATAGACACCCTCAATATTATATAACATGGCTTACAGCTTATTCAATCTTTTAACAAAAATGCTTTAGCCTTTTTATGATGTGTTGAATAGGTCTATTCACTCTTTTGATTTTCCTGCTTAGGTTATAAGTATGATTATAACACTTCTGCAGAATAAATGTTTTGTACATGTTGCTGTCCAAAAACCACAACCCTGCCCTGAGAGTTTTAATATGTGTAATTATTTTATTACTGGAAGGTGCCCTACATAGCCATAGGTGGTTTGTGTGGTTTTTTTTTTTTTTACTGAAGTAGGTAGGTACTATAGACTAAACTTTTAACAATCGTTAACACACACAGAGAGAGACAGAGAGATTTACACACACACAAACACATTCTAATTTTTATTTCAAAGCACACTTTCAATATTGCATAGAAACAAAAATGAAAATTAATTCCTGTAACAATCATACACTAATTTACTTAAGTTATTACCCCTTATTATAAAGATTTATTTCATAGCTACTCGTATTTTCCACTAATATGTTGTACTAGTTCTGAATGCTTGCTTTAACTTGTACTAAATTGTTTGCTTGCATTTGAATAATCTACATTTTCTTGTGCTTTTAAATTAGGGATTAATAAACTTTTTAAAAGCCTTTTTCCATTTCTCATTTGCAAATCTACTGCATATTAATTTGTATTTGTGACTGTCATAACATCTTAAAGGTGACACTTCAGATTTCAAACCTGTTTTCATAGAATCATAGAGTTGGAAGAGACCACAAGGGTCATCCAGTCCAACCCTCTGCCAAGCAGGAAACACCATCAAAGCATTCCTGACAGATGGCTGTCAAGCCTCTGCTTAAAGACCTCCAAAGAAGGAGACTCCACCACACTCCTTGGTAGCAAATTCCACTGCCGAACAGCTCTCACTGTCAGGAGAGTTTTTATTTTAAAGAAAACTCTTTGATTAAGAGTACAGTCATACCTTGGGTTGTGAACACTGCGGGTTGCGCATTTTTGGGTTGCAGACCGCGTCGAACCTGGAAGTACTGGAACAGGTTACTTCCAGGTTTCGGCACATGCGCAGAAGTGCAAGATGACATAATGCGCAGATTTGCTGAATTGCGTCACGCACGTGCGCAGACACGGCGCTGCGGGTTGCGAACGTGCCTCCCGCATGAATCACGTTCGCAACCCGAGGTATGACTGTACTTACTACAGTAAATATAAGCAACATTGTAAAACTGGACAAAATATATTACAACACAAAATCACCGTTATCAGCCCAAAGGGAGGGGTTTAAATAAAATAATAACTCTTATAATTACAGTGGTACCTCGGGTTAAGAACTTAATTCGTTCTGGAGGTCCGTTCTTAACCTGAAACTGTTCTTAACCTGAAGCACCACTTTAGCTAATGGGACCTGCCGCTGCGCCACCAGAGCACAATTTCTGTTCTTATCCTGAAGCAAAGTTTTTAACCTGAAGTGTTGTTTCTGGGTTAGCGGAGTCTGTAACCTGAAGCATACGTAACCTGAAGTGTCTGTAACCTGAGGTACCACTGTATAATTATTTCTACCAGGAACTAAATGAGCTGGTTCAGAAATTAATAAAACCATTTAATTGCATTGTTGAATAAGTAACAATGCAGTTTAGCATACAAAGGATCTTGCTTTGCCAGTTCTTCTGCTAATTTAGCACAGTATGCTATTTATTCTTCAATCATATGATCAGGATATCACACATAGTGTGTCCTTCAAATGTGCAGTTATCTTCTGCTTTGCCATTGTAACTAATGAAATGGACACATTTTTAGGGAAAGCTTTTACAATTCATGAAGTAAAAAGTTTGAGTGCCAATCTAGATTCTGTACCAGTAGTGTTTGAAATTTCATTAGAAATTTATTTTATTTCACAGTCTTTACTTCAAAAAGACATTTTTACCAATTATGATGTACAGTATCCAGTACATCAATAGCCCTTCTAGCACCTAGACATTGGGATGAATGTGAAATACTCTCTGTATCTTCATGAGATTTAGCATTATTAGTGGATGACTTAGAATGTTGCCTCTTTAATCTAGCATAGATATATTGAAAAAAATGTTTAAATGAAATTTGCTTCCAATATTCTGGTGACATAAGCTGGTTTCCTGATTTTTGTTTAGTAATGGGGAAATGTCGTGCTTGTAAATCCCAGGTAACATGGCACTGTTGGAGCATTTATTTTTCATACTGCTGGCTACTGGCTACTTGGTTGTTTCAGCTAAAGTTCATTTTATAGTTCTCTCTGCAACCATAAGGAAAAAGGAAGGTTCTTCTGATGAGCTTCAACTAAATCAAAGCCAATTTATTGAAAATGTTACAATATTTCAAAAGCAGTTATGTAAGTTTTTATCCCTTCATGTTAGCAAGCTGGTGAATGGTTTTAAAAGCATTTTCTTTTAACAAAAAAGGTTTTTTTTAATAAAATGAACATTTTAAATACTACTTTATCACATTCTTTTTCCTAGAGATGCCAGTCCCCCCCCCTTTTTTTTAAGGAAGGCTTGTAACAGTACTATGTAGCTATTTCAGAGTGACATTATCTGAAACAGCAACATAATGAAACACAGGGTACAGGAGAGGTGTATTACGGGTTCCTATCTGACTTCTAAAATACATCTTGCAGTGCCTGGTAATTCTAGAGTTTTCCATCCAAACACCAAACTAAGTATTGGCTTGCTTGTATAAAGGAATTAATGGCTTTGTGAAAGCTCCATAGTAGAAGATTCTTTTTTTTTTTTTTTTAAAGAACAAAAGTGAGGAGCAAGGAATAGGCTGGAGAGATTCCATGACTCTAGATACCAAGCAATGTGATGTATAGGAATTTTGAAGTAGTTATGCATTCCTGTGTGAGACTAGAGTATAAGAATGTGACATAAGATAAGTGTTTTAAAAATAAAAAGTTCTTTGGTGCACAGGAGCCTAAAATATTATTCCAGCCTTGAGCTAAATGAACTAAACGCAAGAAGTTTGCTTTTGGATTGTCATATCTGAAGCTGGTGTTCTCCAGAAGGGTTTGTCTTGGTTCCAGTTTTTGACTGTGTTTTTGTCAACAGCCTTTAACATCCCATATTGCAACTTACTGGAAAGCTTTGATGCAATCATGCTTTAAAAGTACTTTGTAGAGAAAGCTGCATGAATAAAGATCACAAATTGTAAATTGATTTAAGATCTGCAGGAGCTTTTAAACATAGGTATCTAGGTTAAGCATATGGTGTCTTAAATAGTCTGACCTAGCCATTGCCTTTTCTCATCTGCAGGTGTGTGTGTTTCAGCGCAGCATGGCTGTGGTCATCCGCTTACAAGGTCTCCCAATTGTGGCGGGGACTATGGACATTCGCCACTTCTTCTCTGGATTGACCATTCCTGATGGGGGCGTGCATATTGTAGGGGGTGAGCTGGGTGAGGCTTTCATCGTCTTTGCCACTGATGAAGATGCAAGGCTGGGTATGATGCGCACAGGTGGTACCATTAAAGGGTCCAAAGTAACACTATTGCTGAGCAGTAAAACTGAAATGCAGAATATGATTGAACTCAGTCGCAGGCGCTTTGAAACAGCAAATCTAGATATGCCACCAGCAAATGCTAGCAGGTCTGGGCCTCCACCTAGTTCTGGAATAAGTAGCAGGGTGACTCTTCCTACGACAGTACCTAACTTTAACAGTCCCTCTCCTAGCGTAGTTACTGCAGCTACTTCCGTTCATGAAAGCAACAAAAACATACCAACATTCTCCACTGCCAGTATGGGAACTGCTCCTCCTAATATTGGTGCTACTTTTGGAAGTCCTTCCTTTAGTTCCACCATACCTAGTACAGCATCCTCAATGAACACAGTACCACCTCCACCAATACCTCCAATTCCAGCTCTGCCATCATTGCCCCCAATGCCTTCCATTCCTCCCATCCCTGTCCCACCTCCAGTACCTACACTGCCTCCTGTTCCCCCAGTTCCCCCAATACCTCCTGTACCTCCTGTGCCACCTATGACCCCTCTGCCTCCTTTATCAGGAATGCCTCCAATGAATCCCCCACCTGTAACACCTTTGCCTACAGGAATGAATGGATCTGGAACAGCCATGAATCTGAGCACTAACTTGAATCCAATGTTCATGAGTCCCATAAATCCTATTCAGATCAATTCTCAAAGTGGTGTGAAATCACTTCCTATAAATCCAGATGATCTGTATGTCAGTGTGCATGGAATGCCATTCTCAGCAACAGAATCTGATGTGAAAGACTTTTTTCATGGACTTCGTGTGGATGCAGTGCATATACTGAAAGATCATGTAGGGCGAAATAATGGAAATGGATTAGTTAAGTTTTGTTCTCCTCAAGATACATTTGAAGCCTTGAAGCGAAACAGGATGCTGATGATTCAACGCTATGTCGAAGTTGGTCCTGCAACAGAGAGACAGTGGGTGTCTGCAGGAGGCCATATAACATTCAAGCAAACCATGGGTCCTTCTGGACAAAACCATCCTTCTCCTCAGACTCTCTCTATGTCAAAATCACCTAATGGTCAGAAAAGATCCAGATCCAGATCACCACATGACCAGGGCTTCTGTGTTTATTTAAAAGGACTTCCTTTTGAATCTGAGAACAAGCATGTAATAGATTTCTTTAAAAAGCTGGATATTGTGGAAGACAGTATTTACATAGCTTATGGACCCAATGGGAAAGCACTTGGTGAAGGTTTTGTTGAGTTCAGAAATGAAACTGACTACAAAGCAGCTTTATGTCATCATAAGCAGTACATTGGAAATCGTTTCATTCAAGTACATCCCATAACAAAAAAAGCTATGTTAGAAAAGATAGAAATGATTCGGAAAAGACTGCAGAACTTCAACTATGATCAGCGTGAGATCATTATGAATACTGAAGGGGAGACTGGCCCTTCTAAACTATGTGCACATATATCCAATATCCCCTACAACATTACTAAAATGGAAATCCTTCAGTTTCTAGAGGGGCTGGCAGTGGAAGAGAACTCTATACAAATTCTTGTTGATACTAATGGGCAAGGTTTAGGACAAGCACTGGTCCAGTTCAAAGCTGAAGAAGATGCTCGTAAATCAGAGCGCCTGCATCGAAAGAAACTAAATGGGAGAGATGTTGTGCTAAGAGTGATTTCCCTTGAAGAAATGAGAGAAATTGAGAGAAATCCTCCCTCCCAGGGGAAAAAAATGTTGAAAATGCCATTGCAAGGGAGTGCACTAATGCCAGGAGTGCAGAATGCTGGTGGGGATAAGCATTCTTTCATAGGTAATAGCCCCAAAGATGCAAACAGTGGTCCTCCTTTTCATTTTCCCAGCAATTTCAGTGGGTCTAACGCATTTGGCCCCCCTCTTCCACCTCCAGGAATAGGAGGTGGCTTTGGTGATTCAAGGCCAGGGATGCCTTCTATTGGAAATAGTGGTCTGCCTGGTTCAGGAATTGATGTTCCAGGTTTTGGAGGTGGGCCTAGCAATTTAACTGGGCCATCAGGTTTCACAGGAGGTCCTCAGAACTTTGGAAATGGGCCTGGTAATTTAACTGTTCCTCCTAACTTTGGTAGTGGACCTCCAGGTCTAGGTGGTGCGCTTGGACATTTAAGTGGACCTCCAGGGTTTGGACCTGGACCTGGAAACTTGCATATTGCTGGGCCACCTGGGTTTGGAGCTGGCTCTGGAAAGCCAGGGCCAACTGTCATTAAAGTTCAGAATATGCCCTTTACTGTATCAGTGGATGAAATTTTGGATTTCTTCTATGGTTACCAAGTAATCCCAGGTTCAGTGTGCTTAAAATACAATGAAAAGGGCATGCCAACAGGTGAAGCAATGGTTGCATTTGAATCTCGTGATGAAGCAATGGCAGCTGTTGTTGATCTGAATGACAGGCCAATAGGCTCAAGAAAAGTCAAACTTGTTCTAGGGTAGCTGGTAATATAAAATGTTTGTAGAATAGATATTAGTGCTGTGATTTATGCATTCAGACTGTTTTATAGTAGCTCCAGGTTAGAACCTATAAATTGTTTAAACTTTCCATTTGTTTTGATTTGACTGGTTTAATTGTTTACAGAGCAATCACTGCAAGGGAAAATGTGCAGTTGTTCTACCAGTACAGATTCATAAAGAAGGATTCTCATCAGTAGAAAAAGTTTGCTAATGCTAAATTAACCATGCAATGTTTATCAAGGAGTCTAGATTGTGTGTGTTTTTGTTTTATTTTTATTTTTTTGAAATCTTGGATGAGGAAAACTGTCTTGATGAAGTTAGTGATCTCTTAGTGGATGCTGTTGCAAGCTATTGTAAAATAGGAAGTAGCTATTTCTAGAGTTGGTTAAAAGCTGGCTGAATTTCTTTGTTTACACAGGTCAAAGTTTTTTTGTTTTTTGGGGGGTTATTTTGCTTAAAAGTCCTGAGTTTAACTTTGCAACTGAATAAAGTCTAAGTATACACAGATTGTTTATGTACCTTATTTTTTCAAAGATTCTTGGTGTATGGACAGTGAAATTATGTACATTGAGAAACATATAGGCAGTTTTCCTATACATAAACAGAACAATCTGTAAAATTCCAGCTTTTGTGGAATAATTTTAGTTCATATTTCAACTGACTGTATAGAAAAGGCTTTTTCCACAAGTGCAGATACCTTCATTTATTACTCTGCATCTTTACTGTATGCTTAATATTGAATACATGGAGGTGCCATACCATGCCACAACTTGAAAGTATAACTGTTTGATTAGATGGATTTGTTAGGATTGTATGTTACAGTTGGGATAGGATCCTCATCACTTGGTTTTTGTATACTCTGTATGTTGTGTATATTTTTGAACCACACCCTTCTGAAATCTCTTGGTTTATTAAGTGAACATAAGGGACTGATGCAAAGTGTTATTGTTAGCAATCATTTGTGTTACTATGATTCCATGAAATCTTGTGAATTATTGCTATGATCACTTAAGTAATTAAAGCATTGAAATGTCTCCCGTCACACATTGAGTTCTTAAAGTCTTTCCAATAGATTACATTGTTCAAATTCTATGTAGAATTGTCACTTTCTTAGTAGAACTCTATTACGAAAGAGGGAAGATGCAAATCAAAGACTGCCCATGATTAGATTCAACAAGTTGCCTGAAAAAACACTTGCAAATCATTGTATATTTAAAAAAACATTTTGAGCTATTCTGATTCCAGTTAAAGGGAAACAGTGTCCATTTGAGTTGGGTATGATGGAACATCTGAAGTGCACAGCCTTGGCATAATGTAGACGTGCAAGTGGCAACCATTCTATTCTAGTCATCCAGTGTGTTAGGTGAATGAAAAAACATGCTGAATTGCTGCATCATGAGAGGATTTTGCAGTACAGTAATTCAAGGATTGTGGGAAAGTGTTGCAATGAAGTGGTGGCTGTATTACAAATTTTGTAATTCATGGATTTGAAACTTTTGACAGGAACAGAGATGGTGCATTCCTGAAAAATGACATGATTGTACTACACTGTTAAAATTACTAAGCCTCCTGTTAATAAAACTGTCTTTCTGAAGTTTCTTGCTATCTATTTTTAATTGTCTGGTGTGTTTCAACAGCAGACTTCTTTTATTGAACAGTCAATAAAAATATTACATTTTGAGGAAATGGCCTGAATAGGGAATGAGCATTTTCTACTTCTATTTTTAAAGTTTTTTCTCTTAATTGCCAACCAGTTTACAATCATATGGGTATGACTGCAGGAATACAAATCCTGAAACGTAAAATCATGAGGTTGAACTGAAAGGTTCTGTTTCATGCATGAAATGACTTCTTTCAATCACTGATGACTATTTCCATGGATGGGCAGTCCCTTTAATGAGTGGAATGGAACCTTTGGATTTAGCCCAATGTTTTATTTCAATAATTGGTTGAATTTTGAAAGTAGTATGTAGATGAATTGGTAACTGTACTTAAATATTGAAAAATCCTAGCATTGCTTTTGTTGATGTTAACTTCAATTAAACTGGTGGTTTTTAGTCCTCTCTCACTTAATAGTTTTGAACACTTTGTTTCACTTTGAAGAGGGATTGTTAGGATACTTATGCAAATACTCTAGAAAATACAGCAGGGTGCTAGGAAACTCTTGTAGATGTGTTTCTCCAGATTGTTATGCAGATGGTGTTTGAAATCCCATCTGATTAATATTCTGTATACGGTTTAAAAATAAAAAAATAGTGCACTAGTAAATCTTTTTTTAAAATGAGAGGATATATTTGAAGTTTTTAAAATTGCAGCTTATCTTGCTAAACCTTTACTCAAAGTTTAATATTTATATTTGGTGTTTATATACTGTCCAATTAATCATGTCCTCTGGTCAGTGGCTATATTTACACTTTAACACCTCAGTATAACATATCAAGATACTGGAAAATTCAAGTGATGTTATTGTAGGGGTTTTCTTAGTGGTGTACAAGCTGAAATTAGTTTGGGAGCTTGTGTTGAAGTTTTGACAAGAAGACAATGGTTTCCTGGAAAATTCTGCGAAATGGATTGGATCCTAGAAACCACTTAACAGAATGTGCTTTCTCACCCACTCCAGGATTAGAGGATCTTTATGTATATGGAGGAGGGAGTTACAAGACACCACAGAACCCACTTTGCTTTAACAGAAATTTAGAGATGAAAGGCCAGAGAAACCCAGGCAATATGTCTTTCAGATTCCAGTTAGATTTGTCTTTAATATTGGAGGTCCCAGTGGCATCTGTTAAATGAAGCACTTTTCACCAGTTTCACCTAGTGTGCCAGCTGCAGTGCCTCCTGGGCATAATTCACCATTCTACAGTTATCTTTGCTGTTAACATCCATACTGCATAGTGTTGTATGTGGGATGTCCAAACTTCACTTGAAATAGCTGCTTGGAATTTACCCTTCCAGTAGATATTATGTTTTAATCTTAATTCAGTTGGTTGTATCCTGAGAGAAAATGAGTGGCACTCTGCTCACACAATGAGATTTTCTTGGCTCATCTTTTACACATCAACCCTCTGTGCCCCCCAAAAAGCTGTTCCTGGGGGGGGGGGGGTCAAAGGTCCTTTTGAACACTGTTTGATGGGGCATGTGACTGCAGCAGGAACTTGGTACAGCTTGAGAGGGCTGCCTTGCACAAATCGAAGTGCCTTTCTGCTTTTAGGAAATATCTTTGGATCCAAGCCATTGGTTCCCAGTTTGAGTACAAGTAAAGTACTGGTCTTGATTGAAAGTTCAGATTTGGGGCTTCTGAAGGGTGTCTGATTCTGTGCGAATGTCTAAATTCCTTGAGATCTTTAAGAGACCCTGCTTTTGGAGATTGTGGATGACTAATGGGGATAGGGTGCAGGGAGTAGTGATGTCCAATTGATGGAATAAATTGATAGAACCACTTAGCTGGCTCCTAACTTTGCTAGCCTTTAGCTAACGTTCGGGAGCATTAGATGGATTTAATTATATTTTTTGCTCTGCTAATGTTATTTAAGGAGCAATATTGTAGAAGGCATAGTGAGTCTTGATTTTCTTAACATGTAGCTGATGTTCTCTAAGAGTATGAAATTAATATACTTCTATATGAACCAATGGCTTCGAGTTACAAGAAATGAGATTCCGACTAAACATCAGGAAAAACCTCACAGTAAGAGCTGTTCCAACGGTGGAAGAATCTCCCATGGGAGGTTGTGGACCCACCTTCCTTGGAGGTTTTTAAGCAAAGGTTGGGTGGCCATCTGCTATGAATGCTTTAACTGAGATTCCTACATTGCAGGAGGTTGGACTAGAAGACCCTTGGGGTCCCTTCCAACTGTACAATTCTATGATTCTATAATACAGCTGCCTTTATGAAGAATAGTGACTGTCCAAGGATTTACACCGTGATCTTCATGGCTTAGTGGGGGT
Organism: Lacerta agilis; assembly: GCF_009819535.1. Lineage (NCBI taxonomy): Eukaryota > Metazoa > Chordata > Lepidosauria > Squamata > Lacertidae > Lacerta > Lacerta agilis. The sequence continues at coordinate 65,284,346 of NC_046317.1, read as the reverse complement.
TTGATTGTGGGTCTCTACTCCTAGGTTCAACAAAATTCTGTTGTAGCTTAGGTGTGTGTGCACAACTGTCCCCTGTTGTAACTATTATTTTTGGTGCAAGACGAAAATTCTACTTGGTAGCAATAAGGTTTATTGCAAAATGTGCCTGAGCGTATGAAAAGTGATAGGTTGCAGGTACTCAAGCTACAATTGCTGCAATTGAGAACTTTTTTTTGGCAGCCTTGATTTTGATTTTGATTGCAGGTCCTTTCTGTGGATTTTGAGATTTTTAGGTTAGCTAGATTTGGCCTTTGCAGTACGGAGTTTGGTGAAATAGTTACTTAATAACAAGTTTAGAAAATTGTTGTTTTTCCTTTCTTCTGATTTGTATTTCTTTTACTCAGAACAAGTTTAAATGTATTCAGCACTTAGATGGTTTAGCTCACAAGTTTATAAATACATGGGCCTTCCACCAAAAACCGAATGTGTCATATGTGAGAGACAGATACTTTTGTGCTAAAATTGGTTACTATGATGCAGCAGAACATTAGTTTGCAGGTTCAATATGAGGTTTGTGCTCTACCTTCTAAACCAGGATTTGCTGAATGATCCTTTCTCTTAAACTTGTTTAGGTGTAGTTAACAGATATTTCTCAAATACATATAGATAAATTCCAGAGTAGTTGTTCCCAAACTTTTTTTCCCCATGGGCCACTTGAAAATTGGTTGGCAGACCACTTACCGGTAATTATTTTTCTTCCTGTTGTAGCAATTGTCATGGCACTTGCAGATGCTGTGTGATTTTTACTTGTATTACAACTTGTATTCCAGAGAATAAAATTGTATTACTAAATGAGAAATGAAAAGATAAAATTCAAATGAATATTTATTGTGGACATGCTATGGATCACCTGGGTGAAGCTCACAGACCACAGTTCAGAAACCCTCGCTATAGAACTTTGTTAAAGTTTTCAGAACGGTGAAACTTTGCATACAAGTAATGTGATGCTTAATTTAAGGTGCATGCATGGACCTTGGGAGAACTATGCTTTTTTGGTGGGATTATTCAAACATTTTTTTCTTGCATTCTTTACTGTTAAGCTGTAGGTCTAGTGTTGTGAATTGGATCTGGTTATGGACAACAAAATTAAAATCTAAACTTTGACTATAGAATACTAGAAAATATGCTGTATAGATTGAAAACTTCCTTTAGCAAATCAGTGTTGTCAGTCATCCTTTGTCTGTTGGCTCTATCACTGGAAAATGGTGGTATTTTGACACTGGCCTGTCAAGAATACGGTTGTGAAGCTAAAGAATCCAGAGAATAACATCACATTTAATATACATCACTTTAAGGTAGGTGAAATGTCTAGCTACATGGTTGATTGGCAGTTGGTGCATTTAATTTGCTTGGATTCTAGCAAAGGGTTCTCAGGGTTCTAGCAAAGCATTTTGTTCATATGTATGACTCCTGTCACCATCGTGGTAGTATTCCTAAACCACCTCAAAGGTGTATAAGCTGTAAGACAGTTGGCTCTGCCAACTCAGTGATGGTGACGAGAAATATTTAGACAGTACAAGTGATAAATCTCCTAAAGAACAGATACTATGATAGATTTGAACTTTGCGAACTTAATACTAGTGCAGAAAAAATTGTCATTGTGTGGATGAGCAGTACCAGCTACCTTAAGGTCATTGTAAAGACTACATCCCTTGAAAAAATACCGTAGATTTTGAAATGCACCGGGAACAAAGAATAGTGGGTCCCTCCCATGATTATTGTGCGTTTCTTTTCTTCAACATTCCTATATTTGTTGGATACCTCTTGTAAACCTAAATGCTGTCTTCACCCATTTGCTCAAAGTTAACCACCTAAAATTTGGTGCTACTATGAATTGAGAATTCTTTTGTTTCGTTTCTGTGCAGGGCTGGCTGTTAGGAATTCTTCTTTAGAATGAAGGCTCAGAGCAGCTTAACTAGCAGCCTCCTGCACTACCCACCCAGTAATTGGATTCACTCTTGCTTAGCTTCACTGGTGCACTCTGTGTTGAAGGGTGGTATACAAATTTAATACAGTAAATAAAAATAAAAATTTATAGATTTTCCTAATAGAGCTGCCCCAAAGGGAAATGCTAACAATAACTATATGCAAATTATGCGCTCTTTTTTAGTAGGGAGAGTTTTTTATTTGACCAATGCATGATTTTTCTAATGAAACAGAGCTGAGAGATGGCCATTGAATTTCCTCACATGTATGCAGAAGCATTTCATGCTGCCTACAGAAGCTGCTTTGTATCCAAACTTACAATGTTTCCAGGCATTCAATACAGTAACTTCTAAAAGGTGAAGATTAGACATTGATTGCCAGTGAATGACAGGTGAGTTACAAGACTCAGGTTTTGTTAAAATGGTATCTTAAAGACAACCACGAACCATTACCAGTGTTGTCTTTGTAACAAATTTACCATGTAGTACTTGCAGTATAGATCTGGTGCTGGAAAGAAACAAGTGGCTAAAGAATGAACTAAGCATACACAATGAGAAATGGTGGGAAATACACTATAACAATAATACATCCTAGCGTTTGGTCTGTTTTCAGCTAGAGGAGGCTTGCAAAATCCGCCAACTTCCAAACAGTAAATAACAAATAAGGTTCTAAGTTGAGCAGCTATTTTTTCTATAGTTAAGGGAAGAGGATATGCTGATCATCTTCACAAATGGAACTGAAGGTTTCACTGAGATAATGAAACTGCATCAATAATGGCTTATTGCAGGGGTTTCCAAATTAGCCTGGGGACTGAGCTTCATTCAGGTGGTCCACATTGTGTTTGTGGATTTGTAGTTGAATGTGGGAGACTGCACATCCATTTCATTAAATAGCCATACTGAACTTTAATTGTATTTTAATTGCTTTTATTTATTACATTCTATGGAAATCAAATTGTAATACAATATGTAACATAAAAGATGCAATTAAAATACAATTAAATTCATGCAGCATATATCATAATGCAATACAATTATCACAACCAACAGAGAAGTCGGTAAGTGGTCCTCTAAGACCTTCAGCAATTTTCAAATCGCCCATGTGGGGGAAAGCATGGGAACCACTGGCTTATTGGTTTCTGTGGGATTACAGGGTAGAAACTAGTTAGTTAACATTCTCTGCTGATAGCCTTTCAGAGAATACAGAGCAGGTGACAGATGACTTGACAGCTGTTTCACTTGTCTGGTTGCAAATGTGTGTTCCACTCTATATGCCCCATCATACACACATTTAGGTTTGTGTATAAACTGTTTTAAATGTACATTAAGATGGTTTGGCTTGTGACAATACCCTTCTTGAAATCATATATTACTTGGAAGTAAAATGATACAAGTATAGTTAGTAATGTGTTGCAAGGAAGGTTACAGTAAACTTTAAAAAGTAGTATTGCAATATTAAGGGAGGTTGGGATGGAGGAAAAGTAGAAATGACATCCAGACTGAACCTTTTTGCATAAACATGTTTGCTATGTGTAAGCTGTATGTTTGGGTATGTATAACATACTCAGAGAAGACTGGTTTATGTTAGTATTTGCTTCTTTCACCTACAGTCCTTGGCATTTATGCTTAGTGTTTTCATCCAGCGTAGTAGTATTTTAATTGTCGGATTGCACCTCTGTGCTGCATTATCCATAGTTACTCTGGTAAATGATTTTTATGTATTCTAAATATATGACCTACTCAGAACACCTTAGCAGGAGTTAATGAAAAATTAATTCAGCCTTCTACTCTATAACTCTACAAGAGGATCCATTTCTACCACTAGTTGCACAGCTTTGAATCTGGAGCAGAAATAACTAATGCTGTATGTTCTAATTCTAAATCCTTACTGCTAAATAGCAGCAGAAAAGTAAATGCAGCAGTGATCGGCACAGGATTTACTCCTTTAAGCGTAGTAGAAAAGTTGTTCTCGTGGAGGAGACTGACTAACCAGATGTCACTGGATTTGCACTGGCATAAGCTTAGCCTATATTCGTGGTTGTTTGATGTGTATAGAATTTGGATAAAGATACCCGTTTAGTTAACTATAAAGCAAGAGTATCCTGCTTATGGGAATTATTTGCAGTCTTGCTGCCAATGTTGCAAAGCTGATTCTGCAGTTGGGCTGTCACCTGCAATGTGTTCACTACAGTTTTTGATTAAACATCTGCTACTGTGCCTAAATACATGAAGAGTCTTGGGTAAGCCCAGGGATGCTGGGATTTGAAACTGGCCAAACAGTAGACATTCAGAGGATTAATTGTAAAATAAAACCTTCTGAGTCCAAGTCAAGAAGGAGATTAAAACAGATTTCAGATTCTTTTCTGAATGTTGGGGTTTGTATATGTAGCAAAAGGCAGTTGGTTTGTTTTTTCAAAAAGTCACCCTGTTTTGCCTGTCAGGCACTTTGGAATCAAGAATAATGCAAGAGTACATTGCCTGTTGTCCATCGTTCATAACTGCAATGAGAGATGGAGCATCTTTTCCTATTGTATTCTCAGCTATAGTGAGGGAAATGGCCAGATAAGCGATATGCATTGACTGTGCAGCTAATAAGCATCTCTGTAAACTGAACTTTGAAAAGTAATAAACATTCAGCTTCCTCTGACAAATTTCCCATATGGAAAGTTAGTTGCATGCTTCTAAACAAAAGTGATTATGTGTTTTACCTGGTCTGTGAAAGAGTGATCTGTATCTGGAAAGCAGAGAAGCCTGTCATTGAGGTGAAATCTCCCATCACGGTTCCACTGCTTCAGGAATAATACAGGGTATTGTACTTCTAAAGCAAATACACTCAAACATACATACCCTATGAAGTGCCATTTTTGGATGAAACACTGAAGTCACTGTGCAAGAATGAGAATAACAGAAAATGAGAGGAGGAAACAGATTTCAGCCATCGTATAAAAGTGTTGAATGAGACTAGCAGCATGGATGTGTGTTCTCATCGACACTGCGATGCAGACACCAATGAGCATCCTGAAATCAGAAATGTGAAATGTGGATAGCAATGTGCACCCATGTTTTGCTTCCATCTGAATGAGCATTTGCATCAGGTTGCACACACAGCTTGCTGGTGATGGGACAAAAGTTCCAAAAATTGTATCTACAATATATTGCAAACATGAAATGCTTATAATATTACACTATATAGGCAGGTTGAAGGAGCCCAGTAATAACAGCAGTATTAAAAGTGAAAAATGCAACCCCCCTTAGAAAAGTAGGAATGATATTTATATAGGACATCATTAGTCAAGTGAATTCAAAGACATTACGTAGATAGCTTAGACATGTTTAAGACATGTTTAAAATAGAAAGAAGACTCACAGGTGAAAATGTAGTTCTTCAGAGACTCAATACATTTCTACTTAACTAAAGAACTATTTTGTAGATGAGAGACTCTTTGATCTAATTTTTATATATAATCCATGAAGACTTAAGTTACATTCATGCCAAAGCTATGAAGGCAATGAAACATTGCTGAACTAGGTTGTATACTAGCCACAAATATCTCCCACCCTTTCTAGTTAGCAATATCATAGTTACCTACCAATATTGTGGCTTGTAAGACCAGCTTTTTAGAAAGTATGAATAGTTTAAAGGTAAAGGGACCCCTGACCATTAGCTCCAGTCGTGGATGACTTGGGTTGCAGCGCTCATCTCATTTTATTGGCTGAGGTGTACAGCTTCAAGGTCATGTGGCCAGCATGACTAAGCTGCTTCTGGCGAACCAGAGCAGCACACGGAAACGCCGTTTACCTTCCTGCCAGAGCAGTACCTATTTATCTACTTGCACTTTGACATGCTTTCGAACTGCTAGGTTGGCAGGAGCAGGGACTGAGCAACGGGAGCTCACCCCATTGCGGGGATTCGAACCGCCGACCTTCCGATCAGCAATCCCTAGGCTCTGTGGTTTAACCCACAGCACCACCCGCGTCCCATTCTGAATAGTTTAGTATTGTGCTAAACTAGTTTTTGAAAATGAAATTTGAGGAACATTTGTTTACATGTGCTGCAACAAATTGGAGAATCTAAAATGAGACCGCAACATTGGAAAATGCAAGTGAAATATGGAATTCAACTTCGTTTATTGTGTGATGATTATATCACTTAAGGAATAAGCCCAGGCTAGGAAGTGATAGAAAATAATAGCATTTCTTGATCTTAAGTAGTACATGAAGTTCTGGTCAGCTTAACTGTATGAAACTGGAAACTATGAAAAGGGAGTTATTGATCTGGAAAGCTTTGGGGGAAAGAGTTGAGAAAACTTGGTGGAAAACCTTTTTAAAAAACACCTTTCATACAATCATAGTTCCTTACCATTGGAACTATGCTCATGGCAAAGGAAATAAGTGGTTCATGACACCATAAACTTGGTGTTTTGGCAGTTGTGTGGGGGGGTGTAGAATGCCACTAAAGATGATATTCTACCCAAAGTAGACCTGTTGAAATAATAAACATGGCTAACATACCCATTAATTTTAGTGGGTCTACTCTTGAGTAAAACTCAAGCCACAACCTATAACCTTAATGAGGTTTGAGAATTAGGAATAAATTAGCAGGGTCTGTAGTATGCAGTGGCCTGGGTAATTGAAAATGATTCCTGCATTGCAGGGGTTGGACTAGATGATCCTCAGGGTCCCAACACTATGATTCTATGATCAGGAATACATTGGAAACGGTAAATGATGGTTCAACCAAGTAAGGCTTTTCATCTTGCAATACCATACTCTGCAGCAGTGTACTACTGTAATTGCTGGTAAGTGCTCACATATAAAGGATTGCTCAGTTGGTCAGAGTGTGGTGCTAATAACACCAATGTTGCAGGTTTGTTCCCTGCATGGGACAGCTGCATATTCCTGCATTACAGGGGGCTTAGACTGGATGATCCTCGGGGGCCCTTTCCAACTCTACAATTCTATGATTCTGTGAATGTAGGGAGGGATTAGAATGGTGCAGTTGATACTTTCTGCAGCGTTAAATGAAGTATGTATGTTGTGGGTAGTGTTTTGGGGATAGGTCAGGGGGGTGGGGTGTGAGATGTTTCATTTAAGCACCCAAAGCTCACACAGCAAGTCTTTGAATTCTTAAGCTAATCAAAGGTGCTAGATAACCTCAAATATAGACCTAGCATTGCAGCGTCTGTGGGTAAAGAAAATGATAGTGGTTTGGGTTATTCACCTAGTTATCTTCCTGCTCTGTCGCCCCATTTCTATAGAATCCTACAACTGTCTCATAATTAATGAAAATCCACCATCCTCATCTTATGGAAGGAAATCACCTGTTGAGTGCAGCAGAGTAAATAACATGGCATTGTGTATTGATTCACTAAACAATGCTGCTATCCATATTCTGGGGATTTGTTTGGAGAGTGCAGCAGAAATTGTAAATAAATAAAACCGTGAGTGTAGTTAAAGTGAACTGCTGCTACATAAATTGATCTTTGAACATTTTCACTGCTGTGCTATTCTCTTGAGCAATTTCTTCCACTGCTTCAATTAAGTACTGTGTTGATCCAGTGATGCTGAGATACATGTCACGTTATTGCTTACTACTGCTTTCCTTTTTTCACATCTGGAAAATGGGTATAAGTATGAGAGTTGCATCAAATACAAACCAAAATGCAGAAGGAACATTCTGAACATTCTGGATTAAGCTGATGAACAAAAAGCAAGCAATGTTTCTTACGGAGAAATGCAAAATAATGTACATCTGTTGAGAATTACTCCAACTACACAGTTTTCAATTTTAAATAGACAGGAAAGCAATTTACTAGAATCAGCAGGCCATTTCTGTGGTCAAAAGTTATTAGAAGCTAAAATATAGTACAATAATAAGATGTAATCAGTACAACACATTCTCTGTGGCCAAATCTTCTTCGCTTTGCCTTATCAAAACATACAAAAATAAAAATAAAAACAATTTAAGATGAGCACCCAAATTCATGATTCTCTGTTGATTCTAAAATTTAATTAATTGACCAGACTGATGTGTCAGTAGTGTAGTAGGGAAGATTTGTATGACCATTCTGAAAGAGTGAACTTAACAAAGAGGCACAAAGAAATGACTCTTGCTGTATAAATTACATTACAAAGTCTAGTGAGGACTATTATATTCAAAAGGTCTAGAAAAGGGAAATAACATGCAACATCTTATTGGCTCTTTGCCAAGAAGTACCTGAAACCTCATGCATATATGCAGTGCTTTTTTCTGGGGATACACATACCCCTAAACATTTTGTGAATTTAAGTTTGACCTCATTGAGGGGCAGTATTTAAATGAGTAGGAAAATGAGAGTACCCCTAAACATTTTTTTTTTCAAAAAAAACCACTGCATATATGTGATCTGACTTAACATTACTAAATGGGAGTAAACAAAAGAGATAATGCTCCATGTTGGCACTTGGTTCAATTTCCCATCTTCTGAAAAGAAACTAACCTGCTATTCAGTCAATTAGGGTTATGATGCATAAAAATCCCTGTTCAAAGGTTTTGATTAGAAACTCTGGCTTGGGTTTAGACCTTATCTAGTAAGCATTTGTGGAAAAACTAAATCTTGGTACTGTTCAGCTGTAGAAAGGAAATATGGTGAATTCATTGAGGAAACTCAGTCATAGCCAATTTCTTGGCATATGTGTCACATGTAGAGTTCAAAGAGTGTAACAAACTAGAGCATTTATGCTTTGATGCAGTCAAATGAGATGAGAGTAGCAAATAGTGTAGATTAGGCTATGTTATGTGATAGCTAGCTGTTGGTTCCTCTGCCACATTGCACCATGCTTCCAGGTTTGCCACCCATTGTATATATTACCTTGTAAATTAGTATTCTTATCTCCTTTCTCTTGTAAACTCTTAGCATCTGTCTGAAATCCAGATTAAGAAACTATTCGGGGTAGATTCATAGTTTAACAGCAAAGAGTAACATGATTATAAAAGGCATCTGTCTCTCATTATTGTACAATTTGACTAGTTAGAATGAGCATTTGAAAGAATTTGCTAGCTTGACCACTGTTGAATCCACGGGTGGCATCACTCATTTTGGGTTTAGACCTTACCATACACAGTAATTGTTTGCATATTTCTCCTTATTAGGCTTTTTCCGCAAAAAGATCAGTATTACTTATCTGAATTCTTGTAAACTAATGAAATAATTCTTACTGCTTCCAGAACATGTTTTCAGACATATGTTTGTGGCTCATTCTTCAGCTTTTAATAAGCAAATGCAAACTTTTGAGCTGATTCTCAATCTTACAAATTGTTGGTGGGCTACCTGTTCATAAACTCTGACATCAAGATAAAAGGAGCAAATCTAAAATTTGAGGGTTTAATAGACTGTGAACCTCTAGACTACAAAAGAGATCTCTAAAGCACAAAACCTACAAAACAGTCGAAGTGTTGCAGGAAAAAGCAACTGTATACTACAGCAGGTCTGTTTATCTTCATACTCTTCTGTGCACATTACTTAGGATTCATTAATAATGTCCTGGAGTTATGCTAAAAAATAATGTATAAGAGGATACTAAAGGGGAGGATATTCAGAAAATCATTTGACTTTGAATGCATTTTTACAGTTCTAGAGCTTTTCCAGACTGTCTTATTGCGCTGTAACTATAACCCACTTACAGTTGCGTATGTGAGCCAAAGATTTTACTGCCATTCTCAGTAATGTGGGTCTTTGGGCTTTTAGAAGCTAGCTAATAGTATCTTTTGCATTTTATTTGCATTGAATATAGTTTGGTTGGCAGCCTGTGGCTAGTGTCTATAGCATCACTGGTGATAAGTTACACATTTCTCTCCCCATCCATTGTAAGGAAGTTTTTTTTGTAAAAATTACTGCTGCACACTGCTACTTCAGAAGCACTAATGATTGCCAGGCGTTCCCTATTTCCCATTGGCAGGGGTCATCCAACAGCCATTGTAGATGTTCCTGATTTCCATTTCCATGAAAAAGGCCAGTTTTAAGTTTCACTTTTTGAAATCCATGTTTTCTGAACAAGCAATTGCTTGTGGCAATTAAAACTTTGGTTTGCTACAAAATCGAAACTTGTTATACAACCAAAGTATATAATCCAAAATGTCTGGTCATGCAGTTTGTGTGCACTAAACAGTTGTATCTTATTAGAGACAAAGAAGGCTAAGGCTGCAGATAAATACAAGGGCTCAGTGGACAATTTTGGTGCAATGCTAGATGCCATTCCTGTATCCTCATGTCTGTGGGTCATGTTTCATGACTTTCTGGGTCAAATTGGAAGGCAAATGATATATTGCAAGGCCCTTTTTCTTGCATTTATAATGCCTAACCTTGGAAATCAGATCTATACACACAACATGGAGGTGTTTGTGATACTTATATATAATACTATATATAATATATTGGTTGTGTGTTGAAAGCCGTTTGTGGCATAGAAGAGCAGCATATGTCGCCATGAGAAGACTTGCTATAGCCAGGAAAAGATGTAGGTGGCATTCTAACTTTAGCTATGCAAAAGTGCACTTGGCCACCACTGAAACTCAGGCTTCCAGGTTCAGGGTTGAAGCTAGGAACACACCCAAACTGCAAACCTGTGTCCAAGAGGTCTGCTATCTCATCTAAGATAGAGTAAGGCCAGGACCAACTCTGCTTTGACTGAATCAGGCTTCAATGTCTTCACTGTTATCCAGTCTTATTATAGATGTCAAAAAATGATTCAGAATCTGAACAGCTTTCTTGGATTTAAATGGAAAGGAAAGGTAGCATTGAGCATCATCAGCATATTGTTAACACAGAACCTCAAAACCACGGATGCTGTCACACAGTGGTTAGCACTGAGGCAAGATGGAGTCATGAGGGATTCTATAGCCCAGGGGTCAGCAACCTTTTTCAGCCATGGGCTGGTCCACTTTCCCTCAGACCATGTGGTAGGCCGGACTATTTTTTGGGGGGGGGAATGAACGAATTCCTATGCCCCACAAATAACCCAGAGATGCATTTAAAATAAAAGCACCATTCTACTCATGTAAAACACGCTGATTCCGGACCATCTGCAGGCCGGATTTAGAAGGCGATTGTGCCACATCCAGCCCACAGGCCTGCTATAGCCCAATGGCCTCATCATCAACAGGAGTTCCCTAGCACCACCTTCTGAAACTGACCTTGCACAAAGGACTAGAACCACCATAAATCAGTGCCTCCAAGTCCTATCACAACCAGGCAGTTCACAAGAATAGGATTCCATGGTTGATAGTAACAAAAGCCACAGAGAAGTCTGGCAGAACCACCAGGACATGCTTTCCCTGTCCAGTTCCTGGAGTAGATTGTCCACCAAGAGGATCAAAGCTGCCTCCATCCCATAACCAATCTGAAGCTGCATTCAAATGGCTCTAGATAATCAGTCTTAAATTAAAAAAATAATCCTGAAGTTAAGATGCCACCACATGCTTGAGCACCCTTCCAAGAATGGAGTATTGGAGACTGGATGGAAATCATTTGGTACCGTCTTCATTATTCATGAAACAAGATGTAACTGATCATTGACCACCCAAAAAAGTTGCACTGAATGACTGGAATGCAGTGGTGGCAGAAATTCAGTTTCTTGCTGCCATCTCTGCCATAGAGTAGGTTTTCAGACTGCTTTTACCCTGTATTCATTTGGACTTGCTCAGAGTCTTTTGCCAGTATTGCTCTAGCTATTGTTCTCCTTCATTGCAACACTCCCTGCTCCCCCTCCCCCCCAAAAAGAAAAAAACTCCCAGAGAGTGATGTCATGAGTAATTTTGTCAATTATTCAGGCCTTTTTCCCTTTTCGAAGGTGGACCAGTGCTTTAACAGGATTGCCTCTTGAAGTGAAAGACAAACCCCCAAGAGCCATCAGCCTTCTCTGATGGGCCATTTTAATTGGTGCCTCACACCAGCAGAGGTTTGGAGTCTCAGCAAGCTTAAATCCTACCATGATGATGGACTGTAGTACCACCACTGAGACTATACCTTAGCTCAGGAATGGAGGTTAATGGGCAGCATGGTATAGCAGCAAACTCCACATTCTGTCCTAATACACAGCTTAGATACGCACAATCCAAAAAGGAAGACAATTCTTGGTCACCTGTGTTAGGGGGTAGAATAATGATAGATAGAACACCGTGACTCCAATCCCTCTCTCCTTCCAGGTCTTGCGACTAATGAGTGAGCTGTAATCCAAGAAAGCTTGTACATAATAAATTTGTTAATTTTTAAGATGGTCATAAGAATCTTTGGTTTTGCTGCAAATGACTAACATGCCTACCCCTCAGATATGTTTAAAATAGAATACTTTTTCAAGACAGTAATTATAAACTTACATTTTAAATGTGATTTAAAATGTTTTTGTTCATGCTGCTTACTTTTAGTTCTCACTTCCTAGGGCTTTAACAACCACAGGTCCGGCTATCTGCTAGCCAACGATTCACCTTGTTGTTGTTGTTGTAGTTTAGTCGTTTAGTCGTGTCCAACTCTCGTGACTCCATGGACCAGAGCACGCAGGCACTCCTGTCTTCCACAGCATCCCGCAGTTTGGTCAGACTCGTGTGGTAGCTTCGAGAACACTGTCCAACCATCTTGTCTTCTGTCGTCCCCTTCTCCTTGTGCCCTCCATCTAGGGGCTTGAATAACTCAGGGAAGCTATGGACAGGTCATAGTGGAGAGTTTTGACCAACGTGATCCACCTGGAGGAGGAACGGCAAGCCACTCCAGCCTCCCCTGCCAAGAAAACTCCATGGACAAAGAAGATTCACTTAGCCACACATAAAGAATTATGCCCAGACCCTGCTGTACACTTCACAGATTCACTTATCCAACCAAACATCCTTGTTTATGCTTTGCTGGTTGGTGGCAGCCATTTTCAGGTAGAAACCACAGAAAGGGGCTGGGGGGGAGGGGCAAGATAGGATGAATCAGAGCGTGAGAGAGAGTGGACAAAGGGAGCAGGTGATATCAGATGAATCAGTTCCCCCATTTCTCTTTCTCTGCTGATAGGCTGCAGCCATTCAGGAAGAAGCCATGGAGAGAAATGGGGAAAGGTTGGAAAATCTTGCATTATAAATATTTCCATAGGAAATAGTGCAAATCATACCGTAGATCTTGATATGCGAATGCTCGCCTAATGAACATTTCCGGGGAATGCATTCTGTTGTTAAATGGGACCTGCATAGCAAAGTAGCAAATACGCCATTCATTGTGTAGGAATAGGATGATGCATTCCTAGAACCACAAATAAAGAGTAAATTTCATACTATCTTGTGGAATACAGTGGATGAGGATCTTATGTCTTCCTCAAATTAAATACAAGTCACTTGCAGAGTAAGCACCCAACAGAATTTCCCCACTCCTTTATAAAAACTTGTTTCTGCCTTATTCTGTGACCTTAGGATCTATTCCTTCCTTTGAAAAGAATTACTTGCTTCGGTAGTGTAGCATACTTCATATGAATGTAGTATTTCTTGTACAAAATGGTATCTTACCTTTCAAACTCTTGCCTTTTTTCTAGTGTAATAATATGCCTAGGGTATGTTTGAGTTCTGCATAGAGTTAAGCGATGCTTATTTATTCATCTTTTCAAAGGCAGTGATATTCAAAACCGAATTAACATAGTAGCAATTAAAGGATTGCATAATGTAAAAGAAAGATGACAGAGCCTAACTTTCAGATTGTGGTGGACAACTGCAACCGTACTGGCCCCGCTTCCAATAACAAATTGCGCATTTGCAGAGAAGGTATTAGTCTAGCCACCCGGGTATTCTAGCTTTCTATTGTAGGGAGTTCCTCCTTAATTGTGGGGACGTATTGAGACATTGGCTCAATTAACATGTAATGCTAAGTCTAATCATGGCTTGGCGCTAAGGTGGGCTCCCTGAGAAGAAGTAGTGTCTGCTTTGCTTGTCCTCACTGGTACTGCTGCCGTGTTACTGTGAGCTAAGCCACAATTTGGCTTAGTGTGTCATCTGAACCCTGACAGGTGGTTTTTCTCACTCCAGACAAATCACAAGCTGTAACCACCAGTGTATTTGCTAATTCATTATTGGCTCAAACTTTATATACCAATAAGAACAACTCAGGCTGGTAGTGAACTGGCTGGCAGTGCAGATCTTGAAGCACAGGTGTAATATGCTAACAGACTCTTGTCAGCAATCATGCCACTACATTTTGCACTAACTGCAGTTTCCGGACAAAAACGGGAAATCCCATGTTAGAGGACACTGCAGTCGACTAGTCTTGCTGTTACATGTTCTTAAAGCAATAGTCTTCCGTTGAAAAGGATGAATGTAGATGAAACAGGCTTTACCCAGCCTGTACCAACCCAAAACATGGGATCAGCATTGACCTGCCAGAAATCTCGCCAGATCCAAGTTGAGCCATTAGGCTTGAGGACCAATACAATAAGGCTACACCATAATTCCACAGTATTCTAACTCAGCATTTCCTGTTACAGGTAGGTAGCCGTGTTGGTCTGCCATAGTCAAAACAAAAAAATAAAAAATTCCTTCCAGTAGCACCTTAGAGACCAACTAAGTTTGTTCTTGGTATGAGCTTTCGTGTGCATGCACACTTCTTCAGATACTTCCGTCTCAGTGTATCTGAAGAAGTGTGCATGCACACGAAAGCTCATACCAAGAACAAACTTAGTTGGTCTCTAATGTGCTACTGGAAGGAATTTTTTATTTTATTTTGTTTCAGCATTTCCTGAAACTCTGTATGTTGCATCCTGCATTCTTTTGGGCTGTGGCACCTTCCCAGGAGGGGTATTGTATTGTTGGATTAAAGAAATTGTGGTGCAGATTTGACATCAGTGAGGCAGCCTATTCATTCAGCACACTGCCTTTATTCTGCCTGTGCTGCATTATGTTTAACCCTATTAGCTGAAAACTGGAATTCAGTTGATGCCCCCTGGTAAATTCATCTGTCCCAGGTGAGTTGAGAGAAATGCTCCTCCCATGCCAGTCATGCAACAAATTCAGAGTAAATACTTCAGAGGTCTGACAAGTATTGTGTAACCTTAGGCTTATTAAAAATCCTTTTCCCCAGGTATATTGTCGGTCCTTATTGTGATACCTTTGCTGATCTAAACCCTAGTAAAGCTATTCTGTATATAATCAACACCATCTATAAACACTACTGATTTCTGTATCTGAGGCTCCAGGGTTGCTGTGTTTGTTCTGTCCCATGATTCCCCTATGGAAGATTGTGAGCTGTGGGAGAGAGGAAGGGATAATTCCACGGAGACCTGTGGGACTGCCTGAAAAGCAAACAACACAGGATCAGGAATTGTATCTTTGTGGTTGAGATGGTATATACAGGAGGGTTTTTATTAAAGCACTTGACCAAACCATCAAAGAGGAAGGGGTGTAGCTCATTGGTAGAGCATCTGCTTTGCATGCAGAAGGTCTCAGGTTCAATCCTGATAATCTCCAGGTATGGCTAGGAATGTTAGTCCTGCTGCCAGTCAGTGTAGAAGTAAGGAGCTAATTGTCCTATTTTGGTATATGGCAGTTTCCTAATTTTCCAGAGGCTTAAAATTGCTCCTCTTATGAGACTCCGTAATGGTGATATTAAAGCAAATGCAAACAATGATTGGAGATAAGCTGGTGGCATACTTCAATCCAGGCAGAAAGATTTACCAACAAGCTATTCCCAGGGCTTTTGTATTATGTGGAAACAACTCAAAACAGCAAACAGCATCATCAACCCAACCACTAGAAAAATAGGCTATTCTGTCCAGTGGGAAGAGCATTGTAAGATGTTCCAGGTGAAATGCTCAACACAGGTAGAAGCTATCAGGGGCCTTACCTCTATAACTGACCCAAGGCGGGAGGATCTTCTGCTTGATGGACACATCCTGGCTTATGCTTGTGCAGAAGAAATGTTGCAAAAGGACACTGGATATGTGGAAGTGACATGATGGGTAGCTTGTAATAATTAAAGCACCCTTTGCAAAAACCATATGTTTTGGGCTACAACTCTCACAGCCCCCTAGTTAAGAATGCAAGATTGCTTAGTTCAGTCTGCCTTGGGCAGAATCATAGTAAATTGTAGAATGACCAGGCAATCTCAGACAAGAGTTTGATCAATGGCTGGCAAGAAGATGAGTTTTCTCTGCTTTACTGCTGCTATTGCCCTAACTTGGGGGTGATTTGCAAAGAAAAGTTCTGGTTGAGTGTCCCTTGCCTTTCAGCGTAGCACTTGTGGATAGTCCTTCCTTTTAGAGTGGGCAGAAGGTAGATCTGTGTCCGCTGGTGGATCTCAGGACATTCTACAAGAATTCCTGACCCAGTTGCTTGACAAAAGCAATAACAGAATTAACAAGTGCTTCCAACACAAATTATACTGCTGGAATGAAGAAAGGTTGGGGAACCTGTGTGGAAGGACTGTGAGCTTTGTTCGATTCAGGTCCTCAAAATGAGTTCCTAGGCTCTGAATTCTTTAATTCTTTGTGTGTTTTGCACCTGACTCTGGTTCGAGGATCTTGGGGTTCTAGTAAAAAAAAAAGCAAGATCCCACAAGCCTGAAGTCTGCCGTTATCTGATGTAGGTGAGTTGCAGGCTACTTCCTTCTAGAAGTGCCATTGGGAAAGTAGCTAATGCTTCTGTAAGTGAGAGGAGATTGGGAACTTTGCAACCCTTATAAACTTGGTTAACAGCAAGGGATAGCAAATTTGCCTGGAACCTGCATAAACTGATGATATTGTGATTTAAGAAAAGGACATTTTTGAAACGAAGAAACAGCAACTGGCTTGGGACTATATGGCAAATATAACAACAGATGATTGAGTTTTGTGTTTCGTCCATTTATGTTTGCATGCTATTGAAATTTTTGAATAAAAATGCTTTTTTAAAAGGAGCATAGGTATTCTGCCAAGGCATATGCTTTCAGATTAATTGTCGTATGGTGTTGCTATCAGAGGGAATATAGGTTTTGGTAAAGTCTTACCCTTCCACCTTTCCAGTGTGGGAGTTCTGAAAGGAAGTAAAGATCTATGAGGCTTTGAAACCAGAACAAACTAGCAGGGTTGAATCTGCCATTCCATGAAGTATGAACAAATCTAGCAGGGGCCTCAAACCTATTTAGCCCCTTTCATCTGTTGGATTACAGACCAATCAGAGATATCTGCCTGCCAGACCCTGATATCTCCTCTTGACTTTTCCATAGGTGGAGTGTGCATAGTCATGTGATTTGAGTACCCGTCTTGTAGAAGGTGTCATGTCTGCCCAGAGGCTTCCTTTTGGGAGGGGGGCTATTTCTGAACTCGTGGATGATTATTACTTATGAATCGCCTTTTGTATTTGTGTGAGAAAGTGATTTGCAGTTGTATCACAGGAGTAATGAGTGATGGACTCATGGCATCTGCTTATCATGTCCTGATTTTGCCAGCTGTGGAGGCAATGTGTGAAGGAGTGTGAGCTACAAGGAATGAAACATGAACAATGAAATATTTAGTGGTGGTTTTCCTCATTTATATTTACCCATGGTAAAATAACTACTATCTCAGGTTAAGCCTGTGTGGTGGCTGGGCCCTATAGACAAGAGAGAGGGTGTTCAGTAAAAAAATGGAGACAAAACAGGTGTTAACTATTCTTGGGACCTTCTAGTTGCTCTTGCACCTTCTCAGGTGTGCACAGCTATTCTTTGCAGTGGGTTTGGGAAGCCTAAAATGGTGTCCCCACACAATCCCTTTTTACATCAGCTAAATTTAGATGTCTGAAATGGTTGCTTGGGCCTGGTGTTGCTTCTGTAGTGTCAGAAGCAGGGCTGCATCTCTTCCTGCTTACCTTCCAAAATCTTGAGTTTTCCTTAGGGTTATCCCAAGTCAACTAGCCTCTCCATAACATCTGCCCATGGGCATGTGATGATGTTGAAACAGAAAAGTAATGAGCTATGCGGTCTGAAAGTTTACTAGTTTGTATGTTAAACCCTGAACAATTTCTGTTGTATATTGACATTAGTTTGAAACTGATGTGCAGATTATCATATTTAGCATTTGGTCCATTTGAATGTTACACTGCATGTTTTTGCAGGAAAATATGCATGTGTACAAGAAAAGTGCAGCTTCATGCAGTTTTCATGTTCTAGAAATATTTCTGATACAGAAAACCTGACTGTATGAAGCAACCCTAACAACCGTCGTATTAAACGCATTTGGCCAAATCTTTCTGCGAGTGTCAGACAAGTAGTTAAAGCAGTGTGCCTGATCATTACTTTTTTATTTCTTTTAATTTTGGAGGGAAATGTATTTAGCTCTATGGTCTGTTAAGACAAGAGAATACATGGTAGTCCAAAGAAAGTATTAGGAAACTAATACAGTTTGCACAGATGACATATTCTGTAGATTTGTTGTGATTCTGTATGCATTTTTATTATTATGACCCAATCGTTTAATGAGTATTCATCATTCTCCTTTCCCTCTGTTAACAGATGGCGCATTGCGTGACAAAGGTGGAACTGTCCATATCATGCGATAATCTGCTTGATAAAGATGTTGGCTCAAAATCTGATCCTCTATGTGTCCTGCTTCAAGATGTTGGTGGAAACCAATGGACCGAAGTAAAGAATTGTTTCTAGTACAGTAATCTTAAAACTACCAGAAGTTGGCAGTCTCCTTTCTGAACACATCTGACCACTTGACGTTTTGATTAAAATTAATTAAGGATTAATATTTTACAGGTTTAAGCAATTAAATGAGCTAAATGACAACAAAATCTCACAAGTTATTTTTTGTATGTCCCATTTTTTAAATAATAAAATTACAGGGCTTTTACGTAGCCCAAGCTTTTTAATCATGGACGTTTTAATAAAGTTTTTAACTGAATTATGTATTTGCTAATTCATTTCCTCTGGCTTTTGGTGGAGAAAGGAGGCCTGCAACAACATAGCATCAGCATTTTAATATTCCCATTGTAATGCTGAAAGTTCCACTATGTTATCAAATCTTTTTACTGTTTGAAGTTGCCTTTGGAGACAATACATCTTTAGTTGCCCCAGAGTCAACATACCCAACTTTTTCCTCTCCTCCCCTTCTGGTTTTACTCAACATCCAACCTGAAAAAGTATTCAGGAGAAATCAGAAGCCTGTTCACAACTTTGGCGTTTTGGTTGTTCCCAACAAAAAACTTACTATTAGGCAGCTTGTGGGGATTTATATATATATATATAATGGACCAGCATGATTGCCCATAACTCTTGTTAATTTTTGTATCTTCTAAGTAATTGACAGTGGAAAGATTGAAGGCAGTATATTTCTGTACTAGCCTGGGTCACATGTAGTGCCAATTCCAAACAATTTGACTAAGCCTGACCAAGCAAGAATCTGGGCACACAGCAAAATCTGCAGCTGCTTTGCTGCTCCCCCAGGCTTACTGCTGCTGCACTAATCAAAACTAAGCCATACCATGGTTTACCATATCATTACATGGGAACCCAGGTTCCTGGTTTGTTTCTTCCAAACAAGCCATGAGCAGTAAGCAAAAACAGACTTTAGCTGCACTTTGTGGTTTGCTTGGAGTGAGACAAACAATGAGTTTAGGATCAGACATAATTTTAATCTCATACTATGGTTTAGGGGAGGAGCAAAGTGGCTGTGATTTTTGCTTTGTGTATTTGCATGCTTGCTTGTTCAAAATACGTCATAGTTTGACTTAGCATTACATGTGACTCAGGCCAGTTTATGACCTGAACTACCTACAGAAAAAAGGACACTGGTGTTTTCCTTTGTATTTTTGCTTCTTTGGTCCTTAACGAAAAGACCACCGTGGAAGATATGCTTCCATGAACTGTTTCCCCTGTGGTAAGCAGCCACAGGAAAGTGTTTTGTAGGAAACTGCTTTATATCAAGTCAGATGATTGATTCCTCTAGCTCAGTATTTTATCACTGGCTGGCAGAGGTGCTCTAGAATTTCAAACAGGAGATGCAGCCAAAGTTAAACACCTAAAATTGCATGACTTTGGCATATTCAACCATTTTTCTTCCTCTTAAGTTAAAACAAAGCACAGAGGGATTAAGAACAGGCTTAAATCTCTCCCACTGAAAGTAGAACTTAGAAAGTACTTAAGTTTGGTTAGATCACACCTATAGTTTCCTGTTAAAGAATGTGAGTGTTAAGCATGACATTTCCCTTTATTGTTGTATTGTTACAGTTGGATCGAACTGAAAAAATAAGAATTGTCAGAATCCTCAATTTTCAAAGAAGCTGCAAATTGATTATTATTTTGAGAAAGTTCAGAAACTGAAATTTGGCATTTACGACATTGATAACAAATCCTATGACTTAAATGATGACGACTTTCTTGGAGGGGCTGAGTGCACCTTGGGACAGGTACTGGAAAACAAGTACTGTAATGCTACATGCTATTTTTAAATCTTTTAATTACACAGATGAAAGGAGGAGTTAATATTCTGAAAGCTTTCAGTTAAGAGTACAAGTACTTGCATCAATTGCCTCCTTTTGCGTGGTGGTGTAGGACTCTTATGGACCTGCTTGTTTGCTGGACACTAGCAAACGTCACTCTTGCCAACCATAAAACTAGACCTGACTGTGACTATTGCACGCAACAATAATTTCATGATAGGGTTGTTCTCATTCCCACCCCTAGGCTTCAAAATAGACACTGACCTTACGCCTGATGAATGCTAACTCTTAAGTAACCCAAAATGTGAGGTGTGGCATGGCATTGCAGGAGAGTTCACCCCCACATGTGCCAATGAAATAGGGTAGGAAAACTTACAATGCAGCAATGTTATGCTGGCAGCAAGGATAATACAAATTATTATTATTTATTAAATGCCTATCCCACCCTTTATTCAAAGATCACTGGGTGATTTACAGTATAAACACACACACACACACACACAGACACAGTTTAAAAGGCCATAGAGAATATTTTGCCTGC
The DNA here is from genome assembly GCF_009819535.1 of Lacerta agilis. Lineage (NCBI taxonomy): Eukaryota > Metazoa > Chordata > Lepidosauria > Squamata > Lacertidae > Lacerta > Lacerta agilis. The sequence goes on along the minus strand of NC_046317.1, from coordinate 65,263,454 downwards.
CGCCTAAAGATATATAACAAAGGCACCAGGCGAGCCTCCCTGGTCCCTGGGGACAGCATTCCACAAGCAGGGAGTAGAAAAGGCCAGTTCTCATGTTGCTGCGCTCCTGACCATTCCTGGAGGAGGCACATGAAGAAGGGCCTCAGACAGTGATTGCAGGGTCCGAGTTGGTTCATATGGGGGAAAGTGATCCTTGTGGTATTGCAGTCCTTAGCCGTTTTAAGGTTTTATAGGTTGAAACCAGTGCTTTGAATTGGGCCTGAAAACTAATTGGCAGCCAGTGCAGTTCAGCCAGGATTGGTGCGAAATGCTCAAACCATCTTGCCCTTGTAAGCAACCTGGCTGCTGAATTCTGCACCAGCTGAACTGTCTTCAGAGGCCATCCCATGTACCAGAACATAGACAACAGAAGTTAGGCTATCCCTATCCGGATAGGGGTGCAGCTGGGCCTCCAGCCAAAGCTGATGGAAGGCACTCCATGCCACCAAGGCCACCTGAGCCTCAAGCAACAGCAATGGATTCAGTGCCACCTCCATGCTATTCCTTCAGAGGGAGTGGAACCCCATCAAGAGCAGGCCACCTCCCAACCGTCCGGTCTAGGGAACCACCCACTAACAGAGCCTCTGTCTTAACTGGATTGAGCTTCACTTTATTGGCTCTTATCCAGTCCATTACCAAGGCACGGCAACAGTCCAGCACACCCACTGCCACACCTGCGGATGTAAAGGAGAAGTATTACATTGCTGACAATGTACTTGAAAGCTCTGGATAAGGGGCTGCTGCACTGGTGGCAGCAAGTCATCTGCCATAACATGTTGTTAGGGAGGTTGTTCTTAGGGCTGAGTTACACAATCCTTTCAGTACCTTGGCATGTGAGTTCACTTGATCCTTATTGTGTTTGTCTTTTAATTTAAAATAATGCATCCTGAGGCTTTGGTAACTGTCTGAAAATCCAAATGGTTGAATCACATAAAAGTTCAAATGTGTTTCTCATTACACTTATATAATTACATTGACATGTATCTTGGCAAATGCTTTTGGGATTCATGATAAAATTTCACCCTACGTAAATAGTTATGATGGGTTGTTATAACTGATAGCTGCAAAAATGTCTGTTGCGTTGACAGCATGTTAATTGGCTTCTTGCCAATGATACTCTTCCTTCACATTTTTGCTTCCGGGTAGAATATATCACTTTTTGTGACTTTTGTAATGGATGCATATTTCATTCTTCTTTAGATTGTGTCAAGTAAAACAGTCACTCAGCCTTTAATGCTGAAGAAAGGAAAACCAGCAGGAAAAGGCACTGTTACAGTAAGAAACTCATTTCTGGCTAGTTTACGGTTCCTCTACAGTTTTTTTCACCAAGAATTGTTTGGGGGAACCCTTTAAAATCATTGTTGGTGGTCCCCCATAGCTCAACTGCGTGGCTCATAACTACTAGGAGCCATTCATTCAGTGTTTGAGGGGTCCACGTTTATGGAATTCCCTCCCAACTGAGATTAGACAGGCATCCTTTGCTAAACTTCAATCACATGACAAAGTCTTCCTTATTTCAGCAGGCATTTTAAGATAATTTTCTGGTTTTATGAACAAATTGAATTTTGAGTGTTTTTCTTTTTAAGAATATATACCATTAATTTTAAAATTAAGTAAGATAGAACTATCTGAAATAAACATAAATTTAAAAATTATGATCGATTTCACAATTACTCCAGTTTAACAGACAAAATAGTGTTGTTTTTTTAAGTGTCATATTAAAAAGTGATCCAATACAAAAGCTATTGGGTTACATTGGAACTGTCAATGTCTATTTAAATTCTTTATTGGGCTATCAGGAAGCCCTGGAGGAGAAAAGGGGAACTGTGAGATATTGGCTTATAACAGAAGAGGAAAAACACAGAAACCAATAATACCTAAGTGAAATACTGGCCTCATAGTAAATAATGGAAGTGGGACAATATACCTCAATGGCCTAATGAGGTTTGCTGTTTGTATTTTCTTTTTCCAAATAATAAATAAACATTTCAAGTTTAGACTATGTTAACTCCTGTGCCAAAGCAAAGCAGAATTAACCCTAGGTTGAAATTTCCTCCTGGAGACCAACAAACCCCTGTGATCCTTTTTGTAATTGTGGGTGGGTGTGTTGTGTGTACACAGGAATGTACAGGCCTTTAAAAAAAACAAGTGATACAGAATTCATTATATAGGCATAAATGCTGAGGGTTTGTCTATCCTATTTTGAGAAGTTGCCGGGAATAGCAGAGACATTTTGTAGTTTCCCATTCCCATTCATTTCAATATGGCTAAATCCGACCTCTGATAGTTAAACATAATTTTAAAAAAAATGAAAAATGAAAAGATGAGGGGAGTGAAACAGGACAACTAACCTCATTATTGTCAAATGTATGTGTGGAGTATGAAGTGGTTCAGGTTTGCTTAAAAAAAAAACACAAAACTGTTTTGCAAGTAATTCAGGCAGCTTCTGGAATTCCACAGAGGTCACATTATCACAGGAGGAATCTAGGAAGTAAATAACACTGCTGCTTTACACGAATGTATTAGGAACATAATAGCTTCATATATTTCTCCTTTGGTTAAGCTAATTGTGAAGTACATTGGTGAATTTATTTTATAATTTGTGTATTTGAATGGCCTGCATTATTCACATTAGAATACTTTTCAAAACCACACTGAAATTATTTCCCCTTGAATTTTCAGATTTCTGCAGAAGAGATTAAAGACACTAGAGTTGTGTCCATAGATGTTGAAGCCCGGAATTTAGACAAAAAGGTAAATGATATATTGAAAGTAACTCTCTTTCCAGTTCATTCAGTACTGGAACCAACATTTATATCCCATCTTTCCTCCAAGGAGCTCAAGGTGGTGTACAGGGCTCTCCCCACTCAATTTTATCCTCACAGCAACCTTGTGAGGTAGGTTAGGCTGAGAGGGTTGACTGGCCCACTGAACTTTATGGTGGAGTGGGGAGTAGATCCCTGGACACTACCCCACACTGGCTCTATAGCAGTACCTGTGAATAGGTTTCACAAGGTACGTCATGACAGAAACATCGACAAGGATATGGCAATAAATGTAGTAATTAAGGGCTTATATGAGAATGGAACTGTGTTGCTTTGAAGGAATGGGGGGGGGGGAGAGGTTGAATGTGAGAGGAATGTGTGTAGACCACACTTGAAATTAAAGGTGATTATTATCTTTATTTGTAAAGCTTTTTTTATTATTGAAGTTAATTCTTGAAGTACAGATTTCATAGAGAAGCATAATAATTTCAGCACTCGCTACCACAGATTTTGGTGCTTAAAGCACTTTATAGTTTCCCTTAGTTGTTGTTTAGTCGTTTATTCATGTCTTGACTCTTCGTGACCCCATGGACAAGAGCACGCCAGGCACTCCTGTCTTCGACTGCCTCCCGCAGTTTGGTCAGACTCATGTTAGTAGCTTCGAGAACACTGTCCAACCATCTCATCCTCTGTCGTCCCCTTCTCCTTGTGCCCTCCATCTTTCCCAACATCAGGGTCTTTTCCAGGGAGTCTTCTCTTCTCATGAGGTGGCCAAAGTATTGAAGCCTCAGCTTCAGGATCTGTCCTTCCAGTGAGCACTCAGGCCTGATTTCCTTCAGAATGGATAGGTTTGATCTTCTTGCAGTCCATGGGACTCTCAAGAGTCTCCTCCAGCACCATAATTCAAAAGCATCAATTCTTTGGCGATCAGCCTTCTTTATGATCCAGCTCTCACTTCCATACATTACTACTGGGAAAACCATAGCTTTAACTATACCTTTGTCAGCAAAGTGATGTCTCTGCTTTTTAAGATGCTGTCTAGGTTTGTCATTGCTTTTCTCCCAAGAAGCAGGTGTCTTCTAATTTCGTGACTGCTGTCACCATCTGCAGTGATCATGGAACCCAAGAAAGTAAAATCTCTCACTAGCTGAGCATAGGTGTGCATTATTTGCAGGCTACTAAATGAAAAAAATGACCGAACAGAAACACCTGTGACTGAAAATAAGCTGTTATTCATTGAATGCTTGATGGTGTGTGTGTGTGTGTTGCCAGTAATAATAGATATAATATGAATAGCAGAAAGGTATGTTGCTCTAGAAGTTCTTACATGCTGAATTATTTTGTATAAAGATCAAGGTTCTTTTTCTACACAGGATTTTTTGGGCAAATCTGATCCATTTTGGAGTTTTATAAGGAGAGTGATGGTGGAAAATGGCAGCTTGTCTACCGATCTGAGGTAGGATTTATACTGCCTCTGAATGAACTCAATTGCAAAAAAATGGAACTGCTACTTCTTTGGAGAAAATCAGGCAGAGGCATTATGCATAAGTGGAGCTCTGCCAATCCAAGCTGCTTCAACTGGACTTTGGGTGATACCTCACCATCCCACTCTCTTTCAGAGGGCTTCCGACCTTCAGAAACACCCTTTCAGAGGGCATAGTGGGCTGCATTACATAGTAATTTCTTCTGCTAGTGGTTCTCAGACTTCAACCCACTATAAGTTCTTCATATTTGGGCAGTGGTGTGCAAGCCAGTTGGGATGTCTGGAAGGCACTGCAGCAGCTCTTAAATTTTGCAGCTGTAGCCACCCCAAATTTCATACTTATGTCAAACTGTGCACGTTCAGTTGAGATGCATGTTTAAATTTATCTAGGTATGAAACTAGAAATTGGCTTAAAAAAATACAGAAAATACATATACTGTATGTATTACATGTACATCAAGTGTATTAATAGATATTTACCTATGAGCAATGAGTTATGTCTTATCATAATGGTACTCTGCTTTTCATCCAGAAAATTATTATGCAGCTATTGGAACAGAATTATTATTTAAAAAATAATCTGCAGAAATTCTAGGTGAGGGAATTACATTGTTATAATGTACTTGTAGGATGAAGAGAGATCTCAGGCCTTGATTGTATTTGGATTTCTTTTATAGGTAATTAAGAACAATTTAAATCCCTGCTGGAGAAGGTTCAGTGTTCCTCTGCAAACATTCTGTGGTGGTGACTTCAACAAACCAATGAAGGTGATGACAATGATTTAACTTTTTTAAATAAAAAAATACAGGTTAGAGAATCCATTTCATTAAATTATTTAAAAAAATTGCAATATGAAGTCTGACTGTGAAAGAACTAAAACCAAATAATGTGTGGCTGTCAATAATTTAATTAGTTTGCCAGTATTTGCAAAGATGCTTCTTTTGCACCCGGATTTTTTTATTCTTTTCTTATTTTCACTTCTGTGTGCTTTCCCTCCCCTTACCCATTCATTCTTAGAAATATACTGGCAGCGCTGAGAATACTGGTAATATGAGCCATTCTCCATCCTTCTAACTGAGCAGGAACCTTGGTTCCGTTTATTGGTCACCTGGAAACATCATCTGCTAGAGCTGCCTTTCTGTATAACCTAGTTTTTTGCAGTTCATCCACTGTGGACTACAACTATGTCTGAAAATAAAATAATATTATTTAATCCTACACGCTTAAATGTAGTTTTATGGAAGACCAAGATCATGAAGACCTAAATAGCGGCTTGAATTTTCAAAAGTAAGTCTGTAGTATTGCTGGTTCTGTGGGAAAGCTTGAAAATATGACCTGAGTGTACCAAAATGCTTTTTGGAGGATGCTTGGCTCTGTTTTTAAGCTATGGTTTTTTAAGCTATGGTTTTTGTGGCTTAATTAATGAAATTATTATCTTCATACCCAAACATTCTAAACTATATAGTGACTGCAAAGCCTCCATGAGTCCATTGCTTTTTAAAAAAATGCACTTCCAAGTGTCTAATGCAGTTGTTTAATATGCTTAATTTGATGATGTTCAGAAGTGAAGTCATATCCACTGGCCGGTAAAATTGCCATTTAAAATAGGATTTTTAATATACCAGCCAACCAAATTTCACAACCTGGACTTTCTAGCCTGCTTGCAGGCTTCCCACAGCCCTCGGGTGGGCAACATTTGGCCCTCCAGATGTTGCTGGGCTACAACTCCCATCACCACTGCTTGTTAGCCATACTATCTGGGACTTATGGTAATTGGTATCCAACAACATCTAGGTGCTACAGATCTCCACCCCCGGCAGAGGCATCTGTATTGGCTACTGTCACAACAGAATGCTGGGCTTAGATGGTCCTTTGATCTAATCCAGATGGGCAGCTCTTATGTTTTGTGCTGGCTGTCTTGGTAAGTTAAGGCTGCTTGGGAGAAGCTGAGCTGTATATGTGGAAGAGGGAGTATTATACTCACGTAAAGGAATGGAAGATGCTAGATACCTTTAGTGAGATAGTCACAATTGGAGGAATAAAACATAAATGTTGAGGATCCTCTCAGCTGTTGCTCATTGTCACCTTTTTGGTGATCACAACTAGATCAGGTATTTCTAACCTGGGTCATGTCCTGGTTATGTAACTGAAGGTGTGTTAGCAGTGTCAGTAGATTATCTCTACTTGGAGATTAATGAAGGAAATTTTGACTTTAGGGGGTTCGTAAGAACATGCAGCAAGAGCAGTTGATAGTACAACTGTGCATGTGTAAATAGGCCTGCTGTAAGTTGGCATGGGTGGTGCTGTGCTCTAAACCACTGAGCCTAGGGCTTGCTGATCAGAAGGTTGGTGGTTTGAATCCCCGTGATTGGGTGAGCTCCCATTGTTCGGTACCAGCTCCTGCCCACCTAGCAGTTCGAAAGCATGTCAAAGTGCAAGTAGATAAATAGGTACCGCTCCAGCGGGAAGGTAAATGGCATTTCCGTGTGCTGCTCTGGTTTGCCAGAAGCGGCTTAGTCATGCTGGCCACATAACCCAGAAGCTGTCTGTGGACAACCGCTGGCTCCCTTGGCCTATAGAGCAAAATGAACTCCGCAACCAGAGTTGTCCATGACTGGACCTTAACGGTCAGGGGTACCTTTACCTTTAAGTTGGCTCAGCTCTTAACCTGCCCAGCCATTCCCAGGGGAATCAGGTGAAGAGTCATTCTAATAACCTTCTAGTAACTGTCCTTGCGGTTGTGCTGGAGTGCTCTCATTCTTCTTTGTTTATTCAGAATATGCATGAGCATGCTGGATGACACCACCAAATTTGCACCTATAAAAGGCGTGTCCTTCCCACCCAAGCAGGGAGAGAAGAGCATTTTACATTCATGTATATTTCTGGATCTGCACTTGCAAAAGCTTTCCCTGCCTGAGCAGAGGGAGATTGAAACTAAGCAGAGCCAATTGAAACTAAATCCAAGACAAGAGTGATAATGGTTGGTGTGTAGATAGACCAGGGGAGAACAGATGAAAGGAGCATTGCCTCCTTGGTTCAGTCAGGTTTACAATTTGATTTTCAAGTGTAAACCAGAAGCACTTGTCACCCCTAATCTGGTGAGGAAGCTGCATTTTCCCCCTATCTATGCCATTACTGAAAGGTACTGCTTTTCAATAGTAATTGATGGTGTTCTAGGATGCACCCTGTTGGCTTGTGCTGTTTTAAATCTTACTCTACTCCTAAAAACACATCACTGAATGTTGGTCACAAACCAATTAGTGGGATGTGCATTCAAGAAAATATATTTACGATCAAGCCATTTATATGTAAGCCATATATTGTATCTAGATGTAATCCTATCTTTTCAATCTGCTGGCAAACAAAGGCAGTGGTGAAAGCTACCTGTTGTTTAACTTTAGCATTACTCAAAGTATTTTAAGCCCCAAATACATAGCAATTCTCAATTGAGTCCTGTGCTCCTTCCATTGTGCGCCTTCTAAATGGCTTAGCATGGACATTCAGGTCATATTTTATTTGACTTTTGAGAATGAGGCTTGCAGGTTTTTGCATGACTAGATATCATCAGGGAAGAGTATTCATGCAAAGTTCTTAAAATAAGAGGGAACTTTGGATTATACAGTTTGTGCTAAGGCTCTTCTTTGCTGTTGAATGTCTTGGGTTTTTTGTGCTGTCTTTGTTTTGTTCCCATTGTTTCTTTTTATAAGACTTATATAAGACTTAATTTCAGTTGATTGCTTGGCTTCTGTAACTGGATTTTTACTTAATTTAGCTTTGGAACAGTCATTTTCTTCTTTTTATCTGCTTAGCATTTTAGTTGCATTTCCATTGCCTACTAAACAAGTTAGTACCCATGGCTCTCCTCAAGGACTCATTTTTGGGTCTCTCTCTTACTATTAGGTTTCAGTTAGTGATATGGATGACAGCACCAGTTCAGATTTGATAGGGGAGTTCACATGCATCACTGCAAAGCTGTTGGAAGCGAGAGACCAAGCGGTGAGCAGCAGTCATTCTCTATTATAAAGTTCTGCTTGTCCATTGCCTGCTGTTTCTTTCCTTTCAGGTGCACTGTTCAGATTATGATAGTGATGGGTCACATGACTTGATAGGCAGTTTTGAAACTAACCTCTCCCAGCTACAGAAGGCAGGTGGCAGCTCTCCGGTGAGCTTTTACTTTTACCTTCTTTTATTAAGTAATTGAACCTATTTCTCATTGCAAAGAAGAATCATAGAAACAATAAATTTATCCTCACAGAGCTACAATTCCCAGCACCCTTTACAGTTCCTAGGAAGCAATAGATGTTGTATTTTAAGTCATCTGTGTTCTTCAGCAACCCAAGCAAAATGATCCTAGGACTCTAAGATATCTAATTTCTACTTCCTGGTTTACCGCGAGGGGGAAAGGAAGCTAGGTTTGCTATCGCAGTGAACCGGATGCTGCTTTTTGGAGTTTTGGGGCAGCTCACAGGCAACAAGCGCCCCAAAGAAGGTCCTGGGGACAACCAGGACATCGAGGATTCCTGCGGAGGTCAAAAGTGAGGCTCCCAACGGGTCTGCATGGTTCCATTTGGTGCCGTGCTGAGCAGCTGTCAAGCTGTGATCACTTGCCAGTATGCATGGCTACCATTTTTTTTTTCTAAGTTGGGTCTTGTCCTGCGTATCTTAAAATATGTGGTTTCATTTCATTAACTAGAACAAGTCCTTTTGATGTGTGTTGCTTTCTTTCAGGTGGAATTTGAGTGCATTCACCCTGAGAAGAAGAGAAAGAAGAAGAGCTATAAAAACTCTGGCATTGTTAGAGTGAAGTCTTGCAAAAGTAAGGAGCATTTCATACAGAAGAGTTTGCTGTTCTGTGATTGTAGGGTAGAAGTTGTAAACAGTTGTGTGCTGTTTCTTTCAGATTGAAACGGAATATTCTTTCCTGGATACATCATGGGAGGCTGCCAAATTAATTTCACTGTGAGTTGGGTCACCTATTTACATGCCTTTCCCCCCAAGTTAAAACATAACTCAAGCATTTATATATTCCTGTGAAAAAGCCATTGCACTTAAACCTGAACAAAAACCTGTTTACTAGATCTGTCAGTGAATAATGTCTGCTTGTGCTTGTATATCTGCCCAGACTAAACAAAATGAATTCACCAATTTTTCTAGTACATAGCAGTCTCCCTGGTTGCATTTTGGGGGAACCTAATGTTTGACCTTTCTTCAGCTGCCTTGAGTTTTTTAGCGGTTATTTCAGCATCATTCTTCATGGTGTTAGGTATGCTTGAAGTCAACTTCCAATGAATGTTGGGCTTTTTTGGTTGCCTGTTTCCAGAAAGAAATCTTATATTTGTGCTGTTCGTTATTGTGTCAGGTGGGCATAGATTTCACCGGCTCCAATGGAGATCCAAAGTCACCAGATTCTCTTCACTATATCAGTCCAAATGGGATAAATGAATACCTGACCGCCATCTGGTGTGTGGGAACGTGGTACAGGATTATGACACGTATGTTAAAACTTTTTTTTAGCTGCTCTTAGCCACAAGCGTTAGACATAAGTGAAATTTAATAGAGTTAAAAGTGATCTATTTGACTGAGAGTCCCTTCAACCTTTATGGATTATGCATCTCCTGCATCTCATGTTATTGCTGAGAACGGTAATTCAGTGAGAGTTGCAGTAGATTGGTCTTCGTTTTGTTGGTTCCTTCATGAGAGTAAGTGATTGTTTTCATTTTCTGCTTGCTCATAAAATGACACTACTGAGTCTCGGTACTTGAGAGCAGGAGCTGTAGGCAGTCATGTATAAATGAAAATGATCACTACTCATGGGATGAGTGTGCATTTTTCCCTGACATTTTAAACTGAAGGAGGAGTCAACTCGATTACAACATTGACTCCTGGAAGCCTCGCTCCCCTGTGCTCTTACTGCTTGCTTCGCTTTTAGCAGTTTTGGTTTCTGAGGTAGCATGCAGTTTCTGCCAGCTTGCAGCAGTGGTAACTATGAATTGTTTTTGTTCAGTTGAAGGTAACATATCTATCTTTCCTCCTCCTCCACCCCCTACATCTTTCAGTGACAAACTGTTCCCTGCCTTTGGGTTTGGAGCTCAAGTTCCTCCAGACTGGAAGGTGAGTTTCTTAGTTCAAGTGTTTCTTAATTCAAATGCATTGGTATTTGGCTACATTTAGCTACATGACTACGTGTGTCTCTTTCCCAGGTGTCCCATGAATTTGCATTGAACTTTAACCCTACAAATCCCTATTGCCAAGGTAAGTATTTAGTAATCTTCATGACCCAGTAATGGAATTTGACAAAGCATGCATCAGAGAGTATCTTCCATTAAAAATAAAGAATGGGACCAGCAGGGCTTCTAGAGTCTTTGTCAGGATAAAGTGCATGACTATAGTTATATCTTCTTTGCCACTCCACCTGTTCTGTAGCCACAGTCCTCTTGGCAGCCAGTGACCACCTCTGCAAGGCTCCAGGAATTGTGCTATGTGCTGCAGGCAATACATGTTTTGCCATCCTCTGAAAATAACTGATTCACACATCCACACCCTACAAATGTGGTGAAATGGGGGAAGGCATGTCTGCTCAGCTTCAGTTATTGTGCACACATTAGATTGCCATTTCCATTTTGTGATAGAAATGCTAAAAGTTGAATAACTCTGGGAGGATCTATGGAGAACAGTGGGAAATAAGCAGCATACATATAAACTATTGCAATAACAATTGGTGTTTTCATTTTTCAGGAATCCAGGGAATTGTGGATGCATATCGCCAGGCCTTGCCTCAGATTCGTCTCTATGGTCCAACAAACTTCTCCCCAATTATAAATCATGTTGCCAGGTTTGCTGCTCAGGGAGCACAGCAAAATACTGCTTCTGTGAGTCTGTTTGATTTAATGTTTTGGATGTTTTTGTTTTTAGGTGATGGATTGGAAAAAAAATGTCACAAGAGGCATTTATTTAAAGGTGTGCTAGTATTCTTTCATTACTTCACTGTTGTGAAGCCATAGTCTGCCATGAAACTTCAGGTGCTGAATGGATTTGTAATCAGACTCTACCCTCTGAATTCTGTGTTTTCTCTGCAATTCATTCCCATGTGGTAGAGTTAGGACATACTTCCGTTTGTCCGGTGATTTCAAGTCATGGGTCCAAGACGCTTTACATTTCTCCCACTGCTTTCCTCGGGAAAACCTGTTTACTGCTGAATCAGAACAAAGTCAATCCACAGAAAACCTGATTGATGTTTGTTCTGAGTCAGCAGTAAACAATGGGTTTTCCATGGGAAAGCAGTGGGACAAACCTAAAACCTTTTGGACCCACGACTTGAAATCACGGGACAAATGGAAGTGTGCATGAGCCCTTGAAGTATTAATAACCTTGAAGGTTATTAATTAATTTCAAATAAAGCTAACAAGAAATAGCTGGTTTGAGAATTGGACTGGGTTTTTAAAGTTACTTTACTGTATTTTATTGTTTTCAATCCATTCCCCCCCCTTTCATGCTTTACAAACACAGAAGTATAAAAAACATCAACCCTTCAGTCCCTTCCTTAACTCTTGCCTAAGATTTGAAGTCAACCTCTGTTGACTAATCTAATTTTCTTGCAGCAATACTTTGTTTTGCTGATAATCACAGACGGGGAGATCACCGATCTGGACCAAACCAGGCAAGCCATTGTCAATGCTTCCAAGCTGCCCATGTCTATCATTATCATTGGAGTTGGCAGTGCTGAGTTCAAAGCCATGGAATTCCTTGATGGAGACGATGGTGTTCTAAAGTCCTTGTCAGGGGAACCAGCTGCACGAGATATTGTCCAGTTTGTGCCCTTCAGGAAGTTCCAGAATGTAAGTTGAAGAATACCTAACTCTTCCAGATAGTTATACTTTGTCAGCAGGCAATATTGCTTACTTCTTGAAGACTCTTTGGTTCACACATAATGCTACAATGTAGGCAAAACAAGCCAAGGTTCATAATCCAACCACAAACTATAACTTCAGATTGTGGTTTGTTGGCAGTAAACAAATCATAGTGAGGCTGCTGGACATAGTTCACACTTAATGCTAAACCATGGTTTAATAAACCATAATCTGTAGTTTGACCCAGAATTTCTCATAGCATTGTTTGCACAATTTTTTAAAAAATTAATATTAACAATGTCTAAAGCCAGCTATGAAAATGATTCCTTTTCTTGCTCTTGTCGTCACTGATGTTGTCTTGCTCTTTCTTTGTTACAGGCTCCTCGTGAGGCACTTAACCAGTCAGTGTTAGCTGAAGTTCCTAAGCAACTGGTATCCTACTTCAAGATGCTTGGCCTGATTCCCATGAAGTTGCCTTCAGAAAAACAGCAATAAAGCACAATACCTTTCATTTACAAGGAAAAGAATACTGCATATAGAGCTTTCCAGTGAATAGTCCTTTCCCCTATGTATTACTTTGCATTCAAAACAATATTTCTGTACTTTACACATATATTGGGAATATGATATATTTGCAGACAATATACAGGAATACTAGTGCTCTTCGCAGTTCTTATTAGAAAACTGACGAATACCTTATGACCAAATCCATTTGCATTCTGTCTACCTGCCCATGCTGTATAGCACACAATCCTAGTGAAGAATCTTGGGTGGGTTTTTGTTTTTAAAAAGTCAAGATCCTAGCCCTTGATTTAAAAGAAAGCTTTTTTTATTTTAATTTTTCTGCTGAAGTTGCAGAACCTGAATGGAGCTTGGGACATGGCTTTCAGAAGGTGGTGAAACTTTTTATATCACAAAATGGCTTCTAATGCTTGCTTCTGTCCCTTGCTGATTTACCGGTATATCCCATTCCAATATTATTATTTAATCTGCTCAACCCTTCACTGCATTTTTGAGTCAGTTGTGAAGGTTCATTCATAACAAATTATGAAAACACCAGATATTTGTACTAAAATTGCAAAAAAAAAAAAACTAAAAGGGGGGGCGGAATGGCCAGGTATTCATGCAGCTCACTAAAATGAATTGTCCTGTGAGTGGTTGCTTCTCTCATTTCAGAATGTATTTGAAATCTAGCTGCTATAAAGTTTACATATATAGTTATATATTACTTATCATGTATTGCTGGAAGGTCTCTTCTGTGTCTAGAAAGAGAAATCATTTTGCATTGATATATACCAAAATCACTGATTGCCTTAATTTCTACTATGCCTTTATGGAATGCCAATGAATTTTTTTAGTACTTTATTTACAAAGAAACCTTAGGTTTTAGGTCCGAAAATCGAATGCAAATCAAGATATTCTTGCTTCAAAGGTGCTGTTTACATATAAAAATTCTTTCTCAAGGGCATTTTGGTCAGTGTGTTTCAAACTGGGCTGTGCACTGATATGCAGGGGAGAGCAAGTGAGATAATTTGTGTTTCTGTCTCTGAATTATCACTTGGGGAAAGGGGTGTGTGTGGATGTACTGTTAAGCAACTGCTGCACTATCTGTCCCAGGTTTATTGCAATATTTACAATTCTGTAGTTTTATTTGTAGCAAAAGCTTGGGTGCTTGCTTTAGACAACATTATTTTAGCTGTATTGTTTATAAAATGTATTACATGCTTCCTACAACTTTTGGATTTAAGCACTTTAAAGCATCATATAAAATCTTTATTGGATTTAAGGAAAACAGTATATTGAGAACTTTAATATTCAATACTACCAACTATTACTAATCACTGTTCCAAAATATAAGAAAATTACATTAGAGTAAAATCCCTGCATAATACCTAAATAGCCTCTTCTTTTGAAACTGCAATTTGATCCATACATAAATTTGATCCTATATAAATTAGATATACAAATTATAGATGTTTCAGTTAGAACTGCAATATTTATCATTTCAACAGCTATGTGAAATGTACACTTAGTTCTCCAGGAACAAAATATACAGTGAATATTACAAGCCTACGACCTTCCTTTGCTGTTACTTCTGGTGGGTTACATGTGTTCAAGCAGTTTCTAAGAATGAGGTGGTAGATTTCTAAAGTGGGAGAATGGGCAATATCATAGACTGCATGTAAGAGGCATTCAATGTTTTTAATGCTTCCTTGCATTTAAAAACAAAAACAAACAAACTTCTTCCTGCAGGTAGAAAACTTAGCAGAGATTCCCTAAAAAGTATTTTATCTGGGATAGCATTTAAAAATGACGACACCTCCAAGCATTCTGAAATAGTATAATTCCTGTTGCCACCTCAGAATGCTGTTCTGTTGCAGGTATATGCTTCCTCAACCTCGGCCCTCCAGATGTTTTTGGCCTACAACTCCCATGATCCCTAGCTAGCAGAACCAGTGGTCAGGGATTATGGGAATCTGGAGGGCCGAGGTTGAGGAAGCCTGTGCTACACTTAATTAAGTCCTGCCTGGAGAATCTGTTACAATTGAAAGTTTTCCATTTCCAATCCTAAAGAAAGATGCTATGTGCAGAAGAATTAAACTCTAATGTGATTATTTTCTTCAGTACAATAAAATTGATAATGCATTATGATGAAAGCTGCTTGCTTTTTTTTTCTTCTGGCCTGTATTAACCACTGTGATACAATGCTTACATTGCTCTACCACTTATTTCTACCAATTTTGCAGATAGTGACTTTTCTAAAGCTAAACAGTGATTTACTGGCTTGTTGAAGTCAAACACTGGCCTGTACTGGAGTATGTTGGAGTCTGAAATGCTGGTGCCTTTCCTTATGCAGGCTGCCATTCTTTTATAGCAGTCCTGATTTTCTGCAAATGTCAGTGTAGTCCATACTTTTGTTGCCTAGGGCACAACATTGGTCTTTTCTCCTGGATTAACAGGAGAAGTGCACACCATTTAACATTCAGAAACATAAATATTCTTAATCAATTCTGTGGAAAATTGGGAGGTAGACCTCTTGCAAATTGAGTTAATAATGCATCTTAGCATCTTGCTCTCCTTTTAGCCAAGTGCTTTTTGAGCAATTGTGATGCTTGTGGGGTAGCTATAGTGTGAGCTGTGTGTTATTTTGCGGTATACTAGTGTGCCCTATTGGCACATTGTTTGGTAATCCCCAATACTATACACCAGAATATATGTATGACTAGCTCTCCAGATCATGCTGTTTATGGATCTATCCCAATATTGTTGACTCTGACTTGCAACATCTCTTTGAGGTCTCAGGCAGAGGTCTTTCTCATCTGATCCTTTTAACTAGAAATTTTGGTGATTGAACCTGGAACCTTCTGCATTCAAAGCAGATGCACTGCTACTAAGCTATAGTCCCTTTTAAGACAATCTTGATTACAACCAGAATAAGTTATGCCTTTCATACATCATGGCTGTAGCAGTCTGGGGGTCTCTTTATCAGTTCTCGCTGGTCTGGCAGAGTTCAGCTGGCATAACTGGCAGGGCCTTCTGATGGGGGAAATGCTACACACATACTGTTTCACTGGAAATATTATTGGCCAACTTGGAATGACAGCCTGGTTCTTTGGTAGAAAATGGAGTATTTTACCAAAGTAAGCTTTGGTTTTTTTGGGGGGGGGGGAAACTATTATATTGATATTCTATTGCACTGCTTGGTTTGGTTGATTAATGCAGAAAATAATCAGTTCTTCGTGTAAGAATTATCATATCGTGTATCACAAACTCCATTAAATTTCTTCATCAAACTCAAGGTGTCTTCAGTCTCTTAATTTTAATAAAATTTCACAGGTACAGATGGAAATTGATGTTAAGGCTTCTTTTTTACTTGAAACCCCCATTACTATGTGCAAAGACTCTGTCATTACAAACTGTTAGATTCTTATTGCAAAGGTTATTGGAGGGAGGGGCGCAGAGCTCCTCAGCGCATCACTCTCATATCGACAAACAGGAGCAAGAATGCCCAAATGGGGGTAATGTCTTTTATGTTCGGCTATGTGTGCTCACATGCTAACTAAGTCATACACAAGGTGAGCAGAAGAGAAAAGTGTGGCTTCCTTGCATTTACGTGTGCTGCAAACTAAAAGGGGCACAGTAAGAAGCACAGCTGAGCTTAGTGTATGCAGTTATCTGCCCGCTAGTGGTGCTAAATTGCTAAGCTTAAAGTTCCCCAAAATGTGATTTGACTTAGAGCTATTCTCAATGGTGGCAAAGCCTGTAACACAGGATCCATGCTACTCTGGTGTTGTGCACTTGTGACGCATGCAGCTGCCTTCCTACTTGGCTTATACCTCCAGCCTAACGGGGAGTGGCTGGAATGCAGTTACACAGCATATTTGTAGGCTACAGGCACTTCAGTTTCCCCTTTTAATTGTCTTGCCTCCAGTATGTGTAGAAGTCCTTATAAACTTAATGTCATTCAAGTCAACCACATAGTTCCTATTTGGCACAGCACTGGAGAAGTACTGAATCACAATCCTTGCCTCAATCACATTGCTTCAAAATGCACAAGCTCCTCTTTCTGCAGGTAGCATTCTTTACCATTCTTTAAAAGTTTATTCCTTGTCAGTATTCAGCAAGCAAGAGTACTAAAATACAAACCAGTAAAAATAACAATGCAGAGCCACTGTAAACTTGTTCCACAGAGGTAGTCTGCAAAGGCGACAAGATGTGTTGATCATTAGCTTAGATGGCTTTAATATGGGATTAGATAAATTCATGGAGGAGAGATCTATTATTCAGTCTTGGACCTGAGCTCACCAGGTTGTGATTTCAAACATCACCAAATTATATGAAAAAAGCAGCTAACGAAACCAATCCTAAAACTGACTCTCTCTTTTTTTTGAGAACCCAGATGTAAGCAAGTCCTCTGTGCTAAACTGCTTCCTAGTAGGCAGCTGTTTGGCATACATAGAAGTGGCAACTCCTGACATCGCCCTTTTTCTCTCAATCATAAATCACACTCCACACACCCATGAGCTTTGTTTCCATAAGGTGTAAACACAAGAATTGCCTTAGGTGTTCATTCCATGCCATATACAAATCGCCACTGCTTGGCTCCAACAGAGAAAGGGTGGACCAAGGGTTCATGTGCAATATGAAAACACCCTTTGCCTAGATAAATCCCAGTGTGGCACAGCTATGTTTGGGAGGGGGGAGGGAAGAGAAACCCAATTAAATTAAACTTCCAGGAGAGGGATCCTCATGGCTGATTGATTTTCTCTCATCAACAGTAGGCTGATGAGAGATAACTGTTGAGTACTAGCTAGATACATTTTTGGCTGTGAACTGCCTTTGCAAGACTGGAATTTGGGGTAAGTGGCAGGAGGACACAACAGCCATGCATCAATCCCAGTCTCTCAGACCTCGGAAAGCAGTGCAGAGCTGGCTTGAGGGCAGCATGAGCAGCATGCACCCCCCCCAAATGCACCCAGGGCAATCGCTCCAGGAAAACCCCCCCCACACACACATGCTATGTCCCTGGTTATGTGTTAGGGGTAAAAGAGACCAAGAGGTCAGAAAGACCAAGCCCCTGCTGCAAGGTAGGACCCTTCACATATTGATTCCCAGCATATTGTCCCAACTATACTGAGGTACAACCACAAAGCAGGTGCAATATAGGAAAATGTGTGCAAATTTGCAGCTCCTGATCTGATCATTCTTCAGTTCGTTCCTCAGAACAAACAGCAGGGCCAGCCCAATACATTTGGGCACCTGAGATGAACCACAAAATGGCGCCCCCTTCCCTGCCAGGGAAGAAGGGGTGAATGAAGATCTACAACGGAATCTGCTACCTGAGGAGGTTATCTCACGGACTTCCCTCACAGGTGGACCAGCCCTTGTGGCTAGAACTAACTAAAATATTGAGAGAGATTAAATGGTCTGTGAAAGAAACAGTACAGAATAATACTGTAAACATGTACATGACAAGGGAATTCATTTTCAAGTTTCTCAGCAAAGGAAGCAAACATAATCTTGGAACTAAGCAGGAGGCAAGTCACATGTGCTCCACCTATTCTGTCAACAACTAGAAAAGAGGGGAAACACAATATGAACTGTGGGAAGTGTTGTTTGTGGCACTCAAGCAGAAATTATGGAACCTCCAAATGTATTTAGGATTGGCGGTGAATCTGTTATTCACTGGATATTCTAAATATATATGAAGAAATGATACTAATATTAGGGCTCTTGGCACACTGCTCCAGACCTGAATACATCACTTGAAGTAAATTTGCAGCTTCTGATCTGATTCTTTACCTCCACTTGTTGTATGGAGGGGGTGTTATATAGAAGGTCAAGTGGAGAGAGAGGTGGGGCCCCAGATATATTGAACAAAGAACTGTGGTGGAGAGAAAGGCGGCGGGGGGGGGGGGAGTCCAGAGCCCCACTCAGCAGAATGAGGGCCCCCAAACGTAACAGGGCCTACTTACCATGAAAGGCCCCTCCAGACTGTTGCTTTATTATGGGTGCATTCTGCTACATGTTGGTGACACAATAGTAATGGATTAGTGGTGAATTTATTCTGCATTATTAGTTCTGCAATACTTCCCCAGTCCTACCATATAATTAGTGTCCAGATGAGCTTTCGTGAAAGAAAAGCATGGCAAAAATAAACCGTAATATTTGTGGTATAAAAAGGTCACAAGATTTTAGTAGAAAGATATGGGACATGCACTGACTGGAAATGAAGCAGTGTGACCACCCCAATTTTTTTGCAGGCATAAGTAGTAGTGAAAATGAGATTATGTATGAGCACCTGGATAGCATGAGGAGCACAAATCATGAATGTGTGGTAAAAAGTAGTCCAAGGGGTCCAAAGTCTGTGAATAATGCACATATCTGAAGAGCCCCCATCCTCAATCAGACCATTAAGTCCAGAGTTTAAAATTACCTCATTGACCCGCTGAGGGGGAAATGGCTGCTGTTCCTCAGCTGGCTGTGACTCATGCTCGTTAGGCACATGGCTTGTATTAAGGAGAATCAGAGTGGGGGCAGATAGAGGGCTGTAGCTAATGCTAGGAATTCAGTCATGTCTTGTTAATTTCAATGGGCCTACTCTGAGAAGCACTAGTACTGAATACAGCCCGGAGCGTTTGGTGCCTACCCACTTTGAACATACTTGCCAATATTGGATAATGTGTGACTTGCAGGTGGGGTCTGGGCAGCCAAACCTGCTTGGTGAGTCCCCAGGCCTGACTCACTGAGTGACGAGACAGGTGGAGCCCTGGACTGTTTAGCAGCCAACCGTCACTCCTGGTCAGTGCTGAAGCGAGCCAAGCCCTGGCAGCACCATGGCCCTGAGTGTCACCGTCAAGAGGGTCACCCACCTGCCAGGGACAGGGGAGCGGCAGGTGCAACTGAGTTTCCGAGGTGCGGAGCATGGGGAGGCACAGGGAAGGAAGTTGGGGTGAGGTGAGGTGGGAAGGAAAGGAAATGCATCCAAGGTTTGGGGAAGGGGGGAAGAAACTAGTAGCCCAGGAATCTGTTTGCTTTAGCCTGAGGTGATGAAAATGTATCAGGGGGCCAAGATGCAGGTGTGTGGGATTCTGTGCATTGTGTAGAGGTACCACTGCCTTTCCTTTTCAGTTATATGAACATGTCTGGTATGTGAGCTGTGGTCCTGCTTGTTCTGTCATGGAATCTACTTGTTCATATAACCTTGAAGAAAGTTCTGAAACTGAGGAACCCTTCACACATGATACATTTTTTTAAAACACAGATAGCGCTCTCTTTTTTCAAAGTGCCTGCATCTGTGTGTACAACATCACATGTAACAAACATACTGATCTCTGTCTGTTTCACTGCGAGAGTGTGCTATGGGAACTGGCCCCCATTCAGGGCTTCCCTCAACTCAAATATGTGGTGAAATAGCCATGTGTATGTTAAACACACAGGACTGTATATGCACATACTTAATTTCTTACAAGGATGTATTTAGCTGTATAGAAAATTTGTCGTGGGAAGCAGCTCTCTTTAAGAAAAAAATAAAACCTTTCTCCTCAGTCACACACACACACCCCTCAAAAGAAACACCTTTTACCTTTAAACACCTTTACGTAAATCCTATAACCACTTAGGAGCAAATATTCATTCCCAGTCCTATTTTTCAAGAAAAAGAGGTGCTGGAACTCACCATGAACACTTCCCTTGTTCTCTTATAATGGCAATGGTGTCCATCTGAGAGGTACCAGAACTGAGTTCTGGTGAGTTCCGGCTAATTTTAAAAAAATCTAAATTAGCTTTTTAAAAAAGGCCTGTTCGTTCCTCATATATGTACGCATTACTAGTAGCAAGATGTGAAGGCAGAATTAAGATTGTTTTGTTGTGTTTTGATGGTGGGGTTTGTGTTTGATGTGTTGTGTGGGTGTATGTGTTATATTGTTCTTTGTATTGAAAAACCAATAAATTCTTTTTTTAAAAAAATAAGATTGTCCAATCATCTGAATGGACAATATTTTGTACTGGAGATAGGACAGCAAAAAAATATAGAAACCCATTCTGCAGTGTTAATCTTAACTGGAGGTTAATTTAATGGAGGTCAGCAAGATATTGGAATTATCAAAAGATCCCACGTTTCCTAGAAGATTACTTCTTCTTGTGCAGGAAAAACCTAATGTATGAAGTAACATTCACCTCCAAGTAAGTATGCTCTAGCATACAAGGGTTCCGTTTGATGCTTCCAGTGATTTGAATTACCCACCTCAGAAACATTTTCACTTCTCTGTCCAAGGAGGGATTTCTCTTGTAGCTTTTTTTGTCAGTCAGTCATTTCCTCTTTGGTCTCTATTTAAGTCCAGCAACTCACCAGTAGTTGTTGACTCAGTAGCTGATAACAGTCTAGTATCCTTTGTGTACATTCCACTGCAATGAAATATTTGCTAAAGGAAAGAGGTGTTCCCATCTGCTTGTTAAAAAGTGGCGGCGAATTATCAGGTCATGTCTTAGTTATGGTGATAATCCGTGTGTGGTAAGCTTTGTTTCCTTTGAACAACCAAGAAATCCAGAGAGGTGAACAGGTTTCCCCCTCTAAATTAAAACCAAAAATTATGGTAATTTTATCTAGCAACCTGTCTCCCTCCCCAGTGTCACACTCTCTATAATCCCAGAAAGCCGGTTCCTTGTGCCCTGGTTCCCCCTTATTTAGAGCATTCATGTCATACAACAACTTCTAACACTATGCAGAGGCTTCCTCTCCATATGTACAGGGATAATTTCTCTTATGCTAAAAGAAAGTTATTTGTGTACAAAAGTCCAGTATGACAGTGAATTAAAAGCTCACACCACCTAATGTAAGCTAGGGTTTTGCTTTCAGTTCTGGGAAAAGCTTCTAAAGTCACCATTATTTAGTGTTCCTCCTTGCATGTATTCTACCATGGCTTTGGGGGGGGTGGACCTAGAACATTTTGTTATCTGTAATGAAGGTACTAACAGTAATTAGAATGCTTGACTTGGATCAGGAATACCCAGCTTCAAATCCCCATTCAGCCACAAAGCTTCATGGGTGATACTGGGCCAGCCACATACTCTCAGCCTGAAACCCATCACAGCATTGTTGTGTGGATAAAAGGCAAGGGGACATACACAATGGCAAGGATAACGTTTCTGTTTCTTTTAAATAACAACAGTGGGATGATGAAGTCTGAGACATCACCTGTGCATATCCCTTCAGACAACTGGTTACCAAAACACTCTTTAGATAGCAATTGGCTTTAGGTGTGCTATTGTGATTAAGTCTGGTATATACCTCAAAAAGGCACACGTGGCTTTATCAAAGGTGTCATTGCTCTGAGTTCTCCCTGCACAGCAGCATGGAAAGTCCTATCAAGGAGACCTTACCGGGTAACTCAAGTGCAAGGCAAAGGGTGACCAGGAATGTTTTATGAGGTGTGGTGCTTTTCTAGGCAAAATTATTTGGATCTCTGTTTTCTAAACACTTGCTACGGTAGTAGCAGCAAATCCAAACTCCTCCGCTGCTTCTTCTTCTTCTTCTTCTTCTTCTTCTTCTTCTTCTTCTTCTTCTTCTTCTTCTTCTTCTTCATATTGAAGTACAGTACTATTTTTCTGTAGAAATATCTGATTTCCTAACCCCCCCAAAAAAACCCAGCATCCTTGGAGGATGTGTATTCCCCAATGGAAAATGCAGATACACTGTCTAGAACAGGGATGTGGCCCTCCAGATGTTCATTGAAATACAACATTCATCATCCCTGACTGTTGGTCAGTCATACTACCTGGGGCTGATGGGAGCTGGAGTCCAACAAGATCTGGAGGGCCAAAGGTTCCTTATCCCTGCCATAGGCATCTGAGTTGGCTGTTGTGAGAACAGGTTCACCACTATTCTAGAATGACAAACTGCATTTTGTTCTAAGGTTTTACTCAGAAGACAAAGAAGATACACTGTGGCCAGGAAGTAGTCTTTGGAGAGGTAAGGAAGCATTACATTGTGTTCAAAGAGGATTGAGTTTTCAGTTATGACACATTAGCATTAGCATATGCTCCCAAAGTGTTTGTGGACAAGCGTCTCCACACTTGACATGTCTACCACAGCAAAATAGTGTCCCCAGGCTGCTGTATAGTGTGAGGCAGCATGATCTGGCTGAAGGCATGCTTGCGCTCTTAGCCATAGAATCTCATTCTGCCCCACAGTCTACTTTTATTAAATCATATAGTGTTATAATTTCCCCAGTATATTAAGTGCAATATAATCCTTAGGTTATTAAGCAATAAGAGAAAGTGACGACAAGTCTTCTCTCACCACTGTTTAATGTTTGAAGTTCTGTGACTCAAAAGATGTGATGATTGCCTTACTCTCATGTGGTCTTTTAAGATACCCCATACCTTGGTAGCCATCTAACTATATATGACAGCCCTTACCACCCTCCAGATGTTTCGGACGACTTGCCTCAAAAACATGGCTGGGGCTGATGGGAGTTATAGTCCAAAATATCTGGAGGGCACCAGGTTGGTGAAGGCTGGTATATGACATGAAGAACTGGGGAAGTGGGCTCTTCAGGAGCTCCAGGAGCCTAGCATGAATTCTGCTGCTCGTCTTTTCTTTTTAGCTTTTTCGCTGGCCACACTATGGAAAGCTGATTATGGAAGAGATGCTGATTGTTAAAGTTTACAACTGCAGTAAGGTATTCAGTAATAGGTAAGTTCATATTTATTTCAAGTGGGTGACTATGAGGCACTAGCTAGATTCAGGCTTAGGGCAACAACCCTGGCTGGTGTCACTAATGTAAGTGTCCATTTCACAGAAATCAACACATGCCTCCATTGGGAAGGTCTTGTTGCTGTACTTTGCCTCAGGCAAATTGTGTTCTTTACAACTTTATGACCTTCCAGTGGACTCTGGATGGCACAACTGGGTTAAGTGGAGTTAAAATATATGCCTTTGACTTAAATATCAGCAGAATTAAATTTTGGTGATTTTGATGCAGGAGTATTGCGAGTTGTCTAAATCAGAGCTCAATTGAAGCAGATGGAGGTAAACTGACCTGATGAATCCCTAATCCATATCCAACCTCATCTTTGTCTACAGCCAAATACTCATGCTTTGATACATACAGGCAGCTGCCCTAGAGAGGTCAAATGTCAATATGGGGTCATATACAGGTACATACTGTAAGTGGACATTGTTGAGAAACATTGCCACCGAACAATTACAAGGCAATCAAGTTGTGCGAGCATTAGAGCTGGTTAAGATTGCAAACACTACTCCATTGCTTGTACAAATGGCAACCATTTTGAGCAGGGGTTCTGTTCCTTGCCCCCCCCACCTCCTGCATCAGCAGAGTGTGCATAAGCCTGCCCTGCCCCATAACACCCCATTACGCCCCACCCACTGCACCCTATTCTGCCTCCCGTTCCACCCCCATTCTGCACTCTTCCAGGACAAAAAGACCTGGAGGTCAGTGGTCACGTGTCAATTGGACGCATATAAAATGGCCACCGCCTGAATTCAACACCCACCAGTGCACGGCAAAAAGTGCATTCCTAGGGGGTCCATTATAAGCAGGGGAGAAGAAGGGCTCACGTGGTACTCTAACCTCTCTCCCGTCCCAGCACTTCAACTCAGACACCTTTAAACATTCCAAAACAGCAAGAGAAACACGGGAGGAGGTGGTAAAGGGACTGGAAGAGCAGTGGCACAAGTGCAGGAGACTCAAGTGCTTTTAATCTGTTAAAGATATATCCATGATCTTTTGGCTGATACCTGGGTACCCTAACGGTCACATGTGTATACATGCCTGCCTGCACACAAAGAAATGCAGTCTTCCTCAGTCTTTTCAATGGGTGGAATAGGAATAGTCAGATGTTGCTGGATAGCTGAGCTCCACATCCCTGAGTCCCTGACTGTTGGTCATGCTGGATGGGGTTGATGTCCAATAGCATCTGGAGGGTACCACATTGGCTACCCATGATGCAGAATTACCAGCTCACACCGATATGTTTGTATTCATGTCTCATCACTCCTCACCTTACTTTAGTACTCTGTTTCAACATTGCTTATTCTTTCATTGTAGATTACTTGGTTCCTTAGTTATAAGCCTTCAGCACTTAGTAACATCTGGACGGCTAAACATCAGAGAAGCTCTGGTTGACAAAAACCACAGCATCACAGGTGTAAGTAGTTTGACTATCATCAGAATACTGGGATACTTGCATGGGTGTAGCCAAGGTTGGGGGGGCAACTGTGCCCCCCCCCAGTTCAAGTAAAACAATAGAAATACTTAACTAACTGACCAATCACATCAGTTCTGCCCCCTAACAAAAGTCCTGCCCCCTATCAAAGTCCTGCCCCCCCCAAAAAACCTGGCTATGCCCAGGGATACCTGAAAAGCACCAGTGAGCTGGCTTTTTGAGTGCCACAGCTAACTTGACAAAGCACTTAATATGTGTTAGGCTCCTATTTCCTGGAAAGAGATCCTACATGAGTTATGGAAGATTCTTTCTGCAGACATCTTCCATTGTTAACATGCTTAAATTTTGGTTTTGGGCATGCACAAAAAGTGGTCCATTTATTATATGTTTAATTACGCCATTCCTCCAAAGAACTCAGAACAGCATACATGGTCCCTGCCTCACAACTGTCCTGCGAGGTGGGTTAGGCTGAGATACTAGGCCTCCACTTAATTTAGCTCACTATTATTTTTTACTTACTTTTGTATGTGCATTTACTATATTCTCTTCTGTTTTAAAATATTCTTACGTATTTCATGCATGCATTTATCCATACCCAATGCTTTTTTATGGGGGGGGGGATGCAGGGGGATGCATACCCCTAAATATTTTGTGAATCTTTGTACTTTTGTCCATTTACTGTATTTATTTTTCCTTATTTGATCTATAAAATGGTGTTTTTCTTGAGTCAAAATGAGAGTACCCCTAAACATTTTTTAAAAGAAAAAAAAAGCACTGCCCATACCAATTTACATCCTGTATTTCAGGGCAAAAAACCTCCCCAAGCCAGCTGCCTTATAACATCTGTGGTCTTCCTATGGTTTGCCTTTCCCATATAGATATATATTGAACTAGATCTGCGATACCAGCCTCCTGATGGAGCCGCAGGAACATGGGCTGAAGAAGATTTTGTCTATCAGATGAAAGACAGGTACTGGATATAATGTGAGAAGAAAATTACACTGGGCAGAAGGTAGGAATAGGCAGAAGTGTCCTTCCACTCAGGAAACCTAGCTCAGTCAGCCTCCTCCCAGTTACCAAACAGGTGGGCAAGAAGCCTGCTGGCAGGTTCCCAAAATGGGTGTTCCAAGGGCTGAGAAAGGCTAGAACTGGACTGAGCTTGCCTGGGAGCCAGTTTATAGCTGGAAAGATGGCATCAACTCTGATCATCCTCCCTATATTTGCTGAAACCAGCAGGATTACAAATGTGGGAGTGGCTCCACTGCTCCACAAAGTCCCACCAGTGGGAGGGGAGAGTTTAGATTGCACCCTTAGTTTTAAAGCACAGACTTAGATGTCTGCTATTCAATCAGCATTCCTACAGGCATGTCTCCACTGTGCTCTCCCCTCTCTGTGTTGCTAGGAGATTTCAAAGCATTTCTACAATGAGCACAGAAATGTAAGATCATCAAGGATAAGATTTCAGCACATGCAGGACTCATGCAAGTGAAGATTGAATGACTAGCCCCAGGCAATGTGGGTTTTGAGGAATGAAAGAGAAATTGAGACAGTTAAGCATATTATTCACAATGTTGCTTTGGAAGCAATTGCACCATAACTGGCCTTTCTCAACCACTAATCTGAGGAGTTCTGATTGCCATCAGAATCACTCTGTTGGTATGAAATGCTAGGCCAAGGGAGACTGCAACCCATTAAGAAGATTCACCAGTCAGTGCAGCCAACAACTCACTCAGGTTTTCCAGAGAGTGGAGACAAAACAATTACATTCCAGGGTTTTCCCTGTTGACATCCTTTCTTTTTAAATATCTTGTTTATGGCGCCCCTGTCCCAACTGGGAAATAGAGCAACATTTTAAATGACCCATAGTCATTATTCTGCTTCTAGTTAACTGCAGAAATTTAATCCCTCAGCAGGGATAAAGGGCCCTATTATGGAAATAACCCAAGAAAGGTTAAATTGGATAGAGAGCTATTTTCTGCAGTTGTTGCATGCTTGTCATTATTCCTTTTCTCCCCCTGTTTACTATAGCTCAGAGGTCATAATCCGCAACCCTGGATTTGAGGAGCTGGAGTAAGTGTCCTATTCCATTACCATTTTACAACCTGATATTCTGAGTTACTCAATCAAATACAAAAGCTTTTATGAACTGGTTCAAAACCACAAGTTGGGGCAGTGGCGTAGCGTGGGGGGCTGGGAGGGGGCCATTGCCCTGGATGCATTTTTTGAGGGGGCACAACCACTATAGTTCCCTTATCGAATGAAGCCATGCCCAGGCTGGCCTTCGGGGCTGGGGTGTGGGGCGCGGGTGATCACACACAGCTTGGAAGCATCAGAGAGGTGCTGCCACCGCTCCTCTCCAATGCTGCAATGATCTGGCACGGGAGGGAGCTTGGCACTTCCAGCAGACTCCAGTGGGTGAGTTTTGCGCTCCCAGCATGTCCCACTCACCCTTGGTGTGCACATTCCCCTCTGCATGCCCGCACGCATGCCCTAGGCAGCAATCGGGGATGCAGCACCCTTGAGTTGGGGCATTGCTCTTGCATTGTGAGTCAACTTGGGGCACTACATCATGATAGCACTGGGGGATCAACACTGCAAAGTTGGTGACTTACCATATTTTCTAGATGCAGTGTAGCAATGCCAAGCATAGTTGTGATATGACACATTAGTGGGCAAAGGGTGCATGCAATGGGCCTGTGATGGAATACACAAGCAACAGAAGGACCCAAAATATGAAAAGATTGTACTCCAGAAATTCAAAGTTATAGTATGTTTTGTCTCTGCACAACTTTGGATGTTTCATTGTGTTGTTTCAACACTGGGTTGATTTAAATTGTTTTTATATTCTGTATGCTGTTTTTAGTTGGTTTGTGTTTCTTTTCTTTTGTTTCACTGGAAAGCAGGGGAGTGGACTCCAGGTCTAGCCATAGATAAGCATTATTATGTCTTATGGATTGAGTGGAAAAGAAGACATCCTTAAACTTGTGACGCTGTAATAATTGATTAAAATTGATAAGTTGGAGTGGATTGTGTTGTTATTGATGATGATGATAAAAATGAATAAAAAGGGAAGAACTAGATGCTCAGTTTTGGTCATGTTGACTGATATAGATAAGATTTTTTAAAGCTTCAGAGGCTGATAACTGTGATGATGTAGGAACTGTATATATCTTGTGCTTCTTAAAGTTCCCTTTGCATGTAGCATGAGCTTGTGTTTGTTGCAGCCCTGATGATGTGAAGCGAGCTGCTGATCTGGATAGGAAGGCTGCAGTACTTGGCAGGAAACTTGTCAAAGGCTTGGAGACTGATGATGATGAGGATGATTATTATGATGTGTCTGACATGGAGTTCTCCGGCATTGTCTTCACTCCTGTCAAGAGGTACTTTTCTTGAAAGCACTTTAACACAAAAGGGTCTGTCTTCATGTTTCTAGCTAGCTTGGCACGTCATCACATATCTATTTGATATCCCTTCAAAAAAGGAACTTGGTGATAAGCACAGTGTACCTTTCAGAACAGTGTACATGTGCTGTATGAGGGCCCTTCATCATTTATCAACAGGAACAGCATATTTCATAGGATCATAGAGTTGGAAGGGACCCTGAGAATCATCTAGAACGCCACTTAAAATTTTGGAATAAGAGATTATCTATTACAGATGACGCTTTATTAATTGTCTGCATAAACCTGATTAGTATTAGTATTATTTTATTTACTAAATTTGTGTATTGCTTTTCATCCGAAGATTACAAGGTGGTTGACAACATAAAAATACAAAATGATGGCACAGAAATTTTTTCAGTGGAAGTTTAAAAGTTAAAGCGGAAAGCGCTTGCTGAATTTCTATTGAGAGAGTGATGATAATAAAAAGCATTTGATTAAATTTTGAAGACAATGTTTTGTTTTCTTCTATTATCCTTCCCTTTTAAATTATGTTAACAAGGGTCACAGCTCAAACTAACAGCTTTACTTATATACCCCCAAAATAAAATAATGATTTACAGAAAATGGCATTGTTGAAGTGTTTAATCTGTGTTTTCTTTCCATTGCAGCCGTTCTAGAGTCTTTTCCAAATGGGACTTGTATGCTACTCCTAGACCACAGAACTTCCAGGTACTATACTTGCCAGTCTTCCTGTGTAAACTATTTAAGGCAGTGGCTCTCAATTTTTTTAAAAAAAAATCTAGGCCACACTTTCAGAATAAAAATATGCTTACACCACATCAAATTTTGTATTGGTAAGAAATACGTTAGAAAACAAAAAGAAACAATTCCTAGCAGTGCTTGATTTATAAGATAGAACACAACTACTTCATAATATGACCATGGGACATCCAGTTAGTATAAAACAATGAATCATTCCCAAAATATAATTATAAACGAGCCTCTGATATACTGTATGTATACTTAAGTATGTACAGTATACAAACTCCATGAGAGATGTGCATTTGCTTTTGCCGGGTAATCTCATTTATATTAGGTCTAATTTGAGATAAACTCTCATTTCCTCAACAATAGAAATGAATCGTTTAAATGTCCTTGAATTTTTCGGCCACACTTGCCATTTTCTCCTGCCACATCAGTGTGTCATGCCACATCCTTAAGAACCACTGGTTTTTAGGGAATGTCCACGTTGTCTTAAGATTTCTAGGAGGGCATATGTTCTTTTATGGGAGATAACTCCAAGTTATTAAACTCTTATTAGACTAGCCCAGGACATCAGGAGTGGGGGAACCTGTGGGACTCCAGATGTTGAACTACAACTCCCATCATCCCTGACCATTAGCCGTGCTTCCTGGGGCTGGTGGGAGTTGGATTCCAACAACGTCTGGAGGGCCATGGATTCCCCATCTCTGCCTACAGATTAAAAGAAAATTCCCAAGTGGCCTTGACATACCAGTAACTTATGAAAAAGCTCAATGATATTTGAAATGAGCAGTTTTCTCCTTCCTCTTATTTAATTCCATCTCCCATAATGATGACATCCTCAGACTGATCCTGGGAAGTGTATTGTCTCCACAGATTGGCATAAACATTATTGAAGCCCAGAAATTGGTGGGAGTGAATATTGACCCCTTTGTTGTTGTGAAAATCGGAGATGAGAAGAGACACACAGCAACACAAAAGTCAACCAACTGTCCCTTTTACAATGAGGTATGTAATGTACGGGCAAGATTCCACGACTCCACCACTTAGAACTTCTAGTTTTGTACACATCATGGCCACTGCAGCTGACTGCAGGCTGCAAACTTCTCTCAAAAGACTCACATGCTCTTGCATATGTTACAAAAGATGTTGCATTAATGTGCAAGTCATGTCTAAATTATCAAGGTTGACAACTGCACACTCGAGTAATGGTTCTGTGTACAGTTGCTAAAACTTTGCTGCATGCAGCCTACCAGCACATGGAGGCCAGGAGTATATAAATCAAATTACCCTGTGTTCATGATCACCTATTGGATTAGCATGTGGGTCAGCCATTTATTCCTTTGGGAGAGTGCTTTCCGTATAGAAATTTCGCAGCATGTGAGAAAGTCCTAAGCTTATGCACCTCTGGCCCATGGATGAATCTTGCCCTGCCACGTCCAGTTTTCCCTGTGAGGCCATTTCCCCCGAAACCATACCCACTTGTCAATTAGCTCTCTTCACTGGGTAATGCCAGCTGATGGGTGGAGGGCAGGGTTCAGTGAGATGGGCTGGGTATGGGTTCAAAAGTTTAGAGGAGTGGTTGCCAAAGTGGGAGATACACAGCTACACCCACAGAGGCCTTCCCTGGGTCCCCCCCCCTCCACATGCTGGTATCAGGATTGAAAGAAAGGTTTTATGGTAGCCAAAAAGTTTCAATGAAGCCTAACTGTGGGGGTGGGGAACATTTTCAGCAGGGGGGTTTCAAATAGGGAAGGATGAGTTAATGGTGATCCCCAGTTGTGAGCCTCCTGACTCAAAATGCCTCCCACACAGAGGTCCTCTGTTGACTACAATGGAATGTTTTCCCCAAGGCCTAATCACAATGGAAGACGGGTGATGGGGGGGTTGCAGTTGGGGAGGAAAGGGTATCTTCTCCAGGAGTACCATCTTCTGCCTTCAGTTAGACTTGGAGAGGGGGAAGCAAAAACACTTTTGTCAAGCCTAATTGCTGGTGAGGGAAGGGTATGTTCATTGTTGGGACTGGTGTGTGCAAGATTGCAGCATATGCATGTGTGTATGCCATGTGGTGCTGTGGTCTAAACCACAGAGCCTAGGGCTTGCTGATCAGAAGGTCGGTGATTTGAATCCCCGCGACAAGGTGAGCTCCCGTTGCTCGGTCCCTGCTCCTGCCCACCTAGCAGTTCGAAAGCACGTCAAAGTGCAAGTAGATAAATAGGTACCGCTCCGGCAGGAAGGTAAATGCCGTTTCCGTGCGCTGCTCTGGTTCACCAGAAGCGGCTTAGTCATGCTGGCCACATGACCCCGAAGCTGTACGCTGGCTCCCTCGGCAAGTAAAGCGAGATGAGCGCCGCAACCCCAGAGTCGTCTGTGACTGGACCTAATGGTCAGGGGTCCCTTTACTTTATGCCATGTGTGCATATATGTGTGGCTGTAAAGTGTGCAGGTGTGAATGGCTTCAGTATGTGGATGGCTGCAGTGCTTGCATGTTGCTCATGGCAGCTTCCCCAGTTTGCAAATTTGCACATGACCCCTGCTTTAAAGGGGTCATCAAAACTTTTTTGATGACCCCTGCTTTAAAGAAAGCATCTCATATGGTATGTGGTCCTTGGAATATGATAGCACTCACGAGTCATAGTTCTTCACCTTCCCTTCCAGTATTTTACATTTGAATTCCATGAACCGAGAGATGTTTTGTTCCACAGACTCATAGAGATTTCTGTAAGTATCAGCCATTGTGGGTCACTGTTATGGAGAGAGGGCTAACATGAGCCTATTGCATAGCAACATGGGTGCTAAGAACCGTAACAAAGTAGGTGGGGTACTAAACCATGCCTCTGCTTTAGGTTTCCTTCCTCTTCTTCCAAAGTTTTGCTGATTCTTAGTTTCATAAGAATGACTGCCTCATTGGAAACCACTACAATCCAAACCAATGTAGGCATTACTATTTTTGTTCATTATATTTTATAGTGCCTTAAGTGTAGGTGGCACTTTGCAGCAGGATCAGAGAGGTCCCTCCCTGCAATGAGCATGCAATCTAGAACTTAAAGTGCAAGAGACAACAAACAAAGGTGTGTGGGAGGGACAAATGAGATAAAATGTAATTATGTGTAATTTTGTTATAGCTGAAAATGGGGATTCAGGGGTTAAGCCAAATGTCCAATGAAAATGGTGTGTTCTAGGAGAAATTTGAAGGAGCAACTAAAGTAATCTGAACCTCAGCTATACTGGGCTGCCTTGGTCCTAGGACAGGGGTCAGCAAAGTTTTTGTGGCTTGGGCCAGTTCACGGCCCCACAGACGCCGCTGTGGGCCAGAGTGCATGCATGCGCATGTATGCACACATGTGCAAACACTATTTCCGGTGCTTCTTCTGGCACGGAGGAGGCACACACAGCTTCCCATTGGCTGCAGGAGTCTATGGGCTGGTTAAATGACCTCCATGGGCTGCTTGTGGCCCATGGGCCTTAGGTTGGCGACCCCTGTCCTAGGAGGTAGAATTTTAAGTACCTAGGAAACAATTTTCTAATGTATTCTATGAATGCTGGAAAGGGTGAAAGAGATGAGCAGGTTGCCTGTAAAATCCTTGCAACATCCCAAGGGTATCTGCATTTCTCCATGGGACGGTTTGATCATCTGTGTGACGATGCCTTGTATCTGTCATCTGGAATGCTGAAATAGAGGCTGCTTTTATAAACGACATGCATATGTGTTCCACACTCTGTTTCAAATACTTATTATTTAACATCCTGACATTTCAAGAAGGAAAAATAATTTGATTAAACTTCTAAATTGAAAAGAAGCACCAGACATATCAAACCATTGTTGAGAAAAAGAGCTTTACAATTTATTTGTAGGATTAGCAAAGACTGACAACATTGAAATACACCCCTCATCGTTTTAACTTGTCTCTGTTTCATATAGTACAGTTTAACTTGGCCATTTTTATTATTTTTTTGCCACTCCCCCTATCCTTTGGAACCATCGAACAATTCTATTAGCTCTATTTCCTCCATCACTGCTGACAGATGGCTACTACTGTAGCATTAATCACATTCTGCACACCTTTTGACAATACTGAGAAAGTGGTTTGTATTACTGTGCAGGTCTTCCATTCAAAGAAGATCCGATTCTTAGGTGCACTCATAGGGATATTCAAGATTGATCTAGCGACTATATACAACCAGCCAGGTACAGTGCTTGGAAGTGGCTCTTGATTTCCTTTTCCATTATCTGCTTTGAGCCTATGATATGAGTCGCCCTTGCATTATGGTCTATTTTGAACTCTTTTCTTTCACAACAACGTAATTTACAATTAAGTAATGAATGAGAACATTGTAAAATGGGTTTCCGTCTGCCTAATCAGCGCAGCCCCAATACATTTTTGCTGAAAACTAAGGATAACATTGTGCCTTCCCCTATTCTGTGTACAAAAGGCAACCAGACTGGCGGCAGCTGAATCTTCCTTGGTGAAGTGTAGCAGACTTGCAAGTGGGGAGGAGGGTGCAGGGCTGCACAGCTCACACAACTCTGACCTCCAACATCTTGTTGCCTCTTGCCAGCATCAGACCCTCCAAGTGTCCCTATTTTCCAGCGACGTCCTGATTTAGAGAAGCCACACCGGTTTCTGATTTGATCCCAGAATGTCCAACTTTTTGTTAGAATGTCCCTATTTTCAGTGGAGCGTATGGAGTTATCCAACCCCCAAGCCGTCTGAAGGCAATCCTGTATAGGGAAGTTTTTTAATAATGTTTAATGTTTTATTATTTTTTTAATATGTTGGAAGCTGCCCAGAGTGGCTGGGGCAACCCAGTAAGATGTGTGGTGTATAAGTAGCAAAATTATCATCATGGAATGGGGTGTCCCTATTTTCATCAGAGAAATGTTGGAGTGTACAGACATTTGTTGTCTGTGACAGCCAATCTTACTTTGCTTTATGGTAGGGCTAGCTTGGCTCTGCCTCCAGCGCTCATGATTCTGAACCCTCTACAGCCCTCTTGGTCAAGATTCTGACTCTTCAGGGGATATAGGAGCCTTATTGTGCAAAGTGTTGCCTCATCAAAACTGAAAGCTCCATGGAATTTCTACCGTGCCCATGGAAAGACCTCAGTAAAGCTCATATTTCCTATGCATAACCTCCCATAAATCTGTAGAGCTCTGTTGGTTTCAGGGAATGGATATTGATTTTTGCTTGCTAAGTGTCTTGCCTGGTACTTTGTGAGGATAATACAACTCTGCTGGCTTTTCTCTGAGGCTTTGAACTTGTGGTGGAAGTTCTCATGATACAGTAATATGTATTGGATCCAAGAAAATTGTGGATCAGATATTCTCTCTTTATGTCCTTTTAGATCACAGATTTTACCAGAAGTGGGCTGTTATTCATGACCCCAAGGACACCAGGGCAGGAGTTAAAGGCTTTGTGAAATGCAACATTTCTGTCATTGCACGAGGGGATGTAATGAGTTCCCTTCCCACTACCTCAACAAGTCAGAATGAAGACATTGAAAAGTAAGTTTGTGTTATGGAGAGGTATGTAGTGTGCTCTTCCTAAGGATTGGCAAGCAATTAATAGCCAATGTTATTCAAGATTAGAGAACTGATGGAATTGGCCATTATTCTGATTCAGTGATCTCCTTTCCTTCAATTTTAGTTAGCCTCTGGTTTTCTAGGAGCTGTGAACACTATTTAGAGCTCAAATGTATTCCTTTCACAGGAACTTGCTGCTGCCTAAAAGAGTCCCAGCTGAGAGGCCATGGGCGAAATTCTGCATCAAAATGTACAAGGCAGAGGGTCTGCCCAGCATGAGTGCAGGAATCATGGGTGGTTTTTCAAAGATTGTGGGTGAGAAGAAAGTCTTCATTGATCCATATGTGCAAGTTGTTTTTTCTGGCCAGCAGGTAAGTTTAAGCTTAAGCAACTGATTTCTGTGAAATGTTTGGTTCTTTGTTCTGTGGCTCACAACAGTCCAGTCTATATAACTTGAACAAATGCTTTTCTAATGCATCTTAATAGAGAGAGGGTATGTACTAAGAATGTAGGAAGCTGACTAGAAAACTGATTAGAGAGACAGCCTTCTCCTCCATTACTTCGCCTAATCCTCTTTTAAACTATCCAAGTTGGTGGCCATCACTACTTCCTGTGGGAGTAAGCTCCATAGTTTAAATATGTGCTGTGTGAAGAAGTGCTTTCAAAAATCTGTCCTGAATCTGCCAACATTCACCTCATTGGATGTCCACAAGTTATTATGAATGAGAAATTAATGTTGTGTGGTTTCAAAGTGGAAACTTCTACTGTTTTCCCTTGCGTGCAATTTCAATTTATTTCTTTGGTTCAGGGAGAAACTTCAGTTGAAAGCAGTACCACAGAACCAGTGTGGAATGAACAGATCAGCTTCATTGAAATGTTCCCGCCTCTTGTCAGAAAAATAAAAGTCCAAATGTTGGATGATGCCAACATTGGAGATGTTGCCCTTGCCACACACTTTATTGACCTGCAGCAAATATCTGATCCTGGCAGAAATGGTGAGCCCCCTCAGAGCAGCAGGCACTTCTGAATGTTCAAATGATTCTTTCACTCATTGCCTATTTGTCTGGAGTGGGTTTTTTTGTTTTTAAATATTTTGATTATATCTTTAATCTTATCTTCTGAGCTACCTGTCCAGAGAATATATTTGAAGAATGGAATACATACAAGCATATAATAAATATTAATTTATCTACTGCAGCTCAGTTGGCTGGGTATGCAAATATGTCCATCTCTGTGTGTGTAGAAGAACAAGTAGGGGAGATCTGATGGGCACCCAAATCTAAAGCTGCATGTACACAATACAGTTAGAGCGCTTTTAAAGCACCCCCCCCCAAATAATCATGGGAACTATAGTTTACCCCCTCACAGAACTGTAATTCCCAGCACCCTTAACAAACTACAGTTTCCAAGATTTGGGTGTGTGTGCTTTAAGTGTATGGTATGTAGGCAGTCTATGGGATATGGCCACAGTCATTCCTGCTGAATTCTATTTGGTTACTGCCAGTATCTAGGAGGGTCACCGAGAGTCTCTGCTCTGCTCCATAGTGGGGGATGACATGTGTGAAATTCTGAACCAAATAACACTAAATTCAGAAATGTTTTCCCCCACAGGCTTTAATCCCACCTTTGGCCCAACCTGGGTGAATTTATATGGATCACCCAAGAATTCTGCCCTGCGAGATGTACACAAAGATCTCAATGAAGGTCTGGGTGAAGGCATATTCTATCGCGGGCGTCTTCTCATGGCCATTAGTGTGGAGATCTTTAGCACTATCCAGGCAGCAGAGAAAAAGCCTGTGGAAGCTCTCAAAGGTGCCCTAAGTAAGCTGAAGCTGAAGAAAAAGAGCAAAAAGGCCAAGGAGAAATCCAAAGCTTCTATCAAAGAGCAGCAACGAAGCCAAGCTGAGGTAGACGCCCAGGAGGAGTCTGACCAGCCAAGTGAGGTGATTGTGGAGGTAGAGGACCTCCATCCTCTCCCAGAGGTGAGTCTCATATTTAGATCTTAAAGCAAAGCTCTGGCTGTGTGTTTTGCCTTCTTCTAAACACACATATGTGAGAATTCCAGAACAGAGATGAAACGTTTCCTGGACAGCAACAAAAGTAATATACTGTAATTATAATTGTCTCTTGCAAAGGCACTATGTAAGACAAAGATACTATGTTGCAAGATAGGTACTAAGTTAAAATTCTGAAATCTTGAAATTGTAAGCATCTCTTTCACATTTCAAATTTAATGAGTTGTGATAAATTGTTTCAAGACGCTTAAGCAAGTATGTTGCCCCCTCCAGATGTTTGACTCCAGCTCAAAGCCACCCTAGCCTGCATAGTCAATGATAGTTCAACAACATCTGGAGGACCAAAGGTTTCCACATCCATGATCTAGCAGATAACGCTCCCCTTAGACTCTGTGGAGGAAAGGAAAGTGTTTGGTACACATGTGCTTTTACAGTAACTATGCAGCACTTTACAATTCATACAGTGTTTGCAATGGAAACAGTGAGCTTGTAGAGATGGTGATCATACAACAGAATTATATAGATAAGGACAAAGAGCTCTGTCCTGCTCTGTCACAGTGAAAAGTACAAATGAAATCAAAAAAGCACCACACCCATGTCATAAAGCCTTCCCTTCCTTGTCTGGTTGCAAATCTAATAACATTGCATTGAACTAAGTAAATATAGTAGGTTGCCTGACTTGCAGTTCCAAGGAAGTTTTTTCTTTAAAAAAAAAATCATAACAGCTATAGACCTTTGAAACTATATGCTTAGGCTCCGGCAAATGTTTCCCTCATTCTCTTTGAGCCATTGGCTTGAGCCTGGACTGTCAATTAACCAGAGGGTGGGCTCAGCTTCCAAGATGCCTAGCAAGTAAGGCTGCTCCAAACAAGCAAGTTAGGGGGAGTGAGCAAATGACGGTTTTATTTTTTCATGGAGGTTGATGACTTCAAAAATTGGACAAACAGGCAAGGGACTCTGTGCCGCCAAAATGGGACAAACCTGCATTTTAAGGGATGGATGGCAACCCTACCTTTGGATCAAACAAACAATTGAGTTGTCTTGCATGACAGATTTCAGATGTGAGGTTAATGGGACAAAGGCAAGATACGTGCCTCTGTTGCTTTGTGTGCCTGTGGCACTAGTTGTGTGCCTGTGGCACTAGTTGCTGCTTAAGTCCCATGTACAGAAGAAAATGTCATACGGGTCCCAGAATATTCTGGCCTTCACAGGCACTTGCATCCTTTACATATAAGGAAGACAGATCCTCTAATGCACCAGCTTCTGCACTTCTTTTGCACTCAAAACTCTAGATCAAGTGTTTGACTTATCTCTCCAATATTCACATCCTTCTCCCACAGTGATATCATCCATATGCTGACCTATAAAACAGAAACCGAGCTGAGCCAACCAGTCATTAATCTAATCACCTATGGAACCCCACAGCTGTTCACCCTTGTTTGTCTTGGGTGGCATTTGTATTAAGATTAGTGTGTTGTATTAAGGCACAGTGAATTAATTTTGCCTTGTCTCTTCAGTTAGAATCCACCCAGCCTTCTCTTGGACAAGGAGAAACCCTACTACGGGGTCTCTCTTTAGAGCCCAGCCCAATGGGGCTATGAATAGGCCATGAATAAACTTTCAATACAAGCAATAGATGTGTGAAGCCTGAATTGGTGTCAATATTTAGCAGCCAACACAAATTGGTACTTGGATTCATCCACAAGTTAGTTTTCTGAATTATTATTTGAGGAGGTCGATATTGTATACCTAGGCTGTTTTGAAATTATATTTCTTTCTTGTTGTTCAGAATGCCCTGGGAGTGAAAGAAGAATTCCTTCTCTTTGCCTCCTTCTTTGAGGTGACTATGATGGAGCCAGCAATAGGTAGCAAGCCTGTGAAGTTTGAGATCTCCATAGGTAAATTTGGCATAGACTTGTGTTCACTTTCAAACTTTTTTGTTTCTCTCTCACGCTTTCTATTCTTGTATTCTCTTATATGAATGCCCCTCTATTTGTGACTACCTTGTATGCTTAGCTCTGCAACTACACCAAATATACAACCTTGGCTGCAATAGGCCACAGTGAAATTGGCCAGTTGTGCAACAGGTTTGGAGCCCGGCACATATTGCTTAAGGATTAGCACTGGCAAAATGGCTTGGACAATGCCCTCAGTGGATTATCTGCACACATAGTTGGC
This sequence comes from Lacerta agilis, assembly GCF_009819535.1. NCBI lineage: Eukaryota > Metazoa > Chordata > Lepidosauria > Squamata > Lacertidae > Lacerta > Lacerta agilis. The sequence goes on along the minus strand of NC_046317.1, from coordinate 65,224,768 downwards.
CCTGTTTGCTTCTGCCTTCACTATCATTGCTCCTAAAGCGCCTGAGAAAGTGGAAGCTTTTGGTTACCCATGTAGGCGTTTGTTCACTGTAGGTACAAGCAAGAGAACAGTCTAGGAAAATGGGAACTCATTGCTTTTACTCAGATGAGGGATGGAAGGAACTGCCACTTTTAGTTTTCTCAGTTTCTGATTTTTCCAGAGTTAATTTATCCACATTTTGCAGCAATTTGCAGACTTATTGGTTTATTTATTTTTAAAATCCTCATGGAAATTCATCAGTATTTTCGTGTGACTTTATCCTAATAAACACATCTTTCTAAGCCATTTTAATGTACTTTTTTTTTTTGCACAAAATGAAATAAAAATTCCCCTAACATAATGCATGCTACTTTCACTAAGATCTTAATTTTTATGCACAGTTTTCCCCAATATATGTGTGTTTTGGTAAGCGGTGTTTGGTTGGAGAGCTGCATCGCAAAACTTGGAGAAGAATTTTTAAGGAAAGCTTGTTTTTGGTTCCCATATGTGTGTGAATTTGATAGGTTTGGCTTTTACTACAAACTGATTTGAATTTCTCCCGGCTCTCTAACTCTAACCATTGATTATAATATATTAGAGCATGCATGTTATGAACACGAGTTGTTAATGCCCCAGCGATATTTATAAAATTATAAATATTATAAATTTATTTTTATAATTATATAACATTATAAATATGAAATGTTAATGAGAATAAATAATAACTATACTCATCTTCAAGGGAACTATGGCAAAGCTGAAGAAGTGATGTCCAAAATTTCCAAGAAAGATGAGAAGGGAGAAAAGAGTGAAGACAAGCAACCTTTGCTGGACCCCAGTTCAGATGATGAGCTGGAGATTGAAGTCATAGCACCAAGTACACCTTTGCTTGATAAATCTATGACTGAGAACCAAAGACCTGAACCCACTGAATATGACAAGTAATTACTCTTCATACTCTTAGCCCTGCTTGTGTCTTCATGTTTGTTCGTTCATTTCTAATGTAATACATTCAAAAAATTATGTTGAGGCATTCGTCTGAACACCCGAGTGCAAAACTGTATAAGGGGACAGGAACACACTCACAAGTTTTGCCCTCCAATGTCATTGCATGCATCGTCTCCCCAAACTCCCTTATTGCATAGAACTTTATAAGCCCTTCTGATCAGGAAAGCCTTTTAATTATTATTATCCAATAAGGAACTGTTCAATGCTACTATCTAATTTTAGCATGGGAAAGTGGAAAGGATTTTCGTCTATGTCAAATTTGTGTAGCAGAAACACAGCTTTCTATATTTCTGTACTTTGGCACTGCTTAAAAAAAAAAAAAAAACACCAAGGGAAAAGCAGTTCTTTATCCTGTAAAGCACACCCTTACTGATATTAGGGAGTGGGTGGTGCTGTGGTTTAAACCACTGAGCATCTTGCGCTTGCCGATCAGAAGGTTGGCGGTTCAAATCCGTGTGATGGGGTGAGCTCTATCCCAGCTCCTGCCAACCTAGTAGTTTGAAAGCATAGCAGTGCAAGTAGATACTGCTGCAGCAGGAAGGTAAATGGCGTTTCCGTGCGCCAGAAGTGGTTTAATCATGCTAACCACATGACCCGGAAAGCTGTCTGCAAACAAACTTCAGCTCCCTTGGCTTGAAGTGAGATGAGCGCCACACCCCATATTCACCTTTGACTGGACTTAACCATTCAGGGGTCCTTTACCTTACTGATATTATATATCTGATTACAGGTAGGTAGCTGTGTTGGTCTGCCGTAGTCGAAACAAAATAATTTTTTTAAAAAAGTTCCTTCCAGTAGCACCTTAGTACCCCTGACTGTTAGGTTCAGTCGCGGATGACTCTGAGGTTGCAGCACTCATCTCGCTCTATAGGCTGAGGGAGCCAGCGTTTGTCCGCAGACAGCTTCCGGGTCATGTGGCCAGCATGACTAAGCCGCTGCTGGCGAACCAGAGCAGTGCATGGAAATGCCGTTTACCTTCCCACCAAGCAGTACCTATTTATCTACTTGCACTATGATGAGCTTTCGAACTGCTAGGTGGGCAGGAGCTGGGACCAAACAACGGGAGCTCACCCCGTTGCGGGGATTCGAACCACCAACCTTTTGATTGGCAAGCCCTAGGCTCTGTGGTTTAGTCCACAGCGCCACCCGCCTCCCTTAGAGACCAACTGAGTTTGTTATTGGTATGAGCTTTCGTGTGCATCTGAAGAAGTGTGCATGCACACAAAAGCTCATACCAATAACAAACTTAGTTGGTCTCTAAAGTGCTACTGGAAGGAATTATTATTATTATTATTATTATTATTATTATTATTATTATTTATCTGAGTATAACTCTGGCATGCTGATAGTTGTTAGCTATTAGTAGAAGGTTTGTAAAACTTCTCTGTTTGCTGCTCTTAGCTCTTACAGCTGCGTGCCAATGCTACATGAGAAGCCCTGTGTGTATGTTTGGAGCTACTGGGAAGATTATACCTGGAGACTCTGTAATTCCAACTGGATTGTCAAAATAGCAGAGCGTTTGGTAAAGTATTGCTCTACCCGTAAAGGCTCTGTCAATCCCTGATACTTTTTTCTGATATACTTGTTTTATTTGCACCACACATCCTTAACTGGACTGAGAAAGAGCACGATTGAGATTAGATTCAGAGTACTCTCAGCTCTGTTCCGATGAAGGATGACATCCATGCTGCTTATATATGAGATACTTACTTTGTTATCTTTGAAATTTCTTACACCAGGAAGTATGTATGGCCCCTGCACCTCCAACTTTTAAGGAGATCTTCCCCCCCCCCGCTTTGTTTAGCTTTTTTATTGAACTCTGTTGATTTTATACTGACTTGTATTCCCCACCCCCATCTCTGAGTGTTGGGAGATTCCAGGGATTCCAGGTGCTTACCCAGGATTCATGTTTCCTTTTGGAAATGAGGTACAGCAGAGACTGTGGTGTCTTTATCATATATGGTTTATTTACACAGATATACAACCTTAGCCTTGGATTCATACAGAAATCAAACATTGCTGTCAAACATTGCTCTGACTCTCTCTCCAGCTTGCTGCTTTCCTTCTAGGTCACATCATTGCAAATCAACCCCGACTTCTTCTTTTTTTCAAACTAACCATGAGCTGGGGAGGGGCCACACCCATTTGCCATATCACACAGAACCCCTTTCCTTTGTTTCCATTAATAGCTCATCACCCAGGCTATCACTTCAACACAGGAAGCTAGCCTGGTTTATATTTTAACACTTGCAGGATCCCAGTGGGTGGGAGGGTCTCTGTATACAATACAGTCTATGCATACAGTAAACTCATAACAATATTTTAGCAATGTGGCAATTGCCAATTGTTTTAGCTCTTGGCTTGTTTTAATTGCTGTTACAAAGCATTGCCCACAACTGCAATATGAGTTAGGCCAGTGGTTTCTGCAAGCACCTCGCTTTTCTTTTAAATCTGGCCAGAGAGAAAACCCAGAGGTATGGGTTGAATAACTTCATGGACAAGTTGATGACCAGCTAGATCCCTCCTGATTATGCATGTGAGAACAGCTTGCTTTAATCATTTCCCCCCTTCGGCACAAGTATTATTGTGTAATAAATGAACACTTAAATAACATAAGAGAACACCTGTTGCTTCTGGGACTGATATCATTATTGTACTTGCTGTAACAGGAACATGGACTAGAAGAGGTGGAGAAGCTCCTGAGGAGACCAAGATCAAAGGCAGATGAGAGGCTTCGGCAGGTTCTAGAGGAGTTTGTAGCTGGATGTAGGTTAGTACTATATATTTTATTTCTTTTCACATAAAGCTGGCTTTTTAGCTCCCTCAGCCACAGATAATTGCAATAATCTTGAAATAATATCCTGGAGTCCAAGAACCACAAATCCTAGAAGCTAAAAGGGATAAAGGAACAACCCTCAGACCATCTTGTAGGTACAGTACAGACCCGTGTTTTGTTTGGGCTGTTGATTATGGTGCTTAATCTACAGGCCAGCAGTTCGATCCAAGCATGGGTCCAATGGAGGTGAAATGGGAAAGTTCACTCCAAAATGCAGAGTTAACTGGAATCGTCACCAACCCTGTATTAAATTCAGCTCGTGTTTTCATGTGATATGTGTAGCTACAGCCTGTGTGGTATGTGTGTGCTACTGTCATGAGCTCAGAACTCACAGCTTCTCTGATTCCAGGCAGTATTCTCTTAATGTGGACAAAAAGCCCATGGCCCGTCCAAACAACCTTGATCGATGCCGGATGAAATCTCTCCCACAAAACATTGTAAGTCATGTGATCAAGCTGTGTGCATGCACTCTTGAGGAGCAGAAAGGAATCTCAATGTTCCATGTAACAGCAAATACTCTGATCTTCATCTAGCCCAAAGTAAACATGGAACCCTCATTGTGTTGCCAGATTCGGTGGCTTTCAGAGTTTCTCCAGATCAGTGCAAATGTCTATAGCTTTGAAACCCATTGGCGGGGTGGATCTACATTACCAATTGGCATCCATTCATGTAGCAATTAATTCTTCATAGGAAAACTCCCCCCCCCCCGCACTTACAGCTAGTAATTGCACTTGCTGAAAAAGTTATCACAAGGGAGAAGCAAATCATAGGAACTCCACATAATCAGGCTGCAGCCAGGTCCTACTTGAAAACATAATTATGTGTCTCTCTAACAAGTAGAGTCAAAGGACCTGAAAAAGTTCCAAGCAAGAAATAATTGCCTCCTTATTCTGAACACTGTGGCTTATTTTTTTCTATGCTTTATCCTGCCTCTCTTCTTTGTTTTGTTTCCTTTTAACCCTTGGTATCTGCGCATGGCCTCCATCCTTCTTCCTCTTGCTGCATTCTGCCTTGGCTGTTCCATCCCATACTATTCTCCACTTACTGTTCCAATCCCCAAGTTCAAACTCAGGGCCCCTCCAGATGTCTTTTTAAAATTGTGATGGTATTGGGGCAGTCATATGCAATCCCACCTAGAGAGGCCCTTACTCTGAGTGAATTAAACATTTCCAAAATTATAGTAGTACTTTCTATTTATGAAAACACAAATCCCACAGCAATCTACAGCTTAGAGCTATAGAATTTGGAGATTCTCTGCTATGGGTAGTTTGCAAGGAGGTGTGGGAGAGCAGAAGAAGAGATTCACCTTTTGATGGAGGGAAAAAAGAAGATGGGACCTCTCAGCCTGGTCCCCTATGTGGTTAAATTCATGGTTAGAAGATGTGATCTTTTTGTCTTCAGATACTATATGCAAAACAGGGGATGCGCATAAGAAGGCGCCTTACTCGCACCAATGTCAAGGACAAAGTAAACGAGACAAAGATAATCTTGTCAAAGCTGCGCTTCCTGGCTAAAGAGGTATGTGATTGCAGGTGTGGGAGTGCAATCAGGTTTGGCAGCTCCTATACATTATACATTATATACATTAAAAGCTGGGTAGCTCAAGCAGTTGGGAAAGGAAACACTGCACCAGAGAACATGATATTCTAGTAATACCCTAGAATCCTTAGAATTTCTGTTTATGTTTTGAAAGAAGAAAACGAATGGGTTTCTAGTCCTTTTGGTAGTGGGGTTGGGGGTGGGAGAAATATGAGTGCATGTGAGAAATTCAGTGTGATGCTTTCCAAACCAGAAAGTGTGTGGATGGTCCATGAAAGGATCACGGGTTGAGATGAATTCGAAGAAGCTCAGCTCCCACTCTGGTCCCTACATCTGTTGCCTACACCCATGAATCACACCTTCCTTCACTTCTCGGTCTCAAACAAAAAGTTCCATTTAAAAAAACAAACAAAAACTAAACTCTTCCTCCACACAGATATGGAAAAAGAATGTTTGCACTTAAAAAAAAAATTAAGCTAGTTTTATTTCAGCTTTCCCTCTCATCCCCACCCCCCAGCCCCAATGTCCTATCCCTGATGTCCTGATCTGGATGTTTAGCAACAACAAGCGTGTCGCATACACTCGGATCCCTGCCCAAAACATCCTTTATGCAGTGGTAGAAGAGGAGAAAGGCAAGGACTGTGCCAAGATACAAACTGTCTTTCTCAAGGTGAGTGCTCACCATTTTTGTTCATTAAATTTCTGTTGCATGCACTTCACCCTCCAAGCAGCAAGAGACTCCAGGGGTTCCAGCACTTACCGGTACTTACCAATGGTTCAGTTTCCTTGGAACAACAACAACAACAACAATTTTATTATTTATAACCCCTCACATCTGTCTGGGTTTCCCCAGCCACTCTGAGCAGCTTCCAGCACATATATCAATCAATAACAATTTATTCGACCGTCAGTCAGAACACAATCATCCATACAAATTTTAAAAACCTGAGACAACTCAGAGGGGTTTACACTAAAACATACAGTAAAAGTAAATTATACATAAAAACCCATATCGATACCATCGATTTTGACCTTACGCTGTTTAAGGGCCAAAAAAAGAAATTTGGCCACCTCAAAGCACATATAAAAACATAATAAAACATTTTTTAAAAAAATTCCTGATACAGGACTGTTGGAATGGTCAATGGAGACTAGTATCTTTAGGATATATGATATTATTTACACATATATACAACCTGAGCATAGGATAGAGGGGCTCCACAGCTCTTGCCTCCCCATTAGGTTCCTAGGGTGATCCCCAGGCCATAGCTTTGGGATCCAGCATAGAGCACTATAAAGCCTCTGTGTGTCCAGCTTCCAGCACCAGCTACAAACTCACACACTCAAAACCTTCACTTGGCCTATTGCTCTCCCTCTTAGGGTGGCATAGCATCCCACCAGGTGAGGTGAGAAAAGGCCCATCCCTTTGTCCCTATGCAACAGGGCAACCTCTTTTGACACATAAATGGCAAGTTTTCTCTCACAGATTCTAACTTCACATACACAGGATTATAGGTTTGGAAGGGACCCATGTTTATCACCCAGACTGACACCCCACACACACACACTTAGAGCATTGCTTTATGTGTGGAAGCAGACCTAATAATTTATTTCATGCTTTTACTATCTCAGCACTTTTTGCCCTCACCATATTTTAACTGAAAAAAATATTATTTGGGGCTTAAAGGTTCCAGGGTCACGGAGTGGTGAAATCTTTGCAAAACTGGAAGTCTACATGTGGCTTGGGGTAACTAAATATGTGAAGAACAGCACCGCAGAGCTACCAGAGGAGTTCAAACCAATATATGATAAGGCTGTGCAGGCTGCAAGGATTCCAGCATACATCCCACCCAGTCAGCTCAACAGAGATGGTAAGCCCATATTGCTTTTTGTTACCCCCCAGTCCTTTCAGAAATGAAAAGATATCATGACTCAAAACTAGCGCAGGATGGAAGATTCTAATGTAAGGGTAGCCAGATGTTGTTGGACTCCAACTCCCATCAGCCCTAACCATCGTGGCCAGTTGTACAAAGCTGTGGCACAGCTGATTGGTGGCAGTGATCCTGTCCCATTCCGGTAAATAGCAGTGACATCAGTGCTGGGAGAGTGGCTCCACCTTATCACACATGCCACTATTGTCAAATGCCACAGTGAGATAAGAACCTGCTATATATGTTCATGCCACACAGAACTGATTTTTTTTATATGCTACTGTTCAGCAATTTCATATCAGAGTGAAGAAAGAAGAAGCCTCTGATATGTTAAAGGAAGACTCCTTAGTGAGCTCACTGCTAACATCCCCTCATCACTCAAGTGTGTGTGTGTGTGTGTGTGTGTTACCTTAGCTAAGTTGGCAGGTGTATGTTTGTGTGACACACACACACACACACACACACACACACACACACCTGTACCTGCCAACTTAGTTAAGGTAGCATTCAATGGATCTGAAGTGGACCCTAGTCCATGAAAGCTTGTACCACCATAATAAATTAGTCAGTTATTCAAAGTGCCACAAGACTCCAATGAGCTTTAAAAATGAAATGTTCATGTGGAGATTTTTTTTTTTTTTTTTTTTTTTTTTTTTTTAGTTCTAGCAGTTTCACTTTTGTGATTAAATGCTGTTGGATATATTTATCATTCCGCCCCATTGTAAACTTGTTGGAAGCAGCAATGATTCACATCAAAGTCCTGTCTAATGTGTGGAAATCACACATGGCTGTCATCCTGGAAAGCTGATGGATGCCTTTTGCTTTTTGCAGACTTCAGTTACTTTCAGCTGCGAGCCCATTTGTACCAGGCTCGAGGGATTCTCCCAGCTGATGAAAATGGCCTTTCTGATCCATTTGCAAAAGTGGTGTTTTCAACTCAGTGCCAGACTACATGTGTAAGTGTATTTGCAGCAAACTTGTGAGTAAACACATTTGATAGCCCAGGTGAATATTGAAATGGTCCATGATAGGGGTGGGGAAAATGCTTAGGGAGATGTTTTTGTTTGTGTTTTAGTGGGGAAATGGTGTTATAGATGTGCATAAAATTGATAAATGCCATTTTGGTTATTTTTGTTATGAAGGGAGAAACATAAGCTGCCAATGAATACTTGGGTAGCCTGGCCAAACTAGGGCTGTTAAGGAAACAACAGAGAGCCACTGAGGGTCGTTAACAAGACAAGAGAATGGTGTGACCAGAGAATGGGGATTTGGAAGGTTGTCATGGTAACTGCTGAGGGTGGGAGAGCAAGGGGTTTCTGGGAGGAAGAAAGAAGAAGAAGAGGGGAGAACCATCTTTGGAGTGTGCTGACTGCAGCCAGTTTATGCTGCTGCCTCTTGGAATGTCTATGCCATACAATCTGGACCCCCTCCATGCAGACTAAAGGTGTAAATAGGTGAACAAACCATATTTCTTAAAGCACGGCAGTCCCTGCCATGTCTTCCATTCTCCAAAGGGACACAGACCCTGTGTGTGTGCCTGTGGCCCCATGTGCTCTTTTGTAACACTAGTAAAAGAATATAAGAGTCCTGTTGGATGAGACCAATGGCCCATCTAGTCCAGCACTCTGTTTCCAGATTGCTCAAACTTATACCCATGAAAATCCCACAAGCAGAATGGAAGGGAAATGGTTAAGCAGTCCTTCCCTTTACTTAATTTCACAGACTCCTGGGGCAGCTTTTGTTTTAAAAAGTAAGTTGGGTGGAAGATATACATGACTGTGGATTGCATGGGTCTAGCCTGGTCCTAAAGGAGCTGTTTAAACAGCAGCTTTGATCTCTGTTAATTCAGATCTTGGAAGAGACACTCAGCCCAATGTGGAATGAATTACTTCTGTATGACCAGCTCATTATCGATGGAAAGAAGGAGGACTTGAAGACAGAGACTCCAATTGCTGTTGTCAATATCTTTGACTACAATAAATTTGTAAGTTTGAACATATAAACTCTCACCTGTTTTGTGTGGCTGTAATTTTCTATTTGGCTGCAATAGTTTTTCAGGTACCAAGAACTCACATAGGCCATAACCGCAGTTTCCTGCAGAAGCAATTCAAAATGGTTTGGGAACCACCAGCAGGTTGAAGGAATAATATACATGGCATGTTGCAGAAAAACCTACACCGATACATTTGATCTAGTCAAGCACTTGGGTGGGCTGAATGTGCATACTGAAGTTCCTAATCTAAACAATGAGTTGGGGGAGATTTTAAGTCACTCTAGCAGCAGGCTTGCTGGGCAGTGCTCAGCTGTGTGAATTTTCTGCATGAATAAAAAGCAGAGGCAGGATTGTGATGCAGTGAAGATGGAGGTAAGGGAGCTCATTGCTCTTAGATACAAAGGGTGCTGCAGTGTGGGTAAAATGTCCATCATTGGATCTAATGGGAAACTGGGTTCCTGAAATAGGTTTCTCGCCATATCTGATAGCTGCTTCCTCTTCTCTCCAGGGCTCACCTGAGTTCCTTGGCCGGGCCTTTGTTACACCACTGGTGAAGCTGGTAGATGAGCCATACAGCAAACCTTCTCTCCAGTTTTTTGACATTTACAAGGGACACAAAGCAGCTGGGGAATTAATTGCTGTCTTTGAGCTGATTGAACTGGATTATAGTGGCTACTTAGAGGTAAGTGGGCTCATTGCCACCTCATGGTTACAGGGATGTGTTTGGCAGCTTGACTACTGGTAGGTTGTGAACAGCCTGGGAATAGTCTCATAATAATAAAAAAATGGCCCAAATATCATGTAACAGTAAAGTTTTGTGCTGATGAGCTGGACAGAGCTTAAGTGGAACCTCAGGGACCTGTGCTCCATCACCTCATCCTGTGCTGTGCTGGAGGACTTTGCCAGTGTTTCAGTTCATTGTAATTAGGGATGGGGGAGAAATCTGTTTCAGTTTGCATTTAAAGGCAAATCTACTGCATTCACACTTTCCACATGAACCAAAACACAACCATCCTTCAACATTCCCCCCTCTCCAAATTTTGCAATGCAGTTCTCCAGCCAAGAAATGTGTGCAAAAATGTATACACTGGTGTAAAATGTATTTATTAGTATTTATTATAATGCATTTATTAGTGAAAATAACATACAAAATGTGTGATATTTGCTTGCAGCAAAGTACATATTAGGCAAAATATCATATGGACATCTCTATTGTGAGGACTTTAAAAAAAAAGAAATTGCAAATGTATATGGAAATGTGGAGAACTGAATTTAAGATCGGAGTAAGGAGAAACAGAGAGACACCAACACTGATAGATGTACTTATCCCTAACTGTAATTTAATTTTGCCTTGTGTGTGAACCAGGGATTGTGATTTATCATAAACTCTGGCTAGTTAAACAAGCCAGCTTCATATCCCCTGGTTTGATGTTGGCTTGTTTAAAAACTAACCAGAATTTGTGATAAAACTAAGTTCTCAGGTTCATCATGCTCTCCTAGCAGAGGGGCCTTGTGTTTTAGAGCAGGATCCTGAAGCATTGATGGGAAATAATTTTACGGAAAGACTTGATATGAGATAGGTAGTGCCCAAGTGCCTTTCAGTATATAACCAATGACCAGCTCTCACTGCTGACCACCCACAACCAGTGCTGCTCATACATATGGGATTAGAGGGAAAAGGCTTGACACCTTTCACTTTAGAAAGTAAGGATTGGTTATGATGGTAATTGGTGGATAAATTGACAGGTGGGCATTTACATCTACATAGCTATAGAGAAGACTTTTAAATTGTTGTTCTGTGCTGTCCAGCCATCAGTGCCTAGTGATGTAGAACCCAAGGAGCCGGAATATCTGGGAGACCCCCGTTCTGGACGATTCATTATCCCTGAAGGTATCCGACCAATCCTTAAAGAGTTTCGTATAGAGGTAACATTATTTGTTCTTCTTTTAGCAAAGGATTTATTTAACTTAACCATTTTGTTTTTAACCTGTTCAAATACATCAGTATTGTAGGGATTCTCCCTCTTACATATTGACATAATGATTATTTTTAATCATTCCTAATATTTAATTGCAATTATCATATTAATTGTTGCTCATTTATAATGTTGTATGAGCCAATTTGGGCACAATTTTGTGAAAAAGCAGCAAGGAAATAAACAGATGAGAGAATGAAGGAATGTAGTTTGACACACAGTAACTAAGAATGCAATCCAAATTCCCTTTGCTCCAGGCTGTGGGAGGGGTTGGATGGAGGTGTCTCCACCAGTGTCACTCCAATAGCACAGAACTCCCTGTTCTGCCCGCCAAATGTGTGGGTGAGTGAAAATGCTCCTGGTGGGATCCTTGCTGCTGGTGTTCTGGGGCAGAGATGAACTGAGGCCACGGCCATCATGTGTTTACATGAAGCCTAATCCAGGCCCAATCACTACATCAACTCCAAGATGGCACAGAGATTTGCCTGCTCCCTTGCCTTCTGTCCAGGCCTGCACCAGCACCATGTTAAGATCTACTGTTCCTCAGCTGGGGTTTGGCTTGCAGAGAACAGGAGAGAGTAGGTGGGTGTCATATAGATCTGTTAATCTAGAATGCAACTGTGAGTGGGCATTGGGGAAGGTGCTTCAGTGGTTTTTGAGAAGAGGACCATTTTAGAGAAGGAGGGTGTTGGGCCCTGTACGGAGTACCCAGAAGAGTAAACTCTTCTGCTTTCTTTCTTTTTTTAGATCTTGTTTTGGGGCCTGAGAGATCTGAAGCGTGTGAACTTGTTTGAGGTTGACCAGCCGCAGGTGATCATTGAATGTGCTGGGAAGAAAGTGGAGTCTGAAGTGATTACAGTGTACAAAGAGAACCCAAATTTCAATGAACTTGTCAAATTTGTTGATGTGGTGAGTAAGAGGCAGATCTCAAAAGACTGGGATCACCTTCCATTACCTGATTAACAAAACAAAACCAGAGTTGTACGGCAGTAATTTAGAAGCTCCTGTTATCTTGCGTTAGCCTCCACATTGTATACATTTCTGCTAAATAATGTTCCCATCCACTGAGAACCTTTGAGGTTTCCGTGTGCTTGATTATCAGTAGAAATGACTGAGCAACAATCTGAATGTTGCTGAATGGCTGATACTTTGGTCTTGAACAGAGCTCTAGAATTCTGCTATCATACCTGTGGAAGCTCCAATGATGGAGCAAGCTGTTGCTCTTGAAAGGCCATGCCACAATTAAAAAGATGCATTAAAAATACCACTAAAACATACATGCAACCCAACCAGTATATATGATTATTGTCTGAACTGATAAATTATAGCAGCTTTGGATTTATTTCTGAGATTTTGACTCTTAATCCATCCTTTTACTTGACTTGACCTCTCTTCCTAATGTTGCCAGGGTTGATGTGAATCATTCACAGTATCTTGTTGAACTAGGATACAGAACCATCCCACCAGTTATGAAATCACTTTACACAGCGAATAATCTTATTTGGGACCTTATATTAACTGCTGCTTTTCATCCTGACCAAGATTACTAATTCAGTAATGGTTCTAGAAGTATTAGCAAACAAAATAAGAGACACTATTACAATCAAGGGCATCAAAATTGGAAATAAAGAATTTAAACTTAAAGCATTCGCCGATGACCTGGTGATAACATTAGAGGAACCTCAAGATAGTATTGGAGAAATGTTGATAAAAATAGAGGAATTTGGGAAATTGGCAGGATTCAAATTGAACAAAGGAAAAACAAAAATGTTGGTTAAAAACATGAGTAAAATTGAAAGTGAGGAGTTTGAAAAAAGATATGGGTTAACAGTGGTCAAACAGATAAAATATCTTGGTATCAATTTAACATCGAAAAATATAAATTTATTTAATGACAATTATATACCAATTTGGAGAGAAATCAAAAGGGATATAGATGTGTGGGGAAGATTGAATCTGTCATTATGGGGAAGGATAGCAGCTATCAAAATGAACGTGTTACCCAGACTATTGTTTCTGTTTTAATTTCTGTTATCATTGCTGGGCTGTTTTAATAGGATTGCTTTATTGCATGCTTTATTCATGGATAAAGTTTGTTTTAACTGCATTGTTTTATTGGGTACAGGCAACTCCCCGTTTGTGCAGGGGCCACATGCCAGGTCATTGCACACGTCAGTGGTTATGCATAAACCCTGCCCTTATTCCTCCCCCTTCTGGGGCCAAAAACAACACACACGTCAGCGGTCATGCATCAATTGGATGCATGCAAAATGGTTGCCGCCTGTATTTTGATTCTGTAATTTTTCTGTATATTAACAATGTTGTGCTATATGTGTATGTGTGTGTGCTTTGTACACTGCTTAGAAGCCATCTGGGCACCAAGCAGTGTATAATCAATAAATGACTAATAATGAATAAATAATCTGCTTTGTGGCACCTGATTGTATTCCACAGGAGCTTCCAGAGCAGGTGTACTTGCACCCACCACTCAGTATCTTCGTGGTGGAAAAGAGGGCCTTTGGACGCTCTGTCATGGTGGGAACTCACATAGTTTCCCATATTATGAAATTTGCTCCTAAAGAGCTAGATGAGTTGGAAGAGGAAGATGACAGCCCATCCAAAAGTGAGTCTTTAGAATCCCAACTCCTTTAAGGGACCTTGCAATGAGGTGGAATTGTGTGAGGGTCGAGTTAGCGTTTTATGTGCTGGGATTTAACATTTGCAGAGTGTGACACCATGCACGTGGCATTGAACTAGGGCTACTCTGCTGCTCATGGCCATATCTAATTTCTCCATTTTGCTTTTTAAATATCTTCTCAGAGTCAGATTGTATTATTTCCACCTAAAACCCATGCTGAGAACATATAGAGACTGTATTTCATGAAGGAGCTTTAAGATGAGTCAGGCCAGTGGTACATCTAAATGCAACATCCTTTCTCTTTGTCAGCTAATTAGAGGAAAGTTGTGGGTGGGTGGCAAAGGGCAGGGCCACACCATACATTTAAAGCATATTAAACACATATTTAAAGCATATGGCTTCCCCCAAAGAATCCTGAGAGCTATAGTTTGTTAAGGGTGCTGGGAATTGCAGCTCAGGGGGGATGAAACTACAGTTCCCAGAAATCTTTGGGGGAAGTCATGTGCTTTAAATTTGCACTGAATGTGCTTTAAATGTATGTTGTGGATGTGTCCATAACTGGTTAGTAAAGCAGAAATGATTCAGCAAGTGAAGGCATGTATTCATACTAAAGTATTCAATTTATACTGTTTTCTTACAGCACGGAAAGCCTCACGGCCGAAAATCTCCAAATCGGTTCTGAATCTTGGTGCAGCTGCTGGGAAGACAGTGATAAACATTGGTGCAGCTGCTGGTCAGACAGTAATAAATATTGGTGCAGCTGCTGGAGACATAGGTAGCAAAGTAAATCCCCTTAAGCTTGCAAAGGTGAGTGCAGCAATTGGATGGTCACAGATTCTGCTGTTAGAGGAGTGTTGTGGCTCATAGGAAGTGCCTTTCTAAATCCACATTGCAGAAATGGATTTTCCACATAGCTGAATCATTCAAAAAGCTTAGGCACTTTATGGTGGGGGGACTTTACTGAGCAGCAGAAAAGGGGTGGTGGAATACAAACAGCAGGAGTATAAATGAAAATAGATATCACTGGAAACAGATCGTTACAGATTTCACTAGGGTTCCCAGAGAAGATTCTCAGACACATCCTTTTATCCTAAATCCCAGGTATTTATCACAAAAGTGAGTGCTGAGTTGCAGTTCTTTGTTACTGATTTCTCTAGCAGTAGGCATGGGTTGTGGTGTGTATGTGAGAGAGCTATGCGTGTTATACATGCACATCTGCCCCAGGGAAAGCATTTTGATCTTTCCCGTCAGAAATTTCTTTTGTAGGAAAAGCCATGCAACAACTGTGGGAGGTAATATGGTTTAAGGGATGTGAGTCATTTCCATATCAGAGCATTAGTAAGCAGTCAACATAAAACCAGGAGAATCTGGGAGATAAGACGCTCAGAAAATTGGTGGAAAGTGTGATTAAAGTTAGAATTATCAAACCTATGGAACAAGTTTTGCTAAGGAAGAATCAGCATGGCTTCCCCCAAATGAAATTTCTGCTTCACTAATCTTTTAGAGAGGGACACTGGTGGCACAGAGCCTCTTGGGCTTGCCGATCATAAGATTGGTGGTTCGAATCCCTGTGACTTGTTCGGTCCCAGCTCCTGCCAACCTAGCAGTTTGAAAGTATGCCAGTGTAAGCAGATAAATAGGTACCGCTCCGGCAGGAAGGTAAACAGTGTTTCCGTGCGCTGCTCTGGTTTCGGTGTTCCATTGTGCCAGAAGCGGCTTAGTCATGCTGGCCACATGACCCGGAAAAACTGTCTGCGGACAAACGCCGGCTCCCATGGCCTATAAAGCGAGATGAGCGCCGCAACCCCAGAGTCGTCTGCGACTGGACAAAACTGTCAGGGGTCCTTTACCTTTACTTTTAATCTTTTAGAATTATTTGAGAGTGTCAGTAGAATAATTTTAGTAGCAGACATTATACACTTGGACTTGAAAAAAGATTTGAAACAGTCCTTCATGAATGACTTCTGGGTGAACATAACAGGGATAAGAGGATGTGTCCTCTTGTGGACTTGTAACTAACTGAAGAATAAGAATCCAGAGAAATCCAGTAAAAGGATAGTTTTCACAAAGAAGAGATATAAGCAACAGGGTCTTCCAATGATTTGCTATTGAAATTGTTACCATTTAATGTATTTATAAAATATCTGTAATTGGGGGAAGCAATGAGGTAGTAAAGCAGCAACATGTGGACCAGAATTCAGAATCTAGGGGCCCTCCAGGTACTGTTGAACTCCAGTTCGCATTCCAGATTGCTAAATAGAACCTCCATGTTTGGGAGCAGTTTACCTCTTACTCATTGCTGGGGGAATAGAGGCGAGCTTGCATATAGGCTTCATTGAGCCATCTGGCTGGACACTGTTGGAAGAAGGACATTGGACCTGATGGAGCTTCTGGGCCAACCCAGTAGGGCCCTTGTGTTCACACATGCCTTTGATAGATTGAGATAATTTATTCTCAGGCACCTCTGAAGAAACTCCCAATTGATAAACTCATGCCGAAGGAGGAAGAATTTGAGGAGGAAAAGCCTGAGAAAGAAGAGCTGGATTGGTGGTCTAAGTACTATGAATCATTAAAGGAATTAAACAACCAGGTAATGGGATTTCAACTACTGAATTGTATTTGCAATAGAATGTAACCTGCTGCCGTCCATATGCTTTGGATTACAGCTCCCTTCATCCCTGACCATGGTTCATGCTGGCTGTGGCTGATAGGAGCTGTAGTCCAAAAAATCTGAACGGCAGCAGATTGGGGATTGCTCAGGTGTGAAGCAAATGGCTGCAGTAGAGAACTACATAGGACAGGTAGGAGGAAGCAGATAAAACCATATCCCGTCAGGATACTGCAATCCCCTGATGGGATTTGGAGAAGGAGAAGAAAGAAGAATGGGAGGGGAGTAGGAAAGGTCCTTGAGTAAACTTAGCAAGAGGATGGGTTCTTTTATGGATTGAGAACTACTCCAATGGGTAGATCAGTGTTTTTATAGTGGGAGTAGATTGTAATTTCTTGGGAGTTGGACATCCCTGTTCTAGTACAAAGCAGGATACTTTAAAGACTGAATTGGAATGCGGGGTGGGTGGGTGGGTGGGAGTTAGAATGGTGCTCAGAGTCCAGGAGAGGAGCACTGGTGGTGGGAGGGCTCCACCCTGATGGAGGTCCCAGCTGTACCCTAATAAGCTAAAGCATTTCTCCTGCCAATCATTAACAAATCAAAGTTAATTTCAATGGGTCTACTCTGAGTAGGTCTAATACTGGAGACAACTCAAAAATTTGTGTTATATAGCTTCTGTTTTCTGCAGCAAAATTTATGGGTTTTTGGAGTTTTGGGGGTGGTGTTATTATGAAATTCATCTCACATTGTTAATAGATTTGCTCAGTTAGTAGTGACTGATGGTTATTTGTCATAGTCTGATTAATGACTATCCTATTTTACAGTCCTTCAGTGATGAGGAAGAGGAAGAGGACCCAAATGATCCAGGTGAGATCTTCATACTGTAAAAATTGCCAGGACCAGGACCTGAACTTTCCAGAATATCTGGTGTTCAAATGACCCAAAGTGGTTTTTTTTATTATTGTTCTGTCTGTGCTCCCCTTCCCTGAGCTGTGAGAAGCACGGTTCCCTATGTTGGTGTAATGTGGAAAAATAGGTGAAATTGCGCCTGGATTCTGTTCAGGGTTAGCATGTCAGCTGCACTGCGTGGTTAAAAATATCTTTGGGTTATTTGTATTCACCCAAGACCAAATGCCTAAAGCATTACTCATCCACTCTCCCTTTCTCTAAGGAATGTTTGTACATGCAGTGATTGGTATAAAGCCAAGGCTGGATTCAGCCATATTGGCATGATTGTGTGGGTATTTGCAAAGGTTACATGCTATATGGTAAAGTACAGCATGGTGAGCTAGCATGGTAAAGTGCTAGTGAATCTCTCTGTAAACTTGGATCTTTACGAGGTTTATTTCTAAGACCAAAGAACTGTATTGTAGTAGATTAGTTCATGATGTACCAGCATCTCTTAAAAGTTAATGTAGATAGTGTGTTTATGCTTGTCTTGCACCATGAGACAAAACACACTTTATACTTTGAACTGGACTCTGTGGTAAAGGAGTTTTCTTAACCGGGAATTCTGGAAAAGACCGACTATTGGAAAGCAGGAAGACTCTGGTGTTCTGCTGGAAGACTCTGCTGGAGCTGTGCATACTCTGCTGCTCAAAGCGTGGTGTACAGTGGTGCTACCTCTAGTTATGAACTTAATTTGTTCCAAAGGTCCGTTCTTAACCTGAAACTGTTCTTAACTAGAGGCGTGCTTTCGCTAACGGGGCCTCTTGCTGCCGATTTCCGTTCTTATCCTGGGGCAAAGTTCTCAACTTGAGGTAACTGTTCCACGTTAGCAGAGTTTGTAACCTGAAGCTTTTGAAACCTGAGGCATTTGTAACTCGGAGTACCACTGTAGTATTAACAACAGAGGGGGGCCCCCAGTATAGCAGGTGATGGGTCTAACATCCTTTGCAGGGAGAGACCAGTGGTGCTTTTTGTGAATATTGGTCTATTTGCAAATGTACAAAATGAACAGGAATTATAATTGGGCACAGAGTCAATTCACAGTAATAGGTGTTCAGTCTCTCAAAATCCTTTTTCTCTGGCTGGCAAACTGCTCCTTTCAGATTTCATAGGATTGGTTCACACACAGCCATCTTAATGCTTACACTATGCTTGCAGAAACCTCCCAGTGCCTGCAGTGCGCCCCGGTTCTGTCAGCTGCGACTGGTGTCTGCAGTGGAACCACTTCCAGCCTTTCTTTGCCCTGCACGCACACTGAATTCTCAATTGCAAGCATGAATGCCTAATGCTAGAAAGAATAAAGGAGAAGAACGGGATGGAGAGCGACAGTCTGGTCATTGACTTTGTTGGAAATTGTTCAAAGCTGTAGGGATTGATTGGAAAATCTGTGTGATATTTGACTGTATGAGTTGAACAAATTATCCCATTAATTTCTCAATGTCTTATTTAGATGGAGGGAACTTAAATGTTGCTTCTCTTGATGTGGAAGGGGACGATGGCCCAATAGTTGAAGCTGAGCCAGTTCGTCCCAAAAGGAAACTTATAGCTACATTAAAGGTAGGTCTTTCAGAGACAGAATCCTGTCCTAAGTTATCAAGGGTAAGTCCTATTAAGGATAAGTAAGTGAAGGGTCATGGCTCATTGGCAGAACACATGGGTTGTATGCAAAAGGCACCAGGTTCAATCCCTAGTGTTTCCATGTAGGGCTGGAAAAGATTCCCACCTGAAACCCTCAAGAGCTGTTGCCAGTCAGTGTCAGCAATACTGAGCTAATTTCCAAACGATCTGACTAGATACAAGGCGCTGCCTATGTTCCTATTGGTTTCTGTGAGACTAGGGCTGGTGTATTTCAGCCCCCCCCCCCCATCTGCATGTTATGCACATCAATTTGGGCATTTCCTGCCAATTGATTTGTGTTTGCTCCTGACATTTACCACAAAAGAATTGGGAAGGAGTAGTGCAAATACTGTACTTTTCCATGTATAAGAGTATGGTTTTTTATTCAAAAATCATTTTCAAAATTAGGCGTTGTCTTATAAATGGGTAGTGCACTGTGGGGCCGTGGGATTGGTTGCTGCCACGAGAGTTCGAGAGTGTTCTTGGGGGCTGCTGCAAGGGCTGTTGTTGATTGGCTGTCGCTGCAGCAATTGGACAGGTGATTTCCTGCTTTTTTTGGCAGTGGAACAGAGAATAGGTTGCTTTGTCAATGTGTGCAAGGAGCATTGCCTGTGGCAGGTGAGCTATTTTTTGCATTTCTCCCTTAAAAAAGCTCAACAACTCTGCCCCCCCAAAAAAGCTCAACAACTGTTGGCAATCCTCCCCCCAAAAAAAGTTCAACAACTTCGGGGAATTTCCTCCCTATTTTCTTAATTTTGAGTCCCCCCAAATACAGGGCATGTTATACACGGGGACGTTTTATACACGGGAAAGTACTGTAATCGTTAACTTCCCTATTTGCTCAGGCCAGGAAAGAGTGGCCTGTCTTATTTATGTGTGTATTGTTGTTTGTTTATAAAAGTATTTATATACCACCATTTCATAATTTTTTTGACCAAGGCACCAATGTTCATGATGTTCTATTCTGTCAGCCTGTGAGGCTGATACCACAGTGAAGAATGATAAGGAGAGATGTGGCTGACTGCTCTTTATGACTCTTTATTAGCTCTTCGAAACCAACAAAGAGCATCTTACAACATCTTAAAGACTACACATTTGTTTTAATGGATTTCATGGATCCACTTAAATTTTTTTGTAGAGGCCTGTAGCAACCTGTAGCGACATAACAACCTATTCACTTGATCGGTGATAAAACTGAAAACAGATCACTTGAGGGGACTCTGGTTGCACTAACTTTTCTCTGGTTTGTGTTATCAGCTGTTATGGCAAGAAAGCTCTAAAACTAACACGTCTCTCATTTCAGATCTACAGTTCAGAGCTGGAAAACGAGTTTGACAATTTTGAGGACTGGCTATGTATTTTTCCACTTCATCGTGGGAAAGCCAATGAAGATGAAGATGGAAACGAAGAAGATAATTTAGTGGGAAAATACAAGGTAACTGGCTGGATTCAACTAACCCTGTGCACTAACATAATGGCGGATCTAGCCTGCTCTATAGGATGAAGGCTCATACTTCGCTCAGAATGCAGTAATAAACCTCCTTGTGTCTATTCCTTGTGGAGTTATAGCTTTACTTTTACTGTGCTCTTCCTCCTCCTGTCTCTCCTGTGATTTATTGCACTTCCAATATATGTGTCACCAGAGGTGTGGTAGAGCTGTGATACTGCAAGACTCAACATGCTGCAGTCTCCTAGGAAACAAGAAGAAAAATCTTCTAACAGGTGTTAGGGCTATTCAAAATATCATTCTACAATACTAGAAAGAGTGACATAGGTTTCCTTTTGTTTAATCCCTCTTTTGCAGGGCTCATTCTATGTCTATCGGGCTGAAGAGGCAGGTGCAGAGCACAAGATCTCCCAGGGCATCCCCAGAAACAGACCCATTAAGGTCCTTGTCCGAATTTATATTGTAAAAGTAAGTATTTGTACTGAATGGCATGAGATTGGAAACCTGTGCTACAATTACCAGATAATGAATTCATAACCATCCCACATCCTGCAAAGTCCTCTGGGATTGGAATCGGAGGTGGGACCGATTCGGATGGTCCACCCCCGCCACGTAATGGATCCAAATGGTTTCCAGAGATTGGTAGGGGATGCTTTATCCCATGTTGATGGCCTTTCAGCTGATTCCCTGGTGGCCCGCTGGAATGTGGAGTTAACTAGGGCTATTGACTGTTTGGCTCCAAAGCGCCCTCTCTGATTGCATGGAGCCCGGACAGCCCCTTGGTTTTCCACGGATCTGAGGGCAATGAAACAATCACTGAGATGGCTAGAGCGCCGGTGGCGGATAACTCATTCTGAATCTTACCAGACATGGGTTAGAGTTCAATGTCGAGCCTACCAAGTGGCAATAGTGACGGTGAAGAAGTCCTTCTTCACCGCCTCTATTGCATGTGCAGAAAACAGCATCAGGAGACTCTTTCAGGTGGTTTGCAATTTAGTGGAACTACCTGCTCCATCGGGGCCCAGTATGGGCCACATGATCTGCAATGATTTTGCAAAGTTTTTTGCAGATAAAGTCGCTCAGATTTGGGAAGAGGTAGACTCCACCATGGGAGCAGGGCTGGGGCAGGAGAGTGCTAGAGTCCTGTCTAGTCAAGTTGCGTGGGATCTGTTCCAATCTGTTACCTCTGAGGATGTGGACAGGCAGCTTGGACAAGTGAAACCAACCACCTGTCTCCTTGATCCTTGCCCACCCTGGCTTATAAAAGCTAGCCGGGAAGGGCTGGGCGATAGGCTTTGTGGGGTGGTGAATGCTTCACTCTGTGAGAGAGCCTTCCCAGACCCACTGAAAGAGGGTTCATTCAAACAGCCTCTTAAAAAAAAAAAAAAACATCTTTAGATGCGGCCAATATGACCATCACCCAGTCTCAAATCTTCCATTCTTGGGCAAGGTGATTGAGCGAGTGGTTGCTGAACAACTCCAGGCACGCCTGGAAGAAGCGGACCATTTGAATTCCTTCCAGTCAGGATTCAGGCCTCATCATGGGACTGAAACTGCCTTGGTCGCACTGGCCGATGATCTTTGGCGGGCTAGGGACAAAAGTGAGAGCTGTTTCCTAGTTCTGCTGGATCTCTCAGCGGCTTTTGATACCATCGACCATAACATCCTTCTGGACCATCTAGAGGGGCTGGGAGCTGGGGGCACTGTTATGCAGTGGTTGCGCTGCTTCTTCCTGGGCCATGTTCAGAAAGTGGGGGGGTGAGTGTTCAGACCCATGGACTCTCACTTGTGGGGTGCCTCAAGGTTCTGTCCTCTCCCCCATGCTTTTTAACATCTACATGGAGCCACTGGGAGAGATCATCAGGGGGTTTGGGCTGGGTGTTCATCAGTATGCGGATTATACTCAGCTCTACCTCTCTTTCAAATCAGAACCAGTGAAGGCAGTGAAGCTCTTGTGTGAGTGTCTGGAGGCGGTTGGAGGATGGATGGCGGCTAATGGATTGAGGTTGAATCCTGACAAGACAGATGTTCTGTTCTTGGGGGACAGGAGGCAGGCAGGTGTGGAGGACTCCCTAGTCCTAAATGGGGTAACTGTGCCCCTGAAGGACCAGGTGAGCAGCCTGGGAGTAATTTTGGACTCACAGCTGTCCATGGAGGTGCAGCTCCATCTGGTACGCAGGCTGAGAACCTATCTGCCCGCGGACTGTCTCGCCAGAGTGGTGCATGCTCTGCTTATCTCTTGCTTGGACTACTGCAATGCACTCTATGTGGGGCTACCTTTGAAGGTGACCTGGAAACTACAACTAATCCAGAATGCAGCGGCTACACTGGTGACTGGGAGTGGCCACCGAGACCACATAACACCGGTCTTGAAAGACTTACATTGGCTCCCAGTACATTTCTGAGCACAATTCAAAGTGTTGGTGCTGACCTTTAAAGCCCTAAATGGCCTCGGACCAGTATACCTGAAGGAGCGTCTCCACCCCCATCGTTCTGCCCAGACACTGAGGCCCAGCTCTGATGGCCTACTGGCAGTTCCCTCACTGCAAGAAGCCAAGTTACAGGGAACCAGGCAGAGGGCCTTCTCAGTAGTGGCACCCGATGTCCCACCAGATATTGAAGAGAAAAACAACTACCAGACTTTTAGAGGACATCTGAAGGCAGCCCTGTTTAGGGGAGCTTTTAATGTTTGATGGACTATTGCATTTTAATATTTTGTTGGAAGCCGCCCAGAGTGGCTGGGAAAACCCAGCCAGATGGGCGTGGTATTAATAATAATAATAATAATAATAATAATAATAATAATAATAAATTAATTATTATTAATTCTGTTGTCACTGTTCATATCTCCTTTGAGCTATGGCAAGGATGATCTCCCAAGATGGATAGTGGTTCTGTGATTTAAATCCTTCATTCAATTCAAGCTGCTCCTAATAATTGTGCTTTCATGAATTTGAGGATGAGATGTCACAGAAGGAGCCCCTTGAATTCCCAGACTCTGCCTTTAGATTGGGGAGACTTGGGACTGCTAGTACCTATGATTCCATTCCAAGATGCAAACAGCATTCTAAAATGTTCCGTATTTTGCAGAGAGCCTCCGGACTCTCAGTGTTTTTCAGGAGACATTCAAGTGCATACAAAAATGTTAGGTTTGCACAGTTAAAGTAGATTAAAGTGCTCTATCATCCCAATGCATAAAATCTCCCTCTCCATTTTAAGCAGCCTTTTTGCAGTTTGGAAAGTGACAGGGAAATGCATTGAAAAGTGGGGGGTGGATGAATAATTAATGGGAGAACATGTAAATGCCCCACAAGCAAATCAGAATGAACTCCGGCTGACTGTTCATTGTCATATAACTGTCCTGTATAGGAATCAGAATGAATGCTGCATAACCTTTGTGCAAAATAATCAGGATGAATGCTAAATAAACAAGAGCCTGCAATATATTCCTTTATCTCAGCACATCATAAAAACATAGCAGTTCTTTTCCGCTTTAGAACAGTACTGCTTCATTGAAGTTCCTTTTGAGGGAAAGTGGGGTTGTCTCACTCTTTCAGGGCATCCTGGTTTTTACTTTTTGAAGTATGTCAGCCCTAGGTTTCCTCCCCACTCCATTCAGGTTTGATTGGCTAGTGACCATAGTTTTGCCTGTAACATGTGTCCTAGCTTCAGCAAGCAAGCCTTCTGAAGTGACAGGCACTTTAATTGTGGTTCTGCTCCTGCTTGGGAAATATTGGTCTGGTTGGCAGGAAATAATTTTTTTTGCGGAAGGAGAAAAGCGGCTAACTTCTAGGTAGCTCTGCCTCCTGAGGCTGAAAATGATGATCTTCCAGTTCCTTGTAACTCTATGATTTTATAACTGTTGATGTTTTGATCATGTAACACAGGTCAGTGATCTTTTGCAATAGCAGATTTTTTGTTAACGATTCAACCTGAAGCTTCACGAAGGTGTTTCCAGACAAATATATGTAATGCTATATGGTTTTGTGCCGCCAATGTTATAGTGCCACGTGTTATGCTTTTTAGGCAACTAATCTGAGTCCAGCAGACCCCAATGGCAAGGCAGATCCCTACCTTGTGGTTAAAATCGGGCAGCAACAGAAAGACACCAAGGAGCGATACATCCCAAAGCAGCTGAATCCAGTCTTTGGAGAGTAAGAACGCAGCTTTACTTTGCATCTGAGTTGTATCCTCTCCACATTGCTTATAGCAGACTTTGCCTTACCACTAGGTGAACCTAGGCAACTGCAAAGGGTAGCTTGTGTTGGTCCCATTGTTGGAGATGCAAAAGGGAGGGATTTGTATTCTCAGCACCACCTAGGTGTGCATGCATCTCTAATAAGATGGCGGTGCAGCAAAGAAGGAAAGAGGGCTTTCTATAGGAAGATGAGGAAGGGTATAGCAGTTATCAAAAGTTAGCGGAAATGAGGGGTGAACAAACGAGATCATAATTGGGTTCTGCCAATGACTTGGCCACATGAGATGGGGGAGGGAAATTTGAAGTTCAGGATCTTCAAGGTGAAGGGGCTGTTAAAGGGGGCTTGTGCCAGTTGGATGTCAAGGATGGATGAGTGTGACTTTACCCAGATATGATACAGAGGTTTAAAATGGTGCAGGTTCTATTACAACAAGAATTAAAGTGGTGGTGGTTGTACAGAGCCTACTTCCATAGGTTGTTTCCCATCCTCTAGTTGCCCATATATATTCTCATCCTGTCTGCCTCTCTCTTCTTCAGAGTGCTGGAGCTGAGCATATCCTTTCCCATAGAATCAGAACTCACCATATCGATATTTGACCATGATTTGGTCGGATCAGATGACTTAATTGGGGAAACAAAGATTGACTTGGAGAACCGATTCTACAGCAATCACAGAGCCAACTGTGGGGTGGCCTCACAATATGACACGTATGTAATATAGAAGGAGTTAGCAAGGCAACCACAAACCCTTCTTGTAATTTTGTGAATATTTTAAAAATTATTATTTTGCAGAAAGTATTGCTCTTTCAAGTGGCTGGTAGCAACTCTGTGGCTTTCCCAATGAAGCCTGTTTCTATAGTGGTGGGTAGGGGTTGGACTCCCAGTGCTCCCTGCTCTATAGAAACATCTCCTGGAATGCTAGCACTAAGATGAAATAAACCAGCTTCACATTCAGTTCTGTACCCATTAGGAGGTAATGGCTATGGCCTCACATGACACTAAGCCATCATTGGATGTAACTGTTCAACAAACCACAGGTCATCTTACAGATGAACTGACAAGCCACAGCTTTTTTCTCCAAAGCTTATTTTGTTCTCCATCTGATCTTGCCTTGTAGCTTAGATGAGCACCAAATGAAACAAGGTTAAACAATGTAGTTGTGTTCAGACATAATGCCATGCTAAAGTTAAAACAAGCCACGATGAGTTAAGCCAATAACAAACCATGGTTTCACTCTGTGCTTTGTTTTCAGAATACAAGCCATGGTTAGTCTGCTAGGTTTAGATGTTCAAACAAACCATACTTTGACTTAACAAACCATGGTGTAGTATTATGTGCAGACCAGGCCAATAAGTTTGATCCTGTTCCTTCCTTACAGAGAGGGCTACAACATGTGGCGTGATGCTTTCAAACCCACACATATCTTGGACAGTTTGTGTAAGAAGAATTCACTCCCCTCAGCTGAGTACAGGCGGGAGGAAGTCAAAGTAAACAACAAGATTTTTAAGATCCCTCCTGAAGCTTTTCCTGAAGGTACTGGCTTATGCTAAAAAAAAACAACAACCTTTTTTTTACCCAATTTTTCTGCCAAGTTGCTCAAGGTGGTGTACATTGTTTTCATGCTCCCTATTAAATTTTCACAACAACACTGTGAGGCAGGTTAAGCTGAGAGGCAGTGACTAGCCCAAGGTCATCTGGTGAGCATCCCAGCTCAGTGGGGATTTGAATATGGGTCTACCCAGTTCTAGTCTGACACTCTAACCACTACAACACACTTGTTCAGTGTTTCAAAGGAGAGCCTAAAGCCAAAGATGCTAAAGCGAGCAGTAGTGAGATCCCTTTGAGATTCGTATATATTTTATTTATAATAATGATAATAATTTATTATTTGTACCCCACCCATCTGAATGGGCTGCCCCAGCCACTTTGGGTGGTTTTCAGCATATATAAAAACACAGTAAAACATTGAACCTTAAAAAGCTTCTCTATGAAGGACTGCCTTCAGATGCCTCCTAAAAGTTATATAATTCCTAGGCTTCGCCATGGCATTCTTTGTTGGTTAATGCTGATAAACAGTACTGATTCTGTCTGGTTCCCTTTCTTAGGGGCTTCTGGTTTATTATTATTATTATTATTATTATTATTATTATTATTATTATTTATAGAAGCCTTTGTAAAAGACAATAAAGAAAACGAAGATGAAACCTGGTCTGCTTATGATGAGCACAAGGCTTTGTATGTTCTTCAACACTGGGATGAAATGCCAGAATATGGATATAAATTAGTACCAGAACATGTAGAAGTACGGTCCCTTTACAATCCAGACAGCCCAGGTCTCCTACAGGTGAGATGAGACTGTTGGTTTACTCATAATACAGCTTCTGCACATTGGTGCTATAGGATCATGTGCAAGGAATATTACTCTAGCACAACTGCAGCAGGAAAACACGCCCCTGTTATATCCATTGTAGGGAAGGGAAGGCCATTATACATAGCAGATATAGACAGAAAGGGTGATGTGGCAAGAGGCAGCACTTGAGAGCAAAAATTTATACCTTCTTCCACAATCATAAAAATCTTTAGGCCAGCCATTAGCAATGTAGGGCCATCTAGGTGCTTTGAACTGTAAGTCCCATCAGCCCTAGCCAGCAGAGGACACTAGGTAGGCAAAGACTGGCTTAGATTCTTCCCTTTCCATTGAAGCCTTGGGAAATCATACCTGTGTCATGTAGACGTTTGTAAAACCTTATGCAGAGATTTTGGAATGTATGAATGAGAGTTGTTGCACTAATCCCAGGCCACTTCAAAACAAAAAGAAAATTAGCTCCTGAACATTGAAATTGAATAAAAATCATTCCCCTGAGTTTCAAAATAGGTCTGCAATATTTCATAAATATTTGTTAGCACCATTCTGGATGTTTTCCCCTCCCTTCATTAGATAGATTCAACTGCTATTGAATCTCAGAAACAAACACCTTGTTTTCTCCCAGGGTGCTCTCCACATGTGGATCGATATGTTTCCAAACGATGTCCCTGCACCACCTCCTGTCAACATCAAACCACGACTCCCAATCAGGTAAAGGCCCTCTGTGAAGTGGAAGAGAGTCATTTCCTAAACTATTTGTTGTTTTGCCTTTTATAGAACGTTTTCTTACATTGTTTGCCCCCTGGTAGGAACTACTGCAGAAAAACATCTGCAACAGGCACCTGACCTGCTGGTGCCTGTCCTAATAATGTACAGGGAATTGCTGTGTGTGTGTGCTTCATTTGCATTTTACCAGCATGTTAAAACAGAAGAGACAAAACTTGCTCCTCTTTAAGGGGATACCATTTGCATGGTGGTAGTCATACACACAGCAATTCTTCTCTTTCTCTTTGGCGATCACTCGAAGCCGAGTACGATTGTCTTCCATAAACATGGTTTTAACAATGAGTCCATAGGTGACTGTCAGGAAACCCCCCCTCACCCCACCGGGTAGCATTCCCAGATCCGTTGCGGTACAGGGAACCGCCTCCCCCTCTCCGCAGTTCGCCATCCTCCTCCTCTGGAGGAGAAGACCACTCCTCCAGTGGGGAGGGGGAGATGGAAGCAGGGAGTCGGGGCAGGGGCTGTGTCAGGATCACAGAGCCTCAACACCATGCAGGAAGCGGGGAACAGGGACCTTTTCCCGCGCTCCGATCTCGAAGGGAGGAAGGACATGGAAGGGGGAGGCGGGGGTTCAGAATCCCGCGCCTCCTGTGCTGGACCAAGAACCGGAAACGGTCATTCCCGGACTCTGCTGAGGGGTGAAATGGACGTTTTTACTTTAGCTCCACTGTAAATATTTGCACAATAAAGAACTTAGTTGTTAGAAGTTCGGCTTCTGGCTAATTACTCATGAGCAACCACTGACGATCTTACTGTGACTTTGGAGGCCAATTCTGGATCCACGTATCCTTCCACTATGCAAATGGTATCCCCTTAAAGAGGAGCAAGTTTTGTCTCTTATGTTTTAACATGCTGGTAAAATGCAAATGAAGATACGGAGGTCTCATACACCCCAGGTAATGTGGTTGCTGACCTTGAGCCAGACATCCTGGAGAGTGAAGTCAAATGGGCCTTAGAAAGCCTCGCAAACAACAAGGCCAGTGGAAGTGATGATATTCCAGCTGAACTATTTAAAATTTTAAAAGATGATGCTGTTAAGGTGCTACACTCAATATGCCAGCAAGTTTGGAAAACTCAGCAGTGGCCAGAGGATTGGAGAAGATCAGTCTACATCCCAATCCCAAAGAAGGGCAGTGCCAAAGAATGCTCCAACTACCGCACAATTGCACTCATTTCACACGCTAGCAAGGTTATGCTTAAAATTCTACAAGGCAGGCTTAAGCAATATGTGGACCGAGAACTCCCAGAAGTGCAAGCTGGATTTCGAAGGGGCAGAGGAACCAGAGACCAAATTGCAAACATGCGCTGGATTATGGAGAAAGCCAGAGAGTTCCAGAAAAACATCTACTTCTGCTTCATTGACTACACAAAAGCATTTGACTGTGTTGACCACAGCAAACTATGGCAAGTTCTTAAAGAAATGGGAGTGCCGGATCACCTCATTTGTCTCCTGAGAAATCTCTATGTGGGACAAGAAGCTACAGTTAGAACTGGATATGGAACAACTGATTGGTTCAAAATTGGGAAAGGAGTACGACAAGGCTGTATATTGTCTCCCTGCTTATTTAACTTATATGCAGAATTCATCATGCGAAAGGCTGGACTGGATGATTCCCCAACCGGAATTAAGATTGCCGGAAAAAATATCAACAACCTCAGATATGCTGATGATACTACCTTGATGGCAGAAAGTGAGGAGGGATTAAAGAACCTTTTAATGAGGGTGAAAGAGGAGAGCGCAAAATATGGTCTGAAGCTCAACATCAAAAAAACTAAGATCATGGCCACTGGTCCCATCACCTCCTGGCAAATAGAAGGGGAAGAAATGGAGGCAGTGAGAGATTTCACTTTCTTGGGTTCCATGATCACTGCAGATGGTGACAGCAGTCACGAAATTAGAAGACGCCTGCTTCTTGGGAGAAAAGCAATGACAAACCTAGACAGCATCTTAAAAAGCAAAGACATCACCTTGCCGACAAAGGTCCGTATAGTTAAAGCTATGGTTTTCCCAGTAGTAATGTACGGAAGTGAGAGCTGGACCATCAAGAAGGCTGATCGCCGAAGAATTGATGCTTTTGAATTATGGTGCTGGAGGAGACTCTTGAGAGTCCCATGGACTGCAAGAAGATCAAACCTATCCATTCTCAAAGAAATCAGCCCTGAGTGCTCACTAGAAGGACAGATCCTGAAGTTGAGGCTCCAGTACTTTGGCCACCTCATGAGAAGAGAAGACTCCCTAGAAAAGACCCTGATGTTGGGAAAGATGGAGGGCACAAGGAGAAGGGGACGACAGAGGATGAGATGGTTGGACAGTGTTCTCGAAGCTACTAACATGAGTTTGGCCAAACTGCGAGAGGCAGTGAAGGATAGGCGTGCCTGGCGTGCTCTGGTCCATGGGGTCACGAAGAGTCGGACACGACTGAACGACTGAACAACAACAACAAAATGCAAATGAAGCAAGTTTAAATGCAGAGTCCTTTGGAAGATGTTTCAAAGCTCCAGCAATCAACTGATTGTTGGGGCTTCAAAGCACAGTGTAAGGTTCTCAGAAAGCACCATCTGTTGATGAAAGAGAGCCCTGAACAGTTGAAGCCCCAACTACTATTATTTTACTACTACTACTACTACTACTACTAATTAATTAATTAATTAATTAAATTTATATACCACCCTTCATCCGAAAATCTCAGGGCAGTTCACAAGATAAAAAATACAGAGTAAAAGCACGAAGAAACAAAACAAAACAATAACCTTCTCTCCTACAAACTCACTGTCAGCTGGGATTGGTGGCACTTGGGTGGATTTCCTCAAAGGAGGTACACCACCACCAACTCAAAGTCAGCTGAGAAGGCCTTTGTTTGGGCAGGTAGCCTGATGCCCTTGGACGGCAGTGGGTGTTACAGCTAGTGCAGCAAAAAGGGAGGAACAGCCTGGACTGAAAATGGAGTATTTCTGCATACACCCTTTCTCTGCAGAAGAGGAAATTACCTGGCATTGAAAGCATTTCCCCTGCTGCAGAAACTTCACACTTATATAGAAGAAGAAGAAGAGTTTGGATTTGATATCCCGCTTTATCACTACCCGAAGGAGTCTCAAAGCGGCTAACATTCTCCTTTCCCTTCCTCCCCCACAACAAACACTCTGTGAGGTGAGTGGGGCTGAGAGACTTCAGAGAAGTGTGACTAGCCCAAGCTTACCCAGCAGCTGCATGTGGAGGAGCGGAGACACGAACCCGGTTCCCCAGATTACGAGTCTACCACTCTTAACCACTACACCACACTGGCTCTCAGCGATCAGCTGATTGGAAGTTACAGGGAGCCTCTCTGAAGGCACAATCCGAGCTCATTGGCACTAAACCTGCTTCTTCAAAAAAAAGGTTATTGTAACCGTCAACTGACTGATGGTTACAGCAACCTCTTTTGAGCTTTGATAGGTGTCACCCACCTGATGTCATTACAAGTTGGCCCAAAGGGGGTGGAAGAGGGAAGGATCTGGCCCGCCTTCCTGGTGCAGTTACCTATCCCTGGTCTAAGGTCTAAAATTACTCAGTTGCACCCTGTCTGCCCTATGATCATTTGGCATGCTTCTGTTGTGGTTCGCATACTGGGTAGTCTGGCCCCTCATATTGGTAAAGGGTACCCTTCGTTCCTTGTCGAAAGTTTTGTCCAGAATTTACAGATGCAGAAGATAAGTTTTAAACAGAACTTTGCATTTTCTCGTTCTTTCTAGCTATGAGCTGCGTGTCATTATCTGGAACACGGACGATGTGGTTCTTGATGACGTCAATCCAATAACGGGAGAAATCTCCAGTGACATCTATGTAAAAAGGTGCCTTCACCAATAGATTCAGATAGCCTGAAATGGAAAGGAAAGCTTTCAGTAGAAGATAGGGTTGTGTAGCTTATCATTTCTTTAGAAACATGAGGATTTCCCTGATGGAATAGGCAGCCAACTGTTCTGGTTTCAATACAGTGGGTTGCTAGTTTAGCAGGAGTTATAACTTTTGATTAATAAGTAATATTGGGTTGTATCCAATGTAGTGCTAAGTAACTGTCCCATTTTGACCTGCACAATGGGACTCCCCCCCTTCTCCCACACGTACCCCCTAAATTGGGGGTTTTGTGCCTTTTGTGAGGTGGGGCCAGGAACTGATGCTAAAGTATTGCTAGATTCTAATAAAGGTTCTTCTGCAGTTGGATCAAAGGACTGGAGAAGGACAAGCAAGAGACAGATGTTCACTTTAACTCTTTGACTGGGGAAGGCAACTTCAACTGGAGATTTGTGTTTCGCTTTGACTACCTCCCAACAGAAAAAGAGATAACTTACAAAAAGAAGGATTCCATCTTCTCTCTGGAGGAATCGGAATTTCGAGAGCCAGCTGTCCTGGTCCTTCAGGTCTGGGACTACGATAGGATTTCAGCAAATGACTTTCTAGGTATTTTAATGCTCACTGTGCCTTTTAAAGGTTTGAGGCATATATAAATGTTCTTCTTCTTTTTAGTTGTTTCCTGAAGGGTGTGCAACAAAGGAAGTTAAAAACTGGCCCTACAAAGCTTCTGAAAATCTCCTTTTCTTTCTACTCCTCCTTCCCTGCCTGCATAAAACTCATCCATTAACAGGCTTTTTTAGCAGGGCAATTTCCTAAAACGGCTAATCTGAACTGAGGAGGCTTCCAGGGATAGGAAAAGGAGAGTGCATGTGCTTAGCAAGCACATCTTTCTATATTCCATCTGTTTTTCACCTTCATATACAAATAATTTATATTCAGTAAAGGTAATCTAGCCCATTTGTGTCTAAATTCTATTAAAGCTTGTCTTCTGCAAGCAAACAAATGGTAAAACACCACTCAAAGCCTTTCATTCATGACTCCGTATTGTTTTGATTTGGTTACAGTTCCTATTGATTAAATTGCATGGAATTGAATCAAAACAATATGGGATAATGGATGAAATTGTGTAAATGCACTGTGGCAACAAGCCCTAGAAAGGGAAAACAAATAGGCAGCACCATCTAGTGGTTAACCAAGGTACTGCATATTTTTGAACTTCGTTCTGATTTTGTTGGGGGGGGGGAAGTTGCAGATTCTGAACATGGTTTGCTGCCCAGGTATCAATTACATTGAATGCATGAAATTTGGACAGCAACAAAGAGATCTCAGCTGTATTTCCTGCTATGCCATCTTTTTTGCATATTTCCTCTTTCTGTACATCCCACTGTTTCCTCATGTAATATGGGGATTTACAACATCCTAGTGGTAAGAAATTGCACGCTAACGACAAATTTAGGTTGAAGAAGAATGTTTTTAACCAATGAAGATGTAATGTTCTGGAATAGCTGTGAGGGCAAAGAACACCACAAAGCTAGAGATGGAAGGAAAGAAGCACGTGGATGATATCATGTAATTTTTTCTTGATGCCTCTGTTGTGACCATTTAAGATTTTCCCAGGTATCTTTCTGCTTAGGCGATTGTGTTACTTCACCCCCTCACACCTCCCCCTTTTAGTATAATGTTGTGTGGTGTACAAATACACCCAGGGGGCGATTTAGTCGATGCATTTTGCAGTGGCGGACTTGGGGCTCTCAAATTTCTGTGGTGCCCTGTTGCAAGGGACACCAGTATTGTTGTGGTGCCCCGTGAACCACCAGCCATTCTTGCATTCAATTGCTAGTCTGGCTGACTTTTCTTATGTGGAGTTGTGGGACAGCACCATCGTGCTCTCTGTCTCCAGAAGTAAAATGTCTTGGTGCTGCCCCACCCTGCCTTGGAATGCAGGCTTACTTGAGCTTCCCTACTTTTGTGCCTCCCAGCCTCCTAGCAGCTACTGTATTATAAAAGGAAGTGGAAGAGGCTGCTGATTAGTTGGTCAGTAGTTCCTGGGCTATGCCTTGAATCTGTTTTCTGACTCTTTGTTTCCTTTGCTTTGCTGTTCCCTGAATACTGCTCAGTTTTGTTTGCTCATTCCTTTGCCAGATGGTCCTTAAATTTTCCCCTGATCCCAGCTATGCTGACTGTGCCTCAGCTTGTCTACTGAGACAAACTGCTGTACAGTGGTACCTCGGGTTACAAACACTTCAGGTTACAGACTCCACTAACCCGGAAGTAGTACCTTGGGTTAAGAACTTTACCTCAGGTTGAGAACAGAAATCGCACGCCGGCGGCACAGTAGCAGCAGAAGGCCCCATTAGCTAAAGTGGTACCTCAGGTTAAGAATGGTTTCAGGTTAAGAACGGACCTCTGGAATGAATTAAGTTCATAACCAGAGGTAATGCTGTATTTGGGTTTGCAAATATTTTTTTCCACCCAGTCAGATTGACAATGATCTCAGGCTTCCCTACCCTGTAAACTAGGGCTGCCATACATTACTGGGATTTCAAAGGCGGAATTGATGTCTGGGGGAATTTCAATCAAGAAATCAACAGCTTTGGGATTTTCCTTTAAAAAGCTCAATAACTTTTGGGGTGCCCTGGTTTTTACTTTTTGAAATATGGCAACCTGCAAGCACCTTTTTGCTGTAAGCACCTTTTTGCAGTGCATTTTCTAACTACTTCTATAAGGATGAAAGTTCCTGTTTTGAACCAGGGGACTGTTTGCTTCAGTCTAATGCTGTGATCCCTACAAAAAATGCTAGTGGCTGCATTCTGTAAAACATATCATAGCCCAATAGCTGCAAGCAAAATTCCTTCAATTCCCTATGGGTGGAAATGCTGTGTTTCCTAGCCATCTGGGGGAAAATTGTCAAATCTCCCATTATAAGTGGTCAGCATATGATGTTATCCCAACTTTGTTGTATTTCAAGGAGCCATTGAGTTAAAGCTGAACGATATGGTGAGAGCTGCCAAGAGTTCAGAGCAGTGCACCATCAAGATGGCCAAGGAGAAGGCCATGCCCCGCTTCTCCATCTTCCGAAACAAACGAATGAGAGGCTGGTGGCCATTCATCAAACTCAAGGGCCAGGAAGACATTGAAAGGGAAGAGAGGGAGGCTAAGCAGAAGAAGAAAAAGAAGAAGAAGAAGAAGTGGGGGAGCTCTGTAAAACCAGAAGACGTTGAGTTTTCAGATCCTAGTGGAAATATCTTCATCCTTACAGTAAGAGAACTGCACTGAAGATGCACCTATTTTTATTATTATTTACATTTATTAGCTATCTGTTAACCCGTTTCTCTAGGCAGCATACAACACAAATCAAATAGTACTGGTACGCTGAGGGTGCAATCCACACCCACTGGGTGTGGCATGAGTTGAGTTGGACTCTTCTTCCATCAAGTCCTGCTGAGCTCCACCAGCCACCACCTGCATAGTGATGCCAACATCACTCTGCTGGCCCAGAACCCCCACTCCACTCTGAGTAAGGCACATAGCTGTCAAGTTTCAGATTTGAAAATAAGGGATCAGCAGCCTCACATGGCAGTGGTGGGTGGAGCCAGAAGCAAAAGTGGGCGGTACTGGTGTGAACATGCGCAGTAGGCTTACTGTATTTTGGAAACTGCCCGTGGGCTACGACGCCTGTAAGCGTGGGAAATGGCTCCTGCTTGCTTTGAGGCTGCAAGGAGGCAAGGTCTTCCCAGTCCCTGGCCAGCAGGGGGAGGGAGAAGGAGAGGAGCTGCTTCCTTTGAAAAAATGGGAAATTAAAGGGATATAAAAAATAAGGGATAGCAGCAGGAAACTGCTTGAAATAAGGGAGATTCCCGGGGAAAACGGGATACTTGACAGCACTGGTAAGGCAAAACTGCCTCTGGCAGGATCTTCACCATTGGCAGCAAGCGGGTGAGAGTCTCTGAAGCATAGCAGACTCTTGCAGTATGTCAGACATTTTGCTCACAGTGTGCTTCTCTCCAGGGAAAAGTGGAAGCCGAATTCCAGCTACTGACTGTAGAGGAGGCTGAGAATGCCCCAGTTGGTCGGGCACGGAAAGAGCCCGAACCCTTAGACAAACCCAAGTAAGTATCTAAAGATTTATATAAATGACTTTGTAAATGAGAAGTTCAGGCCGGATCAGGCTGTGGTCCATCTATTGCAGCATCCTGTTCTCATGGTGGTCAGGTGCCTATGGGAAGCATACAAGTCTATGGGAAGCCCCTGCTCTATACTAGGGATGGGTGAATCTGTGGACTCCAACCCCCATCAGTCCAGCTATCATGGCCATCAGCCAGGGATGATGGGAGTTGTAGTTCAGCAGCATCTGGGGGGCCACAGGTTCCCCACTCCTGCTTTGTGCTGTTGTGAATTAAAGAGAATACATTAATATTGTTGGAACACACTATTCAATGGGAAATCTGATTAAATGCAAAATGACCTTTGGATTTCCAGACATTCAAGCACAGGTTGACTGTGAGCATTGACCTATTATCAGCTTGCGGGGGTGTGTGTGTGTGTGTTTCTAGCTACGTGCTACCAACATTAACTTTTTTGCTACACCCTTGTCCAAACCTGCACCGAGTCTTGCTTTTTCTTTTCTCCCCAGCCGCCCAAAAACATCCTTCAACTGGTTTGTGAATCCCATGAAGACGTTTGTCTTCTTCATTTGGAAGCGGTACAAGAAGTACATAATTGCACTGCTTATTATTGCAATTCTGACCATATTCTTGGTTCTCATTCTCTACACAATGCCAGGATACATCAGCGAGAAGATAATAAATGGCTAAAGACAGTGCTTTCTGTCCTCTTCCCCAAGTTGGGACTTGACAGAGGAATATAACGGTGACTTCTGTGCCAAAGACATTAAAGAGCATGTGCAGCTGGCTGATTGTGCCTGGAGCACTTTGAAAATGCAACTGTCAGAGTAAGGGAAGAGACTGCCCATATTTAGGCAGTCAGGCACCCTGCTCACATCTGTGATGTGATGACAATTATCTCTGAAGAGCCTTTGGAATTATTCATTAAACGCCTTGCCTTTCATTAGCTCTTAAGATGGTATGCTTGTTCTATGACCCTGCAACTCTTTATAATTAAAGCAATCAACTGTCACTTAAGAAGAAAAGAGGAAGAGGCCACATATAGCAATGGATATAGGAGCATGGACACCTAGCCAAATGGAAAGGAATTTATAGTTTTATGCCACTGCTGTCTCTGTCTCCAAATCATATGAGTCTGGTATGTGGGTGTGGTTTGCTAAGAATCGCCTGGCAGGTCCAATTGATACCCCTAGTGGTTCACAGTTGGTCTGTGGGTTGGCAGTTCCCCATTCCTTAATGCATTGGTTTGAGAAATGTGCTAAATTTGCATTAAAATACGGATCACATTTCTCATCCATCCTTACACTCTAGTGCAATAAGCAGTATACATGCCATCATGTTTGGAAGTGGGAGACAGCTGTGCTGTTTTCCATTTTTGTTAGTAGAGCAGGTCAACTAGACCACATGTTCATCCATCAAATGATATTTGTAAATATATAAATCACAGATTGGAGGGATAAGGAGTAGGGTTATGTTACTCCTAAGCATTGCAAGCACTGCCTAAAAGGTCCTCTGACATTTGTGCAACCTCATTGTTTGAAGAACTATTCAGCATTATCTAGCAAAACAATTTGATTCTCCCAGCAAGATACTGCACTTTTGGAGCAAAGAAAATGTGTTGCCTTGGCAACAGAAAACTGTCTTGGACAAAGGTAATCCCCTCCACCCAATATTGCCTGTATTAGCTGAAATGCTGCTTGTGTCTTTTTACCCTGTGAAATAGTGACATTGATATAACAAGATTTTTGCTGTTCTTTAAAGATTACATGCACTTTAAAAATAAATAACACTGCCACTTTTGCAAATTACAGGGTGGTGTTTCCCCCCCAGAAATGCATATTTCTACAGATGTATTTTTTTAATATATACGACCAGAGTGATTCACACATAGAAGCAAATTTCCAAATGCAGATCTTCTCTGCTGGGGCAAAACCAGGTATTGTGCGGGGGGCGGGGCGGCACCACACTGTGTCAGTCCAACAACCTACTTGTGCTCTTGAAAAAGTAGACTAGCCTTCTGTGACTTGTGCTCTCTAGCAATTTTGGATTAAAACTCTGATGAAGCTCTGGGGTTCCTGTATCTTCTCTCTCTCTGTGTGTGTTTCTCTCCCCTGCAGGTGAAGAAGCAACTGAGGGTGGGCAGTTTTAAGCTTAAAAAGCAACTCGAGGGTTAAGCAGCCGACTAGAAATGCAATATACCTCACTATAGTGGAGAAAATTGTGACCAGGTAACCTGGTCTGTACTGTTCAGGTACTAAGTGTTGATGGGTGACTTCAAGGCCTCTCCTGTTCCCCCATATTTTGATTTGAACTAGACTTGGACTGGACAGTTTAAACAGAATGTAGCTTGTCAAGTAGTAGTAGTAGTTGTCGTTCAGTCGTGTCCGACTCTTCGTGACCCCATGGACCAGGGCACGTGAGGCACGCCTTTCTTTCACTGCCTCCCACAGTTTGGCCAAACTCATGCTGGTCGCTTCGAGAACACTGTCCAACCATCTCATCCTCTGCCGTCCCCTTGTGCCCTCCATCTTTCCCAACATCAGGGTCTTTTCTAAGGAGTCTTCTCTTCTCATGAGGTGGCCAAAGTACTGGAGCCTCAACTTCAGGATCTGTCCTTCCAGTGAGCACTCGGGGCTGATTTCTTTAAGGATGGATAAGTCAAGTAGTAAACATAATGAATAACCCTCATCGAAAGAGAGAGAGAGAGAGAGAGAGAGAGAATTACTAGGTTTCAGTGAGGATTCAGAAACAGTCGGGGTGCCAACTTGAATAAAATATTGAGGGGGCAGGTAAACTCCGATCACTAGATACGGCACACACACACACCATTTGAATCAACTTTTTTGGGTGGGAGTCCCCTCAAATATTTTATTGGGGAGGCTGAAGGGACCTCAACCACTAGCAGTTGGCTCCCATGTTAAACAGTATTTAACAAACTCTGAGTAGTACTGTGTATGTTGGGGGCAGGGAAGCAGCGGCAAGAGGCCAGCTCTTTGCAACTTGTAGACATGGATGGACAGCGGCTGTTGCTCTGCCTTTCTGGTGTTTGTGGCCTTCTCAGCTACCCTTAGCTGCTTCCTCTCAATCCTGAGTTCCCCTTTTTCTGTGGCCTGGCATTCTGACTCTGCTGCTTCTCTGGGTCTGATCTGCAACAAGGCGTTAAGGAAGCAGGATGCCTGAGCTTATCTCTGTCCAGGACTTTATCTCCCAGACCCAAGAGGATCTCAGCTCTCCAACCACCTCCTCCTTTACCAGCCACATGGGCAAATGCAGGAGCACCGTTTGCAACCTAGAGGAGGTAAGAAAGGGTTCAAGGAAGGAGGTGGCGGCAGCTGGGCTGAAGCCAAAGCGGAGGGGGAGATTTTGGGATTTTGA
Source organism: Lacerta agilis (assembly GCF_009819535.1). Lineage (NCBI taxonomy): Eukaryota > Metazoa > Chordata > Lepidosauria > Squamata > Lacertidae > Lacerta > Lacerta agilis. The sequence goes on along the minus strand of NC_046317.1, from coordinate 65,185,535 downwards.
AGAGAATTTGCTGCTGGGTGTTCCTCACGCTGTGCAGGGAAATAGACAAACTGAGGAGTGAAGATGGGTGCAGTTATTTTTTATTTAAGGATTTGTACCCCACATTTCCTTCAAAAGAGGAAGCTGAAAACAGCTTGCACAATGTCCATAGAGATTAACAGAGAACAACCAGTTCCGATAAATGAGCTCAGAAAACCAAATAGCACAAGCTTCAGATGAACTTTTATTCAATACAAAACTGCCCATCCAGCCAATGAAATTCTAAACAGGCAGTATTCACTTGCCTTCCAAATGACTGAAGGACCAGATCTGGGGGAACAGATTCCATAGTTATGTTGCAGGAAAGATCCTCTACTTGATATCTTGTCAGATTTCTCCTCACTGATAGAAGGGACCCAAAGGAAGGCCCCTTCCATGGGAACCAAAGTCACCTGGAAGAAAGCACATCCTTAGACATGCTGACATGCCCCTTTGTCACAGTGACCTAGGACATAAAATTGGCTTCTGAATTATTCTCATCCCTGTTCAGTGGCTTGGTGGCTTAAGTCCTTGTCCTCAGCAACTTTGCATTTATTAGAAGACTGGCAAGCAAGGCAATTGTATACCTAGGGCTAAAATGGGGCAAGAAAGCATGTATACGATTGCACTGTTGGTGTTAAAACAAATAAATAAATTGCGCTGTTGTCCATGTGATATATCTGTTTGCTTTGCTCTGATACTAACTAAACCACATTGTTCTTACCATCCATAAGGGAAGGGCTGTGGCTCAGTGGTAGAGCATGCAAAATGTCCAAGTTTCAGATCTCAGCCTTTCCAAGCAGTCCCATGTCTGAAAACCTGGAGAGCTGCCTGCCAGTCAAAGTAGACAACATTGACCCGGTTTCCTATGTTCTTATATATCTCACAGCTATCTTCGTAGGAGTTTGGGAGCCAACTCTGACTAACTTGAAACCACTTCTGCCCTTCTCACCTTCTCATTTCCTCTTATGAAATCCGTTGCATATCTGCCCTTCAGTTTCCAAATGCTGGACTCATTTGTGAAGCGAAATGCAAAGGCCAGGATACCTGATCAAGCTTTGCATAATGCAGTTTAGCAGAACCCGCAAAACAGTAAAAGAGCCTTAGGGCAGTATGTGAAGATGAAATGAAAAGCTGGAAACAGGAAACCGTTTAGAAATATGAATAGTTTGAGGGCAGAAAAGAAAAGCTTGCACACCAGGAAACGGAAATGTTGCATGAACTCAGTGTGCACGAGAGGCAGGAATATCCAAAGCAGCATCCAGAACTTCAAGAGAGCAGCTTTAGAATGTTAAGTAATGAGGGTGAGGGGCACAAAGTTTCTGAGTTATCCAGAGTTCCTCCTCAAAACAATGGGGGTGGGTATACAGCTGGACGTGATATAGAAGACCAACATGATTTGATTTTCCAGATGGAAGAGAGTGGTCATTGCTGGTTTGTTTATCCCAGTAGCCCTTGGGGCAACTTGAATTCTGTTTTGCACCTAGAAAAATATAACCTTATCATGTATAATAATTTTTGCATATTTATAAACTTTGTTTTGCTTTGGGAGAGCAGCTTGTGCTTAGGACGTCTTTTTTTCTTTTTAATGCCTTTAGGCTTTAGATTCTGATCGAATCATTCTGCAAAAAATGAGGAAAGCAGTGAAAGCAGAGCACACAACTGGACAAGGTCAGACTGTCATTGGGGATGTGGTATGGGCTGCTGCCCAGCCCAGAGGCCCTGAGAATTTTCCTGTAGCTTTAAGGGTTGCTTAGAAGGGCTAATTTTACCAGTGTCCGCTTATCAATTCTTATAGGAAGAGGATCCCTCTCACAGTCTTACAATGCAATATTATACATGTGTAGTGTTATAAAAATTCTGTAATTGGGTTCGTCTCCAGAAGGGAGTCCATAACCCCAGGAAGAGCGCTATAATTTAAGAGCCCCTTCCCGACAACGCAGCACAAAGACAAATACTGAGTCTCCCAAAGCAAGGCCTTGTTTATTAGAAACTGCTGCAGCAGGGTGTTTTGCAAGCAAAAGACCTCGAACAAAGGCACGCAAGCTCCTATATAGACTTTTGAAATCGCCCCCCTCCAGCTCAAGACCACCCCTCCATACATCATACATACATCACAGATACATCGGAACTACATCACAATTTGGGAGGGTCTGATAGCAGTGATCTGAGCATCCTGGACCCTGCCCCCATGTCTCCTCTTGCCCTCCACCAATACCCATCAAGTAAAACAAAAGAGATATTTACATTTCCCTGTTTCCCAGCCAAGGCAATCACACCCTTTTGTCTCCATCTGACCCTGCTATCTTTGGAATGGCCACCCAGTCTGGCACTCAGGCAACAGGATGCCAGGGATTATCACTTTTAATTCCTGAGGTAATGGGAAGGTACCCCAACCCTCCTTCCTTGGAGAGAAGCAGTTTATCAGTTTGGGAGTGAAAATTGGTGTGAGGCCTGTTTTTCCTGTGTTTGCGTGGTAAATTAATAATATATATTATATATATAAATAAAAGACCCCAAATTCCTACAACACTACTAGTCCTATTAAATCCTGTTAAATTCATTGAATGGTAATTACTCTTTGGCAAGTATGTATAGGATTGCAGACAAAATTTGGCAACCATAGATGTAGTTGATAGGATGAGATCTTGAAAGGCACATCTTGCTTTTATGCATACACACACCTGTTTAAACAAGCATTCCCTCATCTCCTGACCGGAGCCTCCTGTTTTAATAGTTCCAATTTGTTCTTTTAATTGTTGTGTTGTTTTAATGGATTTCTTTTATTGCATTGTTGCATGCCACCCCAATCTCCTAGTGTTGTGAGATTCCAGGTGCTTACTCAGGGTTCGTGTTTCCTTTTGGAATGAGTCACGGTGGAGACTGTGGTGTTGTGCTTTTATGATATATGGTTTATTTACCCATATATACCTAAGCCTATGATGGGGGGAGGGGGTTTCACAGCATCAACACCCCAAAAGGGTCTTGTTTCTCCCATAGCTGCAACCTTGGATTCAAGCAGAGATCTGGCATGACTCTCTCTCTCTCTCTCTCTCTCTCTCTCTCTCTCTCTCTCTCTGTGTGTGTGTGTGTGTGTACACACTGCTTTGATTCTGGGTCACATAACTGCTCCAACTCTCCACTCTAAACTCTGACTTTATTTGTTGAGGGAGGGGGCTCCACCCATTTGCCATCTTGTACTTAGCCCCTTATGCCCTCTTCATGGCCTGTCATCCAGGTTATCGCCTCACCAGGTGGCTAGCCTGACTATTCCAAGAATTAAAAGCCTTGATTAAATTCTAACACTTGCTGGATCCAGAGATTAGAGGAGTCTGGCGCATACCTTAACACCTCAAACTTATAACGGTATTTTAGATATGTGTGCTAATATTTTTGCAATTGATTTTGTAAACAACTTGCAAGCTGCTTGGGCAATTAAATGGCATACTGCATTAATAATAATAATGTTGTGAGTTGTGGGGGTTAATCTGCATGATGCCTGAGTCCCTTCTAATTCTTGGGGTCATGCAACCAGCAAGGGTTAAAATATCTTGGAGGATCTCATTGTTGAACTAGTCAGGCAAGGTTTTTTTTGTGTGTGAGTTAATGGCCATAAGGATCAGGTTGCTCTGTGCCAGAAAACAAATGGGTGCCCCCCTCACTTAACTGGTAGTCAGAATACAAAAGCCAGGGCACTTGTGTGTGAGAGAGGAAAGCAGGCTGCAGGCAGAAGCTGGAGAGGGAGAGCCATGCTTGATTTCTGCTACAAACCACAGCTGTGGCTATGGGAGAAGCAAGATCTTTTGAAGTTTTAATGCTGTGAACCCCCTCGTTTTAGGCTCAGGTTGTACATATGTGTTACTAAACCATATATCCTAAAGACACTACAGACAGTGCTGTCCCTAATTCCAAGGAAACAGAACCCTGAGTAAGCACCACTTGGAGGTTGGGGTGGAGTGCAACATCATCATCATCATCATCATCATTACTGATGTGTGCACACTCAAAAACTTTACTCACAACAAGTCATATTGTGTTTAGGATACTCCATGCAGGGAACCATTACCCTATATTTTAAAATGTGTGAAAACACATTAAAATGATAACCAAATCTTTATATTTTGGCAACAGTGGTAGAGCACATTCCTTGCATGTGGACTGTCCCAGGCATAGCTCCTGGTTTTTCCAGATGGAGCTAGAAAAGACCCTTGTCTGGAACTCTGGAAAGTCACTGCCAGGCAGCATAGGCAAAACAGACCAATGATCAGAACTCTGTACAGTGGTACCTTGGTTTATGAACTTAATCCGTTCCGGAAGTCCGTTCTTAAACCGAAACCGTTCTTAAACCTGGGCGCACTTTCCCTAATGAGGCCTCCCGTCACCAGTGCCCTTCCACCGTTTGGATCCCATTCTTAGACTGAGGTAAAGTTTGCAAACCGGAACACTATTTCCGGTTTTGTGGAGTTTGTAAACCGAATCGTTCTTAAACTGGACTGTTCTTAAACCGAGGTACCACTGTATCAGCAGTTCCCCATGTTCCTCGCTTCCCTGAGCAATGTGAAATCCAGGGGTGGCATCTTTACAACAACTGTTTAAAATAATACAAGTAGAGTTCCTTGGAAACAAATGGATTCCTAAAAACAGGTTGCAGAATTGCTGGTCCTGCAGTTGGGTCAGGTTACCAAAGGCAGCAGCTGCACAATGTCAAAATCCTTCATCTTATTGGCAGCTCTCTCCATCTGCCCCTCTCCCCCATTTGACTCTACCCAAATTGTACCCCTTTCTTTTGCCATGTACGAATAAATTGTAGTTAATAGCTGCCATTAAGAAAACATCACTCCTTAATTTATTGATCATTAGCAAGAAAGCAACTTAACAAAGGATGACCACTTGACTTACTTCAATATGAATCAGAGCTTTCATTGCTAATTCAGTCAAATAGGTAGCTCACTGTTTTATCATTTTAGGGAATCTTTTCGTTGGTTTCAGAAAGGCGTACATGAATGTTCAAACAAATTTTGCTTCTGCAGATCTCATTAACCACTTAGAAGCTCACATTATTACCCAGGAGAAGTTTTCAGGGAACTATCACAACAACAGTGATGAGAAGCTAGCTGAAGCCTTCATCACCTTTGCTTCATTCTCACGGGAGCTGCTAGATGCTGTCAAGAGCCTGGTATGAAACTGTTCTCCACACCCACAGATTTGTCTGAAAAACAAAAGCATGATGACAGGGGCATGGTCAATGGTGTCAGTCTTCCCTCCTGGGCCCTAAGGAGAAGAGCAAAGGCCATGGGAGAATCTCAAAAGGCTACCTTGCCTTTTCTTACTGAAATTGGGGCATGCAAATAAGCCTACAGTTTGATTCCCTCCTTTCCCATTCCTTTTTGACAAGCTAAAACAATAATGCAATACTTTTTTTGTTTTATTTATTCTACTTTATTTTAAACGTTCCCACCCCCACCTTTCAATTAAAACATGGATCTCCAGAGGGGACTTACAATAAAAATAATAAATACAACACACATTTCTAAAGCACAAAATGCTCAAGTAGGCCTACCTCCAGGACATCCACTGTGAGAAATGGGCCACTGGGCTGATCCAGCAGATTCCAGCAGGTGGCTGGACTAGGTGGCATTATAAGCCACATATTACTGGTGTTTTGCTATATCAAATAGACTAGGCTATTTGGTGTTAATGCCTCCGATACAAAAGGCCTTCTGGTTTTTCCTTTACTGAAATTGTTTTGGCATCTCTGACATTGCCTCTGAGGAGATCTGTAAAATTTAGGACTGGACTACAGAGAAACTTTAGGATACTCAAAGGATTGGGATTTCCTGTTTGGTGCACTTGTTTTTGTGTTCCCATAGTGCCAGTTGTATCTGTATGTTTTTATTTAGGTTGTTACAAGCAAACAAAGCCCTAGATATGCAGTATTGTCCTTCCCTAAATGAAAAGGATGCCTTAAATTATCATCTATCACTGGAGAGCACTCAATAATATGAAGAAGCCGTTAGTGCTAGCTACATATTGAACTCTCTCTTTTTGCAGTTGCTGAGCCTGTATCACAACATTCACTTTTCCCTGGACTCACTGATCAAGGGAGACTTTAAAGGGGTGAGTAAACAGATGCTGCAAAATGTGTTTCTGTCCGGTTATTATGTGAGATTGCTTAGATTTTTGTTCATTCATTCATTTTTACATTTACATTCTGCCTGTCCTCCAAGAACTTCAAGGAGACACAAATGGCTCTATTTCCATTTTTTTATTTTTATGTGCTGCAAAACTTTGTTGCTCAGCCTTGTTCTCATTGCAATGCAATGCAATGTTTTAAACTGATCCTGTGGGATCAAGTATTGAGATGCACTATAAAAAGCATGAAAATAGCAGGCAGGGAAAATATAATGTTTGATTCTCTTTACCCCGTATAGGGCAGCATAACAGTTTAGCAATCTGTATGAAATATGAGGAGTCTTGAAAGGACTGAAAAGGGGAAGAAGAAATAAAACAACAACTAGATTTATTAAGTCTTAGTTTCTTTGTCTCTTGATAGGACTTTAAAAAGCCTTTTGAAAAAGCCTACAAAGACTATGAGAGCAAACTGTAAGTTGGCCTTTTCCTCCTAAGCCAATGATTGCTTCTGTACTTGGAATTGATTCTAGCACAATACACCTGCATACAGCCATTAATAAATACTGTCTCTTTCTAAAATTCAGTGCAAAGATAGAGAAGGAAAAACGAGAGCTGGCAAAACAGTATGGGATGGTACGGACAGAGGTTGCAGGAGGGGAGATTGCTGAGGAGATGGAAAAGGAACGAAGGATGTTCCAGTTACACATGTGTGAGGTGAGTGAGACAGATGAAAAAGTGCTTCTTCCTGTCGTTTCCTGTGTGGATCAGTCTGCTTGACAACACTGCATGTTAACATGTGATATAGTCTGTCTATTTCCCTTTATGGGACAGATACTCATATCAGATTATTTAAATTGTTATGTAAATAATAATAACAGTTGCAAACTATTACTTCATTTAGGAGAAAGGAAGCATCTCTGAACTCCATAAGCAGGGCACTGGCAGGCCAAGTAGATGCAATAATTTTTCAAAGAAGGAATTCTCCTCTGCTAAAGATTTTACATTCATTGTTGATGGAATGAAACAATGGGTCCTACATTATATTGTGCCCAACCTAGAAAAAAAATCTTACAGTACAAACAGAAGTTGAGTCCGGATGTAAGACATTACAATAAATGTGTGCTTGCTTCTATTTTGTTTCTGTGCAGTTTTCAGGATTGTGGCTCAGTTGAAAGGATATCAGATTTCTCCAGCACTTGAAGTCTTAATACTTTGTGTTTTGTACTGGGGAAATGCAATGCTTCCCCCAGAGAGTGTATTCCCTTTGGTACAATGCAATGTGGTTATATAGACGTCGCTCTGGCACTCATCACGGTCCTCCGTGCACCAGTAGTGGTTTAGTCATGATGCCCACATGACCCGGAAAGCTGTCTGTGGAAGAACACTGGCTCCCTGAAAAGTGAGATGAGCGCCACACCCCATAGTTGCATTTGACCCTGGCTTAAATGTCCAGCCAGGGGTCCTTTACTTTTAAAGGGATATCTTAACAACATATCCATCAGCAGCAACTGAATGTGTTTGCTGTTCACAGTTAGGGGAAAAATACTCCTACACTAGTAGCTGTGGAAGTAAGAATGAGTTGTCAAGGGTAAATTAAAAGACAATGTAAACACTGTATAATATCTGCCTTTTTTAGAATTTGAAGGAGGGGAAATGGAACTGATTTATCTAAATACAAAGAGTTTGATCCAGATTTGTCTTTCCATAAACAGAAGGGCTTCTTTCATTAATGGAAGGGACTGAGATCCAGTGGAAGTTCCCACTGGGGAAAGGACAGGGGGAGGCAATTTTTCCTGATTGTTGCCCTCTTACTTTGTACCGCCTTCCATTTTGTTCTGTGAGTCTCCTGGTCCTTAAGAGCAGCTTTTTGGATGGCACAGGGGCTGCAGAGGGAAAAGGAAATAAGCGGGAAATTACCTGTGTGCCCACTTTCCAGCAGCAGGAACTTCCTTTGAGTTCTGCTTACAAGAAATCTAAATCTTAGCCAGCGTATTGTTCTGTCTTCGAAGAACAATTGGTGTATTATATACAGTGGTAGCTCGGGTTACAGATGCTTCAGGTTACAGACGCTTCAGGTTACAGACTCTGCTTACCCAGAAATAGTACCTCAGGTTAAGAACTTTGCTTCAGGATGAGAACAGAAATCATGCGGCAGTGGCACGGCGGCAGTGGGAGGCCCCATTAGCTAAAGTGGTACCTCAGGTTAAGAACAGTTTCAGGTTAAGAACGGACCTCCAGAACGAATTAAGTTCTTAACCCGAGGTACCACTATTTCATGTAGCAAATTAATTATGCTAATGATGCAAGGTACAATTTACAAAAGAAATTTATGTCATGTAATTTGGGGGAAGCATTTTTAAATGAAACAAATCACTGCAGAACATTGTTTTCTATTTGAGCAGAGGAGGCATAAGTAAACAAAACAAAATAAGTAAACTCAGCAGTCCATGTTCCCTTTCCCTCCAGTACCTAATTAAAGTGAATGAGATTAACACCAAGAAAGGAGTTGACTTGCTGCAGAACAACATCAATCACTGCAACTCCCAGTTCAAGTAAGTGCATTCAGTTTCCTATATTCTCATTCCTCACAATGTTGCAATAATTTTTTGAGCATCTTAAATATTAACAACAGCATTTCATCATGAGCTTCTGTAGGAGAGCCTTATGGTATTCATTTATTTTTCATTTATAGTGTGCGTGAGTTCTCTCTCTCCACACACCTTTTTTATTCTGAACAGTCTTCTTTCCCCATAGCAGAGCTTCCCCACATTACATCTTTACAAGCCTTAAGCCTTGCCCTTAAGTATACGTCTGCACAGGGGCGTCGTAGGGTGGGGGCGGTGGGGGCGGGCCGCCCCTCGTGCCGCCCCTAGGCGGGTGTGTGCGGTGCTGCTGCTCCCGGGGTGACGGAGGGAGCGGCGGCGCGTGTGGTGACAAGCGGCGGCCCCTCCCACCACTCCCACGCGCCGCCGCTCCCTCCGTCACCCCGGGAGCAGCAGCGCTGCACGAACGAGGCTCCAGAAGTGGCGGCCCGGCATCCCCGGGGGCGGGGCGTCGCCGCGTGTGTGTGCGTCATGACGCACACGCAGCGATGCCCCGCCCCCGGGGATGCCGGGCCGCCGCTTCCGGAGCCTCGGTGGGCTGCAAAGAGCCCTGAAGCCGCAGCCTGGCAACCCTTTGTGCTACGGCAGCGGCTTCGGGGCTCTTTGCAGCCCGCCGAGGCCCCCAAGACCCCGCCCGGCATACCCCGGGGGCGGGGCGTCGCCGTGCGTCATGACGCACACGCAGCGATGCCCCGCCCCCGGGGATGCTGGGCCATCGCCGCGCGTGCATGCGTCATGACGTCATGACGCACGCACGCGCCGCGATGCCCCGCCCCCCAGGGGTGCCTCTTGGCTTCCCGCCCCGGGCAGCCAAGGGGCTAGGAACGCCCCTGCGTCTGCATTAAGTAACTTGTGTGATTGTGCGATCAGGGCCGTCTTAACCATTGAGCCTACTGGCGCAAGGCGCCAGGGCACAATGGCCTGGAGGGTGCCTCCGCCCTCCAGCCCCACCTGCAGCACCCGCCAGCAGCACCCTCCGGCTGCCTGGCGAAGCGGGAGTGCGAGTTGGCCGGCCGCACCAGGGCACCTCATATACTTAAGACGGCCCTGTGTGCGATACTGCGCTGCCCAGCTTCACCCACTTTTGGTTCTGGCCCTGCTTGCTTATGAAATGTGGCCCCTGATAGTTTTCCACTGTGGTAATGAAGCTCCCAGACTCAAAAAGGTCCCATCCCAGCCTTAAGGGAGTTCAAGAACATTCCAATTTGGATTAAGCCCTGGATTATGCAACCATGTTTGGAATACCTCCAAGGGACATTGTAGAGCTGGTAAAGGCTCAGAAAAGGGCAAGCAAAATGACCAAGCGGGTGGAGTGGCTCCCCATGAGGAAAGGTTGCATTTAGGGTTTTATATTTCTGATAAAAAGTGAGTATGAAGTGACGTGATGGAAGATTATATAATTGTGCACGGAATGCATAAAGTGGATAAAGTTTTTCTCTCTCATACCAGTACAACTTGTGGTTGTCCAACCAATTTGAACGTTGGAAGATTCAGGACAGATTAAAGAATGCCCTTTTTCGCGCAGTGTATAGTTAAACTATGGAACTCACTCCCACAGGAGGCAGTGATGGCTACCAACTCAGAATGTGTTAAAAGAGGATTAGACAAATCCAGGGAGGATAAAGGGTACCAGTGGCTACTAGCCTCCCTGCTGTTTCCCAATGCTATAATAAGGGAATTTCCCGCAAAAAAGGGGAAAGGTTGACAGCTATGGCTATGATGGCTGTGCTTTGCCTCTGGGGTGGGAACTGGGAATATCATTTTTCTACTTTTGTTCCACAATGTTTTTTCTGACAGTTTTTTCCAGGCATGTTTAAAGGCAACAGAGAAGCACAAACAGTTTATAGAGAATCTTACTCCTGAGCTTCAGAGTGTGAGTATGCTTCATCCCTTTCAGAGGGTTGTGTTCAACTAACATTTGCTGAGAGTAGACTTCGCTGAAATTAATGGTCGTGACTAACTTAGGTCCATTAATTTCAGTGTGTCTAGTCTGAGTAAACATTAGTTGAATACAGCAGGTCAGGGAATATGTAAGGGCTCCTCCAAACGACCTGTTGATTCAACATTTATCCATAGGTAGTGGAGCATTTGTTCTGGGGTTGTTGTTTTTTAAGGGCAGTTAAAAGGCAATGAACACCCATCCTGATTTGCTTGTTGGAGTGTTTAGATGTCTTCCTGTTAATCAGTCAATCATCCCATACTTTTCTATGCATTTCCACGCCACTTTCAAAACTACAAAAACTCTGTTGGCTTTTAAGCTGATTTCTTGTGCTGGAGTGACAGAGCACTTCAATCCACTGTAACCGTGCAAACCTTAAGTTCCAATATGCCCGTGAGTCGTTTGGGCAAACTGCTGATGGTCTGGAGGCACCCTGAGATTTTGAATGGTCATTATTTTTGTATCATTCTCAGAGCACTTTTCACTGTAACATGATGCTTTTTATTCTAAGCTACAAAGGCTGCAATTCTATGCATCTCTTTACCTGGGATAAAGTCACTGTAGGGCTGCAATTCTATACACACTTTCCTTGAAGTAAGTCACATTGAACTCAGTGGAGCTTACTTCTGAGTAGACAGGTAAATGATTGTGCTGTAAAAGATTTATATCCTGCCTTTCTTTCATAAAAAGGGATCTAAGCTGGCTAACAGAATTAAATGAAAGCAACCAAAAACTCAAAAGCTATCTAAAAATCAGAACATAATCAAATAATAAAAGCTACAGCAGAATTTTATGTTTCTCACTTTCACAATAATATTGTAACCATGTCTACTGCTTTTAAGGCATAGTATAATATCATTGAACTAAAACCAATAAAACAGCAATATTATAAACACATAAAAGGAAATAAAACAGAAAATGAGAGGATTCAAACATGTAAAACAGGTTCCAGTGTTATGAGCCAGGAAAAGGCAAAAAGGTAAGTCTTGACAAGACTTCTGAAGTAATTTATTGTTGCTGCTTCATATATGACAAAAGAAGAGGCATTATAAAGTGCAGGGGGAGGAGCAGAAAATACCCATTGTCAGGTCACTGCCCTGTGTTCAGGTACAGAGGACACAACTATTATTAATACAGAATGTATATCCTGTTTTTTCACCTGCACTGGTTCCTGTCAGCCATGTGGATCTGTAGAAGAGCACTATAATAGTGTGACAGAACTGGATGTGGCCTAAAAGTGCAGGCACCTGAACATCTAAGCTGGGACTTGTGCAAGTGGTGATCAACCTTAGTTACTTTTAGTCTTTGTAAGTGTGGGAAGCCTATGGCCCTCCAAATGATATTGGTGTTAGACAATAGCTCCCATTGGGAGTGACCATTGACCAAGCTGGCTGGGAACTGTTTTGGGAATTGGAGGGCCATGGCCTCCCCATCTCTGCAGTATACATAGCAGAGTTATTCAGTGTAGAATGTAAAATCAGGAAGGAAATGCCTACTGAATGGATTTAGCAGCAGCAGATGCAAGAACTCCCTTGCTTGATGGAATGTTTATTGCGCTGCCCTTTCAGATGAAGGCCAAGCAGGATGAGGAGAAGAAGCAGTTGTGCTCTCTTCGTGATCAGCTGAAAGCAGCACTGCAGCTGGAGCCCAAAGAGGTAAAACTGGTGAGGGAGCACCTCCTTTTGCCTAGGAATAGGAATGGATGAATTAGCTGATTTGGTTTCCCTTAGTTCCAGATTGTTTCAATCATAAATTCAGTTTCCTCATCAGTTTGATTTTTTTTTTAATCCTATAAAAAATCTTCATGCAATTTTGTGCGCATTTCTCCTAATATACATATTTTGTATACATAATGGCCATTGATATGTACAGTATTTGGGCAAGTCATTTCCCCCAATATGTATTTTTCCATGTTACTTTGACTAATAAGCTCATTTTGTGTGCCTTACTATGTGCAGTTTTGTGTATCTTGTTTGGTTTGAGACCTGTATTGCAAAATTTGGACAGATTTTGAGAGACAGCTGTGTTTCAGTTTCCATCTTTGTTCAGAATGTGCAAACTAGGTGGGTTTACATTAAAATTCTAGTGTGCTGGAGTCAGAAAATAAGGTACTCTATTTCACAAAAGTTTTTGGTGAATGTGAACAGAGGTTTGGAATAATTGCAAGGGCATGAAGCTTGGATTTTTGAACTCTGGGCCAATATTAGATTTGTACTTGAGAAAAACTACAAAGTGCTGCAAAATTGGTCTGTTTCCCAACAGAATTCTGTTAGAAAGCCATTGAGATACAGCATGCACCAGTTACAGGGAAATAAGCAGTATGGCACAGAGAGATCGGGGAGTCTCTTTAAGAGAAGTGATGGGTAAGTAAAACCACTTCAGATCTGGCAACTGCAAATATATTTTATGAGCTCAGTTTACAACAACAAAATCATAAGAGCCTGCTGAATCAGGCTAATGGTTCATGTAAGTCCAGTTCTCACAGTGGCCAACCAGATCCCCATGGAAAGCCTGCAAGCAGAACCTGAACTCAGCAGCATTCTCCACACTCATAGGTCTGGTTCACACATCACATTAAACCATAGTTTAAAACAACCAATGGGTTAATGTGGATGCACAGTGTGTTGGCACATGCTGCTGAAAAGTTCTGTCTACTCCTCTTGCACTCATGCTGTTACCACTCTGCCAGGAAAGAGGCCAGAGTTTGGCTTGTTGTGATATTTAAACCTGAGCTCATGATTTTTCTCCTCTAAACAAACCATGAGTAGCAAGCCAAAAGCAAACCTTAGTTTCACTGCTGATGGTTTGTTTGGAGAGAAGCAAACCACAAACCTGGATTTGGGCAGCATGACAAAACAGACTCTGGCTTGCTTCCCAGCAGTAGTTTAATATGTGGTTGTAGCAAGGGCTAAGTAAGAGATGTGATGTTGTCATTAAGATGTTTGTTCAAGTGAGTCCTCCAGAGAGACTTTTGTGAGTGTAGGAGGAGAAAATAACTGTAGACACTCTTCCCATGAACTTATGTAAATTAATTTAGGATGACAGCCATTGTGTTTATTTCCATCATGCCCTTTGATGCACTTACCCTAGTGAAGTGGTTGGAATTAGTATTTGTCAGGTTGGGTCTCCCACCTGAGACTTTCTGTTTTCTGTTTAATGTAATGTTACTTTTAAATTTCAGCTTAAGAAAGGTCTGGCAGAAGAGAAAATGCACAGTCAGGTATGGCTACCTGACCATCTCACACAGCACGGTAGGCATCATGCTTCATCTTAGAACCTGTTCAGTGTAGATGGATTAGAGATGAAGCTTCTTCGGAAACCAGTTACGTACAAGAACTTTATTAGGGTACTTCCAAAGCTCACCTTCCCTACAAAAGTGAAACAGGTATCCCTTAAAAGAAGCACTTGTTATCCCAGGGGTCCGGAGTGAGTTTTTTCTGGTTCTGAACAATGTTTGCTGTTGCTCTTCATACACCATTGTTTGGTCTAGTGGTGATTAGAATGAGTGGATAGTGGAGACCCACCTGATTTCTGTTTCGTATGTGCATAATCCATATTGTATGCATGTTGTGCAGCTGGACACTGTTGAAACTGACTTACAATATTCTTTTCTTTTCATCATCTAGCTAAACCGCACTCCAGTCAAGCTGAATTTGCTCACTTGCCAAGTGAAGCCAAACGTGGATGACAGGAAATGCTTTGATCTTATTTCACGTAAGTCCTCATTTTCTGAGGAAGCATTTCAAAGAGCACCCTTTTTCTATAGTGCTTCATAGGAGAGGTACAGGTGAAGAGGTTTTTTTTTGTAGGAGTCTGGGGAGGGAATGCATCTTAAACCTTACCCTTATCCTTGAATTTCATTCCTTTCTCACTGGGTGACCTTGGCCAGCCATTGGCCTCATTCACACACAATGTAATCATGGTTTAGTGAGAATAAGTAAGCATGCAGGTCCCCAGAGCATTTTGCTCTCCCCCAGCTATGCTGCAGTTGTGCAACTGAGGGCTAAGCCATAGCTCATGTTTCATCTCTCCTATAATAAACCACCAGTGGTAAATCAAAAACAAACCCTGGTTTACAGCTCATGGTTTGTTGGGAGATTCTGGGGGATTATTTTGCGTTCTAATAATCTCTCTCTCTCTCTCTCTCTCTCTCTCTGTGTGTGTGTGTGTGTGTGTGTTTATTTCAGATAACCGAACATACCACTTTCTAGCAGAGGACGAACAGGAATGTACCATGTAAGTACTGGGGAGGAGGGATGGAGCCCTTAAGACCTGTGTGGATTGAAAAAGTGCAACAGGTGACACCTCTCCTATGTTTATTGTTTTCTCATGTTAGGGGAAAGTCCCAACCATTTATTTTTTATCTATTAACAGGGCTTTGAGCAGAACTACACATTATGCATGGTTCTGTTATTCTTCCTGTAGACTTTTTTAAAAAAACAAAACAAAAACTAAACAAAATATACTAACTGAGACTGAATTTAAAGAGGGAGGCTGACCTCTGTTACATTAAACCTACAGAACTCACAAGGATTTATGTGTGCCTGCATCCCCCTGCTGCAGGAATGGGACACCTGTGGCCCTCCAGATGTTGTTGTACACCAACTTCCATTAGCCCCATCCAGCACAGTCAATGGTCAGGAATGGGGAACTGCAGTCTCCTGCTATAGTGGCTCAGATGCAGGTGGGACCTCTGCTTATGGGTCCAGCATCTTCCATCTTAGCGAAGTGTCCTAACAACATCATAGTGTGGTTTGAAGTTCCATCTTCAAGCTCATCTGTTGCCTTGCATCCCTTTGCTTAAGGAAGTGGAATGCATGGGGAAGGTATTTACTTTGGATTCCTTACAGATTGTGGCTTCAATTTACTTCCATTTGCAGCCATCCATGCAGTCTGCAGTACAGAGGCCTAGGTTGACTGAAAGGGTGAGGAAGTTCAGTTTATCTGACAGTAGTTTCCTTCTGCCTTGCAGATGGGTCTCTGTCCTCAGCAATAGTAAAGAAGAGGCTCTCAACGTGGCATTCAAACAAGCACAAGGCAGGGAAGAGTGCAGCATGGACGACCTGACCGGAGCTATCATCAAGGAAATAAAGCGCATGCCAGGAAACAGCATGTGCTGTGACTGCTCAGCATCAGGTGCAAAAGGAGACAGCTTAACTACTTCCCATTTTGCCCCTGAATGGCTGGGGAAGGTTCTACAGAGGGCGGGGTGCATTGGGATACCCAATCTCAGTGATCACGAGCAGAAGGAGGACTTATGCTATGACCAGAGCATGTCATTATTGAGGACTGTCATTGTCTGAGGACTATCCCTGCCTCAGGGTCTGGTCAATGCCAGGTCAATGATTCACTGCCACCCATGACGTGATTGTGGATGGAGGAATTGACCTGGCAAGAGACTTTGTTGGACATGGCAGATGGGTCTGTTCTTGCCGCTGCTTTTGCACAGCAACCCAGGATATGTGGGTGGGGGATGGCGGGGTTTCAGTGATTTTTAGGAAGTCATTAGTTTTCACTAGGCATCCTATTATTTCATTTCATTTTTATGTGTTTGAAGCTTTGAAGATAATTATTCTATAGTAAACTAAGCAAATGTTCACCCCTTCCACTGACATTTTTGAGGGCCCTCAGAGGCAGGGGCGTTCCTAGCCCCTTGGCTGCCCGGGGCGGGAAGCCAAGAGGCACCCCTGGGGGGGCGGGGCATTGTGGCGCGTGCGTGCGTCATGACGTCATGACGCACGCGCGGCGACGGCCCGGCATCCCCGGGGGCGGGGCATCGCTGCGTGTGCGTCATGACGCGCGCGCGCACGGCGACGCCCCGCCCCCGGGGTATGCCGGACGGGGGCTTGGGGGCCTCGGCGGGCTGCAAAGAGCCCTGAAGCCGCTGCCGTAGCGCAAAGGGGTGTCAGGTTGCGGCTTCAGGGCTCTTTGCAGCCCACCGAGGATCCGGAAGCGGCGGCCCGGCATCCCCGGGGGCGGGGCATCGCTGCGTGTGCGTCATGACGCACGCACACGCGGCGATGCCCCGCCCCCGGGGATGCCGGGCCGCCACTTCGGGAGCCTCGTCCGTGCAGCGCTGCTGCTCCCGGGGTGACGGAGGGAGCGGCGGCGCGTGGGAGTGGTGGGAGGGGCCGCCGCTTGTCACCCCACGCGCCGCCGCTGCCTCTGTCACCCCGGGAGCAGCAGCACCGCACACACCCGCCTAGGGGCGGGACGAGGGGCGGCCCGCCCCCCCCGCCCCCACACTACGACGCCCCTGCTCAGAGGTGTTGAGAAAATTTCATGAGGCGAAAGTGTGAAGATTTCTTACCATACTGTCCATCACCTACAGCAAGGTGACAATACCTGTTTTGTTCTTGCTTACTCCGCACAGACCCAGCTTGGCTCTCCATTAATTTGGGAATCCTGATTTGCATTGAGTGCTCTGGCATTCACCGAGAGATGGGTGTCCATCATTCCCGTATTCAGTCAGTAGCCTTGGACAAACTGGCAACCTCAGAGCTTCTGGTAAGGGTGTTCTGACTGTGTTCTGCACTACAATAACCACCTTCCATTCAAACTGATTCACCTCTTTCATAAGTTCTATTTTGGTTACAACATTCCTTCGGTGATTACCGGTGTGCTGTTTTCCTCTCTGCCCCATTTCTTTTGCAGTCTGCCACTTTCTGTGATGTTACCATGGTTTCACCTTGCCTGCTAACCCTGTGTGCACACTATACATTTAAAGCACATGGCTTCCCTTCAAAGAATCTTGGGAACTGTAGTTTGCCATTCACAAAGCTACAATTTCTGGCAACCTTGACAAACTTCATTTTTCAGGATTCTTTGGGGGGCATCATGGGGTTTAAATGTACTTTAAATGCATAGTATGTATGTGCGTGCATGCGTGCGTGCGTGTGCGCGCGCGTGCGCACACACACACACACACACACAGAGTGTCTGTGTCTGTTGTTACTTTCCTCCTTACTCCTACCTTTACATTTAAGCTAAGCAGGGCATAAATAACACAGAGGTACTACTCAAATGTTGCCATAGTTCAACATTTCTCCTACTCTAACGTGATTTTCTCTGTTGTAAGACCCATCCAGGATGCAGCTTGTGGGCAAGCACATGCTTGGCACTGACATAGCTATATTTTTATTTCCTGTTGTGTGTTAAATTACATCTTATTTGTTTTGCAGTTGGCAAAGAATATTGGAAACACACAGTTTAATGACATTGTTGAAGCCAATCTTCCCAGCGCATCTCTAAAGCCTTCTACTGATAGTGCAATGTAAATAATCTTAATTCTGTTTTTTGTTGTTGTTGTTTTATTCTGGTGAGTGGGAAAGAGTGTTGGGGAGTGGGGCAATAGCAGAAGCACAAACATGTCAGACATTACACCTCAAGCCAAATGTCAAAACAAAACAAATTTTGGTGACACCCATTGATTTATTGTCTATAATTGATTGTGGCAAGAACTTTCAAAGAGGGTTTATTACATCCAGTGCATTAAGTGGTTATGTTGTGAGAGATGGCAACTATGGAATTTATTACAATAGATATTTTATACTTTGTTGGCATAGATCAGACCCAATGACTCATCAAGTCCATAATCAAGCTGAGAAGTGTAAAAGCAGGGAATGAAGGCAAAAGTCCTACCTCTCTGTTTGCAAGGTCCTACTGTCAATGTGATAAGACTGCATTCTTAGATAAACCACTGAGCCTAGGGCTTGCCGATCAGAAGGTCAGCGGTTTGAATCCCTGCGACGGGGTGAGCTCCCGTTGTTTGGTCCCAGCTCCTGCCAACCTAGCAGTTCGAAAGCACATCAACATGCAAGTAGATAAATAGGTACTGCTCCGGCAGGAAGGTAAACGGCGTTTCCATGTGTTGCTCTGGTTCGCCAGAAGCGGCTTAGTCATGCTGGCCACATGACCCGGAAGCTGTACACAGGCTCCCTCGGCCAATAAAGCGAGATGAGCGCCGCAACCCCAGAGTCGTCCGCAACTGGACCTAATGGTCAGGGGTCCCTTTACCTTTAGCAGATAGGCAGCATGGTTTCACCATAGGTAGATTTTGCCCAACTAATTTATAGCAATACCTTGTACTACTTGTGACATAATATCTTATAAATTATGTAGGTTAAATTAGTAGAGAGTGAATGTGTAATAAGGATGTAAGGTTAACACTTTAGGACTTTGGCTTTAGAGACTGTCTGGACACAGACTTTCCCGCACTGCTGTTTTGATGTGGAGAGCCAGGTATATGGTAAAATCCTGGTAGTTTTTTAGCCTACCCTGCCCCCACCCCCAGTTGAACATAGGAACTCTGTGGTGTAGTAGTAGTAGTAGTAGTAGTAGTAGTAAGTGCTTTTTTCTGGGGGGTGGGGTTACTCAAGGGTACATGGGTTTTCGCAGGGAAAGCTGCAGAGCAAAAAGAAAGAGTGCTCAGACACAGAGTTTTAAAGTGTGGACCATGATGAGAAAGCACAGAGGAAAGTGAAGTGTAGATAAGCCATAAGACAAGACTATTAAAACAGCACAATTAAAAGAGTTGAAACAGCAATTAAAACAATTAAAGCAGGAGGTTTAAAGCAGGAGATCAAGCAAATGCTTGTCTAAACAGGTGTGACTTGCCAATACTGATGGGCCTATTGTATTTCAGCAAGTCAGCGTTCTACAATAACAATGACACTAGTGAATAAACCTGTCTGTGTTACCGCAAGCCAATAATAATCAGGCTAAGGAAAAAGAAACCAGGTTTCATATGTTGATCTTAATTCCCTTATCGGAAAACACTTTAAAACAATGATTTATTTTCTGCTTATGAAAGGGCAAGGTGTGAGATGTTTTACATAAAATATAAAGCATATCCTAAACTGGTCCTTACACGAAAGCTCATACCAAGAACAAACTTAGTTGGTGTCTAAGGTGCTACTGGAAGGATTTTTATTTTATTTTTTATTTTGTTTTGACTATGGCAGACCAACACAGCTACCTACCTATAAGGTCCTTACCAGCTTTGTCAAGTGATAAGAGCACCTTGACTTTGGAGCACTAGAACAGTGTTGAAGATTTCTAAGATAAGAAAGCCGGGGCCATCGGTCTGTATGACCTTCTGATCCTCTAGCTCTATGGATCCGCAGATGTGACATTTGGCACTCCACAGAGAAAAATTATGAAAATTTCTTTCTTCTTCCCACCCGAAGCTGTGATTAGAGGCAAAAAGCAATGTGATGGGGAGCCAGAACAGGGAGTAGGAAAAGAAAAGAATAGGTTGCCTCCAGACTGTCAATGTTTTGGGGGAGGAATTCCAGCACATTTCAGAAATAAAAGTTTGCACATTTAAAGTGGATTATAGCAGTCTGTCACAATGACTCCATTTATTTATTTTTTGTTTGTTCAAGAAAACGTATTTTTGCAGTTAGGAAAGTGACAGGTAAATGAACTAAGATGTATGGTAAAAAAAAATCCTTCCAGTAGCACCTTAGAGACCAACTAAGTTTGTTCTTGGTATGAGCTTTCATGTGCATGCACACTTCTTCAGACATGCACACGTGCATGCACACGAAAAGCATGCACACGAAAGCTCATACCAAGAACAAATTTAGTTGGTCTCTAAGGTGCTACTGGAAGGAATTTTTTTTTTATTTTGTTTTGACTATGGCAGACCAACATGGCTACCTACCTGTAAGATGTATGGGATGAACAAATTATAAACAGGAAGATCTATAACTGCCATGTCAGCAAATCAGGACAAATTCAACATGAATGCATTGTTGTACAACCAGCCTGCAAACAAATCAGAACAAATGCTCAATAGAGGTCAGGCATAGCCTAAACACTGTGTAGGTTTTGTGTAAGCAAATCATGATGAACGCTCAATAAATAGGTCATCTGGTGAAGCCCATAGTCTCTACCCGTAGATTGAAGCTCTGAACTTCTGCTGCTTGTTGACTTAGAGGCTATTCTTGTCACCAGCTTTTCTGCTGGCATTGCATCAATCAGTGCTTTGCACCATTACAGGGCTCTCCGGAAGGATTTTATCATCTCCAAGTATGTTGATAGGAAGTATGTTGCTCAGAGGACCACAGAGAGCCCAGCTGCCAGGCTCAAAGACCTGCAGGATGCTGTCAAAGACAAGGATATATTTATCTTGCTTCAGGCATATGCTGAAAAGGTGGATTTAAATGAGGCCCTTCTGGAGTACAGGCAGGTGAGGCTTCCTCTGCCCAAAGAGATGACAAGCACACCTACACTTTAGCAGAGGGAACACCAATGTTGCAGGAGGGAAGCAGCACACATAGTCCAACCAGAACAGGTTTTATTGAACCCTGTAAGAAGGTATTTGCTCCTAAGCTATACACTAAGGAGAGTCATAAACTTTTGAGTCACTGAATAGTATTGCTTTAATTATTTTGGCTATTTCTCCAAGGCCCTTTGTTTGCATTATAAAGCAACACAGTTGTTTCCTCTTCATTATTTTTGACTCAGCATTTGGCACCCAGGGTCATATTCCTCTATGTCTCTGTAACAAAGCCACATAGCCTTTGCCTCTGTGTGTTCTATGTATTTCTCCCATTGCCTCTTGCATCTCATATACAGTATTGCCTCCCTTCCCCTTTAAAAAAAACCTGTCAGGGAGAAATAATGACAGAACCACTGTACTTTATTTATTTATTTTTTAATGGTTATTTAAATTTTATTTTTGGATATTGCTGTTGAACTTTCCTGGGTTGCCTGCATAATTTGCAGTGTATAAACATTTTAATAAAATAAATACACAACACATAGCATGTAGTTTAGCTCTAAGTTTATGCCAGGAACCGATTATAGAAAAATAGACCCTGCCTAAGCCTTCCCCTGAAGTTTTTAGAGTGATATGAATGCCATCAGGAAGTGATTTCCATGATGCTAAAGAGCAATGGCTAGGACTTTACTGATATCTCAAGAAAGCAGCAAAACATGGTTGCTCAATCACTTTGTCTTCTTCTTCTTCGTTTAAAGGAGCCAGGCGAGACACTTCTCCATCTGGCGGTTCTATTATGTGACCGAACATCTTTGCATATTGTAGATTTTCTGGTGCAGAATAGGTAAGCTGACTCCCTAGGCCTCATGATAAATTAAGTGAGGCAAGACCTACTATTGAGGGGTTTTGTTTTGGGATTTTTATTTTATTTTTATTTTCTTTGCAACAACAACAGAAAGGTCCTGAATGAGAGTAGGAAGACACACATTCTATTTCCTTGCAAAAAGCCACCTGCATTGTTTGGGGAGGAAGGGAAGCTACTTGGACTCGAAAAAGTGTTGTCTCCTTGGGCTCTTCTGAAGTTTTATTCAGCCTTCTCTCCCTGCCCCATTTTTTTAAGCACTCTCTCCATTGAGTTGGAAAAGATATTAAAGTTCTCTCTATGGTGTTTGAACTAGAACGGCATGTTCCTTCATGTAAATCATCATGAGGCTGAGCATGACATCCAGTGCTGAGCATGCATGTGTGAATTTGTGCCTGGTATATGCCAAAAGGCATTCTCTATATGTTACATGCTGTTGAGCTATCTTCTGAGTCTCCAGCCCTGAAAATGATGCTGACAATTATATGCATGTATTTTAATTTGGTCATGTTAATTTGAAGATTGAGTCCCCAGACAAAAGCAGAATTTAATTCTTGGAGAGCTGGAGCAGCTGTGTGTGTGTGTGTGTATTTATATTGTGTATGTAATGGCACTTATCAACAACTGGGGAAGGGTGGTGATGGCAACACTAACTCCCTCAGCTAATGAGGAAATGAAATGGAGGAGAGAACAAAGTGAAGTCAATTGCTGCTGTTGAAGCTGTGGCAGTAATGGCAAGGTCCAGGTATACCTATTCCTCTTCCAATTCTGAACACTGTTTAATTGTATAACCCAAGACTTGTTCCTCATATTCAAGCCATACTCAATTGCATTACCACTGCATTGCTTAGACTCACTGACTGTATATATTGTCATAAATGTACATTTATCTGGAGTGTGAATGTTAGTAAGGGGGAGTTATTTGTAGACAGAGATTTCCACTCCTTGTTTAATTGAACCATCAAATAAATGAAGTATTATATAAATAGGAAATAGCCTGCCTGGCTAATAATTGTGTCTCATCTAGTGGGAGCCTGGTGAAGCAGACCTCCAAGGGCAACACCCCACTTCATTACTGTAGCCTTCACAATAAACCTGAATGCATAAAACTCCTTCTACGGGCCAGAGCCAACATCACAATCAGTAAGTGGTTACCAAACAAAAATTATTGCTTGAGTTAGGAGGGGAAATAACTGCTTACTTGTCACAGACTGGTTGGATGCAGAGGAATGGTGGGGGAAACCTGCTGGGGAACCCACCAAGGGAAGAAGGCTCAGAGCCCAGGGATTGGTGGTGGGATGACGCTGAGAGGTCAGAGGGAGAAGCCCTGGGAGGAGGAGGTGTCAGAGGTTGAAGGGGCAACAGGGCTTAGTGAGTTAGGAGAGTCTGTGGCAGAGAGAATCAAGAACCAGAGGCAGAAGCTAAAGCAGGTGAGTGGGAGAAGGGAGATCACAAGGCAGAGATAAGGCAGGATAGTGAAGAGTCATACAGTGTTTCCCCCTCCTGCTGTGGCAAGCTCCCCTCATTTCCCCCTGAGCACATTTCCTTCTAATATATGCATTCTTGTAAACAATGTTTGGTTAGAGAACTGAGTCACAAAATTCAGATAAATGTAAATTTTGACAAGTGGCTATGTTTCAGTTCCCATATTCTTTTGGATAGTGCCAATTTGAAAGATTCAGCTTTAAATGTGAACTGAATCAAATTTCTCCCCCGTCCCTAAAAGTATGATGATATCAATACAGCTTAGTCTGTTGCTCTCCTTATTACTCATTTGGTGTCATCTGATATTTCTTAACAGCGAATGAAGCTGGAGAGACAGCCCTCGATATTGCTAGGCAAATGAATCATGATGTGTGTGAAAATCTGGTAAGAAATGGGAGGTTTATCTCTGCTTTGCCACTATAGGAAAGTAATAAGCTTGAGAAGTATTTGGAAAGGGCCATAGCTCAGTGATAGAGCATCATTTTTGCATGCAGAAGGTCCCAGGTTCAGACTCAGGCATCTCCATATTGGACTGAATGAGGCCCCTGTCTGAAATGCAGATGAGCCTCTACCAGTCAGTGTAGGCAATACTGAGGCGGATGTACGAATGGTCTGACTTGGTGTAAGGCAGCTTCCTATGTTCCTGTGTCTGGAATCTGGACATACCCAAATACTGAGCTCTTGGCGAAATTAAATATCTAGTGCTCCGTATTTTCAAGAAATTCAAATTGCTCTGAAACTATTGTTGCCCATTGCTCCTGTGCTTATTTTGTGTGCACACTCTCCCTTGGTCTTTGCTGAAAACAAGGTTATCAGGTTTACCTAGCACTTTAAAACTATACCCTGTAAAAGTAGTGCAGTTGTGTGAATTCACCTATGAAAATGAGAGAAGTTGGGAGATGGTAGCCACCAAGTTAGACATATTCCTCTTCTCCCAGGCCTTTGGCCAATTAAACAATCTTGTTTTGATTGGCCTTTTGAACTGGAAGGGGTTGTTGTTTTTGTTACTATGTTATATAGTTTTGAGGTTTTATATTGTAAACCGCCCTGTGATCTTCGGATAAAGGCTGGTATAGAAATTAAAAATATATATATGCAAGGTTTCTCTTCATTTGCATGTTGTAAAAGCTTTTTCTGCTTTAGTGAAAAACATGCTTCTGTGCGAGTAGTTAAGGAAGTGACAGAAATACAGCCCCAATTCACCAACAATTTATTGGCAATTTGTGGTGTTCAGATTTTAGCCCCCACTACCCCTTCTCCTCTGGGTGCTTCCAGATGGTTATTTATTGTGGGACGGCTGCTCATCATGCCCACAAGTTTTTTTTAAAATTGCAGCGTCCACACAACATCGTTGGCATTAATATGGCAGCCTGCATCCTGTCCTGCCCCTCTTTTAAATTGGATTTTCCTTTTCCAGGGAAAATCTGATAAACTAAAAGAAAACAAACTGTTCCCAATGACCCATTTGTGATATCTCAGTGACCTGTTTACAATATTAAACCTCCATATTAAGCTGGAAGCACCTTGTGTCCTTCGGCAGTACTATTTGCCACTTCCCCACTAGAACCCTGGAATACAAAAGAGAGCAGCTAGGACTCCAGCAAACGTAAAGTTTGTTTTGGAACTTTCCCAAACTATAATAAGAAAGAATGTAAAGAGATACTAGAGTGAGTGTCCTCTGTCTTGCAGCTATTGCAGGCTCAAAATGATCAGTTCAACATGCGAGCTCATGTGGAATACGAGTGGCGGCTGGGCCAAGAAGACATGTTCGAAAGTGATGATGATCTGGATGAGAAGGTAAGGTCCCAGCACTTTTGATCAGTTGTTTTGTGAGCTGGAGGTCTCATTGCTTCCCATTTCTCAGCACCTTCCTAAAACACATTTGGTCGCTTAAAGTTGGGTGCCTCTTCCGGCAGGGTGTTTGTGAAAATAGCCAAAACCGAATGGATATTTCTGTAGTCATTGAATTATAGAATTGGCAGGATCCCAAAAATGATCCACTGCTGGGGTTATTAATGTGAATCATTTTAACCAATGTATTCCAAGGCCACTCAAAGCCATTGATTTCAGCAGACTTGATTTTGTGCTAGGTTGCAACCCACGGGTTGTGGTCAACATACCGTGTTTCTCATAAAATAAGACGTGCCTATAAAATAAGCCATGGCAGGATTCTCAAGCATTTACGAAATGTAAGACATACCCCGAAAATAAGCCGTAGTGCTGGGTGCAGTTCTGGAGGGCGCCAAGGAAGAGGTGAGGCTGCCCGCACCTCCGAGCCTCCTTCCTGCTGGAGGAGCCGCCCTCCAGATGCTGCCCATCTTCTTTACAACAGCGCCGCACGGAGTGAGAGCACTGAGCCGCGGCAAGAGGAGGAGGAGGCCTGCCGGCTCGGCACCCGGAACCGGCTGCTGCTGCAGCACGGAGAGGGACGCCCAGCAGCGCCATGCGGAGCACCCTGAGCCAGCCGCCTCGCCTCCGCCTGGCCCGGCCTCCGCCTGCTGGCTTGGCGCCCGGAACCAGCTGCTGCAGCAGCGCCGAGCGGAACGGCCGGCAGCGCTGCGCAGAGCGCCCCGAGCCAGCCGCCTTGCCTCCGCCTAGCCCGGCTTCCGCCTGCTGGCTTGGCGCCCGGAACCGGCAGCTGCTGCAGCGCCGAGCGGAACGCCCGGCAGCAATGCACGGAGCACCCCGAGCCAGCAGCCTCGCCTCCGCCTGGCCCGGCTGAGGAGGCCTGGCGGCTCAGTGCCCGAAACCGGCTGCTGCTGCAGCACGGAGAGGGACGCCCAGCAGCGCTGCGCGGAGCTCCCCGAGCCAGTGGCCTCGCCTCTGCCTGGTCTGGCCAAGGAGGCCTGCCGGCTCGGCGCCCAGAACCAGCTACTGCTGCAGCACGGAGAGGGACGCCCAGCAGCGCCACGCGGAGCCCTGAGTCAGTGAAGTGGGTATCTCCCCTCCCCCCCTCCCATGGCTAAACGGTTTTTATTTTCTGTATTTTATATTCTTTCACCACTTTCACACAACACTTTGGACTGGGGACTTGCTAGGTTGTTCACCAGGCTCCAGAGGGACCCTATTCTTGTATGTTAAACTACTGGTATTGGGATTGGGACTAAATTACTCCTCCCCCCCCAAAAAAAAAATACTTGCCATTGTATTTGAATTTCCTTTGTGTTAAAGAAAAAAAAATAGTTTTGCAGAGAACGTACATAAGCTGTGCAGTCTTGGCAGCCTGCACCCACATTTAGTACTTCTCATGGCTCTCACTTGGTCCCTTTATAAATCTGCGGTAATAAAAATAAGACATCCTCTGAAAATAAGCCATAGTGGGGGTTTTTGAGGGGAAAAAAATATAAGACAGTGTCTTATTTTATGAGAAACACGGTAGTGCTAAGGAGGTCATTCCATTAGCACAAGCATTTCTGCCTGCACAAGGGAACAATCATGAGGTGCTTGCCTGAAGAAAAAAAGTTTGACAACTCATTTAAAAGGGCCATCACACAACTTAAGTCTTTCAAACTTAGATCCAAAATAGACAAGCATCTGGTTTCCAAGATCAGGCACTGACTATAATTATTAGTTCTTATTTGAACAAGGACCTCGGAATTGTTAAAAATGAATACGTTTCAAGGAGAAGCACTTCATCCATTTATTCTACATGCATTGTGTGCATCCTGTTAGCTGGAACTTCCATGTGCAGAAGTAGTTTTCTTCTGAATATCAAACAACAGTGAACTGCTATTGCCCTTTGTGACCTCTTGAAAGCTTCCTGGTGGCTGTTGGCTGTTGGAAGCAGAATACTAAATTAAATTGGGCTGCTGATCCAGCGATGCTGTTCTTGGGTAAGGTTTCTAGTGTTTTAGTCTGCTCTCTGTTAACATGGTTTACATTTATTCGTTTCAGCTTAGTCCAGCGAAAAAAGATCGCTTTCATCGTCCTCAGAGCTGCTACAATCTGCCTGGAACAGCCTCTCAGTCATGGAAAAATCCAGCTGACTTCTCAAAGGGAGCCAGTCCACTATCCCCAGAGAAGCTCCGTGAGCTATATGCTGTGCCACATGTTTCTGCGTCGAGACCCATTGTGCCAACATCTCCCCCCGCCTGTACAGGCCCACCGCTGCCACCGCGCAATGCACCTAAAGGTTAGACAGCATCAATAATGTCCTATTTCATCACTGCCTTTATAGCCACAGAATGATAGTACTATAACGACACCATTCCTATGTTAGCTAATTCCCTGATGTACCATATGAGCCATCTAGTTACTCCCATTTTGCCTAGGTAGAGATGTTGGCTTCTGTCTCTCCACAATGTGCAAAGTGTACCCTACAGCTTATTTTGTGTGGGGGGTAAAGTGTCAGGGCTGTAAGGCCAAAGACTACCTGACTAAAGGTGCATTATTCATACCACTTTACATTCTGGTCGGGGATTTTGGAGACCTAGAAGACAGGGAGGGGCAGAGGTTGACACGTCTTCATACCCACAGATATAGTGCAGCAACATGAAAGAAGGGACTAATTGACTGCCACTTTCAACTGTAAATACTGCCATGGTAGTGAGCAGTGTCCTGCATCTCCTATTCATATGCAAAATATACAATACATCTTAAATTTTGCACCTAGGTATAGATGGCCAGCTCCTTTATTTTTAGGGCATGGGTACAGAACTCATGGCATTCCAGACATTGTTGACCTACAAGTCCCATCAAGCCTCACCACTGGGCATGTTGGCTGAGGCTGATGGGATCTGCAGTCCAACAACCTTTAACAAGAGTGTTATCACTGACTTTTTCTCTTTTTTTGGTCAGCACCCAGCTTCCCTCCTCCACTGCCCCCATCCAGCTGGTCAGTCCTCCCTGCAGACATAGCACCTAGAAAGATCCTGCCTCCACCTCTGACAATTCGACATAAGCGGACCTCCTCAGAGCCTTCTCCCAGCACACCACTTAATCCTACCAGCCCAAGTGCAGGTAAGAGAGCTCACTGAATCAGTTGAGGATTGCTGAATTGATTATGAAAATGAGGAACAGGAATACAGTCATACCTCAGGTTATGGCTGCTTCAGGTTGCATGTTTTCGGGTTGCGCACTGTGCCGAACCCGGAAGTACCGGAATGGGTTACTTCCGGATTTGGTGCTTTGTGCATGCGCTGACACAGTGCTGCGGGTTGCGAATGTGCCTCCCGCACACATCACGTTCGCAAGCCAAGCGTCCACTGTATATCTAGATCTACGGAGGGTGGGGGGCGGAAGGCTTTATGCTGAGGTATACCATTGATCCACTGCTAACATTGACTAGGGATGTTAACTCTTCTTATTCACAAACTACCACAGGACACCAGTGTGTTAAAATCTGGAAACACAGCTCTAGGTATATGAAGTTAGGAAACACGGATGATTTTTTTTCCATACGCCTTCCTGCACCCATTTCTAAATGTTGATTATCTGTGAATTCTCTGACACACTTTGAATATGTGGGCTACCACATCTTGCAAACCTGCAAAAAATATGATTTTAATCAAGATGTGGTGGGTTCACAAATTCAGTTCATCTAGCTAAAATTCTCTTTAAAAATCAAATTGGGTTTATTTTAGCACATTAGCTATTTCTTTAAAAATGCCCATCAGTTCATATACTGAATCACTTCAGAAGCATTCCAAACAATCCAGAATGGAGAGAGGATGAATGCATTCTTTTGAGGTAGCAAATGACCTTCAAACTGATTACATGAAAGTCAGGGACATGGCATGATAGTGAAAATAGACCACAACTATCCTGAATGCAGCACTCTAATTCACAACCATTTTGACATGTCATTGATGCTGTTAAGTGTCCACAAGTTGGTTTTTTTGTTTTGTTTTGTTTTGCTGCAGTGACAGGATTTGTGAATCCTCTGACATGTTGAGACCATGATTTTATAATGCCTCCTTGGTGGATCCACATTTTGAAGGATTTTTGAGAGATTGTGAGATGTGTTCTGGGCACATGCATATCAGAGGCAGATCAGAACATTCACAAAATTAGTCATTGTGGCAAACAGGGGAGGGACTCAACTGGTTTTACTATGTCATCAAAGGATTGTTTCCTCAGACGTTTAGGCTATAGTAAACTGACCTGACGCCTGTTTGTAAACAGAAAACTCCCTTTGTCTCTGTCTTAGACCCTAGATCTTTCTCCCTTCCAAGACGTTGCTCTCCAGAAGGAGCCTCTCCTAGGAGGTTGAGGTAACAGTGTGTGTCTGGGGGCTCCTCCAGACATCCTTTTTACTGCACATGCATGATTGGTGCTCCTGAAGCTATTGGGGCTGTCAACATGTGATCCCACTTTCAATACTGTTTGCAGCTGCAAATGTTTTGCGGCAGTCTTCCTGCTTCATTTTTGGTCGGCTCATATATCATAGCTTACTGCTGAACTTTGCATACTACAAATGTTCTGGTTTATTTTTGTCCCACTTTTGTTGCACCATAGCACCCCCCCTGGGCAGCAATAATGGGGCAGCATTGCAGAACAAACTAAAGCAGAATAAATCCACCACTACTGTTGTGTCAGGAACATGGTGCAGAATGCATCCGCAATAAAGCACAGTTCTGGAGAGGCGCTGTGATGTAGAGCTGATTGCCTGGTGCATCCCAGCTGTGTTTTGAAATAGGGTGGTTGGGCAATCTTTGTCTTTGTCAATCTGTCTGTCTCTGTATATACTGCTCAAGAGCAGAGAATGAGGTTTAAAGCAGTTCAGTTAGGGCTCTTCCAGATTTCCTGTTTGTTCATTCTGATTCATTTGCACAGAATTTGCACGGAGGTTATGTAACGTTGCCCAACATTGCTGTCATCCCATTCTTTCCAGTATACTTTCCTGACCACCAAAATAATTTGAGGGGTTTTGTTTTGTTCTGCAAGAGCACCAAATTTTCTTTAATTGTGCAAACCGAAGTTTCTGGTATATGATGGAATCATACCCGCAATATAGTGACAATATGGAAGCAACTTTAACTTGCATTGTGAATATAAAATTTATATTGGTCAGAATCTTCATTTACAAGACAGCTGCTTTTCTTCTGCTCACCTGTGAGTTGGTATGAGTTTCTAGGTGGCTGCTGTTTTTCAAGCACCTTGATTAGGAAATGAGGGATTCTTCAAGGTGAATGAACACTCCCCCCCCCCTTATTTCCTTTAGCTCTAATTCTTCTGAACTCCCTGAAGTGGTGGTGGATTCCTGGCGACAAGGTAAAACTTTCTCTCCCTCTCCCTCTCTCAGCAAATACCAGCTGGGCTACTTCCTTCTCCCCACTATAGTCCTCCAACAATATTTCACATATTCTTTCCTTTTAAAGTTGATTTCTTTTGGAACCTATGGATTTCTACTATATCATAAGTTTTGTGAATTTTACTTCCTTGTATTCAGTTGCACAAGGTGTTCTTACATCAGCCTTGTTCTTCCATTTTGACACCATTTCACAATCTAGGGGCGCTTCCAAATGACCTGTTTATTGAGCATTCCTCCTGATTGCTGTATGATTACAGGGCATTGGCTATTTGATGAACATTCAGCCTGACTTAATTTTGGAGAGAAACCAGGTTTGTTGCACATGACTTTCAGTCACCTG
Source organism: Lacerta agilis (assembly GCF_009819535.1). Taxonomy (NCBI): domain Eukaryota; kingdom Metazoa; phylum Chordata; class Lepidosauria; order Squamata; family Lacertidae; genus Lacerta; species Lacerta agilis. The sequence goes on along the minus strand of NC_046317.1, from coordinate 65,154,676 downwards.
GGATTGCACAAGCTAAATTTGCTGTTATGTGATTGAACCCCACTCCAAAATAACAACAGTCAGGAAGTGCCTTGGGTGATACGTTCCCCTAACCATTGCATCCCTGTGCTTCCTCGCCCAAGCTATTGCTCTGGTTTAGCAAGTACTTTGAGGGGAGCTTCTGTTGAATTGTGGTTCAAACCTTTCAGATGTGAACCAGTATAGTACCATTGTCTCACTTGGTTCCGAGGTGCTTGCTGGTGATGTGTAACCTTGCCTCTATTTATTACCTGACTGCCCCTCCACTACTAGGCGTTTTAAAATGTCATCCCTCTTGTTTTGGATTTCCCTGAAACTGTGTAGCAAATCCTGCTATACTTGCAAGGCAAAATTCAGGTGTAAATTATTAGTACTGTGTCAATTTTACCTTCTTTTTGTCTTTAAACTGTGTGAGGACTGGCTGCAGAGGTAAACTGCAACACTTGCTAATTTCATTTTTTTTAAACTGAAATATGTAGTGCCAGATTCCACAGAGAAAACATATCCTGAGCAAGTTTTTTTGTGAAGGAAATCTGAACAAAAACTGTGTATAATTTGAGCAGAAAGGGCTGGAGAGGTTTGTTTTTCTTACTTCAGGAGACATTCAACTAATCATACAGAGGAAATCTCCTGCAGAACTACACATTCAGTAAGAGCATGTTATACCTCAGCAAACATCATGGTACTCTGCATGGTTGCTAAGCAAGACCTCGACCTGTCCTCCTCTTAGCTAGTTGATTTTAACATTGACAGAATTCACCTACAAGTTGCACACAGAATGATCACTACTGTTGCACTTCCAACATGAAGTAACACAACAGGGCTGTGTTTTGTGTTGCAGCTGCCTTAAAGGAAGAGGGGACACTTTGTGAGCAAAATCAACATGCAAGAAAAAGCCAGTGGACTTCCTCCCACTCACTGGAATCATCACTTGAATCCTCAGATGATGTCCCACCACCACTGCCAAAAAGGGGGGGTTTGGTGTGTTCGTCATTTAAATTTAAATTTTCTTACTAAGTGCTTTCATTTTCCCTCTTCATTTTAGTGTACTATTAGCTAAGGATGATTGCCTTTCACCGACCTAAGCTGCCTCTGACTACTGTAGGAGAGGTGGGGGGAGAATTAAGCTTCTGAAGAATGGGGGGGGGGGTTAGTCTGTGCACCACTTTTAATGTGAAATTGTCAGCCCCAGGGATGTTATGAATCACCAAGTGAGCCAAAGCGATGAGGTAATGAAGTCTTTCTGTCACTAACAGGATTCAGGGGTGAAGAAATTAATTGCACGATGGTGCCCTCTCTCCTCAGCCATATTGTGACGAGGTCTGCATCACAATATAACCGAGGACTTCACTGACTAAATTGATGCCAGTTGCTTGCAAATGTATCGTTCAGCCCTGTTTGCTAAGAATCCACAACAAGTTGCTGAAAATAACAGTTCAAAGACCCCTTCTGTTCTGAGCATTTCCTTCTTGCTATAAAGCCTCTTCATGTGTAAGTGACTGAGGCCTTCCACATGAACTACATCAGGATTGGGGGAACCTGTGGCCTTCCAGATGTTACTCGACTACACCTCCCATCATTCCTGACTATTGGTTGTGCTGGCTGGGGCTGATGGAAGTTAGGAGTCCCAACAACATCTAGAGGGCCACAAGTTCCCCCAACCCTGAACAACTTTATCTGTGTCTGCAAGCTTGACATTGCTTTCTGGTGCCCATTTTCAGAAACACTCCAGTCTGTGTCGGGTCAGAGCCCTTTATGACTGTCAGGCTGACCATGAAGATGAGCTAACCTTCCAGACCGGAGAGATAATTGTAGTAGAAGGACAGGAGGACTCCAATTGGTGGGTATGTGACAGTTTCTTCTGGGTGATTGCTGGGGATTCCTTATCATGGCACTGATCGTTACCCTACCCAATGGGACTGGCTCTAGGTTTGAGGGGGTCCTCAGCAAAGTGTCCTGTGGTCAGTGGGCCTTGGCAGGAGTTAGCAGTGGTGGGCTGTTCAGCACCAGACAGGGGATCTATCCACCATTTATTTTCAACAATGCTGCCAGACACAATTTTAATTTCCCACAATGCCTTTGAGCATGAGGGAATATTGTGTATTGAATATTAAAATGGCAGGTAGACCCAGTACTGCTCAGAAAGTCAGGTCAGGGCTCTGGAGCTCCAATAGCTTCCCAATGATGCCGGGTGCTGCCTCCAGCCATCATATCGCACAGCATCCCACTCCCAAAGGGACTGATGGTCTCAGAAATACAGTTGTTGTAAGACTTGTAATTACAATGCACTAGCATGAGTTTGGCCAAACTGCGAGAGGCAGTGAAGGATAGGCGTGCCTGGCATGCTCTGGTCCATGGGGTCACGAAGAGTCGGACACGACTGAACGACTGAACAACAACAACAATTACAATGCACTGAGGTTTTTCTCTCTGTGTTAAAACTGTCTCACCTTCTGGTATTTCTTTCTTTGCAGTGTGGCAGGATTGAAGGGCAGCCTTCCAGGAAAGGTTTATTCCCAGCATCGTTTGTTTACATTCTGCATGAATAGAAGGATGGGTTGATGAAAGAACACTATCATTTACTGAAAATATAATCCTCTGCTTTAAGAGTGGCCTCTGAAGGCAGCATGCCAAGACTTCAGTAGTGTTCCTCTCACATTTACTAACTTGGTCACCAATCTGTAGGACGACATGCTGGACCAGGAATCAGGCTCACTGATGCAGAAATGTCATCATAGACTAAAGTGCAATCCACTTCTCATTCAAGCTACTGGTAAAATGTCCATTGATTTAAATAGAATTGTAGCTAAGTTGTATTATCTGACAAACTCACTGGCCTCTTTCATACACACTCAGAGTGGCACAGGAGCCCTGTTTTTGGTGGTTCAATCCCTCATTGCTATGGTTTATGTATGAATGCCAGACATCCAAGAGTGAAGCCAACTCCATGCGTCTTTTCCAACTGAATCATTCTCAAACCTCACAGCTAGGTAACAACTGGGTGGGAAAGATCCTCTAGTTTACCTCTCTAGGTGGTTGCTTCATTCATACACACTCTGGCAGTGGTTGTTCCGCAGGAAAGCAGCTTCCACACTGTGTATCTGTGATTAGGGTCAATATGTTCCAGGTATTCTGTTTGGAAAGCTCCACCTCTTCACTGTTACTCCCTTCCACTGCACAGAAAAATAGGCACCTTCAACAACGTGGAGCTCCCTTTGTGACTTAGAATCATATGACCTGAAGGACTAAAAGGCTATGAAGCTCAACCCAAATGTTAACCAGCAGAAGTTACAAGGAAGATACTTGCTGAGCCTATAGTTCCTGATGGCAGAAACAAGTGGGACAAAGTCATAATAGCCCTCCTCCATTCCCCTCCACGAGCTATGGGAAACATTCTTTTTGAATTCCAACACAGCAATCAACCAGTCCATGAAGCAAAATCCATCAGCTAAGTCTCCAATCCCATGTGCAACCTTTTTCTAGTGATGCAAGGAGCCCCACCTTCTTTTTTAAAAAAACCCTCACATAAAATATATTCCAGTTTTTGCAAATGTATCCCACTCTGTGAATGAATTCAGATTTTGCTGCTTATATAACACAAGGATGGTGAACCTTTGGCCCTTCAGATGTTGTTGGATTTCAGCTCCTAGCATCCTTGCCCTTGCTGACTATGGCTGATGGGAGTTGGAGTTCAGCAGCCTCTGGAGGGCCATTGGTTCCTGTTCCTTAGAAGGCTTTCCAAGCCATCTCTAATCCCATTCCAATCTTAATGGGACAGTTTTACCATTCATACCAGTGATTTCAGAAATAATAGTTCTAACTGATCTAATTACAGGGAGAGGCCCCGTGGATACAAAGTAAACATGTTCCACGGGGTCTCTTTTAAAAGACTCACCCTGTATATCCTTATTGAACAGGACAGGCATTAAACGCTTCATTGCAAGTAAAGTCTTACCATTGCTTTACATAACAGTAGCCCTATTTACCTATTCTTATTAAGATTGCCCAACCTGAAATATCCAAGAATTGCAGTTGACATCTTTACAGCTGCCTGGCGCTGATAGTTTAGATGTAATCCTGATTGCCTGAATCATCAGAGATCTTTCCTATCTGTCTTTTCAAATGATACGATTCCACCTGAGAAGAAAATGTACTGCAGTCTGAAACTGTATACTGTACTATTTAATTTTTGTCTCATGTTTCTTTATTTCCTAATTTTTTTGGTACACCTGAATGCATGTTTTATCCCACCACTACTCCTGTAATAAATTTTCTTTTATCTCATGCTGCTTAGTCAGATTGGAAGGGAGATTGGAAATCACACTTTTCCTGTGTTACTTCTGAGTGGAAGGTTTTGAGGGAAGTTGAAAACCCGCTTTGTGTGTTAAATAGTAAAAAAGAAATGTAGATATTAAATAACTTTGTACACCAGCACCATATATAGTTCAACTCAATAAAATTACTATTTAAGAGGAGGTAATTGTAAATAGGTGGATCTTTGGGGCTTGCTTAAAGGTCTACAATAATGGAGCCTTATATATTTCAGCTGAAACAGAGTTCCACAGGCATGGAGCCACTGCCAAAAAGGCCCTCTCCCTAATTTCCATTAGCCTAATTGCTCTTACAGTCAGATACACAAGCAGAGTCTCTGAAGCTGATCTCAAAGTGTGAGCAGACTACAGGTGAAGGCAGGAAGAGTGAACCTCAGGGGCTGAATGGAGCTCTCTAGGCCTTGGGACTCTCCAAGAACAAGCCCCCTCACACAAGTACCCATACCCCCTTTCCCACCAGCCTTACTGCACACTCTCCGAGTGCTTTTGCCTAGATGAAGGATGGAGACTTTTGCATAGCTGCAATGAAGCCTTCTGTACAAAAGGTAAGTGTCATATCTGTTGCTCCACCCACTTTGGCCACAGCTCCACCCACTTTATATCTTTAACCCTACCCATCAGTGGCATGCAGTTCAGGCTAAAAAGGGTTTCCTAGCTCTACTCTAAAGGTTTGGGACCAGGTTACCTTAAAAGAATAAGCTCAGTACTTTAAAATTGACCTGGAAATACACTGGCAACTCATGCATCTGGTACAATCAATCAATCAATCAATCATTTATTTAAATTTGTATACCATCCTTCATCCATAGATCTCAGGGCAGTTCACAACATAAACATACAATATAAATAAACACAAGAATAAAGGTTAAGTTTCAATACTTACATATGATGCACTTACTTACTTACACATAGACAAATGCCTAAAAGCTAAAAATACAGTCTAGAGTTACTGACCTCTCCCTGAAAGCACAGTAAGAAAAACTGTCATGTTCTGACTGCCTCCACATCTGTGGATGTTACAGGTAGTCTGAAGTTCCAGCTTCATCAGATACTTTGCCCATCACCATCAAAGCACTATGGACTCCACACTCACATATCATAGAATCATAGAGTTGGACTTGGAAGAGACCACAAGGGCCATCCAGTCCAACCCCCTGCCAAGCAGGAAACACATATATAACATCATCAAATTCACCCCCCCCCCATTATGTGAGGGGGAATGTGACACCTTTTTATAAATCAATGCTTGTTAAGAATAGTATCATGACTGTTAATCAGTGACATAAATTTTTCCAGCACTTTATTTTTCCATTTCCAAAGTTCATTGGTAGCAATGAATGAATGGCAACTACAAATAAATATTAGACAAGCTTGGCAGTTTTAGAGCTCTCAGCTTTGTTTACTAAATACAAGTAAACTAAATTTGCTAAATTAGATCACGCTCTATGGTGGGAAACTCGGATCTGACCAGTGGGTCAGATCCTTATTTCTTCCCACCCGCAGAGGCCAAGTCTGACAGTCGCCTCTCATACAATGGATATCACCACTTTCTGGAAAACCCAAATCATTGCTGTTAATGTGTTGCTACAAAAGAGAGAAGAAACTCTAGGAAAATGAGGGGAGAAAGCAGGTTATGTTAATAAATTGGCTGATGACTGGAAGCCTATATAGGCTGTATAAATTAATGGCTTTTAAAACTAAACATCCTGATCTGGAGTGTAAAACACACACACACGGACAAGTATATTCAGGCAGCTGAAATGCCACCTTCAGTTTTTAATCAGAAATGCATTCTAGCTTGCAGGCAAATAAATGTTATTGTTCAAACTGTTATCCTAAAATAGGAACCCTATAAGAGAAAGTGAAAGTATCTGACCTCTGTTTAACCATGTTCCTTCTTTTCCACAAATGGAATTTGTAAGAACAAGGATCAGGGATTTCTGTTTGACTCCTCGTGTCTTAGAAAGGAAACTCACTTAGCTACCTCTCTAGCAACCAGCAATTTAAAGGATTCATGTTGCAAGAAGCTTTTGCTGGCAGATTGCTATTAGGACCACCTGTTTACATACATGCCTCTCAAAGCCCTAAGATCTGGTAAGACACCACTTGGGGATAGGGGGACCTTCCTTCACTTACCAAGATCCACTGCGTTAGGGAATGGAGAACAGGTCTTTTCTGTAGTGGCAGCCTGCTTGTGGAGTACACTCTTAACTCTGTATGTTGAAGAGGATTTTGGGATGTATTCTGTGGTACATGCTCTTTTATTACAGGGTGCTCGGTAAGCCTGCTGAAATTAGTCATTTCCCCTGGCAAACTGACAGGGTACCTAGAATACACCCAACACTCCCCAACTGCCGTGAATTTCAATGGATTTCCTAGCAGTGATGAAAGGTGTGGTGGGTGCCCACCATTACTGATCATCTCACTGTGGAGCCTCCTGAAACTTTCAAGGAATTCCATTATTTCCCACCAACAGGGCTTGAAAATATATGAGATAACCTACTACCAGAAGACAAATTGGGGGAGTTGGATTGGCGGAGGTGGTGCCTGTTGCAGCCAAAGTTGGTTGATAATTCTGACTGGTTAAGCAGAACAGCTGTGTAAGCCAATTTTGCAATAGCAGAAGGAGAGTATGAGTTGGGGAAGGATTGTAGCTCAGTGGTTAGTGGTTCAGTCTCCGACACTGGCAGGTACAGCTAGCAAACACCCTGGCCTGAAACCCTGGAGAGCTGCTGCCAGTCAGTGTAGATGGACAAATTATCTGACTCTGCATAAAGGCAGCCTCCTATGTTCCTAATGCAGTCAACAATGGCTGCCTGCTTGCAGATGTGATCAACCACACAGTGGCTTCCTCTATGCTGCAGGAGACATTTTCTCTTCTACAGCTTAAACAATACCATTTGCTTTTAAAGCATGTGTCTTCGGTCTGATGTGGTTAGCATTGGGTTGTTAACTTCCCCTTCTATTTTTGCAATAGTTCCTGCACGAAAGCACTATTTCAAAATGAGTCACTTACTGCATGCAGCCATGGGAGGTGGCTTCAATCTTAATTAATATTCTGAGTGCAAGCAAGGAAGATTCAGAGAGGAAGAACAATATTTCAGTTTGCCCGGACTGTGTGATCTCCAACACTTGAGTAAGGTAAGCAGGTGGTAACACTAGCAAACTATCTTTCAGCAACTACAGTTAGGATTCTCAGTGTAGGGTCTGTGACACTATTCAATGCAATGAGTAGCATCAGACATAGTGCATGTATCTCTGTGACAGTGTGTTTCAGGAGTAATTGTACTCTGCTTCACAAGCTGCTGTAAAATGTCAAATTATACTCCGAAGCAATGCTGCTTTGACACTGCACAGAAGGAAGAGGCCCCATTAAACTAGTATTTGGACACACATAAATGTTGCTAATGCAGGAAAGACCCCTTTAAAATCAATGGGACATTCTGGCAGTTTGTAAACTGAAAATAAGTATTTGCATAAGAAGAAAAAATGTTCCTTTGTATTTGTAAAATGCTCTGAGGGTTGGTTTATTAAAAAAAAAACACCACACAATCAGGCAGTTTATAAATTTTATGAAATTTATAAAATAAATAAATACATAACCATGTACCAGTAATCTGACAAGTACTCTGCCTAGTGCCTTAAATTATTTTAGTAGAAGTTGCTTATCTGTAGCCCGTATTTCCACAGTGCTTGGAAATAATGAATAAAACCTGGTCTTGACAACCAGCATGAACCTCCCTTTCCACTGTCAGCATTATTCTTATCATTGTTAATTAAATGTGTATACTGCCCTTCATCCAAAGATCACAGGGCAGCTCACAACATAAAAAATGAGAGCACAAAGTACACAATAAAGCAAACCAATAATTCCCCTCCCACAAACACATTTAAAAGGCCATAGGATGTTAATCAGCCAAAGGCCTGGCTATAGAGAAACATTTTCACCTGGTGCCTAAAGATATGTAATGAAGGTTCCAGGCAAGCCCCGTTCTCCACCCTCCAGACCTCTCATGGAGGAGGGCCTCAGATGATGATCATTTCTGCATCCTCCACCCTTTAAGACACTCTCTGAAAGGATAGGTGAGAATAGGACTTGCCTTGTAGCGGTTTTCACAGTGCATTTGCTAGCTGTAGTGCTTTCCGATGAAATGTGCAAAAATCCATGTAAATGTGAACAAACAAATAGGAGATGTTAACTCTGATTTGTGTGAAATAATAAGGTGCCTGGCCATTACAGGTTTTACGCTCACCTTACAGAGTGATTTAGACCAATCAAACAATGAAGCTTACTGTGGGAAAACAAACTCTTGCCTCCACTGAATCACCTCTTGCGGTAGTTGGCCTGGTGCAAACAGGATTTCCTTCTCCCACACAATTCCTTGCCTAGCTTTTCCCCTCAGAAGTTGAGGACAGTTATGCAGAGCTGCCTTGGAGAGCAGTAACTGACTCTCATGGCTGTTTTTTGCTTGAAAGATAGTAGCAATGTGTCTCTTGACTTGATAAGAAACTTCAGGGACACGAGATAACGTAGCTGCAGATTTTGAAACAACAGCCTGTTCAGTTCTTCGCTGCAGGTCCTTGTTTTTTGAAAACACTGTAGAGTCTGCTGAGGTGTCCTTGAACTTGTTGAAACATAACCTCAATTATGCTAAAAAGTTTGCCAGGTTAACAAAAGGAGGGGAACGAGCCAGTTTGTTCTTTAGCAGAAAGTGTATTTACAATAGTTTGTGTTTTTCAAATGCAAATAACCTTAGTGCAAGGGGGAGGGGCTAGAGATTATCTCAGCCAGGTGGGGAAGGGGACAATCTCCTGCTGAGGTCCTGAAGATCCCTCCTCGGAAGCTGTTATTTGCAGTGGTGCAGGAAATGGGAAAGAATTCCCTCGTTGCGGGAACCCTTGATAGAGGAACTCCACTATCTCAGGCTGAATTTGCAACAAAACTTCCGCTTGGGGCTGCCACCAGTGCCTGTGCGTGTTGACTCTCACAAGTAAATCCCAATGCGTTCAGTGGGGCTTGCTCTTCCCGGGTAAGTGTGCAGAGGGCTGTGTCTTTCTTTCATTTTTGTTAATACCCTCCCCCTTTGCCTTCTTCCTCTCTTTTATTTGCTTGTTCATTGCTCACAAACCGGTCTTCATTCACTTCTTGCCATCCGGTTATCATATCTTTAAAACACATTTGGAGTACATACATTTCCTCCCCTCAAATAATTTTGGGCACAGTAGTTTGTTCAGAGTGGCTGGGAATTGTTTGTGATGGATAAACTACAGTGCCCATAATTCTTTGAGTGGGGGGAATGTGCTTCAAACGTGCATTAAAGGTGTAGTGTGTTTGTAGCTGTAATTTGTGTTTTTAATTCCTTCCACACACCCTTTCCCCCTTCAGTTACAGCCAGATCCTAGGCACCTTTTATTCAGAATAATATATTGCTGAGTTTCATAGGACTCACTCCTAAGCAATGTGCCTAGGATTGTGATGAAAGTCCCAAAACATGTGCAGAGTGTGTTTCCTTCAGTCCTGCATAATTGCATTTCAGATCCAACAATGTTCCTGACTATTGGCCCAGGGAAACTTACGCACTTGATTTGTAACCAATTACATAAGTCTTCCTGGTTCATTTATGTTCATTTATAACATTTTATACTTTAGCATCCTTAGCATCAGAGCAACAAATGCAAGTCCCATTTTAAAATGTGAAGCTCTGCACATTATCTCTCTTTTTCATTCTTCAGAGTTGCCTTCTTTCTTTCTTTTGCTCTAACAACATATCAGTAGTTGCAAAGTATAGATACAGGTAGGTAGCCGTGTTGGTTTGCCATAGTCAAAACAAAATAAAATATAAAAAAATTCCTTCCAGTAGCACCTCAGTTGGTCTCTAAGGTGCTACTGGAAGCAGGGGCGTTTCTAGCCCCTTGGCTGCCCGGGGCGGGAAGCCAAGAGGCACCCCTGGGGGCGGGGGTGCCGGGCAGCGGCATGAGCAGCCACCGCACGAAGGGGTGTCGGGCGGAGGATTCGGGAGTTTCTGCGGGCTGCAAAGACTCCTGAAGCCGCCACCCGGCGGCAGCACCCCTTCGTGCCACGGCTGCTCGTGCCGCTGCCCGGCACCCCCGCCCCGCCCCAGGGGTGCCTCTTGGCAGCCCGCAGAGACACCCTAAGCCGCCGCCAGGGCACCCTTGGCGGAGCGCAAGTTGGGGCAGGGAGAGGGACGGGCCAGCGAGGAGGGGTGTCACCCCTCCTCGCTGGCCCGCCCCTTGCCTCCATGCCGCAGCAAAAAAAGCCGCTGGAAGGGGGGGGGAATATTTTCGGCACTGCTGGGGTGGAGCTGCAGGGGCGGCCAGCGAGGGGGGGTGACATCCCTCCTCGCTGGCCGCCCCTGCGGCTCCACACCGGCAGTGCCAAAAATAGCCTAAATTTTTTTTAAAAAAAATTTAAACATTTATAAAAAGCCCAGGGGGTGGGGCCGCCACCCAAAGTGTCACCCCCCAGTAGGGCGCTGCCTAGGCCCCCTGACTCCCCGCCCCCCCTTGCTACGCCCCTGACTGGAAGGATTTTTATTTATTTTTTATTTTGTTTTGCAAAGTATAGAATTAAAGGAGTGGGTAAGATAAAATGCCTCCTTTTTTGGCATTGTGTATTTTGTTTCTTTCTGGTGTCCCAGCTCAACATCTCCCTTTGTGCGATGAGGCTGTGATTTAATTGTTGTAACCTGACACAAACCTTTACTCCTGAATAATCCCTACTGAACATAGTGGGATTTATTTTGCACAGGATCAGTTTATACCATGTGAATTGTGTCCAATTAAGTTATACTCAAGAGTAGACCTATTGAAATCAATGTTAGCCATAACCATTATTTTTAATGCATCTGAGTAGGACTAACATTGCATACAACCCTGTGTAGGTGGCACAGTGCATTGTGCACCTTTGGAGGTGATGGGTGCATTTTGTGTTTCTCATTTGCAGTAACTTTACCATCGAAATCCTCCCCTCAATATCATTAGGTCCAGAATCCAAAATGATCTAGTGCAAGTGTAGGCAACCTAAGGCCCGTGGGCCGGATGCGGCCCAATCGCCTTCTCAATTTGGCCCACGGATGGTCCGGGAATCACCATGTTTTTATATGAGTAGAATGTGTCCTTTTCTTTACAATGCATCTCTGGGGCATAGGAATTCGTTCATTACGATTTTCAAAATATAGTCCAGCCCACCACATGGTCTGAGGGACGGTGGACCGGCCCACGGCTGAAAAAGGTTGCTGATCCCTGATCTAGTGGCACCAGTGTGTATTTGCCTTGCAGGGATTTTTGTTAGCTTTCCTTCCTCTTGATAACAGCATATATGACTCAGAGCATTTTAAAGGAACATTCCTAGATAATGTTTCTGCACCACTATTTTAATATTTAGAAGTCGTTCCTGAAATGAGAACATTTCACATTACTAAGGCTTTATGTTAGAATGCTTAGGGTATGTTTGCACAAGCCTGGATTTTCTTTTCATGTTCTTCCAGTTTAGTTTGATTTCTCCTTTGACAGCACAGGCTGTAGCCTATAAGCAAACCAACCTCTCCTTGCTAATTTCACTGTTGCCACCAGGTAAAAATATCTCTCCTCCCCCCCCCCAATTCCCCTACCCCCCCCCATCCCCACTAAACAGCTATTTAACCACCTGAACTTCAGCTGACCCATCCAACTCTCAATACTGTGTGTGATGGCAGTTGTGTGTGGAGTGAATAACAAGACCTCACACCAAGCTTTCCCAAAACACATTGTGTATTTACTTACAGGTTTAGCAAGGCAACTCCTGCCAACCTAGCAGTTCGAAAGCACACCAGTGCAAGTAGATAAATAGGTACCGTTCCAGCGGGAAGGTAAACAGCATTTCCATGCGTTGCTCTGGTTCGCCAGAAGTGGCTTAGTCATGCCGGCCACATGGCCCAGAAGCTGTACGCCAGCTCCCTCGGCCAATAAAGCAAGATGAGCGCCGCCACCCCAGAGTCGTCCGTGACTGGGCCTAATGGTTAGTGGTCCCTTTACCTTTTAGCAAGGCAACACATTTTAAGAAAATGGTTTCTTATAGGGGGAACCACAATTTTTACATTTTTAGCAATTGCCCATAAGAGTAGTTGATTTATCTATTTTGGTTTTTTTAATCTTTAAATACTTTATTGAAACAATACTTTAAAAAAAACGATAAACAAACCACAAAACAAAACAGTCTGCTTCTCTGACCAAACCAATACTTATAATTTACATCCTCAGTTTAGCTTCTGCATCCCTTTGTAGTTTTCTCTGAGCTCCTTTGCTGTGGTGCCTAACTGTGGTTTCCTAACACTTCCCAGTGTTTCAGGTCTCTGAAATGGTTTCTTCACTTTCTCCCTTATTATTTTCCATTCCCTCTTATTGCAGGAAAATGCAAGTATTGATGGGAATGGGTGAATAGGTGAACAAGCTGTCTGGGATGAGGGACAATACAGAATGTATGAAGCAAATTATGGAAATGTCAGGATGTGTTTAATGAGTTGCTAACTTGATTACTAACACAAACCTTGGATATTACCAGAAATAGATACTGGATGGGTTGCAGATAGTACTGTACATTTGGGTACAAATCACACTCGAAGTGGCTCACCCAGAGCCACAGTTCTAGTTTCCTGGCCATGGTCTTGCTGCTGCTTACCAGAACATACCAGTAGATGGGGAAGCAAGAGGGAGGTTGGGGCTGTGCGGATGCACCAGTGATTTTGGGAGTTGAGGGCTAGCTCAGTTAGTAGAGCATGAGACTCTTAATCTCAGGGTCATAGGTTTGAGCCCCATGTTGGCTGAAAGATTCCTGCATTGCAGGTGGTTGGACTAGATCAGTGTTTTTCAACCTTTTTTGGGCAAAGGCACACTTGTTTCATGAAAAAAATCACAAGGCACACCACCATTAGAAAATGTTAAAAAAATTAACTCTGTGCCTATATTGACTATATATAAAGTAATTCTCTTGAATTTTTCAATTTTTCCCACGGCACACCAGGCAACTAGTGTGCCGCGGAACAGTGGTTGAAAAACACTGGACTAGATGACCCTTGTGGTCCCTTCCAGCTCTACAACTCTGTGATTCTGAAGCCAAACCAGCAGTCATGTAGAACACCTGAACAGCCTTGACCTGTTCACCAACTCAAACCCTTTCAGTAAATGGCAGCAATGCTACTGCTGGGAAGGTAGTGTTGCAGTTCTGCCCCATCTGGTAAACTGCTACTGAATTGCATTCAGCATAACTGGAGGAAAGCTTGGGACCAACAGCATGGACATTTAGAAAAATATTACACCGTTAAACTTATTAATGTACAGAACAATGTCTGGAAATAACAACTTTATCTTGCCACAAGCATTTCCCTCTGCCATCTGTAGTCCATACTAACGTCATATCACACTTTTTCTGTGTGTTTCAGCATTTGTTTGATGTGAGGTCTAAACTGGTTCACACCCACAGAACACTGGCTGGCTGAATAAATGGAGAATGAGGCGGACCTTGATTTTTCTGAGTTTTTAGCTGCTGAGCTGCACATCTGTGTGGAGCAGTATCTACTCAAGAAGCTACCTGCTCATCATACGTGAACAGGAAACTCACAGAGCAAAAAGTCTGACATAGGCAATAAAGTTAAACCACACTGCATGATGCTTTTGCCTCATAGAAGGTTTTTTAGCTATGAGATCCAGCTGATTGAGTGAAGGATGCAGTTCAGGAAAAAGCTGTGGAGCATCCTTGCCCTCTGCCTTGTATTTTTAGTTTGGAAGGTTTACAAGGCTGTGGATATGGGCCCTTTGCCTTCCTCTGGTGAATGGCCACTGATGGAGTCTCCCTGGGAGGGAAAGATGTGCAGCCAGAACAGGTGCACAGAGCATAGCAAGTTGGACTGGTTTTGTGATCACTTTGATGCCTCAGTAAACTGTCTGCTGACTCTTAGAAATCCAGAGGTCCCCTCGGAGGTTCTGCAGTGGTGGCTGGTGAGTGTTGCACCATATTAATGACAAACACGCTCCTCCCTGCTGTGTCCATTGAGCAAAATGAAACACAGAGCATCTCCTTACTTCTTTGAGTGCTCAGAGCATGGGCATCGCGAGGGGGGCGGTGGGGGCAGTATGCCCCGGGTTCTAGGGGAGGGGGTGACACTTGGGCCAGCCCCCCCCCCGCTGGCGGACCCGAGCAAGCTGCAGAGCAAAGCCGCTCCGCCCCGTGGCCTGTCTGGGGTCCGCCCGCTGGCGCTGCCCCGCGCGATCGGGACAGGGAAGCCCCATGAGCCGGCGCTTGCTCGGCGGGTCGCCACTAGAACAGCAGCGCTGGCGGGATGGACTGCGCATGCCCGGATTTTCGCTCATGTAAAAACATGATTTTTTAAATTTTTTATTTTGTTTTGCAAAGTACCGTATAGAGTTAAAGGGGTGGGTAAGATAAAATGCCTCCTTTTTTGGCATTGTGTATTTTATTTCTTTCTGGTGTCCCAGCTCAACATCTCCCTTTGTGCGATGAGGCTGTGATTTAATTGTTGTAACCTGACACAAACTTTCCGTCACGGTGTTCTGTTGTGACAAAAGCGGTTTTGTCATGCTGGCCACATGACCTGGAAAGCTGTCTCTGGACAAACGCCAGCTCCCTTAGTCTGAAAGTGAGATGAGTGCCACAACCCCATAGTCACCTTTGACTGGACTTAACCATCCAATGGTCCTTTCCCTTTTACCTTTATCTTTCTAAGGTGAAGGATAAGTTGACTCATGGGTCAGTTTTTCTGGGAAAACATTTTTATTTATTGCAGTGTTGTACACTGCTATATTTGCTAATATTTAGCTGAGCAAACTGTCTCCCTGAGCAACTTTGGGAGGAAGGCACAGATACAAATTCAATAAATAAAGTAACTATTTATTGCTTTATAACTATTTATTAAAGCAACCATTACTCATCATCTAGCCCATGGTCATAATTTCCCCAGCAAAAGGACGATCTGTCCAGCAAGTTTGACCAATCTTAAGCAGTCCTTCCAGCTCCATTACTCTCTCTTGTATATATACCCAGCAGTCAAATACCCAGCATAATGAAGAAAGAGTCCTGGCCTAATGAGGATAGAGTCCTGGCTGCAGGACCAGGAAAGCCACTGGGTGGGAGATGTACAGGTGCCAACTGCTTTACCCAAAGAGAGCTCCTGTGCTTTCATAGTTGCATGGCAGGGAGAAGCCACCTAGCAAAAACGTTCTCTATTTCTGAGATAAAAGAAGCAGCACCTGAACAATGCTTTCCTGATTGCCAGCACATGAGCCACCCTTGCATGAGGCATTCTCACTAAAGTTATTTGCCTTTGTTCTAGTTACAGGTAGGTAGCCGTGTTGGTCTGCCATAGTCGAAACAAAATAAAAAAATTCCTTCCAGTAGCACCTTAGAGACCAACTAAGTTTGTTCTTGGTATGAGCTTTCGTGTGCATGCACACGAAAGCTCATACCAAGAACAAACTTAGTTGGTCTCTAAGGTGCTACTGGAAGGAATTTCTTTGTTTTGTTTTGCCTTTGTTCTGTATCTCTATTCAGAATAGTTTGCAGTCAGTCAACTGTACCATCAAATATTTCTCTTTTGTAATGTGTGTAAGCAGGCAGTTCCTTTTTTTTTTAAAGATGCTATTGGAAAGCAGGTTCTACACCCCCTCCCTTAATGTCCTCAGTATTTATTAATAATAAAAATAATTTTATCTCATCCCCTTCAAAGAGCCCAGGGTAGTCATAACAACATACTGGGGGGAAATTACAAAAAAATAAAAAATAAAATAAACAACTAAAAGCATACTTTGTTCCATTAGAGGCTGCAAGGATATCACAATGGAAGCCGACTCCAGAAGATAATAAAGGAATTGTTTGACATCCTTCACTCCCCTCCTGTTACAGTCCAGGATTTTACCCAGTGTGGAACATGTGCTGTGGTGGGCAATTCAGGGAGGCTGAAGGGTTCTAAATATGGAAAAAAGATTGACTCTCACCACTTTGTGCTGAGGTAAGTGGAGTAGAGTAGAGTATATACAGTGGTACCTCGGGTTAAGAACTTAATTCGTTCCGGAAGTCCGTTCTTAACCTGAAACTGTTCTTAACCTGAGGTACCACTAATGGGGCCTCCCGCTGCCGCTGTGCCACTGCCACGCGATTTCTGTTCTCATCCTGAAGTCAAGTTATTAACCTGAGGTACTATTTCTGGGCTAGCGGAGTCTGTAACCTGAAGCATCTGTAACCCAAGGTATCACTGTACACCCTACCTTGGGCTTCATAACATTAGTGTGAATAATGCTGAAAATGCTGAAAAGTACTTTTGTGTGGCTGTTATATTGTAGTATTAAGGCTGATGAGAAACCATTCCTTTGTTAGGGAGAATATTTGTTAATAGGTCAGAATGATTGGCTGATGAAAGATAATTGTTGGGGTAATTGTTTAAGTATCTCAAAATCTCTCTTTCTGATGGTTAACACTAAAGACTCAGCCACAGCCACAGAATCATAGTGACCATTTATCATTAACTAATTAATGCTTCTCAGTTTGTATTGTTTTTAAATAGTGAAGCCATCACCATCCAATGGGGTTAATAGGATTGTTACCCAACAAAATAGTGTTGAGCAGTAATTGTAATTCAACAGGATAACTATTGTTGCTGCTATTCCTATCGTCAGCATCATTTAGACCCTTCTGAGTGCATAAGGCATTAGCATAAGCAAAGAAGAGCAGGTCGTTGTGCCAGAACAGGGATTACAGTCTAAATTCTGAAATGGTGGGGAGATGCAAAGGCAGAAACAGCTAGTGAAGTTGAGATGTATATGATAAAAGTTTCATATGCTGTAATATATGAGAATAGTTGCAGGGAATAACAATCCCAACTCCAGGTTTGCCTAATTCTGAAAATCCTGAAATACTATTTTTGAAAATAAAACCTGGTAATCTACAGTCCTGAAAAATGGCATCTGATTGATGCCCCTAGGCCTCAGCCCATCAAGTGTCAGATTCAGACTTTGACCACCCCCATGTGTCTGGACTGGATATTTTGTGAAGCATCTGATCATGTTTCTTATGTCCTTTGAGGATGAACACAGCACAAACTTCAGGTTTTGAGGAAGATGTTGGTACAAGAACCACACACCATTTCATGTACCCAGAAAGCGCTGTGAACCTGCATGCTGGCGTCCATCTTGTGCTCGTCCCCTTCAAACCTCTGGATCTCAAATGGCTAGCTAGTGCCTTTTCCTCAGGAGAAATTAAGCGGTGAGCACTTTCTGTCTAATTTGAGGACAAAAAGCTAGGCAAGTACTACAGCGGGAACAAAACCTTTAGCATTCATTTATGGGGCAGTTTCTTTTGGGCAAAACATCTGCACTATGAGTGGATATTCTGTACAGGTTTGTTTGAGCCCCTTAAAAAGATAGCATAGAGCTGGAAAAGGTGCAGAAAAGAGAAATCAGAATATCAAGGGGCTGGAGCATGTCCTATGTGAGTAAATGTTATTATGTTTGTGGGGTGTTTTTTTATTATAAGGGAGACATCATAGATAAAATGTGAACGAAGTGGAGAGAGAGGTTTATTTCTTCCTCTCCCATGGTATTAGAATCTGGGGTCATCCAATGAAGTTCAATGGTGGGAGATTCAGGACGGACAAAATGAAGTACCGGTACTTCTCTAAACAGTGCATGGTGAGGACTTCATTCCTCACAATAAACATGCCTCGCTAAGAGCAGAGTTGATTTCTTTGTGCCTTTACATTCAGTCAGTAGGGAAATCTTGAAGTGACTCTTAAAGGCTTCATTGAGACTATAAATTTGTCCACTATGGACTTAAGTCAGTGTTGCAAATGTATTACTGTATTTTGAAATTTTTCAAGCTATTTGGAAATATGCTTGTAATAACAGGAGGTGCCCCAAGACAATCATTATTCATGGAGCTGCTTGACTGCTTCCTCTCCAGGAATGGGGTTTATGTATACTGAACACTGGAGGAGGGGCAAAAAATAGAAAGTTTGATGGTAAAAGTAATGAAATGATTAATGCTATGATTCTTTCATTTCTTTCATAGTACATACCAAAGAGTCAAGCCATTCATTGAAGCTGACAAAAGCAAGGTAAGTTGTGGATGCAGGCAGCAATACATAGATTCGGATCTATCAATTGTTTATTCTGTGAATTTAAGGACTGATATGTGCAACTGCAGTGTTCCGTTTGCTTTTACAAAAATAGTCATTGTGGACCCCACAGTCTTATTCCAGGACCCTAGAATGGAGGTCAAGGAGCTTTAATCTCCTCCTGCCCCAACTATGCTCCCAATCCATACCCTACCCTGCAATTTGGAGGGGGGTGGAAGGGATAGCATTGGAAAAAAATGGAAGATTTCACTGCAATGCAAATTGAACGGAGGCCTTTTCATCCTAAAGTGAGGGTGGGTAGTGGGTATAAAGCCATCCAACCCCTATGCTAGAATCCTGATCCAGACTGGGGGCCCCACATTGGCAATTTCTGTAAACAAAAGAAGACACAAAAAAGACCTTGGCACTTAAAAGCACAACTACAGAGCTGTCATAAAATGTATTTTTAATGAGCCAGCTTTTAGGGGTAAGGAAAGGGTTATAGAACAACGTAAGTCTTGAGGTTTCCGGCAGAAAATGAACAGCTTCATTAATTTCAACAATCCAAGAGTAAAATTCTGTTTTGCCTTCTGAAATAATTGATTAGGCCAGAGGTTTTGAACCTTTTTGGGTCCATGGCTCCCTTCACTAACTGTGTTCCTTCTGCAGCACTCCGTGGGGCTCAGAGGCCCAGTTATGTCACCCCTTGCCTACAGAGCTAGCAGCCCCTCACCTTTTTTTTGAACACCCTCCCTTGTGGAGTGTTCCCTCAGCTTCCTCTCTTCTCCTTGGGAGTCCTCCGAGCAGCTGCCACCCCTGGTGTCTGAGCTGCCCCCCCCCCAAAGAGAGAGGTTCCTCCTCACACTGCCCCACAGGGGCCTGGGAAGTACCCCCTGGCCAGCCCCAGAGGCACCATTTGCCTGAGGAGCTCATAGCCAGGGCTGCTGCAACGAACAGCTGTGCAAGCCTTGGGGAGGCAGAGACGCGAGAAGGCATCAGAGGAGGGAGGGATGGAAGGAAGGGCAGAGGCCAGTGTTGCCCACGACACCCCTGACCATCATTCAAGGAACCCCAGGGTGCCACGGCACACTGCTTGAATACCACTGCATTTGGCATTTGAGTCTAATGAAACGCTGTACTGGAAAACTTGTATTTGTATTATTATTTACATCCTTTCTTCCCTCCAAGGAGCTCCAAGTGGCACACATGGTTCCCCTGTGAGGTGGGTTAGGCTGAGAGATGGTGTGACTGATCTCTGACAGAGATTCTTGACTGTGTGAGGATTTGAACCCTGCTCTCCCAAGTCCTAGTTCAACACTCCTGAGCCCTATAGCACAAGTTCAGAAATGAAAAACTAATACAAATTGGGCGTAGGTTACTCATGACTGTTTAAAAAGTCAAGGGCTGTTGTGATTGCTTTTACTTAAGCTTTAAAGAAATATTTATTTAAGGTTATTTTGTACTTTTATATCAGGGGTGGCCAACTCCCAAGAGACTGTGATCTATTCACAGTTAAAAACTTGCAGTGATCTACCCCCTTTTTGGGTTCAGTCAAAGTTGTTGAGCTTTTTTTTTAGGAAGGAAGAAGGCCCATTTTTCGGGAGTTTGGGTCAAAGCTGTTGAGTTTTTTCAGGGAGGAGGTAAATTGTTGAGCTTTTTTTAGGGGGGCAGCCAATGATCTACCAGTGATCTACAGCAGGCATCCAGTAATCTACCGGTAGATCACGATCTACCTGTTGGACATGCCTGTTTTATATGACCTGATGTTTCATTTATGTGAACTTCTTGGGAGATTTATTTTCTCAAGCAGCATGAATTTGCTTTAAGTAAAAGCAACACCTTTGCTTTTAATATGTTGAGCATAAGAGTCACAAACCATCTCATTCTCATTAGCTATGCTTGTGGCAGGTGGGACAATTTGAGGAAGAGGCTATGACAATAGGTGAGAACTTCTCAGTCTAAATGTTTTTCTTCTCCTCAGGTCTTAATACTAAACCCTGCCTTCCTAAAATATATTCATGATAAATGGATGAAGCGCTTTGGAAGGTATCCATCTACTGGATTCGCTGCACTGCTTTTTGCTATCCATACTTGTAAACAGGTATGTACAGTGATCTCCAGATGTCTACAGATGCAGGCTTCTGTTGCTACTGGGATGTAGTGCATTTGATTGTGAGGTAACTTGCCTCTTTGGGCCATGTTTACAAAGCAACTTTTCTCACAACTGATTTGGTGACAGAATGGTAGTTCAGAAAGTACATGGGCAGAGTCCCTCAGAGAACAAGATAGTCCTCTCCCATGTTTTGAAACACTGAAGAGATTGCATGTGGTGGGTATTGAAACTGTGCTGGATGTCTTATGTCTTGATCACTAAGTTGCAATATAGTAAGAGATTAAAAAAACAAACCCTACAAATTACTCAAATTATACAGAAACAAGCAGGCTGCGATAATAAGCTGGCAGTGGGACTTACTATTTTTGTTTCATTGTCTTTGCATAAAAATCCATCTCCTCTTAAAGAATGAACCAACTAAACCTGCCAAAATTCCATACAGCCCCAAATTAAATTAGGAGTGATGCTGGAGGAAGGATATCTATTAAGCAGCTATTACAGTAAATTCTGCTTGTTAATGCAGTAGGATATGTTTCACATTTAAAAATCTTTGCTGAAATTAACCTCACCACTGCTATCTTTATATAATGGAGTCTGCTTCCGTAAGATGTGGCCACTCCTTGCAGGGTTAGATTATCGATTATTAAATTTAAATCTAAGAAAGCTTTATTGAGAGATAACAAAACAAGCAGCACAAGTTAATATGTAATGAACCAGAAGAGGGAGTTGAGGGAAGTTGTGGGGAGGAGGAATTGGGGAACTGTATTTTTCTTTTTCTTTTGTTGCGACAATGTTATTGTGATGAACATTTTTTTTTTGTAAAACTTTTTTTTAAAAAAAATAATTTTTATTATCAATGGCTGCATGCAGCTGACTACCACTCGCTGGGAAAGGTCTGTTGCACTTGTGCCCTGCCCGCAGACTTCTGAGAAACAGAATGCTAGATTAGGTAGTAGCTTTTGGGCTACATAGGCCTCATGCTCTCATTTCCTTCCCCATAATGCTTTGTGTGGCAGGTCTCTGTATTTGGTTTCGGCGCAGACAGCAGAGGGAACTGGCACCACTACTGGGAAAAGAATCGGTATGCTGGAGCATTCCGCAGGACTGGAGTCCACAATGCCACTTTTGAACTGGCACTCATTGAGAGACTAGCAGCTGAAGGCAGAGTATCATTTTATAAATAGCTTGTTCCAGTGCCCCACAGACTTCAAAGTAGCTAATCCAAGAAAGAGGAACCCAAATCCTGGCACCCATGATGGTCTTTTGAGCCACAAGAGAAGCAAGGTGGATGGATTAGAAATCAAAGCACAGTTCAGCAGCCCAGGTATGTATGTACATACACATGTAACACCACTTCTGAACTGATTACTTTCTTAGCAAGATGGTCAACTTGAAATGTTTTTCTTTAAATTTGGACAATAGAGGCTATGTGCTTCTCTTTCATTGCATTTTATGGACAATATAGGTTGCTTTATCCTTGGACAGAGATTTCAAAAAGCTGATATTGACAGTACCTCTCAGACCTACATTTGTGCTAAAGTTGCTGTTATACCGCGTTTTCCCGAAAATAAGACATACCGTATATTCTGGCGTATAAGACTACTTTTTAATCCAGCAAAATCTTCTCAAAAGTCGGGGGTCGTCTTATACGCCGGGTGGAGAATCTGCAGTTGAGTATATCACAAGCTCTGTATTTTAACTGGAAAAGTTGGGGGTCGTCTTATACGCCGGAAAATACGGTACACGTAAAATAACCCATAGCAGGATTTCTAAGCATTTGCGCGATATAAGCCATACCCCGAAAATAAGACATAGTGATAGGCGTGGCTATGCAGCGTATCGACGCAGAGCGGTTAAGAAGACAGGCAGCAACTGACATAATAAAAAATAAGACATCCCCTGAAAATAAGCCATAGTGTGTCTTCTTGAGGAAAAATAATTATGTCTTATTTTTAGGGAGACATGGTACTTAGCCTTTTTTAACCACTTAAATAAGGTATCAAAGGAGCTCGCAGGGAAGCAAGCACAGACTGAGCAATATTCTTGGCTGCAATGCTATTTGCTACAGAGTGCTGAAATGAAAGTAAAAACAAAGCAAATATTACACGACTTTATTAAAACTTTTTTCCTGAGAATTTGGTCCAAACAAACATCCTAAGGGTACTGTGTACAAATTAAATAGAAAATATTTGTTTTCCACATGTAAAGGTCTTGTGTTCCATATTCTTGATTTCACTTCATTTCATATTCTAGAAGTTGAGAGATAGGCCAACATATAAGACAAGTACTGAAATCTAGGGTATACAGCACTGCCACAACAGATGGATGTTTAAATTAATCCCCCATTTTACTTGCAAAGAGAGACTGATAGTTCCAGTCTTCGGACAAATCCAGGGATCTTCTTGGCACCCTCAAAATGACCATTGACCATTTGTTTTTAATTCCTTCAAGTTCTTCAGAGGGGATTGCACCTGATAATCTATGTTGTTTTTCCAAGTTCTATTTTCTTTTGAATGACCCGAGCTGAATGATATATCAAAGAATCAATGAGTCCTGCCACTGGAAGGAGGAGGAAAAGGAAGGTTAGGTTATATGTTCCATATTGACAGTGCATGTAAGGGAAATTAAAAAGAAACCCCCTCTTTCTTCCAACAGGTTGCTTTTAGGTGTTTGGGGGGGGGGTGCCTAAACTTGTCAAAGCAGTGAGGAAATAGTGCAAAACAATATTTCAACAATCATTGTACTACTAGTGATGACTCTGCCATCTTTGTAAAAACAAAACATATGCAAGCTAAACTTTAGATCAAAGATGGGTGAGGAGAACAATTAAAATAGTCAAATACCTGTAAATACCCCTCCAATGATGGCACAGACTCCTGTGAGAAAATGTGTAAAGGACCTATATGGGACGAGGAAAAAAAACACCTTGTTCATTCATAATGTACACATTACATGGTAATCCAAGTTAAAATTTGGGGAGGAATGAAACCCATGGATTACCATATTTACTCTAATCTAATGCTCACCATTTTTGGCCAATCACATTGCGAAAATTTAATGTGCACATTGGATATGATGGTGCATTAGACTCGACTAAATACGGTAACTTAATCCCACTTGACCATATCCAATGAACACTTAGGTTCACAAGGCAGTCAAAATGTAACTGCTTCAAATGGAAGCTTTTCGCAACTACCTCTACAACCTATTTGTATGCATCACGCGATGAGCAAATGAAACATAATTTTATAAGCAAGTTGTAAAATGGGTTCATGTGAAAACTTCTCACCTGTGTTTCTCTGTTAGTTTCACCATCATGGGAGAAAGCTCATAAAGCACAAACACTCCAGGGAGTCCCTGGTCTCCAATTAGCCCGTTAGCTACTTTCTCATGTCGTGTTACTGAAAACTGATTTGATCTCACCACCTAGTAGAACATAAGTAGAACATAATGTTACTCTTTCTAATTAAACTAGTTAAGACACACAATTGACTATAAAGGATTTGGAGCCGGACTCTATAGGATTTTGCCACAATGCATTCTTCCCCAGCAGGAAGCATTAAGTCTACCTTAGTTTGTGTTGGGCAGAGAGGGAGTGGAGAGAGGACAAAGAAACCACCTATCCAAGTCCTACAATACACTCCAGATAATTCCCCCCATGACTCATAACTGTCCTGTCTTCACACTACATTCTCTAGCCTGAGGAAACTGGGTCCACAGCAATAAAAACTTCTCTCTTTCAGAAATCCCCATGTGGTTGTCATCCACACTTTTGCAAACCTGGAGCTTTGATTGTTCAGAGGCTTCCTGCTAGTAAGATATACAAAAATCTTTGCAATTTCATTCACTCCACCTTTGCTCATGCCCCAACCCCCTAATTACACTGCAATAACCTGCACAGCACTGTTCTATATTAAAATATAATGCTAGGTTTTGGTGTTTGTTTGTTTTTAAAAGAAAATGTGGGGATCTTACCTCACCATCGACCTTCATGTACACTGTGGGGACCACTTTTACGAAGTACTGGAACATCATGGATGCTAAGTGCAAAATACGGTGTTAATAGGAGCCACTTTGGGGGCAAAGTCCCCTTATACAGAACTTAATGAAATTGATACGGGGCAAGAAGGAATTTGAATAGATAATTAGTAAGCGGCAGTAACTTTGAAGTGGGAAGTTAGAATTCTATTGAGGTCCAAGCTACATAGTAATAATATTTGCTATAATGAGTTTAGTCTACAATCTTACCAGCAGGGTCTTATGAAAGAGCACGTGAGTGAGGGAGAGAAAAGAAACCCAAGATTTCTTTCCCAGGGAAGAAAGGCAAGGCTAGTTCCCTCTCCTTATTCAGATTTATTTTACTGCAGGGTTTGGGGAGAAGAGTCTCTGTCCCTATAACTCCATCTTTCTGAGCTGGGAATGGCTTAGAAAGTAAAGAAAGGAGGGATGGAGAAAAGAGCAAAGACAATTCTTTCATGCATGCATCCCTGCCTGTAATTCACTGTCAGCAAGGAGGAAGAGGAAGCTTGCTGGCATATTTCCCATTTTACTGAGCCAGAAGACAGCCAGTTAGTTGTCCAACTTTGTATTAAAATAAATGCATATATGTGGATGGTATTAGAGGCATGCATTTTTGTTTTTAATTTTTAATTATTTTAAATCTCCCATGGACTCTTGTTTCTAAACTCTGTCATATCTCAAAAAAGGCGCTGTGGCCAACTACACGACCACTAATACTTTTGTTTTCTGCTTCCTGGTTGCAATTTTAAAACTTGTATTTGTGCTGTGGTTTGTTTCCCTATGACTCCAGGGTCTATGGTTTGCTGTAATTTTATGTCATATATTCCATATTTTATGTTTTTATGGGCTTATAGCCGCAATAAATTTGAAATTTGAAAGTAGATTACCAGGATCCTGCATGCTGGACCACCAAGTAGGTTGATGATCTAAACATGAGGACCTGCTTGTTTACCCTGATGTAGTGAGAGGGAGATAGAAACTAAAAGAGCTAAAAGACGGTGACTAGATTAAGTGAGACAGTCCTAGGTTAGACAGTAACCATCATATTTTGGCCAGTTCATTGTTTAGGTACTATTATAAGGGATTTATTTATTTATTATTACCGTACTTTTCCGTCTATGAGACGCCCCCTATTTTGGGGGACTCAAATGGCACAGAGTTGTTGAGCTTTTTTGCAGAAGATTGCCCAGGGTTGTTGAGCTTTTTTTGGGGGGGGGGGGATTGCCAAGAATTGCTCACCTGCACGTGTCGCAAACTACACCTCCTGGCTGTCCCATCACCGGCAGGAGCTGCCAATTGCCTGCCCAACTTCCTCAGCATCAGAAAATCAACACCACCCATTGACGCAGCAACCAATAACACACACAAAAGCAATCAATCAAATGTCCACCCTATGCACTATCTATGTATAAGAAGACCTCCACTTTTTAGCATGATTTTTAAAGAAAAAAATTAGTATTATACACAGAAAAGTACGGTATTATTATTAATAGCTATCTTATATTGCTTTTACGGTGGACTTACTGTATTTTACTGCACCTTTCTTTGTATTAATATAGTATTCATCACTTTGGGGGTAAAAGCAGTATATAAGCAAACTATAACGTAACTTATTTTCAGACCAGTACCTTGGTGTGCTGTGACAACTGTCCCATCAAGTGGGTTCACAATGCCAGGATAATCCCTCCCAAATGAGAGGTGCTTGATAAAATGGGTCATGTTTATCTGAAACAAAAAAAAAATGGAAACATGTTCAAACAGAACCAGCAAAGGGCAGAGCAGGTTCAGTACTAAGCCTATGATCAAAAGGTAGGTAGGTGTTTTTCACCAACTCTCTCCAATAAGAGCAGCAGGATTTTAGCACCTGTGACCACTTATGCAAGTTGAGCACAGCTAATGTTGTTTTCTCTTCTGCACAATTTTCATGCATATACTACCTTAGGGCAGAAGCCCTGCTAGAAATACACTCCTCCTGTAATTACACACCTCTTCTCCTCTGGGAACTGCAGCCATAGGAAGGAGATGAGGTGTTCGTGCTCAGTGGCATACAGGGTGAGAATAAAATAAGGCAAGGAGCTCAGGATAGATGCTTAGTGACTCACTGGATTCTGAAAGCACCAGTATACAATGAATTATGTGGTCACCTTTTGGGGGGGGGGCGGGGACAGTTTTGTTCTAAATGTTGCTTTTGGTTCGTTCTGCCTATCATTTACACAGCTGCTGCCAAAGCGAGAGGTGCCACACCAAAATGCACAAGGGGAAATCGTCTGCACTGACACTTTACTCCCTTCTCTGCAGATGTGAATCAATATCTCAAACTCAATATGTCTCTCCCAGATACTTACATTGTCAAGTCCAAAGCTCTGCAGATCATGAACTGTAAGAGAGGCAAGACAACAAGATGTTAAATAACTTTAGGAAGCATTTTCCTTTATGTAACTGCTCTGTTCTTTTTTAAAAGAAAAACCTGCAAATGTTCACAATCCTAGCATGTTTCCAAATAAAGGACATGAGAAACTTCCTTGCGCAACTGAAAGATATTTTATTTGTTGAACAAAATTTGTATACCTTAATTGTAAACAAAACCTCAGAATAGTTTACAACTTCTCAACTCATATGCCACATTCTAAGCATATGCACAAGGATTAGAATACACTTATTTGTTCCATCACCAGATACTGCCCACCATAATTCTCAACTGTGTTTTCAAGGTTGCAGCTCTTTATTCTTTCCCAACCTGCAAATATAGCTTATGTTAATTTTTAATGCATTCAGAGCAGGCTTTCAACTTTTCCAAATTATCCCAGTTTAGTTGTAATTCCTCTTTAGGAGTTTTCAGACAGCAAGTTGTTAATCCCTTTAAATAGGCTCTACTAAATAAATGGAATACTTCCCGCTTCTTAATGCTATTTAGCCCTATGCAAACTAACATATGGAAATCTAAGTACCGGGTAAGTGGAATCCATTGCAAATTATCAACCAAATCTATAATAGTAATATAAGATAGGGATTTGAGCAAGGCAATTCAGCAGTAAGTGTCAGATCCAACTGGGAATGAAGCTACTAACATTTTGAGAATTTAGGACAGAGATACTAGATGTTCCACTCTCAGACTTACAACTAAGGGGTATCTGTGTGTATATGCATGTTCTACTGTGTGTAGATGCAGCGGCAAAGACCAATCCCTGCTGTCTGGAGTATGTATTCCTATCATAGGTTTAGATGAAAAACACAAGTTTGTCTATTTCTTTTTTAAATATGCCATGCAAGGTCTTTAGGTATGCATTTTTAAAATGTGTGAAGCTGCCTTCAATTGTCTGCAAAGCTTCCCAAACTGGTCAGTCTGCCTAGGTCTTAGCATTTGCAAACTAAAGAAAAATATGTATCTATAGAGCAGTTTCAGAAGGCACATTCACACTTTAGTGGGAAGAAAGAAATGCGCTGTTCAGGCATTACGGCAAAACAGATATGGGCCTCAGGGCAAATTGCACTGGCCCTGCCTTCAATGTACCCTGCACCACGAACCCGCTCCACCCCCCAGTTGCAGAAGAAAGTCTCCAAGGGGCTTTTGTGCTTGGCTGAACATGTATAGCCTGATATACATCCCAAGGTCCTTGCATGCATTAGGTTTTTCCTGCCTAGGCATAATGTCTTTACAGGGTATGGAGACATTTCATTCAGTATTAAGATAAGCATAATATAAAGCTAAGCTAAATTTTGTTCCTGACTTTTTAAACTATTATATGCTGCCCTCTTTTTTCCTACATGCTGTGAGATCCAATTGGCTGGGCAGAGGGCTTAATCCTGCACTCTCTTCCATACGTTCAATGAACATTATTTTGAAGGTAAGAATGGAAATGACCTGACATTTTTTATACAAAAGAGACCTTCTAAAGCCATGTAAAAACCATTTGCAGTTCCTTGTCTAAAAACATGCAGTGTCTACTGATACTTTAATTCTGTCAAATCTTTAGGGAGCACAAAGGTTGAATTGGAGAAATTAACTGGTTTAATTACAGACAGTACAGAACTAGTAAAGAAAATAAGTCAGCAACACTTACTCTCAACAGCGTGAACTGCAAAAATGAGCAGGGTTAAGAAAAGAAAGAGAGAAACATTCAGAGCTCCATACTGAAAAGCAAGGATGTAAAAACAAAGGCAATACTTGATATTAGTTTTGCTTTCAGGAGGTACTGGCTACTCTTCCAACAAAACTCTGGGCTTGGAGTTATTTGTGAAGGGGCACAAAGCAGCACTGAA
The DNA here is from genome assembly GCF_009819535.1 of Lacerta agilis. Lineage (NCBI taxonomy): Eukaryota > Metazoa > Chordata > Lepidosauria > Squamata > Lacertidae > Lacerta > Lacerta agilis. The sequence continues at coordinate 65,125,814 of NC_046317.1, read as the reverse complement.
TTGCGCATGTGAACCTTCACATATACCGGTACGTGTGGCCTGAGGACTTAAAAGGAACAGCGTGTTGCTTCCTAAAGATGTAGCCTTGGCTGCCCATTCAGATGCTGCAGGGCACCAACTACAAGCCCACAGAAGAAACCAACATGCTATATGATGATCTGAATGCATGTGTCCCTGCTCTAGGTCTTTTGGGGGCTGGGGTAAGAATGGCCTTGTGGAACACAGAACTCTATATTGTTCAGTCCCATAGCAAAGATTAGAGGATGGAAAACATTAGGAATTGGCACTGATCACTAGTTTCAAACAAATCTCAACCAATCTCCATCTTCTGCCCGGCCAATGCTTCTGTGCATAGTGAAACAGTTTGCACTGGCAAAGGCCCTTCACAAGCAACACAATTAGCAAGTTGGATCTTGACACTTACAGCACAGGAATTCTATCAAGGAATTATTTTGCCTCTGGCCAACTGCCTCTCAACTGTGAAAGAAAAATGGGCATGACTTTAGCTGTCCTAGTATCACATATTTGGGAGAAATATCAAGTCCTTCACCACATATACCACCGAGCAGCCAGAATAAGTGATGCAAATCATCCACATCCAGAATTTGGTCAAACCTCCCTAACAACTCATATTTCTTCCATGACTGATTTTGTCAGCTAGTAATGCAAGGAAACAGTAACAAGCAAAGGATCAACTATTTGGGGTGATGAGACTGTGAGCCAGGAGCTGAGCACCATGCACAACCTCTGTACCCTAATCCCTGGAAAACACTTATACATCTTTAATTTCTCTCTACAGCCACAAGGATTAATGCACATGGCTATGGTACTTCACAAACTTAAGCTACAGAAGTTCCATCTGATATAAATGATATTTAACAGCCTAATAGTGGACCAGGATTATTACATCCATTATACTTAACAGATGGTGGAGATGCTGAAAAGCAAAGATCAGCACCATGAACTACAACTGAGGTCATGCGGATTGCTAGACTCCTAAACCTATTCCCTTCAGAAGGGAGCTCATGCAACTGAAACAGGTAGAACAAGGTTTATGCAGGGAAGTGACGAGCTTGGACCAGTGAAATCATGTTTAAACTGAATCAATTATTACAGGAAAAATTAAAAAGACAGTGCACATAAAAGAAACAGAATGCTTTGGCCCATACTATTCTTTATACCTTCATATTTTCCCAACTTAAAAAAGATAGAAGATTAATAGTTTTTTAAATGACAGTTGGTTGACCTATGTAGTTCGGCTGATAAAATATTAGCTGTAGACCAATGCTCATATTCTGAAAAGAAGAGTCCAAACCCTATGAAGCTGCAATTAAAATTTAACTAAACAAATCAGTATTATCAATAAGTGGTGGTTGCTCTCAGCAGGATCTAAAGCAGAGATAATATACAGGTGAAACTTGAAACATTAGAATATCATGGAAAGGTTCATTTCTTTCAGTAATTCAACTTAAAAGGTGAAACTAATATATGAGATAGACTCATGACATGCAAAATGAGATATGCCAAGCCTTTATTTGTTATAATTGTAATGATTATGGTGTACAGCTGATGAGAACCCCAAATTAACAATTTCAACTTTGGGGTTTTCATCAGCTGTACTCCATAATCATCACAATTATAACAAGCAAAGGCTTGACATATCTCACTTTGCATGTCACGAGTCTATCTCATATATTAAACTCCAGTAGCTAATGAAAACATTTGCTTACATAAATGGACTTTTCCACGATATTCTAATTTTTTAAGTTTCACCTGTACGTTATTGCAACAGCAGCAGCCTCTCAACATTACTCTTATTTTTTTCAAGCTTCCTCTAGCACAGGCTATGGTTTAAGGGGAACATGAAGGCAAGAGTACAGTTGTTCAATATCAATATTTTTATTGTATCCCATGCTATGCTATGCTGGACTAGACTACTCTTCCATGCAAACAGGAAGAAGAAGCTGGATGGTTTGCAAAAGAAGCACAATCATGTTGATCTTAAACTACTAGCAGGATATCTAAAACAAATTCCAGAAAAAGAAGGTGAGAATTTCAGCTTTGACTGCCTTTTAGCAGCAGAGACTTTTCGAGTCAGATGGATAAGAACTCATCAGTAATAAAGTGCCATTTGTGAAACCTTTGGTAAAAGACTAATATGTCAAGAGAGAAAAGGAGAAGGAGAAATTCCCTGACAAAGTTCCCATTTGAGAGGAGAGGGAGGAACAGAAAATAATAAAGCTCATCTTCCTTTGATTAAGTGCTAGAGTAGAAAACATTCAACAAGTTAACAGAAGCAATAAGGAGTAATATTCTATAGCAGAGGTGGGGAACCATTTTGGCCCAGTGGGCCAGTGCCTTATCTGTCACTACCACTCCTCTGGCCAACTCTGACAAGTAGGTGGAACTACCATTATTATGTCAGACAATTTACAGTTGGGTTGTCCTACTGTCAAAGTTTATTGTGCAGCATTTAACAAGTGTCTGAAAGTCAAAGGGTTGTTGGGCAGTTGGAAAGTGTAGTGCAATAGGCTTTGCTAGCCCTATGCTCAGCACTTGGCAAGTACCTGACAACTAGTTAACTGTTGGACCTTTGGAAAGCACTGCATAAAATGCTTTGCAAACCTTGTGCTCAGTGCTTCCCAAGTGCCAATCACAGGGCTGGCAAAGATGCTTCCTGCAGGGATCAACTCCACAACTGAGTTCTCTCTGGAAACTCAGTTGTGCAGCTGATCCAGCCACATCTCTACCTGCCCACACCTGAGATCACATAATGCAGGCGGGCATGTTCTGAGGAAAACAGTTTTACAGGCTAAAATTGGGGCCCATGCCAGGCCAAAGGTTCCCCACACTCCACTGTTCTATAGCACTGTCACACAGAAACTTTGGCAGGAACCAAGGAGTGAAAACCAGAAATGGAGAATATTCAGTACAAAATTGAAAAGGAAACCTTCAGACAATGATTGCAGACAGTAAATTCACTATCACATACATGGGTTATGTCCATTCTGAATTTTGAAAAAGCTGCAGATGCCAAAGTACTTATTTCCTGATTTGTGTTAGTCAATCTATCCTAACATTTGTATCAAATTCTTAATATACTGGAAGTGCACATTCAAGCAGAATTTCCACTTGTCTTATATGGCAATGGAATAAGCTCAGCATGCTCACAGAACTATGCTACAGCCTGCCATAAAATGTATGCTTAAAAATTTTGATGCATCAAACTACTGCATGCAATTTCAATCTTGGTCTTAAAATATCCTATTTATTTGTTTTGAAATATAATGTGTGCTGTGCGTAGTAAGTATACTTGTGCTTATTTTTTGTTTCATTTTGTAAGCCACTCTGAGCGGTGTGGCTCTGAGGAGGGGATAATAATATTTTAAATTTCATTATTTAAAACATTTATGTTGTCAAATAACCCTGTATAAGGCAGCAGATAATTAATAGGCTTTGAATTGCTTTGAAATGCTAGTCTTACAACTGCCAGGACAGAAGTGGCTATTGATAAAAACCCATTTATAGAAGAAAGGCAGTGCCTCAAAGGATCTAGTTACAACTTTCTTTCTCATGTGAATAGAAACATCACAATTTCCCAACATACTTCTCAGAACATCCCTTCTGAAAGTTCCTCCTTAACAGTATATTCTATATATCTACTTTAGCTCATGAGTTACAATTATTTCCTGATACTTAGTAAAAAGGAAACATTACAAAAAACCCACTCAGAAGAATGCAAACTACTTTACCATGAACATGAGATTGCTGAAAGCTTTTTCCTGGTGCAAAGTGAAAATTGCCAGCTACCTGTAAAAGACAGCTACATTTCATTAAATTGCCCCACTCTCCATAGCAGATTGTAAAAACTTTTAAAAGTGAAGCCATAAATTTTAAAAAGGCACTCCACAAGGAACGTGAAGGTGAAGTGTGTTTAACCTATACTTCAATACACTTTCACCTAAACTATATCCAAGCAGGAGTTGCTAATGTCCAAAACACAGTCAGTCTTTATTATGAGAATTACTATATCAACATACAGTTGACATTTTAAAGTCAAGAGACATCAAATTGAGAAAGATACAAAAATGATATCCAAGGCTCTGAACCCCTCCTCCAAACTGCAAATGCAGATTGCTTGCTACACTGACCATTGAAGAGATAAGAATATTCAACTTGAACAGACACAGCCCAAACTATGCATCACCACACACTCTGGACTCATGGAAGCCTTTGGGGGAAGAGCAGCACATCTCATCAGAAGTAGCTCCCTTTCCCCATTCCAGCCTTACTGCTTTTGGACTTCACATACATTTCCTTCATGGAAGTAGATCAGATCACATGTTCATAAACTAATCAGGTCCTCTGGATCGGAAGTAATGTTTTTATGGCACAATCTGAATCTTTGCCAAAGTTATGTAATATTATGTTTAAAAAAAAAAAACCCAAACCCACAAAATCCAGCATGGTTGTTACCACTTCAGTCTACAAGTGGTGAACCACATTTTTGAATCTTTCCCTCCATCAAAACCACACTAGAATCATAGAATCATAGAGTTGGAAGAGACCACAAGGGCCATCCAGTCCAACCCCCTGCCAAGCAGGAAACACCATCAAAGCATTCCTGACAGATGGCTGTCAAGCCTCTGCTTAAAGACCTCCAAAGAAGGAGACTCCACCACACTCCTTGGCAGCAAATTCCACTATTTGAAAGCAGATTAGCACAGAAGAAAGCAAACAGGGCTAGATCCCTTCTTCCTCATATGATGAATAAAACTGGCCTGGGCACTATCACAAATCAAAGAAAAGATTCTAGCCTGGTCTCCCTACAGTGTATGTTGGGTGGTCCTCACCCTTTCTTTTTTATATTCAAAAATGAAGTACCCTTCACCCAGAAGTCTGAAGTGGTACAAGCTATCATTTAGCGATACAACCTATCATTTAGTAGTCTACATATGTAAATTTGGTCCAAAAAAGTCACTTCCTGCTACAGAGGTGTTAGTTACAGGAGAGAAGCTAGTGCCAAATGCTGAAGGAATAAGCAGTTTCATTAGGAACTATCTAACTTATAAGGAATCTGGAAGAGAGCTTACAGGGAGACACTGGCATTCCTCTTTATAAGATTAAACAAAGATTTAAGCTGCCAAAAACCTGTGGTAGACCAAAGCGTATAAAAGCATACTCCACATGCAACCCGTATGCTCCACGGGGTTAAATAAAGAGTTTACATACATTCTGGCTCCAAAAACTGTCGGTGAACTTTTGCTAATCACTGTATTAATTTCTAAGGGACACGGGTGGCGCTGTGGTCTAAACCACAGACCCTAGGGCTTGCCAATCAGAAGGTCGGCGGTTTGAATCCCCACGATGGGGTGAGCTCCCGTTGCTCAGTCCCTGCTCCTGCCCACCTAGCAGTTCGAAAGCATGTCAAAGTGCAAGTAAATAGGTACCACTCCGGCAGGAAGGTAAATGGTGTTTCCGTGTGCTGCTCTAGTTCACCAGAAGCGGCTTAGTCATGCTGGCCACATGACCCGGAAAAACTGTTTGCGGACAAACGCCAGCTCCCTCAGCCAGTAAAGCGAGATGAGCGCTGCAACCCCAGAGTCGTCCACGATTGCACTTAACAGTCAGGGGTCCCTTTACCTTTACCTATATTAATTTCTATTCTACATGGTAGCTATCTTGGATGTTGCTCAACAATAATATGCATGCCTGCAAAAATCTAGAGACTGACACTCAAACTATGGCAACACCAGAGTGCAGATCCCATTTTTCTAGTTTCCCTTGCTTCTTGGTCACTTGTGTCACTGAGATTTCAATATACCTTTTGGAGTAAGGTGATAAAAATCGACTCACTCACTTTGTTGACTTCTAAGAAGCCATATACTTTGCAGCCCTCATTTTTCTGCTCCTGCATTTTCTGGCTAAACCCTTCTCTCTTGCATTGTTCTATGGTGTCTGGATTCTTGAAAGCCCAGCCACGCCGCCTGTATGCTTCTCTCACATCATCACAAGTATTACAGCATCTGTGAAAAAGAACAAGCATGTAAATCAGCAAAAATGGTCGCCTATGAAGCATATAGTAAGAAAATGGGGTTTTTAGTAAGAAAATGTGGTTCTGCATAAAAGTCTATACTTCCATCTGAAATGGGCTAACCTGTGTAAGCCCTGCCAGTTGCTTCCTGTAGGCTTCATGGAGCTTCAGGAAACTCCCAGCTGCGAAAGTGCTACGGTTGCTGAGCAAGAAATAGCCACCAGCAGGAACACAAAAAGATGTGCCCTATAGGTCTTCCCATAGGTAAAATAATGTGGAAAAAATGTATCTCCCTATCTCAGATGCAGCATGCTGAGCTGTTCCCAGATTACTAGCACATGATTGACAGATAAGCGGTAACCTCTTCATCATTCTATGGCTTCACTCACAGAAGCAACCTGCAGGAACTTTCTAATCAGTGAAACAGGCAACCTGAACCATTACAGAGCTATGTACACAGAATAATAATAATAAATCACTATCATCACCATCTTATGATGATTTTGTATTTATTTTAATTTTTTACCCACCCTTCAACCTAAGATCCCAGGATGGGTTACAACAATTTAAAATAAATATTAAATGCAGCCGGCCCTTTGTTATCTGAAAGACACAAGTTAATGAAATCCACGCATTGCCTATAAACCAATATCATCCTCAACCTGACCTCCAGAGTAAGCAGAATAGGAGAGCACATGGTGTTTGACTAAAAGCAATCTGGAGCCCACTCCTTCCTAGAAGGTTCAGGAAATGCTATGGTTATTCAGCTCCCTTCCAATTTCATCTCTTTGCCTCTAGGTAATATTGATGGAATTAAGGCATACCTGATGTCCTCAGATTCTGCCCCGTAACAACTTTCACATCGATCAGGGTCTAAAGAGTTTGGATCAAATAGTATCTCCTCTTCTTTTCCCAACTCTGAAACAAAGACAGACACGGTCCTTGTACTAGGAACCCAGATTCCCAGCATGGAACTATCAATCTAAAGCACACCCAACCATTCTTAACAGTGGTGCACCTCCATGAGAAGCAGCAAATGTCTGGCCCTACAGTAGACAAGAGTGTGAGCTGCCTTTAAATCAGATGCCACAGTGTTAGCATCTTGTCTGCAATACTGTTCCCACACGGTGGGAGCAGTGTATTCTACCATGTCTTTCTGCCTCTGGAGTCACATGCTTGCCATCTTTATCCAAGCGCTGTTTGTAGAGGTTGTGTTCAACGTCTAGCTGTTGCTCTCCAGCTACGTCCATTGCATCAATGCTCAAATCTGAAAAACAACAATGGACAGGTGAAGGCAGATTTCTTGAGACATCAGATGATTCCTTTACTTCATGATAAACCAGGGGTATGGGTCTGGCTCTGGGAGAAAAGCCACATCCTTCTCTCCCCCACTTCCAACAGCCAAGGGCAACAGGTGCGGGGGGAAACCCACTTGTCAAACCACATGGTTTGAAATTATACCATGCAGGTAAAAGCACAGCAGGCACTGCTAATCAGCAGCACTTGGAAAGCACTGTTCACAGGACTTTACTGACACCGCCAATCAGCTGATTCTTAGTGCCTGCAAACCTCCCTTCAGTTCAGCCACATCTTTCCTTGCACTACATCTGATACCATAAGCAATGGCAAGTGTATGGCAGGTGGGCATTGCTTGGCCAAAATGGCCTTGCAGGCCAAATGAGAAGGCCAGGTAAGCCTAATCAGACCTGTGGGCCAAAGTCACCCACCACCGTGATATACCCACTGAGCTATCAAATATCAAAATGGTACAAAATACAAAAGTTTTCTGAAGAACCTTTCTAAGGATTAGGCCAATTTACTGAAGAGGATTTGATGAGAGGACTAAGCATCCCAAAACAGCAATGTAGACCCCTTATATCCACATTAGCTGGGCATAGGGAAGGACCAATAATTCACTAGAGCAGGCTACCTCAACCTCGGCCCTCCAGATGTTTTGAGACTACAATTCCCACCATCCCTGACCACTGGTCCTGCTAGCTAGGGATCATGGGAGTTGTAAGCCAAAGACATCTGGAGGGCTGAGGCTGAGAAAGCCTGCATTAGAGGAACAGAAAATGCTATCCTGTGTAAGGGACCAGGTTCAACCCCTGGTCTCTCAATCATTTTCTCTGTAGAGACATTTATGACCGAATCCAGTGAAGTTCACGTAAGTTATATAATGTGCTATGAGATGCCAAGCCATACCATATTGTCATGGTTTAATATAATTAAAAGCCAAGTGTTAAAGAAGATACTCACAAGCACATGGCATATGTGGAAAGGAAACATCTATGTTTATCCGCAGTTTGTCTCCCCTTGATTTGTCAACATATAATTCTGGGTGAATCTAAAAATGAAGAAAATGAAAAGTCACCCAACTGCAAAAAATAAAAATAAAAAATAAATCAGCAGTTTTATTATCATCTGTCCAGATTTGTAAATGTTTGTTTATAAGCATTCCACATTCAGAGAACTAAAAAGGGAGGGAAATTTCCAGGAACGTTAAGAGAAACAGTGTCAGAGGTCAACATGAATAAGAATTAGAATAACCAGGCTAACAGAATTATAGACTTTAGTTTAAGGCACAATCATGACCAAATCCCAGAACATGGGCTAGATCTCAGTCTTGCTCCTCTTTCTGAAACTGTATGTAGCGAAGAAAGAGAAAATCCCCTTGAGGCACAACAATCATTGGTAGGACGCCTTCGGAGCGGAAAAATGAATAACAGTACTGTACTGATTTCCTCCTTTGATTAAGCAAGTGTGAAAGAGGCCTAGATGGAGGATCTTAAATGAGCAAGCAAGGAAAAGATTGTGTGTATAGGGACAGAATGGCATCTTACAATTCCAATTGCATTACTTTTAATCTATGAAAACAACACCAAAGGTTTGGCACTAAGCATGCAGGCTGAGGCAGGGGATTTTCTAAGTCTGTTTTATCCCATTATAGAATAAAAGACTAGTTAGGGAAGATAAGCTAAAGCATGAATGAAAATTCTGGTTGATTTTTTACATAAACTGTACACTAAAGCTGTGGCTAGTATTTGAATATTATTCTACCCTGTCCTCAAGTAATTCAAGGAGACATCTAACAAAGTAATTGCACAAGTAAAGCAACTTTCATTCATGCAATGAAACTTCTCCATCTCTTCCTTCAATCTGCTTGAGGTTCTCCCCAGGGGGCAGGGAGGGGGGGGAGAGGAAGGTGAACTTCCATTGTGTGAATAGAAGCTGCTCTGCTCACCCAACAACTTTGCTGGATTCCCCTTTATCTTCCCAACCATTCTGTGAGGTAAGTAAGTATGGCTGAAAGATGGTGGCTGGCCCATCAATGACCTGACTTGGTAGAAAGCAGCTTCCTATGTTCTGAATAACTCCATGAGCATCATGGCTGGATCGCTTCAGCCTTAGTCTAGCACACTATCCACAATTACTGAAATCTCTAGCATCAAAAAACAAAGACGAAGCAAAATCTGTATTTGGGAGTGTGAGCATGTGTGCACAGGGGATGAGTAAAACAGACACATTTACCTCCTTTGTGAGATAGTACTGGAGCTCCGAGAAGAACAGTAAGAGCATGACAAGTCCACTGACTACAGTCACTGCAGAGAGAGAAAGGAAAACACAAGTAACATATTGTCATATCTTGCAACTTCTACACATGATCTTATCAATATTTTAGGGAACATAGGAAGCTGACTTATAACGAGTCACACTATTGGTTAATCTAGCTTGATATTGTCTACACTGGGTTCCAAATGGGTCTTTTCCTGGAGATAGCAGGAACTGATCTGATATCTTCTAAATAATGAGCTCATGAAGATCAACGGTTAGATAAGCTTTCTCAAAAAACTGCTTGCCCATCATCTCTAATCTTTCCATGAAACACACAGCTCACAAGAGAGCTCTGAATGTGTTCTTTGGCAGATAAACTCTCAGCACATGTAGTTTGATTACAGACCTGGTCAGCACCCCCACATGAACTGTTCAGCATGCTGAAACATATCACTGAACCCTTTGCAAAAGGCTGCACTCTTCTCCATCCCAGAAAGGTGGGGAGGAAGACGCAGCTGAGATACATTTCAGACAGCTATATTTAGCTGTTGATATATCATGATGCTGAAAACCAGATATCACCCAGTCATAACACATATGTACTTGAGTGGCCTAAATTAGATTAAGTGATCACTTTCTACTTTAGTGGTCATTACATCTTCAATCCACTCACTAAAAATCCCTTCTCTTTATGTATTTGTATACTGCCCTCTCATAAAATATCAGGGCAGTGTACAATAATATGAATACAATAAAACAAAAACCATTAAGAACAGAATGAATCATCTCGGTGGAATCAGTTTTAATTCTTTTCCTGCTTAACTACTTTCAAGGAACTGGAATTACTCCAAAGTAAAAAATACTAGGAAGAAAATCCTACTTCCTTGTTTCCTGTGTTCCGTAAAAGAGGTGTGCTCTCAAAACAAGCACCAATTAGAATACAACACTTGGCAAATAAGCCCCAAGGTTCTCTCCAAAAATAATCTACTGTGCAGTAGAAAGCCACTAGGAAGCACAGCAAACAGGTATGCTGGCTTAGGCATCTCTTCCTGTAACAAACTGATTAAATACTAAATAGGGTTGGATTTTTTAAAAAAAATACACAGTTAAATATTTTGTCTTTTGGTTGGAAGTTGCGGCTTCACTATTATTGTTGTTCTTATTTATTGAATTTGTATACCGCCCTTCATCTGAAGATCCCAGGGTGGTTCACAACAAAAAAAAAATACGAATAAGAACACAAAATAAATAATAAAACAAAAACAAACCATTAACACCCCCAACACATTTAAAGGGACATAGAATGTTAATTAGCCCAAGGCCTGTTTAAAGAGAAATGTTTTCCCTTGGTGCTTAAAGATATGGAGTGAAGGTGCCAGGCAAGGGTTCCAGTTCTGCTACTTTTAGAAGATGGGTTTTAATTCAACAGTTTAAGTCAAAGGCATACTAGGTCTTATGAGTTATTTACACTCATCTACAGGGCATTATTAACTTTCTTATAAAGGAAGAGGCATGCAATAGGCTTTTCTGAATAGTATAGCACAGAGGTTTTCAACCTTTTAAAGTCCACAGCTCCCTTGACCAACTACATTCGTTCTGTAGCACCCCTGTGGGGCTTAGGATCCCAGTTATGTCAACCCTTGCCTGCAGAGCCAGCAGCCCTTCAGCCCTTTTTGAACACCCTCTTTTGTGGAGTGTTCCCCCAGCCTCTTCTCCTCTCCTTTCTAGAGCAGTGTTTTTCAACCTTTTTTGGGCAAAGGCACACTTGTTTCATGAAAAAAATCACGAGGCACACCACCATTAGAAAATGTTAAAAAAATTAACTCTGTGCCTATATTGACTATATATCAAGTAATTCTCTTGAATTTTTCAATTTTTCCCACGGCACACCAGGCAACATCTGTGCCGCGGAAGAGTGGTTGAAAAACACTGTTCTAGAGGCACCATTTGCCTCGGGAGCTTGTAGCCAGGGCTGCTGCAACAAACAGCTGTGCAAGCCTTGGGGAAGCAAAGACATGAGAGGGCATCAGAGGAGGGAGGGAAGGAAAGAAAGAGGGGCAGAGGCCAGTGTTGCCTGCAACACCCCTGACCACCATTCAAGGCAACCCAGGGTGCCACGGCACACTGGCTGAAAACCCCTGGTATAGCCATATGAACATACAAAGAAATACTACAAAAAGTATTGTATAAAGCTTCCCATGTGCTTATTTATAAATATAAACTCTGCTGACTCAATGTTGCTATCCACCAGGAAAATGGCAAAAATATATAAAAAATCCAGCCTTGCAGGGAAATCCTATGCATATTTACTCAGAAGTTAGCCCCATACTGTCCAGTGGAGTTTAGAGAGTAATCCAACCCTTCAATCTGAAGTGTTGAATAGGGGTGTGAATAGGGCCAACTGTCCTCTACCTAGCCTGCCTGACTCTATCTGTGACTCTACCTCAAATGTGGTTACTGTGGTTGCAATGGTAGTTATACTGCTCCATCAAGACTTGCTAGGGGTTTGATTTACCCTCTTACTCCTTTTCCTGTAGGTGTTTACAAAACTAAGGTTTTAGTAATAAGAGAAAGTGAGGTAGGGGAAGAGCATAGTGGGCTAGTAGAGAAGCAATGGATTTCTCTGCTTGGTTTTTATGCTGGCTGAGCAGAAAGGGAAGATGGTTCCCTTAAGCTCTTTTCCTCCTCTGCCAACACACTTGATAAATTTCTAACTAGTTGCTAAGAGACTAGTCTCTTGCGTCTTCATAATGGGCACACAAAAATGGGAGATTCCCATCCTCTGCAGCCAGCATGGAAATACTGGAGACTCTTAGCAAGCCAGGCTAGCAAAATACATCTGCTGGAGAGTAAGTTTACTAAACTGAAGGAGTGTTACCCAAGAAATTTCATGATTAAATACTAAAATCTCTTTAAACCAGTCGCTGTCTTGAGTTGACTAAGGGCATCTCTTGAGAATTAGTCCTCTTCCCACTCTTGCCTGATCATGAAGAGGCTCTGCACAACAACAAAACCGACCACACACCTGCTATGCCGCTCGAAGCAGTATAGTAAAAGGACGCCGCTTCCTACGTTTTGCATCTCTTCCAGAGCTGGTTCATTCGCACCCACATGCCCAGCCTTCTTAATGCTGCTGCCGCTGCCATCGAGAAGACTTACACGTGCGAGTAAACCAGCATGGGTTAAAAACACCGCAGACAGAAGGGCCACATCTCAAACAAGAGAGGCTTTCCAGGAAGGAAAGCTCAGCTGCAAGTCGCCAAAGTGATGAAACATCACGTGCGAATCAAGCCCGTCACCTGAACATGCGAACACGCGACTGCACGTAGCAGACTCGCACACGGGACACGCAAATGAAAGCATCACATCCTGAGTGAACTCGCGTCTAAATCTCGCGCGCCGCAAGACCGCTCCCACTGCAAGGAAGGCGCTCGTCGTCAGAGCACAATTTAGGCCGCCCCCCGCAAGCGACCCCTCTCACCGAGCGCACCACCGCAGGTCTTAACCCGAAAATCCTCCAGAGTCTTGGGAAACGCATCGAACCGCTTCAGCCTCCCGAGCGACTCCATGACGGACACTCCCACCCCGCCGTCCCCGTGACCCGGAAAAACAACCTGCTTCCGGTTGTGGGCTCCGCCGCTCTGCCCCCCGTTGCTATGGCAGCCACGGTAGAGATGAGTGGGATTCCATACAAGCTCTGGTCCATGGGGTCACGAAGAGTCGGACACAACTCAACGACAACAACAAAAAGACATGCAGTCCCGCTTTTTTTAGACGGTTAGGATTTTTAGTGCAGCCCTGACCGGACAGCGTTTTTCCCTCCTCATCAACGAATTTAAAAGTAGCAACGGCGTTTTTTCCTCTCCCCTCACCCCAACTCGGGTTGTGAACCGCAATCCTAGAGAGACTTAACTGAAATAGAAGACCCATTGAAAAAAAGGGGTTTGCTTCCATGTAGAGAGGAATGAATGCAATGATTTTGCGAGGGATGTGCATATATATTCTGCATTCTGCGGAATGGAAGGGGGGTTGGAAAGGGCTTTGGGAAATCAATTTAAGAAGACTGACTTTTGTTGGCAACATCAACATTTTGTAGGAGAGGTTTTCGGCTGGATATCCAGACCAGCCTTAGCCCGCACCTCTCATTAAACATGCTGTTGACATCCAGTTCTATTTTTCTCTTTCTTGCCTGAGTCAGGAAAAGTGGTACCAGGAGACTACAGCAGAATAAAGGTTCCCCACCCCTGTGCTAGAGGAACTAGCCACTCTGTATTTAAGATAAAACAATAAATTGGAGAAATTATCTATTTCTTGATGGAATACTTGTCTTAAATGAACCCTAGCCTGAGATCAATTTGATATAGGGCAAGTTAATTTTTTTATAGATAAACAGGAGTATGTTTCAGATGATATGGTACCTGGCTTCAGAGTGTGTAACCCAAAAATCGACTGTAAAAGCAACTTTCTACCAAACTCTGCTCTCCCAGCCAGCAAAATGGGGATCATGGGCAGTTACTGGAATTTGCAAACTTAAAAGGAGAAGTTTCACATAAAATAAGGGTGCAATCTTAACTCTTGCTTACCTAGGAGTTCTTGCCATGCTGATGAAGCTGTGAAGGAAGGACACTGTGCATTACAAAAACAACCAGTAACAGGATCTGAGGGAAAATCTCAAAAAAGGAGTGTATGAGACAAGCATATATACTTATTTCAGAGGGATGTGTGTGTTTCTTTTTGCAGTTGCAGGTCCAGCAGCACAAGCTACACCCTTATTGTCACCCTTACACTGACATTAAAGGCTAAAATCAGCATAGAAAGTACATCTTCCTAACAAATAGAAACAAACAAGATAGGAACTGAAGTGATCAAGTAAAGTAGACATATTTAATATGGAATGGTATTTGAGTTAATATTTATAAATATATTCACTTTTAACTATTTAAAGAAAATGTTTAGTACAAAAATACTGAACAACTTTAAAGATATTTTACAATGAGCTGCTGCGTTCAGAACAGGGTTAGACATCAATTCTGAAAAAAATCTCATTACCCATTGAATTTTTAAGGAATTCAGATAATGCTGCTTTGGTTAGAATCCCTCTCCAACATACAGTTCTGACCTGACTTCTATGTAAAATCTGGCTGGAACTTTTTTTTTTAGTGAACTCCCATCTCCTGCAGGACTCAATTTCAGCAATTCACTTCTACTCTCCCCACCAGAAATTCAGTCCTCTTTTTTTGTTTGATTCTCATCCTTAGCTCCGTGTTCTGTTCTATGACACAATCTCCACAATACATATCTTCAGCTACTTAATATGCAGCCCACCAGCTATTCTTGTTATTTCACAGCTTGTTTTAACATGATTGACTCCAAACAATGAACATACAAATTGGCAGCATGGGTCCTAGGAGTCCAGGCCTAGTTGAGTGAGGTGAAGCCCCCTGCATATTAATGATTATATGCAGTTCAATATGGGTTGAAGTTCATGTTGATGAAAGAATCTTTCAAGATTGTTCTGTTGGAGGCACTTCTGCAGAGCTTCTGACTCCTGCCATTTCCTTCATGCTATCTTGAGGTCTTTTGGACTGTTTTGGGTGTTGAGTTTATTGGTTGTTTTCCAGAAAAGAAACCATCCCACCCTACTACCAAGCTGTGGTTCAGGGTTTCATCCAACTTGCGAGTCTCCAGTTCCAGGACAGCAGCCTCAGGCTCCTTAGCCACAGCAGCTAAAGAATCAGAAAGTTCCTGGTGTAGGCAGGAAAGCTCCTGGTTTGTTTTGGCACAGCAGTCAACATAATCCTGCTTCTGCTTCCGCTCCAGTGACAGCTGCTTTTGTAGAACAGAAACCTAAAAAAGAAAGAGATAGTATCAGGAACTACTAGATGGTTTGATTCTGAGTATCTTGCTTTCAACAGTTCTGTATCTCAGCAAGGAACACCTTCAGTCTCATTTTTTATCATCCAGGTTTATTATTATTATTATTATTATTATTATTAATCATTTCTAACATTTTCAATGTTTGCATAATAAGCTATGTATGTAAACATTTTATACACATACAATAACATGCAAGAACAAGACCAAAGTGACATGATCTGCAATAAACAGCTATGTTAAAGGAGGGACCAAGATTTCAATAGATTAAAGTGGGGAGGAAGCATATATCCTCTCTCCCTTAAAAGATTTGTCCAGATGCCACTGGTGGTAAAATGCTGCAATGAATTTTCATTAGCTCCAATTCTTATTACTTTTAAAGGACGGCTTGTAGGGGCAGATGCTACAGGTTAACAATCTCTACTATAGGGGCTCATCTACAGCGGAGATGAAAAACAGACGAAGAGGTAGAGAAAGAGGCACACCGTTCTGAAAGCCTCAGTGTGCTATAGAAATGAACTGCTCACCTGCTTTTGTAACTCTTCCAGTTGCTTATGGAGAACCTGAATTTCTTCCTAGAGAGAGAAAAAAGTGACGAGATTCAACCACCTGCTTATTTTCAAGATGCCTACAACATGGGAGAAAAGTACTAAAGAGGAAAAAAAAATTTCTTTCCTGTTTATCCAAGGACAACTGAAAACAGCAATTTATGAATAGCACTGAAATAGCGTTTAAGGAGATTAGCATGCTAATATCTAGAAGCAAAGATATTACAGGACAAAAATAATGGATGGGTTTTAGAGTATGCAAGTATTCAGACCTTTGCTGGAGATGGAACCTTTTGGGGGGCAGAATCAGCCTGGGAGAGTCCAGAGCTCAGAGAAAGGTCTCCATGACTTCTTTTCAGTCTCCTACGTTCACGTTCTACCTGAAGAAAGGAGAAAAAGCGGGCAAGGGCATTCACAAAAGAGATTATATGACAACGATCCTCGGGACAAAGGGGGATAAGCAGAAGAAGGTTGTGAAAATGGACAATCCCAAGCACAGGAGCTGAGCAGGCTAGGCTGCACAGGGCATTGGTATTCTGGAAAGCACCTAATCTCTGAAGACAAAGTATGAGAGAAAAGAACAAGAGGATCACCGGCCCATGAAATCAGAAAAGCAACACAAGTCTGCATTGGAAAAATCAGGAGCAGGCACCATTACAGTATCTAAAGGGATAGGCAATGAGTGATAAGGTAGGTTTAGATTTCACTGAGAAATGGGGAGAAGGCACATGAACTAAGTCTGATTCTTCTTTTTGTAATCTCACCTGCTCTAGTGCACCTCTAAGCTGCATATTGTGCTGCTTTAGGCCATGTTTATCATTCTCCAGCCTGGCAACAGCTTGCTGCAGAAGCTGCAGGCGTTTGCATAAGAGTCTCCTTTCAGCTATCCATGTCAGCTCTCCCTCTTTTCTCACAGCCTGCATGATGAAGAAAACAGGGTGCGGTAAAGAAGGGACCATAAAAGATACTGGAGTTGATATACATGCGGAACAGACACTTTACTTCATGGATGGGGCACAATCTTTTCCTTCTCTTGCAAAGAACCTCCTTGTCTCAGCACTGTCATTACTGGAAATTTTAGAACCAGCAATTAGCCCCTTAAACCAGACATATACCATAAATTGGGAAACTCAACAACTCCCCATTCTACATCAGAATTCAAGTGTTCTTCTCTATTTTGGTATCCTTCCCACCTGTTCCTTTAGCTTACCTTTCCAGCCTCCTTTTGCCTTATTTCTGGCATGTCATTTTCTCTGGGTAGTAGACTCGCATCTCCTGCCAGTGCTTTAGTAACTAGTTTCTCTTCCTCCAGAGCTCTGAAAGCTGTATTTAACTGCTCCTGCGGAACAAACCATATTACTCACTTACCTAAGTACCCAAGTAGTTACACAGACTTTTTAAACAAGGATGTTATTACTGTGTCCCTAGAGTGTTATGCACAAGTGAACTGTGTCTAAATGAGAATGTGTCTGTCAGGGTTCAACACACAGCTACTTGGGTTCTTTCTCTCTCCTGCTTCCTCTTATGAGTTACATCCTGCTAATTACACCCCAGAGCAGGGGTAACCAAGATGGTGCCCACCTATTGTTGCTGGACTACAACTCCCATCACCCCTGACCATCAGCCACAATAACTAGGGCTGATGGGAGTTGTAGTCCAGCAACATCTGGAGAGCACCACATAGGTACCTCACTAAATTTTTATAATCCTATCTAGCCAAGACAGTTTCCTACTACAAAGTACAAAATGAACTGGACAGATACAACCTTACCACAACATATAATCTTACTTTATTTCTATAGTGTGCTGAATGTAAGAAGAGCCCTGCTGAATGAGGCCCAAGGTTCATCTAGTCCAGCATTCTGCTGTCAAACAGCCAAACAGATGTCTGTGGGAAGTTTGCAGCCAAACAGATGTCTGTGGGAAGTTCACAAACAGCACACAAGTGCATCTATACCATCTCTACTTGTGATTTCCTGCTATTCAGGGACGTGCTACCTCCATTAGTGGAGCTAGAACATAGCCATCATTCCAGTAGTCATTCACAGCCTTATCCTCCGTGAATTTGTCTAATCCCCTTTCAACTTGCAGAGTTTTTAAATACCACCACTAAAATCCTTACTTGAAGATGAAGCCTGTCCTTATCCCTTTCCGAAACCATGCTCTGTACAATAGCCATTTCTTCTCTCAGGACTCTCAAGGCCTCTTCACTCTGGGCCAGGGACAAACCCAGCTTCTGTGCTCTCTCTCGCCATTCTATCTCTTCACTTTCTGTCTGTTTCAGAACAGCTGTCAGACGATCAAATTCCTGTCTCTTTACTCTTTTCTCGTCTTCCAAGTGTTGAATTTTTTCATTTTGCCATTGCAACTGCTGGTCCTTTTCCTGAAGAGACTTGTTCTTGGCTGCCTCCTCCTCCTTCCACATAAGTATTTTTTGGATATAGCTCTGTAAATTGCAGTCTCCCTTCTCTTCTGATTTCAGAGCAGAAACAATTTCCTTCAGCTGTTCACTGCAGGTTAACAATTCCTTCTCTTTAACGCTAACTCTCTCTTCCAGCTGCTTAACATTCTCTCTCTGCCACTCAGCTTCCTCATCTTTTTTCTTCAGTGCATGTTGAAGATGCTGTATGTTCTCAAGAAGTTCCTTCATCTCATCTTTCATTAGCCTTTGCACTCTCTCATCTTGAGTTCTCCTCTCTTTCTCCCTTTCTTTCTGCCCTTCTTCTAAAAAGTCTTCTTTTTCATCCTCTTTTAACTGCTTGTGTTGGTGCTGAAGCTTTTGGTGGTCTCTCTCACATTCTTGTTCTCTCTGTTTAATTACTTCCTCTAGGTGACTTGCCCGATTCTGGCATACCTGTAATTCTGCAAGAGTGACTTCTACTTTAACCTGGTATGTGCTAATTTGCTCAGCCTGCTTGAGAAGCTCATCTTCCTTTTCTGACATTAATTGCTTCATTTTATCTAGCTCCTGCTTCAGGCTCGCTATACTTTTCTGTTCCAATTCTTTCTGCCTCAAGAGTTCCTTTATGTGCCCTTGTAAAGATTCTATCTCCTTGTCTCTGTCTTGAAGAGAAGATCTGTTCAACTCCAGTTTCTCCAATAGAGATTTAGTATGTGCTACTGCTTTTTGTGCTTGTTGCTTAAGCTGGCAATTTTCTTCCTTGAAGGACTCCAGCTGCCTCTCACCATTTCTCTGAGCATGCTCTGCTATTTCAAGATTTGTCTGCATTTCTCTCACAAGCCTTTCTTTCTCCTCCTTGTGTTCTTCTTGCTGCTCTTTCAGGGACTCAATTTCTTGCATTCTCTCCTTTAGCAATACCCTGAGTTGCTCCAACATATCAATAGTTGTTTCTTGCAGCTCTTCTTTCTTCAGCTGCTGCATTTGCTCTTTCTGAAACTCTGCACTACCATCTCTCTCCTTTAGTACTGCTGCACTGTGCTGGACATCTCCAAGCAGAACTCCTAACTGCCTTTTCAGTTCTTCTTCATGTTTCATTTGAAACACCAGCTCCATGTTCTTTTCCTTCAAGGATGCCTCCGTCTTACCCAAAAGTTCACGAAGAGCCTTTAGTTCTGTTTCCATTTCTCCTTCCAGCTCTTTTATCTGCTGCTTTTGTGACTCAAGCTCTTGATCTTTCTGGGTCAACATGAATGTCATCTGTTTTACTTTCTCTTGCAGTTCATGGAGATGGTTCTCACGCTGAGCCTCGCACTGCTGGAATCTTGTTATCTGTCCCCTCTGGGATTCTACCTCCCTTTCTTTGTTCCTGAGAATGGCCTTCATGTGTTCTAGGCTTGTGTGAAGAGACTTTTCCCGCTTCCCCCCCTGTTCTTCCCGTTCTTGAAGTAGCTGCTTTTGAGATGTGAGTTCCCAATCTTTTTCACTCAACCTTATTTTCAAGTCACCCAACTCTTTCAGCAGAGCACCAATTTGTGCTGACTCATTCTCTTCAGCAATGCGGATTTTTTCCTCCATGATTTTCATTTCTTTGACTTTTTGTTCCAGATTCAAATTCAGGCTTTCCATTATAGTTCTTTGGTTTTGTAACAGGTCTTCTAGTATTTGGATCTTGTCCCGTTGAGATTTCACATTCTGGAGTGTCTCTTCTAGATCTATATTCAGTCTCTCTAGAGCAGCCTCCTGTGTTTTATTCTGCTTTCCCAAGTCTTTTATCTGTTTGTTTTGAGATTCAATTTCTTGATCTCTCTTTTCTAGATCTTTAGTGAGATGTTCCACGGCAGATTTTTGCACTTCTCTGTGCCTCTCCAGTTCTCTGTTTTGTTGCAGCAGGGATTTTATTTCTTCATCTCTTTTTTCTAGAGTAACAGTTAGGCAATCCAGATTTTCTTGCAAACCTTTTCGCACTTCTGCATCTTGCTGCAAAGTCATAAATCTCTTTTGCTGAGTCTCCGCTTCCTCCTGTTTAATTCTGAGAGTGGAGAGAGTTGCCTGAAGCTCTTGTTCTAGGGACTGATTCATCTTCTCCATGGCATTTGCTCGAATTTCAGAGGCTGTGACAGATTCCCGAAGAAGATCTAGCTCCCATGTCAGCTTTTCCTTGGCCATTTGTAGCATGTCTCGTTCATTCTGAAACAGAAATATAATTATTAAAAATGCAGAAGCAAACTGCAACTCTTTGCTCTCTTTATGCAGAGTGCTAAGCTGGCCATGATGTTAGCTGAACCACCCTGGTTTTTATTGTTAACTATATATATTAACAGGAAATAGGATGGTTTTCAACATAACTTTACATAAAAACCGCAATATTTCTTCCAGATGGAGAAAATCTTTAAGCCATAACAGAATAACACAAGGAGCAAACAAATATTTGATTAATCATAAGACACTAATTAAAAATCAGACTCTGAATAATAGAAGACTACAGTACTATGACACTTCACTGAATTTTATTATTTTTATTATTATTTCTTCTGGGTTTTCTTCATTTGTGTTAGTGATAGTTGCTTATCAAAAACTGTTCAGTCCCTGCAGTTAAATGCAAAAGAATTACAGTGGTGCCCCGCTAGACAAAAATAATTCGTCCTGCGAAAATTTTCGTCTAGCGGGTTTTTCGTCTAGTGAAGCGGCAATGACAGCCGTGCTTTCGCTAAACGAAAAAAAAAGATGAAAATTTTTCGTCTAGCGGGGCAGCCTTCTGCTAGACGAATGCGTTCGTCTAGCGAGTTTTTCGTCTAGCGAGGCATTCAACAGGCTGTGGGAGATAAGTATAGCATTATCAAAAAGTAGAGGATGCTGTAGGTTCAATGGGCATGGTTCTGCAAAAGCTGTAAGAGAAGGAAAGTAAATCCCTAATAGATTCTGTCTCACATCAAGAATAGTAACACTCCCCATCAGATATTCATGAGCCTGTCCAATTTCATAATAGGACCTCTGCAGACCACCTGCTAGCCTTACCATTACATCCTTTCTTTGCTTCTCTGTACTCTCAAGAGTCTTCTCCAAAGCAGTCACCTTCCCATGCAAAGTCACATTCTCTTCTTTGAAAGCAATGACCTCTGCCTTCAAGGCAGACTCTAGGGAGCCTCGTCTGCCTTCTTTCACATTTTTTTCTGAAATGGAGAATGTAAGAAGAAAAGTAATAATAATAATAATAATAATAATAATAATAATAATAATAATAATAATAATCTTTATTACGGTCATAGACCAGCAAAAAAGAAGAAAAGTAATTTTTTTTTTTTGTTTTTGGCACCAGTGAAAGATCTACCTCTTCCTCCAGACTTTTGGTGAAGATAAGAGTTCAATATTTTGAGACTTACATATTCTTATTTATATGAAAATGAATAGATTAAAGTGAGCATACTTGAATACTTTTAATGCTGCTCCATGTTTTATTGGTTCACTTTTATTATGTGCACCTGCTTTTTACTATGTAATGCACCCTGACAGCACTTGGCAATGAAGTGTGGGATAGAAATGGCATAACTAGACAAAAAAAAAAATTACAAGCTGCAGTGACCCTGCCCCCTGCAAGGGCAGCTATATTTTGGAACAGTTTCTCTAAAAAAAACCCACTATAGATGTCTGGTTTGAAAAACTTAATGTCCCGCAGCTGCTGGATACCTCCCTTTATTCCTTATGTTACACCCAAAACTTTCTGCATACAAAGGGCATATTTTTGTCTCCAACCCCTGCTATGCATGACACAGCACATTTTATTGACATCTAATGTTTTTCATATTGTGGATTTCCCCCAGCTTCCACTTTCTGAGCAGACAGCTCTACTTCTGGGAGATCTGAGGCACTATATGCCAGGTCAATGTTGAATAAAACCACTGCCATCCATGACTTGATTGTGGATGGTGGACTTGACCTGGCATGTGTAACAGAGACTTGGTTGGACGAGGCAGATGGGCCTGTCCTTGCCGCTGCTTGTCCACCAGGTTTCTCTTACGCACAGCAACCCAGGCCTTGTGGGCGGGGAGGGGGGGTTGCAGTGATTTTTAGGAAGTCATTAGTTTGCACCAGGCGTCCTATTGGGAAGACCCAGTTCTCTGAGTGCATGTTCTGGAAGTTGGGCAATAGGGGCAGTACAGGATTCCTTTTGGTGTACCGACCTCCCCGCTGCACCAAGGATTCCCTGCCCGAGCTGCTTCAGGTCGTGGCGGATGTTCTCCTGGAGTCACCTAGTTTGGTCGTCCTAGGGGATTTTAACATCCATGCCGACACGACCTTACAAGGGGCCGCTCGGGACTTCGTGGAAAGCATGGCCTCCATGGGGCTGACCCTGAATAAGTCTGGTCCAACTCATAGCCGAGGACATGCCTTAGACCTGGTATTCACCTCTATGGATGTTGGTGATCTGACATTTAAAAAAAGTGAAACTAAAGAAGTGCCATGGTCAGATCACTTCCTGGTGCAACTGGACTTCTCCGCAACCCTTCCCCTCTGCAGGGAGGTGGGACCAATTCGGATGGTCCGCCCCCGCCACTTAATGGATCCAAATGGTTTCCAGAGAGTGGTAGGGGATACTTTATCCCGTGTTGATGGCCTTTCAGCCGATTCCCTGGTGGCCCGCTGGAATGTGGAGCTAACCAGGGCTATTGACTGTTTGGCTCCGAAGCGCCCTCTCCGGTTGCATGGAGCCCGGACAGCCCCGTGGTTTTCCCCGGAGCTGAGGGCGATGAAACAATCGTTGAGACGGCTAGAGCGCCGGTGGCAGAAAACCCATTCTGAATCCGACCGAACACAGGTTAGAGCTCAACGTCGAGCCTACCAAGTGGCGATAGCGACGGCAAAGAAGACTTTCTTCACCGCCTCTATTGCATCTGCGGAAAATAGCAGCAGGAGACTCTTTCAGGTGGTTCGGAATCTATCGGAGCCACCTTCGTCATCGGGGCCTGGTAGGGACCCCAAGATCTCCTGCAATGCGTTTGCAAAGTTTTTTGCGGATAAAATCGCTCAGATTCGGAAAGAGATAGACTCCACCGTGGGAGCAGGGCCAGGGCGGGAGAGTGCCAGAGTCCTGTCTAGTCCAGTTGCGTGGGATCAATTTCAGTCTGTTACCTCCGAGGATGTGGACAGGCTGCTTGGACGAGTGAAACCAACCACCTGTCTCCTTGATCCTTGCCCATCCTGGCTTATAAAAGCTAGCCGGGAGGGGCTGGGCGATGGGCTGCGCGGGGTGGTGAATGCTTCCCTCTGTGAGGGAGCCTTCCCAGCCCCGCTGAAAGAGGCGGTCATTAAACCGCTTCTTAAAAAAACATCTTTAGACCCGGCCAATATGGCCAACTATCGCCCAGTCTCAAATCTACCATTCTTGGGCAAGGTGATTGAGCGAGTGGTTGCTGAACAACTCCAGGCACGCCTGGAAGAAGCGGACCATTTGGATCCCTTCCAATCGGGATTCAGGCCTCACCATGGGACTGAAACCGCCTTGGTCGCGCTGGTCGATGATCTCCGGCGGGCTAGGGACAAAGGTGAGAGCTGTTTCCTAGTTCTGCTGGATCTCTCAGCGGCCTTTGACACCATTGACCATAACATCCTTCTAGACCGGCTAGAGGGGTTGGGAGCTGGAGGCACTGTTATACAGTGGTTCCGCTCCTTCCTCCTGGGCCGTGTTCAGAAAGTGGTGGTGGGGGATGAGTGTTCAGACCCCTGGGCTCTCACTTGTGGGGTGCCTCAGGGTTCTGTCCTCTCCCCCATGCTTTTTAATATCTATATGAAGCCGCTGGGAGAGATCATCAGGGGGTTTGGGCTGGGTGTTCATCAGTATGCAGATGATACCCAGCTCTACCTCTCTTTCAAATCAGAACCAGTGAAGGCCGTGAAGGTCCTGTGTGAGTGCCTGGAGGCGGTTGGAGGATGGATGGCGGCTAACAGATTGAGGTTGAATCCTGACAAGACAGAAGTACTGTTTTTGGGGGACAGGAGGAGGGCAGGTGTGGAGGATTCCCTGGTCCTGAATGGGGTAACTGTGCCCCTGAAGGACCAGGTGCGCAGCCTGGGAGTCATTTTGGACTCACAGCTGTCCATGGAAGCGCAGGTTAATTCTGTATCCAGGGCAGCTGTCTACCAGCTCCACCTGGTACGCAGGCTGAGACCCTACCTGCCCGCGGACTGTCTCACCAAGGTGGTGCTTGCTCTGGTTATCTCCCGCTTGGACTACTGCAATGCGCTCTATGTGGGGCTACCTTTGAAGGTGACCCGGAAACTGCAATTAATCCAAAATGCGGCAGCTAGACTGGTGACTGGGAGTGGCCGCCGGGACCACATAACACCGGTCCTGAGAGATCTGCATTGGCTCCCAGTACGTTTCCGAGCACAATTCAAAGTGTTGGTGCTGACCTTTAAAGCCCTAAACGGCCTCGGTCCTGTATACCTGAAGGAGCGTCTCCACCCCCATCATTCAGCCCGGACACTGAGATCCAGCGCAGAGGGCCTTCTGTCGGTTCCCTCACTGCGAGAAGCAAAACTACAGGGAACCAGGCAGAGGGCCTTCTCGGTAGTGGCGCCCGCCCTGTGGAACGCCCTCCCATCACAGGTCAGGGAAATAAACAACTACCTGACATTCAGAAAAAACCTGAAGGCAGCCCTTTTTAGGGAAGTTTTTAATGTTTGATATTTTTGTATTTGATTTCTGTTGGAAGCCGCCCAGAGTGGCTGGGGAAATCCAGCCAGATGGGCGGGGTACAAATAATAAATATTATTATTATTATTATTATAGTGAAAATGAGGAGTCTATACCTTCTTGGCTTTGATCGAGCCACTTTTGAAGCTCTTCGGCTTTGGCACTGATGCGGTCTCTTTCTGCTTCCTTTTCACTGAGGTCTTGCTTCAATTTTTCTGAATTCTTTCTCATCTCATCCTGCAAGAAAAGCAAGGGGTACAATGTATGCTATGCATGTCCAAAGAAGAGCACAGTAAAATAAGGAGAAAGACCAGGGGCCCCCAAAGACTATGAACAAACAAACCCCTCTTTTCAGGGCCAAACTACATGTCATACAGGGTTCTGTATAAATCACACTGTAAACCTTTTCCTTGCCAAGTAGTTTTTATCTCAAAAATTGCCCTATTTGAACCACTTTTCCTCTTACAGGAAAAGGTAGAGGTACCCAAATCTTTTTCTTCTGTGAGAAGAAATTTTGAGACGAAAATTGCCTACTAAGAAAAACACTGTTCCACCTTCCTACCCACCAAATTTCTACTCTAGGCTACAGGGTCTAGCAACTACTTTGTTTTTAAAAAATAAACATAAAAAGCATTACGGGAAAGTTACATCAATCTCTGTGTATCATAGTTTGGCCCCCAGTAGCGTCTTAGGGCCAAGTCAGCAGTAAGAAGTTGTGTAGGGCTTGAAATTTTATCCATTTGAAACCCTGGAGAGCTCCTGATAGTCAATGTAGACAATACTGAGCTGGATAGACCTATGGTCTGACTCCGCATATGACAGCTTCTTATGTTTCTAAAATCATCTTCCTTCCACAGCAAATGGCACTACGGCAAAACCCCAACACACCGAGGCCTAGGTAGTTGCCTTAGTTGCTTTAGAAGACAGAGTCGTCAGACTTTGTTGAACACAGTTTTGTCAATTCGATAGGAAAACGCATTGTGAGTTTCTGCATATCCAGCTGTTAACTAGTTGTACTAAGAAAAAGCAGCAGCGGAAAATTCAGATAGACAGAACCAACTATAATATTTTTAAGGCATGTATTTATCTCCATTCCTAGTGAGCCACATAGAACCATTAGTATGACAGAACAGATATGGCATATATTATTATATTAAGCAAGCTAGAGATTCATTTGCTAAACACAACAAGCGAAGAAGTAAATTCAATACAATGGTACATCCTGATAATTATTACTATAGTGCTTAATGCAGCCTTGGGTAACCTAGTATTCTCCATATGTTTTGGATGACAACCACCAGCTGGCTGAGACTGATGGGAGTTGTAGCCAAAGAGCACCAGGAAGACCAAAGCTGACTTAATGTATACTAGGCACCACATGGAGGATTAATAGTAAGGCTGAAACTAAGTGCTTTTTTATTTTTATTTTAATCCATGGGAAATGTATTTGTGCTTCAAAACTTTACTGTATCCCTTTAAACTTGGATACCAAGGAAGGACAGTGATAGGATTTATTTATTTTTTAAGAAAGCAAAACAATTACCCGCTCTAGGCGAGTCTGCCAGAGTTCTTGCCGCAGGTCCTGAATAGCTTCTGCCACTCTCTCCACTGTAAGCTCAGCAGAAAGGTCCTTCAGCTGAGATAAAGACAGTCCCTTTCCATTATCCTGTTCTGAGGAAAAAAAATCTTCTCTGTAACAGCGTCTAGCTGGAGGGTCGTTAGGCAAGATATAGAAAATTCTTGGATTGTTTTTCATTGAAGGCAGAACTAGATTTTGCAAGAGATATGGAGCTGCTGCTACTGTTCTCTTTTTCTTGTAATGCAATAAATCTTCAGTGCAAGGTAAGGGTGGGGAGATGGAGGAGATGCATGACATAATACCAATAATGTATGATATTGCATATTCCAAGAAAAATATAGCAAAAAGATACAGAGGATTCCTATTTACTGCACATTTGTAGTGTCCCTGGGCACATTTCTGGCATGGAGGGATCCACATGACCTTGTGCTTGAATTGTATGCATTCCAGTCCATCTGCCCCCTACCCTGCCACCCTTGTTAAAGCAGTTTCTCCCTAACTTGGAAGAATCTAAGTATTACTGTTAAGTCCAGTATAAATGTGAAAACTCTGAAGATGCGGCTGTTTCAGAGCAAAGCTATTCCATTTTTGAATGTAGTTTCTGACACATCATATGACATTTATTGAGGCAAGCTCTATAGCCACTTCTCCCTGGTTCCAGTTTGGCACATCTGAGCCATTTTATTTCCAGAACAGCCACATCTGTTGCTTTTACTTTGAAAGGAAGGAGAAAGAGATGGCAATCCTGCTGTGCATAAGCTGGGCTTGTTGACAAGGTGCAAGTCCCAGCCAGTTATTATTAAAAAAAAACAACCAGGCCCTGCTTCATACTTTCTGTGCATGCTCAGTGAGGTGTAATAGTGGGCAAGAATAACCAAGAACAAGATAGGCACTTTCAGATATGCACCACCTACTGATGCCGATGGAATACCATAGGTGTAAAAACAAAAAAATTGGAAAGGTGGGGATGGTGCCACGCTACCCTGTATTCTGACAAAAGAAGGGAAAGAAATCAGCAGAGGGGTTCCATGTGGAAGTACCCACAAAGCAACAGCTTCGTAGCTCTTGAAAAGTCTGACCTCACAGGGTAACCATCATACCCAATGCATTATCTACACAGTCCACAAGGTGTCAGTGCTGTCACACAAACAAGAATCCAAGGTATCAGTGTAATTTGTAGCTAGGCCCAAGACTTGTCATTATGACTTATTTTCAGCAATATTCCACAGAAAAATTATAGTGTTCCCATCCCATCTAATCTACACACCTTGGCCAGTCCCCACCACCCAAATCTTCTGTGTCCGATTCAACTCTCAGGACACAGTTGACACTACTCTGTTATTTGATGGTTCTTAACTGTTTGGCACAGTTGAATTTTCCTTCTACACAAAACCTTGTGCCATCCCTACATGGTAGGGTGCTATGCCAGCTCTGCCTCCAACAGCAGCCTGTTCTTTCCTCTGGGCTATCCCAACTAATCTCAGGAAAGATCAATTCCATCCTGTATACCTGAGACAGCCAGTGGCTTGACATGTGCCACATGTTGGCAGGGGCTGCTTAAATAAGTGATTTATACCATTGCTATTGAAAGGAGCAAGGAGCTTTAGGCAAAGATGGCAACATTAGGGCATTTTGCCACTCCTTAGCAAATCCATTTGAAGTTGAATCAACATGAAAAGGCGTGCCATTTCAAGACATAATATTAGAAAATAAGTACCGGTAATAAGCACCAAAGCACACACAAAAATGTACCTTCCCCTATTGAAGTGTTTTGGCTCAGCCACATGTTCAATTTACCTGCAAAGGACATAATACTAGTCCACTTAATAGACTCACCTCTTGCACTGAACAATGAGCTTCGAATAGCTTTGTCTCCTCTCCCTCCATGCTCCAGCTTTACCTCGGGACTTTTGCACAGCATGTACTGCAGAACCGAGTGTAGCTTAGTCAAGTGAGACTGTGCCTCCCAACGGGCAGAACAAGCACGCTGACATTCCGATGCCAAGGCCAATGCCCGACTCTCTGTGCTGCACAGGTTCAGGCGTAGCTGAGATACTTCACCTTCCAACATTTTCATGGAGTCCTTCAAAGACTGCTCACTAGCATGGGACTCTTCCAGGTTCCGGGCGAGCTGCTCCTTATGTGCTACCAAGGCAGCCTCCTTCTCCAGCACAATTTCCTTGAGGGATTGTATCTGGGGGAAAGCAACACAGCTTGCAATGATATTGGAATGGTGGATTGGAATGAAAAGAAGTTAGCACCGGGTGAATAATCAACCAAACAAAGAAAAGAAGCTGGATATAATTTGCATAGAAAGGAGATAAGGAGATAATTTGCTTGTGAAAAGGACCAGGCATCAGGTATTAATATGAGTTCACTATACAAACACACACACACACACACACACACACACACACACACACGTATATTTGGAAGCCAGTGTGTTACGGAAAAGAAGCCATGTTTGGGAGGGGGGCTATATAACAGAGCACCATGTGAAGCAGATGGGGGCTGGCAGTAGGGCAGAGAAACAAAAAGCAGTATTGCACCCTGTATTGAGTTTTTCTCAGGTAATACCTGTCTAGCGAGCTCCTGCTCTTCTCGACTGTGCTCAGCAAGTAGCTGCTCTGCTTGCTGCAGTGCAGTATTCAATTTGGTGACTTCACCCTGGTGGGCACTATCACTGTCTTGCAGTCTCTTGAGCCTGAGTTCCTTCTCCTCCAAAGATGCAGCCAAACTGAAACCAGAAAAAAGCAGGTCTTCTATTACAGAATGGAAAAAAACCTATGCAAGCAAGTACAAGACTTGGCTTTTCACCTTCGTTCTCTTACACGACACACTTATGTAAGACTTGGCTATGGCAAACTAATAGTGTGCCAGCATATGTGCACAAGACAATGCACTTATGCAAAAACAAACAAATGATAACCTCAAGTGCAGACTATATATCTTGCATATATAATTTCTATGTAATTGGGCAAAAAGGGGAATTTAAGTGAAAAGGAGGCATTCCAGTTACAAACTTCATAAATGGGGTGGGGAGCTGGGGCATAGTGTTGGGGGAGCTGCTGGGGGCAATGGCCCTGGGTGCATTTTTCTGGGGGGTGCTGCTCACACCGCCCTGTCAGCGCTCCTTTGTGAGGCTGGGATCTGATTCACCAGGCAAATCATTCAGATCAGATTCCAGCATCGCAAAGCAGCTCAGGGCTGGCAGGGCGGTGTGAGAAGGACACAACTGCCGTGCACTGTTTGATCCCAGCCGAGGCTGGGATTTTAGAAGGACCCTTTTTTGCTAAAAGTTCCAAATCAGGCAATCTGAAGTAAGTAGACAATTAATACCGAGGATTTCTCTGTGGTCTAAACCACAGAGCCTAGGGCTTGCCAATCAGAAGGTCGGCAGTTCAAATCCCTACAACAGGGTGAGCTCCCGTTGTTCAGTCCCAGCTCCTGCCCACCTAGCAGTTCAAAAGCATGTCAAAGTGCAAGTAGATAAATAGATACCACTCCGACGGGAAGGTAAACAGTGTTTCCGTGTGCTGCTCTGGTTCGCCAGAAGTGGCTTAGTCATGCTGGCCACATGACCCTAAAGCTGTATGTGGACAAACACCGGCTCCCTCGGCCTATAGAGTGAAATGAGCGCACAACCCGAGTCGTCTGCGACTGGACCTAACGGTCAGGGGTACCTTTACCTTTACCTTTAATTTCTCCAAGAGAAGCTTTCAACAGTGCAGTTTCTGAAAATTTATGTATACATACATAGCTGTTTAGACATCGGGTGTATGGAGGTGAGAAAGCTGTATGTGAGACAATTAGTCCACCCACAGATTATGAGAGTTGTGCTCACCTGGTGCATTTCTGCTCCAAAGCATGCAATGCTACTTTAAGATCTGAATTCTGACGTTCAACTTCCTCCCACTGAGTCCGTTCTTTCTTCATCTTCTGTAGAGCAGTGCTCTGCTGTTCCATCTCCTCCTGCTTTGCCTGCAGCTCCATGGTCCGACATTGCAATTCCTCTTGATGTGTATGGAGAAGGGCCTGCAAATCTGAATTCTGATGTTCAACTTTCTCTTTCCAACTCTGCAACTCTAAATAACGTTGTTCTGCCTCCTCCCAACGGTTTTGACGCACCATACTCTCGTGTTCCGCTTCCTTCTGCTGTCTCTGGAGCACAGCCTTCAGCTGTGCATTCTGACGTTCTACCTCCTCTTTTTGGTGCCGCAGCTCTATGTTCTGATTTTGCAATTTTTTATTTTGACATTTTGCCTCCTCCCACTGCCTCTGGAGTGCAGAATGCTGCTCTAAATTCTGGTGCTTTGCCTCCTCCCACTGGCTCTGCTCCCTTTCCAGGGCCTGAACTGTGGCACGTTGGTGCTCAATTTCTTCCTGCTTGCTTTGCAGCTCTCTATTCAGATGCTGTTCTTCCTGCCATTGACTTTGCAGCATATTATGCAGTTCTGTGTTTCTGTGCTCCACCTCTTCTTTCTGATTCTGCAACTCCATGTTTTGATGTTCTCTCTCTTCTCGGAGTTTTCTTTCTGCTTCCATCATCTTCTGGAGGTGTGCAACTTCCAATGCCTTCTGTCTGGACAACTCTTGTATGTCACTTAAATGCTGCTGAGCCTCCTGGCTAATCAAATGGCAAGAATCTTTTTCTGTCAGTAGTTGTGACTGCAACTCTTGTACCTAGAAATAGACAGGAGAACAGCAAAGATGCAGCAGTTACAGTATCCACTTATTTTAGTACACATGAGGAGATAATATACAGATTCAAGCATCTTATTTCAAGAAACAGAGTTTCATCTCAATTTAAACATCCACTTTAACAGAATGCAGTTTTTTATTTGCTTCATAAACCAAGCCAGACTTTTTTATAAGCATGATAGAGACATTGCCCCATTTGAGTAACATGAAAGAACTCTGGTGAAACAGAATACATTTTTAGCATGCTTATGACTTCTTATACAGAACCAAGCATATGGCTTTTCTTGGAGTATTGCATCAAAAAATTTCCAAAACTGTTTCAAATAATGGCTTTTTGGTTTCCTAGTACTTCAAGTAGTTTTCCACAACGGTTTGGGAAAGGTTCCCATAACTTAGTTTTAGCCCACAAAGAGATTTCTATTTCTACTTGTTGAAGCAGCTTGTGAAAACCACACATTTGGCACTGAACAAAATGCTTAGCACATAGTTTTAAGTAAAATCACCTGACTTTGCAAAGAGTCTCGTTGTTTACGGAGAAAGTTGATTTCTTCTTTGAGAGACTTGAGCTCCTCCTCGTACTTCTTTTCTAGTGCTTCTATGGTACTGTGGGCCTCCTTCAGCTTAGCTTCCAAACCTTGCAAAGTATCCTGCACTCCCCACCCAGCCAAAAAAGTTGAGTTATTTTCCAAGGTTCAGGTTTGGTCAAAAGGAGAACTATTTTATAATGTGCAATTATAAAACATGTACAGCAACTGCTGCACAGGATAAAATGATCTACATCTCACAACAGTCAGGCCACAAAACTTATGGGATGAAGACTTAGTACTTCAGTCAAAAATCAATGAATGACAATAAGAAGATGAACAATTATGAAACAGACATAAAATGCAAATTTCAATATAGCATATTATCATAGCAAGTATCTAGGGGAAATGTAGGGCATAATTAAGGATTATACTCTACAAAAAGAAATGGGGTTCATGAGGAGCATGCAATGAAAGATAAAATCTTTACACTGGCGGCAGCTTTTGGATATAACTTATTCAAATTATATTGGAAAAATGGAGGGCAGAACAAGAAAAAGCTGCATGTAGCTTCATTTATGGTTTTGTCTAAAACCATTTGGATAAACTTTTGTGTAAGGATTTAATAAATGCCATAGTTACCAAATGTAAGTCAAAATTTGATAGGTGCTGATAAGACACAATTTTGCATTAGAATTAGAACCCATTTCCTTGCTTTTGGTTCCATCACACGTCACAACTTTGGAAAAATGCAGGAACTGTCTGAACCTTAATTAACAGACATTCAACAAGCAGTTCTCCAAAAATGAAGCAACTGAATTATCAAATGTGGTTGGGCAAGAGTTCTGATATCATTCAAATGCACATAATCCTAGGAAAACTTTTCACACACCATGTAATTGGTCCAAAATATCCATTCATTGGTGGGACGCGGGTGGCGCTGTGGTCTAAACCACAGAGCCTAGGGCTTGCCGATCAGAAGGTTGGCGGTTCGAATCCCCATGATGGGGTGAGCTCCCATTACTCGGTCCCAGGTCCTGCCCACCTAGCAGTTCAAAAGCACGTAGTGCAAGTAGATAAATAGGTACTGCTCCGGTGGGAAGGTAAACGGCGTTTCCATGCGCTGCTCTGGTTCGCCAGAAGTGGCTTAGTCATGCTGGCCACATGACCTGGAAGCTGTATGCTGGCTCCCTCAGCCAATAAAGCGAGATGAGTGCCGCAACCCCAGAGTCATCTGTGACTGGACCTAACGGTCAGGGGTCCCTTTACCTTTATCCATTCATCGTTAATATACTTTATTTCATATTTGCTTCATAGCTTTCTGCTCAATTCTTAGTAGATGTCATAAGCTTTTCTGCTCTGGTCTACTCCTACCTGCTCCCTCTCTTGGTTCTTCTTTATTTCCTGACGGAGATAATCTAGCTGCTGGCAAGTACTACTGAGTTCCTGTTTTGTTTGGAGGTGATACTCTTGTAATGATTTCTTCTCATTCTCTTTTTCTAGCAGCACCTAGATATTAGCAAGCAGAGAATTTAAAACATTCCAGCTGAACTCCTAACTGATCAAAGGATTGGAGCAGGTCCCCTGTGAGGAAAGATTACAGAAAACGGGGGCTTTTTAGTTAGA
This sequence comes from Lacerta agilis, assembly GCF_009819535.1. NCBI lineage: Eukaryota > Metazoa > Chordata > Lepidosauria > Squamata > Lacertidae > Lacerta > Lacerta agilis. The sequence continues at coordinate 65,092,281 of NC_046317.1, read as the reverse complement.
GAAAAGGTGAATAATGATGACATGCTATATAGATGCATAAAATTATGCAATCCTCATATAATACCTTTAGGCATGGACATAGCCAAGGGGAGCAGTTGCCTCCCCCTATCAAGTAAATCAATAAAAAATACTTAACTACCTGAGGTTATCCCCCAACAAAAAGCCTGCCTCCCCAACATAAAACCTAACCACACCCATGCTTTTAGGATACCTAAAAGACCGTCTCACCCCTTATATACAAAATCCAATCACTATGCTCTGCGGGAGACGGCCTCCTGCAGATACCATTCCATCACACGGTCCCAAAAGAGAAAGGGAGGAGTGGGGGGATGCCTCTATGTCAAAAGCACCTATCAAATTTTACCTCTTGCTTGGCATTTTCAGCCTTAATGAGCTCGTCTTCCATATGTGTTTTTACAGCAACGACCTCCTGTTGTAGTTCCAGCAGCTTCCTCTCATAGACACTTTCATTCTCTTCCTTTTCCTTGACTATGCGCTCCAACACCTGCTCCAGTTCTAAACGGTGGCGTTCTCGTTCACCTTCCTGGAAGCATTTCAGCCAATTCCAATAAATGAACAAAAAGAACGGAAAAACACTTCTAACCACTGGTGTAAGGTAAGGTTTACTACTTACCTTAGCAGATGCTGTGTATAGTGTTATGAGTTTTGCTTCTGGGAAGGATATTTATCAAACTTTGCTCTGAAAGTAATAATTATCACCTACGGGTACTAAATGAAGGTTTCCTATTAGTCACTGGCCTATGGAACTGGTAGACTGTTCAACTGGAATGCCAGTCTTCCTTTCTCTGTGCAGCCATGCCAAAAGGGTAACTGTTTACAAACAGGATCTGCTTGAGCTCCTAGAGGTTTCGAAGACTGGGAAATTTGGTGCTTGTGGCTGCAGACATCAGCTGCTATTCTCCTAACCACTGGATGTGGCATTTAACTATGCCAGAGGCACTGTGAGCTCTTCTTGGCAGCATTTTGTGCCTTTTATGTGTGTGGATGAGTTGGGGAACATGGAATGGATTAAGTAATATCATGATTTTTCCAGTTTCCAAATGTTACTTGGTGCTTTCCAAGCATAGCTAATATGAAAGAGTCATGAGTAACATTGCAATAGATGGGTGTGGAGAGTTGTTAGAGACTTTGTTGCAACAGAATATTTTCTCCATTTTCTGCTGCTGTTATATGTTTGATGTTGAGGCAAGCTAGAATACAAAATAGCTAGGTGTCTGTGTAAGGTTGGATGTAGCAGAAGCCATATTAGTTGGACCACAAGGTTGCCAGGCACAGATTTTTCCTGAACTGAATGATGCCAGAAGACTGGGAGATTTTGGACTAAAGTAAAAATTATATGCAACAATAATACAAGCACCTCATGAATTTGTTTTATATTGAAAAACACAATAGAAGTAAAAAAAAGAACAACAACAAAGAGTAAAAATTTGGGGCAACGTTTTAGACGTGACATATCATGCAAATGGAGTCACAGATGCACACACACAACTACTCCAGATCCATTTAACAAGGCAGCATACTATTATAGCAATAACACTAACTACAATGTAGTTACCCACCCCACCCCTCCATTCACTACAACATGGCCTATGTGCATGTCAGGTATTCAGAGCTCTTGACACACTTTAGTAACATTATATCACTAATATTTTATCAGCTAAGGCAGAGAGAGCATCCTGATGCAGATGTATAAGAGAACCAGAGTTTAGGGATCAAGACACTGGACCATTATGTGTATAAAACACCTCCCGTCACCCTCTGCTAAGGTTTGCTGTAATGGGAAATTCCTGGCACTCTAAGGAAAGATTCTTATTTCTGTGTCCATCAAAACCTGGCTTCCCCACCTTTCCTCTTCCTGCATCTGTTCCACACCAATTCTACTCCAGAGTGCTGGGGGTTCCCCGGAACAGATTTAGAGGGTGCACAGGGAAAGGAGAAGGGGGAGAACTTGACTGTGCACAGAGAAATCCTTGAGCTGACAATTAACCTTAGCACAATGCTGAAAACAACCCATCGGAAGCAAGGTAGTTTAAAAGACTAATAGTTTAATTAGTACAAGGCATAACAGTTGAATAGAAAAGTACCGTAAGTCTTGGTAATCATCTGGCATTTTGAGCCACTTTATTAATTCTATCTTGTGCTCCCTTTTCCCACTCCCCCCCCCAAAAAAAATTATATCATGAATTAAAGAGAAGGTGACCATATGGTTGCTTACCAACTCTTGACATAGTTTATTAACTTCCTCCTTATGTACAATTTGACAGTGGTCTAGCATTTCTTGGTACTTCTGCTCGGCCTGCAAGAGCTGTTGTGCTTTTTCTTCCCTTTCTTGCTTAAATTTTGACTTTTCAGCTTCCAGTTCATTGCAAAGGCATCTCACCTCTCCTGTAAGAATAAACAAAGAGCAGGAGTCTGACTGTATGAGGCACAACAGCTTGTTTGACTGGCCTTTTATCACATGAAGGGAGGATGCTCTTTTCATACTACCTTTGCTGGAAGCCTTTGAAAACATCTTACCTTGTATCACTTCTTTGGCCTGGTTGATTGCCTGGATTTTCATTTCCAGTTGACCGTTGTTAACTTCCAGGTCAGACACCTGCAGCTGAGTTTTAAGGAGGCTTGATTCCAGAAGATCCTTCGTTGATCTACAAATGACATACACAGAATTTGTGTGACTTTAATATCTTGCTCATGACATAATAAAGGAGGATGTAATCCCAGCCAGTTTTAGTACCCTGGAAACACTATGAAAAAAGGAAGTCATTAATTTGTAGCAGTGCACCAGTCAGAGTCTAAATATACAGACAACAAGGACAACAATCACAGGCCATTTGTCATGCTGATACAAGAGACAATGTTTGGAAGAACAGAAATACTATAACATGCAAGTTTTGCAGCTTTATGGAAACCAGACCTGTCAAACTGTGTGCAGGATTTCAAACTTGGGCTTGACTTAAACATTTTTCCTGCTGTGAATTTGTTGAATTTCTTTCTGCAGATTTGGAACTACTTCTGCCACATGGCTGAACAGCCAAGACACAAAAAGCTGCATAGTCCTCTGATGGAAAGTCCTCTCTCAGAATCCAGAGCAACAATGATTGCATCAAATAACTATTTGAATAGGCAAGGCCCTTCCCTTCAACAGCCTCTTACCTGTACTCTGCCACTTGCTCTGAAAAACTCCACCTCTCTCGTTCTACAGCCCCTAGTCGTACTTCCAATGTGGCTTTCTCACGCATTAATGATTCCTTTTCTTTGGACATCTTGGCCAGCACCTCTCCAAGACGACTTGACTCCTGATGTGCATGCTCCAAATCAGTACTAGATGTCTCATGCTGGTGATGAGCCTATGAAGGAGAAAGAAAACGAATTTATAGCACAAGGTAAACCTCTGTCACATTAAGCAATAATGCACTGTAAAAATAAATAGATCTATAGCTTCTTTTGAAGGATAGAAAACTGTTCTCACAGAAGAGATGGAACTGCCTAACTGAACATTACAAAGAAAAATCTGTTACAGATGGACTGTATTTCCAAACATTGCTATGGAGAAGCTTGATTATCTATACACAGGAGAGAACCCAAGTACAAAATATATAATTGCCTGAAGGCCACCACACTTAATGTTTTACTGTAACACTTCACCGGTGGCCAGATTTTAGAAAGAATGTGTATTGGAAAAGAAGAAAATCTACATGACTGTTAAAATGGCTGCAAAACATACTTTACCTAGAAACACTTATGGAGCACAAATAAATAAGATTGAAAAGATTGTCTTATGCAAGAATAGTAAAATGAACTTTGTGAGGAGCAGTACTAGCTATCGAAAAGATTCATAGAATCATAGAATTGTAGTTGGGTGGTACCCTGAGGATCATCTAGTCCAACCCCCTGCAATGCAGGAATATCCAGCTGTCCCATATGGAGATCAAACCTGCAACCTTGGTGTTATCAGCACCACCTTCAAACTAACTGAACTATTCACTTGTTCCTATTACTTATTGGTTACTTTCCGTCATCAGTGATAAACTAAAAATTTACTAGGGCTACAGTTCTATGCACATTTACTTGGGAGTAAGTCCCACTGAAATCTGTGGGGCTCGCTTCCACATAAACAGTATCTGGCTATTAAGATCCTATTAAAGACACCACTGCAACTAATACATTGAACACACAAATGTATGTGTATGGCATACCAACAGTTTCGAGTACAGGAACTGTCTTGCATTATACAAGCTGAAGGGTCAGCTCTTCTGATCTTAAAACTAAAGAATGGTGTAAAATGACTACTATTTAGCATTTCTGTAGAAAGACCTAGAAATGCACATTAAAAATTGTTTTCCAGTGAATGACCTTTTTGTGCCTGCCACTTTTGGCCCTGTAAGGAGGTGCAATGGGCTTACGCATGACCTTTGATACACATGATGACCCGGAACAAAATCCCTGTGCAAACGGAGAGTTGCCTGGCCTTAAATGCATAAATAGAGCACTGTCTGAAACAAGGGAAAATGCTGAAAACCCCGGAACTTCTTATGTTGCTATTAGATAGACTAGGATGCTCCACACTTTTTGGACCAGTAGATACGTTTTGAATGCTGAATAAGTGGGTGCCAGCCACAAAATGTCTACCGTGGGGCATGGCATAATACAACTTGGCTACAGATCACACTTACATACCTTCCCCACTGCTCTTTCACACACACCTTTCCCCCCTCTCACTGACATACACAATACCTGAGCAACATATGTTCCCATTCAAGAAAGCCTCTTCACAGAATGAAAAGGACAATCCCAGACACTCCTTCTCCCCAAACATTTTTTTAAAGCTTCTACATGGAGCTAAGCAAGTGCCCAGTCATCAGCTCCTCCTATCAATAAAGTCCCTCCACAGAATAAAACAAAGCAACTTAATTGGCAGGTGCCCCTAGGTTGCCTCAGGGATGCCAAGGGTGTGCTGGGATGACAATATAGACTTTTTCTTTAATGAAACTCCAGTCCTATAAGAGATAGCAGGACATTTACTGAATAACCCTATCATAACAAATATCATTATTATTGCCTTAGAAAAACAATCAAAATTTATTGCACTCAGAATTACTGCAATAAATAAACGGATGAAGACTTACAAGCTACCATAGTTCTGAAGTGCAGGTTCAAATGCTATGTGGGCCTCAAAATCCACCTAGAAATTCCAAATGATGGATTTATTTTGGTGTGTTAGTGAAAATACCTTTAAATTCCAAGTAATGCCTCAAGCAGAGTTCCATAATCTAACAGCACTGAACCCAACTTCAGAAGCACAACACTGCCTCTGCCCAATGTCCATGCAGGATAACTCAAGTATGCTGCTAACACTCACCTGGCTCAGCTTCTCACAGGTCTCTTTCTGTTCATCTCTCAGTACTCTTAACTCATCCTGTAAACTTTCCTGCATTCCCTCAGCCTTGTGTAGCAACTGCTGTAACCGAGTCTTGTCTGCACTTAGTTCCTCATTTGTTCTTGCCATCTGGCTGAGCTGCTTCTGTGAAGAGGTCCTTAGTCTTTCCAGGTGATCAACTTTGTCCAAAAGTGCCTGTTTTTCCTGCTCCATCTACATTCAAGGAAATGGAAGCAACTGATAAAAGAGCAGCCACTCAATGGGCCTATTCTGGCTTAAAGACCAGAGGTACCCCTTTGTCTGGAAAAGCTATACAACAAACTTCTCCCACAATTGGATGGAAATCCCTCAAGTCATTCACTTCATCAGTAGCACAGAAATTTGCAAACAAGGGACAAATTCATTAACCATGTTTTTAAATTATTTATAGCTTATAAATCTGTTAATTTTTAAACATCAAAATTTGAAGACTTAGAAGAAATTGATTATGTTTTATGGGAAAGAATGTGAGAAAATATTTCCTTTTTGAGCTAATTCTGCTCGTGTATGATAAAACACCTTGAAACTAACCTACAGATGGTACCAGCACCCCACACTACTAAGTAAAATAGGAAAAAAATACCTTTCCACAATGCTGGAGAAATTGTGGGGATAAAGGAACATTTATACACATGTGGTGAGAGATTAAAAACTTCTAGTTAAATATATTTTAGGAAATGGAACAAATTACTTCTAAATTGATTACTTTAGATCCCAAAACGCACTATTTCAATATCTGCAGCTGAAGCACATGATATTTGAGACAGAGACTTAATTATGCATCTCATAACTGCAGCACTTCTTGCTCTTGCAAGGCACTGGAGGATACTGAATGCAAACATATGAAATTTGGTATGCTTATTGTTTGGTTCTTTATCTTGATGGGAAAGTTGGCAGATAAAGTACAAGAAAGAAGACAACATAAGAATCTACAAAACTTTTACAGAATGTGGTCCACTTTTATTTCATTTGCAATGAAGAAAGAACATGGGAACCTGTGGAACAATACTTTTTTAATTGACAGCTATTGTATTTTTGTTTCGGTTTATTACTACTAATACAGCTGGACATAGTTGGGGTTGTTATGGGGAGAACTGTAATTGATTGTATCTTTGTTTCTATATTCAAAATTAATTTTATTTTTAAAAAAATTAAATAGCAGCCCTCCTTTCCCCTGTTCTGAATAAAATGCAACCTACATATTAGCAAATTCCTTACATGTATTTTGTAGGCTGCACAGAATAAGAATAGTTCAGCTGCAACAGTCTTCTTACCTTCAAAAGAAGTTGATTCAAACTCACTTTGTCCAATGCTAGAGCTTCATTAAGGGCACTCATCTTTGCAACTACATCACGAAGGTGAGCAGCTTCTGCTTTTAGCTGATTGTGTGCACCAGTTAATTTTGCAAAGGACTGCTCAGCCTTGTGGACCCCAAAACACAAAACAAAGAAATACCAGTCAATAAAAGCAGAATAAGACTTGCCCCCAACTTTGTTAACTTACAATAAACCATATTTTATCATGCTGTCCAAATGGACTTTCCTGCAGCAACCTCTTGCACTCCCTAAAAGGTTGTCCCTGAAGGTGAGGAGACATCCCCCCCCCCGAATAGTATGTAGGGCTTACAGCTGGATATCTCAGATTCCCCATTGAGAAAGGTCAAATGCTTCACACTCACTAAAGATCCCTCACCAAAGATTCACTCTCTGAAGCCATTCAAGGCAATGTGTTGTGTCTTGCATTAGTCTCAGTCGGAATACAGCCTTTGAAATTAATGGACATAGCTAACTTAGAATAATTAATTTCAATGGCAGTACTCTTGAGTAAAAGTTGAGATACATACATATTTTTAAAGATAACTTCTATCCTCAATGCCTCCCTGTGGCATGGAACCTTCATTGAGGGTTCTAATGGGGGAAAGACTAATAGCTTAATATCTGTTGGATTATTTAGAATATCTCCTTATATCCTCTCAATCTTCCATTATGTCACTGGTTTCCATCAGTATGTCTCCTTTTCTTCATTAAATAGAAACCCAACGGCTTTACTAATGTATGAGTATGTAGCTTAAATGCCATGAAAAAAACACTCTTCTGATTGATCATGAAAAAACTAATCCAAATGTGTATGTGTGTGTGTTTTTTAAAAAAAATATCTGGGCCAGTCACAGGGATCACAAGGATCAGAAACATGTTCCAATTGCCAGATATGTATTTTTTTCTTTTTTTAGTACAACCAGAACACTTTTGAGTAGAAATCTTTAGCACCGTTTTACTTAGACTGGAACTAGACATTACACACTATTTGTTGAAATTTCTCCTTTTTTTCTTTTGTTTTCAAAATCAAATGCAGTCCAAGAAGTTCTGACTTTCAGTGGAAGAATGGCTGCATTGGAGCCAGGCAGGAGAGAAGAAGAAAAGTTGCAGCTGTTCCTGTTTTTAGTCTCCCAAAACTAATCAAGGGTAAGTTATAAAGAATTGCCCCAGATGCATATACCTGTATTTAAGCCAATATATGTGCACTAATGTCAAATGCTGCTACAATGTTGTTTCTCCATAACTGTCCTTCACTGGCTTTACTAAACTATGGGAAAAGGGATGGGAGTACGTGATGACCAGGAAACATGGAAACTTGCTGTGGGAACTGGATTTGCAGCCCAGCCTCTTGCCCAGAACAGGACAAGACAATACCAAAAATTTGAATTTTTTTAATAAACTCTACTTTTATACTTACTGATCACCACTTTACAGCAGTTTAATGAACATGCCAGTGTCAGTCTACAGTGAGAGTCTATGGAGTTTGCGGTTTAAATTCAAGAGTGTGTTTGGCTATTGCTAGGAAAAGAAGATGTAACTGTACCTGCTCCAGCGCTGTAGCAAGTTCATGTTTTTCTTGTTTCACCAGTTCTCCATCAAGGTGAGATTTTTCCAGTGCTTCCTTCATGGCTATCAACTCACTCTTTAACAATGAATGCTTTCCTTCAAGAGCATTTCGGTCTTCCTGACTGAATGAACACATACACTTATTTATTTTAAGTAGTGAAGTACATGAGAGCTCCAAAGTTTAACCGGGGCTGCAAATTTCATTTTCTACCATAAAAGTCCTCATACAGCACCATTGTATTATTATTATTTTCAAATTTCACAAATGCTATCCAGAGGGGCTCATTTTTAAAAGTGAAATTGGCAAAGCCCATACACAGTCCTGACAAGAGGGTGAAGAAAGTGCAAAGCTTCCAAATTTCTTTCCCCCCCCCACGAAAATTTATTGGTGTTTCTGCAAAGCTTCCAAATTTCAACAACCTTCATAAAATGGAGAGGGATTGTTGTAAGAACTGGGTTTGTGAACAGCTCTTGCCAGCATCTCTTTTTCCTTTATTTCCCTAGCAACAAACTTACTGCACTTTGGGGGGAAAAGACAAAAGGCTCACATATATTCTCTCTCCCGCAGCATCCTTTCCAATTGATGCTGCTGTTCTTCTTTCTGGCCATCCACCATGTCTCCTTTCAGCTGTAGCTCAGTATTAGTTCGGCGCAAGTGCTGGACTTCCTGTTCCAAGACTTCCAGTTGTTGCTGTAATTCTATCTTGGATTTATCCAGGGTTACATGGTCACTAAGAAGGAAAAAGTCTCCAGTTAGAGAAAAACAAAAAACAGAGATACATTGCAAATTTTCATTTTCACTTGTTTAGCTAATACTGACTGAGCATCCTCCTTTTCCTATCTGGGCAACTGGAGAATACAGGGAAATGAGGACACCATATGAAAGGCAGAGTGACTTTTGGAGTACTGTCTCTCTCCAACCTGTGGGTGCAAACTGCCCCAGGCAAACTTCCGCATCGGATCACCCGCCCACCCGCCCTTAGAGTCATCTTTTGACCTTGCTATGGACCTCGGTTGGTCGCCTTGGTTGGCTAAGGGGCCTGGTAGGACTTTTTCCTCTTGGACTAGCCAAGGTGGTTTCCCCCCCTACCTTGTAGCAAGCCGTCACAACTTTTGGTTTGGCGGTTAGGCATTGGAATAATTCCATAGAGGAGAGGATGGGAGGTAGTGCCATCACCTGCCCCTCAGATGAAGGGTATTCCTTAAAGGATTCCAGGGGCATGGCCCTGTCCGAAGCCTAAGGAGGTTAGGGCCTAAGGCACGTTCCAACAGTGGTCACAGGGGAATTTCCAGTAGATGTACATCGCTGGAGCTCCACTCTGGTGATGAACCCTTCCCAGACCTCCAACACACGGGTTGGGGTCGGATATAGTCTGTTAGGGTCCAATGCCTAAGCCAATACCGCTCAACATCCGTAACCAATAAAGTTGTGGCCTTTTCACCCATTTAAACTTATATGTGTCACGTGTCATTATTTCTCACAGGGAGGGGAGGGACACTGCCACACAATTACAATGGGTCTACTCTGAGTAGGACTGGCACTGGAGACAACCTACTGACGACAAGAGGAAAGCACACTGCAAGCCAAGAGAAGCATATGGATCTATTTTACAATACAAGTCTTTTAAGATGGGGAAAGCATTACATGTCTGACCTGCGGTAAGTCTCCACCATGGACTGCAGATGCTGAAGTTGGCTAATGCGTGTGTCTTGCTCTCCTTCTAGCTGCTCAAGTTTTTGTCTTAGGAACTTACAGTGGTCTTTCTGCTGCTCTTGTTGCTTCTCCAGGGAGCTGACAGAATTTTGACTAGACAAGAGTTGCTGTCTCAGGTGCTGCAGAAGGTGGCAAAATATAATGATTAGGGGGAAAGTGAGAGACTGAAGGGGTAATATATACAGACAGAGGTGGTTAAGTATTAGTCCACAGAGAAGCAGCAGCTGAAGACTGAAGAAATGTTATGTACAGGCAGAGAAAGTTGTAAGGTTGAGGTCACCATAAACAGAATTCTGGTGACAGCAGTAGTTCCAGCTTCGTGGAAAGACACATTCATTACCCAGATCCCAAAACAAGACAGTGACTTAACAAAGACTAAAATTTACAGACCAATTTCATTACTGAACTGTGATTATAAACTATTTGCTACAATCTTGGCTAATAGATTGAAAAGGACACTGAGTCAGTTCACAGAGACCAGACCGAAAAATAAAAGACAATATAAGAAATGCAATCAATGTATCTGGAAGTAAGAAATGAAAAACAGGCTGTCCTAATCTTTTGACAATATTTCATGGTCATTTGTAATTAAGGTTCTGGAGAAAATGAAAATAGGTAATTCTTTCCTAGCAGGAATTAAAGCAACGGCTTTTCCGTGCGCTGCTCTGGTTCGCCAGAAGTGGCTTAGTCATGCTTGCCACATGACCTGGAAGCTGTATGCGGACAAACGCCGGCTCCCTCGGCCTATAGAGCAAGATGAGCACTGCAACCCCAGAGTCGTCCGTGACTGGACCTAATGGTCAGGGGTACCTTTACTTTTACCTTTATACGGACCAATCTGCAAATATATTAGTAAACAATATTCTTTCAGGTAAATGCCAAACAGGAAAAAACGAAACAAGGCTGCCCCGTATTTCCACTGTTGTTTATTATGACGTTCGAAATATTGCTTTAGAATGTAAGGAGAAATGTGGAAATTAAAAGTATTGAGGTGGTATATAGAGTCTATAAATTAAGGGCATTTGCTGACGATGTGGTGTTGACACTAGAACAACCTTTGGAGAGTGTTTCCAAAGCATTAGAAGAAATTAAAAGGTTTGGAGAAGTGGTGGATTTCAAGATAAACCCATATAAAACCAAAATGTTTGTCAAAAACAGGGATGAGCAGTTGATAATTTTTTTAGAAAGTATGTCTGGTTTAAAAATAAGCAAAAAAAATTAAGTGTTTGGAAATTTGGCTGACAAATTCCCAAATTCAACCTATTTGAAAATAATTATATTTAATTGTGGAAAGAGGTTAAGATAGGGAAAGTTTCATTCTCCCCCATGTCAGGTAGAATTTCAGCCATTAAAATGAATATACTCCCTAGGATCCTGTTTTTATTCTGATCTAATGTGATTGTAAATAATTCAAGCTGCTTCAAAGAATGGAAAAAAGATATTTATAAATTCATATGGCGGGGGGGGGGGAGCCAAGAATTAAACAAAAAATTCTGATAGATGCAAAAGAAAGAGGAGGCTTTGCCTTGTCAGACCTGCAACTGTATTATGAGGCAGCTTGTTTGAGTTGGTTAAAAGAATGAATTGTACAGTGGTGCCCCGCTAGACGAATGCCTCGCTAGACAAAGGCATTCGTCTAGCGGAAGGCAGCCCCGCAAGACGAAAAAGTCTATGGGGCTGCCTCGCAAGATGAAAACTTTTCGTCTTTTTTTTCGTCTAGCGAAAGCACGGCTTGCATTGCCGCTTCGCTAGACAAAAAACCCGGTAGACGAAAATTTTCGCAGGACGAATTATTTTTGTCTAGCGGGGCACCACTGTATTGGGCAATGCAGACATTTTAGTTTTAGTAGGCCATGATTTAGAATTTGACTGGCATGCATGTCTTTGGTATGGGAAGGCTAAAATTTGTAAGAGTTTCATGAACCACATTCTTAGAAAGAGTGTGTATTAAGTCTGGGAGAAATACATAAATCTACTGGAAATTAAAAAAAAACCCTTTATGGCTAACTTCCATCGAAGCAATTACAATTAAGAGTTAATATGGATAGACAATGGGCGGACTTACAGGGAACTGCTGGATTTTACAAGGAGGGAACCCAAACTGAAACCAATGGAAAACTTAAGGAGCCAAGTTATGGATTGGCTATAATATCAACAGACACACTATATGTTTAAATTAGATTAAAAGAATGGATTTCTGGACCAAAGCTCACAATATGAAAAAGAACTTTTACAAAATAAGGATAAACTTCTGTTTAAAATGTGTAATTTTTTATTAGAATGGGAAACAAAAGACGAGCTTATTAAAATTTCAATGACACAATGGGCAATAGATATAGGACACAATATAGATTTTAACTCTGGGAGAAACTTTGGAAAAATGATCTGAAATTTATTGCATGTTACTCACTAAAAGAGAATTATCTGTAAGTGATCCATAGATAGTGTTTAACTCCAGATAGGTTGGCTAAGATCTATAAAACAGAATCAGATACGTGTTGGAAGTGTAAAGAAGTGGAGGGAACCTTTTTTTCATTTGTGGTGGACATGTAAAAACGTAAAAGTTTATTGGGAAATGATTTATAATGAGTTGAAAAAAATGTTTAAAATTATTTCCCCCAAAAAAGCAGAGTCCTTTTTATTGGGAATAACCCAGACAGAAATTCCTAGGTGTCAAAAAAGGTTATTTATGTATGCAACAACTGTGGCCCATGTTCTGTTAGCCCAAAAATGGTAACTGAGAAGATCCCAACAAAAGAGGATTGGCAACTTGTTAATCGAATATGCAGAATTTTCAGATTTAACACATAGAATAAGAGAGCAAGAAGAACATATATTTAAATAAGAGTAGAAAACATTTATCGAATAAATGGAAAATAACTGCACACAGCTGAAAAAGCTGTCATCATTAAGATAAATTCAACAGTGTAAATAATATTTGATTGATAGGAAGAAAATTGATCTGAATGGTTATAGTAAGATATGTAGGAATGTATGACATGTAAAATGAACCATGGAAGGAGAAGAAGGGAAATCATTGGGTATTGTCAGGAAACTGTCCCCGGCTCAGCGCAGGGTGCTGGAAGGGCTCTCTCCGCCTCCCCTCCATCCGTTTCACCCCTCTGCGCACGGAAATTGCATGTTTCCCTCCTCGCCCGCTGAGCGAGGGGAGTGCAGGGTCTCTCCAACATCCCCAGAGCCTCTGCTCTCAAGCCTCTGAGCTGCATGCCCCTCCCCACTTAGAGACATCACTGCTTCCTCTGCTGGAAGAGGAGGTGCTGCTGGTCAGGTGGGGCTGAGGCTCTCTGTAACATCTCGAGAGCCCTTCCACCACCCTGCGCTGAGCCGGGGACAGTTCTTTGACAGGTATTTTAAAGTTTGCAAAATGCTTATTTTGAAATGTAAAACTGAAAACTTAATTAAAGTTACAATTAAAAAAATAAGAGAAAGTTGTAAGATTGGACATAAGCAGAATGCTCATGGGGAAAGGGAGTGATTAGAAAAGTGGAAAGAACAAATCACCAATGCAAGACCAGTCTGGGAAAGAAATGACAGTCAAAAACAGCTTGAGGGAACTAGGAACACTTATTAGCAGGAAGAGGAAGAGGTTGAAATTTATAAGGCAGAGCATCAAAGGCAGAGAAAAGTGCTATACGAGGTGTGGAGTTTTACAACTGGTGATGTGATAGTCTTTCTGGCAAGGGAGCCTCTGAAGTTCTCTCACCTGCACTTCATTGCTTCTCCTAGTCAGCACTTCACGCACCAGCAGGATAGCACTACCTGGGTCATCAGGGTTCAACTGCAAGAAGCTACAAGGCTCAGCATACTTCTCATCCTGTGGGGTGCCAATAGTTGCATCACTTTCATTGATTACTGCCTGAAATCCAAGATCAATGTTACATTCTCAGTTCTGTACAATCAAAACACTGCATCTTGCTACCTATTTGTCTTTCACTTCTGCTGGATATAGTGATCCACTGCATTTTCAAGGATGGGAAATTATGATGACAGGGCAGAATACAACCCAGCAAAATGGCGGCAGCAAAATCTAGGATTATATAATCAGCCAAGGAAAACCAACCTTTTAAATAATAATAATAATAATAATATCAGGGCGTAATTTGTGTCAGGCCTTACCAACACTTAGCCCTCACAAAAGTTTTAAAATCCGAGTTTATAAACACTGAAATACATGAACAAATGGAAGTGCCCAGAGCAGGTGCAAAATATGTAAAACCTGTGTTTAAAGTTTAGATCATATTGAAGGGGTTAATTAGCTAACCTGTATATATTTACCTGAATGTACTGTTAGTCCAGAAGTATAAAAGAACTTTCTTATGGAGGCTTTTGCTGTGAACTTTGATCTGCATTGCACTCCTTACTGTGTAAGCTATGACTAAGAGTCTGGAGATAACAGTAGAAGATCAACCTTGCACAAAGAGGAACTGTCTAGGTCAGAGACAGATAGGATGGCCTTGCTGGAGTGAGCATGTTAGCGCATGAACCAACTCAGGGCTAAATGTCCTTTTGCCTTATATGTACAACAGGAAATGTTCCTTAAATGGACAAGGATGTACAAGAGGCAGATTCCTGGGGTGGGGAGAGCCAGAGAACTGTCTATAAGAACTGTCTGAAAATTGACTAGTTTTGTACTTGATTGGGTGTCTGAACACCGCAAGTGCCTCTGCTTGCAGAAATAAATCTTTCTCTCTCTGAAGCCAGCAGCCTCAGTGTCTATTGACTGCTTCCATTTTCTCACCGGGCGCAACTTGAGGAACCCTGTTGGGGCAAATAAGGCTCCAATATGTTTATACCACATCTGCTTTCATTAATTTTGTTTTTAGATACAGACATGGGAAATTCTACAGAAGCAACCATGAAGACAGATTCCAGTTAGGTCTACCTCAATTATTTCTTTTATCACATGCTGAAGGGAAAGTATCTCTTCGTGTGTATTATTGCTCTGTGATTGTTCATATTCCTTCCGCAAGCGATCAGCCTCCTAGAAAAAGAATAAGGGCGATTTTAAAAAAGGTAAAGGACCCCTGACAGTTAAGTCCAGTTGCAGATGACTCTGGGGTTGCAGCGTTCATCTCATTTTGCAAGCCAAGGGAACCGGCGTTTGTCCAGACAGTTTTTCCAGGTCATGTGGCCAGCATGACTAAGCCGCTTCTGGCACAATGGAACACCAAAACCAGAGCAGCGCACAGAAACGCTGTTTACCTTCCCGCCGGAGCGGTACCTATTTATCTACTTGCACTTTTTGGCATGCTTTCGAACTGCTAGGTTGGCAGGAGCTGGGACTGAGCAACGGGAGCTCACCCCATCGCGGGGATTCGAACCGTCGACCTTTTGATCAGCAAGCCCAAGAGGCTCAGTGGTTTAGACCACAGCGCCACCCATGTCCTCAGGGGCAATTAAGAGCTGCACCTTCTTCCAGAGGTGCAATTCCCTCAGACATATCTTCTATTTTAGAGCACAGGTTTAAGAAGGGTACTGAATGACAGCATCCTATCAGTGGAGTGTCTCCAAATGCCCACTACGTCACAAACCAGAACTAAGATGCCAAATGAAACATGTAAAAAAAGTGTAAAGGTGGTGTTTCCCCTTCGCAGTAACACCCCGGCACAGTCAGCTTGGTGTTTACAGTCTTTATGACATATATACATGAAACAGCTACAGTTCAGAATTACGCATCCAAACCCGTTGAGTCAGATTCGGGGAGTGGCTTCCTATGATTGCTGCGCCAACAAAGTAGGCATGGGAATCGCGTGATACGTCTTTGATCCTTATGTTTCATTTCCCTTCTAGTCTGTGCTGATTTGAAAGCCCCCTCCCTTCCTGAGCCTGAGCTTCCCTCCGGAGCCTCTGGCTGGTTGCAGGGGTCCCCAGCATCCCTGAGCCCCTGCTCTGCCTGGCTACTCTCCGCCCCCTCTTCCACTTCCTGTGTCTCTGGGCGGTTGTGGGGCTCTTCAGCATCCCTGAGCCCGTTCCGCCTCCTCTGTCCATTGCTCCTCCGAATCCTCCCTGACAATAGGCAAGTCCAAAAGAAAGAAGCAGAGCAGATTTCCTCAGAAACTTCAGACAACTTTTTTCCAGTTGTTGCATTCTATATTATAGAATGAGAATCACTTGAGAATTGCAACCATTCGTGCCAGGATTATTGTAATAACCATTCGTGGCAGGATTATTGTAATAAATAATTATGAGTATATATTTAAAGTAGATGAATAAATGAATAAGTTAAGTTAATTTGGAATATGCAGGGAATATAAAAAATAAATTTAAGGAATCACAGAAAGAGGGGAAAGGAAGTTGAGTTTTGAAATGTTAAAATGATTGTAAAACTATTGATATGTATATAACTAAAAATCATAAATATTTTTTTTAAAAAGAGTGGAGCAGAATCATACAGTGGATAAAATGCTCTTGTAGCCTGCTTTCTGTGATCATGCAAAATGATACACAGGGTTCATTTCCTTTCCACACAATTGTACCACATGGCTGATGAAAACAGCAAGGGTGTAGCACATCATTTTGTGCAGTAACTCACTGCACTCATCAGCTGCAACCATAGTTTTCTTCATGCTAGCACAAAACGTGGCTTCTTGTGAAACTACATGAGCATAGGCAATCCACACTTAACTATTTAAATCATTTATAACCATCCCTCACACAAAAAAATGGATTTTAGGGTTAGATACAATCCACATGGAGATCTACTACATGTGAACAGCTTTCCATATTGAGCAAACCTCACCCAACATGTGTAATATCAAACAGATTCCATATGCTGAACACTGTATGCAAAACACTTTGAAGTAGCTACACAAAATCCTTGATGTTGCTATTATGGTAAACAACAACAACATCTTTCTTGTTACACAGTCCTTTGCTGACTTTAGACTGGCCAGACAAGCACAACAACTAGTTCTTAGACACCTCTATTCTAATTGCTGACAATCTCTACTACTAGATATATATGGAATGAGCAGCTCCTCTTCATATTTACAATAGGACAAAGGAACGTTTCTCCACAACAGCCACTGGATTATTTTTCAAACAGTTGCTAACATACCAGAATCTCCACAGTGTCTCTGAGAGTCTTCATTGACATTTCCTTTTCCTCATTCTGTTTTTGAGACTGTTCAAGCAAAGCAGTCAACTCTATCACCCTTGAAAAAAGAAGAGAAACATTTACAGCACACTAGGTTTTTCATTAACACATTAGCACAGGGGTTGCCAACCCTGCACCTGTGAAAATCTTCACTGGTGACCCTAGGCAGGGCCCACAGATTTTGAGCTTTCATTTTTTAAAAAAATGAAAATCTCCAACCACCTTAGGAAGAAAGTTATGAAGCAAACAGTGCAGGAACAAATATTCCTATCCAACTTCACATGCACAAAGTTGTCAAAATTGCAGACACCAAACCACTTAATCTGAAGTATACTTCATAACTCATTTGACATCAACTATACTAGCTTAGTAGAGGGACGCGGGTGGTGCTGTGGGTTAAACCACAGAGCCTAGGGCTTACCAATCAGAAGGTTGGCAGTTTGAATCCCTGCGCCTGGGTGAGCTCCTGTTGCTCGGTCCCTGCTCCTGCCAACCTAGCAATTCGAAAGCACATCAAAGTGCAAGTAGATAAATAGGTACCGCTCCAGGCAGGAAGGTAAATGGCGTTTCCGTGCGCTGCTTTGGTTCGCCAGAAGTTGCTTAGTCATGCTGGCCACATGACCCGGAAGTTGTACGCTGGCTCACTCAGCCAGTAAAGCGAGATGAGCGCCGCAACCCCAGAGTCGTCCGCGACTGGAACTAATGGTCAGGGGTCCCTTTACCTTTATACTAGCTTAATATATAGGCTTTGTCTTTTTTTATGCTCTTCCTCACAATCACCAATCAAGATTTTTTAAAGAGACAAAACCACACAGGGTTGGATCCCTTCTAGTACAGTAGTACCTTGGTTGTTGAACTTAATCCGTTCCGGGAGTCCATTTGACTCCCGGAACCATTCGAAAACCAAGGTTTCTGATTAGCTGGAGCTTCTAGGTGGCCACTTTAAGGGACTACTAAATTCAGTAGGCCTTGTGTATGATTCAGCAGCACTGTTATGTCAGTATGTCCCATCTGACTCTTTAAACAATCTACAGTAAATGAGGACAGCAGTTAGTGGAGCCTTTTAAGGAGGCACTTTACCTGCTATGAAGATCCTCCTTTGCTAATTCTCCTTTGACATGCAAACTCACAATTGCTTGTGCTTGCTGGTATATTTCCTTTTCCATATCCAACTTCTTGGGCCTCATATGAAGTTGCTGCTGTTGGGCCTGTCCCCTCAGGGTAAGGTTTTCAAAACTATTGGTATCCAAGAGCTGTGTGCCAGAACTTAAGTGTAAGCAACTGACGAGTATACAGCCAGAAAGTCTTGCTTGCTCAGCCTTTAGTTCAGACAGATCCCTGAAACAGAAACAAATAATACTGTACTGGACAAAAAAAAAAAATTACAGATTTAAAGATGTGAAAAGCTAGAGTCGGGTTTCCCCCACCTGCTAATCAGCTATTTTAGTTCAGCAAATGATGTCACATTCAACTGACAGAAAAACCTCACCTGTCAGTTGCTGTCTTCATTTCCACAAAATAACGGTGCAAGGTCACCACTTGCCGCCATATGCCAAAGAGACGATCATGTTCATTCCGCATATAACTCTCCAAAAACTATATATGTAAAGACAACAGCAAGTCACAGCTTTGTTTTCCCAACCTAAAACAAAAACCGCTTTTTTTCAAAAATGCAAATTTAGTTATTGTCAGCAGCATTCAGAATTGTGTTAAAGACTTTCAGAACCGACAAAACTGTGTCTCTTTAAACTGTTAAAAAATATTTTTTTCTGAAATTTGAAAAAGCTTTGATTATATTGTTTAGGACTGACCAATTATTGAGAAGTCTGGAAAGAAGTCAAATGGTTGAGAAATACTTTTCTAACCTTAGAATTCATGGATTGTATAGGATAATCTCATCATACACAGCATTTTCCACATCAATAAAAGGTATGTTCAGATCTATACTGTATTGAATACAGGAGTTGTTTTTTCTTCACGACACTACCTCTGAAAATCAGTCACTGGGAACTGCAAGTCTGTATAACATACAGTATAAGTTACGTATATTAAATATGAAAAAATTCTACAGCGTCTTGACTTCTAGAACAATGTACATCTGTACGCATCCTGAATTAATTTTCTACTGTTTACTTAATCCCAGCCAATGCCTGCCAAACCAGAAATGAGTATTTGTGCCTAGAATATAAGGTTAATCAATAAGGAAATCCACCTTCCCTATCCAGTATTTTATTAGTGACACATTCCTACCTCCCGCTCTTTATGCCATTCGCTCTCCTTGTGCTCTAGCTCATCTCTGGCCCTTGTCCAGTCAGCTATCAGCTTGCTGACATCCTCTCGGAGAGCCCCATTCACCTCATTGGCTTTGTCCAAGTGCTCACGGAGCAAGTTGTTCACCCCAGCCAAATTCTCACATCTGAAGCTCAGGAGAAAAGCAACGGATTAGCAAATCTCTATTTGTAAAGGTCCCAATAAGATGAAATGATGGTGCTGCAGCTGTTGCACTGCTTTCCCCCAAAGCCAGCTAAGATAAAGCTTCTGCAAAAACTCACTCACCTCTGCTGTTCTTCTTCCAACTGGATCAGCGCTTTCTCTAGACCACGGTCCTCTTTGCGATCCCACTGGTGTGGATGGGACCCCTTTGCGAAAAAGGCAGTCAATTTAATCAAAACAACATCCATGTTAAGTCTGTTCTCTCACTTCAGGATCTCCTTGTTAACGTCCCATGAATCAATAAGGCAGTGAACAGCTGAGATGAGCACAAATTGAAGTGCATTTGTTTGCATTTTTCGGGTCTTTCTTGCTTAATTAAAGATGCTTAAGGGCCAAACAAGATACATTGTTATTCACAGCTTTAGTCCTTGTGTGGCTTATTTTTAAAAAATAACTGGAGAAAATGGAACTATAATCTCTTGGCCCCACTATTATGCCAGTGAGAATCCACCCCTCCACACACACACACCTGCTGTTCATAATAGAAGATTAGTCAAAGCTATGTCATAATTTGATCTCGTTGCTAGTTTCCATGTAAATAAGCATGTCCATTGTTTGTGACATTACAACATATATTGAACTATGCTAATTTATTTTAACAGTGATCACAAAAGGGAAGTAGAACACTATAAGGAAAAATAGCAATAAACTTCCCTTGCCAGGACAAGGGCACCAATTTCTCCAGTAAACACTTTGTTACCCTATTTGCTTCCAGTCGCATTTCTAACTCCTTGCACCAATTACGATATTGCAGCACCTGCAATAAAACAGGAAAAGTTGGTATATTATTATTATTATTATTATTATTACCTCTTTGAGTGTGTATGCAGCAACACCCTTCATGAAATTTTAAGAGTTCTGAGTTTGTTCCAAGTTGTTTAGGGATGATTTTGTGCATTGCACATACATACATACAATACATACATACATATGTAATGGCTATGAATAGCTTTCTTTTAAAACCAGGCTTAAACACACATATGTGTATATTCAATATTAAATATTCTTAAAATAAATGGGAAAGAATAATTTTTTTAATCAAGCATTTCAAGAATATTTTCTGCGATATATACAGGCAGTACACAGTACTGTCGTTTACTGGTATATCAAATGACAAATTAGCTGGTAACTGATGCATCAGCTTAACTTCCAGCAAGCACAGCAGAGTGCCTTTGAAGTAGTAAAGGTAAAGGTAAAAGGACCCCTGACCATTAGGTCCAGTCGTGTCCAACTCTGGGGTTGCGGCGCTCAACTTGTGTTACTGGCTGAGGGAGCCGGCGTACAGCTTCCAGGTCATGTGGCCAGCATGACTAAGCCGCTTCTGGTGAACCAGAGCAGCGCACGGAAATGCCGTTTACCTTCCTGCCTGGAGCGGTACCTATTTATCTACTTGCACTTTGATGTGCTTTCGAACTGCTAGGTGGGCAGGAGCTGGGACCGAGCAACAGGAGCTCACCCCGCCACGGGGATTCGAACCGCTGACCTTCTGTTCAGCAAGCCCTAGGCTCTGTGGTTTAACCCACAGTGCCACCTGCGTCCCACGTCATTGAAGTAGTACAATGATGCTAATATTTACCAGTTGGCACAGCAGCTCATTGCTTCGGGGAGAGGGGGTACAGGTTTTTGGAAAGACAAAAAATGGGGGAAATTGCAAGTTTAGAACTGAGCAATTTGCCAAGTCAGGAAGAAGGTTCTATGCCCAAAACGTATATTTTAAAGAACAGCAGAAGGAAACTTGTTTTCACGCAAACACTTTATTCTTCATGTACCCTTCTTCCATCCACCAACAGCTCTCTACTCAAAGTTCATCATCTCCTTGTTTGAGATATCACTAGAAATGTAATGGTTTTACCTTTGCCTGTAACTTTTGTACAAGTACTGCCTGCCTGTGCTGTGCCTCCTGGGAATTCTGTAGTCTGTGTTGATAGGATGCCTGATTTTCCACCATCTGGTGATGTAGTGCCACTAGTTGCTCTTCTGGAAGTAAGTGAACTGTCTGTGTTTTCATACTGCTTGCTGCTTGGTCTCCTTCCATCTAAGGTCAAAGCAGAAAGAAACAAAGCTGGTTTAATTAGTCTAGCAGACAAGATAGCCCTGATGGCTCTACTTCCTCAAAAGGAAAAATGCACAAAGATGGGAAATAATTTGCTTTGTTTCCAGAAGAAGAAAAATAAATGTTGTTAGCTGGAAAGCCATTTCAACAGTCTTGTTGCAGGCTTCCATTCTGTATAAAGAATGAAAAAGCATTAGTTATGACATTTGTCAAGCCTAAATTCTGGCAAAAAGGAAAAAGAAAAGGTTTCTCTGGAATCCTAACCAGATGAGAAAATGGTTCTTTGTATTTCCAGACAAGAATGCAGAGTTACCCACATGAAACAAAGGTGACAGTTCAGCAGTCCTAATCCTCATGGACACAGTAAATGACAATTCTTATAAATTTAGATATATATACTGTATTTCAACTAGCACATTTTGGTCATTTTTGAATCATATTTTATGAGAATGGGGATGTTACCAAAAAAACACAAACAAACCATAAAGCAGTTTGTTACAGTCAATAAAAAGCAGGTGGAGATGCGAGAGACCAACCTCAAGCTGACATTTTAAAAAGTTTTAATATGATTGAGTAAAAGCAATAAAGTGCCTAACACATTTCAAATGGAAATCTTCCTTGCATCAACTGATCCAATACCTTTTTCTTACAAAGGAAGTGTGATCCTGTTTGTTTTTTAAAAAACAATTCCCGCTATGCTGCTTATTCTCAAGTAAATGCATCAGACTGCCTTTTTAGAAATCATAATTTCAATATAACATGTTATGGTTTGTCAGTATTTATGGTTTTGCACAACTCTGTCAATATTCTTCCTACTACTGTATACAGAATGGACTGTAGGACTTCGTTTCAGAATATTTACGAAAAGCACAAATAAATATTAATTCTCATTTCTCACCACTTTTCCTTGGCAAGTTAACTATCCCATGTCAGCTTTGCAGTGAATAACATACATCCTAGCCATATTATTCTGTGGAAGCAAAAAACAACTAGGAGTCTTGTGGCACTTACAAACTTATCAAGACCCAAACTTTCATGGCGCAGAATACATAACCAATTCCTCTGTGCATTTATTTGGAAGTATAATGGATCTCCATGCGTTTTACTTGCTGGAAACTGCATAGAAATGCATCCCTGGTACTTTCCCTAGCCTGATGTATCTAAATACTATTTACAACAATCTTGTAATGCAGATTGGCACTATCTAATGCTTGCTTACTCAAAAACAAGTTACACTGAATCCAATGGGGCTTACTTGAAAAAGTAACCGTGTTAAGGATTTTTAACCTTAGGACTTTTGAGTTTGCAACGACAGTAAGCAGCCATGAGTTTTGAGGCGGTTGGGTGGGGAGGAGGTTTCTCTATTAATGGCAGGTTCTACCAAAGAGTCCGGGAAAATCGCAAGATGTAGCTTCCCTTTCTGCAAACGGGTTGGGCTCAGAAGCGGAGGCGGAGCGAGGTGATGGCACTCCGTTATAATTCTCAAATAGCAGCACGTTATCCCTCACCTGTTCTGCTCTGCCTAGTATATAACAACAAGCAAGCCTCCCCGCCCTCACCTGAGCACGCCTCAACGTGTGCACCTGGGATGCTCACCTCCACAGAGATGGTGAAACTTCCTTTCCGCTGCCGCCTGCAGGCTTTCGTGGGCGGGGAAAGGAGGGCGCCGGAGTCCTATTACACTTCTTCTCTCAACTCCGACAGCGGAAACCCGCCTGCTCGCTCGCTTAGTGGCAGCGGCCAAGCGACTCGTTTGTGCCGCCCCACTTTTCCACAGTTAAGAGACTCTTGGCTGCCCGGGCGTATGAGGGCGCACGTTCCCCTTGTGAGCCGGGCAAGGGGACTTTCTAGGCCTCATACATTATCCCCAAAGGCAGGACAGGCCTAGTGCGAAGCTCCGACTCTCAGTATCCAATGCCGCCGGCAGGAAAGGCGGCGCGGCGGGGGGGGGGGGAGCGGAATAGCCCGAGGCAAAACAATGGCTTTTCGGAAGTTCGAGCCGCGCGATTATTTCCTGAGCGACGAGGCTAGGCTTCTCACGGGAACCCCTCTAGCGAAACGCAAGAACCCTTGGCGGTTGTGGAGCGCTTGCCGTTTGGGCCCTCAAATCTCGGCTTCTCGCCGCCGCCAGTTCACGTACACAGCGCCCCGAAGGCCGACTAGGCCGCGTCGGGAAGTCTGGGCAAGTGCTGACCCTGCTGTTCGCAATTTGGGGTACATAAGCGTCTGGTTCGTTCCGAGGGACAGCTCACTCCTATGCGGAGTTGGGCTGTTAAGCCCATGGAAGCTTTCCATAGGTTAGGCTACAAAGGTACAAACCTGTGCTCAAAATACAGAGGGGTTCTCTTAACGTTGTTTACTTAATATTTACCGAATTACTATTATTAGTATATATTTATGTCCCACCTTTTCCCCATGAGACAGTTAAAAACAATTTAACATATTTAAAACATGTAAAACAATCACGTGCTCCCAGATAATACCTTTATGGTTGCCAAAATCTGAGTCATGAAATGGGGTTTATGCAAGTACCATGGTAGGATGTCTCGCTGCTTTCAATAGGGACCCAGGATCGGTTGGATGAGGCAGCAGTCTTAACTGGAGAGGAACAATGCAATCCTAACACCCCAGAAATTATGTTTTATTGAAGGCTAATGGGGCTTGCTCTTAGGTAAATGGGATTAGAATTGCCACTTTAGGCTTTGAATCAGGTTACATGCTTGCTTAGAAGTAAGTCTCATTGAAAAGTACCCCAAGTTGGTTAGGATTATGGTGTCAGGTGTTAAGAACGCAGAAATTTCAGTGCCCAGATTCAAGCTGTGCCCAATAACATGTTAGTTGCTCTCAGTACCTCTGTTGGAATTGACTTGATGGCTGAGTTGTAAATTATCTCTTGTGAATTGGTTGCTGTAAATGTGTGTTTTGGTAACATTTAGCAGTTCTGATCATTTTTTGTAACCTGCCCTGATAGCATGCAATTAACATGTACAATAAATAATAATATAAACTACTTTTACAAGTACTGATTCTAATCTCTTTAGGGGCTGTGAAAACAGAACTGGGGTAGTTATTCCAAGTTAATTAACACAGACATAAAATGGGAAGTTATACTAGAAGCATTCTATGTGTAAGAAGGTATGCCTGAAGGGCCTTTTCACACTGGCTGAACAGCTGCTTGCTCTGTCAGCACACGGGTGTTCATATGAACCCCTCTTGTGAATCATACTACTTAAGCACAGAATTTGGTATATATGAAGAATTCAGCACCTGAGAATCTCCAGTTTCATGGTTTTGTTTTAAAGAAGTACATTTATAAACCTGATTGTGCCAAAGATTAAAAATGTATGAACACTGTTGAAATTTCAAAGCTGAGCAGTTCTTTACTCAACCAACAGGCCCTTCCTTTCAGCATCCATACCGTAATTGCCACCTTATTGCCTCTACATTTGACCATACTAGACTTCAGACATGGCAAAGCCTAAATCTGTTCACTGGCAGACAACTTTATTTCAACTGAACTTCTTTCCAAATAAATACAGTAGTGGTATCAGCCTCCCATTCACTGCAAACAGTTTCTGTCAGGCTCCATAGACTTCTTCCATCGTACAGTGGTACCTTGGCTTACAACCATAATCCGTTCCGGAGCTCCGGTTGTAAACCAAAACAGGTTGTAACCCAAGGCGCACTTTCACCAATGGGGCCTCCCCCCCCCAAAAAAAAATTGGTTGTAATCCAAAAAAAGGGACACGCACTTCCGAGTTTGACATGGTTGTAATCCAAAACTGTTGTAATCCAAAGCGGTTGCAAACCAAGATACCACTGTATTCTTTTTCCTGAAAAGTCTTCCTTAAAAATGTAAAATTTCTTCTGCCACACATTTGTCCTACTACATACCAGTAAGTACTATCTGTGTTTTGCCCTGCTGAAATTATGAATCCATTCCTTTAGATTTTTTTGGAACTCTTGTTTTTTCATATGAAGCATTTTTTTTAAAGTAACAATAAAATATAATTTCTCAAGTTAGTACTGATTTCAGAAGAAAAACCACATGGAACTGATCAGGAAAATATCTGGATAATGTTAACTTTGGCTCAAAGATGTAGAAGATTGTTGCATGTGCTTCAGATCTAGCACAAATTCTGTTGGATACACTCATGATTTCTGTAGACTGGTTGCAGCTTGTTTCTATAACGTTCTGGCGCTGCTGCAGACAAGCAAATCACATGATTCTGTCTCCAAGTTTCCATGCCTTGGATTATTGTACTCAGCCACTTGCTTCTTCAGATTCTTATGCTTCTGTTTGCATTAAGACACTAATGTTATTGATTTATAAGCCCAAGAAGCTGGAGACCTTGGACTCTGCTTTCCAATTATTAGAAATGTCATTTGTTAGACACTGCCAACAGCAACATCTGGTTTCTATTATTTAAAGGGACAGAAATTATTGGTAACCTTTTTTTGTGAATGCCAAAGAAGCCCACAGTATCCATGCCCCTGAGAGGCCCCTTTCTTCCTCAGGTCTCTTGTAACAACTCACAGAAGCTGTCAGTATCCATACTGTACCCTTGAGGGGCCTCCACTATGAGAGCTCATTTTAGAAAATGTATTTGCAGCCTTTTGGTTCCTTGGTCATAAAGGGCTACCTCTCAACTATGGCATAAAACTCACATCAGTGGAATACTTCAGCAGGTGTTCCCAGTAGCTGGGGAGCATGAAACCCAAGTTGTAGTTCTTTAGAATCCTGCAGAGAACTTTTTCTTAGCTTTATTACAAAGCAGAGAGTGTGACGTTCTAGTGCTGCACAACTTATAATTTCCTTCCAAAGAAGATGGTTGGCCATATGTCTTTTTGTGACAGCTTAAACTATTATCATATGGTGGCTTCCTAGGTTAGCAAAAGGATTTTTCTCTCTGAAACTAGCTAAACATAAACTCTGAAGAGCAGTGATTTGTAGATAGGAACCATTTTTAAAACTGCTCCCTCTGGAGTACTGTTGCAGTCTGAGTACATTGCCTGAATATATTTGCTAAGCCTCTTGACACTGAAACACACTATTCTTTCTTCACTTTTCTGTTTACTTTAGTGAAGCTCAAGCCCTGCCATAGCTAAGGTTACGCCAGGATATTCCATATAGTGAGACATTCTAAAAGTTTGCAATCATTCTTGGGCGCCATAGCCTGCTGTGGCATATATTTGGCATACATCTAGGCAGTCCCTCGGCCTCCACTTTCTGCTTGTACAATTTATGGACAGCTCCTATCATGAAGAGTTTCTGTCTGTGTAGCTAATGAAACTGAAGGTTTTGCTGTAACAGCACTAAACAGTTCTAATGAGACTTATTCCCACTTAATGGGTGGAATTGGTATGGTTGCCCAGGAACAAGCTTTGGTGCTGGAGATAGCCAGGGAAAAAAATTAAATGGCTAGAGATTTGTACTCAAGCACTGGTTCAGAAAACACACAGCCTCCGAAAAGAAGAAGGGAAAAGAGTGTGGAAATTGTTTCAAATTGTATAGCTAGGTGGGTGAAAAAAATGAGTGAGGTACCTACCAGTAATATCATGAACATATAAGAATTCGTTATGCTACCATAGGACGCTTCCAGACACGTTTATTGTGGGATCAGTGCACCTCATGCATGCAAGGTTGTGTGTGTGTGTGTTTGCAGTAGCCACATCATTGGCATCATACATTTTCCTCATTTAATCTAGATTTACCCTTCCCACAGAAAATCCAATCAATTAAGACAAATTTGTTGCCTGTTTACAACGTCTCAACAACCCATTTGCAGATTAAGACCCCGACTGGAAACATACAGTACATAGTCAATTCCCTCAGCAAAATGAGGAGGATAGTTGATGTGCTGGACTGAGAATGGCAAAAATCCAGCAGATTGAATGCTGAGAAACAAACAACTGGGTTGACAACTCAAGAGAGAACCTAGTGTTTGGGATTGCCTCTAGCAAGCAGTCCAAAAGTCTTAACTGGAGGACATTAGATTTGCACCAGCCTGTCTCCCCATTAATATGGGGACATCCCCACCCCAATGTTTCCCCACTTTAAATGTGGGTTGTTGTTGTTTTTTATCCTGGCCATTTCAAACTTTCCAAGTATTAAAAAACCCTGCATTTAAAGGGGTCAGGGTCCAGGCCAACACTAGGATGAGGGGTATGTCCTCATATAATAGTAGAACCCCTTAGGTCACATCCTCTGCAGGTGGGGAACCTGCAGCCCTCGAAAGGTTGCCGAATTACAACTCCTACCATTCCTGACCATTGGCTGATGGAGTCCAACAAGATCTGGAGGCCACGGGTTTTCCATTCCTGTTCTACTTAAACCACTCCTAAATGCATATTCTTCCCCTTCCTCTGTACCCTCTGCCTGTGTCTGACTTTAAAGTCTCTTGAGCCCAAGCAAGTCTACATCGTTCAGCTGAAAATATAGTAAGTTTTCATATTAAAATCTGGTAAAATGAGGATTATGGCTATCATCGTTTGCAATGGTTAGTAAGGAGATTGGGAAATGCCTTGCCTGGGGAGTCAGGATAACTGTATATGCCCTACTTCAGGCTTTTTTTCCCTCCTCACCAGCGTTTAAAATTCGCCAGGCACTAGGCGCATTTTGCAGCTGGCTATTGACTACTTGCGACCAAGTGAAGATGCCCAGGTGCCAGAATGGTGCCTGACGTCTCCACCATCTGGAGGTGCATGCCTGGGGATCCTTCGATCTTGACTGTTTTCACACACTAGCAACATATCCTGTAGAATTCTATTATTTATATTTTATTTGCACAATCAGAATGAATGTCAGGAACCAAAGTCATTGAAAAAGACAACTTTTGAGCCTTCTGGCATAAAAATGGCAACTAGGCATTCCGTTTTGGCAACTGTAACAACAGCTGTCAACTTTTCCCCTTTTTAAAGGGAAATTCCCTTATTCCGAATAGGATTCCTCGCAAGAAAAGGGAAAAGTTGACAGCTATGAGTAACCCTGGTTTAAGGAGCTATTTGGTGCCTAGTTTATATATCTGAGTTTCTAACACTGCACCTCACGTGTTCTTTGTCAAACTGCTGAAATTCCCTGTGCTTTAATTTCTAAAGAACTGCTCAGTCCCCAAACAGCTGCGTCAGCATAAAAAACTATAGAGCTCATTAGTGGTTTGAGGACGGCAATCTCTATTTGTACAATGGAGATCATGCCGCTTGCTCAGGCTATTAGAGCACAGTTAGTAAGAAAATTAATGTTTGAAGTAGTATTTTCTTTAAACATTTCTGCTTCTGGTCATGGTCAAAACCAACTGTTGGCAGGAAAAAATGGTTTAAGGATCAAATTACACCCTCAACCCCAATTAACACCTCCTTTATTGTTTGTTTTCTCTGAGCTGGTTGGGCTCATTCCTTTTTCTAATAGAAACAAGTCGCTTTTTTGACATACAGGAGAAATCTTGTAATTATTCTGAATTTAAAAACTTGAGTACATGTGACAAAGCTGTGGTGTTTCTGCAGCAACTGGGAGACTCAACAGCAAAGTCTGTAGTGCTAAGGTACATCAGTAACTTTTGCCATCCTAATAACAGCTTTAAATTGCAATTTTGTTTGGAGTTGGGATGGCATAGTGGAGAAGGGTTAACTCTCTCCAGCTTGCTTCCCAAATCAAATCAGTAATCCACCAGCTCTGCTTTGAATTTTGTTTT
The DNA here is from genome assembly GCF_009819535.1 of Lacerta agilis. Taxonomy (NCBI): domain Eukaryota; kingdom Metazoa; phylum Chordata; class Lepidosauria; order Squamata; family Lacertidae; genus Lacerta; species Lacerta agilis. Next base: position 65,062,894 of record NC_046317.1, on the reverse strand, counting down.
GTTTTTTGCCTGGCTTGGAGCTACACACACTTTTTTCCATTTTGCTTTGTGCCTTAAGGTTAATGGAAGATCCAGGACTTATTCACACTGGAGTTTAATTTTTTAAAACAATATTTTTACAGAACAGTTTTAATTGAACAACCTAAAAACAAAAAGTGAAAAAGAAAAAAGAAAAAGGTCTACTATATTATTACAAGAGTTAACAATAATATATATACAGGGTGATTCATAATGAAGTACAGTATACAGTTCCCATACATAGTAAATGGAAACTGTATACTTCATTATGAATCACCTATATACATTAGATAAGTATATATGGGATTGTAATTGTTAACACACTGAAGTTTAATGTGGATTTGAAGCTGTTTGTGTCTCTGTATTTTTGTCTGGCAAATGACACCTCCTCATTCAAATGGTACCCTGCACTCCTCCCTGCCCCCCATTCGGATTTTCCTGATATGCTAATCATCTGATAAGGGAATAAGATCCAATATAAAATCACATGTGATCCAACGGTGAAGGCATTGAAGCACATTGCATGGGCAAGTTTGTTTACATACATGGGCGATGTTTCACTGTGTGCCATCTATTGCCACACTTCTTCCATTTTGTTTTCATTTCGGAGTGACACACTTTTTTTTTACTTGCCTGCTCTTTTGCGCAAATTTGGTAGCTCAAAAAACTTATAATTTTATCTTAAATTAAGATAAATAATATCTGTGCACATGCCTACAGTGGACCACAGGTTTCTGGAAATGGTGGGTGGGGGAGTCCTAATCAAGGGGAGGAGACAGCAACACACTGTGTGAATAAATCCCATCAAACACCACCAGCTGATGTGGAGGGGGGAAATTGAGAGAGATTTCAGAGGCTTAAAAATAAAAGTACTCACATTTGAATGCACAGAAATATACACAGGGAAACAGTGACCCAGGTGCATATGAATGCCTAATGTGGACACCGCCCCAATCAGACATTTCCTGCATCTAAAGTAAATAAATAAAAACAAAAACAAGCATTTGACAAAGCAGTCATAACTTCTGAGCATATTTCAGCAGGTGATGTAGGCTGTGGTGCACAAGTTGGACAAGAACCCCTGACACATTCCCTATGCAGCAGAATTCATCTTGGGACCAAATTTTGTTGAGCAACATGTAAAAGATTAAAGATTCGAGATGCTCTTCATGCAGAAGACATTGCTCAGTGAAGCTCACCTGTTTTTGTTACAATCTAGAAGACATTATTTGCCCAATTCACGGTCTGCTTTCTCAAAGTTTATACTGTATCCTGTTTCCTGGAATCAATGCAGCAAGAAAGCTTCACTCCACATAGAGAGATATTTTTGATATATAGTACCTTCACAGTTCCAGCAGTCTGTTTTGTAATAGCAATTTTTATTTTTTTTTCTGTAAAATATCACATTTATACTAAGCTATTTTAAAAAGCTGTCTTTTTCTTTCACAGGAGCTCTAGGTTCCTGCAGGGGACACTGCTGCTTAAACATTGACTGATCCTGTTGAAGAGAACCAGTTAAATAAAAGACTCTTAAAAAGCTTTATGCAGCGCTAGCAAATATTCCCTTAGCTAGGCATTGCATGAGATTTTGCTTAATTTCTTAAAGACTTTTAAAAATATGTCATAATAAATGTTTTAAAGTGCTTATTAAAGAAGAGTTTATTTTGTTAATACTCTTGTTAACTCTCATCCTTTCATCACCCAGTGACAGAAGGAAATTGCTGCTAATAAAGGTCAGCGTCTATGTTCAGAAGAACTTTATAAAACATCTCTGTGAATTAGAGCATGCTTTAATGCATTTATTCCAACTGATTTTGTTAAAGGCTTCTACTTTTTCTCTTATACGGCTTTGTCTTGTTTAAAATGAGAAGTTCATTTAAGGCTAAAAGAGGCAACAAGTTGCCACTTTAAATTGCATATTCTATAGAGTTTGGGTCCTACAGAGTTGTTTTACATGAAGTAGAGTATGACTCATGCTAATGGAAAGGGCAAAGAAGACTTTTTAAAAGAAATATATCACACTTAAATTAGTTTAGACAGCATGACATCAGAGAGTAATTAAATAGGTTTTTGTTGGAATTCCGCTTCCAATTCCTGAGTTCAGGTTTGTAAAAGATTTCTGAGCACCTGCAGGTTTCTGTGTGTGAAATATTTTCACTGGAAGGGATTCAAAACTTTTTAAAAAACCTTTTAATACAGAGGCAGCATTACGCCATTCTTCCTTCTTGGAAAAAAAACCCTCTCCGATTTAAACAAGAGTCCTTCAAGTTTTTAGTCACTTTTACAGAAGAAAGGGGGGTGGTAAACTTTCTCTTTTCAAGAACAAGCTGCTAGCAGAAACCAGGAGAAGACCAAATTGACTAAATTAGCATTTCCACTATGGGACTGGATACAAATATTAAACAAGCAGATTTAAAGTGCTTTAAGCTGAAAATAAAACGCTTTCTGCTGACTTTGGTTCTTAATTTTTTTCATGCTTTCTTATGCCAAACTGGAGGAACCTTTTCTGATTTTTTCTTTGGTGGCATTCAAAGGAAGACCAGAGGATGAAAATCCTGCACTTTCTTACTTTACTGCTTTGGCACTTTAGCTGGTTTTACCTCGTTCTCATTTCCTTAGCGCTGAGTCCTGCTGAAGCAAGTCAAGGCAATCCAGGATCCAAATTAGGATTGTCAAACATAGATGGAAAAGAGAGAAACCCCTTGCCAAGGGCAGGTACATTTAGAACGGGAAACCATGGATATAGTACTGGGAATTCAAAGTCTAGGGCAAAAAATAATAATGCGCAAGCCGGAGTTCTCTTGGCAAAGACTGATGAGTCAAAGAAGACTCTCTCTAAAGCAGGGAGCACAGACAAAAAGGTAGGAGTTCAATCTTCAAATAGACAATCAGGAATAAGGACGGTGACCCCGAAGCTACCGAACTTTGGCCCCAAGGCCCCACTGAAGAAAACCGGTACCAGCAATTCAGATGCCAGCTCCTACAAAACCAAAAAGACTAAAGAAGCTATTGCCCAAAGGGAATCTAAGGAGGCATTCAGGCATCCTGCGATCACCCCACATGAATACATGCTCTCCCTGTACAGGACTCTTTCTGATGCAGAACGGAAAGGTGTTAATGGAAGCGTAAAACTGGAGACTGGGCTTGCCAATACAATTACAAGCTTCATAGACAAGGGGCAAGGTAAGAAAATAGAATGTTTGCCTATCTTTCAAGTGTATGAAATCCATGTCAGAAGTTGAAGGGCAGAGGGAATCTGTATTTCCAAAAATCTTGGCAGACTACAGGCATTTTCATCCTTGCAATATAGATTTAAAGAGCATTTTTCACATCAGCTTTTTGGTATGTTTACAGTGACCAAACAAAATGGTCATGCTTTTATCTCAGTGATATTAATAATTTTAGGATTGTGTTGTTGGTGGTTTTTTTTTTTTTACAGTGAAATAAAATGCCATTATTTCCTGCAGAACATGCTACTAAAAGTGTATGATGGCAGTATATCTGCTGCAGCAAACAATACCCAATTAGTCCATTTCAGCTAAAATACCAATTTAAAGGGTTAGACTTGGGGAGGAGAAAAATCTTGAGTCTTTCTGATTTTGTTGTTTGTCTGTTGTTATGAATTGAACAAATTTAGATATACCTTGTTATAAGAAATAAGCAGGAGATTTAATATTTCAGTGATGTCTCCAAGACCTCAGGAGTCCATCCACATTCTTCCTTAAACCCTCACAGGGCCCCACAGCAACTTGTGAATGCTGGATGGATCAAGTGACAGTGCTGCTGGGTGCACAGGTCTCTGACACACCATTGGAATGAATGATTTGTGCAACCGTGCTTGGTAAATTTAGCTTGGATCAGTCAATGGATCATACAATTTTATGTTGAGAGTTGTGAAGTCATATAAAGAAGTGTAGAGTGATTCAGAAGAGATGCAACCCAACTTTATCTAAACTAAAGGAAGTGTCATGCTAATGGACAACAAAGACTGTCTCTCACACACTTTCTCTGTGTATCTCAATAGGAATATAGTATACTGTATAAAAGAGAATGTATGGTTTCAAACCCTAAATCAAGTGACAGCACATAAGTTACCAAAAGTACAATAAAACAAAATGTATTAAATTTGCAGTCTGGAATCTTAATACCAGATGCAGTCCAATGGAAATTAAGTACTATTGATTAGCCTTAATGTACTGTCTGATTAACTTTGGGGGACAAGAACGCAGACTAAAATAATGCAGAAATATTTCTATGTATGAATTGCAAGTGTTGTTTTAGTAAACCTCCATGAAGTATGAACTTGTAGCATTTCCGCAGTGTTTTATAATTCCCAAGGCTGCAAACTAGTAGTGAAGGTAATTGTATATTATTAAGAGAAATTTAGATTTTAAACAATTTTCTGTTCAATATACATACATCTCTCCCTCTTTCTCTCTTTAGATGACCGTGCTCCAGCTGTTAAAAAGCAGAAATACATTTTTGATATCAGTGCATTAGAAAAAGATGGCTTACTGGGGGCAGAACTGCGTATTTTAAGGAAAAAACCTTCTGACAACTGGAAGCCTACTTCTCATGGGAAAACATGTCAAATGAAACTATTCAGTTGCTCCACAAGCAGACAAGCATCCATCCTCTTGGACTCTCGGACAGTCAACATCTTAGATACCGCAAAATGGGAAGTCTTTGACATTTGGAAGCTTTTTAGGAATTTTAAAAACTCTGCTAACTTGTGTTTTGAACTGGAGGCTTTTGAAAGGGGAAGGCCTGTTGATTTAAGGACTGTGGGATTTAACAGAACAGGGAGGCAAGTCAATGAAAAAGCTCTCTTCTTAGTATTTGGTAGGACAAAGAAAAGAGACTTGTTCTTCAATGAAATAAAAGCCAGATCTGGCCAGGATGACAAAACTGTTTATGAATACCTATTCAATCAGAGAAGAAAGAGACGGGCTCCTCTAGCAACTCGGCAAGGAAAGAGGCCCAACAAGAATCTGAAGACAAGATGCAGCAAAAAAGCACTTCATGTGAATTTTAAGGATATGGGCTGGGATGACTGGATAATAGCCCCTCTTGAATATGAAGCTTATCATTGTGAAGGACTTTGCGAATTTCCTCTTCGATCCCATCTGGAACCCACCAACCATGCTGTTATCCAAACGTTAATGAACTCTATGGACCCAGAGTCGACACCTCCAACTTGTTGTGTTCCGACAAGACTGAGTCCTATTAGCATCCTCTTTATTGACTCTGCTAATAATGTAGTCTACAAACAATATGAAGACATGGTAGTGGAGTCATGCGGCTGTAGGTAGCAGCAGCGCAATCTCTCACAGTACTAACTGCAAAGCCTTTCCTAGCAGTTGACAAAAATGAACTGACACAGATCAGCACTGTGATATCACTCAGAGTGGTTTGCGCTGATCGATAGCTGTTGTGGCATCTGTCACAAGCAATGCATTGGTTGGCAATTAATGCAAGCCTGTTTTGCTCTGCTGCCTCTCAATTGCAGCACCCTACTATCAGAGTTCAGCGGCATGGAGGACTGTGTAATATTGCATACCCTATGGTGGCTGAAATTCTGTTTGTGGTGATACATTGTTCAGTTGTTCCCTGCCATACATCAAACCATGCCTCCATCATGCTTCTTGTCTGTCCTGTTCAACACTAATTAGCAATTGTATGCAATGCTGTTGTGCCACATTCGGAGAGGCTCACAGCTGCCAACACAGCAGCTTGAAATATGCTGAAGTAGCCATTTTAAGTCTTGGATCAGCTCATGGTGCCAAACCATAGAAAATGTTGTTGCATCAGTGCAGCATCTGTTGCACTGCACCTTAAATGCTTGTACTAGTGATGCGACTCATAGGACCAAGCTGTATGTTTTCTAATAGCTAGAATAGATTTATAGAAGAAGTGACATGAAAAATCTACTGAAATGTAATTGTTTTTGTATCTACCTTTTGGACTCATTCCAACACTAATTTATTACTTCCAGACTCTGTTCTAGTTCAAGACACTTTGCTCTCTGGAGCAGAGCTTCAAATGGTGCTCCAGATACTAGAGTCAACACTTCTGAAAGTCTCACTGCGAAATGCAGATGTCAGTTCCTGCCTTCATTTATCCACCAAAATTCCTCTGCCTGAAGCAGCTTGATTCACTTTGACACACAGTAGGGCAGGCCTAGAGTTGCACAGACTCACCCAGAGTAACAACTTTCCTATGAAAACCTTCTTCAAAGGACATTTAATTTTCACATGATGCAAATTTTTGAATTTCTAAGGACATTGGCAAATTCAGTGCAAGTTGCTTCTGTACATTTTCATTTTCTCCTTCTGGCACTGTTTTGAAGCCTGAACAGTAATAATCCATCTTTGCAGGATTAATCCTCTGTTTTCATCATCATATATATAACTTTCATATGTGCTTTAGGATATCTCTACAAAACGGTGGACAAGATTCACATAATGAACCCCATTAGCCCCATTTGTGCAATGGAGCATTGCCTCATCTCCTATTCCCATTATCAAAAAAAATTGACTGGGGAGGGGGTGTCAGAAGAACCCCCAGAACAGCAGGTGGAGAAAGGGGGAGGGGTATCATTCCATCTGGTAGCCAGAATGCTTGTACAGATGGAATCACTGGAAGAGCATGTTTAATTCTACCCACAGTGTTTAAACTAACTAGTTTAACACAAATAGTTATGAACAACATTTCATAATTCTTAAAACTGTATATTTACCAATAAATAAATAAATGTTGAATTTGTTTTAAATTGTACGTATTATACATGGATTTAGAGAACTGCAAACAAACCTATTTCTTTCAATGTATATTTTATTTCAACTTCATATCTTTATTAAATATCCATGTTTTTCATGTTAACGTTCAAACTGTTGTATTATTCTGCTTCTAATTCATGCTGTTCTCTATTGCTCGTAGTAAAATAACACCTTAAGATGTACTAAATTATTGACAGTGTTAAGTGTATCTAGGTGCCATAGTTACCATAAATATAATTTTATTTTAAAAAGCTCTTTGTTTTGAATGTTTTGTTCAATTAATGAAAACAAAAATAAGAGAACCTAGGACTGAGGCGGGCTCTGTTTCTGAGCAATTATGATTTTGTGAAAATGTTTGATTGCCAGCAGTTGTATCTTCTCTAGAGGGTTTGTGGGTGAGGAAATTGCTGTGGTCGTACTTGCAATTTATACCCTTGGAGTGGCCTAGAGGAAGGTTCTCTTGCCAGTCTACCTCAGGGCTCAGGCAATGCCCCCATCTTCCAGCCAGAATCTGTTATTGGCTCCCACCAGCACATTGAGAATCCTATTGGCTCCTTCCCACTGTGCTAGTGGCACAAGAAAGCCCAATGCGAAGAGTGGCAAGTGAGGGTTTATGGATTACTAATACATTTGATGTACTAGTACCATAAGTCTGGTTGCTTCTTTCACTTGAACTCAACAAGGTAGAAAAGGGGGAAACAATAACCAGTTACAGTGGTACCTTGGTTCGCTTGGCTCCCGAACAAATCAGCTCCTAAACGCCGTAAACCCAGAAGTAAGTGTTTCAGTTTGCGAACGTTTTTCAAAAGCCAAACATCCAATGCTTCTTCTGCAGCTTCCAATTGAGTGCAGAAAGCTCATGCAGCCAATCGGAAGCAGTGTCTTGGTTTTTGAACTGTTTCAGGAGTCAAACGGACTCCTGGAACAGATTAAGTTCGAGAACCAAGGTACCACTATTTTAACAGCTGTCGAAGGACTAGTGTGGGCTATTCTAACAATTTATGATGGCTACAAGACAATTTGCTGTGGAGGCTTCACCTTCGTTCTCTAGCAACAAAACATCAAAATATGCATGAGAAAAGAGTAGCAGTTGATTCTCAGATGTTTCATTGCTTGCTGCTCTAGTACTTTATAACAAGTTGTTTGTGAAGTCTGGAATGATTAATGCATGCAGAACTGAGCATGTGATGAAATCTAGGAGAACCAAATGCCTCTGCATAGCAGCAGCCAATGTCCAGAGTGAACAATGGTTTCAATAATGTGTGGATGATCGAGACAATCCCTAAAGGGAGGGGGTAGACATCGCCCAATAACAGAGGACAGGGATAGCATATAGTAAAAATCTAAGTATCCCCTGGCATTTTGCGTTAAAAGATTTCAAGCAACATTGCTGAAAAGGTTTATGCTTGAAGACCATAGAAGGTTATTGCCAGTCAGAGTATTCAGCAGTGGATTAAATGGACCTTAGTTCTGGTGGAATAAGACAGTTTGCCAGTTTCATATATTCGTATTTACTTACATTTCTGCGGGTGTTACCTTCGTTTCAGTAAATAGATATTGAGTGACTCAGGGCCCCTAGCTCTGGCCTTTGTCTGAGTCAATATCTGAAGAAGAGGTTTGGGAAATAAAATATATATATATATATATATAAAATGTAGCCTCAGTCCACCTTTCTTCCCCTTACTTTATGACTGCTCTTGAGGGACTGTAGAGAAATTGTCTTCGGTGCAGAACTGAATATAGGTTTAAAGTAAAGGTAAAGGGACCCCTGACCATCAGGGCACAACTGGCCACTAGCAAAATACAGACATACCTCATTTTATTGATCTTTGCTCTTCACAGATATTGCTCCTTACAAGGATGTGGGTGCAGCTGCAGGCAGCCCAGCCACTTTCAGGGGAAGGAAACCCCCTGCCACTGCCACCCCTGTTCTGGCCCAGGGAGTGGAGCTGGCTAGAGCTGGTGCTGGGCTTTCCACCTCCTGCCCCTGCAACCAGCGGCGGGCGCTGGCTTACTAGACTACAGCAGAGGTTTACAAGCTTTTTGAGTTCATGGCTCCCTTGACTATATTCTTTCTGCAACTCTCCTGTGTGATACCTGGGAAAAACCTGACCATCATTCAAGGCACCTCAGGGTGCTGTGGCGCATCAGATGAAAACCACTGGATGTTGTTGTTGTTGTTGTTGTTGTTGTTGTTGTTGTTTAGTCATTTAGTTGTGTCCAACTCTTCGTGACCTCATGGACCAGAGCACGCCAAGCACTCCTGTTTTCCACTGCCTCCCACAGTTTGGTCAGACTCATGTTGGTAGCTTCGAGAACACTGTCCAACCATCTCGTCCTCTGTTGTCCCCTTCTCCTTGTGCCCTCAAACTTTCCCAACATCAAGGTCTTTTCCAGGGAGTGTTCTCTTCTCATGATGTGGCCAAAGTATTGGAGCCTTAGCTTCAGGATCTGTCCTTCCAGTGAACACTCAGGGCTGATTTCCTTCAGAATGGATAGGTATGATATTCTTGCAGTCCATGGGACTCTCAAGAATCTCCTCCAGCACCATAATTCAAAAGCATCAATTCTTCAGCAATCAGCCTCCTTTATGGTCCAGCTCTCACTAGATTATAGTATAGTGTAAACATAACTTTTATGCGCACTGGGAAACGGGGAAAAATGTGTGACTCACTTTATTGCAATATTTGCTTTATCATGGTGGTCTGGAACCAAACCCACAATATGTCCAAGGTATGCCTGTACTATCCTGTAGAGAAGAGATTGTATGCTTGACTAGAGTATGCATGGGTGGCTCGACAGCAGCCTTCTCCAGCCTGGCGCTCTCCAGCTGTTTTGGACTGCAGCTCCCATCCTTCTCAGCCAGCCATGCATCCATGCTGGCTGGGTCTGGTGAGAGCTATAGTCCAAAGCATCTGGATGGCACAGTGACCTGAGCACTTTCATCATGTCAGGATACACCCAGCCAGTGTACCTTCTAAGCCTCCAAGGCTAGTTCAGTGCTGGCCCAATCATTAATTTGTTGAAGAACTTCAGCTGCGTTACTCCCAAAGCATGGAGTCCGTCCCTAAGATATGCTTCCCAAGTGTTTGTAGTACATGCACATTTGATCCATTCATAATCATAGGACTGATCACCACATGTATCTCCACAAAACACATGGAGCGTTCTGCTCATGGCCAGGAGAAAGTGGTCATGTCAATCCATTCATAAATAGCTATTGTGCCCTTAGCTATAATCCATTAATACTACACTAAAACCCCAAAGAGAACGGTGAAGGCTTGCTTTATGTCTAGACAGGACACATCTAAGCCACTTGGGTTTCTTTTTGATACAACAGAACACCTGGATTTCATCAGCAGGTAAAGGATGGGAGCAAGATCACATGGCTCCACAGAAGTCTTTACAGCACCTGGGAGAAGAGCCTCATGAAACAATTTGGAATACAATCTGGCTGTGAAAACTAAAATGTTGCCCCATTATGCCTGATAACATTCAGGATAAGGGTGAAACAAAAGGGTGTGTTGCACTAATTGGTAGTTGCAGGCAGACTCCAGGATCTATCTAGTGCTGGCCCTACTAGGCAAAAGGAGGCAGCCACTGGAGGCAGCCCCAGCACCACCATTTCCCCTAAGTCCCCTAAAAAGCTACCCTGCTATGGCAATGCACAGTGGAGGATGCTGTCCCAGGGCCCATGTTGAGATTCAACTGTCAATTATATAAATATTTAAAATATCCTGCTCTTAAGCCAAAAAAGGATCCCAGAGAAGTTTACAGATTGCTAAAAAACAAAAGACTATTCCATCAGGCTTACAATCACAAAAGACACAACATAAGAAGTAAATGGACTGGGAGGAGAAAATAAACAAACTCTGACCAAGAGGGTATTTCCTTGTCCTTTGCTTTAAACAGCTCTGAGTCCTTATCTGGGGAAATCAAGAAAGAGCTTCAGGAAAATTATTTGGCTTTTAAAATTTAATTGTTTGTTATTTCTAAATTAGCGTAGCTATACTGTTGCTTGTGAAATGCTTTTTCCTTGAACAGCAGGATACACGTATCCAAATAAATAAACTGCCCAAATAAATAAAATGGCAAAATGGTCATACCTTCCTGAGAAGTTGTACTTCATGCTTTTGTTGTGACAACTGTAGTACACCTCACAGTACTGTCAGGATTAGGTTTGGGTTAGCAGGCCCCAATGCAGGAGAAGGAAGAAATGACCGACCAGTGGGGCAGAGGGAGCTCATTGGTGAGAGCAAGGATTAGGGGAGGGGACTCAACTTCAACCACTTTGGAAATTGGGTCAAGGATGCCAGCTTCATACCCTGATCTCTTGGCTAAGTGGAGAGCCTTACTGGAGGCTGGGCTGGGCTGTAGGCAGCTGTGGGGGAAGGCAATTCAGGAGGCAGTAGTATTTGATCAGGATACTGATCAGGAGCCTGAATAGGAGAGTGCAGTATTTTCCCCTAGAACCAAGCACCAATCCTGCAGACCTGAACGGATCCACCCTCCCCAGAGGAGTGTGCATCTGCAAACCCGCAAAGTAAGTGAATCTTGTAAGTGAGAGTTTAACTCTCCATTTTTAAAAGCAGGCAGGATGTGGAAACTTTTGGGACATCTTCGTTGCTTCTGACCAGTTCTGAACTTCTTGTCCTGCTCCTGTACTCCTGAAATCGTAATTCCTGGATTCTATGTCTGCTGCCAAGCCCGTACTGTTAGTTGGCCTGTGAAAATATCTCTTTCTAACTTTATTTTAAGAACCTCTTGCCTGTGTGTATGGAGCATGAGGCAGGCAATTATTGTCATAGTGAGCCTCTCCAAAGTAAGGAAGACATAGTTTGATCTTCCCCACATGTAATGAAGAAAAAAACAAAGCAAGGATGACTTGGCAGGCAGAGTTCGTTTTCAACCCATGCATGGTAGTGATCAATGGAAAAGGAAATGAGTCTGAAGGGCCCCACCCAAAGAAGAAAAAACTTTCCAAAAAGTATAAGGAAATAGTTCTTTAAAAAAAATTGAGTAAGAAAGACTGGCGGTGGGGAGGACACGCTGTGGCATACATTGCTACATAGTGCCAATGTACCTTAAAATACATAGTGCCCACCACCTTAAAAAAAAGCACCTTTCAGGATTGTCTACTAGATCTTTTTAAGCTTCCAAAGAGTGTTGTAAGTTTTTACAGAACTGCTAATTCAAACTTGAAATTTGTTCATATTGGACCTAAAAGAGAAATATATATATATATATATAGCACTAATGGAATGCATCTGTCATAAGTCCCACTATGTTTGAGGTTGGGAATGGGGTGGGGAAGAATATTGGATAACTGGGGATCATAAGTTTATAAGTGAGTCCATGTAACGAAGTGTTGCAGTGCTGGGTAGTTCTGTTCAGGGTTCCATCCACTCCATTCCCCTTCCTCCCTAGCCACCATAACAGTCAGCAACCATATAATGCCTACTGGACATGCCTAGTTCTTAATGGACTTTTTTGGCAGGGGTAGGTCGCCATTTTGTTTTGTTTTTCTGGGGGTGGAGATGGGCTGGACATACTTGTGCCTAATCCTAGGTAGAGTAAAACATTTAATTTTCCCACTGATATCTATTATCAGCTCTCTCTTCTACTGTGAAGAACATTTTATAGTAGCTTGTCCGTGTGAAGCAGGAATTTTCTACACATTCTATACTTTTGCCATCTAGGTATCTCTGCTTCCTTCCTTTCTTCCCAGCCACTCCATTCTATTCTCCCTTCTACCCGATCCCTCCCTCGGTCGGCATTCAGTGCCATTGCATCTTTTGGGGCTGTTTGTTGTTTGCGCCCCACAATTTGTTCTAATTTGGGGGGGGGGGACATGTTACAAAGGCCTCATTGGCCTCAACTTGAATTTGGAGATTGAGTGCCAGTCCCATGCTGTGGAATCCTCTTCCAGCAGGAATTTGTCAAGTGTCCTTGCTATTAACTTTGAGGCATCTCTTGAAGACTTTTCTTTATGCCAATAGGCCAATGCAGCGGTTTACATTTTCGTGATTAGCCAATCATTTTAATGGTGGTTTTGTATTATTTTATAGTGTTTTATGTTTTCTTGTACAGTACATGAGTTGGTGATATACAAAAGCGAGCGAGAGAAAGAAAGAAAGAAAGAAAGAAAGAAAGAAAGAAAGAAAGAAAGAAAGAAAGATCTTACCAAGCTACATTATTTGCAAGAGCAGTGGAGAGAATCTATGTGGATTTTTTCAATAAAGTGTAATTGGACAGTAAAAGTGATTCATGAATTTGAACAACCTAAGAAATGGAAACCTTCAGAAGGTATTGTTGAGGATTTATTTTAGCTAAACTCTGTATGTTAAATAAGAACTAGGAAGCTTCATTGCTCGTGTTTGTTTGTGTTTTTCACCTTTTCTTCTTTTTTGCAATGGCTATGGCTATGAACAATAAATATTTATTGTTCTAGCAAATCCAAAAAGAAAGAACGATAAAATGAGATCTAGTATAAAGAGACTGTATACTATAAAGAGAGAAAATAATTCACTCTTAATTAGTCAGGGCCCCTTATTAAACTGATTTCACATAATTAACAGCAGAAACCTATACATGTGCCCCCATTGTAAGACACATTTAATTTAATGAGACTTCACCCCAGGTAAGTCTTTATAGGACTGCAGCCTAAAGTACTTCTCATAACACATAAACTACATTATAGAATTCACATTATGTTAGCCACTAGCACAAATGGCTTTAAAAAACCCCAGAGACGTTTACTGAATATATTTATTGGTGGTACCACTTCCATCTAATGGATTTTGGAAGCAAACAAGAAATGGATATCAACAACTCACCCTCCTTGTGAACTTCCTTGGGGACGTTTGGCAGTTCGAAAGACACAACACTGGTCTAAAGTGAACCATTGATCTGATCCAACATGTCACTTGTCCAAGTTTAAGTTCCCACATTGAACAAACTTTAATTGTGAACTCTGAGCATTCATGATGCTATGTGGCTGCAACCATGAGCAGGTTCTCCTGTAAGTATGTCCTATTTAACGACAATATATATGTTTATATATGTGTTGCCTATGCAGCCAATATCTAGATGCAAGAAAAGCTATACCGAAACACGTCAAAGGCTTACAACTCCACAGCTATTACTCTCTTATCAGCTGTTGGATTCTGATACAGAGTGTGAAGACTGGCGTCCCATATGATTGTTATTGCCAAGTGCCCTGCTCTCCACTGGGGAATTGGCATTAGCCAAATGGTAAAAATGAGAAGAAACATGAGTGGTAAAATAATACAGGTTAAAAGTTCAGCTTTCCACCTTTATGATGGACCGTTTCTCTCCTCTCTCTCCCTCTTGCTGAAAATGTCTCATTTGTATTTACTTTCTAGGGTCATTATCTGTCCCTAGTGAGTCTTTGTAAAGGTCCAAATTTCAAATAAACAGTACACTATGAGACAGGTATGTGTCGGTAATTTTTGTTGCATTTGGCTAAAATATGAACACTAAGCTGAATAGGTAAACATAAAAGTATGCCATTTAAAACAATGCATTCCCATTAGTGTTTGAATATGCGCCTAAACTCCATGTACACTTTTACATGGTTATGTCATTTCCTGTATAAAATGTGCTTGTTTATACAGCAGCCATATGAAAGATGCAGTAACCCAGTATGTGGGCTATTTGAAGCTGCTTTTAAGAAACATAAAACCCCCTTGGCCCTTGTATAATAAAAGGTGTTAAAAGATACTGCTTTTACAACATCTTAACCAAGCCTGATAATATTTTTTTTCTTTTTCTTTTGCTGTTTAAAACTTTTACTCTGTGGTTTTGGTTAATCTTATTTTAGGAATTGTTATTCTTGTTGCATAGTGTAGGGGTATTTTTTTTTTTACAAGTTAGACATAAAGTTATACCGTATATCAGGTGACGATGGTTTTCAACAATTGTTAAATAATTGTCAAGCATGAACAGTCAAATTACCGGTAGTTGACAGGCTGCCTAATCCTCAGGGACTGCAAAGGTGCAGAAGCAAAGAAAGAGCTTTGTGCCACTAAAATTCATAAGACTGTGTGGACAGCAAGTTTTTAGGGACCTGGATGTGGTGTAACAGAGCCATCATTGCTTCAATCCCCATTCATGTGGTTTTTTAAAACTGTCCCACCACAGCTCCTGGCACAAACCAACTTTGCAGATTTCTGTAACACTTCAAGCAGTACCTGAGGAAACCCTAAACTAGTTCCCAGCTATGAGGCCCGTTTTACAGTACTAGGTGTTAGTCCCCATATCATCATGGGTGATGGGTACCCCCTCCACACAGTTTTCTTTTTCACTCCAGAAGATAGCGTGTAAAGAACATGCATTTATCCAATGCAGAGCAGATAATATCTGCTCATCTGCAGTAGCGGCTGGAACATATTATCTTTGATATTTTTATTATAAATGGGTGTGTGGCACTCGGTTTCAAGGTGAGCAGGGCCTTGCTTGGAAACATCTGAATGGGGTTGCCTGCTTTTTCAAGTTCCCTATTTGAATATTTGTGCTGTCCAGGGGCAAAACTAGGCTTTATTTCACCTGTGTCAAAGACCTAGTTTAGCACACACAATCCCCATTTGCGTACACACACAGGTTGGGAGCCTCAATGTCGCCCCTCTGAAGACTTCACCGGGGGGGGGGGGGACCCCAGCTAACCCCGCCCCCCAGCTATGGCACTTGTGCTGTCCCTAATGATTTATACTTATATACACATTTCAGTGGGGTTGGCTATAGCTCAGTGATACAGCAGCTCCTTTGCATGCAGATGACCCCAGGTTCTGGCTTCTCCAGGTAGGATTGGAAAAGACTTCTGTCTGAAACATTGGACAGCTGCTGCCTGTCAGTGTAGAAAATACACTGAGCTAAATGAGCCAATGGTATTGATTCTGAATCAGACAGCTTCGTGTGTTCCTATGCTAGCTTCATGTTCCTTTGATATGATACATCAGACACACATTCTGAAGATCATGCTGTTCAGTTACAAGCCCTCAGGTTTACAAAGGATGACTTTACGACTAGCCTACAGTAAGAAATGTAGGGTGCAATGGGACTTCTCTAAAACATTAATTATCCTACCAGCAGTACTGTGATGCATTTTGGATGCTGTATTATAAAAAACCTGGATCCCCATAGATGTTTTAAATAGTGTATGAATTAATCTATTAAACATATTTATTGACTAGACTGTCATACTTCAATGCAATGAAAGGGAGGCCAAGATTTTTTTTTTTTAAAGAAGTGATGATGACTCCAACTGTCATTGAATAAGGCAGTGTATTTATGATAACAAACTTTTCAAGCTCAATTATAGGAGTGATAAATATGGCTTTGAAATCAAAACCAATCTTGACATCACTTACTAGAATGCAGTTAACTCATAATATTGTCATCGATTTTTAGTTATAGCAGTATGCTGTGCATGAGCTCTGCTCACCAAGTTTTTTAGACCACTCGCTTAGCACAGGCAGCAAATACTGTAAAATGTTTTACTATCTGGATATGGTTGGTTCAGTTTTACTGGAGCATGCCCTCCTCTCTGTTGTAAGACTCCCCTATCTGAACACTGCAACTTGGAATAATGAAACGAAATGTATCAAGGCAAAGGTCACTAATGCACATTCCACTACGTGATTTTGAGAGGATCCATCTTCAGATTTCAGTCTCAGGAGTGGACTTTTAAAAATAAAAGGATGGAGAAAAAATCATAGGAAGCGAATGGAAAACTTTACCCAACTTTAAGACTAGTGGTTCCTGCTACTCCTGTTAAAATGGCACATTTATTTACTTCAGCTGATCATCTGTGGGGGCTCTGTTTGCGACTACCTGCCCAGCAGGATGCTCCTGGCATTTCATCCCTCCCTGTCAATTTCTGAATATGTTTTGGCACAGTGCCCAACTGGAAGGTTTGATGACTCCAGCAGACATTGTTACAGCAACAGAACAGAACAGTGATTAAGCTGCCCTCTACTTTGTCAGATTTTTCTTCTCATTTGTGTGCTGTTTAAAGAAGAGAACCTTTGCTGGTCAGACAGGTTTTTCACTCCTGCCCGCTTTAGCTTTCCATTACCAATAAGAGGTTATACAGCGTACAGGGCTGCACACTGTACCACACTATATGTAGAGGAGGTGTTCAGACTTAATTTATTCCCTGCCCCTGGATAAAGATTATTGCAGCTGTGTGTTTTGGAAAACTATCAATGAAGGGAGTTCAGCTCATACAACAAGCTTTGAATAGGCTACTGTACTCTGTATTTCCAGGTTCTGTTTTAATTGCACTTGCATATTACCTTAGAGAAAGCCAAAATCTGGAAAATGTTTTCTCATAGATGGTACCTCAGCCTTCTTGACCTTCTTTTTCACACCAAATGCATTCATGCATATGATCAAAACAATCTAATATGGAACAGGGCTTGTCTATAGAACAAGCTTGCATTTGCCAAAATCCAGGTTTGCTTGGCCATGGGTAACATTCTGCAGACACTGGTCTCCAATCACCCTGCTCTGGACATTTGTTGAGTTATTGTCAGGAGATGCAGATTAAATGGGAAAGTGGGGGGACCAGACAGGTATTTTGTTGCCAACAATGTTGTGTGGATGCTGGGGGGAAATGCAAGCATGCATGAGTAGCACCAATTCCAGAATAAACTTTAATCTGGAAGTGTCCCATGACAAGAGGGATAATATGATCATATCCCTGGGTGTTATTTCATGTTCCAATATATAACTATATCATAAGATACTGAACACCCACTAATCTGCAGTTGATATGTGCGGGAGAAATTTGGAGGCACACAGTGGCAGCTTGGCTTCATGTGGTTGTCTGTCAACTTCCCTGCCAACTTCTGCTGCCTTGAGATAATTTGGGAACATGGGGATTGGACTTTTGTGTATGGCTTTCCAGGCAGGATTGGAGCCCTTGGTGTATGTTAAGATTATCAAGGGCCGCCCAAAAAGGCCTTGCGGCCCACACATTGGACCACCCTGCTCTTTGCCATTTCACACTAAAGGATGGAACTAGAACATTGAATTGGACCTAGAAGCAAATGGAAAGCTGATGAAGTTGATGTAAAATCAGTTCAATGCTCCAGCCTAAGAGTACCAGACAAGTCTAGCTGCCATATTTTGTGCTAATTGGCACCATACCCTAAATGTCACCATCCCACAAAGGAAGGGGGGAATGACAGCCACTCTTCCCTCTGAGCTATTCTTTCCACTTGCTTTACTTGGTTTGCCATTTTTTTTACTGTCACCCACTGCAGCTTCAATCTTGAACATCACTAACCGTTCCAAGCACCAATGCGATTGCAAAACCTTGCCTTCTGTGTTTGATTGGTCTAGTTTTTGTCACCTATTGATTCCCAACCCCCAATTTTTTTCTGATATCTGGAAGGTCCAAATTATTTTCTTATTGAAGGTAAGCAAATTACAAATTAGAGGACTTGTGAGGAATCTGCTTTAATTTTAACCGCATACACCCTGGCCATGAGGCAAAGGAAGGATAAACCCTGGCATGAAAAACACAAACAAAAATGCCAACCTATTTTTGTTATTACCCTGAATCCATGGGCTGGAAAAGGGAAGGAAAAATCTTGGCATGATTGATAGAAAACGGATGGTGACAACAAGCCGTACGGAAGTCAAGAAACTTGTGCTGCGGGTTGATTTTGGCTTCAGAACTGTGAAAGAAAAGTCCCAACAGGATAAAAGCAGATTGGAACTGGCAGAAAGTACAGAGTCTAGTCCAGAGTAGCAACCGAATGATCAATGACTAATTTGTGGGGAATCTACTGAGCAAGACTTGAGATCACAGAACATGAGACAAGGCACAACTACATAGTGGAAAGCATTACAGCAAATAAAAACAAAACAAACCTCAATTAAATTAGCTCAGTCCTGAAAAACACTCCGCAACTTCCTTGATATGTACTTGTCCTCAAGGAAGTGCAGACCACAAGTGAAAATGGAGGTTCCAGAAGCATTACTAATTATTAAACTGCTTTTGGTGTCAAATACATTAATTCCACTAACTGTGTTAAATTTGTTGGTTTCAAGAATTTTATATTGTAATACCCTAAAGAATTTTGTGGTGGTGAAACCTCTGGCAGTGATTGACTGAGCTGATGAAATGTCATGGAATGTTCCACAACAGAACATTCTCAGTCTTTTACAATTTCACACAGGCGCTTGGGACAGAGGGGTTGTTACATTGGCAATAGAGGTAGACTGCTCTAATGCCCAAGGTATCTTTAACAAGTCAAATTGGATAATGGATTCTAGCCTTCTAGGGTAACCCCATCTTCATGTTCGGATGTGTTCCGTCTAGCATATGGCAATCCTTAATATTTCTTTAAAACACTTTTATTTCTAAATGCCAAACATATGTTTCTCTGGAGAGGATGCGTCTGGGAAGACCTCAGTGTTAATGAATATTAGAGCTTAAACTTCACCTCAATTCCAGATTAATCTTTGTACAGCTATTTCTAAGAATTTGCTTAACATCTGGGGCTTATGTTTATTAATATGGTATCAATGTTTATTCTTGCATTTGAAGTGCCAGGAGCAGCTGATTTGTTTAAAGTCAAAGCTGGGCTGTACCTGGTTTTGTCCTGCAGAATAGAGCTTCCAGGTGGGGTGTACCTGAGTTGGGCATTTTATTTATTTATTTATTTATTTATTTATTTATTTATTTCATTTATAAAAGTATTTATAGGCCACAATTTATCTACTGCAACACCAGAGCAGTATACATAACTAAAACATAATTGTAAGGAATGCAAGACACATACACAAACACACAAACATATTGCAACATGCATTAAGGATGCTTTCAAATGCGTCATTTAGATTTGATTTTAGTGTGTGTCTGTTTGCACGTTAGCTCCAAACACAATTTTTTCCCAGTCATTAATTTTCATTGCTATGCTGATCTTATTCAGAAGCTTGTCACTCCCTTCAATTGCTCCTTCCCCTTTCCACAACCCTTTTCTGTTCTGGGCATACACACAGATAGATAATTTTCAGGAAGTGTGCAAGAGCAAATGTTACAAGACCTACTAGTTATCATGTTTCCTAATGGGTAAAATGAAGGTTTGTGCTGTCTTTTTATATGTGCATGTGTGAATTTTCATTAAAAAAATATGTTACTTAATTCCAAAATAGGCTAAGTTACATTTATCTGGGTTAGGCTTGCACCCAAATGATAAAGAGGTTTTGTTGAATACCCTTGTGGTGGTGTTGGTGTTGGTGTTGTTGTTGTTTAAATATATTGAGAATACAGCTCCCCCTAAACAGGTTGTTGAGATCTGAACGTGTTTTCAGCATTGCCAGGTGGTGGAAACAGGCATGCTAATATCAGGGTGGGGGGTGTACTTGAAACAAAATGGCCATCTTGTGCTCAGGTGAGGAGCAAATGGAAACAGGGTTGTGGTGGTGTCAGAGAGAGAACCAGCAGTAAATCACTCTGTTTGAAGTTGGAGTTTACTTTATTACAAAAAAAGACTCAGACTTAGCTGAGTGTCTTATCCCATGAATCAGCTGCCGAGACTGAAAGTCCTCGCTTCCCCACAGCTGTCTAAGTCTCCCCCTCTCCAGAGCTTTTCCCAAGCAATCGGAGACCATGCCTGCGTGCAGCCTGCCATAGCTCTGTCAGTTTCAGACCTCTTCGAGTTCTGGGACATGGAGGGGGAAGAAAGCTTGTCACAGCAGAAGAGGGAAACAACCCAGGAGTCTTCACCAGCCTGACTCACCTCTGCCTCTTAGCTTCCCTTCTCCAACTCACACAGCTTCTTCCTCTGATTCTGGACTTCTCTCTGACACAGACTCCCAGCTCACTAAGCCCTGTTACCCCTTCAGCTTCTGACACCTCCTCTTCCCAGTCTTCTTACTGTGAGAACTCATTGTTGTCCCACCACCAATCCCTGGGCTCTGAGTCTTACTCCCTTGGGGATTTCCCAGTTGGTTCTTCCCACCATTCCTCTGCATCCAACCAGTCAATGACAGGTGGAATTAGATGTCACAAAGAGAAATGTCACCATAGGTGACAAGTTACCCAGATGCAAAAATGTGCTAATAAACATCAATGAATTTTGCTCTCAGTGACAAAAACAATTGTGTCACAAGTCAACACTTCCTTGAGAGGCACCACACAAACTTGGGGGGGGAGGGGAATTAAATAATTATATTTCAATACATTATCTAGTTCTAAAACCTTATATTGCCATAACAGCCCTTTATTTAGTACAGCATTTGCCAACCTGGTGTTCTCCAGATGTGTTCTGCTACAAATCCTGTCACCCTCAGCCAGGGCTTTTTTTCTAAAAAATTGTTTAGGGGTATTCTCATTTTCCTACTCATATTGAAATACTGCCCCTCAATGAGGCCAAACTTAGATTC
This sequence comes from Lacerta agilis, assembly GCF_009819535.1. NCBI lineage: Eukaryota > Metazoa > Chordata > Lepidosauria > Squamata > Lacertidae > Lacerta > Lacerta agilis. Next base: position 65,041,676 of record NC_046317.1, on the reverse strand, counting down.
ACAAAATGTTTAGGGGTATGTGTACCCCTGTGTCCCCCTTGAAAATAAGTGATACCCTCAGCCATCACAGCTATGCTAATGGGCTGAAGGGGGTTGTAATTCAAAACATCTGGAGGGTACCAAGCTGGCAAAGGTTGATTTCCTACTTAAAATGGAGTGTACCAATAGCTAGCTGGTACCATGTCACAAAAGAATTGTAGCATCATCATAATGCTGGGCAACTGTTTAGAACCAATGTGCCATTAGCGTCTAGTTAAATATTGTGTCTAGGTTCAGGCAGTGACTTTAAGAAACAAGTGGATAATTTAAAAGAAAGCAGGAATATATTGGATTTCGAATGTAATATATATGCAGGCAACTTTTTAACTTATTTGCTTATTTTATCAAACTATTCCCCATGTGGGTCTCAAAGTGGCTTACAAAATGGAAACATAAAATATACAAAAATTCAAAACAAGAACGAAAAATGAGAGGTTTAAAACATCAGAGATTAACACATCAGAACAGCATTCACTCTGCAAAGGCCTCCTGGAATAAAATAGTTTTAACCAGACATCTGAGAGCTGGTTAAATTGAAGCTGAAGGCACTGAAAATATTTATCAAGGAAAAAAACAACAGGAGTTCCAGTCTTAAAAGCGCCTATGCTGGCAAAGCTGGCAACTCTTTTCAAATACATATCTAAACAGCTGCTATAAGGTTTATGGAGATCAATTGTTCTCCATAGCTACTGAAGGTAAGGGAGGAAGCAATGGTTTTTGTCTACATGTTTTCCACACCTATCAGCTGATCACCCATTCCCACCACCCTTCTGAGTAATACCCCTCCCCACTCCCTCACTATATATAAAGGTCTGGCGACTTCCGTTTCAGTGTATCTGAAGAAGTGTGCATGCACACGAAAGCTCATACCAAGAACAAACTTAGTTGGTCTCTAAGGTGCTACTGGAAGGAATTTTTTATTTTATTTTGACCTTTTACCACAGAAGGCCAAGACTGACACAATGAATGGCTCCTCACAGCTCGTTTCAGAGGCAGAACTTGCAGAAGTAGCCTTAAGGAAACTTACAATGCCTGGGCATCTGACTGATAGCATCCTGCATCTCTAGCATTCAGACTTGAAAGTTATGACCATTAATAATGCCATCATTTAGAAGATGGGATAGTGATTTATTGTTGGGTTGCAAATGAGTTTAGGGCTGCTTCACATATTATGTGAAATATGAATCTGCACTTGTTCATTGCATGCTTCATATATTATGTGGGAGACACATATATGAAAAGGATTACTGGTCATTCACAGCCTCAGAGCACATGTTTATTATATGATAACATCTCCCCTCCAAACATTATAGGTTCCAGTCTTTCCTTGAAGGCCAGAGCTTCTCATACTTTTTAGCATGTTCTGGTAAACCAGACAAGCAACAATGTGTGTTTCCTACTATGAGAACCTTTTTTGTTTGCTTGTTTTTTGTTTTATATAGTATTTGTTTCGTAGCCCTTGCTAGAGGTGGGGTGGGGGATAAGAGAGAGAACAGTGGATACTGTGTGTCTCTATATTTATCAATTTTGCATTTATTTTTGTGAATTGGATTGGAGGAGAAATGGTTGGTGCCTTATGTAGCAACAAGCTCTGTATTAACCATTTCCCTGCATTCACTCATTTAAAGCTACTGCAGCAGCAGCTGTTTATTAGGGAAAGACTGCTTGATTACAGATGTCAAAGAGTTAAACAACTGTAAAAAAAAAATCATATCTGAAGGCAACCCTGTTTTAGGAAGCTTTTAATGTTTTATGTTGGTTTTCCCCTTGTATTTTTATTGGAAGCCTCCCAGAATGGCTGGGGCAACCAAGCCAGATAAGCAAGGTTTAATAAATAAACTGTTGTTGTATTTTCAGAAAAAGTATATGTACAGTATCTGCTTCCAACATGCCCCTCTCAGAGCAAAGTTCAAAATATACATAACCTCTTCCCCTGTCCATAAAAGAGCAGAGACTAATTGATGGAGGTTGTTTTTTTAGTGAGGCAGTGTACAGTACATGTGAAATGGTAAACTTTCCAAAATGAGTGCTATACTAGTCTTATTGTGAAACCCACAAGGTTAAAAATCAAAGCCCTACCTAGACAAAATCTTACCAGCTGCCACTGATTTTTTTTAGCTTTTCTTATGTAATTATAAATCTGTGGTTCTAATCTAAACATACATTGATAGCAGTTGACATGGGTGTCACACCAAATGTATGGTTTGCACCAGGCGCAGTTACGGCTAGTTGTGGCACTGGTTAAGTGCACAAGAAGAGGGTGAGGAGAACAACGTGGCCAGAATTAGGCCCTGCCACTTCATCCTTGGTATGTGTGTTGGGGGAGCTGGTTGTGGCTACTAACTGGTGGGAGAAAACCGCACTCTGCACATTCTTTAAAGCAGGGCTGGATTTAGGTTTGATGAGGCCCTAAGCTACTGAAGGTAATGGGGCCCTTTATATATCCAGCTGTCCTTTGTCAACAACAAATTGTCGCTGTTTTCTGTGTCAAACATATGCTATATGGTAATTTATGGACCTAATAGGTATCTAAAGCCATTTGCACATAACAAAATATGTATTTTATCAAAGTAATTGAACTGAAATACAATTAAGAAGTATATTAATAGTGAAATAATTATTAAGCTCTAACTGAAAATGATTTTTTTATTCATAACATAAATTATTCATCATAAATTAATAATGCTAACACATTGGTATTTGGCAATAACAAAAGTTACTTTAGAAACACAATTTACAAAGAAAGACTCATAATCTTTATTTTATTTGTTTTTTATCTTATATTTTGGAAATGTACATCCAGTTGTTGTTTTTCCCTTTAAAAATTTTTGGGGCCCCCAAGAGAGTGGGGCCCCAAGCTACAGCTTGTTTAGCTTATACGTAAATCCGGCACTACTTGAAAGCACCTTCCTCGCCATTAAAAATACATCAAGTTTCCGAGACTTTACGGGAAACAGATTACGAGAAGGATAAAATTAAAAGAAACCTTCACGGCTTTTCCCAACAGCCAGCCCTCACCTGCTACGGAAAGTCTCCTGTCTTCCTCATAATAAATACGACCTGCGAGCTGCCCCGCAGGCACAGGTCACCCCTATGGCAGCTCCCGCAAATAGAACTCCGTTATTACGCCCCTGGCGCAAATCTACCAGCAAGGCTAGCGAGGCTACGAAGGAGCTTCTTCTCACGGCTGCGCCGCCGCCCCCGGCCAGACACGCTCCGCAAGAGCATCCCGGGGGGACTTGGATGAGGGCCCTTTCGGAGGTGGCGGCGCCGGCATCGGTGGCGTCGGATGAAGGAACGGAAGCACTTTGAAGTTTCGCGGAAGCGGAAGCTCGTCCTTGAAGGATTATGGCGGCGCTGGTGAGGGTTGTGGTGAGTGAGGTTGGCGACTGCCTTTGCGCGCTGCCTTCGTGAGCTCGGCGGCAGGCCCCGCTCTCTCGGCCCGCAGGGCCCGAGGGAGAGGGTTGGGAAGGCCGGCTTCGGGTAGCCTCTCCGGGGTGGGCGTGTGTTGGGGGGGGGGGAGAGAGAAGCGTCCACAGGGGGCTGTCGGTGGGCAGCCCCACAAGCTGCGACCCGGTTCACGGTGGGAAGGCTGAAGAAATCGGGAGCGAGGGCTCCTGCCCGCCATGTAAGGCTTTGCCCTTGGAGGCTTAGGCGAGGTGACAGACGTTGCTGCGGGAAGGACGAAAGCGCCGTAGCTGCTTCTGTTGGGACCCGTCGTAGAAAGGCCAAAGTATCACTGGCCTTCACAAAATTAGGCATAAAATTATTTGTTGCATTTATATCCCACCTTTTTCTCCAGAGAGCTCAAGGTGGCATACATGGTCCCGCCCCCCACAGTTAATCCCCACAACAATCCTGTGAGGTAGGTTAGGCTGAGAGATGGTGACTGGCCCAAGATCACCCAGTGAGCTTCATGGCTCAGCGGGGAATTTGAACCCTGGTCTCCCAGGTCCTACCTAGTCCAACACTCTAGCCATTACAATGCTTGTAAAGTAACTTCAGTAGCAGAGGCAGAAGCTCTGGTATAACCAGGATCTTCAGCGGTTGATTTAATAGTCTGGCTCATGCTCTGTCATCATTAGTAGTACAGTAGTGCCATTTTTTAAAATATTTGTAACAGCAATTGAGGTGAGCTCTGGGTCAAAGCTTTTTGCAGAGATGGTATTGACTAGCGCACTGCATTTTTCAGCTGTTTTCACAGCACCATTTCATGCCTGGTCTCTGTGTCTGTATACCTTAAATCAGAAATGGGGCATATGTGTCAGCTGAAGGGTTGTATAACCTTCTGGGCCACCTTCTGGGGGCTGTGTGCCAGTGGTAGATAGGGCCAGAGGCAAATGTGAGGAGAGCAACACATAGAAAGTTTATATTTGTAAACACACCCACACCCCTCCATTCAGGGAAGCAGGAAGCATCAGGGTTCAAATACACATCCCAGCCAAGCAAAGACATTTGGGGTGTGAAACAGGACTGGTGGGGTGTGAGTCTGGGGAGAGTCATATTTATGGCTAAGGCTCCACACTCCTGGCTTAAACCTAAAGAATAGGAAGCTAAACCTCTTTTGGGCTTTTCTGCTTGCTTGCTTGCTTACTTACTTACTAACTAGCAGCAGCCCTTTAAGTCTTATTGTCTGTTATAACATTCTTCTTAAGGGCTATGTAGTCAGCAAAAGGGCTGGAACTGGAAGGGACATGTGGGTTGATTTATCCAATCTCCTTTGGCCAGGCAGGATCTTTTAGAAGTTAAGCCATGTTACCCCGATTATATAATCTAGGATATAATCATTATGTAAGAGAATAGCAGTGAGGAAGGTGTGGTAAGACACACAATGTATTGAGGCAGAAATTTTTTTTAGACACATGGAGCCAATTATAATTTCCTCACTTTTGCTTGTATCAGTCATGTAGAATGATTGTGGGTCCTTTTACACTGGGCACCTTTAGTTGTTTTTCTTCATACCTTTGTGATTTTAGTTAAGACTTAATAGTTCTTAGTAGAGAATGTGTCAATTTGCCTGAGCAGATACTTCTGCATGGCCATTACATATCTGAACTTCTAGCAGTATGTTACTTTGAACTATAATGGTTCATACTGAATCGTGCTGAGGAGATCCAGAATCTTCAGATGAGCAGCACTTGTGTTTTTACAGTATTATTAAAACATGGGGTTTTGGAAGGTGGGTGTTTCATAATGCTGGTCAAAATAATCATTGCTGATTACTGGCTATTATTTTATAGACTCATCGAGCTGGAGTACCACAATGGATTGCATTATGCAGTGGATTGATACAAACGACATTAGCTCAGCAACAATGGGGCAGGATGCTCCATGGTACTCTCCAGGTACGATTTTTTTTTATTGCAAGAATGAGAACTTTGCTAGAGCTTATCATGGAATTAATAACTGTTCAGTTGTTGTTTTTCAGAGACCTAAGAGAAATGCTTTGCAAATCTGTAGTGGTTCAATGGTTAGTATTTCATAATGGTTATACTGTATATTGCTGCCTCTGAATAACACTTCTGGAGAACATGAGTGTGAGAGTGTTCATACCCTCATGTCCTGCTTGTGAGCATCCCACAGGCATTTGGTTGGCCACTGTGGGAACAGAATACTGGGCTAGATAGGTCTGAGACCTGATGCAGCAAGTCTACTCTCTAACATTCCAATGTTAGCTTTCCATGGCTTGTATTTACTCTTATTTCAGGGAACTGAATAGTATGAGCCAGGTGTGACTTGCCATGTTGTATTTACCCTTTCTCGAGGCCCAGCGTGATATATACAATACAGAATATTATTCCTCGCAAAACAGAGTGTAATTCTTTAGACTTACAGCTCTCCTCAGTGGTTTTATGGGTGCACTAACTGGAAATAGTATCAGACTAAAGCCTTGTGTCAGAAATACAATCTAAAGGAAATCTATGTGGCTGCTCATCATTTGCTTTAGCCTATGAGTGCCTCAAGGATATGGGACAGTTATCAATATTTTAAATGGTCTGACATGTGTATTTGCTATTTGAATGTTGATGAAATAGGAAGTAAATAATAAATACCACAGGTTCTATACCACATCCAAGCATATATAAAAGGTATTTTGGTTCAAAAGATAATGAAGAATGCAGACTTTTCAGTTTCATTGAGATAACTTTTATTGTAATTGTTCCCAGTTGCTGGGAATCACAAAAAGGGAGAGTGCTGTTGTGTGAAGATTCTGCTTGCAGATTTCCTATGGGTATCTGGTTGGCCACTGTAAAAACAGGATGTTGGAAAAGATGGGCCTTTGGCCTGATCCAGCAGGCTCTTCTTATGTTTTAAAGAGATTCCTGATAGTAGAAATATTTCTTAGGTCGAGGGTGTGTGGTGTCTTCATGACCTTTTCATCTTTTCTGGTGTATGAAGCTGGTAAGTTTAGAAGGCCAAGCCATGTAACTCTCTCCTTATGTATTTGCCGCTTTTCTTCATCTGTGAGCAAAGTTGTGCTGTGCTCATTTGTATAATAAACCTGAAAACTTTGCAAGTCTCTGATCTGAAATTCTTCCACAGGGAAACACTAATGTGTAATTTGTGTGCCTGCCTAATTGTGTGATCCAGTGTTGTCCTTCCATACTACTATTTTTTACGCTTGGTTATTTCTCTTTGTTGTTTTACCAGAGACGCAAGAATGGCCAGTCACAACTAACCCAAGTTTGCTGTGGATTAATACAAACCATTGGTACAGTAAAGCAGCCAAACAGAACACTTCATCACACAAACAAGGTCAGACCAAACTGAAGTCTTATATTTAAAAAATGCTGTCTGCCCCTATTGAACTAGAATTGTGGTTCTATTGAGGGTTGGGTTTTTTTTGAGTTAACAGGTTTCAAGCAAAACTTTAAATGCACAGTCTTTGTTGTCTTACTATGCAGGAGAAGCATTAAATCCCAGAGTAATCTGAGGAAGTGACACCTGCTGAAACTGGCAGAATACTTTTAACAATTCAGACAAATTCATGGAATATCTTAAATGGCTATAAACCAGAATGCTAAGGGGTGAGATGGCACAAATAGGGTACTATGTTATTCTGACTACTAAGATCCACAAGGAAGAAAAATGAGATTGCTTTTTATACTACAATTTTTTATGCATTCAAAATCAGAGTGTGCAAATAATCTCTGAGAAATGTTTTTAGTTGCATCTTGCATTGCATTTTGCCCGATTCAGCTAATAGCTCTCCAAAGCAATTCTTAGGTCAACGTATCTGGTGATTTATTTGACTTATATCTGTCCTCTTACCAAAGGGGCCCAGGGTGGCAGGCGTAGCAATGATAAAACATTTTTTAAAAAAACCAACTAAAACCATTTTTAAATGTTACAGAAAAAATATATATTTAAAAGTTTAAAAATTCTTATCTGCTGATCTCATGGCTACCAAGCTAACATTTTAAGCAATTTTGTTTTTAAAAAATCCTGTAATTTGCTGTCATCAAAACCAGTCACACACACCATGGCATGAGCTATTTTTGCACCTTGGTAAATTCATAATGTACACTAGGTATAATCCTCTCACCTCTTTGCAGGGAGAGATAAGGGTAAGAATCTTGTCACTAGAGTTCTACTGCACCTTTTTCTAGATTTGGAGGTGTACAGTGGAATTGACTTGGCTTGTAGTCTGTTGAAGCCAGCTATATGGCATGGCCCACATGTATCCCAAATTCCTTTGGTGTGTGAAAGTCCGTCTGCTTTTTATGCCATACGCTGTGAGGAGGTATCTGAAGAAGTGTGCATGCACATGAAAGCTCATACCAAGAACAAACTTAGTTGGTCTCTAAGGTGCTACTGGAAGGAATTTTTTTTGTTTTGACTATGGCAGACCAACACAGCTACCTACCTATAGCTGTGAGGAGGGTTAACAGATTGGGAGAATAAAGCAAAAGAGGGAAGGAGACTGAATGACAAAAAAGTTGTGAGCATTAGTGTAGAGCAGGGGAGACACTGACATGGAAGTGCTAAATTGCAGTTATCAACTAAGCCAGCTTTGCAAAAATAAAATAAAATTGTGTTGTTTTTTTCAAAAAAATAGAAACAAAAATGGTTTTTAGCTTGTCAGCTCACACGTACCTGTGCTAATAATTTGCGGCACTTGGGCTTGAAACAACAAACCCCAGACACCCTTTAACATAACAATGGGCACAACTTGCTGTTGTCAAGTTGCCTGAAGTGAATAGTAAATTCTTCCTCTCCATGCTGGGTGAGTGGTTTCTCATCAACCTGGAATAAGCATAGCCAGTACTTAAAAAAAAAAAATCATTTGACTAAACCTAATCTGGAAAGTAGTTTAGGAAGTGCTTGAGATGCAGTTAATTTTTTTTGGGGCCTGAGTATGTCCATTTTCAATCAGCTGCCTCTGAGACATTAATTGTGAGTTAGGTTATGTCACATGCTAAGGGCCCTGCATAGTAATTCAGATAATAAGCTGTTAAATATTGCAGCAGTTTCACAGCTAAATGCACACTCTATTTCACTTGTTCATCTGGTTGAATACTTTTTTAAAATGCCAGGTTGGCAAACTTCACAGCTGGAACAGACCCATATATTTCTCTAGTCCCACCCCCTCACCTTTCCTCTTTCCAGAAAGGTCAGATTGAGTTTTCTCTTAACTTCTTACTCTTTATGAAAACATGAAAAGTGTTTTCTATCTTGGTGACAGGGATGGGGGATGTTTTTCAAGCCAAGGACTGCATTCCCTTGTAGCTAACTTTCTGGGGCCATTCAGTTCATTTATTTTCTCACACACCTATACGAAGGCATGCATTACATTCTCTCTCTCTCTCACACACACACCCTCTTCACAATCACATGCCCTAGTTATTCTCTCACACACCTATCCTCACACAAGCATTTGTTCTTTTCATATTCTCTCACATCATTAATCATCCCAGATGCACTGCCTTCAGTTAATCTATTCCCCCATCCATATTGTAAACATAAGGGTGGGCATATTGTCAGCCACTTCATAGGTAAGCTGTGGGGTGCAGGAGGGGACAAAGGGGGGCTGGTAAGATTAAAGGGCCAAGGAGAGGTGTCTCTCAAGGAGAGTCAAAGTCCTAAGAGAGAGGCCCTGAGGGCCACATCTGGCCTGTGAATCATAGGTTCTGCCCCCTGACATGATTTGTTCAACTTGGGGGGCACTACAATAATTCTCAGAAGAGGCCCATATCTACAGTAAGAAACCAACATGGGAGATTAAGAAATGAGGTGTATGCCTAATTGTAGAGCCTACTGCTGTGATTTATTTTCATAGTTTTGTTGTTGTTATTGGATCTTCATTAGGAAACCCTCTAGTGTGAGGGCCATCCATCCAGTGTCCTTGATGCCTGTCGAAGACTACTTGGCTCAAAGAGATGCACCCATGGAGTATCTTCACAGCAAAAGGGAGCAGTATGGGCAGGGACAGGGCACTTCATATGTACACTTTGTAAGTGGCTCAAACAGCAGTCGCTCCAGGCAGCTGTGTTATCATTTTAGCTAGCATCAATCCACCATCTCCTGCAATGACAGTAGCAGAGCTACTGGAAAGTGCTAGCTGTTGAAGACACTTTAGTCGGTATGTCCACTAACTTGTATGACAAGGTCAGGATACTTTAGTTTATTGTTCATTTTAATTACTTTTTATTATTTATATATATGTTTTTAGCTCTCTCTTATCAATCATTTTAATTTAATATTTTTGTGAACCGTTTTGAGATTTTATTACAATCAAATAATATAAGCATTTTGTTAAATTAAATTAAATAATTGTTTAGGTGTGCCATTTCTAGAGGGTAGAGATGGGCAATGTCTGCTTTCCTTACCCTGGAATGGCAGATCACATGTGAATATTCATCAGTAACACCTGTATTTCGGGCCATCACACTGCTTCTACACATACTGCCATATTCTCTTACAAAACAAATGAATGGTCTTGTGTGCTATGCTTACATGCCAAAGGGAATCTTTGCTGCTTACCAAAAAGTCACCATGCTGTGTTGTTCTTGTTTTTATTACAAAACATGAAAACAGATAAAATGTATCTCAGAGTTTGAAACATTTGAACTGCTGAATATCTTTATACCATATTCTTCCATGCCTTTCTTCTGAAACGGCACCCCTGAAACTACTAACTTTGAAAGACTCGAAGTCCATTATGGTATTTAGACTGATTAAAAGAGAGCTCGAGTTTGGGTAGACAATTTGAAAATGTAGTGAACTGAATATTCTTAAAAGAGGAGTCTATTCCAGAATGCATTATCACATGTGCTTAGTGGACCTGCTTAGTTGCAAACAATTTGCTTCACCTTTTTCAGGTCTGAATTGAACCTAAGGTATTCTCATTTTCAGTTGTGATAGTTTAAGGCTTATAAAATTAACAACTGTACAGTTCTTAACAGTCTTCTAGAAGGAAGAGCATATACAATGTACTTTGTGAACTACAGCATCTTAAAAAGCATCTTAAACAGCAGCATCTTAAAAAGCATCTTAGACATCTTAGTCACCTTGCCGACAAAGGTCCGTATAGTTAAAGCTATGGTTTTCACAGTAGTAATATATGCAAGTGAGAGCTGGACCATAAAGAAGACTGATCGCCGAAGAATTGATGCTTTTGAATTATGGTGCTGGAGGAGACTCTTGAGAGTCCCATGGACTGCAAAAAGATCAAATTTATCCATCCTTAAAGAAATCAGCCCTGAGTGCTCATTGGAAGGACAGATCCTGAAGTTGAGGCTCCAGTACTTTGGCCACCTCGTGAGAAGAGAAGACTCCCTAGAAAAGACCCTGATGTTGGGAAAGATGGAGGGCACGACAGAGGATGAGATGGTTGGACAGTGTTCTCGAAGCAACTAGCATGAGTTTGGCCAAACTGAGGGAGGCAGTGAAAGATAGGCATGCCTGGCGTGCTCTGGTCCATGGGGTCACGAAGAGTCAGACACGACTGAACAACAACAACAAATGTGAACTACATTTCAGAGCCCAGTTCCTTTTACACACACACACGTTAGAAGGATTTTTAATGAAGTTCTTGTATGCTGCTATTAGTAGGCAATATAATGCTAGTTTTAAAGGGACAAATACTAGTTTAACAGTAAAAGTTAAGAAAAAACTTAGCTGTACAGGAATAAGCTATTTTGTGAGATCTTCCATCTGTGATTGTTCATTTCAGGGTTGTGAAAGTAGATTTAGACAGCGATCAGCAACCTCTCATCCTGATTTATAGCTATAGGTATATCTATTCATGAATTTGTCGAATCTTGTTTTTCATGTTGCATATAGTGCTTTTGGTCATGGATTTCTCTATTTCTTTAAAGTGCCAGCCTCACATTGGCTTCTTCAAGTTCATGTAGGCATAAATTACCTGGTTAATTAGAACAGGAAGGCCAAATGTGTTGCCAATAATATATTATCTCATAGGGCTGGACATGAAAGGGGCTTCTTATTTCTCATAGGCAACCATGTGGCCTTCATTCCTAACTCTCTTCAACTAGTCCAGTCACCAGTTGGAACACAGAGTTACTGTTGCAGACCATGCTCTGTGGTTTTTATGTGTTCCCATGTTAGGAACAATGGTTTTTTTTTAAAGGCTTAAGAATATTATTGAAGTGACAAAGGTAATCAGAAACACTGTTTTTATTGTCATGTAATGGCTTTGATTTCTTCCCAACAATGTGGAAATATCATGTTTTCCCGCCTTGTGGGATACACTTATCCCATTTTCAAGACTACTGAAGGCTCACAAATGTGTATAACATGCACAGTCACTTACACTACCGGATTTCACATTTGTGTGGCCTGGTCAAATAGGACCATGCATGTGGCAGATAGGCATGGCAGCCTCCACTTCCTACTCCAGATTGGCCTGGCCTGGACAATACCTTTCCTCCAATGTGTGAAGCATCCATTTTGGCTTAATGTAGCTTTAATTTGCAGACAATGCTTTGGTGATTAAGATGTGACTCCTGTTAACACATTTCTTTGCTTTTATTATAGGTTTTTACAGCCAAAGACTCCCCTCAGCCATCTGAAGAGAAAGTAGGTGCTTTCACGAAGATAATAGAAGCAATGGGTTTCACAGGACCACTAAAATATAACAAATGGGTAAAAAACTTATCTTGTTGTTTTCACTGGCTCTAAATCAGGAAGGACTACCAGAATAAAGTAGTTCAAACTTCTGCTTACAAGCACATGTCTGAATGTCTTTTATGGTGCAATCCTACGTATGTCTGCTTAGAAGGAAGTCCCACTGAGTACAGTGGGGGCTCACTCTCAGGTACACATCTGTAGGATTGCAATGCTACTTAACATTTGTATCTGAATGGCTAAAAGCTTGTGTATGTGTGGATTTCAGTCAATTATAATGGACTGGCTGGACATTTGTGCCACATTTTCTGGTGGAACTACCATTCATTTGATCTGATTTATTTATTGATATTCCACTTAATCCCTGAGTGTCTTACAGCAGTTTTTTCTTATTATCAATATGTCTGACCCCCAGGGGCTCAAAGGCACTAAAATTCTTTGGGTGGAAAAAGGCCAAATGAAGTAAAAATACATTATAAACATAAAACATGTCTAAAACAACAACAGAGCTCATATCTCACCTTGAACAACCTGTCTAAAAATACATTGAAAGGATGGGGTGGGGGTGTACACAGTGACTTGCTAAATTTGTTAAAGAGGCTGGGAAAGGGGCAGTTCCGGGTGTGGTGGTGATGGTATCTCTTGAGCTTTGTCCAGGAGATAGATTGATCTTCACTCCCAGCCCCTGGAATGCTCCTCTTCCAGCAGCAAATGCACCAGCTGCTTTTGTTTTGAAGCTTTATTTTTAATTTCAGTTCCTTTTAGTCTTCTCCTGTGTGTGTATTTTATTTTATTAAAAGATTTATAGACCTCCTTTTAGGGCAATTGCCATGACAAGGCAGTGTACAGTGAAATAACACAATAAATATAATATAAAAAGCACTGCAGTAAAATTTTATCCAGATACAACAATTAATCAAAATTAGATTAGATGAAAACATCTCAAGAGCATATACTGATGTTACACAACAAAATAACTGTCTGCCAACCGATCTCTACAATCATTGATTTGATAAGCCTGTTGACCTTTTAAGATGTTATTACTTGAAGATAAGGATAATGCCACTGGCATTGGACCACTTCTGCTGATGGCCTGGCACCTTAGTAACATGGAAAGTTCTCAGAGGCCCCATTTCTAGTAATGACCTCATACCATCATGGGCTGGTATGAAGCTCCATCCTGGGCCCTGTGAAATTTTGATGTGGATGGCTTGGATTGCATCGTGATTTTATGTTGTATAGACATGGATGTAGCTGAACCCATAAAAACTGACTGACTGAGCAGATGGTTTGGCTAGCATACATGGGATTCCTTGACTCTCACAAACATTGCATTCCATAGTAAGCACCAACAATAGTTTTCACAAGCAAGCCTACGGTCACTTATTCTGAGGTCTGGAAATGATTATTCCATCACCTCTCTTGGATTCATTTCATCCACTAACTATCCTCACTGCTTTAAAAAATCTGCCTCATTTCTGAGCCCTGCAGATACCAATTTCCTGGGTTTTCAACTATGTTTTAAAAGAGAACTAGAAAGTTGTACCTACCTATGTCTAGTGTTGTTGTTGTTCAGTCGTGTCCGACTCTTCGTGACCCCATAGACCAGAGCACGCCAGGCACCCCTATTCTCCACTGCCTCCTGCAGTTTGGCCAAACTCATACCAGAACACTGTCCAACCATCTCATCCTCTGTCGTCCCCTTCTCCTTGTGCCCTCCATCTTTCCCAACATCAGGGTCTTTTCCAGGGAGTCTTCTCTTCTCATGAGGTGGCCAAAGTACCAAAGGTGACCTTCTCATGAGGTGTCTAGTGTTATATCAATCAAAAGTACGGTTTATGTTATAGTGCTTCTCTTCAGTACCACAATTGACCCTCCTGCCCATGCTGTCAAGTTGGAATTGGATGTGGTATATTGTCAAACTGCCTATGGCATTGGGATGTGAAAATGGGAGTTTTCACTAAATTAAGCATTTCTATAACTGTCCTACTTATAATTTTCCATGTAGTCAAAATACTGTAAACATTCCTGTAATATGGAGTTTTCAATCTGTAAAATTAAATACTATTTCTTTAAAGGAAGGTTCTTAAAAATAAGTGGTAGATACTTATTTGAGCTGGTCTTCTTGAAAGAACTAAGAATCTTATGAGAACTTAAAGCGTAGCTTCTATGCTTGCACCAACTATCAGAAATTTTACAAAGGCAGATGGAAGCAAAATCTAGATGTTTGCTGTTCTAATTATTGTACTTGAGGGAAAACTTGGTGGAAGATAGTTGGAATGTCAGAGTGCAACAATACTTTGAGAGATTATTTGAAAGAAAGCGCACCGAAGTTACTTGTCAGTTATTACAGCTCCATTTGGGTTTAATTTTTCCAGTCCCATAACTCTACTACTGAACTTAATGGTCTAATACTTCAGTACCACCACTACAATATTGGGCAAACCACTTGTTATTAGTTCTGCAGCTTAAAGTTCTAGTTGCTTTTCTATATATGTGGAATGAGAAGGGATTGTGGTTTGATAGTATACTACTAAAAGCTGCAGTCCTAAACATGCATACTAGAGCTAAACCCACTGAAGATGTCAGATTTCTTTTTGAACAAACATGCATGGAATTGTATTAAAAAGCATTTAATATTTTGAAAAATGCACTGCTTGAACTAATTTTGGGCACAATCCTGATTTCTTGCTAAGTTTACTTTGAAGCAGTTTTTATGTTCTTTTTGTAAAAAAAAGACCTAACTTATGTGTTAGGGTAATTTATTTATATTTTAATCTGTATCGATCGTTAATCTATTTAATCCGTGGAACCATTTATGTAACAGGAAGCTAGCACTTTCTGAGACACATCCAGCAGCATTATGCTTCTGCATGATTCTGGATCTCCAGTACTTTGTGATTTACATAGAAGCAAGTTATCTTGAAAAAATTGGGGCTTATTACATTGTAAAAAATGAATGGAATTTTACACATCCTTTAGAGATATCCATCACATTCTATTATCTATAAAACTAAAGCAGTGCTTTCTAACTCCCTAAGAATGTTGAGTTAACAATATTTGCGATATTCTTAGAGGAAAAAGATATGGATAAAATATGGTAGGATGTGCCTATTTCACTTAATTTATTTGTCAGTTGGGGAATCTAGTTTTGGGAAATGGTCTGTCCTATTAGTGTAATAATTATGGTGCAATTGACCTGAAATGTGAATTCATTTACTGTAATTATCTTTGGAAACTAATGTGGTCTTGGTGGTATGACAAGACTTTAATTTTGGGAGTGGTTTTAAATAGCAATACTTTTTAGCTATGTTCATTTTCCAAATTACCTTTATTTCCAAATTACAATAAGAACATATTGTTTATTTAAGGGATTTATAGCCTATTTTTTCAAGGAATTCGTCACAAAGTGGCTTAAATCAAGTTTACAATGCAAATGCAAGTCATAAAAGCACTTTTAAAATACATTAGTAACATAATCTATACCAGCAATAAGACAATAAAATTATCTCCAGTAAGTTGCCTACATTAAATTTTTTGCCAAGGAAAAAAGTTTTTAAAGCTCACTTAAGAGTTATAAGAGATGAGACCACCACCAAGAAGGCCCTATACAGTGGTACCTCGGTTTACGAACTTAATCCGTTCCAGAAGTCCGTTCTTAAACCAAAACCATTCTTAAACTGAGGCGTGCTTTCCCTAATGAGGCCTCCCACCGCTGGTGCCCTTCCACCATTCAGCTTCCGTTCTTAGACCGAGGTAAAGTTTGCTAACTGGAACACTACTTCCGGTTTTGCAGAGTTCTTATACCGAATAGTTCGTAAACAGGGCTGTTCTTAAACTGAGGTACTACCACTGTACTACTAGCCTGCTTGCTGTTACTGTGACACAGATCACGGTACAGGTAATGAGTATAGGCATTCTTTTCAAGATCATTCAGGACTTAAAATTTAAGAACCAGACCCTTGGATTGGGCCTGGAAATGAACTGGCAACCAGTGCAACTGATACAATATCATTGTAGTATGTTCTGACTATACCCACCTGTAACTGGTTGGTTACACTTTGTTCCAGCTGAGGTTTCCCACCCATCTTCAAAGGCAGCCCCATGTAGAACATTACAGTATTCCAGTCTGGATGTGACAAATGCATGAATGACTGAGGCGAGATCTGACCTCTCTTTACATAGGGTTGCAGTTGGAGTACCAGCCTAAGCTACCATCACCACCAGAGCTTCCCCAGACAGCAATAATTCTGGAAATACCAACTTAACTGCCAACTGATCCTTTAGGTTTAGTGCAACAGTGTCAAGGACAGGCTGAAAAGCTCTATACAAAGGTGTCTACTGTCCCACCCACAGTACCTCTGTCATACCTAGATTAAGCTTCAGTTTGGTCTCCCTCATTCATCCCCAAATGGTTTAGGAGCTCTACAGTCTCCTCAGGATAAGCTTGCAGAAGAGAAAAATGACTTCTCCCTGTGGCTTCATATAGATAATTCGCATAGCAATATGGTTAGCAATATGTTTTAGATATAATTTGAGTTATTCTACCTGCCTATCAGCTACGATTCCATTGTGGTGTCCGGTGACTTGGTGCACATGGATTCTTTTTTCCCCTTCCTTTGCAGGAGGAAGCTTAAATTCAGGGTTCATCTGGAAAGGAAGATTTTTTCCTTAATGGAGCCAATCCCAGCAATTCTTGAATTTGGAACCAAATTTAAAATGTGCCAAATACAAGTCCCATTTGCAGAAGAATGATCAGGAGTGCACTCCAACACTCCTTTTTGTTCTTTGTAGCCACAGCTTTACCTTGATGTCAGATGTGTGTAGCTGGGGAGAAATGGATTTACCGGTACATACCAAATAAGGACCCCTGGCAGGCCTGGTTTGCCCCATGGGCCAGATGTTCCCTATGCTTGCCCTATAGGAAGCTTGCCTTATACCAGATCAGACATTTTTGGCCCATCTAGTCTTGCATTGCCTCATCTGACTTATATTGGCTCTCTAGGGATTTTGGCCGGGGTCTTTCACATTACACACAACCTGACACTTTTAGCTGGCGATGGCAGGGATTACATTTGGGTTCTTGTTTCATACTAAGCATGTGTGCTTCTACCTTTACTGCCAACAACACGGGAAAAAAAATAAGAATGTCAGCTAGTTCACTAAATAGCACCTGGATTTCTGGGTGCTTCTGCGACCTTGTGAGATGCAGTTTAAATAAATACTTGGCCAATCAAATTGGAACTAAAGAGCCCAATCTATATTCTGGAATATAGCATTAGGCTCTGGGCTTCTAGCAGTAGCACAAAGGGGCTCCTTGTGCTTTTGAATCCTTTGGCTCTGGTTCTCAAAAAAAAAAAAAAAAAGTTCTATATAGCACAGAAATGCCAACACAAAGGGCTTAAAAAAATCTGGAGTGGGTGGAGCCTGAGCTAATGCCAGAGCACACTTTTGCTGTAGTGAAGAAGTTAGTTTTGTATTTCAGCAACTGCAACAAGTATAATAGGGAATAAAATGGGGCTGTAACTTGTGGGTGATTTGCATAAGGTGAAGATCCTCAGTCCATCTTTTGTATACGTGCATTCATTAAGCCTAGTACTCGAAACTGCACAGAGCATGTACTCCTTCACAAGTGCCATATATTCTCTGATATGTTGTCACTGTGGGCTCATTCAGCTTATTTTCCAGATGATCTTTGTTTTCATTATAATTTCCATTATGGGCCCTTTGAGGGTCTTTTTCTCTTGCTGCTCTTGCTTTTTCCTAGATCTGAGATGGAGGAGTATTGAGTGTCCTGCTCTTTCTTTGTCTTTATTTTAACTTTGCAGAGGCTCACCAGAAACCTGTCTGGAAATTGGCTTGCAGTCTCCTATACTGTTGTTGGTTTAAAAAAAAACAAAAAAAACTGGTCTAGACAAGTTGGAGTTCTTAGAAAGGGGAAGGGTTAGGATTAGAGGACCTGAAGAACTAATTAATCAATTGCTATAATTTTTACTGCCCAAGAAATTGTTAGTGTAAATAATAAATTGGTTAGTCATAATTTCCTGGACTAAAAAGAGATGGTGGCTACTAGCCAGTATAAGTTTCAGAATATTGCCAGCCGAACAAAATATCATTCTGTGGCAGGAAAATCCAGTAAACATAATGTGTTTCTTGACTTAAGAACATGGAACTGTGTCAAATCTTATTGGAGGAGTAGGAAAAAAATTGGCTGGAATATTCACTAATGTGTCAATGTATAAATGGTATACATGAAACGAGACCTTGGAAGGGCTAGTCTTAGAAGTGAGTACAGTATGCAAATATTTTTTTCATTTATGAACTTACTCATCAGATCTCCATATAATTGAATGAAACAGCAAACACATTAGAAAACAGTATTGCTCATGATTGTCATTAACAGAAATTTAGATGGGCTAAATGTGTGAAGAGCTGAAATGCATGCAAAAAACCTTGGCAGATGTTGATAAAAATGGTGCACTGCTGACTAGTCAGTTTGAGCATTTGGAGTCATCGATATGATAACCCAAAATTTAACTTAGTATTTTGGTTTGTTTTCAGTATGGGAGAGTGCTTCACAGTTAAATAGCAACAAACATAACACAATAATATAAGTATCTCAGAAGACTGAAGGCCATCTCCACAATTATTTATGCAAATGTTTTAAGATAGCCAGACTATTTTATTACAGTCCCTAAACAAATGTATAGTTTTGATAGCAGAAGAAGTGTATTTGGTGTGATTAATGAAAATTGTCACATTATGCATGTTGTGAGTACTAAAAGCAATTGTTTTTCCTCTCCAGAAAATCAAAATAGCAGCCCTGCGAATGTACACATGCTGTGTGGAGAAAACAGACTATGAGGAATTCTTTAACAGTAAGTTTTCCATCTCTCATCTCTTATTCACTTCTATTACATCCCCACCCTTAGGTTATGGAGGAAGTAGGACAGCCTGAAACGTGGGTTTAATGCTCAAATCTTGCTTATTTCCTTATAAGTGTGTATGCCTACACTTATTTCTGCCTGTTATAAGGAACAGTTCTTATGAAACAAAGCCCACTATACAGCCAACATATTGCATATTTAAAAGGAAAAGAAAGAGGTCATTCATATCCAACCTACTTAAAAAAAAACAAAAAAACAAATCTCACCAATATGAAAACACTAGTCTTCACTGTCACTGCAGGTAACCTAGGCACTGAGTTTCCTGCCCTGTTGCCACTCCTGTATGCTCAACTTGTTTTTCAACCATCCTATGATCCTTTAATTAGTCAAGCACAGAATGGAATATGAAGCCCATGTTTGGAAGAGAACTATCATTAATATGGTGCTGCAATAATAATTAATGAGTTGGCTGTTAAACAAAAGAGTGGGTTTCAACTAATAGAAGAGTGTATAATGAGCAACTGAGTGGACAACCAGAAATCATTAATCCATTAAGAAAGGGTTTTCCTTACCGTTCCAGTTTATAACAGAATCAATAAAACCACAAAAACTAAAGAAATAAACATTTAAAATTAACCAAGTTGCAGACAGAAGGCTTGCCTAATGAATAAAAAATTTCAGAAAGTGGTGATGTGTCACCAGAGAAGGTGCCATATAACTCTCTGAAGATACAGAGTTCTAGAAAGGGTGCCGTAACAGAGTTTTCCCACATGTTCCCACTATCAAATGGCGTTGGGAAATGTAGGAAGACCTCTCCCAGTGATCTGGGTGGATTGGCAAGATTGGTAGAAGGAATTGATGCTGTAAGTATCCCTGATGTAGGCTGTTTAGGAAATCTACTAGGTCAGCTTCTCCACTCCACCTTAAGCCATGAAGAGCAAGGATCAAAAGCAGAGGTGGACAACACCAGTTGGGTTCATCATAAGTCTTTGCTTGCTGCCACTTTCATCCCTGCAGTTTTTTTAATTAATTGAAGCTCCCAGAAACTAGAGAGCCGATCTGGTTCTCACTTGTAAGAGTGGATATTTGGGAGTGATAATTTTGACAGTGCTAATCATTTCCCCATTTCAGAGGTCAGCTACAGCTTGAAGGGAGGGGGCCATAGTTCAGTGTTAGAGTACATGTATCCCAGTTTTAGTCCCTGCCATCTTCAGGTAGGCCTGTTTCCTGTCTGAAACCCTGAGGATCTGCTGTCAGTCAGCATGCAGACGATTTTGAGCTATATGGACCAATTGTCTGAGGCTGAAAAGGGAGCATTCTTTGACAGAACCACCACTAGTTACAGCTGAGAAAATCCCCCAGAGCCATAGGGATACAGTGGGGGTTGTCTTCCTCCTCTGCAGAGGTGAGAGGTCGCAGGACACATTTTAAGGCAAATATATTAATGATGACAGTTCATGATCTTGGTATTACATTCTTATGTTAACACCTTGCTCACTCAAAATACAGCATTTGTTGTTTATTTAAAATGTTTATATGCTTAGCTGTGATTCCTGCATTTAGCTATGACTCCTGCATTGCAGGGGTTTGGACTAGGTAACCCTTAAGGCCCCTCTCAGCTCCACAATTCTGTGATTCTATGATCCTCCAGTTTAAGAAAAACCAAAGGTGACTCTGACAATAAAATAGCAAATAAAATTAAACATGAAGCAATAGAAGCACAGGAGAGTATTAAGTCTAGCAGAACCATTGGTTTAAAACAACTTTGGTAACATGCTGAAAAGCCTGGGCAAATATGCTGGAAAAGACATCAAACTTGGTACCAGGCAAAAGTCCTTCAAGAGGGCATTCCACATAATGGGTGATAAAACTGCCTCTGCCTGGTAATCACCTAATTTCAGGAGACAGTAACTTAGAGAAGAGCCTTCACATACTGGAAAATTTGGGCAGGCTTGTGTGGTCAAGTATCTTGAGTCCTAAGCCATTAAATGTGACCCCCAGGCCCTTGAACTGTCTGGAAATATGCTGCAGCCACTACAGTTATTTAAGAAGTGATCCCAGTTAGTAGCCTAGTTCTTCTATTGTCCAGTAACAAAAGTTTCCAAAAAGTCTTAAAAAGTACTATAGCACATTGCAATAATATAGATGAGGTGTGGATGTGGATAGCTGCTGCCTGTTTTGTTTTGTTTTTTAAGACAGGCTGTAGCCATGGGCATAGCCAGGGTTTAATTTTAAAGGGGAGGCAGGCTTTATGCTGGGGGGCAGAGCAGAACCAAAATACCTGCAATGCAATCAGTCAGCTAGTTAAGCATTTCTGTTTATTTACTTAATGGGGGGGGGCAGCTGCCCACAGCTGCAGTTGGTGTACCAGGCTTAACCATTTGAAGGTGCTGCATGCCGTGGGTGCCCCATGAGCCCCCACTGTATCCAGCCCCATCCAGAACAGTTTGGACATCTCCCTGTTTCATGAATTGCCCACCAACAGTGAATCAGTGTCATAGCTCAGTCTAAAACCTGATAAGGAGCAATAAGCTGAAGCTCATTCCAGGTAAGATGGAGGTTTTGTTGATAGGCAATATATCTTCCTTGTGGTATTAACTGCATAGCAAATTATCATTCATTTTTAAACTTTGCATAGGAAAACATTTGATTTTGTTACAATATTTTTAATACTGTATTTTATGTTGTTGTAACCTGCCCTGGGGCCTTACTGTTGAAGGGCAAATAAGAAATCTCAATGATATTATTATTATTATTATTTAATAATAATAATAATACCCTGCCCATCTGGCTGGGTTTCCCCTGCCACTCTGGGCAGCTTCCAATACATATAAAAACATAATAAAGCATCAAACATTAAAAAAATTGTGTAAATTCATTTACTTTTTTTAAAAAAAGATTAAAGTAATGGATTTTAAAAATAATTATATATATATATATTTTAAGAATTTCAGATGCCTGACACGTTGAACTCATGGTTTTTAGTAGCACAGCTTCATGTCTGGTAAGCAAAACTTTTAAAGCTATATTTTTCTGCCCCCCAAAAGCTGTATTTTCGGAATTCTGCAACATCTATACCAACTACAGAAGTCTGTCACTGCTAGTGACAAAAATATTGGACTTGTGGGCATTTTTTTAAAAAACAAAGGTCAAAGAAGCCTAATATTTGTAGTTATTTCTAAAGTCTAGTAGTGGGACGGATATGGCTAGGAATAACTTTAAAATAAATAAATATATAAAGGTTTCATTCACTTTGAATGGAAAGGTCTCTTATTTAGCTGTTATAGGAAAATTTCACATTTACGTAAAAGTGGTTTGAATTGTGAGAACCTGTGGTGATTTTACTTTCTGGTTGTCAGAAGCCTTTAACAAATTATACCACTGACATTTACATTTGCACCTCTAAAATGTACCTACAGATTAAGTGAATGCCAGGTTGGTTGCATGTAGAATATTTAACACCTCAGAAAGTGAGTTTTTCCTTCATTTGTTAAATAACTGGCCAAGAAAAATAATTAGGCAAAATATAGTTTTCATCTAAAGTTACGTGTTTGAAAAGGTCAAAGTGATATAGCAATGATGCAGAAGGAAGGAAATTATTTTTCCAATTGCTTGCCTCTCTGAAAGTTAATAGCACTAGATTTGAGTCTACCAATACAGACGCTCAAAAGGTGTCACCGAACAAAGTGTAACCACATGACCCAGATAGCATGTGTACTTTTTTCATCTTTTCTTTTCCAAGCTTTCTCAATTACTTCAGGGATCCAAATGATATTATGAACTTTATTCCAGTGGAAACAAAATAAAAAATAAAATTCCTTGCAGCAGCACCTTAGAGACCAACTAAGTTTGTTATTGGTATGAGCTTTCGTGTGCATGCACATTTCTTCAGATACCTTTATTCCAGTGGTGTGTGGTGTTAGCTTACAATAGGCATTCAGAAAATGAGACACCTGAAAGATTAAAGTGTGTATGCATCTGATGAGTAAATTTAAGAAAGCCCCTTATTAGAGCACATTAATCACTGGGTTGGGGAAATAAATGTGTGATGCAGAGATACGTGAATTCTGAGCTAATATAGGGTGCTTTGGGGGGATTTTGGTTATGTCCCAAGGTGAACTGAGGATCTGAACCAGTACTTGAAGTAAAGTGAGGTCCTGTGGTGGCTCAGTGATTCAGATGTCTAAAAATGTTGCAGGAAAGTTTCTGCTAACAGCAAAACTAACGTATTTAAGCTTACCTTGAAAAGGAAATACTAGGTAGGCTGTGAGGGAAGGGAGAGTAGACACCAGGATGGGAAGCTAAGGAGGGAATGCTCTCTTGTGATTGACAAGTCAAGCTTGTAATCAAATGGAACTGTTTTACTTTGACTCTCCAATCTCAGTGTTCTTGAGGAAGAATGTTGAAGAAAAATAACCTTTGGCGTATATGAGCAAAAGCGCGGAAGCATATATTTATCTTGTTTATTTAATTATTTTTAATTATTTAACAAACTTATATTCCACTTGATTGGAAATAGACTCTCTAAGAGGTTTACAAGAAACAAGCATCAACATTTTAATAAAAGACAATGTATTTAAAGAATTCAAATACAGTGGAACCTCAGTTTTCGAGCGTCTCAGAAGCCAAAGGATTCGGAACCCAAATGCCAAAAACCTGGAAGTAATTGCTTCCGTTTTCGAACATGCCTTGGAAGTCGAACAGCTTCCAAGGCGCGTTTCTCCATTTTTTCCAATGGATTTTGCTGACCGCCCATTGATCCTCAGTTTTTAAATGTTTTGGAAGTCGAACAGTCTTCCAGAACGGATTATGTTCGAAAACCAAGGTTCCGCTGTATAATTAAAATCAACAGTTGAGATGAAACAGCTGAAATCATATGCATTCATCACATGCATGTCTGGAAAGACTTGCCTGGACAAAAATGTGTTAATAAGGCGCTGAAAAGATTACAGCAATGGTACCTGTCTGGTGTCAATAGGCAGGGAGTTCCCCACACCCCAGTACCTATTTGTTTGTTTGTTTGTTTCATACAATTTATATACCACTTTTGGGGGGGGAATCAAAGCAGTTTACAAAAATGATTTAAACACTGAAATTCTTACTAAAAATTTACAGCCATGATTTAAAACATAGAGAAAGTAAAAATCACACTAGACTAAAACAAATAAAAACTCATACTAACTTTAAGTGATTTCTTTTTTATCTCCCCTCTCCGCCCAACTGCAACGGCTGCCCTTGCAGGAAAACCACAGCTTGTATCCTCCTGAAATTTGTCAGAATTCACTCCCTAATAAGGATATACCATTTCCTTAAATTCCACACACACACCCCAAATAAAAGTTATAGATATTTCATTTTGAGTGCAACAAAAAAGCCCTGGAGTGAATTGCCTGCACTGTGACAGGCTTTATTTATCCACCCTGGAGCAGGGGCAAGGGGAGCCTTGCTTTTTCTGAAGTGGACTGTGCCTTGGACCCTGCCCTGCACCAAATTTAAGTTGAAACTGACTCTTGTGGCCAGAAACTAATTTTGCAAGTTGCTTTGGGTTACATTGTGTAAATAAAATTGACTAATAAGTGCAATAAATAAAAATAAAAATAATGATCTTATCCTCTGAATGTTCATTCTTAATTGCTGCTGTTAGACTCATAGAATTGCCAGTAACTAGCTCTGTAGATGGCCATCACAGTAGCCCAAAGCAGCCATGCTAATTGCTGTACTTGTATCTGAAGAAGTGTGCATGCACACAAAAGCTCATACCAATAACAAACTTAGTTGGTCTCTATGGTGCTACTGGAAGGATTTTTATTATTTTTTATTTTGCTGTACTTGTATTTTCAAAAGTAAGTGTTGAATGTATTCCAAATATTTCTGGTACCCTTGCATCTAATTACATCTCAATGATACTTTAATCATTCAAGCTATTATGTGTTGCCTGCATTCACAACTCAGATTGCACTTTGCCCTAAGGCTGAAGATGCCAGGTTGAGGCAGCCCTGTGCTCATCAATTTCAGTGTGCAAGCCTCATTTGTTTATCCCTTTCTAAAATGCTGAACAGGAGAGTGGGAAACTGTGATGTTTTATTAGAGAGCTCTAAGTGCTTAATGGTGATTAAAATAAAACCCCCAAAACAAAACTGAGGACAGCTATTCCAGGAGATGGATAGTACTCAGAAGTAGTCTTCAGTGGGCAGGTACAAGCTGTGCATTTTGGATACATATCCTACAGCTTGCACACCAATTTGCTCCAAGCTGAGGTGTTCGAAACCAAAGATATCTGAAGACCAAGTGAGTCATAAATGGATCTTTGCATTTAATTAGCAGGTGTTTTTTTAAAAAAATGCAAATAGCATCAACTGAAGCATGATAATTATTAGGATTGCAGCAGGTAAGGAGAGGAAGTGCCACCTGAAAGGTTGCTTTTTCTTGCTGATACCTGCCTGTAGGTCTGTGAACCAACCTGAGACCTCCAGGTATAGGGCAGTATACAAGTTCAATCAATCAATCAATCAATCAATCAATCACCATCCTCTCTTGAGGCCCTGTTATATGTTCCACAGATATACGCCCATAGCATAGAATAAACTTGTCCTGTTCATATTTCTAAGATAATTATCTTTTTAAAATAACATGGATAGTCTTTTTTTAAAATCCCAGATATTAATACATCTCTAAAGCAAAACTTACCTATACTCAAAATATGGTTTGGTTGTTGAATAATTGAATATATTATGAAACATGACCTTATGGTAAAACAATAAAAAGTTTTGCAGCTGTGTTGATGTAGTTAGAAAAGCTAAGAACCTGTGTCATTTAACCTCAAGTGGCAGTTGTTGTAAATGAGGTACTGCTTTTTAAAAAATAAACAGATTCCATGACCTCATTCAGGGTGCTGCAACACTGCTCTGTGACAGCACTAAACATCCAAATATACAGCATCTTTTAAAGCGTTGGGCTAAGTGTTACTTGAAAAAAACATTTGGTTCTTGTTCCATCAGCGAGAGCTTACAGTGCTTGGTCTCTGCCACTTTGGGATCCTCATTTTTGTTGTTGTTAATACAGGGAACATTTGACAAAAGTTTTATAGTAAAAATGGGCATGTCCATGGTCCCACGGAGCTTACAGTTTACAGGATAGTGCTTACATTGTTATCAGACACACTGCTGCTCTATATTCCTGGATCATGTACCAGTTGCATCTCCTTCTTTGTCTCCCCTTTGTACTTCTCATACTCCTAAAGTCAAGATTTCCAGAATCTAATGTGTTTCCTTTGCTATCCTCTAGGATGTGTTTAGTACGAATGAAGCAGGAAGGACGAACAGGAAAATACATGTGTCGCTATATAGTTCATTCTATGTGGGAAGATGTTGAGCAACGTGGGAAGGTCATGGGAGTAAGTAGTCGTTGGCACAGATTCTTTTATCACATGACTGTCATGTTGTGTTGGTGTCAGGAAGCCAGTGCTTCAGAATTCAGATTGCCTTAGCCATGTGGTCCATCTAAGATTTTACTATTTAATATATTTGGAAGAGTGACTGAGCAGAACAGTGAACAGATGGTGTTTCCAATGATCTTTTCTCACGTACAAGTACAACTAGCCATAAGCTTCATCTTAAGCTAAATTTAAATATCTCACACTGAGGTAACTGCAACAGCTAATATGTATTCATCCATGTGTTTTTGTTTTAATTTATTGCATTTATATCCCACCTGCCTTGCCTTCAAGGAGCTCAAGGTGGCATCCCCCTCTCCATTTTATTCTTACCACAACCCTGTAGTTTCGGGGTAGGCAACCTAAGGTCCATGGGTCGGATGCAGCCCAGTTGCCGTCTCAATCTGGCCCACGGACAGGCCGGGAATCAGCGTGTTTTTACATGAGTAGAATGTGTCCTTTTATTTAAAATGCATCTCTAGGTTATTTGTGGGGCCTGCCTGGTGTTTTTACATGAGTAGAATGTGTCCTTTTATTTAAAATGCATCTCTGGGTTATTTGTGGGGCATAGGAATTTGTTCATTTCCCCCCAAAAAATATAATCCGGTCCACCACATGGTCTGAGGGATGGTGGATAGGCCCATGGCTGAAAAAGGTTGCTAACTCCTGCTGTAGTTGTTAGGTTCGGCTGAAATCCTTAACATAGCTGTGTGAAATTAGCAGGCAACTCCTCAACCATTGGAGAATAGATAGGCTGACTTGGCAAAATGAGGTATAAATGCTAGGTTGGGCAAAGGCCAGTGATTTCTTGCTGCCAGCAATAATCTAATGATAGTGTCCAATTATTGCACTGTGGACTGATTCTTTGCAAGTGTTCATCCTTGATGGGGAAAAAATGCATTCTGACTACTTACACAGAATGGACAGCAGTTGCTATGACTTCATGGGTTGCTGTAGAGAGGTGTTAGCCACTCTCTTAGACACTCCCATCACTCCGTACCTGAGAAGAAGTCAGCTTGCTGCTCCTATGATGAGCTCACAGTGGAGGTTTTCAAATAATCCTTCCAGCCTATAAAAAAGTGTGCCGCCTAATGCTGAGAACTACCGTATATACCCGAATATAAGCCGACCCGAATATAAACCGAGGCACCTAATTTTCCCACAAAAACCTGGGAAAGCTTATTGACTCGAGTATAAGCCGGTTCACCTTTGCCGCTGTGAAGGAGGAGGAGGAACGAGCAGCCCGAAAGCAGCCCTTTGGGCTGCCTTTTGCAAGTTTGCATTTATGCGAGCAGTTCAGGAATGGAACAAGCTGCCTGGGGAGAGTAAAGAACCGCTGTTCTTGTATGCTTCTTAAGGAATGGTTGACTGGGGAGAGCGGGTGGCAGCACAAGCGGAGAGAAAGGGCTTCTTTCTCGCCGCCCCCACCGCCCGCCTCACTCAAGTATAAGCCGAGGGCAGCTTTTTCAGCACAAAAAATGTGCTGAAAAACTAGGCTTATACTCAAGTATATATGGTAATTAAAGTAAGCAGCAGTCAGAGCATAGGAAGGTCAAGGATATACCATCAGCTGCCCAGAGCAACAAGCTAACAATTAGCTAATCAAGCAATATTTATTTCAGAAAGTCAAATCCAATCAAATTATGCTTTCTGAAAATATGCTAGATTTGGTCAGTTTCACCAATGTGATTAAAAAAGCAAACCCTGTCATGTAATAAAGGGGGAGGCAAAAAGAAAGAAAAAGAAAAAACCCTCCTGGCATTGCCACAGGATATTTTTTATAAGGTACTGTATTCAGTTTTACTTTCTCAGTAGTAATTCTACCAACTCATAGTTAATGATGTGAAGGCCTGGGGGAAACACAGAAATATTTTTTCAAGAACTTTAAAATAATTTTCCAGGGGGAACACTGAAAATTTTGGGGAACACTATAAGGAAAAAACTTCTCATGCAATATTTTTTTCTCTTTGAATGAGTGATATAGTTTTTAAGAAAAGGGTGTATACAGGTAATACTGTTATTTTTATATCAGTCTATAGCAGAGTGCCTTATTCCTGAGTAAACTGTAGGCATATACAGCACACAAATTCCTTATGCATTTCTGAATCTAGAGAGCGCTGCCATCATGATGAAAAGACCATACATGACCTAGCTTTCTTTGAATTGTTCCTTGCTTCCTTCTGGTGATAAAATAAAAAATAATAAAATTCCTTCCAGTAGCACCTTAGAGACCAACTAAGTTTGTTCTTGGTATGAGCTTTCGTGTGCATGCACACTTCTTCAGATACCTCCTTCTGGTGATGTTTGATTTAGTTTTGAGATTGTAGAGCAATTATTCTCCATGGCTTCAAAATGTCTGGAAGTGTTGCATCTCTAAATGTATCCAAGATTAAAGTTCAAAACATTGCTATTTCCTACCTGACAAATAAAAATACTTGTACAAGAAAAAAATATTGCAAACCTATGGATCAGGGATGAGGAAGCTGACGCCTTCCAGATGTTGTAGGATTCCAGCTCCCTTCATCCCTGCTCATTGACCATTCTGGCTGGAGCTGAGGGGAGTTGGACTCCCAACAGCATTTGAAGACTCTCTAGTTCCCCAACCCTGCTAATAGGGATGGGGATGTCTCATTTTGCAAACTATTATACCTGCTTTATTAATTAATATAGAGAATCATTTAACTATAATGAGACTGTGTGGTTGAAACTACTGCAAGCTTTGTTTCAGTTATGGGTTAGTAATAAAGAAGAAAATGGAGTGGTATTGAAAGACAGAGTGTAGTTTGAATAACATTTGTAAAGCCCTAAGTCTTTGTCATTTTTGTAGATAGATACCTGACACTGGCTTCTTAAGCTGTATATGAAGGCCAAAAATACATATTTTTCTGAATTTTCACACACAGAAAAGTGCAATTATTATTTCTTATATTAATATTACCTGAGAATTTTTGTTATCGTCATCTAGTAAGAAAGTCTGATTCCATAGTTTTCTTGTTCTGCTGATCCAAACAATGATGTTCCTTAAAACAGAAGGACTCACTTTTATGTTAAGAATTCATGGCAGAGAAAGTAAACTAGCTCAAACAACGAGTGCTCATTCCAGAATGTTGATGATACCTTTCTAGGCCAAAAGGGGGATTTCAACCTATGAAACTTGCTTACTCAAAGTTAGAAGGACTTTCGACTTTCAGAATTTTGATTTGAGATCTATCAGTTTTGAGTTCTATACGAAAGCATAAATGGGTCATTTCATAGCAACATAGTATATAGATATAGCAGTATAAGTAACAGGCACAAGGAAGTTCAGCTATACTTTTACAAAGAAACGTCATTTAGGCGCAAGCTTTATGAAGACATTATAAAAAGGTCTGCAGTTAATTGGAATACTTTTGAAAGATAACTATGCTGAAGAAAATAAAACTTAGATAATATTTTGGCAAGGCAAGTGAAACATTGCTTTCATAGCTGGCAACGTGTAGAGAAAATGGATGTTAAAATTATGTATTTCATCTGGTGGCTTTGTTTAGTTTTAGAACATGCCATCTGGTATTACAGATGTAAGGATATCATGGTTTGAACCAATGCAATCCATTGCATTTTCACTTCAAATTTATGCTTATCCCTGTTTTAAATGGTGTATTAATTCATAGACTAGTTGTTAAAATTGTTGCAATCTGAATCTCAGCTGCAAAGTTTTGGGACCCTTTAACCTGGGCTCCTTCAGCTCTCTTGATTGTTGGCAAGAGTTGAGACCCAAAACTTGACACAGCTGTAAAAACAGAAAGAAAGCCTTTGGCCTCAGCAATTCTACTGGTGCAGGCAGATTTCATATATAAATTTTACTCCCCTGCCCCTAGAACTAATGAAGTCAGTTTCTTTTGGTGGTTATGCAGCCAGGTGTGTCCAGTTTTGTGGCTAACCAGTGTTCTTTACTTAATTTTTCCACTTGTGACTTTTCTACCAAACTTAAAAACAAGCATGAAAATTGGCTTGATGAAGTGATTCAAAGTATTACATTACAAAGTATTACATTAGGCTCGATAAAAGATTTCCTTTTGATCCTGCTCTTCTCTTGTGTCTGTCTTGCATTTTATAGGCATGAACTGTCTAATCTGTCAGCTGCTCAGTAGTTTTCATAGGTGTGAGAGCCAGGGACAGAACCTGAAAACACAAATTAATGTTCCACCCAAACCATAGCTGTCAAGTTTCGGATTTGAAAATAAGGGATCAGCAGCCTCACCTATCCCGGGGACAGTCACATGGCAGTGGTGGGCAGAGCCAGAAGCAAAAGTGGGTGGCACTGGTGTGAACGCGCGCAGTAGGCTTACTGTATTTTGGAAACGCTGCCCGTGGGCTACGACGCCTGTAAGCGTGGGAAATGGCTCCCGCTTGCTTTGAGGCTGCAAGGAGGCGAGGTCTTCCCAGTCCCTGGCCAGCAGGGGAAGGGAGAGGAGCTGCTTCCTTAGAAAATACGGGAAATTAAAGGGATATAAAAAATAAGGGATAGCAGCGGGAAACTGCTTGAAATAAGGGAGATTCCCGGGGAAAATGGGATACTTGACAGCACTGACCTAAACAAACAAATAAATCTGTTAAGATGCTTATAGAAAAAGAAAAACCCTGAATCATCTTTTCATTTTCAAAACATCTAAACTGGGGATGGGTAGGATTAAAATAAATGGCAGATGTTGGTATGTCACTGAGTGAGTTATAGGCCTGGGTTGTCACATCTTTGCTTATTAAGCTAATATGTTCACATTGTAACTGAATATCCTGTCTTGTTCCAAAAGATTGTAAATACAGTTTCCCAGTTCAGACAAAATGGGAAATCATGTTTAATTAGAGTCTTCTTGGTTCAGTCTCTGTTTGCTGTGAAGGGGTTCTTGCATGGGCAAAATGTTTTGTATATCTCAGCTTAATAAAGGGAGAGATGTTCATTTGAATGCACCTATAGGCTATTCACTGATTTCAATTTTTAACTAGGATTTTGGAAGTCTGTTATGCAATTGTGCATGCTCTGTACCCCCACCCTGCTTGATCCCCCCCTCGAATGTATCAAGTGAGTCTATTGAATTCACCAACCCCCATTAAGCTGATCCCCACAGTGCTTCTGAACACATATGGATGGCACCAAATCTTGGTGCATCTGTAGAATGATGGCTTTAGCATGCAATAACAAACTAGAGAGAAGTAGAAAGCACAAAATCCCACAACCTGTTCCTGATCCCTAAGCCCTAGTTAGTTTTTATTTCTGCCCCAGTCCTTAGAAATGTTATCTTCTGCTTCAAATTTCAAAGCTCTCACTTTCTATACAGAAACTTAAAAACTGTGGAAAACATGACTTAAAATCACATCTGAAATAAGCATTCCTAATGGCAAACATCTTTCTAACAAAAACCTTGCCTTCAAGTTGGAGTGCTGCTCTTATCCCACAACGTACAAGACTTGTTTGTTCAGTGCAAAATCCTGATTTGTAGCTGAGCCTGTTTTAAAAGCTGTACAAGATGATAGGAGCAGGAAGAGGCCATCCAGCCCAACATGCCAACCGCATTTTAATTTAACTTAATCCCACCTTCCTGCTTTCCCACCAGACCACTCAGGCCCCTCCTTTTCCAGAAACACATCTAAGTGTCTCTTGAATTCATTTATTGGCCCTGCACTGTGGAGTACAATGAAGTCTTTGTTATGTTTTTAGGTAGAGCTATTTATACACAGTAGCCCCTATTCTATATTCAGTTACTCTTAGTGGTTCAGATGAAGTTTACTGGGATTACTTCATATTACACCAGAGCGGCTAAAAGGAGTGTCTTGCCTGATGTTCTGCAATTAATTGAAGTAAAATTCATGCTCCCTTTTTTCTTTCCTTTCTTCCCCCCGCCACCAGTACATTGAGGATTAATTTATAGTAACACTAGACTATAATGGCACTAGAGGTTAGTATACAAATCACAGTCTTAATCTATTTCATAAATGTCACACTTCCAATTCAGAAGGATCTCTCCTGATTACAAACCGATTCAATGATAGCAAGGAAAGGAATCAGTAAAATTAGTCTGAATAGATAATTATCACAGGACCAAACAAATACTGTATATTCTGGCGTATAAGACTACTTTTTAATCCAGGAAAATCTTCTCAAAAGTCGGGGGTCGTCTTATACGCCCAGTCGTCTTATACGCCGGAAAATACGGTAGTTCATGTAACCCAGAACCACTTAATTGATAGTTGCTTTTCTCTGTATGAGCAGGAGAGTGAAATCTGCCTAATTCACATGTCACAGTAAGCCATTATTGCTAGCTTATCAGAAGCAAACTGTGTGCTGGTGCATGCTTTCTAATTGCTCTCACTTACACTAAGGGAGGAGCAAAACACCAGGAAGCCGCTATTTGGCTTCTCATTACATCCAACCCAGGATCCTAGTTTGTTGCGCTCTACCATGCCATTTTTTAAAAACTGGAAATTGCTGACTTCTTAAAGAACAACAGACTAGGGTCCTGGGTTCAGACAGCATAGGAAGCCATATTTAATTGAGGCTTCTAGTTTCTGCTGCTCATGCTGCATAGGAGTGAAATAGGAACAGTTGGGCAGCATGCACCAACACACTGCTTATTTTTGGTAAACTATAAGCCAGCAATCTTGACATATGGTGACAGGAAAACATGGTCACTGTGTTCCCTTGTGAAACGGCAGACTAATGCACAGAAACAATGGGATAATGGTGACTTTAAACTCCAGCTAAATTTATGGAAGCCCTTCCATGTGGTAAGTTGGCAATTCTTTTCTGGAGACTTTTTATCCCCAAAAGTAAAAGGAGGAGGGTAAGTTTAACAAGGGAAACATTTGGACCCATGCAGTGAGTCACTGCATATGAACAATAGAGTGCACAAAAAACTTCTACGTAGTTTCATTTAAAACAGTGGCAGGGTGACTGCTTGTGTGAATTTGGCTATTTGCGGTGCTTGGAATGAACTAGTTCAGTTTAACCAAGTTCACAAAATTCATTTTAAAATCTCAGAACTACATCTGAAAGCAGTTCCCATAATTTGCAGGTGAAGTGAACACGAATTAAGTCCATTTTGGGGTAGAACTTTGAGGTGTATGTCTCTCTCTCCATCATTAATATTTAGAAGGAATTTGAAAACATTCTTGTTTACCCCAGGCATTTAGTGAATACTAAAGAATACTGTTTTCAACAACCCTGAGATCACTGGATAGAATAATATTTTTTTACTGTAGCTGTTTTTAGAATGCTTTAACTGTTTTAGAATTCTTTTTTGAAATGTGCCTATGTTTGTCACCCTGAGTTTTCAGGAGGAGAGGTGGGATATGAATTCCATAAACAAATCTTCACTATTGAAGATACAGTATTTGAGTTGTTCTCTCAACTTGACAAAGTATGGAAACTATTTCTCACTCATTGGTTTTCTTCTTTGAATTAGCCCCAAGAAGATCATAGTCCTGTTCTTACCTTATTTTTCATGCATTTACTAAAACCCTGGAGGGAAATCAGCATCGCCTTAGCTGGCTCTGAACTCTGCACATTTACTGATTTTCCACACAACCTTCATACATTGGGTCAGAGATGAGAACAGGTCCTGCATACACAATTTTACAGATGTAGGGCCTGTATGAGTGATGTGAAACCATGTTCACACATACCTGTTCTCACATTGTACCCAATATGTGGAGGTTGTGGGACAAACAGCCACAGTGCCACTTCTCTCAATATATAGCTTGAGGAGAGCTCATGTCTATTATTCTTAGTCCCTCCTGGTCTGTATCCCAATGAAGGTGCATGTCTGGCACAGAAAACTAATCCAGTGTTAGATTTTGCATGTAAAAGGTAAAGGTAAAGGTCCCCTGGATGCAAAATGCTTCCATCAGTCTCTTGTATTCTGCCAGAACAGCCTTGGCTTTTTATTTTTTATACCAAAAATGCCAGTCAAAGCCCACAGATCTGCCCTCACTCACTTCACTGCAGAGTTCTATTGGGTATACAGTACTTTATTTACTATGGGAATGGCAATTCCGACTCCAGAATTGCAGCTAATGAACACATACAGGAGATAGTAGACCAAGCAAAGGGGGGGGGGCTGTGTGAGTTGTAGGCTCATAGACTGTATTTCTAAACATCCACTTCTTACACTTCTGTCTTTTGTGCTACTCTTCTCTTACTTGTGGTCAGAGGCTATAATGTTCATTAGGAGTGCCAATACATCTCAATCAGTAAGTCAGTATGGCGAGGGTGGCTTATATAGATTTCTTGGAATTGCCTCCACCCAAAGCCACATATTTGTATGAAACAGATTCCATGCTTCAAAAGGTCAGTTCCTAGTGGTGGGAAGATGGGCTGGTATAAACAGTAGTGGGTGGCTCATTGGTTACTGTGAAAGGGCTTTTCATTGGTAATTTGTCTATGAAAGGTCAAACAGAATTTACATCATTGAAAATTATGGGAAACTATGACAGAGGTATAACCACATGAGAAGGTGCTATGAGGTGATGTTCCACATACTGCATCTGATCACCCTGGGTTCTCCTGATTTAGCATCAAGGTATCATGGTTGAGCCCTCAGATTCATTTTTTTAAAAGTCCCATGACCGTCCTCTTGTGAACTGTTGTAGAATCATAGAATCGTAGAGTTGGAAGGGGCCAGCCCCCTGCAATGCAGGAATCTTCTTGCCCAACGCGGGGCTTGAACCCACAACTCATGAGATTAAGAGTCTCATACTGTATTGACTGAGCTATCCCAGAGAAGATCTTGCTCCTAGAGTTCAACCATACTGTCATTCAGTGTTGATAGTACTCTTCTTGTGCCTCCATCAATCTGCTGTCCATATGATGCTCTTCATATCTCTGCCTTCCCACACCCTCCCTTCCTTTTCCTTTCTAAGTTTCTAAACCCATTCTTTCTTAAGGTCTCACATTTCTCCAGTAATTCTCCAGTTGTGCTCTCAACTTCTTTTGACATCCAAATGTATTGTTTCTCTTGCTTGTGTGTGTGTGTCTGCATGTCTTTAATCCTCCCTTTCCTGACAACACTGTTCCCCACTTTCTATTACATATCATTAAATTACCTCCCAGCATCCATCCCACTACTTCTGTTGGTACATTTAAATTCCTAACAAAGCTGCCCCTTCATTTATATAGCTAACCAAACTCATTGATCTCACCACTCTTTTTCTGCAGGATGTGTTCTAGA
Organism: Lacerta agilis; assembly: GCF_009819535.1. Lineage (NCBI taxonomy): Eukaryota > Metazoa > Chordata > Lepidosauria > Squamata > Lacertidae > Lacerta > Lacerta agilis. The sequence continues at coordinate 65,006,025 of NC_046317.1, read as the reverse complement.
TAATATATTTTCAGCTGATGGGTTGGGACCTGCTGAAGAGTGTTATAACCCTGCAGAGACCTAGAATAAGTATTACAAATATGCAGCAGCATTTGCCAAAATCTCTAATTCTGCTCTTCAGATTTTGAAAATGGTTTTTGAATTTTAGGTTGAGATCTGAAATTTAGCCTCTGTTCTGATGCTTTTCATTTGTTAGCTTCTGGATTTCATTTTTGGAATGGACAGGCCAGCTTTACAAGGGAACAGGAAGGAGGCTGCTGTCCTCCCTTGTCCACTGAAAGCGGCCCAGGAAAGAGCCAGTAGGAGGAGCTGAGTGATTCTCAAGCTGCTGTAGGCCAGATGTTACCTGCAAGCCACTATTTGCCCACCTTGCTTATACATATTTCATCCACACCATTAAATACCAGCAAATATAGCATGACATATAAATCTCAACTGTTAAATAAAACATTTGTCAGCATATACCATGATGTACAGATAACATACGGTAAATTAGAATTCACAGCAGATGAGGGAGAGAGAGAGAACAAACTTGCAAATTGCAGCTGTATTCTGAACCACTTGAGCTCAATTATGTTATTGCTTGAGAAAACTAGTTGGGGAAGATGATCCTTCTCTCTGGGATTGTGGTGGTGTTACCCATCAGCTGCCTTAAAGTATATCATTAAATGAGATCCAGATAACATGAAAAAAACTACATGTCAGTGTTATATGCTAATCACTTATATCCCCCATCTATAAACTGAGGACATCAAGTATTTTAACTATAACATCATAAAGCAAAGCTTTAAGTAAGCAGTTAGTTCTGCAAGTGAAATAATGAATGACAACCAATTTATCATAAATGTTATCTCTTTTGTTTTTTCCCGATAATGATGATATACTTTCCTAGCTTAGCCATGTGTACTCTTATTTTACCTTCCCCTCAAAGATATTATGAATTGTCACACTGTGCTTCTCACTGCCAGTCCCATTCATTTAAATGGGAAAGTTAAGCATGTGCTTAACTTTGTCACTGAACTCTGCAGTGCTTTAAAGTGCTTAAACTTGGCTAGATTGAACCACAAATGTGCAAGTTTGAGGTCGTTAGGAAAGCCCAGCAAATAAAATGCACTTTGTAGTTTGGCACTGGCAATCTTAATTTTGTTGTGGCAATTTTTGCTTCAAATTAAGAATCACATACCGCCAAAAGATGAACACAGCTAAAGAGCAGATGAACACTTTATCATAAAGGGTCCTTTGCACATAAAAAATCTTAAGGGAGTTGAACAAACATTTTGGAGATTTGCAGAAACTGTTGCATTGGTGGGACATAAGTTTTGCAACAAGCATACAATGTGTTTACATAACGTATAAACAAATGTTTAAAACTTAAGAATCCTCCAGGATTCTCAACATCTTACTGTGTAACTTTTTTGTGGTTCACTTTCCTTCTTTTCCTTTTAGTTGAGGGCAGAAGTAGGGCAGAGAAGTAATTTTTATTCACTTCAGAAAGGTTATAGTAATAAAGGAACTCTTGTTAACATCAGAGAGCATGGCAGCCAGGAGTTTTCACAGTCTGGCATTGTTTATTTTACCAGCAATTTGGAACCTTCTGCACTCTTAAAATATTGGCAAGAAAATATTTAACTGTTAACTGTTTTGTGGCAAGCATGAATATGATGCCTTTGGTAGGAGGAGCGCTTAAGGGGAGCTAAGATTTATTTGATCTAGAAATCCCTCTACGTTTGAGAGAGGAGGAGGAAGTCCTGCAGTGTATATGACAATATTTCAAGGCTACATATGAAACTTTCACTTTTACTAATGTAATGTTCAAATATAACAAACGTTATGGGCAAACATTGTAATATGACTAGAGATTGAAAAGGTTTAAGACAAATGTATGACATCAGAAGACATTAGGTGAAAACCTTGATAAAACACTGTATTCAGATGTATCAATAAACTATGCTTTATTGTTACAGGAACAATCCATAACAATCCTTGGGCTCCCAGGCTTCGCCCTCCCCGCCTCTACTTCTGGTACTACAACCACGAGGAAGCTATGGGAAACTTTTGTTTCTATTTTTGATTTAACAGCAGTTTAGCATTGCACCAGAGCCCTACACTGTGGTTAAACTTCGCTATGGTGTATCAAAAGAAACCAGCTTCATAGCCCAAGGTTTGAAGGTGGCTTGTTTCAATAAACCATAGTTAAAGTTACCAGTAGCTACACTTTGTTCACATTTAGTTGTAAAGGAAAAACACAGTTAATACAAAATGGAAGCAAATCTTCCAGTCTCCTTACAGCCATGCCTGAGGAAGACAGTGGAGGGGGAAGCATGAGAGCTTGAGATCTTGCTATGCCTGAATGCAGCTAACGTGCCCCTCTATATTGTCCTTGATAGATACCATACTGCTATGAAACAAAAATAAATTTTAAATGAGTACCATTGAAATCCTTAGGCTGAGAGACTGGGAATAGTTCTTATGCCCTGGAACTCTACACATTTACCTGGGAGTAATTCCAGCTGAATTAGTGGAACTTACTTCTGAGTGACTTGCTTAAGACTGAATGGCTTCTTTCAAAACTAAATAGATCTCAGTGGTCTTATATGCAGGTATACTCCAAAATTGCTATGGGATTCTTGAATATAACTTTTAATATATACCCTTTGGTGAAATTCTGAAGATTCCATACACCTAGTATTTGTTGTTCATCCCTCCTAAGAATCCTTGTCTATTTTGAACCAAAGCAGGTACTGGAGTCCAAGGTCTGTTTTTGACAAAGTGTGAAGGAGCTTAAATTTACAGGAGAAATCCAGTGGCTATTAGCAGCATTAGCATTGAGTAGCAGTTTAAACTTTTCTAGTGCCCTTGACACTTGAGACAAGCTTGTAGTCAGTGAAGTCATTTCTATTGAAAGCCAGGTGTTGAGAATTGCCAGTGCTGGGAAGACGGGATTGAGAAAAGAATGTTTCTAAAGAACCCTTCTTTAAGTTTATTTACTTATTTTAATGAGATGGTGTTTCTCTAGTATTAACCAGTTTCCTCCAAATACTGCGATAGCCCTCTTAAAAAACGTGATGTTATCCAGGATACTGCCCCCCCCAATGTAAGAGTCATATTTTTATTTATTGCCATGTTTATTTAGCTTTGTTATCTCCTTATTAATCTCTTTCTTAAAGCTGCTGCGTTTTGCTTTTATATAGTGAGCTGCTCCCCTAGGGATACAAAGTCCAGGACCTGTCCCTGTAATGGTGCTGTTTATTTTCTTTGCCCCCTTGCAATTGCCTGCTGTAACATTTGTAGTATGTGTTAAGTAATCCTTAAGGTAACATTTTTATTATGTCATAAAAAGTGCATGGCAAATATATTATAACTCATGGAATTTGTTTGTTTTAAAAATGGAAGGATAATTTATTGAGTGTGTTACATGAGAGCTGCTCCCCCTTATTAGAGTATAGAAATGCTGCTTATTTAGGAGTATGTTCTATTGAGAAAAGCCATGGTCTCTGACATGCCTAGAAAGTACAAGTCTGGTTGGCTAAAAGTGACATCATAGTTTATGTACTCAATAAAAATTTAATTAAGTCATTACAGAGGTTGCAGTCATCATTTAACCCTGTGATTTCTTCTATTTAGCACTTTTTTCATTAAACCTTCAGTAATAGCCCAATGACCAAATCTTGATGGCCTATAAAAAATATGCATGAATTTTCATAGTTTATATAAATGGAAAAATATGAGTAACTGACATAAAAGAACTTTTTCCTTGTGGTTCCACTGTATGCATGTATTATAAAAATAATGTTATGAAGGATAACAGTTTAATGGAGGACTATATATAAGCCATAGGTTTGATAGTATGACATGAACTAATTAGCTGTTGGAGGGGGAAATTATTACAAGGCAGTAACCGCAGGGCTATATGCATATTAATAGGGCTTTGATGACATCATTGATGAAGCAGTACTAGTTTCTTTTATCAAAGTGTTGAGATTTTTGTATGGTGTTATTCATAGCTTTCTTTTGCGTGTCAGATTCAGCAACTGATGGTCCAGCATGATCTTTGGGGGCTAGACATTCAAATTCTGCTTGGTCTCCCTTTTACTTATAGTAAAAGGTGGCCCAACAGTAATCTGCGGCCCTTCAAACATTGCTGGATTCCATCTTTCATCAGGCCCAGCCACCATGACCAATAGTCAGCAATGATGGGAGTTGTAGCCTAGCAAAATCAGAAGCACCACAGGTATCCCACCCTGTCACTGCTGAGTTCTCCAAGTGGCTTCACTTAGTTTACTTGCCATATTAGGAGCCATATTTGGAAGATGCACTTCCTGCCTTAGTTTTCTTTAGAAGTATAGTATATTGCCCTTGCATTGCAAATACATGCAGAATGTGGAGCTTAACATGCACCTTCCTCCTTTCTTATGTATTCCAAGGCTCTTCTGTGAAATTTGTTTATCCAAACATGTTTCCACCAAACCCTGGCCAACAAGGGTGCTTGTTCTGTTTTATCTAGATGTGGGTTGGATAAGCAAGAGACTGCTCACTTGTGATTTCCCCATTACTACTACTGACTGCTTGCTATTTTATTTTTCAGATTGATTCTGTTGCCCTGAAAACGAGTATGAGAAGCATGACAGAAAATTTCTATGCAGCTATTTTTGGATATGATGAGGTAATACTAATGTATGTAGACAAGATAAATGGCAGGTGCATATTATGCACTACAAAAAAGATGCATTATTTCTGTGCTGAATATACTGTGTTTTCCAAACCATAGAGATTATTCCCATGGAAGTGTGTTTGTGCATACTTGCTTGTCTTGGCTAATTTATTCTGCTTCTGCTAATGATGCTCATTTACTAAAGCAAGGGAGTGCGAAATGGTCATAAGGGAGCTGTCTTTTGCCCATATCATGCTGCATGTTAGTGGGGAATGTGTTGTTCATAGGTAGCACAAATCTGGGTAAATATTTTGTGCCTCATGTAGACTTTTGCACAACTTGTTTATTATTATTATTATTTTTAATATAGAGTATCGGCACCTGATCCCTGAGGCTACGGAATCTGCTTCTCAGAACTGTGCCCAAGTTTTCCTTGGTTTAATCACAGTTTCAGAACTATATTTGCTGCTTGTTTTTCCTCTGCTAATAAGATCTCTGATGCTTTGTCTTCTCCTACCAATAAAGGAAGGCAATGAACACACCATAAAAATAGCAGTAATAGTAGTAGTAGTATTCATATGCCACTTACAAGCCAAAATGGCTTCCGATCTGTTTACAAGTATAAAATCAATTATAAAATATCTACACACAATTAAACCACACAATAAAAAAGCTAGTTTAAGAGCATAACATTTAAACTTATTATTGGACAGTTTGAAGCTGTATTCGTACATTGCTACACTTTAGAATATAGAGGGAACGTCCAGCTAAATAGCCATTTGTAAGGTCTGAAACCACTTCCTATTTAGTGTTTACATTTTTCCAATTTGCTGTTTTTCTTTCGTTTTAGGGAATTTTATCAGATGATCATGTGCTTGCAGCAGCCATCTGGAGAAATCTGTTCAACAAGCATTGTGAAGACCCAAGGCAGCTGGAAATAATGGTGGAATATATACGCAAGCAGGTGGGCTACTATTTATAATGTGGATGTTCACTACATTTCAAACAATATGCATGCTTGGTGTACTTGCCACTGTGGAATAGTGGCCTTCCTCCCCCCCCCCCCCCATTCCTTAATCATTGTGAAGCCTTTGAAATCTGCTTCAAACACTAGTTTACAGGCACTAATTTTCAAACATGGTTATGGACAGCATTGACACAATCCTTAACCAGGGGAAAGCATGTAGAAATACCATATTTTTCCATGTATAACATGTATAAGACAACCCCTACTTTTGGGAGCCCAAAATTTAGAAATCATTATTTTAAAGTTGTTCAGTTTTGGGGGAAATCGCCCCAAAAGCTGTTGAGCTTTTTTCGATCCACCACGCCTCGGAACAGCCTTGCCTCTCCAGTCAGCTCACCCAGTACTTATCGTATAAATCTGTGTATAAGACGACCTCCAATTTTTGACTAAAAAATGGAGGGGGGACCATTGTCTTGTGCATGGAAAAATACAGTACATTGTTCCAATTCCTTAACTGTGGTTAAGGGATCAGGTTTATCTCAACCTGCATAGGCTCATGTAAGGGCAATTATAGAACAAACAGAGATTCAAAGCTGTATGGAAATTGTCCAGTCACACCTAGCAATAATATTACCATCCTACTAACCATGTACTTCAGTACCCTAATACCCAGTAGAAATGCTTTTCTAAATGTAAAGCGTTTTTTGCAGGGGTGAGGGGTTGCAAACATTAAAGCAAAATGAAATATATCTAAAACTAAGAATACAGTATTTATATCAATCACAATTTAAAATGATATAGATAAAAAATAAAAACAATTTAAAAAAACAAAAACGGAGCCCTCTCTGCCCAGCAGCAGCAGCAGTCCTTTATGGAGCCTGTCAGGCCCTGCCCCCAAGCCAGGTGGAGAGAAGCAGGGCAGGGCCCTTCAGGCTCCCAGCAGGTCAATCCTTAGACTTCTGATCATCAGGCCAGTCATTTTTTGAAACCATTCTGAGGTGTAAGCTGTATATAAATTTAATAATAATAATTACATTCTCCACCTAAGCTAGTTTGTGGAACACTTAGGCTAAAATGTGGTAATTTCATGAGCTTCTTGGAGGTAGAATGTGAGATAAAAGGCATTTGTTTATCACATTTATCAGATGGATTACTCTAGCAAGCAGTATGTAGGGGCCATCTATTTGTCTCCAGATTAGAGAACAGCTCTATCTGAAACAGATACATGTTGTACAATTGCCTTTTATATATTATTTATCTTACAAGAGATGCGGTCTAAACCACTGAGCCTCTTGGGCTTGCTGATCAGAAGGTTGGTGGTTCAAATCCCCGCAATGGTGTGAGCTTCCGTTGCTCTGTCCCAACTCCTGCCAACCTAGCAGTTCAAAAGCATGCTAGTGCAAGTAGATAAATAGGTACTGCTGCAGTGGGAAGGTAAACGGCATTTCTGTGTGCTCTGATTTCCATCACAGTGTCCCATTGTGCCACAAGCGGTTTAGTCATGCTGGTCACATGACCCAGAAAGCTGTCTGGACAAATACTAATTCCCTTGGCCTGAAGAGAGATGAGCGCCGCACCCCATTGTCACATTTGACTGGACTTAACCGTCCAGGGGTCTTTACCTTTTACCCTTATCTATTTATCTCACAAATGTCTGGTTTACTTACTAACACCTTTTTGGTCCCATATAACCTGAAATACCACGAGATCCCAAATTCCCTCTTTTTACTTCCTTAGTGGTTGCACAGGAAGACTTCTGATGAGAGCTATCATATTTAGAATCACTTTCTTTGGTGACTTGTATTATTCTGTTGTGATTGTCAGGTGCAGCACCTGGATGCTATTCCTGGAGAAGACCTGCTGCTGTCTGGTGAAGTGACCTGGCGCCCCCTTGTGGAAACAAATGCTCAAAGCATCGTGAAACCTGCTTTACCCACATATAATGATGAAGGACTCTGAAATCTTCATCACCCTGCTTGAAAACGTTTGCTGCTGACTGTGTTTAATTCTATATGTGGAACAATTCCTGGAAGTGAGACTTGATTTATACTGTGGGCGTTCCCAGGAAAGAAAGGAATAAATGCTGTATTTGCTATTTGAAAGAGTGATTAGAACTCCTTTCTTTGTAATTTTCACCTTAGAAAGATTAACATGCTACTTTTTTTGTATTATATCTGTGGTTAAATGCTGCTAGTTCATTTCAGGAATCCCTCTCAGTTCCATTATCTGGTTGTTCTAACACCCAGGTTCTTGAATGGAGCTTCCTTTTCTTGAGAGCAAAATAGTTTACCAAAGTGACAGGCAATATGCTTTTCATCTAGTAAGAGGGGATCAGCTGTCTAAACATACCATAATTCTGTCTTCCATAAAACTGGTAAGCATGGATGTGAAAGAAGTTCTTTGGTACAAGTATTGTGCGTCTTGGGGCAAATGGGAAACTGAAATTCCAAAGCTTGAAAAAATGTGGAAGTTTTGAAAGGATGCAGTTTCCCAACTAAGATTAGTATGAAGCTAATCCAAATAGTGAGGGACAGTTTCCTTCCTTGCCTCTGTAATAGTTTTATGACCCCATAGATGGAAGAGTTTTTGTTTCTTTTTTAATGACCCCATGGGAGGCAGAGAGCCAAACTAAGCATGATATTAATATGCAGGTTTTTAAAAATGCAGAACATCAGCTGGCATTAATTGGGAATTTCTCTACACCGAATGTTCCATTTGCATTTGAGAAATTTACCTGAGGATTGCAGCATGGGAGGAAGGTGATACATTTCTCCTCCATGCCTGATGCAATCTTGATTATTGTCAGCCCCACCCTAGCTGATGCTATTTGTATTTTTTTAAGCTGCACATTATGCTTGTAATGTCAGGCTGGTTTGGGACAGACTTGTGACTAAAAACACTTCAGGGTTTCCATGTCTCCAAACTGTTCTGAAGGCTTTTGCAGTATGAGCAACATTTCCTATTCATGGGTTTGTTTTGCTCAAGTCACCTCTTTATAAAATAGTGGCTCAGGAACGTGACTAACAAATTTGGCCAAGTGTTAGGTTTTCTAACTTGCTTATCAAAAGAGTTCATTCGCTTCAAAACAGCCCTTGTATGTGCTGCATTAAGCAGGTTAGCACATTATTCCATTCTAGAGGCACAACCTATTTTGTTTCTCTTATGGTACAACATGTAACCCGAGAAACAATTCTCATGTTTTTCCTTACCATGTAATGCCTTTGTTGAAAACCTGGAGAATAGTTCTCCACACACATTTTAAAATTTGATCCAAATAAATGTACTGAAAACAATATACCTGTAGAAATAAGTCTTTCATTTTGTACAGCATACGCATTCATAGAAGCTGGCTTTTGATGCTTATGCATGTGTTCCTCTGCTCTTCCTCATATCTTCCAAAGGGCTGTCACGTTTAATCCTTTTGGGGAGACTCAAATATGATCCCCAGCACACAAACCTGCTCTTCAGTGGGTGCATCCAGGCAAGCAGTCTTATGTTCTGTATTTGCTACCGGCAGATAATTATGTGATGGGGTGGACTAGAAAATGCATTATTTAGTGCTATTATTCCTGGGGAGGTGGTTGCATGAAAGAAGCTTGTACTTCTTTTAAGTAAAGGCAGACGTCTTTCAATGACTGGCTTTCATAGAAGTTTCACCCTAGCTGCCTTCCTGGTAATTGTCCTGCTCCTCTCCTCATTCATTATTGTAGGGATGGGAAACATTCAACCCTCCCAGCCAGCATTGCCCAATAATCAGGGATGATGGGAGTCCAGCGAAATTTGTCATATGTTACCAACCCAATCCCTGCATTTTTTTGAAAAAGTGTTGAATTCAATCTGTTGCACCTGTGTACCTATTAATGGAAATTAGCTTCTTTTAAAAGCTTGCAACACCACTATCCCTTGCTGAGACACACTGAATCAATTCTATTCGGGGAAGGGGGTGTCTGGGTATACTGGTAACTCTACAAATTCAATGTGTTGGGGGGGGGGACTGAAAACTGAAGCCCAAGCTCCAGGCTCGGGAAGCAGGCATGCATGGGAGATGTGTGCAAATTAGTATGAAGACGAGAAAGAACAAAACTACAATGAAATGAAGTGCAACAAGCTGGCTGCTCTGAATGTACCCTTAGGCCTCTGCTCCAGCAACAGCTACCAATTTTCTTTGTACAAAAAAAGTCAATTTGTTATTTTTTTCCCCAAAGCAAACTTCCTCAGTTTAACTTGTAATGAGTCATATAAAGAAACTTTATATGTGTGAGGTATATTCCACTTCTGTGAAAACATTACAAACCAAACATTTTTTTCTCAGTTTATTTAAGATGCTTTTGTTGCAAACTGAGCTAAGGAGAGAAAACCTCTTATGTGTGAAGTATTATGCAGTGTGTGAGAGAGAGATAATAACACCTTGTAATTCATTACAGCTGTGTTGTATTTACATAAAAGAAGGCTTAGCTGTGTAGGAATTTGCTGATTAATTTATTTTTAATGGGAGTGAAGTATACCTAGGACCAAAATAAACTTTACTGTGTGTATCTTGCTGCTCCTGGAATAGATGGAAAAAGTAATGGTAGATATTTTGGCACAAAGCTACATACATTAATTCATATTCAAAATACTCACTTAAACATTAACCCCCACTCCTGAACCCAAGACTGTCTTGTCATCCAGCAATGCCATGGGAGTAGAGGCCTGGGATACACCAGTTCAAAGCTGTCATGCATCAGATATGCAGTTTACAGTCTAGAATTGTTGAAGTCTCACTTCTAAGCCATGGGACTATGTGGGGCCCAGGGGACCCTGACCTCAGCATGTTTAAATACTATTGGTTTTAACAAAATCGAAAATTCTTTCTAGTAGCACCTTAGAGACCACCTGAGTTTGTTCCTGGTATGAGCTTTCGTGTGCATGCACACTTCTTCAGATACTATTGGTTTTGTTATTGGCTACTCAAATATTGGCACCTCTCTTAGTGAATTGAGTGTCAAGTTCTAGATCCATATTAATATTCTGTGGCCCCAGAAAATGCCGCATGGCTGTTGAGCTGCAAATGGAGGCAAAAGATAAATGAACCGTGAGAGTGATGTTTTGGCTGTCAGTGTACAGTTGCAATCAACAGAGGAAGGTAAGATACTGGTGACGTGGACTGGTTGTACACAGATGAGTGGTAGGAGGAACCAGCTGGGGAAAGACCAAGGGAAGAAGGCTTAGAGCCTGGGGAATGGTGGTGGGACAATGATGAGTGGTCAGAGGGAGAATACTGGGAAGAGGAGGGATTGGAAGCTGAAGAGGTAATGGCTTAGTGAGCAAGGAGGGTCTGTGGCAGAGAGAAGTGTGGAGAGGCTGAAGCAGGAGAGCAGGAGGAGGGAGGCCAAGAGGCAAAGATGAGCCAGGCTGGTGAAGAGTCATGGGTGTCTCCCCCTCCTGCTGCCACAAGCTCCCCTCTTTTCTCCCAGAACAAGAAGAGGCATGAAAAGGGCAGAGGAGAGGTTGGCTGCCTGCAGGCGCAGTCTCTGATTGCTTGGAGAAATCCCTGCAGAGAAGGGGACTTAAGACTGCTGTGAGGAGGTGGGGACTTTTAGTCTCAGCAACTAATTTTCATTAATTTACTCCATAATTTTCATGGAGCAAGACCACTGGGAATGGCTGCTGTGCTCATTATTCCTGACACTCAACCAAGTCTGTAGAGATCATGTATTTGCTAACAGCAATGTTTTATATGTCACCCATCTGACAGTTGCCCCAGCCAAAAAAAAAAAAAAAGTGTTAACTCCAACTTTGAACTACTGATTGGTAGGCTCCTGTGACAATTGGGTTGCAAGAAGCACTGCACAGGTTGTTAATTTGTATCACATATTTACAGTGGGCCCAACACAGCACACAATACTACAGTGAGCCATCTAATATTTGGAACCCTACAGCCACCAATAATTTCGGGGTTGACAGGGATAGGTCTTTCAGCCATCAAATGCCTGAGTAAACTGAAATGCTTCACAATTCTTCCTAAAGTTAATGATGAGGGAAATAGATAGATCTCACTAGGGAAGACATTATACAAATGAGCCGCCACCAAAAAGGCCCTCTCACGAGTAATCACCAACAGGGTCTCCCCTGCTAAGTATAGGAGCCAAGATGGCTGGTGTTGGGTCCCAAGCCATTTAGGGCTTTATCTGCTCATACTAACACCTTGAATTGGGCACAGTAGCTCACTAGTAGTCAGTGCACTGCTCTAAAGACAATGGTAACATTGGGCTGTCCCAACCTGGCAGCCACATTCTGCACTAGCTGAAACCTGCATACTGTCTTCAAGGGTAGCCCCATGTAGAGCACATTACAGTAGTCCAGGTGGGAGGTCACCAAAGCCTGGACCACTGAAGCCAGGCTATCATATCACAATCCAGGACTGGCCATAGCTGATGAACCAACCTAAGCTGGGCTAGCACTCCTAGCCACAGAAGCCACTTGAGACTCCTGTGACAGGTTGGAATCCAGAAGTAGTCATGGACTACAAACCTTTCAGGAGGAGTGCAGTGCCTAATTCCCAGACCCACAGACCTTCTTCTTGTCAGGATTCAGCCTCAGTTTACTGACCCCCATCCAGCCATCATAGCATCTCCTGGTTGTGATGGAATGGGGGAGAGGAGAGAGAGAACTGCATGTCAGCATACTGATGGCACCAGGCTCCAAATCCCTGGGTGACAGTTCTCAACATTTTCATCTACATAATGGACCCTTGCAGGACCCCACAGCTCAAAAGCCATGGGGCCAAGCAACAGTAGGCAGCAACTCAGCAGGTAGGAGTAAAACCACTATAATATAGTGCTTCCAGTTTCCACCTCCCTGAGTCCCTCCAGAAGGTCACCATGGTCAACAATGTCAAAAGGTTCCTGAGTGGTCAAGAAGATCCAACAGGGTCACAGTCCCCTTTTCTGCCAAGAAAGGTCATCGGTCAGGGTGACCAAGGCTGCATTGGTGCCAAAATCAGGCATGAAAGTTGAATATACTGGTACATTATCTATTTTCTCCAGGTGTACCTGCAGCTGTCAGCCACCAGATCCAGAAGGGAATATTAGAGACAGGCTGGATCCAGGGAGGACCACACTTTTGAGGCAAATGCATGTTATTCTCCCTTACCAATAGTGCTTTAGCACAAGGCTCTGATGGCCTGGACAGGGGTTTTGGGTTGAAAAGGCTGGGCCCTTCATAACCAAGTGGGGGATTTGAACTTTAGTCTTTCCAGCTTGAGTCCAACACACTGACCGCAGGTGGTTCTGCAACACCTGGGGGCAAATCCTAGCATAGTCATGAATTTGCTTAGATATCTAGATAAGGCTCTATGATTTAATCTCATTAGAATAGAGGAAGAGGTTCATGAAACAGATGGCACATTAAGAGCGCTGTATGCATCATACCTCCTGTGCAAACAAATTGCAATCTATAACTGAAAGGTATCTGTTGCAACATGTCTTTGAAGCAAGCCTGATCCATTTCCTACAACAGTCAGTGGATAGTACTGTACACTCAACTGTGCTCCCATGTCTTTTCACTTTAGACGAATGTTTCCTTTTAAGTTTAGGATTCCAATATATGGATACGTTGTTAAGTTTTTCCTCAAACATTGTTATTTAGAAGATTTCTATCACACTGTTTGGCTACAAAAATGTTCTCTCTTGTGATAAAACAGCCTCAAAGCTTCCTGGAACGGGAATTGATTGGGGGGGAAATTGATGTTGCAATTACTACCGAGAAGGTAGTTGAAAAAATAAATACCGGTAGTCACTGCATGCTTGCCAAGATGACAGGCAGATACTAATTTCACACAGCAGCACTTTTCAAAATGAATCAGAGGGTGTGACTGAGTTTTTGTTTTGAAAGTTCCAGTAGAAAGGGCTTTATCAGAACTGGCAACCATATCAATAGATGAATTTCTTTGGGGTTTTTTGTACTTTTAATTTGATGGTGCTGTACAGTCTTTTTGTGCCCGGTTTCAACAACCCTGCAAGGTAGGCTATTGTAGGGATTTGATATAGTTCCAACGTTAGAAAAGACATCCCGTGGAGTTAGCCACCATGTACTTCCTCCTAATTTTTATCACAGAATTTTTATGACATAGAATCACAGGGACCCCAAGTGTCATCTAGTCCAAACCCCTACAATGCAGGAGTCATAGCTAAATGCAAGGATCACAGCTAAGGAGAACAATTTAAATAAATTTTAAATAAATTTTAAATAAATTTTAATTTTAATTTTAAATAAATGTTTTAAGATAAGAAATAAGGTGGTTAAGACAAGAATGTCATTCAAAGATCATGAAGCAACTAAATCTTGTGGAAAGACTTTTGAGGTTTGTTAAGTCACAGTTTTCCAGTTATGTGCAAACTAGGAAAACATGGTCAAAAAACTTACTACCATCCTGACTGGCAAACCAGGATCAAAACACAGTTTCCAATCCTTGTTTGTAGCTGCAAGTTACAGCTTAAATCACAGTTCCACAGTTCCCACGTAACAAGGAATTGGCTTAACAAACCTCAGAAGTGTTAACAAACACACAAGTAGTGTGCAGGCACAATGGTAGGGTAAACTATGCTGGAAGTCATGTATTTACCATGCACTATTTACTGTACAATCCTATACACATATATGCAGAAGCAAATGCTATTATTTTCATTGGGGCTTACTCCCATATAAGGGTGTATAGGATTGTAGCCTTAATTTATTATAGCCACCATGGAAACCAGGCTAAAATAAATAAACTAAATCTAGTATGTAAGTCAGGATAAGGGCTGGTAACTTGGTCAAGACCACCCCAAGAGTATCACTGCAGAGCACTGACTGCAGGGCAGTAGATAATACTGCCTATTATTGCTAATTACTATTATTATCCTCATTAATACTGTTTTCAAATGTGCCACCAGGGCTGTAACTATACACACCCAGATGTTTGCAAAAATGTCTAACAACAATATGTTGTGAACAGTGTGTATCTCCTGCACGGCTGGGACTCTCTTCCTTTCATTAGGGATTTTACAATATTTTAATATTGCAACTCACAACTGCATGAATATCTATCTATCTATCTATCATCTATTTAGCATCGATTCAATGGGGAAGCTCCAAGCTGCTACATTGGTGTATGCTCTCTCTCTCTCTGCCTTCATCTATTCTTATTCCTGCCAGACTCACAAGCAAAGCCAAGATCTACTTACTCTCCAAGTCTGCTTCCATCAATTGCTCAATTACCTTCATTAGGACAGTGTTCTTAAACACTGGGTTCTTAAACATTGGACTACAACTCTCATCACCTCCATCCAGTTTAGCCAACAATGGTTGATGGGAGTTGTAGTCCCAACAACATATGGGGACCTAAGGTTGTTGAACACTGGATAGGGAAAAATGACCCTAGGAAGAAGACAGAGTTATTGTTATGCTCTCCCGCTGTACCTTCATCCCTGGCACTGTTGCTGTGTTGAAGTGAGCAGGGCTGGATCTGATCTCTCCTCTTGCTTGCAGCATGGCAACAAAGCTCTCCACATCACCCTACCCTGCAGCCCTTCCTTCCTACTGTCTCCCCTTGGGTGAAGAGCAAGGCTGATTCAGCTCACAAGCTTGGCCTCACACCAAGAGCAAAAGGGTTAAGTTCTCTATTCCAGCACCACAACCCCAACAAGATTGCACCCCCCATTACCACCACACCAGTGGTGCCATTATAATCATCATTATAGCAATGGAGGAATCTAATCATAGATCTCAAAATTTCATGTCTGGTTTGACCATCAGCTGGGTGGACTTGGAAGGCTTAGAAATTAAAATGTTTCCCCTAACAAAAACCATCCTGACCAAAGTAGCAGCTGGCAAAAGTGACTCTAGATAGGGCTTCCCTTTTTTAGGCTAGGCCACGTCACCAGGACACCAGCCCCCTTTATAGCAAGTACAATGGCTCTGGTGGCAACAGAGGAGTAGAAAGAGGCAGAAGCTTGTGCTCAGAAGCAGTATTTAAATGTGGTGGTCTTCCTCAAGGGCACTGTAAGTTAACAACAGAAATTGTTGGAGGATTCAGGGCAGATAAAAGAAAGCACTTCTTCAAGCAGTGCACAGTTAAACTATGGAACTCACTCCCACAGGAGGCAGCGGTGGCCACCAACCTGGATGACTTTAAAAGAGGATTAGACAAATTCATGGAGAAGAGGGCTATCAATGGCTACTAGCCATGATGGATCTGCTCTGCTTCTACAGCAATGCTTCCAGTTGCTGGAAACCACAGGAGGGGAGAGTGCTCTTCTGGTTGAATCCAGCTTGTGGGCTTCCCACAGGCATCTGCTGGGCCTCTAGAACAAGATGCTGGATTAGATGGGCAATTGGCTTTATCCAGGAGACTCATCGTACATTCTTATTAAAATGAATGCAAACTGCTAAAACAAATCAGTGTCTGGGATCCAAAGAGCTTATTGAGTGAAGGGAAGAGTAAAGGTCCCCCCGCTGCCCAGATTGCCACCCCCACTGAAACCATTGCATCACATCCCAGAGTGTTGTTGGCCTTTGGGAATAGCTTTGGGGGAAAGCGGGACAAAGGACAGAGGAGGAAGCAGGAAGCAGGAAAACAGAAAGCTTTGTAAGCCAAAGTACACTTGGGTTACTCTGATTCCAGACGTCACCATTGCAAAATGAACATTTCTACATGTGTAACAATCGGCAATCATGCACCACCATATTTTTGTAATACCCACAGTTCAGAAGTGTGCATGCACATGAAAGCTCATACCAAGAACAAACTTAGTTGGTCTCTAAGGTGCTACTGGAAGGATTTTTTTTTACCACAGTTCAGAAACATTGATAAAAATGCAACAGTTTTAAGTAGCTACTGTATATGTCAGTTCTAACTGTCAGCAGCAAGGATTAATTGCTGCTCTCATATCCAAAGGCAATATGCTTTACAAACCTTAATATTAAGTTGTTGTTATTATTAATAAGAAAATCTATCTGGAATATTAGTTAAAGACTAGAAAATACTTCAAATAGGTTTTCTTCTCCAACTTGGTTCTGTCTGGATATTTTGAACTATAACTCACATCGTCTCTGACAATTAGCTATACTGGCCAGGGTTGATTGGAGATGTAGTCCAAAACATCTGGAGGGTACCAAAGTGGGGAAGGATGCAATAAACAACCCCCCCCCACACACACACACAAATGGGATTCAGCCATGGCTGATCCTTAGGAAATGATCCAGTCAAAAAAAGTATAGTAAAGTTCAATTTACTTCAATAGGAGATATACAAGCATACATTCAACTCTCACTGAAACCAGTGCAACTTACAGTGTATATTATGCCCTTCCTTTTTTGTATTTGTATTTCTATTATTAAATTTTATATACCACCCTGTACCGGTAGATCTCAGGGCAGTTCACAACATAAACGTTTGTTACTAAATAAGGAACACTTACTTACTTACTTATAATGCATAATGTATGCTACTTATACAATATTGTTAGCCCATGAGAACAGTATGATGTAACAATGAGCAAATACAAATTGATCAGGGCTGGCCCTACCATTAGGCAGAGAGAGGCAACTGCCTCAGGCAGAAGGTGCTGCAGAGTAGCAATGGAAGCCCACCAAATGTTTCCTCTCCTAACTGGAGGATGCCACAGGGTATGACTCATGGCCTCCACTGGGACCCCTAAACTGGCCTGCTGCCTCAGATGCAGTGCAGGAGGCTATCCCATTGCCAGTGCAGAAATAAGATTCAGGTGCCAATTCAATGAGCTTCTGTACATTGAATTGGGAGCAGCACCATTTTCACCTTTGCCTCAGGCAACAAAATGTCTTGGGCTGATCCTGAAAGTGACAGCAGAAGCTACTTATGCATCCCCACCACCACCACCACATCATCAACATTGTTTAGACATATTAGTTGCTTGTTACCTAAAATGTATTCAAGAAGCTTACATTTTTTAAAAAAAAATACACACAAATACAGTACATAATTAGTCATGCTGGCCACATGACCCAGAAGCTGTACGCCGGCTCCCTCGGCCAATAAAGTGAGATGAGCACCGCAACCCCAGAGTCGTGCGTGACTGTACCTAATGGTCAGGGATCCCTTTACCTTTAAATACATAATTTCATTTAAACGTCATGAGTGGCGTAGGGAGGGGGGTGAAGGGGGTAGGGTGCCCCATGTTCCACCCTGGAGGGGGTGACACTCTGGGTGCCCCCCCCCGGTGCGACACCCAAGCCAGCCTGGCGGACGCCCGGTAAAAAACCACGCTCGGTGGCAGGGCTCGGAAACCTGCTCGGTGCGCGCTTTGCTATTTCCAGCTCGGGCAGAGGCGAGGGGTCAACCCGCCCCTCACCTCCGCCCGAGCCAGAAATAGCAAAGCGCACGCCGAGCAGGTTAGCCGTCAGTGCGCGCTTTGCTGCTTGGGCTGCAGGTGGAGGCGAGCGGCGGGCCAAGCCCCGCCCCTCCCCTCGCAGCCCGAGCAGGAAGGAATGAAGCAAAGCGCCGAGCGGCTCATGCTGTGGGCAGAGGGGAGGGGCGGGCTTCTCTTGGGCCGCTGACGCCCCTCCCTGGCTCGCTGTTGCTATGCATGTGTCGAACGTAATGACGTATGCATCGTACGTAGCGACGTTGTGCATGTGCGCTACGGAATGACTCCGCCCCCAGGTTTTCCACCCTGGGTGGCGAAGCGGCTTCCTCTGCCCCTGCGTCATATCAAACTTTTTAATTTTCAAGCATACACCTACAATTCCTTTTTTTTTAAAAAAAACACCACACATGCAGCCCATAACAGCCGCAGGAAGCTTTAGCAGCACACTAGCACCAGAAAAAAATTGACTCAGTCCATCAAAAGACTAGTGGAAAAGCTAAGTCTTTACCTGACATCAAAAATATGTCAGTGAAGGAGCCAGACAGACCTCATTGGGGAGAGCATTCCAGAGACAAGGAGCCACAGCCGAAAAGGCCCTCACTCAACATCACCCTCCAAGTTTCCCTCAGAAGTTCCAGAGGAGAGCTTCAGATGAAGTAACCTAGAAATAGCCAGAATGCTGACTACACTTGTCCTAAATCTAAAAATCATGGTTATTAAAACATTGTGAAAAAATAAGTTTGCCTAATACTTTTCTGGTGCACTTCAAAGAAAATATGTGCTCTGGAGACCCTAAACAACCACTGCCCTGCCCTGAATTACAGCAATTTGCATAATTTATTGCACAGGTGTGCACCCATTAACACCAGAAGAAAAAAAGAATACTAATGTACACTAAAGAACGCGCTACAATCTTCCTTCCTATTTCGAGCCTGGCTCAGTGTTAATACATTCTTTTTTCATTTGTGTATAGTTATTATAGTCACATAAATCCACACTGACCTTAGAACAGGTTCCAGCATTCCTCTTTCCTCTCGAGGCATGAGAACTGCCTGAACAGGTTTCAGGGTTTTGACTGCAACAGAGAAATTTGTTCACGGTTAGTTAGGGCGGGAACTTATTTGAGTCTCACTGCTTGAGGAAGCATATTTAAAAGCAGCTACTGCAGAAAAGATGGGGAAATCCTTCTTGACATTTCCATGAGGAAGGCAACAGGCCCTGGACACCAAAATTTCCAGCAACTAAATTCTTTCTTCAGAAAGAAAGAATTGGAACAACCAGAGAAGTTTCCTTTTTCCTAGAAGGAATGGATGTTTAGAAGAGGCTGAGGAGGACAAAGGATACGGATCCTCAGGAGCTAGAGAGTCGCCGTGAGCTACGTTGTTGAAGAACCGAGCAAAAAACAGAAACAGCAAACGGGAGGACTCCTGACTGAAAAAGAAGCAGAATTTTCCTCAAGAAGGGCAACTCTGAGTATTATCATGTTTGGCTACCCAACAGCAGAGGCAATGAGCTGGCTCCACAGGGGCTATGGGAACTCCCAAGGGACCACAGGGCAATTGAAAAGCCGTCTGGATGATCTGAAAAAGCCCTGGAGGGTGGAAATCACCCCTTCAATGCTGCAGCATAGCGAGACGGCCAGGCTGGCTGTGGACGCCTTTCTGGAACAGGGAGAAGGTGGCTACCGGCAAGCCATTACTAAGGAAAAGGAGCTGCCATTTCTTTCCACGTTAGATATGGATTACATGAGCCAACATAGTCAAAGTATCACAGGGTCTCCGATTAAAAGACGAGAATCAGGGCTGACGAGAGAAGACAGTGGTGACGGGGCTTCCCTCCTCTCTGGAGTCACATCTGGGACATACTTCCCATTTATGTCAGACATCGATCCCCCAGATCTGGAGCTTGGTTGGCCAGAGGTTCCCACGGTCTCATCATTTGGCCAAACAGAAGTCACTTTGTATTTCCAAAGGGACAAGACACACAATGTAAAGGAATTACTTCGGTCTCTGATAGGCAAGGCCAAGACAGTAAGTAGAGCATTTGATCTATACCGTAATCCAAAAGGGGAAGACGGGACTGGTCAATGGGGTTCTGGAGTTGCACTGGAATTACTTAAATGTTTGCAAGGCTGGTCCTACCATTAGGAAGAGTAAGTTGAGTGCCTCAAGTGAGCAGTTCCCCCTCCTGTTCCCTCTGAGCCCCATTTCTGTAGGCAAACAGAGCTGTATGTGCCCTATAATCTGTCCCAGGTGTGGTGGTGGAGGACACCGTCCTGTTCCTAATATTGTAGTAAAACGCAGCTGCCTTCTGCATGTGGAGTAAGAGTGGGGTGTCCTTTTTTTTCTTCATCTCTGGCAGCAAACTGTCTTTGGCCAGTCCTGGTAGTTTGCTCCCATTTTTATGATATCCTACTTAGAATTTTTGGGTTATAGCCAATGCCACTGCTCTGCTCATGCAGCAGATTTCCACTTCCACAACTGAACTTCTCCCTCCTTTCATCTGCCCTGCAGTCTCCCACACAGCACCTCTACTCCAGATGGTTGGGGGACACTCAGGAGGAGATTTGGATTGGACAACATTGGATACAATTATTTATGTATTATGCCAACTCCATGCGTGTTTGTGTGTGTGTTAGTTTTAGCCTTGTATGAGTTTTTTATCTGATGGGTTACATGACAGGCTTTGACGCTCGATTCCTCAGTATTGTAGTGGAAAGTATGTCATATTTAGCTATTGCAGAAGTGGCCAACCTATATTTTCAAGGCCATTATAAGAATTACTGGGGAAGAATAATATTTTGCCGCACACTGACCTTTAGAAATGCTTAGATTCATTTATATTATTCTTTAGTATAAAGTCATCCTTGCAACCTAGGAGCAAGAACTTCACCATCATGGAGCAGATGGGTTTATGCATGGCCCAGGTATTATGTGCAAAACTCAAAAACAGAAGCAACATTAAACTGCAAATAATCTCTCCCAGTTTCTGAAAATATTTTCCCTAAAGCATGAAACGGTGGAGAAAATGGTTATCATACAATCATTAAATTTGGTGTCATCTCCAAGGACCAAATAAAATGGCTTCCTGGACCATACCTGGCCCTGCAGTCTCCTCTTGGCCATCCCTAAACTGTAGCCCAGCAGAATCTCAAGACAGGGGAGTTCTTTGGGAGTCAGTCAAGAAATGTATGTGGAAAATGTTATACCACAGTGTACAGTCCATGTGGCTTTTCTACGAAAGAACCATGAATAGGATGCCAGGTTTCTGCTAGTTCCTTTTCTAGGATATCTCCTCAAGACTTCAAGTAGTTTTTCCTCTTCAATGTAAAATGTTTGATGTTTATTCTCTCAAAGGCGTAATTCCAAAGTGTTTGTGCATGTGTGTGCTATGTCAAGATGTCAACAGACCTTGCTCTGATGACTACTGAAAGTACTTAACAGAGCTTGCAACACATCTGTGAATAGATTTGTTTCCTAAATACATTTACATGTAGATCTGTTATTCATTTGAATAGAATTAACTTGCCTTTAATCGTCTATCACATTCACACCAAACACTACCACTTTAATAGTCATGGTTTCCCCCAAAGAATCCTAAAAACTGTAGTTTGTTAAAGGCACTGAGAATTGCGAGGAGGTGCTAAACAAATTACAACTCCCATGATTCTCTGGAGGAATATATCAATCCATACAGTCACAGCAGGCGCTGTAAGTCTCCAGTGTGGTTTGGCTTCACCACCAAAGGCGCATTCCTCCATTGTCTCCCAAGACAGGCAGATGCCAACAATAATAAGAACCGACAAGAGCTGTGTGACTGTGTTGCCTGAGGAAGAGGTGGCAAGGACACATGACAGGTGGAAGGATTAAGTGCACTCCCAGTTTGCACAAATACTTAGTGCTAATCGACATTTATGGTTGAGATCAGTTACCAGTAATTCAGCAGCTTACTGGAATGTTGTTGTAATACTGGTGTCATTACAAAACTCCTACAGAAATAAGAGCGTGACACTGAAATTAAGCTCATTAGTTGGCAGGGTTGCCAGATCTATAGATGCTAAGAATTGAATAGAAGAGAGGAAATGTCACTATTATTGTGGTGGGAAAGACAGCTTGAGAAATTAATATTTCTATTCAATTCTTATAGCAGCTTTGCATATCACAGATTAAGACTGTGCATGGGTTGTACATTTTTGCATTTGAAGCAGCTGAGACAGGATAGTTCCAAGGGTGGCTTACAAACCCTGGATTACAAATACATGTATGCACATGCGCACACACATGCATATATAATCCACATATCACTTGTACTAAGCCACTCATTCATTTTATTTGTATGCCATTTTTCCACACACAAAAACATGCTCAAAGCAGTTTACAAAAGATGTTATATTTGAAACACTGTAATTGAGACTTCCATTATCCTCCCTGAATTTGTTTTAAAGTTGTGGTTAATTTGTGGAGTGGTTTTTATTTATGGAGTTGTTGGCTCCACCGCCACCCTAGTATTTCATTAAGTAATTGCGTTTTATTGTAATTTACTATTGGGAACCAGTCTGGGATATATTTGCATGAAAGGCAGCATACAAATATTTTAGATAAATTCATCTATTTGATATGAAAAGAACTCCTTCGAAGTACAGAATTCCCTTCAGGTCCTGGCCTGCCAAACTGAGTCATGAAACTCCCTCCACATGCAGATCTTGGGGCATTTCCAGATTGTCACTGTTATGTATTGGTTTAATATGCATACATGAGTTTCACTGCTAGTTCTGTAATTACCTTTCCCACTCCAGGGTGATTCAAACGGGTGCGGTGACAGTTGCTATTGGTTAACTTGTTGGCACAATTTGGATCCTTACTCTGATTGGGTCCCGCCAAAATCTAAATGTATCCTTTCCCCAACTCCTGTTCCTGAGAGTAGAAAAGGAGCTCGCCCTTTCCCTCCAGTCAGTCAAGTTCCTACTGCAATAAAGGAGATTGTTCTTGTTAGACTTGACTCCTAGCATATCCTTGCTAGCATGCTGAATCACTACCCAGAGCTGATTACATGAAGACACTGCACCCACGACTTAACAGTCACCATTTTGTGGGCAGGGTTCAATTGCATACCAACAAATTCAGATTGCACACCAAACCTGCTTCCAAAACAAACAAGCCCGCCCTGAACTTTCTGCTATAAGGAGTGTTGAGGAAATGCACTGAAAACTGTAGAGAAACAATTGCTTAATGTGGCATTGTATACTGTTACGTGTTGGGGTACCAGAGTTTTGTGGGTGCAAGGCAGTCATAATTCTTATAATAAATAAAAGTTCAAATCAAAGTTTGATTAAACTGTGCCAAACATGGAAATTCCTGGGTGTAGCTTCCAACTCTACAATTCTTATTCTGTGATTCTAATGCAGCCAAGATAGCAGTAATGATGGTTAGTAGATAAGGTGATTTGGGAACAGAAATATGACCTGTTGTGATGGGGATGACCTCTACCTGAAGCACCAGGCTTGTAGCTTCTGGCCTAGCATTATACCTGGCTATCCAGGCATCTGCTGTGGCTAGGAGTGCCTTTGCTCAAGCTGAGAAGGGAGATCTAGCCACAGTGACACATACCTCAGGCTCAGTCATATTACCACAAGGTGTTCTACATAGGGCTTCCCTTGAAGTGTGTCTGGAAATTACACTTAGTCAAAATGCTTTCTGATGCTCACTGTTCGGATAATACATAAATCCCAGGATTATCTGAAAGACTGGTGCTGCAATGGTATTTTATTGCAAACAACAACACTGCTAAGTCAAATCTAGGAAAAAAAAAACCCCACCATGAGTGAACAGCAGAGAGAACACTAAGATGTACCTATTTGTCAGTGATATTGCATGGGCTCTTCATAAAAATAAGTGACCAAAGGACTGCAATTCCATACAAAAGAGCTAGTGTGGAAGCAGCCTAGGATAGAGGTCCAAAAGAAGCTCACTTTGTCTGTCTCACTTTATCTGCAAAGTACTCTTGCTCTTCCATTTTCCCAAAGCAAACTAAATCACTTACAGAGATACTGGAACTCATTGCTATGTTTTGGAAAATAATTTTTAATAGTACAGATCTATAGCTGGTCTTTTTTTAACATGTCTCCTATCACTTTCACCCCCATCTGTGCAGGTGATTGCAATTATGATGGATCTCTTCACAGACATGGAGATACTCAGTGACCTGATGGAGGCATCAAGCAGACGCCGTGTTCCGGTTTACCTGATTCTTGATGAAAAGAACTTGAGACACTTTGCAGAAATGTGCAATAAAATGGATCTCACTATGGATGACTTCCCAGTACGTTTCTACTTAGTTTTGCTAGTATAGTACTACTAAGTTAAAACAACCTGTGAGAAAATACATGGACATTAAAGGGGGAGGACAGTTATATGCCTGTCATTATAGTGCTGTGAGAGGGGGTGAGGGCTAGAGACCTCTAACAATTCTCAGCATCCTCACCAGACCTAAACCCCAGGCTTTTTTGGAAGACATAACAGTTAAACTGGTATAACACCAATATCAGTTTGCAGTTTTGCTATACTGCCATTTAAAAAAGAAAATTGAATTTTGATCCCTGCTTCCTTACAATGTAGGTGAAGAAGTACAATGTGTTGCTGAATGTTTGTTCAGCTGGATGACAGACAGAAAAGCAAACAGGACATGTACAGCCTTTAAAGCAGAGGTTGTGCATGGGCAGAGAAGGCTTCACATGTCATTTCTACCACTCAGAAGCAGCTGAACACCCCAAGAGCAGAGACAGTGACAATTATCAGGGCTAAGTCACAAATGCACATACCATACATCAGGCTCAGTGACACACCGTGAGTTCTTCACCCAATTATTTCCATCCATCCATTTTGGGTGAAACCAGATAGGATGGCAACAGAAACATTTGTTTATATGCCCAGGTCTGCCCTGATCACATATAAAGATGGATTTATGGAAAGCTCATGCTTGAAGCACATGGGGCCAGAGAGTGAATCACTCACACACACACACACACACACACACACACACACACACCTTTTCTTCCATCTATGCTCATTTCTGGTATGGAAACTCAACTGATGAGAAAAATGCCTGAGGGGGCAATACAGATACGTTTTATTTCCCTGTTATTTTAAATACAATTGGGGCAAACATGAATTTAAACCTATGGGCCTGCTGGTGTCATGCCTAATAGTGCCCTTTGTCTTCTGAAACTATGTTCTTCTTCACAGCACTTTCTTCAGGAATTAAAACATAAGTTCTGCCTTGGTGGATCAGACCAAGTTTATACAGTTCAACAGAATTCTATTTCCATTTTCTAATAATCAAATAGCCTGCTTGTCTACATTATTTAACCTATACTATATTTGTCAATATGAGCCTGATCCTACACTCTTAATAACCATTCTGTATCATAGAGGTTTTTCTTTTCTGCCACTTTTGGGTTACTGCAATTCTGGCTGTTCAAACGTATTGCACATTTATTGATAAAGAGTTACGTCTACAGCTACTATAGCTTTCAAATATCTAAATAGGATTTGAAAGGCGTCAAATGATAGAGGCCCCACAACCAGTTTCCAGTACAGTATTTTATAATTTTAGAGTATTTTGCCTCAAAACATGCAGCAAAACAGCTCCTGGTCTTTCATATCTGCAGCAGTTATTATATTTTGAGATATATATTTAAACTGCAATCTATGCATCCTCACCTGGGATTAAGCCCCAATGAACTCACTGAGCCCTACTTCCAAGTTGACATTTACTGTATATAATTGTGCTGTTAATCTTAACAGGGTAAGGAAACATACACATTGGATTTTTTAAAGAAACATTCCCTTAAATCCAAACACACTGTTGATGTAGATATACATATTGCAACGGCAAATTCCAAGTTTCATATTAATTTATACACACTGCATACATATGTAAGTTCAGCACAGAAAAGACGGGACATTTGTCTTTGCTCCCTTTGATCTCTACTGTGCCTTGTTCCCATTTCAGAATATGCGCATACGCTGTGTGAGTGGGGACACATACTACAGCAAAGCTGGCAAGAAGCTTACAGGACAAGCACTTGAGAAATTTGTGTTGATAGATGGCGAAGAAGTCCTTGCAGGGACCTACAGGTGAGATATCATGAACAATGCGTGTAAGATATGACTACCTCTTTCTTTAGGACCTGTGCTATTTTAGGCCCTGTGAATAGGATTGCTACTTCGTTCATGCAATTTGGCAGTGGGTTATATGGGAACCAAACCACAGCCAATCCTTTGAAATTCACACTTCTCAGAATTTTGCAGGGCAGTTCTTCCACGGAAACTGATTGTGTTGAGAGTATGACTGACCCAGACATTGTGGTTGAACATGGATCTCTCTAATCTTCTTCCAAGTAAATAGAGATAATGTGACACTGACACAAACATTTATATAAAAGAGATAAGTTTCACAAGTTGACTGTCCACTCATTGATCTTGTCCCCTTCCTCGCTGGTGCTATAGCATCTGTATTTCATCATCAGTAAGTGTATCTTCCTTTTTATCTGCATGCCTCAATTACCCTTCCACACATGCCAATCCCTTGGCTTTGCCCTCAGGAGGAAACAGCCCTGTCTTGTTTTAACTGCAGCCAAGAGGACTTCCTTGACTGATACAACTCACTCCTTTCCACCCAGACAGATTCATCAACACTTTAATAGCTGCCTTTCCCTTGCCCTCTCATTTTAACTTACAGGAAGCCTGGCAACCCAATGGAATGTTCCCATATCATGAAGCCATCTCAAAGAACTACAATACATGCATTCCAAAATGGCATTTCCCCCCTTAATGGCGTTTAATAGGAAGGGATACTTGGGTGTGGGAGTTTATAATAACTTGGCAGCCAGACTGGTTATTGTCAAGGGCACTTAGGAACAGGGTAATTTATTGCACCAGCAGAAGACATGATTGATGCAGTTTTAAAATCCCAACCACTGGGTTCTTGAGTTGCTGGGATTAGTTGCACTTCAACTATTCTACTCAGAATCCATTTGCCCATTTCCACATTTAAAATAAACCAGACAAAATGGGACAAGTCTCCTGTACCTTTAAGAGGATGTTCTAGCAATTGCAGCTTGTCATCCAGAGATGAAAACCTACAACTCCTGAAATCTGCTCTTCTGCATCATTATTAAGGGTCCAGAAGCTCCACTCTCCAATGCCGCTGTTTTTGGACTCTTGGTTCACTAACCCTCCTCCTTGCATTTCAATGATCCCCAGTTATAAGAGGTAGCAACTGCTGCTACTAATCTATTCCTGCCTCACATCAGGTCCTGGATGGATCCACTAGCCCCTCACCCCAACATTACTGGTGGGATTATTCACACGTTGTCCTTCCCTTGTTTGCCCACAATGCCAGGCTAGTGGGAAATCTCTAAAAGAAATGGTTTCTTTATTTGTTTAAATATTTTTAGACCTTTCAATATAAAAAGTTCTGGAATGTGGCTAACAAAAAAATTAAAAATGCATAATACAACAGTAAGTTTTAAGAACAAAAATAAGAACATGATAAAATAAATGTAAATCACAGCAGAACACTGATAACTTTCGATTCAGCAGCAGGAAACAACCAACGGGAACAGTGAACCAAAAAACTCAAGAGTCCCAAACTCAGAATCTGAAAGATAATTAGAGCGGAGATGGAGTGAGCTTCTCTGACAGGGTGCTGCTACTGTAAGAATGCCATATCGTAAACTGATGATTTCCACTGTAACCCCAATGGCACACAGACCTGGAACAAACCTCTTGGAGGAAGATGGAGGCCAAGCCTCCCTAGACACCTTGTCCTCTAAACTAAATTTTAAACCAATATATATGGAGATTAGCTCCAGTAACCCATCTTGAGCAGAAAGTGCTTTACACATGTTCAGGAACACCCATTACTTTTTCATATCCTAGGGCTGGTCCTTAATATTGAAAATAAAGTCCAGGGCTAAACCCTTGTAAAGGATTATTCACATTCTGCTGAAAACTCCCCAGTTTTGCTTCAATTTCTATTTCTGAGCAGTCACCTCTGTAACATGTGCTGCCAACACAGCACCACCTGGAGTTGCCAAGTGGTAGGGCCAATGATATTTCCTTACACTGTAGAATGGGGAGCAAATCAAAAGCAAATCTAGGGAATACTGGTGTGGATAGAATGGCCCCTAAGGTCTTTTTCTCTAACATACTGAATATATGACAAACAAGCCTACCAGCTTCCCCCCCCCCCAATATCTGTTACTAGGATCTTATAACAACCATGAAGTATAACAGCTTGGCATACTCAGGTAATAGCTTCAATTATTGCCCAACAAACCTAATGCTTGTGAACTCATCCTGAATCACTGCTCCTCAAACTGCTCCACCCATTATTTTCATGCACTGAAATAATACTGATGTGTTCGGCTAACTATCCTGTCCAATGCATTTCCATAGTATCCAAATAGATAACTACTGTATATTCTGGCATATAAGACTACTTTTTAATCCAGGAAAATCTTCTCAAAAGTTGGGGGTCGTCTTATATGCCAGGTGGAAAATCTGCAGTCGAGTATATCTCAAACTCTATATTTTAACTGGAAAAATTGGGGGTCGTCTTATATGCCCAGTTGTCTTATATGCCAGAAAATACGGGTATTTGAAATCAGAGTTATTTAGTATGTTGATGATTAACATGGTCTCTGAATCCTTTCCTTTTCAGTTTTACGTGGCTGTGCAGTCAAGTCCACACTGGCCTGGTGACACACTTCAAAGGAAAAATTGTTGAGGACTTTGACAGAGAGTTCCGATGTATATATGCCGAGTCTAGATCCGTGAATAAACTCAGTATCCCCAAAGCTGAAAATTCCACACCCTCTCCTCACAGATTGTTGCAGAAACTTGAGCCAGTTTCCAAGCGTATTCAAATGAATGAGAGCGAGACCACAAGCCCCTCAACTAGCCTCTCAAATTCAAGCGTAGTAAGCATAAGAAGATCACCATATCTAGACCTAACAACTTCTAATGCACACTGTGAAATTAAAGAATGGACTCCCGGTGAAACAAGAATGAATGTTTCAGGCTTCCTGGGACTTAATGACTTGAAATACCAGCCTAGGGAGCTGCCAGACTCTAGCTGCAGTGCATCAGCTAAATTAAATGATGCACCTAATCTACTAAGACTTAAGACATCTTTGCTGTCAACATCTTCACCAATACTAAGCAACAACACAAGAAATGGGCACGATTTGAAGCTTCTGCCTGAGAGTATAGGAATGAAAGTCAACAAGAAGTTCCCTTATACAGTTCAAGCTATGGAAGATGTAAACAAAATACAGAAGGATGAAAAACCAGCAACTCACGGCTACAGCAAACTAGATCTCAGTAACAAGCCTACTAAATCAGTACATTTTGAGCCGAGGACAATGGATTCTAGTTCCTATTGCTCCTCTGATGATGCGCCAATGAAAAACAACAGCAAAATACACAGGGATGAAAAAAGGATGACTCTTGGTCACAGTAAATTGGATCTCATTACCAACTATAACAAGTCAAAACCAAAGCTGGTTCACAGTCGATTTGAGATGTAATTTTGTATTATCATTTTAGCAAAAACATATGATCTCATTCAAATGGTTAATTATATCTGTAATAATACAAAAATATGGAAGTCCCAAATCTCCCATTCATAGTTGGTGTATCAGACTTAGTTTTAAAAAACAAAAAACCTGAATAGTCTTAAAAAGGAGTCCAAAAATATAAACCCATAGCTATGTGATAGCTATAGGATGAACTCTTGATATTGTAGAGTGCTAGAATTAATATAAAGGATGGCATATTCTGAAAGCTGAAAAAATGGTTAGTCTGGACTTCTGCACCATTACATAACTAGTGGTTCCTGAAATAATGGGTGGGGTTGACTAAATCTCTCATTTGTAGAAGTTAAGAGTATTGAATCATGACCAGGAAGTCTCTTTGGTGAGGTTCATTGGGGATCTTGAGCCAACTGCTATCTCTCAGCAAAATGTAGGGTTGTTGTGAGGGTAAATGAGGGAGTAGAGTGGATCTGTATGCCATCCCAAGCTCAGTGGAGGAAAACAGGATAAAGATGTAATCCATCCATAAAAAGTAACATGAGGCACACAAACCACCCACTTTAAAATACTGGTACAGAGACTTCAGTGCAGCTTGTTAGTGGAACCAGAAACACTCTCTAGTCAGAGCTGCGAGAAATCGTTGCTACCAAGGGGAAGAGTTCACAGAGGTAAAAGTTGTAAAGATCAGCAGAAGCCAAAGTAAAAGCTATGCTCCCACCTACTCCCAGTTGTTACTTGCCCACTTCTCTTTCCTTCTCCCCCAGAAATGTGAGTCAGAAATCTGACCCACACATGAGGCAAGGTGAGGCAGCTGTCTCAGGCAGCAGGATCCACAGGGGCAGAATATCTGGCCTCCAATGAATGCCTTGCCCGCTGCTGCCACCACAGCAGCAACAGCTACGGTGCACTCTGTGGAGGCTGGAACTGCCACCTCTGCAGCACACTCTTGGTGAATAGAAGGTGCTGTTGGTCTCCTCCCACTCTTGTTCCCAATATAGGTCTTTATTCCCCCCCTTGTTCCCAATGTAGATCTTCACTCAGCCATTCTTCCATGGTAGTAAGGAGGTGCCATTTTGAGGTTTGCCTGCATAAAGCTATTAATTATAATGGAGGAAGCAGCAGATAATATGAAAAATGCTTAGTGGTAGGGGGATTAGTCATATGAAATTATGCAAAGCTACTGTATAAATCCCAGTGTCTTGTCAGTCATAGGTTCTGCTCCTGTAAAAATAAAAAAATCTGCTCTTGTAGGAAGAAAACATCAAGAATACATTGGTTTGCTTTGATTGTATCTCTTAAAAATAGCCTGTGAACCCTGTGATGAAAGATAGCATGGGAAGGGCTATAATTATTGACTCTTTGTGTTTAATAAACACTTTTGTGTTGCACAAGTTGGGCCTCTGGGTACTGAGCATTGATGTCACATATACAAGAAGCCTTTCCAAAGGGTGATGCAGATGCCTGGAAATGTCCTGAACAGCAGCCTATACAACCTGAATTCTGAATTCCTTGACACTGTGGTGTATGTGTGTGTGTGTGTGTGTGTGTGTGTGTGTGTGTGTTTAATTACATGAACACGTGTTGTATTTATCCCAAATAGGTGGTCAACCAAATTTTAATAAAGGATTTACACAATCCTAGAATACCTCATTCCACCTGAGTCAATGGAACAGAATTAGGTCACAGTCCAAAGTTACGTACTTGGAAGTTCCAATGATTTTAGTAGGAGGATTAATTGCATGCTTAATCTGAAATCAGTGACACACGTTTAGCTTTGACTAACTTGGACTCTTACTTAGTAGAGAGAAGCAGGCTGTCACCACAGATGCCTGTTATTTCTCAAAATCAAGACTGGATGTGTTGTTTGAGAGCTGCACTAGTTCAGCCAAGTTTTCTGGGCTTGATGGGAGAGATTTTTGGAAGGGTGCAACAGCAGAGGAGGAGTGGAACAGCCGTTATTTCTCCCTGAACAGCAGCACACTGTGCATTCACCTTTAAATGATAATTTAAATATGGCTTAAAGTGATGTGCAAACTGGGCCATCACTAGAGTAGGAGTTACTAGAGTAGGATAAAGGTTTATATATGGGATAAGTTTCCTTACAGTTTTCAAATGTTCCAACCGTCAGAGTCTCATACTGAGCAACAACATGCAGAGCTCAATGGAATGGGAGACCAGTGAACCAGAAGTCTCAAGGGTTTACTTGCCTGGAGGCAGGGTCATCGTCCAAAGTCAGGTCCAGTCCTCGGGTCAGGTGAACAGCAATCCATGTTGTCAGATGGTCCAGGGAATCCAATGATCAAGGATCAAGGTGAAGAGGAAGCAGCAAAGTAGGGCCAGGAACTACTGACTACAGCTGGATGCTCTGCTTAAGAAGGCTGAAGCCAGCTGTTTCTCATCAGCGCCTTCTCCTCTGTATCCTTGAAAGCTGATCAGCTCCTCCTTTCAGGCTGTTCAGCAGGCAAAGCTGACTCCTGGCCCATGATACCAGTAACTTCTCTGCTGCTTAATCTTCTGGCTTGAAAATGGATGCTGAAGCAGCCAGATGTTTCTTTCTTTGAAGTCGAGGCTTTGCTACTGGGCTGCTGGTAGCAGATGCAGGAGGCTCTGAGGAAGCAAAGGTACTACAGTTCTCAGGTGTTCCAACTTTTAGACATCTGAATTTATGCTAATGAATTAACATCTAGTGCATCATGCCCCTTCAAGAACCTCTAGATTGCAGGGACTGGGTGTCTTACTGAAAGCAACACCGTTGCTGTTGCCCCATAGGCTAAGCCAGCTGCGGCTGGACTCATGTTTGTTTGTAGGCAGTATTGTCTAAAGCAGTATTTGTATTGCAAACCTACCCTGTAATTGGCCCAATTGGGGGGAAATTGGAGAACTGATATAGACAACCCCTCCTCTATTCATCAAATTATCAATATGAGAACTGGAGAGGGCAATTTGAATCTCCATGAGGATGCTGGTCTCCGCCAATTCACAGCAGTGTGTTTATTTTATTTTTATTTTTGCTTCTGCCACTAGGATCAGTAGGGTCTTGTGAAGCCAGGAAAAAATTGTTGGGGAGCTAGATTAGGCTTTTGACCTGAGAATTAA
Organism: Lacerta agilis; assembly: GCF_009819535.1. Lineage (NCBI taxonomy): Eukaryota > Metazoa > Chordata > Lepidosauria > Squamata > Lacertidae > Lacerta > Lacerta agilis. The sequence continues at coordinate 64,973,344 of NC_046317.1, read as the reverse complement.
CCACCTTTGCCCTAAGGTCAGTTGCAGACTCAGTTTCAGTTGTGCAATACTGCACAATTTGGTTTCAGTTTACTCTTAGATGGTACACCATCCAAAATTAATCCCTTGCTTTGCTAATATAAAAAACTGTCATTTTCCTCTTCTGCTGCCTGCCTAACCAGGAACCTGTGTGTGTTTCCTATATTGTATGGGACAGATCTGGAATACAAACAAGTAATTCTTGCTTCCGTATCCCAGAATCCTTGGTGTGTACCCTGCTATATGTAACACCTAGCAGAGACTTTATTTAGCTGATCTCCAGATTAGAACTAAGCCAGCTTTTGCCAATTTGATGCCCTCCAGATGTTTTGGACTACAGCTGGCTGGAGCTGATGGGAGTTGTAGTCCAAACTTTCTGGAGGGCACCAGGTCAGCAAAGACTGAAATAAGGCCCAGTCTGCACTATACATTTAAAGCACCATCATACCACTTTAATCAGTCTTGACTTACCCCAAAGCATCCTGGGAACTGTAGTTTATTACAGTTGTTAGGAGACCCTCTATTAGGGTAGTTTATTACAGTTGTTAGGAGGCCTGGGCAGGCCGCAGGCCTCCTAACAACTGTAATAAATGATTCCTTGCAAATGAAGGAAAACAACTTTTCTGCTTGTATACGTTGATAATATAATTTTGGTTACTGAGGACAAACAAGATTGTACAGAGACAAGATTGGGTGCAGGCCATGCTGTAGTGTAGTGCTTATGCAACTGTGAATAAAAGGTGGCTGGGCTCATTGTCTCAGGGTTTGGGGGGAAGAGGTGACAAAACTGATTTCCAATAAGTGCCCCCCTTTATTTCCATAACAAGTCCTTGAGTCTGTACTCTGAATGGTGACATCAGGGACCTAGAAGGTGCAGGGCTTGTCAGTCCAACCCCTACACAGTCTCATCAGGGCTGACCTTAAGGCAATTGGAGCAATTGGGCCAACTTGGGCCCCACGGGCCGCTCCTAAGGGGGCCCCTGCACCAAGGCAATCTAGATGGATTTTATTTATGTCTATAAGATTTTGCAGACTTTGGGTGTGAACCGGGGCCCTACAAAAAAAAATTCAAGTTGCGACCCACTACTTCAAATTGGGCCCCACTGGGTAGCCCTGAGTCTAATAGTTGCTGGGCCTGAGTTGCCCTACCCTTGCATGAAATCTTGGGGAGCGGGAGGGCTGGCGAGGCCACCTAGATTTAGAGGCCCTAGGCTTCAGCCTACTTAGCCTAAACATAAATCTGGCACTGATTAAATCCCAGCCTGTAGTTTCAAGGAATGGCCAGCAGATGGCAATACAATAAAAAGGGAAAGCAAATATTTATTGTTGATCTGCTATTTTTTGACAAATGGATGGATTGATTTCACTCCTCTCTTTCTGCATGTGCCATTCCCAAAGGTTCTCTCTTACGGGATAAGGGACCTCTACACCTAGAAAGCAGGATGGGGGAGGGACACACACCATAATTTGCAACCGGCTTCTCACCTCTCTCCTCTTGTCAGAACCCCAATCCCTTTGGCCCTGACTGGTTTGGCAACACACACAGTGTTCTCCCTTTTAGGCTTATTCTCAGATTGGGAAAACCCTATTTACAAGTGAGAATGTGTGAGATAGGGGCTGAGTGGGGAAGGGCATCATGAGGGCATTGCTAAATAAACAGAGACATAAGCAACCTTAAATTCCCATTAAACTCCAGTGTGGACAACCCCTCAGAGAAGAACATTGAGTTGCAACCACTCTGGGACAACAAAGTCCCTCACCACTCCTTTTAAGGCAGGCCTCTGGTCTTCTGCCTACTACGTAGACCAAACAATATGATGCTTTATGTCCTCCCAGTGCTATTGTTCTAGAGAAAGAGGCGCCAGAACTCACCAGGAACGCCTCCTTCATTCTCTTATAATGGCAATGGCACCCACCTGAGAGGTGCTGGAACTGAGTTCCAGCGACTTCTGGCTGAAAAAAAGCCTTGCTTCTTTCCATTACCCAACGCCGAGAGAAAGCCTTTTCAGCACCAAGTGGTACTGGGAAAGGGTCAGGGCCTCTGGCAACCTGGAGGCAGGTGGCAATCAGATACTGAAAAGCGATTCATCTGGATTGGGGAATTTCCAGGTTTGAACTGCAGCCTCTCCTCTGGGGTGGAAATGGGAGCTGCTATAGAAATCGATGGGAGCAGAAAGGATTTTAGCATACCTGCGATTTGTCAGCAGCACTGAAAAATAAATTATACATATATAGCAAAAGTGCCTGCTCTTTCAAACCCAGATCTTACTTCATGTAGTAAAATCTATTTTGGGGCTTATAAACATTTAAAGAAACCATCCCTACCAGTACAAACGAAGTCCATTATTTCCACAACTACAGGTTGTAGGGGTTGAAAGAGCAGCTAAAGACAGCCCTGGAGTGCAACCCATTACTATTACTGTATTGCGGGTTAGAGGCCACACTGATGGGGATGCCCAACAAAAAAAAATCCCTCACAGGAAATTCCCATCCAATTGCAACGAAGACCAGCCTCCTTACATTTCCCCCTCGCGCCCTCTCGACGCCCGAATCCAGCGCTCATTTGCATACTGCAGTGTTTTTCCCACATTAAATTAAAACTTGGAATTTTTTTCTTTTTTTACTGGGGTTTGTTGGACACGTTAATGCCCAGTCACAAACACGGGGGAAACCCAGGATTTCTCCGCTGTTTCCTTCGAGCTGCTTTTTTTTTTTCTTCCACAGACGGAGGAGGCGAAGAACCAAAACTCCAAAGTCACCCCTGGAATGCGGCCTCCGTACGCACAACGTGCTTCTGCGTGCGGCGACCGCCGCGAGATTGTGAAGAAGCGGAAGTGACGTCACCGCGCGTTTCCGGGCGACGGGGCTTGCGGCCTGTCCGCGTGTCTAAGGAAACGGGCGAAGAGCGACGGGCGACGTCGGGCGGGTTCCTTCTCTCTCTCTCTCTCTTTCTCTGCTTTCTGCTCGGGAGCTCCTTGACGGCAATGGCGGTGCGGGCCAGCTTCGAGAATAACAACGAGATCGGCTGCTTTGCCAAGCTCACGAACGCTTACTGCCTGGTGGCCATCGGGGGTTCAGAGGGCTTCTACAGGTAACCCCCCCCCCCAAAAAAGGCCTTCCTCTCAGCCTGGTCGTCTCGAGTCTCTCCAGGTTATTTCTGTCAGCCTTTTCTCCTGCCCTTCGAATTCGGACCCTGAAACCAGAGAGATCCCTGCGCAAAGCCAGGCCTGACCCGTGAAAAGGAAGCTGCCGCTCTGGTTCCACGGCAGCCGGGCTTCTTTCCCTGCCTTCCCCCCCCCCCGAATATTGCTAAATCTAGGCGAGAATCCATTAAGGCGCTGGGCAAATTATGGGTGGCAGGTTTTTATCTGTTATTAATCCTGAATGCGGCTTCCACACTGGTGATTACACCAGTCCTAAAAAAATCTATTATTGGCTCTCGGCCTGTTTCCGAGCACCACTCAAAGTACTGGTGATGACCCTTAAAGCCCTAAATGGCCAACGCCCTGTCTTACCTGAAGGACACTGAGGGCCTTCTGGCTGTTTCCTCATTATGAGGAGGCCTAAATAGTCGCACCTGCCCAGTGGCACGCCCTCCTGTCAGATGTTAAAGAGATAAACAGCTGTATGACTTTTCATAGACATCTGAAGGCAGCCCTTCTTTGGGGAAGCTTTTAATGTTTGATGTGTCATCGACCCCTGTGTTTTGTTGGGGGGTTCCCAGAGTGGCTGCGGCAACCCAGTCAGATGAGTGGGGTATAAGAAATAAATTGTTGTCTCTTCTTTTTTTGAGACTTGGAAAATGACGAGATGGAACGGAGTTCAGAGTCCATCTCCAGCATTGAAAGAGAGTCACTGACCCATTATTGTTGGTTGGTTTCTCTGTTTTCGTCAAAGGCTGTTTGCCTCTTTAAATTGATAAATATGCTACCTGGGTTCTTCCAGTTTAGCAACAAGCTCATGCCATGCCATGTTGGTTTATGCCACAATAAAGCCGTATGCCAGGATAAATCTGTTAGTTGTTAAGGTGCTGCAAGAGCTATTTGTATTTGCTGCAGGAGGCTCATGTGACTGACTATCCTTGTGCAAGTTTCTCCTTTATTCAAGTCCTTGACAATGTAGTGATGTTGAATTCGGTACCGTTTTACAATTTTCATTCTGCTGTGCTTTAGTGTGTTTGAAGGGGAGCTTTCGGATACCATCCCTGTAGTTCATGCTTCAATTGCCGGATGTCGAATCATTGGCAGAATGTGTGTGGGTAAGTTGCATTCTCCAATCCAAGTTGCATTCTCCAATCGGGTTGTCTGAATCCTTCTTAAAATATAAATGCTGTAGCTCAGTGATACAGCATCTGCTTCCCAGATTCAATCTCCGCCATCTTCAGGTAGGGCAGGGAATGTCCCCTGACTGAAACTCTGGAAAGCCACCACTGGTCAGTGTAGACAACACTGAGCTGGATGGTCCAATGGTTTGATACAGCATAAGGTAGTTTCCTGGTTTCGTGTAAGGAAAAGGGAGGGACCAGTGAAAGGGGAAAGTGAAATAAAGAAGAAAAAGGAAGAGAAAAATACTAACAGTAAACAGCAATGTGAACTGATGGTAGTATACTGTTATTAGTGTTAAAGCGTTCTAACATAATGTTATCTAAGAACTGGAAAGCAGATAGCTAATATCACTGTCCTCTTGCGACTTAAGTCACCACTGTTTTCAGGAATATCTAGCAGCTGCAGAATATCCAATTCCCAAGAGGATGTACTCCAGGTCCAGGAAAAAAAATTAAAGGTGGAGACTATTTTCACTGCTTTCTATTTTAAAAAAAAAATGTTTCTTGTGGCTTAGAAACCTGTTGTCTAGCAGAAAGACAGGATATATTTTTTAAAAAATAATATAAACTTTTTAATTAAATTAACAACTTAGTTCTTCTGGCAGTAGTTTGTTAGCTAGATATATTGCATTTATTATACTGTATAAAATTTTATATATCTGAATGACTATTTGGTGACCCTGTACTGGGGCGGGAATATATGCCTTGGTTTACTTGCATTCAGTGTGTGTAGTTATTTGCTTTGTGAATGCATTTCTGTACTCCATTAACAGCAAGAAAGGTGTCACAGGAAGTTGGGTTAGATCCATTTCTGTGATTCTGTGGAAGAGTTCACACAGTTAATAGTTTACTGTGAACATGCAGGTGGCCCCCACTTTTCTTCTCCCCTAGTGCAAATGGGAGTGTCAAACCATGATCCCAGGATTTGTTTTCTGGGTAGTGGCTGTTTGTGTTTCTTCAGACAAACCATGATCTTAAGTCAGTGGTGTTCTTGTCTTCCCAATTGTTTGAGCAAAAGAAACCACACATCCCAGTCCCTACATAAGCCAGGGATCATGGTTTGTTCTGGCTACCACTAGGGGAGGAGTGAAGCCATCTGTGTGTTCATGATAAACAGTTAACTATTGTTTACTATGACCTGTGAACTCCACCAGTGGTTTTTTTCATTAATTGCTTTATGGCATTCAGGTTTGGGAGAGAAAGAAAATTAAAGACCTGTTACTCCTGAATCTTGAATTGTTTCTCTTTTCTCTCCCCCCCTCCCTTTTCTTTTAGGAAACAGGCATGGCTTGTTAGTCCCAAACAATACCACGGACCAGGAGCTTCAGCACATCCGAAACAGTCTTCCAGACTCCGTACGAATTCAGCGAGTGGAAGAGCGCCTCTCTGCCTTGGGCAATGTCACTACGTGCAATGACTATGTAGCACTTGTCCATCCGGACATTGACAGAGTAAATTAGTTCATTTTGATTGAATTTTTCAGCAGTTAACGTGCTACCACTACTTACGTTAAGTAGTGATAGTAGTTTAGGGAGCCCCCTTCTTCTACACAAAGTTCAGCAGTTGAACTGCCTGCGAACTCTGGCATCCTCTCTTCCAGGCTCTTGACACCATCAGCTGAATTTTACAACAACTGGAAGGCAGGATGCCAGAGGCATAGTTACAGAGACAGTTGGCAGAATGGAAGAAAGGAGTTATCATTTAAACTATTATTTTTTATTTTATTAAATTTCTATACTGCCCTTCAGCTGAGGATCACAGGATGATTTACAATATAAAACCACAAAAAAGTTGGTGGCGGCAGCATGCTAATTCCATTCTAGTTGTAGTAAATGCTTTTAATATGGCTTTCCTTCTAGCCGTAAGAACTACATGCTGTGTGCTATTGATCACTACTGACGAGATTCTGTGGTCAGAGGCAATGGAAACTGATCATGCTCAGTTGAAATCACCTAGCAACCTAGGAAGTTGTTTTATTTCATTGGTTCACAGAAGTCAGTACTGTCTACACCAGGGGTCAGCAAACATTTTCAGCAGGGGGCCAGTCCACTGTCCCTCAGACCTTGTGGGGGCCCGGACTATATTTTGAAAAAAAAAAAAATGAACGAATTCCTGTGCCCCACAAATAACCCAGAGATGCATTTTAAATAAAAGGACACATTCTACTCTTGTAAAAACACGCTGATTCCTGAACCGTCTCCATGGGCCGCATTTAGAAGGCGATTGGGCCGCATTCGGCCCCCGGGCCTTAGTTTGGGGACCCCTGGTCTACACTGACTGGCCGTGGCTGTCCATGGTTGAAGGCAAGAGTCTTCCTCAGCCCTGAATTGAATCTGAGACCTTCTGCATGTCTCTGGTGGTGCACTGGCACAGAGCAACAGCCCTTCCACGGCCAGTATCTAAACACAGGCTCTTCTAAACATGAGTAGTGGTTTTTGTTTATTATAAACTGTGAGTTTAGTTCTCAAAAAGGCCTTGATATTAATATTGTGATCATATGTACATTTCTTAAAGAGAGAATTTGATTTGGCGTTTGGTTTTAATTAATTAAGAAAGGTTTAATGTGTTCACAGGGCTGGTTCTAAACATTTCATATAATTTTTACAGGAGACAGAAGAGATTTTAGCAGACGTACTAAAAGTGGAAGTATTTAGGCAGACAGTAGCAGAACAAGTGCTGGTGGGAAGTTATTGTGCTTTCAGCAACCAGGGAGGACTTGTGCACCCAAAGACTTCCATTGAAGACCAGGATGAGCTCTCCTCATTGCTACAAGTCCCACTTGTGGTAACTACTCTTTCTCTTGAATTTTTTTTTTTGAGTGCCCAGTTTTCTTATACTGTGAAGCAGTTAACAGACCAAGTTTGAGTTTTCTGCTGCTGGCCCCCACACCTAGTGGTCTCAGAAGACTGAGATCACAGACCATACCCTTTGTATTTATGACTGAGTTACCATATCCACACCCTGGCCAATTCAAAACACGAGATCACTTTCTAACGCCAGTTCTAACCATTCCTAAATTAAACTGTTTCTTAGTATGATGCTGGGCAATGTATAAAAGCACAAGACTACTCTCTTTTCCCAAAACAGAAAAATTGTATACTAGGAGAATGGGTGGGGAGAAGAATATGAAGAGCAATGAAGAATTTGCGTGAATGTTTACATTAACAAGAAACACTTAATGACTTGGAAGACATCTAAGACTGAGTGTTTTAGAGTGTCTTGGGGAGAGGGGTTTGAAATGTGCTTTGGGAATAGCATTGATTAAATGTAAAATGTCAGAGTGCCATTGTTACATTGGCTGCACACAGTGTTAGTGATTATAACTGGTTTCAAAAGGGTCAGTCTAGAGCTATTTGACAAGTACCCCTCTTAAGAAACTCACTTAAAAGGGATAAAAGCTTTTGATGCTGCTTCTCCTGGAATTCTGTAAAAAGAACTTTGGAATGCCAATCTTGTTTTGATTCAACTCTTCACTTACCCTAATTGTCTGCCTTTTAGAATCCACACACTGTAAAGAGAATCCTATCAGTTACTATAGCTAACACTGAAAAGTGATGTGTACATTAACGGTTATGTTGATCACAGGTATCGATGATTATTTCTACATATTAATTAGCAGCCAGGGCAGCCTTTTCTGAGCAAAAGTGGGTGTGATGAAAATGAGGTTAACTCTATCCTCTCTGGTCCCTTCTTAGCAAGTTGCTTTCTCAGCCATGGGAGTCAGGGGATGGGGTTGTGATAAGGAGTTTCCATATCTTACATGTATATTTGTCCCCCAAATTGGAAAAAAAACAGCTCACATAGAGTGGTTTTAAGCTGTAAGGGATTAAGCCACCCATTTTCTACATAGGTGGAGCTGGTTCCAGTCTCAAAGGATTGAAACAAGTGGATAATAACATGCAGAAATCTATGTTATGTGTGGTTGAAGCCTACGTGGAGTGGGGCGCAGAAATGCAGAATCCTAAAACAGAAACACACCCTGTGTTTAAACTCCACACAATAGATGATCACTTGTGCTGTAAATAGTTTGCAAAGACCCAGTGGATTCCCCCAGGCCACTCAATGAGAATTGTGGGCTGGAGAATTGGGGCCTGGCTTTTCTGATGTTTCTGAATGCTGGGCTATATTATTTTTGAAATGGTGGTAATACATAAAGAGCCTTCCTGGTTCTGGAGGGCTTGGCTTTTATTGCCTTTTCAAATATTTTACTTAAAATATTTCTATCCTGCCATTCCACTAAAAAGTATTCAAGGCTATTGGTTCCAAACTAAATTATCAGTTACATATACAGTACTTTACTTCTGGCTCATAATACATCCAACCCTGGGTGGTGGAAGGTATTAACTCTGATGTTAGTGCATTGGGTATTGCCGTTATAGGTGAGCATGACAAAAAAAAAAATCTCTTAGCCAGAGGTACTATCATGAATGTCTCTCTTTTTTACCAGGCTGGAACTGTTAATCGTGGCAGTGAGGTGATTGCAGCTGGAATGGTTGTGAATGACTGGTGTGCCTTCTGTGGCCTGGACACAACCAGCACAGAGTTATCTGTTATTGAGAGTGTCTTTAAACTCAATGAATCACAGCCAAGTACCATTGCTACTACTATGAGAGATTCTTTGATTGACAGGTAGGTTTGACACGTTTTCTCGCAAATCCAGTAAATGCCTAAAGGTAGGTGACTGCCTGGATTCTCATTTTGCTTATTATAACTTTCCTGTGATTAATCACAAATGGTGGTGATTATAGTTCATTTCTTCAGTTGTCTCTGTACTTTTACCTGCTTGTCACAGTCTGTGAAACTGATCTGCTAGAAGTTCTAGTACCACTTTCATCATTTGCAAAGAGAATACTTTTTCTATATATCCCACTCACCATTTTCACTCCACTTACATGAGGGGCCCATAAACATAAGTGAAATTGCATAAAGTGGGGAGCAAACCACTTCAATAGGGGGGAGCGCAGGTAGGAGAGGGAGACTCATCCTGGAAATTGTTTGGGGCCGCTGCCCGCCCTGTCCCAAGCCTGCCTAAGGAGAGCTAGTGTGCGTGGTGGTGGATGGCCACAGAGGACGAGGGCTGAGAAGAATGCCCAGCAGAACTGTTGCCAGAATGGGTGTGCAGAGGTGGGGAGAAGGCACTTCCTGCTCCGTGATGCTGGCCAAGGCAGCAGCCCAGAGCAACTTCCAGGCAGCAGCCCAGAGTGAGGCAAGGCCTATCTTATCTATTTTGTGTCGACCCACATAAATATTTATTTTGTGTTGCAAAAAGATTGTGAGCCATGCAAGTGGCATGCGTGTAAGTGTGTATGCAGGTGATGCGCCTGTAATTAATATTTGCAGTGACTTGATCCACGACTCGATTCAAGAATAATAAACTTTGTAAGTTTTTTAAAAAACCTTGCAGCTTCTTGTGCATCTTCTACCTGTGTGAGCACATTGTGCTTTGTTACTGGCTTATGGAATGGCCAAAAGGGGCAGTGAATAAAGTGGGAAGCCACTGGACTCTTTGCCTTTATGTGGTATGTCTAATCTCCTGACCATTGTGAGAATTCAGTACTGACATGGCTGTATAGCTGATATTTCTACATGCATCCAGTGAGTGACCTTCACAATGCAGTCCAATTAATGTGACAGGTTTTGAATTCTTTGTTGCCCCTTGCCTGGTTTTTTAGATGACGGAGATGAAAATAAGACAGCCTTGCTGGAGCCCCAAAAGTATTTTTGGCTAACCTTCATTTCTGTTTCCTTTTTTAGCTTGACATGATCTCCTGCTCCCTAACCACCACAGAAGCACTGAAGGCCAGATTATGATCTTGATTGCTCACTGAAGTAAATGCTCTGTTTATTACTCTGCAGACCTAGACCAGGAAGGGCATACAACAATCAGCATTTCTAAACTACAATGTTACATTACTTCTGCTAATATGGCCTGCTTTCATTAATTCATGAAATAATTTTCAAATTGTGAGTGTATGTTTTAGAAAAATGTTTAAAAATGTCATTACATGTAATAATGGTTTTTTAAAAAAAATGGTTTTCTCCTTCTGCATTCACAGGCATGTGCCTGAACCAGCTTTCATTTCTTGATTAGACACAGCTGGGATTTCTACTGTATCATTTTTACATAGCCTGCAGTGTAGATTAATGTAGCTGTCTTATGTAAATTTGGTAGTTAGACATTCCCTGTTAAAAGGACTGAAATAAGCCATGGAGCTTTTTGCCATATCTCTAATTCTGTAAAGCCAACATGTGCTAGCAGTTCTCTGAAATGACACTGGCCTTTATCTGTGGAGGAAGACATGGTAAAAGACCAATCCATCCATCTGCTGAAGTTAGTAAGAGCCTTTACTTTAGAGGAAATAGCCTGGGTGGAAATAATTTATTTTGACCTCTTTGTTGTATGCACACTTCCTTAACAATTCAGTCATAAGAAACTACTTTGCAACCTGTATCTTAAGCCTCTTATGAGGCTCTGCTTTGTTGTGCAGCGATAGAAGCAATCCTTGGAAGTAGGTGATGGTGTCACTTGAGGCTTAATGCCAAAGGCAGTTAAAACTAATAAACCTTAAAGCTAGAAACGGTTGTTCTGGACATTGATACTGGAATTCAATATAAGGGATAACGGCTGGATCAAACTTAAGGGATCTGAAAGAACACATAAGTTTTGTTAAACAATCTGGCCTTTACTTGAAAGTTTACCATAGCTACTTTATGATTTCATAGCTTTTTCTTTCCCTGCTGCAGTTTACTGGCCAAAGTACCTGTTTCAATTGTGCCAACTGTCTTTTCTCATTGTTCCTGGCTATTACAAAATCACCCTTGTATTTCTCTGTAAGGTGATCCAGCATGCTGCACTCCATGTTTTACTACATCTAGCTCAGACACATCCCAGTAATGAAGGATGGTGCAAGTTAAAAGCAGCTGAAGGTGTATTGCACTGGAGTGGGGAACCTTTGATCCTCCAGACAGTGCTAAAATACAGCTCCCAACATCTCTGATTATTGGCTAGGCTGGTGGGAGTTGAGAGTCCAGTAACATCTAGAGAGCCACAGGTTTCTTGCTCCTGTATTACACATGTAATCCTCCAGTCTTGCACTATTGCTTACATTATTTCCCAAATATATTACTTTCCCCACCTCCCACAATAGTGGGGTTTTGCAGTTCTTAACACGCTGATGCTGTTAAGGGAATCTAGTGCAGCAATAAAGTGTTCAGCTCACAACATATTTTCTTTATGAACTGTAGTGGTCCAAGGCAGCAATAAATAAATAATAAGGTAACAAGTTCTTAGCCTAGACTATTGAAAGCTCCTTTATAGCTATAGTACTTCCTTACTGACATTACACAAAATGCCCTACTGCAACAGCTTCCAAGCATTCGTCTAGCGGAAGGCTGCCCCACAAGACGAATTTGTCAATGGGGCTGCCTTGCAAGACGAATTTTTTTTTCGTCTAACGAAAACCACTATTTGCATTGGTGCTTCGCTAGACGAAAAAATCGCTAGACGAAAATACTCGCAGAATGAATTATTTTCGTCTAGCGAGGCACCACTGTATTTGCACTCACCATACATGCTCGCATTGGAACGTCTTGTAAATATCTAGCATCCATATGACTACGCCTTGAAGTGCAGCCACGTTGAATAATAATTGCTAAACGACTGTATCCCAGATGTGAGTGCAGTGGCATTTGATTTAGCTATCTGACCCACAGATGACAACTAAGAGATTGAGTGTGCACAGAGGACTAGACATTTTCTTCTGTCATGTGACTATTTTTCTGAAAGTAGCCAGACTGATCTGTGAAGCAAATGTAACCTCCTGCAGCATCTTTTAAATTTGGTGTTAGCAAAAGTGATGGGTAGAATGTTTAAGAAAAGGGGAACAAATAACTTCTGCAGTAACCAGTTGGAAAGCGACTACTTGATTTTTAAAAAAATCTATTATGAATATGGAAGAAATGGAAAATACATTTAACACCTTTAAGTGTGGAATCTAGAAACAAGCTCCCATCAACACATTAGAAAAGCAAAATATTTCTGCCTGAAAACAGCAAAAAACAAAAACTCTGAAAACCAGGAGAACACCTTAGGAGCTGGCAGATTTATTGGAATAGTAATAAACTGGCCAGTCTCAAATTTTTAGAGAGTTTGGAAACAACAGATGCTGTTCAAGTGTCCTGACAAGCATTCATTTAAAAATGTATGACAAGATGACAAACTCCTTTAATAAATGTGCTGGTGTTTGATTTCATGAGCACTTTGTATGTGTGGTATGGCAAAATGACAAACTCCTTTAATAAATGTTTTGATTTGCATTGTAACACAAGTAGATTTAGATCTGACTCAAATAATAATGAGATGGGACATTATAACAGATTGATACATTGTAAGATAAAAATTTTAGGTACTAGGGTAAGACCAAGTATCAGCAAGGAGGTGTTTTCAAAGCGGAGCTGCAAGACAAGGATGAAATCCTATTGAGTCTATATCTTTTAAATAAGTGGATAGTCTGACAGAATTAGCTATGGGGCAAAACTAAATCTAGTTAATACCATATGTGATCTTGGTGGTGTGTTACATAGGGACCACTCAGCTATTAGCAGGAGGCTTCCATGATGTTTAAAGCAGATAAAGCTTTAGGGGCAATTTTAATTATTTTGAAAGCAAAAATGGATTGCCATAAGACAGTTATGCAACTTCTAGATTATATTAAGTATTTGCTCTGGAAATTTTATGCTTCTCAAGTGAGTAATTTCAGAACAGTAGCAGTGTTTGGAATTAGATTAAGGTAGGTAGCCGTGTTGGTCTGACGCAGTCGGAAATAAATTAAAAAATTGTTCAGTGGCACCTTAGAGACCAACCAAGATACCATCTGAAGAAGTGTGCATGGACACGAAAGTTTATACCCAGAACAAACTTGGTTGGTCTCTAAGGTGCTACTGGACAAGTATTTGGAATTGTGTTGAAAGGAAACTTGATAGTGTGAAAGTTATTCCTGGGTGCACAACAAAACCATATTAAGAGTTCCATAGAATAGCCGAGTCCCAAGCTTGCAACTTGTATGGATATTTTACGCTGCCCAACTCTTTGAAGCCTTTGCAGTGCTGCAATTAAATTCACATATAAATCAGTATTTGGGGGTGGTAAAATGCATATGCAAGTACTGTCAACCTGCATTTCACTGTTTGTAGCACTTTCACATCTGTTCAGGTTCATTGTATTAATAGTGATTGCATGCAAACCACACAGTTTACTGAGGTTTATGTTGTTGGTTCACAGAAGCAACTCCTTGCATGCACTGCTAAAAGTCAACATGGCCTATCTAAGAACCATGCTTGCCATCCTCCCCTGAGTTGATACTTAATGAATAGCTGCAAAAAAGGCAAAATGCTGTAGCACCTTACAGACTGCCTTATTGTGGCATGAGCTTTCAAGGCAACATCAAATGTATTAAGTGTGTGCTTTTAAGTATTACATGGCTTTACTTTTCTAAACTTTAACCTGAAAGTGAAGGTAATATAAGGGAAGTATCTTCTAGTTACTGTTACATGCTGAAACTGGGACAATCCAGTGTCTCCCATAATACCAATTTGATGGATAGTTGTTGGGGAGGGAATGGAAACCCCACCTTGAATAGTTCATGATTTTTGCCCCAGTTTGAGGGGGTGGAAAGCCTGAGGTGGATGTGCAGACTATAGTCCGTGGACATGGGATAAGCACCTCTCCTCCCAAGTGGACCCTGCATCTCCATTATTTTGGCATTTAAAAAGGGTTGGTATCAGGCTACTAGCAGAACAGACACAGTTGGCAGAATGGATTGTCCCAACTCAAAATCTGCGCCAGAGGATTGGGGAACCCTCCATAGCAGATTTGGGGAAAATAAAGGAAAGTCTCTGTGATGTTGGGTGTCGTCCTTACGAGTTTTGGCAACATGAACTTGTGATATGAAAATAAAAATTACAACCCCAAAAGGTATTTCTCTGATTACACTCCTATAATTTCCAATAGGTCTCTAGCATAACAGCAAGTAGAGAATCTCCTGAAAAGGCCAAAAACATTGATGTCTTGCCAACAAGAATGACAAAAATATACTGCATCAAAATAAAACAACTTGGTTTGTCTAGCCTTTGACTAAACCTGAAATACTTAGTTTTTATACCTACCTGGAAAGCAGAGTTGGATAGTTTCTATCAGGCCATCAAGAGCACAACTAGTGAATGCCATCCACTGTAGTAGTCTAAAAGATAAGTGCAGCTTTCTCTCGTGTTTTAAAGATACATGTGGCACACCAAGATCATTTAAGCAGCGATACTATAAAATACTGCAATTTACTTCATACATTTTGGAGAATTTTCCAGATTAAAGTTTCTAAATCGGAATCTTTAGGATAACCTCCCACTCATGATTAAGTGGTATATAAATGCCTCTTGAATAAACAAATCAGATTTTAAAAACGAATTTCCTTCTAGATGCCACTCCTTTCCTGCACTACCGCAACTACAATTCTCATCATAATTTTGTTAAAGAATGTCAAGCATCCTAATGTACATGCCACTTGGCCTCCATTTATTAAAAAAAAAAAGGATCAAGGGGACTAGTATTTGCAGAGTACCAGATACAGTATCAAAGGTGGTATGTTTCCGAGTACCAATCACTGGGGTACTTGCATGTCCTTGTGGCTTGCATCTGGTTGGCCACTGAAAGAACAATGTTGGGCTGGATGGACCTTTGGCCTGATTCAGCAGGACCCTCCTTACATTCTTAAATATCACAGAATTTGCCTTTAATCTTATAATGGTAACAATTTATTGTTGCCAACTTAAAATAGTGGTAATATGACATTTAAATATTTAGTACATGACAGGTTCTTAAAAACAAGTTTTAAGGGCTGCATTCATGTTAGTGTTCGAACCCAATTGCTTAGTCTTGCAGACTGGTTGTATTCACAAATTTCGGTTCCTAGTTGCTGTTGTGATTTGATGTGGCTTTAGAGCTGTTTGAAGTCGTGGTCTACACAGAATTATCTCCTAAGAGCTCTTTATGTGTGTCTGCTATTGCAGAGTGGGAACATCAGCTAATTACCATGAATGTACAAAACATCTGACCAGCAGGTATTGGACAAAAACGGTATCCAGGTAATTGCCTGGTTCCTGTAATAAATTAAAATATTTCAGAATGACTCAGCCTCAGAATGTCTTCTTCAGAAGGTCCTGAAGTGTTCCTTTTATGTCCCACAGTATTATCTCTCTCTTTTTGATGAGACAAGTGTAGAAAAAAACAACTTGTTGAGAGGTGTTTGGCTACACTGGCAAATGCTGGGTTTAAAAGAGGGCACTGAAGAAGATTGCTCGGGTGAGTTGAAAAAAGGTTGAAGCAAACTCCTCTTGAGGTCTCTGACACTCACTGAGTGGGTTGGTGAAAAATGTCACACCGAGACATACACGGCACTGAGGCAGTCAGTCAGAAGGAAAGCGGCTCCACCGTGCAAGGCCACCTGGGTTTAATTGAATTTTGTTCCTGTTCTTTCAGTCCCAGAATTCTCTCTGACTCATCTAAGTCTCTTGAAGAGTAGTTATGTATGTTTGTTTGGCAGGCTATCCTTCAATCTCCCCCTTTTTAAAATGTCTGCAGCCTGTTGCCACCATCCTCAATAGTCGTCACCATCTTCTTCCACCTTGTCAGCCCAAACGAGCTGGTGAGCCTGTCATACCCACTCTTGGACGGGTCGTCTGTAATAGGTCACGCTTTGCTGGACCTCTTTGTTCTTGAACTGGAAGATTGTGTATACCAGGACAAGGATACACAGAGATAAAATGCAGGGGATCACAACTGCAATTGCATTGACAGTGCTAGGCACATCGTTTATAGTCACCATGATATCCACGTCATCGTGAGAGAGCCGCCGGTCTTTGCTCCGCTCAACCTCCTTTTGGTTGCAGCCCATCCAGTCTTTGAGGATTGACCTGGGGTATCCCGGCTCAACAGTCAGCCTCTGGTTATCAAACTTCCAGTATTCCTTACCTTTATAAAAATAGGTATAAACTGGAAAAGAAAACAGATATTATTCCATTCTGTGCCATTCACATATTCTGGAGGTGTGCAGGTAAGAGAAAATATTCTGTATATGGCAAGAGTGGTTATGTTGGAAATACAGATGGTCTGTATGATATATGTTGGATAACGGCGCGGGGGGATCTATCTTACCCTATGCAAAGAAAGTAACTTTTGCTTCTGTGCTTGCATTCATGGGGATAAGAAAAACTGATTTATTTATTTTTAAATTAAAATCAGGAAAAAAACTCAGATGCAAACCAATCAATCACCCAGTTTAGGAAGAATATCATGTGCTATGAAGTTTACTTTGGGGTGGGCGGATATGTGATATATTATGGGCAAGTAAATGTCCATAACTACATGTGTCTACAATCTTGTAAATGTTCAGGCTTTAATACTATCTGAATGTAAAGTTCAACACATGGAGGATTATTAAACACTACTAAGCTGCTAAATAAGCCACATGCTTAATACTTACAGCCTTCTTTACTGACAAAAGCTCCTTGCGGGGCTTGTGGGATTCCTTTCCACACAGTGATGGGTTTGGGGTAGCCTGGATCTGTTGCTCTCTTGTCTTCATTATACCTCCAATATCGGTCTCCTTTGAAGAAATAGGTTTTGCCTACAGGCTCCCACCTTAAAGCTGTGTCGATCCCTTCCCGGGGAAGACAGCTGCCCAACTCCACTAGGTTGTGTGGGTACCCTGGCTCTGCAGTCACCTCCTTGAAGACCCAATATTTATCTCCTAGGCAAGAAAGCAGGAGAGGAGGGTGGGTAAGACATATATAATCAGCAACAGTCAATGGGACTTTGCCTTCCTCTGGAGCAGGTTTGGGGGACAACAGGAAGGGGAAGTTCACTCACACAGCATTGGATACAACCTCAAAATGTTTACCTTTAAAGAAAACAAATTTCCCATCAGATCTTTCATAGGCAGCATCAATTTTTGCAGGGAGCCCTTTCCAGAACTGTTCGATCTGCATGGGGTAGCCTTCTTGCACTCGATTGTTACGGAGACGCCAAAACCAGCGGTCCTTAAAGGAAAAGAATAAGGAAAAAGAAGAGTCTTGTTAAATGTCTACATCAGATTCCAACAAGAAGTGATGAAGTTAATTTTAAAATATCACAGCACCCTCAGGTTTACTAACATCAGACATCCCTTTAACTTTCAGATCACCCAGTGTTCCTCTCAAGCAGAATTAGACTCCTCTGCTTTGTTATCTTATATTCAGTACCAGTCATAAAAAAACAGTCTTACTAAGCAGTAACTGCCACCTCAAAAAAGTGCCAAATAGTGCCACTACCGGTAACTGCCACCTCCAAAAGTTGCAATTTCGTGCCCTGCTCAGAACTTCTCTCGCTATTTCTGCTACCAAGTCATTACCCCAGACAAAATCATAGTGTGCTTTATTATTTATGATATTCTCTATGTTTAATGTCTCAAAATAGAATTCAGTAGCAGGACCAGAGTGAATCACAGAGGGCTGTGTTCATCTTTTACTCTGAGCAGACCCACTGAAATTAATGCACACAAACTAGTCATGTTCATGTATTCCAATGGGTCTACTCTGAGTAAAAGTTAATTGACTACAATCCACATGTCCAATCTACACACACTGTTCAATAAGAAGGTAGAATTCTGGAATACTAGAGAAGATTCCTTGGTCAGGACAAATGCTGAAAACAGGAACTACGTCTGCAGGGCTTGCTTGGAAGCAAGTGAAAATTGATATATGTTTTTGTCCTAGATTTAAGAAGTTTCACTTAATTTAAGTGTTACTGTAGGAAACACATTATTTCAACTATCACAACAAACATTCTAATTTATTATCATCTCTTCAAACCAAGAAGCAAGCTAATCCACAATTTGTGACATCTACCAAGAAAAGAAATGCAGAGATTAAAATACCAAGAAATTTTAGTGGCATTTAATTAATTATACATGCATTTGTAATATATAAAGATTAATGAAAACAGCTTTGACAGGATGATTTTCACTACCTTAAAAACAAACATTTCTCCTCTGAAGAGAGCCACAGTATTGAAGTTCCCATCACAAATGTTTGGTTTACTGCCTGGGGTGGAAGGCCTGTCTCCTAGAGGAGGTCTGGGAGGTCTCGAATGTCTGTCATGTTTTCTTTCTGAAGTGGAATGGATTCTACGAACAGGAAGGGTTGGTAAAGGTCTAGTGGGTTCTAGTGGCTCAGCAGGTGGGCCTAAAAAAAAGAAGAGGGAAGAGAGAAAACTAATCAGCAGCTTGAATATTGTACCCATCATTTGAAAGACCATCACAAAGTTTGAACACTCCTTCCCAATTTTTTCCTCAAAATCTTTCCATCCACCACAGACATAATCACCATCCTCAACTTGTTGTCAAAATTATTGGCTGTAGATCACGGAATCATAGAATTGTAGAGTTGGAAGGGATCACGAGGGTCATCTAGTCCAACTCCGGCAATGCAGGAATCTTTTGTCCAATGTGGGGCTTGAACCCATGAACCTGAGATTAAGAGTCTCATGCTCTACCAGTTGTGCTCTCTCATCCCAATCATGCTCATACTTTTGTGTAACACCATTTGCATCCCAGTACCTCAAAAACCTAATCCAAGAGTTTCGTTATCTAACCTAAAGGTTTTCCCCAAGCAATCTAGGTTTTTAAAGTTCCCCTTGTCTCCGTTGCTGTTTCCAAAATTTGCTGTTGTATCACCTATATAGAATATCAGGATCTAAAATCCCAATGAGAGCTAACTGCTCTCATTGCATAGCAATAAGGCACTCAGAAGCAACCCTCTGCAAAAGTATACATCAAATTCACATAGTTTATATATATACTTTCTATTCCTTAGCCACAAACCTTGTAAAGGAATGTCCTATAGCTGGAGTCAGGAGAGGTGTATAAGATGGAAGTGGCTATTTTCAGGTGGTGAACAGCAGGAGCCAGCTCCAGATTCTGCAAATTGAAGCTGTCTCAGGCTGGAGCCAAAGAAAAAAGTGTTGGCCCTTTGCAAAAGGAGCAGTGTATCTGGTTGGATACAGGTGACCATTTAACCACACAACTGCACTGGGTGTATCATAAGTCTCTCCCCACTCTGCAGCCCAGCAACTTGGCAGCATGATAAAGAGGGCTGATTCACACATAGGCATGACATATGCATGCCAATCACTTAAATTCTTACCAATTTATTTCCCTGCATTCTAGTAACCTCCACATTAGGCCACTGAAATATCTCATACATGGGTCCGCCTCTGACGATTGTTCACACACTGACTGCATTGGCGATCTAGTCAGCCCCTGTCCTCTTGAGCTAACTGAGACTAGGCATTATGGTCATATGTTGGTGGTTCAACTGCACTAACACCTACCTGTAAGTCAAAGTGCCAGTTTGGGCTTTTAAATCTCTTCACAACTTGGGGCCAGGGTATCTGAAGGACTGCCTGTCTCCACATGTTGGTTGTAATCTATTATTCATTTTCCTTATTCTTCAACATCCAAAAGACAGCAGAGCTGGCTGCCAGGGGGGGAAACCTTCTCGATGGTGACATCCTGACAGTGGAACACTCTTTATCTTGACTGAGTTCTCATTTTTATGCTGCTTCTCATGTCATAATCACTGAGGTATTAGAAACCCTCACAATTTAGGTTTTTTTGGAACACTGTTACATGGTACCTTTGATATAGCACCAGCACCACAATATCCCATTCCCTTGCCTTGCTGCAAGTAGGATAACACTGAAAGGAATAGCTCTTTTCATGGTTTGTGTGCATGTGTGTGTTTTGCTGCTCTTCTCTTCATTATTATTTTTTGGGGGGGTGTCAGTAAAGATGTGTGTTCCAGTACTGGAAAGGGGGAGTCCATAGAACTACATGAAAACAGAAAAGGAGGCAAAGGTTCAAACAGTGGCAGAGTGTTGCTGTGGGAGAAAGGGCAGCATTGCTGGAATTGTTAGTATATAAATTATTTCACTGTATTGATATTGCAGTCCGAAACACTTATCAAAATGCTGACAGTTTTGGGGAAGGGGAAGGGAGTAAGAGAGCAAGACTGAACACTGAAATATTTGTCAGACTTGAGCAACTGTTCTACTAGTTGGTTATACTCACAACAGTTGTGCAGGATGGAAATGGCATATTACCAGTCAGCAGCATAGTACAGTAAGGGGAAATGCAATTTCCCCATGCAATTACAAGGGAAAGTCACTTCATATGCATCCTGCTCACCTGCTCAGTGACCTGTTCATTGCTCACAGTGAACATCTGGAAAGGCATCAAGGTTCCCTGATGACAGTATTCTAAGAGTGCCCTGTTTATCAGTTACCAAGATGCAAGCCATGGGAAGAGGCAGTTTTAGGTGCCTGCCATTCAGCTTTGGAAGTCATCTTTGTTTTTACTGCAGTGTGTCAAACCCAGACCCTGATCATTTTCCTGAAGAGGTTTATTTACACGAACAATTGATTGGTAATGAAAAATAAGTGGGAGTTATTTTAAGTGCACTTTCCCTTGCTAAATGTTTTATTAAAAACAAAACAAAACAAAACAAAACAAAACATGGGCACAGCCACCACATTCCCACACATCCCAGATAAATATATACACCTGTACACTTCAGTACCTTAAGTTGCCTGAGCTTATGGGAAGTGATGAGGAATTGGCATCCTGCCAATGGCAAATAATAAAACATGTACCATCTTACCATAGATCTTCTGTATTCCTTGAAGGTCATCCTGTGGTAACTTAAAGTTGTGCGTTTCCATATATTGATAAAAAGGAGCCATGATAGCGCTGGGGTCATTGGAGTGCTCAAGGCCTAGGGCATGGCCCAGTTCATGCACCGCAACGAGAAAGAGGTCATTTCCTACAGAGGCAAGATGTTACAACCATCAGCTTCAACATCCATAGGGCAATAGTGCCAGTCACAAGCTTAACAAACTTCTAAAGAAGAAGATAAAGCAGTTTATCCAACAACTATAGAGGCTCAGAAGGAATACAGGTACTTTTTAAAATTAGTCTTGCAATGCACCTGGTCTAATTAGATGATTATCAGATGCAGTCGCTGGTGCATTGCAATTGCTAAGAGTATGATCAGGAAGTCCCTGGTTCATATTTATGGCACAACAGACACATTCATCTTTTAAGGCACCAACAGATTCTTTGTTGTCCGCTAAATATAATGAGATAAGAGATTGCAAAAGACTGATGACAATGTGTAAGTAAACCAGCAAAAGTTATGACTGAATCACTCTGCAAAATTGAGAGAATATATTTTGAGAAGTCAGAGAGAGAGAGAGAAAATATAAAACCTGAGTCTAAAGACATATGCCCCAGATTCAATTAAATGCAGGGACGTCTTAGCCATTGAGGCTACTGGCACAAGGCGCCACAGCACCTCCAGCCCCGCTGGCAGCGCCGCTCTTGCCCACCTCTTCTCGGGCTGTGGACACGGGGAGGCTGTCGGTGAGCCTCCTGTTGGCGCTGCAGCCAGGGCTCCCTGGACGGCAGCACCGCACCGCCGCTTCGGCCGAACAGGTGGAGGCAGAGGCAGAGGTGGAGCACCACGCCCTCCGGCTGCCCGCCACGCCTGGTCCTGCCTGGCGGAGCGCGAGTTCGGCGTCCCTGCCCGCCGTGCCACGCCCTCCGGCTGTCCGCTGTGCCTGGCCCTGCTCAGCAGAGCATGAGGGGCGCAGGAGGGATCTTTGCACCAGGGCGCCAGATTTACTTAAGACGGCCCTGATTAACTGTTTGTGAAGAAGCCACTGATCAGCATCATAAAAGTAAAATATGTAGCACTGAGTTTTTGGAGTTTAGGGAAAGTGATGACTAGAAGCTAACAAGAGTCAGAACAGCATCAAAAGAAGGGAGGCAAAAATGCATCCTAGACATGCCCTTTGTTGTACCAAATGGCTTTGTTGCTCAAGTACATCTCATGAAGCAAAGGACTGAGGCAAAGGGTATTAAAAGTTTGGTGGCTATGGATTTTGGAATTCTGTTTTTCGGTACAAAAGTATGCCTTAAAAAAAATCCATTTGGAGTCTTGGGATCAGAGCAAATAAAATCAAATAAACAGTTACAAACAGTACAACAGTTACATTTGGGAAATTGGGAGGACTGATTCTTATCAACATGAAAATGGATGTCCTCAAAGAGTGAAGGGTGGTTAGCGGTCAAAACAGGAGTAATCTGATAAATAAAGACAAGGTTATTAAACAAGCAGGCCATAAAATAAATCACATGTGTGGTTGAGAGTAATGACAACAAAACCATGATTATTTGAAGTAAAATGTGGCTGGTCCTAATCTGCCTATAACTGCCATACTTTGTTATTAAACTGAGAATTAAGCTTTGCCAGCATGGCAACAATATTATTAATGAGACACTCTTCATTTATTTCAGTTCTGTAAGTTGAAAATAAGTGAAAGGCAGTCCTAACCGTGTAGCAGAACATTGAAAAGTAAGAGAAATGAAACAAACATGTGACCGGGGTCTAAACAAGTAGGAATGACAGAAGGCAGATAGTTTTAATATGATGGCAAAGATTAGATGAGCCCCTTTAATAGGATAGCAAAGCAGATAATATAGCAAAGTAGATAAAAGAAAGTGGATAGAATGCTGAAATGGTTTCATCCACTTAAGTCAATTTTTTTCTGTAGTAATAGCTGCCTTATTTTCAGAAAGGCAACAGAGGAGAGTTCTAAAAGCAGATCTTAAAACAACCTGAGAAATCAAAATTGTTTAGGAACTGCCAAAAAACTGATGTGTCATCTGAAAGGTGTGGTAAGGTCTGAAGAAAAGCTCCTAATTTAGTATAGCGTCAAGGCATAGGCATTTGTTTTGTCACTAGTGACTGTCCTTTTTAGTTCTTGCAGTACAATGTTTGAATAAAGTAGAGTTGCTATCTGAATTTAGGGTATGACAGCAAAATGTGGAACAGCCTTATCTAAATCATGTGGTGTGGCACCCAATGAAATTATACTAATAATAGACTCACTAACACCAATGGACTTCTCCAAGTATAGTTTGGGGGTGTTGACATTACTGCCTCAGACTGCAGTGAGTGTCCCCCCCCATACCCCCGCTGTGCATTTCATGGCTCTCCCCCCGCCACCCCAGCTGTTCACATTAGCACAGCTTCATGGCTTCATTTGTTTCAGATTTGTATGCCAAGGTGTTTCACAGCTTGGCTAGAGACGAATTAGGAATGACTTAAGGATTCCAGTCAGAGAGAGGCTGATTTGAGAAAAAAACACATCAGACAGTAATATTTAATGGCAAAGCACAGGATACAAATGCATTTTGGATAATGCCATGTGAACATGGAATTACAGCCTAGCACCGGAAACATAGTGAGTGCTGAGTAAACGGTTCACACAGCCTTAGTTACGATACCACCCCCAATCAACAGTCCTTGGGGCATTATGGGTGAAGCAAAGCCATCTTGAGTTATAGGAAGGCTGCAGAGGCCCAGGGTTTCTCTGTACCCAATTGTTCATGAGATGATAATAATCCATTAAATTACTGGTTTGTGTAATAGAAAAATTTGGTTGCAGAGCACCTGGAGCCCCTAATTACACACTGGGCTTTTCATGCTTTTCACCACCTTTCAAAAATACTAAGTGATCCAGAATTCATCTCAGGTCACCAGCAGTCAGGTTAATCAAATAAATCCCTATACCTGCCACACCAACAACAGTCTGCATATATATATTTATATAAAATCAATGCAAATGTCAATGCCCAGGATTCAGCCTGCTTTGGATCTAGGTTCAGGACCATCAAAATCTGCATTATACTGAGTGAGACCATTGTTCCATCTAGTTCAGTATCACTGACTGCTCTCCAATATTTCCAGCAGGAGTCTGTACCAGCAGAACCTGGAGCTGTTTTACCACTGAGCTACAGACCTTCCCTATATGTTTGGCTGTATAGCTGATGAAAGTGGTGGGGACTAAAGAAGTATGATTTGGTAATCAGTATAATTTTCAAAGCAAGGGAGAAAGGGACTACACTGCCAGTTTTGAAAGGATATTATTTGAGGAAATTGAGGACAAGGGTTCACCTGCCTGGGATATAGATTTTGAAAGTCTACTTTATCATGGGAGGGAAAACCCACCTCTGTCTCAACCAGGGTGGCATACAGGAGTTAACCTATGCATCTTAAGAACTCTGAATCTGTAGTTTATTTTGCTGTGCAGTTGTTCCATATTTGTTCTGCCTTCTCTCTAATCTTTGAAGATACCTTTTCATATACAATAATTTAAAATAGGATGTGTTTTCATTAACTCTAGGTAGCTGAGAAATAGCAACTTCACAATGATCTGATACGAAGTGTGAGTAGTACATAAACAACAAATGCTTAACATCCATATTACAGCATTCACAAGGAGCCCTGAAAGCAGTTTTGGGCAGTAACTATACCACTGCCTTTCCACTTATAGCATTAATCGACTGAAATGTATAGCAAGTCCCCATACCAGAACTGCAACTCCATAGGACACTAAGACTCCCACAGTGACATCTTAAGCAATTGTAGGCAATTGACAGTCATGTGGAGTCCCAACCATGCAGAAGCCAATTTTAGCAGCAACCACAGCCCCACATTCATGAAGGAGATACTTTGTTTATGTTATATTTATGTAATTTCTACAGTGGAGTACGGCAACCTAATCACACAACATGAAACCAGAAAAATACTGTGGTGGGAAACAATAATACAAAATCAGAAGAATCGGTACAAATATATTTATATAGAGAGAGAGACTTCAGAGAACCATTGTTTTAACAAAATCCCTGAAACAATCAAGTACTGTATCTATTTTCTCCAAGTACCCTCATCACAGCTGAGCACTCTGCATCCAATTATTTTTCCCCAGCCTCTGGGTAACAGCCTCAGAGGGTGGGTGGCTTCATACTGTGGTATTACCTACTTGAAGAATATACTGGGATTTAAAAGATTTGTATTCCCCACATAATCAGCATAATTAGAGGAGAACAGTTCACAGTGAAGCCTTGTTAAAAAATAATTGTATTTATAGCATGGACTTTACTGGAAAAACATCACTGTACAGAATCGTCTCTGCAAAAGATGCTATCATCATACCTTGAGCTACAGAATCACTCACTTGAAATTTATTTGAACCCAGATTGGACAACAGTCTTTTCTACCAACAATGGGCCTTTTTGCCCCAACTAATGGGTTGTTTTATCCCAAGAGTCTTCTGAACACTGATGCACAAGAATGATGTTTGAATAGATTTCACATGCCTAAAGTCCAACTAGGGTAGAAAGAGATCCCCCAATCCATAAATTCCTTCCTCTATTCAGACTTTTCTATGTAGGGTATTAGAAATGTACATCCTGTTCAAATGTCTGTGTAACTGCGTGCAGGTTGGCTCTCAAATGCATCTGAAACATTTGATGTCATAACTACTTAGTACTTACAATAATTAATCTTTTTGTGTAAACTTAATTTCACCAATTGAACTATTCATTTATCGTTTCCCCCCTCTTTTTTCTCTATTTTTTCTTATTCCACAGGTGATTCACTAAGCCAATTTCAATATTCCCTGTTAATTTTAATCAATAAAGAATGAAATTTAGTTTAATATCTTGGAATGTGAATGGATTGAATAATAGAAGGAAAAGGCAGAAAATAGAGCGTATTCTAGAAAGACAGAAAGGGACCTGGCTTGTTTGCTGGAAACCCACATTAATAATAATCATAAAAGAGTATTGGTAAAGCCAAAGTTAGGAAAGGAGTTCATTGCATTGGACATGAAAAAAGACGGGGGTGGTAATCTATGTTAGAAGTAAATTTGAGCCAGAATTATTGTATGAAGATAAAGAGGGAATAATTATCATAATTAAAATAATATTAGAAGGAGAACCTATTGTAATAGCTGGCGTGTATGGTCCAAATAGAAGGAAAGCCAAATTTTATAAGTTAAGACTATTATTAATGGAATGCATAGATAAAAGTTTTGTTGTAATAGGAGACCTTAATGGAGTGATGGGACCAGAACTGTACAGATTACAGAGAGGGAATGAGGAAAATGAAGGGAGACTACCAAAAAGCTTCTCGTCCATGGCAAAAAAATTCGATCTTGTAGATGTGTGGCGGCACAAGCTCCCTATTGAAAAAGAATTCACTTATTTCTCCCAACCAAATAAATCATATAGCAGAATAGATGGGTTATAGATAAGTAAATATCTGATAAATAATGTCAAAAAAACCGAAATACTACCTAAAACAATTACGGACCATAACCCAGCCTCACTAGTTTTGAAGGGTAAAGATAGTAAAAACGATAAAAGATGGAGAATGAATGTTTTTCTATTAAAAAATGACAGTATACTCCAAGGAGCTAGAAATTTAATGAAAGAATATTTTGAAAATAATTAGAGAAAAGGGATAGATGTGAAAACAGTGTGGGATGCTGGAAAGTCGGCGGTAAGAGGGTATTTCATACAGCAAAATTCTATAGTTTATAAGAAAAAAAGAAAAGAACTTTTGGAAGAATGTATCAAAAAGATGAAATAAGAATAGATGGGATGGAGGATTATTTAAAGGAATATAAATTATCAGAAATAAGAAATGAAGATTATAAAATATTAAATGAACCAATATCAATTATAGAAATCAAAGAAATAATTAAAAAGATGAACATAGGGAAATCACCAGGCCCTGACAGATTACCAGTTGAGTATTATAAAAATATGGAAGATCAGCTGATCGAGCCATTAAAGGAAGTACTGACAGAGGCAGTTGATAAAGGAAATATTCCTGAATCATGGACAGAGGCTTTCATAACTCTCCTACCAAAACAGGGTACATATTTGGAATTAATTTCAAATTACAGGCCTATACCATTACTCAATTTGGACTATAAAATTTTTGCAGGATTATTGGCCCATAGATTGAAAAAAGTAATTGGGAATATAATACATAAAAATCAGGGTGGATTTATTGGGGGAAGACAGATAAATGATAACATAAGGAAAGTAGTGGATATTCTAGAACAGGGGTGGCCAACTCCCAAGAGACTGTGATCTACTTACAGAGTTAAAAAACTGGCAGTGATATACCCCCTTTTTGTGGGTTCAGGTCAAATCCCTGTTTTGGGGGGGTGCAGGGCAAAAAAATGAGCTTTTTTAGGGGAGTCAAAGTTGTTGAGCTTCTTTGGGGGACCCAGTGATCTACTGGTGATCTACCTGTTGGACGTGCCTGTTCTAGAATATTTGCAATTTAAGAAAGATAGACAAGCAGCATTAGTATCAATAGACGTGGAGAAAGCATTTGATAACGTTTTATGGGATTTTATGAAAAAATTATTAAAGAAAATGAAATTGGGTGAAAATTTTGAAAAAGTCACCGATGCGATCTATAAAAAACAAAAAGCAAATTTAATTATTAATGGACAGTTTGGAGAAAGTATCAATATTGCCAAAGGCACAAGGCAGAGCTGCCCACTTTCACCATTATTATTTATAATAGTTCTAGAAGTGCTGTTAAAGAAAATCAGGCAGGATATAGAGCAATCAGAGGAATAGTAGTAGGAGAGAGGAATTATAAGATCAGAGCCCTTCGCCCACAATGTGATGATCATGACAGAGAACCCCCTAGAAACCGTACCCAGAGCACTGGAATGTATAAATGAATTTGGCAAGTTTGCAGGATTCAAATTGAATTATAAGAAAACGAATGTATTGGTCAAAAATATGGATGACGAAGAGAGAATTGAGTTACAACGGGTTACCGGATAGGAAATTAAAAAGAAAAGAAAATACCTTGGAATCAATCTGACATCAAACAATATAGATTTAATTACTGAAAATTATGGTAAATTATGGAAAGAGGTAAAGAAGGATTTAGAAACATGGGAAAAATTAAATTTATCATTATTGGGGAAAATTTATGTTATAAAAATGAATGTACTTTTGAGAATGATGTTTTCCCCCCAAAGTATTCCTTTATTGGGTGGGGGGAAATGTTTCAACAATTGGAGGAAAGATTTGGCAAAATTTATATGGGCTGGGAAGAAACCAAGGATTAAGCATAAAATTATGATTGATAAAGGGGATAGAGGGGGATTTGGCCTTCCTGGCTTTGAATTATATCACGATGTAGTAGGACTGGTTTGGTTAAAAGAATGGATAAAATTTGATGATACTGATGTGCTGGATCTTGAGGGAGTGGGGACAAGGTTTGGGTGGCACACCTATTTGATTGACGAAAAAGTAAAGGTGCACAAAGGGGTTCTTGAACATATAATTAGAAAATCATTATATAAAATTTGGGGAAAATATATTAGAACCAAAAATACCTTGGTGGGCCTCTCCATTAGAGAAGGTAACAGTGAAAAAATTAAATATGAAATAAAATTGGACTACATATAAAATTTTATTGCAAGAATTGAATGGGGAATTAAAATTCAATGATTATTCAGAGATAAAAAATTATACAAATGATTGGTTTAAATATACCCCAATTAAGTATAGATTGGCTAAAGATAGATAGGATTTGAAAAAGAGACAAAATATGAATTAGTTAAGGCCTCAATGATCAAATGGGCGCAAGATTTTGGAAGGAAAAAAAAACATTATGTTTGAGCAATGGGACAGGCTATGGCAAAAAGATATAAAGTTCTCACCGTGCTATATTCTAAAGGAAAACTTCCTCAAGATGCAGCACAGGTGGTATTTAACACCAGAAAGGATTGCCAAAATGAATAAAGGTTGCAGTGATGTATGTTGGCGATGTAACTCTGTGACAGGCTCTATGATTCATATTTGGTGGGATTGTCTGAGTATTAAGCAATTTTGGGAAGTAATATATAATAAAATGAAAAAAAATATTCAAATATTCATTTAAAAAGACACCGGTGGGATTCTTATTAGGAATAATACCAGAAAGCCTAAAAGGAGTTGATAAAGTATTGTATTTATATACAACTGTGGCTGCGAGGCTTCTGGTAGCAAAGAATTGGAAGAGCCCCTTGATATTGACAAAAACGGAATGGCTTGCCAAATTAATAGAATATTATAATTTGACCAAATTGATGGGAAATATTGGAAGGGTTCCAAAAGAAAGAGTGGAGAAAGAATGGAAGGCATTTAAAGAATACCTTTAAAATTATATTGAAAAGCTGGAACTAATATCAGATCAAAGCAAGTTCCGTGATTAGCAGAAGGAGAGAAAAGAAGATGAAATACATAATAACTGTTAGTTTTTCATAGCTTTTATAGTAATGAAGTACAGAGCGATAAGAAATGTAAAAAGTCAACAATATGCAAAGGAAATTAACAGAGATCAAATGACATTACAACTTATGTGATTGGCAGTCTATTTCACAAGGGGTGAAGGGTGTAGGGTGATGGTGGGTCTGAGTTAGTGTGGATGTGTATAATGTGTTTAATCAATCGTTTAACATGGTCATATGTAAGTTTTTAATGTAATTGTGTATGCATGAGCGAATGTATGTAAGGTTTTCTATGTACTATTGTTATTTTTCTTCTTTAATAATTTTTTTAAAAAATTCACCAATTAATTTTCTCTCTCTCTTTTCCCTTTTCACTGAGAATTGTTCTAGTTTCCCAGGCAGCTAGATCAGAGTGCAATTTAAATTTCATCTGTCGGTTCATATTGCATTGGATTTATAAGCAAAACTGGCATTATGTTTTGGAGGGCAAACTCATGTTCTTCTAGCCTGGGGGTGGGGTGGGGGAGCACAGATTTTTGTCCACCTCAGTATCACCAAACTTTGGACCACATTCTTACAGGAAGTCCTGTGATGAGACCTCTTCCTTTCTGCAAGCCAACTGCCTCATGACATATCATATTAAAAATACTGTTATAAAAAACCCCACATCATCTTACCATCATGGTTAGAATTTCCCAGTGTCCATGGTTCATCTGAATCAAAATGAGTATCACCTCCTATCCCTGGTCCAGGAAAATAAGCATGGGCTAGGAATCCACCCTCCCCATCAAAAGGAGAGCTGTCACCATGGAAACCAGAAGCAAAAAATATCATAATATCTGCCTCTTTTCTGTCACTTTTAATTTCATGGTAAGGAACTTCTTCAAAGGTGAGTGGAGTTACCCTCTGCCAAACATCAAATGCTTGCCGGATGGCTTTCCTTGTATCAAGCTCTCCAACCTTGGGGGTGTAGTTGTGAACACTGTGAAGAAGATGAGAAGGATTCATTTAGAAAATTTCATATTCTCTGATGTTAACAAACATGTTTCAGGACTCAGATCGACAGAACCATAATACTACATTTTGAGCACTTTGATATCTTTTGAGAGTCCTTTCAGGTACTGTGCACATTATGAGGTTTACAAATATTTCCTACATAATAATAACTAGAGGGTTTTAAAACAAAACTCAGAAAACATAATGACTTAAAAGTATTGCATTCCAACAACTAATCCATAACAACAAGGCCACCACTAATAAGAGCCATTTACTGTCCTCTCAATCTATCTGAATACTCCAGGCTTGGTCAGATGGCAGGTTCCTGAGCTCCCAATTGGACATACGGGAAGTGTTTTGGATAATATACCTTTATTTCCTAATCACAGTTCGGCACTGAATCTGGAATGCAAATTTTGAAGGCTGTGCTCAACCCTTTCGGCTACCAGACTGGCAAAGCATTTCTGGGTACTGGAGACTGTACGGGTTGATTCAGTGTAACCTCTCCTTGCAATGTTGTCTCATGCCAGAAACAGGAACCTATTTAGATATATGTTAGAGGCCCCGATACATCATATCTCTATTCAAAACCCTACACAGCAGCAAACCTGGCAGTGGGATAAACTCCACAAGCTGCTATACGGAAAGCCAATCAGCTTGTCTGTGTGGTCACTATATATACTATATAATCCCTAGTATAGTAAGACAAGACCTTTGGAGCAGGCATTAAAAAAAAAAAATTATGAACCACCCTAGTAGGGCAGTAATTGTTCCTTGATAATTTGTCACCCCTCCGTTATGGAACATGGGGCGAACCGCACCCTTGCTACACCTCTGCGTGTTGGTCTGCCATAGTCAAAACAAAATAAAAAATAAAAAATCCTTCCAGTAGCACTTTAGAGACCAACTAAGTTTGTTCTTGTTATGAGCTTTCGTGTGCATGCACACTTCTTCAGAAACCACTGAAGAAGTGTGCATGCACACAAACGCTCATACCAAGAACAAACTTAGTTGGTCTCTAAGGTGCTACTGGAAGGATTTTTTTTTTGGATAATAAACTATGGTTAATCATTACAGGAAGGAGTTTTCTGAGACTCAGATAAGTAACCCCCACCTCCTCCTCCTCTGACGTAGCTATAGGTCAGAGATTTTCACTTTTTTATCATAGTTTTGCAATACAACTGAACCTTAAAGCATGGTTTGTTCAACAAGCCAACTTCATAACCCTTCAGGGTGGAAATTCCTATTTTATCAATATGGCCAACATTCTTTGGACCTGAAATGAAAATGATTGGCTCTGTAATGGCCCTTAAATTGCAATTAATTGCAATTAAAAATAATTTCAATTTATCAATTTGACTCTATAATATTTTATTTTAGACTACCTATTAAAATATTATGGCCTGGATTAAACTAAGCAGTTGCACTAGGAGCAGTCAGCACAAGAAGTGCCACTAGTGCAATGGGTCTTCCCTTCTCTCTCTCTCCCCCCCCCCCGTGCCCCCCATTTGGCTCTGTGGGGGACAGGAGAACCACCAGAACAACATGCAGGGGGAAGAGGTCGCAGAGTGTTCCACCTGGCAAACTGAAATGTTTGTGCTGATGGAACGATTGCTGTAGAACCATGTTGACTTCCAGCCTCTGTTAGCTCCCATGCATTCATGGACAACTGTTAATAGGCATAATCTCTGGGACACACTCTGCTCACAAAGGGCAGAGCCAACAACAGACATGGTCACACCTCCATATCTTTGAAACCTCAGCAATAATTAATGTTCCATGGCATGTCCAAGAGTTCTTAACTAAAAGAATAAACACAGAAACCAAAGCAAAGTCTGAAAACCTTTAAAATACCAGCACTTAAAAATTGATGGTAGTCACTAGCATCAACCACTAGAGGGAAGCATGGCTATACATTAGTAGTTGTCAGTCTCTAGTTAAAAAGTAGCTACCAAATTTTCAGATAAAATTGTGAAATACAGCAGCCTGAAATTGTACAAGGAATTATCAATAGGGGACTAAATCAATAGCTGACGATCAAGGCAACTAAAAGGAAAAGTTTGTCTCCATATAAACGGTGATGAGGGGTCAGGGCTCTATTTTTCCAACTGCAAATGCAGTATTAGGCAAGTTTAGCAGTCTCAAGGTTGTAATTAATTATTTTCATTGCTATTATCTTTAGTTTTGGGACCTATAGTTGAGCAACATCCAGAAATTCAGAGCTTAGCCACCTCTGGTTTACTAAATGCAAGTAAAATAATAATAGTACTAAAGTAGATCATGCTCAGGTCTAGGGCATCAGATAATGTTCCGATACAAATTGACTTATGCAAATAACCCTAATTTGCATTTAAAAATCCCAAATAGTTTTAAATACAAACATTTCTGTAAAACCTGTATCACTCTATGTTAATGCATACAAGATGGCAATTTTTTAAAACAAACACATACCCTCCAACATTCCTCATAAAACAGGGACATTCTAGCATGCTTTTTGCAAACACACAATACCAAAACAAATGACATGACCAACAAATGTTTTACTGTAGTATTATTTCACAAAGCAGATTTCATAACAACAGGTCCCTGTTTTGGCACATCAGACTACTGATATGGAAAGAGGGCACCTTTCTCCGTCCTAGCCATCCAGCAATTCCTCTACAGGCCTAGGGTCTCCAATTTGTCTGCTATGGCATAAAGGAACAAAAAGGGCAAGATATAACATCATGCCAGCTGATGCAAGCAGACTTCATCTTACTCTCCAGCCCGCCTGCCCCCCCCCCCCCCCCAGCCATCTGCTGTTCAGGAGGATTCCTCAACCTCCATAGCATATTTGTGGGGGAAGAGGTACAGGGAAGGAAATGGAATGTTAAGTCCTGTCTTAAAGAATCCCAGTGAGAGCCAGTGTGGTGTAGTGGTTAAGAGTGGTAGACTCGTAACCTGGTGAACCAGGTTCGTGTCTCCACTCCTCCACATGCAGCTGCTGGGTGACCTTGGGCATTCTACCAATAACTAAGCAAAGAATACAGAGGAATGGAGAGCCTAATTTAAGTCCAATTTTAACATGGAACTTTTGGCACCTACTTTTTTAAAAATAAAGTAAGCTAAAAATACAATTATCTATTGAAATTCATCACTTAGGCAGACTGAAATGTAGCATTCTCCCTGAAGCAGACTTTGCAGTCACTTCCATCTTGCAAGGTTGGAATAAATTAAGACAAAATAACTAACAAAGTCACCTTTTCAGCTAAGTTTAGAGGGAGTAAGTGTGTCAGACATCAGATTAAAGATAGCAAAAATAAACAATTAAAGGACTTTAAAGAAAGAAAGAAAGAAAGAAAAGACCCTGTTGTCTTTTTACTTATAAATTCCTTTGCAGTTAGCAATGAAGGAGAAATCCATTTTAAGCTAATTTTATACATGGAATTTGGCAGTTCTGACCCAAGCAAACTTTGCCTGCATCAGACCACCTGCTGCATTGAATGCCCCCTTATGTCCAAGTCACTTATTAATTGTGGTTTTTTTTAACAAAAAGTCTGACTAATTATATCCAAAAAATGTAAGCAAAAAAAAAGTATACAGGTAAAGGAAAAGGTAAAGGACCCCTGGATGGTTAAGTCCAATCAAAGGTGACTATGGGGTTACGCCGCTCATCTCACTT
Source organism: Lacerta agilis (assembly GCF_009819535.1). Lineage (NCBI taxonomy): Eukaryota > Metazoa > Chordata > Lepidosauria > Squamata > Lacertidae > Lacerta > Lacerta agilis. The sequence continues at coordinate 64,939,099 of NC_046317.1, read as the reverse complement.
TCAGGCCGAGGGAGCTGGTGTTTGTCCACAGACAGCTTTCCGGGTCATGTGGCCAACATGACTAAACTGCTTCTGGCGGACAGGACACTGTGATGGAAGCCAGAGCGCACAGAAATGCCGTTTACCTTCCCGCCACAGCAGTACCTATTTATCTACTTGCACTGGTATGCTTTTGAACTGCTAGGGTGGCAGGAGCTGGGACAGAGCAATGGGAGCTCACTCTATCGCGGGGATTCGAACCACTGACCTTTCGATCGGCAAGCCCAAGAGGCTCAGTGGTTTAGACCACATCGCCACCCACGTCCCTATGTATACAATATGCATAACACATATAAAAGAATCAAGCCCCATGTGGTGCTATATTTGCATAAGGACATAACAAATGCCCTTTTGGACCAGGCAGTGGCCCATCTAGCGACAAAGCCTTGTTCTCACAGTGGCCAGCCAGATGCCCCTGGGAAGCTCACAAGCAGGACCCGAGTGCAACAGCCCTCTCCCTTCCAACAACTAGCATTCAGAAGCATACTGCCTCTGACAGTGAAGGCAGCACAATTTTATAAGTATGAACACAAAAATATTTTTAAAGAGTTATATCATTTTTGTGTGAATGCTTAGAATCACAGAATTGTTGACAGAGGCAGAGCAAGGGCGGGGCATTGGGGGTGATCCACCCCGGGTACCACCCTGGGAGGGTGATACTCGGGGCCCCACCCCCGCGATCGGCGACTCCAAAGCCGAGCCCAAAACTTTGCTTGGTGCGCAGCAGCAGCTGGCTTGTTTGCTCGCTCAGCCGGTCGGCGCCTGCCTTCCTTCCCCCTTTTTAAAAGGGCTTTTTTCAGCACTGGGCTGCAGAGCCACGGCGCGGAGTCGAGGGGCGGGCCAGCAAGGCATCACGCTTGTGGCTGGCGTGACACCCCTCCTCGCTGGTCTGCCCCTCATCTCTGCCCGGGCTAGTGCCGAAAAAAGCCCTTTAAAAAAAAAAGGGAAGGAAAGCAGCCGCCGGCCGTGCGTCATGATGCACGGCGCATGCGCGCTATGGAGCAACACCCCGCCCCGGGGGGGGTGTGCCTTCAGGTTTGGCACCCCAGGTGGCCAGGCGGCTTCCTCCGCCACTGATTGTAGAGTTGGAAGGGCCCACGAGGGTTCATCCAGTCCAACCCCCTGCAATGCAGGAATCTTCTGCCCGACGTGGGGCTCAAACCCATGACTTATGCTATGGTTACTAATACAATACAATATAATATAATGCTTCGGTAATTGTTTGTATTTTCATTTTATAGATAGGAAACAGAAGCTGGAGACAGTGGTTTGACTTGCCACCCCTGTCATGTGTCTTCTGGGGAAATTTGGGAGACGGCAGGTACCTCCAAAGGGAAGAGATTTGGCCTAGGTGACTCCAATTGCTTATCCTTACTGAAAATGTGTACTCTGGGCATGTACATGTAGCAGACTATTAAATAAGTCAACATTACGTAGGGATATTGATTGCTACGTAACATTGTTACACATACAAACACGCACACGCACCCTATAGAACTCAGTTGAGTATCTGTGTATTGAACTTTAAAATATTGGATTATACGCACCTGTATGTGATTTGCTTCTGCCTCCACTTTTGTCCAGTTAGTGCATATCGCTTGCTCCTTCGTCTATGGCTTAGGTGGGGATGATCAGGAACACCACAGCGAGGCTTCTTCATCCACCTGGAAAGCAAAATATTCCCTAGTGAGTCTGGGAAATATGCTAAATGACATGGTTATGAGCTAGGCTGTCCTGTTTGGTGGTTCAGCTACAAATAATGAATGCTAATTAATGGGCAACCAAGATAAGCTCGGAATGCAGATTACACCTGCCTGCCTAAGGGTGTTCTGCCTGGAGGGCAGGCACTGAAATGGAATAAAGAAAAGGGTAACTTGAACTGGGCCAGAAAAAGAGCTTTTGAAGCAGGGTAGCAGGGTAGCTTGCTGTTGCTTTTGGAGACTGAAGATGTTTAAGAACTAGTGCCACATTCATGCATGTAGTTTCTCCTATCCTTTCAAGGCACCACACATTTTCAGGATTCTCTTTCTTCACAGGAAAACTGCAAAAAGATAGCTGTCTCTGGAACTTCCAAATCACTCAGGGAAGTGGGAAGGGAGCTTAAAACAATATTTTAACAATGACTTGGATCCATTATAGATTAGACAAAAGTAAAAACACCAGTACATTTACCAATCAGTTTACCTGCATTCTGAGCTGTAGGAAGCAGGAAGGGAGGAAAACTGACATTCATATAACTATGTGTACATAAGAGCCAAACTATTTGCTCTTAATGTGTGATTTTTCTTGCAGAAATAGCTAACGCTTCTCTACCCACGAAAATTGCAGGAATGGGGTTCCCTTGTTCCAGATTGCAATTGCAGCACAGTAGAGGGCTAAAAAGGGACGTGGGTGACGCTGTGGGTTAAACCACAGAGCCTAGGGCTTGCTGATTGGAAGGTCGGCGGTTCGAATCCCCGTGATGGGGTGAGCTCCCATTGCTCGGTCTCAGCTCCTGCTCACCTAGCAGTTTGAAAGCACATCAAAGTGCAAGTAGATAAATAGGTACCACTCCAGAGGGAAGGTAAACGGCGTTTCCGTGCGCTGCTCTGGTTCGCCAGAAGCGGCTTTGTCATGCTGGCCACATGACCTGGAAGCTGTACGCCGGCTCCCAGGCCATTAACATGAGATGAGCGCCGCAACCCCAGAGCCGGACACGACTGGACCTAATGGTCAGGGGTCCCTTTACCTTTACCTAGAGGGCTAAAGAACTTTCTGCCTCATGCAAGGGTTTCAATATGGAGCATCGCTCCCCACAACCATCCTGCTCTGCTAGTTATTTCTGCAAGAAAAATCATGTGCTCATTAATAACATCTCATGCAGTTTGGCACTATGCAAATCAGTAAAGATCAGGCTCAGATTATGTCAGAGACGCATTTTGAAATAGCATATCTTCCAGAATATAGAATGGTTTAAGATATAGGACTGCAATACCTCTGTATATATGGGATTTAAACGAAACCCAGTAATGGTTATATTATACATTGCACACAACGTTGTTTTTGCATGTCTCTGTGATGCACAAAGTTCCAGTTGTTAAACCAATTTAGTTAAACCAGCACAAATCCCTGTATGAACACTCTTATTTTGGATTTAACATGGATTATGTTAGTTGATCAGTTCATTTCCAGTTAACTTTATTTAGCAAGAAATGGGGCTTGGTTGGCCATTTGAGCCGGGAGTCAGAGACATGTTCTGTTCCAGAGAATATATAAGCGCCAAGTGAATTTATGCAGGTCCACATTATACAGGATTTCATCCAGCAATTAATGATGATTTTGGTGAATAAAATGCTTTCAACTGTTTACAAAAGTAACCCTTACTCAATAGTCGTTGGGTCCAACACTCCTGTCACAGGGATGCCATAAAACTGCTGCATAGTGGTGACTGCAGACTGCATAACTTTTCCTGAGTGCAGAGCAGACATTCGGATGTCAGAAGGGAGCAGGTAACCATAGGTTTTTAACCAGCTCTGAAAAATATGGTAAAGCAAAACCACGTTTACAACATAGTCTGATTTGACAGTATATATCAGCAGGTTAGACGTGTTATTTTTAAAGTGTTACGCTCTATTAGTTTTAACGTAAATCCAAAGCTTGAAATAATAATAATAATAATAATATTTATTATTTGTACCCCGCCCATCTGGCTGGATTTCCCCAGCCACTCTGGGCGGCTTCCAACAGAAATCAAATACAGAAATATCAAACATTAAAAACTTCCCTAAAAAGGGCTGCCTTCAGGTTTTTTCTGAATGTCAGGTAGTTGTTTATTTCCCTGACCTGTGATGGGAGGGCGTTCCACAGGGCGGGCGCCACTACCGAGAAGGCCCTCTGCCTGGTTCCCTGTAGTTTTGCTTCTCGCAGTGAGGGAACCGACAGAAGGCCCTCTGCGCTGGATCTCAGTGTCCGGGCTGAATGATGGGGGTGGAGACGCTCCTTCAGGTATACAGGACCGAGGCCGTTTAGGGCTTTAAAGGTCAGCACCAACACTTTGAATTGTGCTCGGAAACGTACTGGGAGCCAATGCAGATCTCTCAGGACCGGTGTTATGTGGTCCCGGCGGCCACTCCCAGTCACCAGTCTAGCTGCCGCATTTTGGATTAATTGCAGTTTCCGGGTCACCTTCAAAGGTAGCCCCACGTAGAGCGCATTGCAGTAGTCCAAGCGGGAGATAACCAGAGCGAGCACCACCTTGGTGAGACAGTCCGCGGGCAGGTAGGGTCTCAGCCTGCGTACCAGGTGGAGCTGGTAGACAGCTGCCCTGGATACAGAATTAACCTGCGCTTCCATGGACAGCTGTGAGTCCAAAATGACTCCCAGGCTGCGCACCTGGTCCTTCAGGGGCACAGTTACCCCATTCAGGACCAGGGAATCCTCCACACCTGCCCTCCTCCTGTCCCCCAAAAACAGTACTTCTGTCTTGTCAGGATTCAACCTCAATCTGTTAGCCGCCATCCATCCTCCAACCGCCTCCAGTTTGCTGCATATTCTGAGCTCATTCGTTCTACTTGGTATATCTGAATACATTCTGTTTTGAGGATAACAATAAAAGTACAACATGAGCAAAGCCTGATTGCCATAATCAGTGCTAGTTTGCTAACCTCCCAGGGGTGGTTGAATTACAGTTTGTGTGCAAATTTATCTCTTTTGTCTGCATACAGGTCATTAGTGTACATATCTCAATTTCAGCTGATGTGCTTATTTTAAAGTATATGCCAGGTGGTTCTGAGGGTGGAGGGCATATTGCCCACACATTTCTGTTTCACACTCTTGTTTGTTTGTTTTTGTCATACCCAAAATGTATAAACCTGTTTACAATAGTAGTCTGCATGGTTTTTGTGTTATCAAAGTGCTGCAGACTACATAGAGTTCCAATGAGAATCAAATTAGGGTGTGACAAGACAATGTAGAAAATTAATGCATTTAAATATGACCAATACTTGAAAGGCTTTAAGAACACATTCACAGAGAAAAAGTAAAACATTGCCTTATAACAGATCAGACTATTTGTTCCTCTAGTCTTGACCACTACTGTCCAGTCTGATTGGAGGCAGCCTCAAGCAAAGGACTGTCCTGTTTCCAAACAGAGCTTTGGTTCAAACTATATGTGACAGTGCCTCTATTGCATATAAAATGGGGGGAAGGGAATGAATTCACCATTAGTCCACAGAATTCTAAAAGGAATATGTATTCTTAGGCAAACAGCTAGGATTAAAAATTGATATTAGATTAAAAAGTGAAAAAGTTAGTTCTCTATTGAAAGTAAGTCATAAAGCAACCTTAACTGGTGCTACCTACATATCCCATAATAGGCTTTACCAGCATAACACACACAGAGTTTGCAAATTCTGATCATAATATGTTTGCAGACCTGTCAAGGATAGAGCAGAGCTCTTAAGTCAAACCAATTCAACATACTGGTATTTTCAACGTAGCAGCAATGTCTTAGGTTTTGACATCCACCAGTGCAGCGCTATTGCACAACTATTACAGACTACTGTAATTTACTCAAAATAGTCTACATTCTGAGGACTAAAAATGATGCGTTGGTGACATTTTTTAAAAAAACAGCATGCTTAGGACCTTTCTTTCTTAACAAAAAGCAGCCACACCAGGAGGAGGATGGGGTGGGATGCAAGGAAGAGATTGTGCTTGAGACTATGACTTGGAAAGAAGGTTAGGATTGAACTCTTTCTTCCATAGTGTTTCTATATCAAATATCCCCACAAAGCTGTTATATACTGCAACATTTCTCCAATTATACTTGTATTTTCTCTTTCATAAATACATAGAGATATCTAGTTGTGCCCATCCACTCGTGCAATGGATTTTCACTCGCATGACTGTTCATATATACTACACATATATTAAAGTATTTGTGTTGTATTTAAAATGCTAAATAACTCAATGTCCAGGACAAAAATAACAGCAGATACTGGTATGACAAAGAGCTGAAGAAATCCAAATTAAATGGGGTTAGACATATATAGGAATTACCGTAACATAACAATCTAGATTAAAACTTACACCTATTGGACACATGGCTACTAATTTTCAGTAGGTAGGCACTGATAATAATCACTTGAGCCGTTTGCAAAATGATTTTATATTTACAGTTACCAATGAAAAATATTTCAAGACAGTTCAATTTAATGAAATCCAAAACAAATGTCTCACCCGAAGCCTGAGAAACAAAACTTCATTGATTTGAGCCAAGCCGACAAAGGTCCGTATAGTTAAAGCTATGGTTTTCCCAGTAGTAATGTACGGAAGTGAGAGCTGGACCATAAAGAAGGCTGATCGCCGAAGAATTGATGCTTTTGAATTATAGTGCTGGAGGAGACTCTTGAGAGTCCCATGGACTGCAAGAAGATCAAACCTATCCATTCTCAAAGAAATCAGCCCTGAGTGCTCACTAGAAGGACAGATCCTGAAGTTGAGGCTCCAGTACTTTGGCCACCTCATGAGAAGAGAAGACTCCCTAGAAAAGACCCTGATGTTGGGAAAGATGGAGGGCACAAGGAGAAGGGAACGACAGAGGATGAGATGGTTGGACAGTGTTCTCGAAACCACTAACATGAGTTTGGCCAAACTGCGAGAGGCAGTGAAGGATAGGCGGGCCTGGCGTGCTCTGGTCCATGGGGTCACAAAGAGTCGGACACGACTGAACGACTGAACAACAACAACAATCCTGTAAGGCAGAAAGAAGCTTTGGTGCCCTCTGCCTCAACTATACAGCCATCCCCTGCACATTGTTGAGTATATTTTAGAAATGTAGTTTGCTTTAATTTGAAAGCTGCATAATCCTACTCTGCTGTTAACTTAATACATAAAAATACACAAGTTGTCTTAATTTATGTCGTTAGGTCTAATAAGGCATTAATTTTTTTAAAATTTTAAATTTAAAAATTAATGCACAATGGTGTCACAACACTGACTTGCATCAGTTTCAGAGGATTTACTACATGACAGCCCAGGGGTGACCACATATTTATTTTTTGCAACCATTTCCATTATCACCTACACTGCAGAATACAGGATAAATCAATTAGTATAGCAATATAGAAGGGTCACCTCTCAGGGAAAGCTTGGGAGAACAGGTATATGTTAAGCAGGCACCTAAACGCCATATTGTAGGTCTCTGCCTGATGTTCATTGCAAGCACATTTTGAAGGGCAGGTATCATCACACTAAAAGCTCTGGTCTTAATGGATAAAACACAAACTTCATGCAGCAGCACTACTATAAGTGCCTCAAGCACCTGAAAATACTTCGAGGTCTTGTGCACCAGATCTGCATACTGGTAGGATTCCTACATGATAATGCCCTCGTTTTTTTCAAGGCAGAGGTGCTTTATTGTTATGGGTTTTTGTTTTTCCTTTGATTCTCGTTTTGCATTCTTGAAAATATATAAAGGCAGTAAAAAGGAGGTGGGGTGGGCAGAGGTATGAGACAGCCAGTTTTTAGATTCCAGATGTATTAAAATGACAAAAACAAAATCCTGAGTCATTAAGCCACAGCAAAGGCTATTAGTCAGACACAACATCTGTTCATCGGTTAGCTACACAAATAATTTTGGGGGCTTCCAGGATAAGGTATCATCAATTTTAGGGCTAGCTGTTGGTTCCATGTACATATCATTGAAAGGCAGTGTTCTCCTATATTGCTAATCAAGGAGGATTGTTCTTTGGGTATGCTTTCAAAACTAAAATCCTACCTTATATGTCTCTGCTAATTATCTAGGATCTCAATTGCTAAACACCCCAAACTAAGATCATAGATATCTTTGATCAGAAAAGCCCAATTTTTCAATCCAAAAAGTTCTGACATATTAATCTCAATTTACCACAAATCCAGCTCAACAACAATCTCAACATGCCTTCTTCTCTCAGGGCTTGGGTAAGCTTCCTCTAACCATACAAGAGGAGGAACCAACACGCCTTTATCTTTTATGCACCTATTAGGTCACTGTGGTCTGTGAGAGGGATCATTCTGCAAGTTCCAAAGCTATTAGAGGCCTGCTCCACAGTAATTCTGAACAGGGGCAGCCACACTGAAAGCCCTGCTCTGTGTTATAGTATTCCTGGCAAGATACGGCAAGTGCCCACTGGCTACACTTTCTGGAAACAATTGAGGACATTTTTGTTCCAGCTACATGAATGGATTTCTGCCAGGGGTGTCTATTCTGTATTGGGATATGTTATTTGTGTATTTATTTTTACCAGTAATTGTTTAATTGTTTTTAAGGTGCTTTTATTTCACATCACATTGAGAACTGTGTGTAAGTGGTTATTAAAAGATAGATAAATAAAAACACATCAATAGTAGGCAACCTTATTCCTCAGAGAAAGAAGCTGGACCCATCATATTTTCTCAAGGTGTGTTTATTAAAAGCAGGAAGTATTAGAATTCTTCCACACCAACATTTTACCAAATCACCAAATTACCAAGCCAAATTATAATGTTTTTGGAACACATTTTAAAAATTGGGGCATCTACATGTCGTTATCATTTTGTAGGATTTCCCCATCTTTTTTCCTGCAGAAAACCTGATTTGGGATTGTATCGAACAACACTGCAGTTCTGCCTGCGGAACAGAAGTTCTTCTTCCTGTCCTGTTCCTTCCAGCCACTATGTGCACCCTCCAAAGGGCTGGGGAACCTGCAGAGCAAATTTGGGGAGATGCGGGGGGGGGAGGAAAGGAAATGTTAAACCCCTTTATGCCAATGGGGCCCCACACGCACAGTACCAGAAACCTGCTAAGTGCCCCAGAAAAAATGGAATATCCCATTTTTTCATGCAAGATTGCGGCAACCCTTTTGAATGCCATACCCTTGCCCTTGCCTTTTGGGGGTGGTGAGAGCAAGGCATGGGTCACGTGACTCACCCAGAAGATCATCTCAGAAGACATATGTCCCTGTTTTGGGTCTGAAAAAGTCGGATGGTATGGATACAGCCCTTAGCTGTAATATGTGCAGTTCTTTATTGAGCAAGTGAGGTTATCCCCATGCATCTATACTAGGAAATGGAGAACCTGCAGCCATAAAAAATATTGCTGGACTCCAACTGCCATCATTTTCAGCAAACATGGCCAGTGGTGAGGGGTGATGGGAGTTGTAGTCTAGATGTACCCAAAGGCCCATAGGTTCCCCATTCCTGGTACACCCGGTGCATGCCATTTTTGTGAGTGTGATGATGATTTTAAAAATCTGTCTTATTTGCACTAAAATGCATTTTTGCCTGTTCGTTTTAATTATTAAAATAAGTGTTGGTGTTTTAGCACCAACTAAAAAGGAATGACTTTCCTGGCAATGCCATTTTACTGGGCTACGTCCCCCACCACTATGAGTTTCCCTTTTAATTTCAGCTTTAAAATTTTAGCATCTCTCTTCACATTTTTTTGTGATAATCAAACAAGAGAGCAAAAATAAAAAGCACTTAAAGCAATTATTGGGCAGAGCTAGGTGACAAAGGGAGACAAGAGAAAGCAGGCTGAAATCACTTAGTGATGACAAGGGAATTGTATAGTTGCACCCTTCCCAGGCAGAAAATCAACCCACAAAGGTAATGGTAGACATAAATGGCAGTGTTGCAGGCTGGCCTTGCGTTCAAGGCAGTTGGCATTCAACACAGATGGATGCCCCATATTCTCTCCCCTTGTTACTCTCCTGTAGCTATACATTTTGGAGAACTAAGAATTATGCCCATTATTTCAGAAAGCAAAAGGTTAAATTTACCTGCACTCGCTTTTGACCTTAAGATAGGTCTCAGAAATCTTTCAGCTTTCTTAGGATGTTTAAAAATTTGCCTCTGTATACCAGGCACATCATTACTTTCTCCAACTCTAGCAGAACGACTGCAGGAAGACAATTTCCAAATCTATAACACATTTAAGTTAGAGGACTGTTATGGGTGGCACCAAATCCATTGGCAGACTAACTCTGTGTTACAAAGATGTCTGCAAACGTGACTTGAAGGCTGGCAGCATCAACAACCGAAGTGCCTGGAGACAGGCAGTCAGGTCATGCATCCATAGCAGTGACCAGAGGAGGAATGACCACTGGGAGGAGTGCAGAGAAGAATCATCATGGTGCATCTGCAGCATCATAACCAGATACCTTCATCTGCCCCAACTGCAACAAAACATGTCTCTCCTGTATCGGTGTCTACAGCCACAGCAGGCACTGTAAACTTCCAACAGTGACTTCACTGCCAAAGGCGCACTGCACCCCATCTACCAACACAGACAGATGCCAACAACAGCATATTAAGGGTGATTAGACACTGCAAAAGAAAGTTTGAAGGTGATAATATGTTTTTTTTTTCAGTCTTCAGGTAACCATAAACTATATAAGAAGAATAGCCAAATAAAACGGGATAAAATGGGTTGTTTTTTTTTACAGGATTCACAGTTTCCCCTTCAGAATCAGTAAAGAGGCATTCAAAACGCCAAGGTGCATTAACATTTCTTACAGCATTCCCTGAACCTTAGGAAAATGACCAATTTAGTACTTTGATTCCTGCAGTGGCAGAGCTAAGGAGAAACACATGTTTCTATATTTTCACCCAAGCATCTGAAACTTTTCCCCACAGGGTTACAATATTTCTTTTGGACTTAATAATAAAAACCCATTTATGAGTTTTGAAGTCCAAATTATAGGACCAATGTATTTTAATATGCACAAAGCATTTCCCCCCTCTTCTATATACGTTTAATCTGATTAACTTTTCAAAAAGCAGAGAACTTAAAACATTCAGGTGCATGAGTTCATATAAATGATACTGCCAGAAATGTATAGGGAAATGTACTCAAACAAAATGTTAACAGAAGGGGGGGGGACTGAGAATCCTAATGCCTGACTGAAACAGTTCACTGGATTTTTCACATTAAAACTATAGGCGGAACAAATATTCTAGAAAACTCATCTCTATACTGGGAAATTGAAACAGTTGGCATTTTATGTACCACCCTGGAAGACAGTGGTCAAAAAGCATATTGCTGTCATCCAAAAAATGTTTCTTACTTTGTTTCAATTTTTTCTAGCTTCAGCTATGAAACACTATTTAATTCCTTAGTCAGCTAACTTTTCCTGTTGGATAGATGAAAAGGGGTGAACCAGCTAACACTGGCCTGATTCACGTGGATTATTAAACCATGGATTATTAAGTCATTTTTAGTGTTCTGTGTGAACAC